>NC_082699.1:36730353-39130353 GCF_949987515.2 Delphinus delphis | reverse complement strand
CACTGCAATGAGAAGCCTGCGCACCATAACAAAGAGTAGCCCCCGCTCGCCGCAACTAGAAAAAGCCTGCGCACAAGAACCAACACAGCCATAAATAAACAAATAAATAAATTTATTTAAAAAAAAAAGAAATCCTGTACTCTTTAGCTTTCAACCCGCCCCCACCATGTGCCCCCCCACCCCCACCCCAACTCACCCTCACCTCCCAGCCCTAAGTAACCACTAAACTAAATTACTTTCTGTCTGTATAGATTTACCTGTTCTGGACATTTCATATAAATGGAATCATGTAATGTGTAGTCCTTTGGTGACTGGCTTCTCTCACTTAGCATAATGTTTTCAAGGTTTATACATGTTGTAGCATGTATCGGTATTTTAATCCTTTTAATGGCTGAATAATATTACATTGTAGTGATGTACCACAATTTGTTTATTCATTTGTCAGTTGAATGGATATTTGGGATGTTTCTACCTTTGGGCTATTATGAATAATCCTGGTATAAACATTCATGTACAAGTTTTTTGTGTGGATGTGTTTTTCTCTCTCTTGAGCATATACCTAGGAGTGGAATTGCTGGGTCATATGGTAACTCTAATCTTTTGAAGAACTGCAAATCTGTTTTCTAAAGTGGCTGTACTATTTTACATTCCACCAGCAGTGTGTGAGGATTCCAGTTTCTCCACGTCTGCACCACACTTTTTATTATCTATTTGATACTTATCATCCTGGTGGATGTGAAGTGTATCTTGTAAATTCATTTATTTATTTATTTTTGGCTGCATTGGATCTTTGCTGCACACAGGCTTTCTCTAGTTGTGGTGAGTGGGGACTACTCTTCATTGCAGTGCACGGGCTTCTCGTTGCGGAGCATTGGCTCTAGGCGCGTGAGTAGTTGTGGCACATGGGCTCAGTGGTTGTGGCACATGGGCTCAGTAGTTGTGGCTTGCGGGCTCTAGAGTGCAGGCTCAGTAGTTGTGGCACACTGGCTTAGTTGCTCCATGGCATGTGAGATCTTCCTGGACCAGAGATCAAACCGGTGTCCCCTGCATTGGGAGGTGGATTCTTAACCACTGTGCCACCAGGGAAGTCCCATTAAGTAGGTGGTGTATTTTAAAAGATAAAGTAATCATTTGGTTTTTGTTTTGTAAATTATATTGTTTTGATAGCTTCCCGGGGTCAAGTGTGTATCTGATAAAAGACATAGTGAATAGCTCTTCAGTGATGGGGGAATGAGATTTCCCTCTCTTCAGCCATTGAAAATATAGTGTACAAGTTAGGTGAGAAGTAAGAACTAGGGCTCAGTATGAGGGTGGTCTGTATTCCTCAAGGAAGTGCTCATGTTTTAACTGTAACTGCCAAGGGGAAAAGAGAAAATAAGACAGAAATAAGGGGAGATTTTGTCTGTAGTGTCAAGTGTACTTTGAATTAATAGATAACTTTTAGTGTTTTTGCTTCAAAACTAAAAGATATCATTATATAGAATATCATATACATGCCTTTCAACCTATTCTGCTGTTATTCTTTGTCTTATTTTATTATGTTTTATCTTTTTTAAGTTGAACTATAATTACATGCAATAAAATGTATAGCTCTTAAATGATCAGTGATGATTTTTGTTAAATGTATATACGCATGTACCTGTCACTCAGAACAAATTCTTGTATTTATTTTTTAAAAATTTGTATTGGAGTATAGTTGATTTACAATGTTGTGTTAGTTTCAGGTGTACAGCAAAGTGAATCAGTTATACATATACATATATCCACTCTTTTTTAGATTCTTTTCCCATATAGGTCATTACAGAGTATTGAGTAGAGTTCCCTGTGCTATACAGTAAGTGCTTATTAGTTATCTGTCTTATATATAGTAGTGTGTATGTGTTGATCCAATCTCCCAATTTATTCCTCCCCCTCTCCACCCCCGCCTTACCCCTGGTAACGGTAAGTTTGTTTTCTACATCTGTAACTCTGTTTCTGTTTTGTAGATAAGTTCATTTGTACCCCCTTTTTAGATTCCACATATAAGTGATATCATATGGTATTTGTCTTTCTCTGACTTACTTCACTCAGTATGACAATAGAACAAATTCTTCTCTCCTGCCTCTTTCCAGTCAATTTCCCAACTGTAGAGGCAGCGACCACTTTCTGGTTTCTATCACCATAAATTAGTTTCCCCATTGCTGGAGAATTTTCTGTGTTAGACTGTTTGGATATGTTTTTGTAAGGTGATATTGGAAATGTTTTCAAGAGGAGTATAGACTTTTGTAAGAAACTTTTGATTTCCTGATTATATACTACTGAATTCTCAGAATCAGTGGTCCAACCTGATTGCACCCTAACTAGGAGACAAGAGTATATTAATGAAATTTAGTCTGATTGCTACTTTACTGTTTTACTTTGTTCTTATTTGAAAAAACTACAGGTTTTTCTTTGAGAGAACTCTGTGATCTTATATTACTTTTCCTTGATTTTGTCATGTCACTGTTAATTAAATCAGTTGTTTATTCAGAATGTGATTATAGATCTTTTTCCATGGATGCTGAAATTTTATCTTCAATTAGTAGAGTTTAAAATGTTGCGAGTGATTATTGTGTTATTTTATTTCAACATAGTTTGTATGATGATAAGAAATTTACATTCATCCTACTCATGGTAATGTTAGCACGTGACATTTGCAATTTCCCAGTTTATAAAATGCTAACATGTGCATGAAATAATAATACAATCTAATTCACCTGTGCTTTTATTTGTTGAATGATCTTACTATTTAAATATTAAAGTCATCTTTAATAATGTGGTTTTTATTTTATTTTTTATTCTAGTTCATTTAGCCCCTAAAGAAATAACAGTGTCTAAGGGACAAGAAGAGGAGCCTGATAGCCTAGTTAAATATTTCAGTGTTGTTTGGTGTAAGCCTTCAAAGAAAAAACACAAAAAGTGGGAAGGTGATGCTGTTCTTATTGTAAAAGGAAAGTCATTCACATTAAAGGATTTGGAAGGCAAAGACATTGGAAGAGGTATTGTGATATTACCTGATGTTTATGATTTGGTCTAAATATATATCTCTGGCTACAAAATTGAAATGTAATTGGGTTTTACAAAGTTGTTCCTTAATTGACTGTCATGTCTAAATTATCTCATAAACATAAAATTATCTCTTAATCGTGAGTCTGACAGTCTTATGTATACTCAGTGAGATGAATCTCATCCCATGGTTTCATTTTCTCCAAAAATAAAATGGCCATCCAGGTATATACAGTTACATTGGCATTTTTGTGAGATTAAGCAGTTTGTCTTGGTGTGTTTTACGTCTTTTTTTTTTTTTTTCCAGAATGCTGAGTGATTAAAAGTTAAAAAAATGTTGGTATTAGGAGTGGAATGATATTTAACTTCAATGATACCTGAAAAAAATTGAAAAATAGCAAGGAGATAATGACTAGACATGACCTAGATTAATGCATACAAATTGGAGGTTACCATTATTTCCGTTATAAAATGTTGCCAGCATGATTTGTACAAATTAGCCCACAAATTCAGAATACCTAAAACCATTATGGTTGTTTTGCATTGTCTCTTACTGTTCAGTTCTGAGTGTGGCCCATAATTATAAAGTCTGTTCTACAAGTTCACTCATTCATTTGAAAACACCATAGTTTATAGCTTTCAGTAACTGTTATGTGCTAAGCAGTAATGCTAGGAGTAAGCATTCAAAGATGGATATAGTTTACAGTTTAGTGGGGACAGGGCAATGTAATTAATAATTAGGAAGCACTAAGGTAATTGTTTCAATGAGAATTTTTGCTAAGCACAATACGAGCATATATAGAAGGACCATTTAAGTTGACCTTCGAGGCTAACGGAAAGCTTCATAGGAGTTATTGTTTAAGGTAATATTTGAAGGATGGATAATTTTGTAGGGGATGAGAAAGGGGCAAGGCATATGTACAGGTTCAAAGGCAAAACTACTTCAGTGTTTCAGGAATATAGTATATGAAGAGCAGTGGCAAAGAGGCAAGAGTTGAGGCTGTATGGAATTATCTGCAATAGAATTTTTTATTATAAAAATATTGAACAAATGCTATATATTCACTATTATTCTTAGTGTTCAGAGAAATTTAAAAAGAAAAATTGCAGTACACATTCCACGTTGTTGGTTAGGGTAGATTGAGGCAAAATTTTTGGAGAACTTGTTTATACCTATTTAGTGAAATTATATTCTAAAGCCACGTAGAGAGGTAAAAATTATCAAAATTACTGTGGAACATCTGTTACCCATAAGGTATAGTATATATGGTTTTGAGTATGTATAGTTTGTAATAAAATGCTCTTTCAGTTGCAAGTAGTGATAAATGCAGATTAGTTTATAAACAGTGGGTTTTTGCTCTGACTACCCAAGTACAATCACCTGTGGTGCTTTTAAAAAATGCCAGTGCTTAGGCCTTGACCTCTGAGGCTCTGATTATTTGGTCTGGATGGTGGGGAGAGGGGCTGGACATCCGTATGTTTTAGATTTCCAGATGATTCTCATATCCAGCAGGAGTTGAATCCACTGGTTTAAACATTAATGGAGGTTTTAATTGGCTTTCAAAGTGAAAACATCCAAACATAAGATTTGGTTGCTTAATTATAACATTAATAAATATATCAACCTGGAGTTAATCTTGCAAGTTATTGCCTATAATGCAAACGGTTTTTCTTTTAAATAAATAGGATATACAGCATTTAAATATTGTTAATGTAGGAATAAACACTCTTAAGAAAACTGAAGGCTGTAATGCTGAAGTTGCTAATAGCTTGTGATAATGTAGTCAGATTCATTTGACTGTCATTACACAATACCCAGAAAAGAACAGGTGTGGGAAACAGAGCTCAAGAGTTTAAAGAAGGTCTTCTGGAGACTTAGAGATGTTTGAGACAGTCATCACTATGGATCAAAGTGAAATGAGAGATCTTGGAATTAGAGACTTTTGAAGATGCCTCAAAATTATGTTTATTCTTATCTCCCATTTTCATGTGATTAATAGGAATTGGATTAATAGTGTTGGATTCTATATGAAGATAAAACTATTCTCTTCCTTAGTGTGGAGAGATCAAGACTGTTGTTGAATTGAGATAGTCTGGGAAATGGAGGGATGGGTCTTTAGCATTGAGGAGCTCCAGCCAAATAACTTCTTCCTATATCAGACCTCTGTCATAAATAATTGAAGAATGTATATTATGTAGTTACCAATTGGCATGGATTATAACGATTAGCCCAGTTTTAATAGGGAATTGTAGCAATTTCCAGCTAGTTTTAAAAGGGTCATGTCATGTTTTCTAAAATGTGATGATCTTTTATTTTTTGTTTTTAGAGACTTTAAAAAGTTTTTGTTGTACACAGTTTTTGCCCCTCCTAGTGGCACAAAAACCATGCATTTAATGTAGTCAAGCATAGGAATCTAAAATTCCCTCACTCTGTCTGGTTAATGAGTTCATTTTAAACAGACTCTGACTAACTTACTCATATTTATATTGCATCAGCACCTTACACCTGGCAGCACTTAATAAATGTCTGTTGAATTAATAATAACTCAAGTTTGTTATTATAAAATATGCCACTTTTTTTTTTTTTTTTTTTTTTGCATTACGCGGGCCTCTCACTGTTGTGGCCTCTCCCGTTGCGGAGCACAGGCTCCGGACGCTCAGGCTCAGCGGCCATGGCTCACGGGCCCAGCCGCTCCGCGGCATGTGGGGTCCTCCCGGACCGGGGCATGAACCCGTGTCCCTTGCATCGGCAGGCGGACTCTCAACCTCTGCGCCACCAGGGAAGCCCTATGCCACCTTTTATTCAGGAGCTAGAACTTGGACTATCAGTGGCCTCTATGACAATATATTTTTACTATGCTATCTCAGGTGGAACAGTAGAGTACTAGTTGTGGTAGAAATTGTTTTTATTGCTAGTTCTGCACATTTCCAGCTGTTTCCAAGTGGAAATAGAGCTGCCCTGGTATTTCTCTAGTTTGTTCACAAGAAAGGAGGGTCCATATAGTCTGTCAAACTCTTTTCTTGGCTTGATTTTCTACAGACAGCAGATGGCAAAACTATGAATACAATAGGCTGTATTTTCAGTAATTAAGAAAAGCCTTGCCTCTCTAAAACTTGCCTAATTTTTATAACTATATAATTATTTATGCCTTCTGATTTTTGCATGTATGTGTGTGTGTTTTTACTAAAATGATAAGAGGCCTGTGTACCGCAAAAACCAAAACCAAAACAAACAAACAAACAAAAAAAGAATCCACCTGCTGAATGCAGGGGACACGGGTTCGAGCCCTGGTCCAGGAAGATCCCACATGCTGCGGAGCAGCTAAGTCCATGCACCACAACTGGCTAATGGTTATATGAGGCTATTTGCATTCCAAGTAGTTTTTATTCTGTACAGTTACAGGAAGAAGACTCTGGTTACACTAATCAAGTCATTTTAGAGTGTCAATAAATTAAATTAATTTTTTTCTTCTCAATTTAAAGGCATTGGATATAAATTCAAAGAGCTTGAAAAGATTGAAGAGGGCCAAACAATGACGATTGGTGGAAAAGAAATAGAAGTCATGGGTATAATCTCTCCAGATGATTTCAACAGTGGCAGATGTTTTCAGCTTGGAGGAGGAAGTTCTGCTGCCTTATGTTCTTCTCAAGCTGTCAAGAAGTGTTTCTCTAACCCTTTCAAAAGTGTCTGTAAACTAAGTTCAAAGGAAAATAGACAGAAAAGTTTCCAAAATTGTAAACCACGCCATGACCCATATGCACCAAGTAAGATTTCAAAACTAATTTGAGTATTATGTTTTACTGTCTAAAGATGTTTTGGTATGTGAACTTAAAGTTTAAATTTTGTATTAAAGCTTTCAGGTAAAAATAAATATTGTTTTTCAGACATACAGTCTGATGTAAGGGATAATGTTGAAGTTGAGTAACAATATAGTGTGAGAATTATTTCATAAGTATATGTACAATTGCAAGAATACAGTAATCAAAATTCTATACATGTGTTAAAGGAAAGTTGTGTAAATTGTAGATGTATACACACATACATACATGTATATGATTTTGAGTAAAATCTGTTATCTTTAGTAGGGAGAAAAATTAGTAAATTCATGAGTTAGGAATATTTTTGAGTTTCCGTTTTGAAGGCCATATGCTTTGATCACGTATATTAGTGATTTAATTCAGTATTAAAATATTGAAAGGTCAGATGTCATGTAAAGAATTCAAATTTTATTCATGAGAATTCAATTTATCAAGTTAATTTTCACATTAATGAATTTAATTTAAAAATTACATAAAAAATAAAACCATGTCTGTTTATGACTTTTTAAAATTTAATGGTTCAGTCAACAAGTATTTTTTGTGTGCCTTTTATACATTGGGCCCAGAGGTGAAACTGTCATGACAGAGCTTCTCCTTTGGTGAGGAGACAGACAAGAAATTTGAATTATAGTGTAGTAGATGTAGAAGTTGGAGAATAGGCTTTTTTCGTAACAGTAGTAAAATAAAAGTATTAAAATAACTATTAAAATAATCATAAATAAAAGTATTAAAATAACTATTTTCCCCTCTTGCAAGTATTATGGAAACAGAATTTTTGAAATAAAGGGACCTTTTAGATAATTTAGACCAATCCCTTCACTATGCATTTGAGGAAACTGAGTTCCAGAAGGATGAACTGACTTGCTTGAATTAAAATAACTGTTGGCATAATTGAGATTAAAACCCCCAAATTAAAAATTCCTAGCTCTATTCTAGCTTGTTTGAGACTTAATTGAAATTTAGAGAGTGGAAGCTTATGCTTCTGATTTTTCTCTTTATCTAAATATTTTGTCTGTCCCACTAGCTCTTTTAACAAGCCTCCTTCTCTCCTTTATTCTTATTTCTCTTTGCCTTCCTGTCATGTAATAATAGAGGGCTGTGGGGAACTGAAAAGAATACTGTACTTAGTCAAAGACCTGAGTTAGAGTCTTGGTTTTACCACTGAACTAACTGGTCCTTCAACCTGTTGGGGGAGTCACTTCATTAATATTTTTGCCTCCTCATGTGTAAAATATGGGTTCTAATAACTACCATAGAGACTTAGAGTGCCTGGTATATGTTGTGTATGATAAATATTTGTTGACTGAATGAATGAAAAATTTTATTGTGATAATTTGTATATATGTGTATATGAGCATGTGTGGGTGTGTGTAAGCAAGCCCTTTTTGTAAATGGTAAATAGTTGATTATTCTCTCTCTCTTTTTTTTTATCTTGCTAAGGTTAGGACTAAGTTGTACACTTAAAACTAAAGCATGACAGATTTTGTTAGCATTGAACAATGCCTCATCATTGTGAAGGTAGAGGAGCATCTTAAGATTTGAATTGGTGTCCTATTGCTGTGGTGCTTTAGGTTTTACTTTTCTTGAAGCTGGGTACTTTGTTAGATGACCTATGATTCTGTGGTCCTTCTTGCTTGAGCTGTGTATCATCTTTACCTCTATCTTCTTTTTTTCCCTTTGTCCTTTTTAAAAGATAGAAAAAAATGGGGCTATTTCTTGGTTGGAAATCCACAAGGCATACACTCTTGCTTTGTTACCGGGATATAGAGGAAACCCAAGGGCCAAGTTTTCCATTTTCACTCCCTAGTCCCCTACCTGCCAGGAATTCATCTCAAAAATGAGAGGTGAATTCCTGGTTGCTCAGAAACATGGGAAGATCACAGAAAATTTTCTTCTGGGTAATTGCTATCAGTAAACACAACCAGACTCTCATTCCTGTGACTATGTATTTCCACATTGATGGTTATTTATTTAATCTTCTTTTTTTTTCGGCCACACCATGCAGCTTGTAGGATTTTAATTCCCCGACCAGGATTTGAACCCGTGTCCTCGGTAGTGAAAGCTCAGAGTCTTAAGCACTGGACTGCCAGGGAATTCCCCATATTTGAGTTCCTGGAACCCATTTTTAAAAAATCTCCTTTTCTCATCTTTGTTCTTCTCTTTTTTCCTTTTTGTTTATTTTTTAAAATTTATTTTTTTAACCATGATGTAGACATACAAATATATCCAAAAAATTATTTTGATGAGTTTATTTTCTGATTTCAGATTTATCAGTTGAGACCAGCTTTCTAGTTATGTTTGATTTTGTTTTTTTGGGTGACTTTTAATAAATCTTTTAAATTGTATTAGCGTGTTTCTAAAGAATTACATTGTTATTTGATGGTTACTTCATGCTGCTTTGCAAAGATTTATGAATGAAGTAATTAACTTTAAGCAAATAATGGTGGTGAAGTCAATGGAAAATTTGTCATTCTTTCTCAGTTCTTCTGAATAATAGGAGTAATGGTCATTGTTAGTGGGTACAAGAATGAAAAAAGGGAGCCTTTATATTAAATTTAGAAAGCCTTTCCAGAATAAGAAGTTGTGAGTATTAGCAAGAGCATCTTGGCAAAATTCCAACCTGTGCTTTCAGTTGGAAATAGTTCTCTTTGCTCTGAATACTGAACTATTAAGTGTTGTGGCTGAATTCTTTATGAGACAACAGTGAATTTCAGTGGTTTCAAAGCACTTTTGGGCATGAAGTTTGGAAAGCTCTTCACAATTCTTTGCATGAAATCTTACATCAATAAGGCAAGAGATTTTATTTTTTTAATTTTGTACCTTTGCTTAGCATTGATGTTACTGAATTTCAAAGTTTTTTTGCCACAAATGATGGCAAATAGTTCTACCTTCTGAGTAATTAGAGCAAGATAATGTAGTTACTGACAGAGTGAAATTGGAATACATTTATAATTATACTTTTCTCTTTTTCTTAAGATTCACTTGTTATGCCACAACCAGATAATAATCACCAGCAGATGTTCAGTAAGAACTGTTTTCCTGTTGTGGATGTAGTGATAGATCCTCACCTTGTATTTCACCTTCGACCACATCAGAAAGAAGGGATCATATTCCTTTATGAATGTGTGATGGGAATGAGGTAGGAAAATAATCTGTTTAATCTGAGCTTTGATTTAACCTGTAACATAATGGTTTTCTAGGACAAGCCTGATATATAATGCATCTCAGTGGGTACAGCATATATTTTAGTTGGTGGGAATGGCAAATGGTACTTAATGTGTATGTTTATTCCGCAGGTAGTTCTTTTTTTTTTTTTTGCAGTACGTGGGCCTCTCACTGTTGTGGCCTCTCCTGTTGCGGAGCACAGGCTCCGGACGCGCAGGCCCAGTGGCCACGGATCACGAGCCCAGCCGCTCCGCAGCATGTGGGATCCTCCCGGACTAGGGCACGAACCCGCGTCCCCTGAATTGGCAGGCGGATTCCCAACCATTGCGCCACCAGGGAAGCCGCCCCCCAGCTTTTTTTAAGCAGATTTTTTTTTTAATTTATTTTTAAAATTTATTTTTGGTTGCGTTGGGTCTTCGTTGCAGTGCACGGGCTTTTTCTAGTTGCGGCGAGTGGAGGCTACTCTTCATTATGGTGTGCAGGCTTCTCATTGCGGTGGCCTCTCTTGTTGTGGAGCATGGGCTCTAGGCGCGTGGGCTTCAGTAGTTGTGGCATGTGGGCTCAGTAGTTGTGGCTTGCAGGCTCGAGAGTGCAGGCTCAGTAGTTTTGGCTCACTGACTTAGTTGCTCCATGGCATGTGGAATCTTCCCGGACCAGGGATCGAACCCGTGTCCCCTGCATTGGCAGGGGGATTCCTAAGCACTGCACCACCAGGGAAGTCCCCCTCCTCTCCTTTTAAAATTGAGTTTTCTTAAAGAACTGTAGTCGAAGTACAGTTGAAGTATCAATAGAAGACACACACATACATACAAACCAGACAAAGGGAGTAAAAAGAAATCAAAGGTCTCTGCTAACATGTTAGTACATTTCCTTCCAGTCCTTTTTTGTTTTGTTTTTAATGCATAGGACCTTGACTTTTATACTGGTCATTTACTAGGGAGTTGGGAATGTAAATTTCCCCAAACTCTAAGAACCCGTTGAATGATGACAAGTTAAGGGAAAACTATTTCCTAGAAACTTTCTAGATTCATGTTCTTTCTCAAATCTGTTCTTCCTTTTGGAGATCTTATCTCACTTGGCCTGAGAATCATCTTTGATTTCTTCTCTCTCACCTTCTCTATCTAATCAAACCTAAACTTTTGATTATTTTGACCTCCCAAATATCATTTGGGTCCTGATTGTTTCTGGCACCTCACTGTAGCAGCTCTAGTAACTGGTGTCATAAAATTATATTTTATCTGGACTATTGCAGTGGTTTCTAACTTGTGTATCTGCTTCTGATACTTGTCAGATTCATTCTCCTTATCACCACCAGCTTGATTTTTCTGAAAACAATTCTGAACATGGCATTTCCTTACTTAAATTTATTACAATTCTCAGAACTTAGAGCAGTGTTTCCTAATCTGTGATATGCACTTTACTGGGTTGTGTATGGGATCATTTTAGGTATACATGGACAAACTTTATTTTTAACTTTTAATAGTAGCATATTGAGTTAATGAATAATTAGAAAGAAATAGCACATTAAACTTTTTGTTTCACAGATAAATTATGCTTAGAAAGAGTTTTCAAATAAATCTAAGTAAAAAAGTGAGTTGGTTTAGAGAAAAATAATAAATAATAACATATAGTATCACATGTATGGCAAAAAATTGTAATGGTAGTCATGAAAGACTGATGTTTGGGAGATGCTGACCTACAGGATACAGTCTGAGCTTTCAAGGATAAGTATCCTCATCTTCTGTCTTCTTCCTATTTTGCCAGCTTCCTAGCTTTTATTTTCTTGCTTGGAATTCAGTTCAAGCTCCAAGTGTACTGATCTACCTGATTAATGTAGTGAATTCCTATTTACCTTTAAAACTCTGCTCAAGTTTCATCTTCTTCAAGAGAAGTCTTCCTGTTCTCTTCCCTATACCATGATGGTGGATGATGGATGGTGGATCACTATTTTCTCTCTGTCACTCACTATGTCTCAGTTAGCTGGCATCTTGCAGTGGCAAATTGTTGATCTAAAATAATAATAGTGGCTATGATGCATGTTTGTAATTTTTTCTCTACACTTTGAAATGGATAACATATGTAAAATTGTGTGGTTTTTTTTTGTTTTTTTTTTTTTGGCTGCGTCGGGTCTTAGTTGAGGCCTGCAGGATCTTTCATTGCAGCGTGCGGGCTCTTCGTTGCAGTGCTCAGGCTTCTCTCTAGTTGTGGTGTGCAGGTTCCAGAGCTTGTGGGCTCAGTAGTTACGGCGCACAGGCTTAGTTGCCCCGTGGCATGTGGAATCTTACTTCCCCGACCAGGGATCGAACCCGCGTCCCCTGCATTGGAAGGCACATTCTTAACCACAGGACCACCAGGGAAGTCCCCTATAAAATTGTTTTTGGTTATTATTTCTACTAGTAAGAAATACAATAGATTAACAAACTACACTTATATTTTTGGTAATATCCTTAATTCCTTTGGATTTTGTAACTTTAAAAATGTATATCTAATACCTTCAAAGAGCTTTAAAAACTATGAATGTTATAAAATGCCACTTACTTATATTATTATATTCCTTATAATATTTAATTTTAAATTACATTAACCAAGTAGGTTTGTTGGATGAGAGTTTTACTAAATTACATGTATTAGATCAAAAAGTTAGTGTTTATTTTTTCTTACAGCTCAAGGAGCTGTTTTGGTTGAGGACTTCATTTACTGCCAGAGAATCATAAATATAGACCAATAGATCTTTCTGGTTTACATTTCAATGTATTTTAAACTGTTTTGATATCTAATACTGAAACTGATAAAAACTGCTCAACTGTTGGTGATGAGAAGCATGGTTATAGTTAAATTATTCAAAGGTAGATATAAAATTGGGATTCATTTCTAATCTCTAAATATAGATACATGATAGTAACAGATGATTTAGATTCAACTCTAATTTCAAGTTGTTTTAGTAATTTAGTTCACAAATATGTAATGAATATAATTAGCAAAGATGCAAAAGAGAGATATGTCATAAATCAGCTGATTGAAGAGCTAGAAAAAGTGTTTAGTGGGGGCTAGGATCATCCTACGTACAAAATATCAGCTTCTGGTTCTTGACTAATAGGTGATGATATTAGGGACATAAAATATTTTCCTTTTGTAATTGAAGGAAGCATAATTGTTTCTAACAGGGTGAATGGCAGATGTGGAGCTATTCTTGCTGATGAAATGGGTTTAGGGAAAACATTGCAATGTATTTCGCTCATCTGGACTCTACAGTGTCAGGGACCCTACGGTGGCAAGCCAGTAATAAAGAAGACACTTATTGTCTCACCTGGAAGCTTGGTGAATAATTGGAGGAAAGAATTTCAAAAATGGCTAGGAATTGAAAGGATCAAGATATTTACTGTTGATCAGGTAAGAGACTTGTAAAGGTTTAGCCCTGGTCATTTACTAAATCTCTAGATTTTCAAATCAATACTGCAGTTTTCACTGTCTACGTAGCAGTTTTTCAAGTGTAAGTAGCTCTGACCCTTTGCAGATAACTGGAATCTTGCCCTACAATTTGGTCATGAGTTAACATATTCTAATACCTAGTTAATGGTTGTCAGGAATACGCTGCTTATATTTGATTTCACACAGTTTTTGCCCATGATTTGTTAAATATTATCTTTTTTTTCTTAGGACCACAAGGTAGAAGAATTCACCAAATCTCCATTTTATTCTGTTCTTATCATCAGTTATGAAATGTTACTTCGTTCCCTGGATCAAATTAAGAATATAAAATTTGATCTTCTAATTTGTGATGAAGGGCATCGTTTGAAGAACAGTACCATTAAGACAGCTACAGCCCTCATTAGCCTCGCCTGTGAGAAAAGGATAATTCTAACTGGTCCGTATTTACTTTTGGGGAGATATGATGGTATTTTTGCCTAGTGAATATGCAAAACTTGTAATATGATGTTTGGCATCCAAAGAATTGATGGTATTGAGTGGAATTCATACTAATAAACCTATGTTAGTTGAGTCTTGGTAGGATTCTGAATTATTTAAATCCTATGTAATGTTCTGCAATCCAGATTTTGGATTCTTTGAGGAATAAACACAATGGTATCATGGTAAAGAAGGTAGGAGATGGGACTAGACTGCTTGTACTTGGTTTCCAAGTCTGATATTTACAGCTGTGCAACTTTGGGCAAGTTATACTTCTCTGTACCTCAGTTTCCTTATGTGTGAAATAGGGATAGTAAGACCATCTACTTCATAGAATTGTTGTGAGGGTCAAATGAGTTAATCCGTGTAAAGGTCTTGGAAGACTACCCTATACATGGTAAGTGTTTAATATAAATATCCTCTATTTTTATATATTTGTGCTGTATGCATATGGTTTTTTGCTGGCCAAAGCTTCTGGCCCAGACTGTCTGGAAGGATGAGATAGACTGTGAGTAAATACAAGAATCTGTTTCTACCGAATCCTTTTTAGCTTAAGGCCTAGACTAGAATTAGGCCTGAATAACTCAGTGTAGCTTTTCTCCCACACCTCACTTTGGTCTTATGTGGTAGCAGAGGAAAGAAGAGAGTTATATTCATTACTAAGGTTTGCGACCCTTCCATATTCTACTTAAGGCTCTATTTCCCTATCATCTTTAATCCTTTTGGAAGGGATGGGCAGGGCATGATTATCCTTATTACATCATATCTCATGGTGTCCTTCATGTGTCCTATATGCATGTCAGAGCTCTCCTCTGAAATTTAAGTGAGGAGGGAGAAAGGGTGTGACCAACAGCTTATTCCTCCATTCCACATCTTTAGGGTAGAAGTATGCCCTGGAGCAACAGAGAAAACTCCCCCTGTTGTGCTCTCATTGAGTTGGGGTGTGGAGGGTACCCATCTTTAAGTAATTTATGATCATTTGACTTCCAGTTTGTGAAGAAGGATTGTATTAACCATTACCAAATGTGATTTTTAAAACTATATGTGCTTTTTAGAAATGATTTTGGGAACTGTTAAATGACCTTTACATTCTTCACATTTAGTCACTTAAAGATAATAAAGATAAAAAGGACGGGGATCAAATCTTACAGTTATATCTGCCCCCCAAATTTAGTAGATGTTCAACAAATGTTTGTCAGTAATACTGGTGATATGGAAACCAGAGAATAGAAAAACGGACTTTGAACATTTAGTAGAGGCTGTTTTTAAAGAAAAAAATGAGTTGGGGAAATGGAAAACTTAATCTAGGTAATTTCTGTATCTTTGGCTATTTGAGAAACTAAGTGGATTCCTTATACTTCTTGACTAGCTTTTGATTTTGAGATCCTTGGGGTCAGAAAAGCAATGGAAAAAAAGATTTAGCTGAATTTAGTTACACTGTGTTGGAAGAAAAAAGCAGAGACTGTTTCTTTTTACTGCTCAATGTGGGGTCAATATTGCTTATGGAGTTAACAGCTATGGAGTTAAAAAGATTGGCATTCGAAGGGCAAAGAAAAATAAAATGGGAGAGTGAGAAACTAAGATTACTTTTAGGTAATAATAATAGATAATAAAAAAAAATAGATTCTCCTCTATTTGAAAAACAGATAATGTCCTTTAGCAAAAACGGACAGTTTTACTAATATTCTCAATTATAAGCAAATACCAGTTCAAATAGCGTTACAAATTAAATTTAATATTTTCAGTAGAAAATGATTCTGGGACTTCATTTAGAAGGACTGTCCTGATGATGACCAGTGAGTTGCTTCCTTTGAGGAATTAGCATTGCCCCCTTTATTCGTACTTTGTCTTCTTTATCTTGTTTCTGTTTTCCAGTCCTTGTCTCTGTTGCTCCTGAGCTGTGAAGGTAGGTGAAAACTAGCACTAACTAACCTCTTACATTTAGAATTACTTACAGTTGGTTTTTATCTCCTTAGAATTGCCTGAATAAATTCTTCTTTTTTATAGTGGCAGCATATCTTACTCCCAATGTGATTTGTGTCTTATTAGGAAGTAACATTTATATATGAGTATGTACAGTGCTCATATATAATAGGTGCTCAGAAGCTATCTAAGAATCAAATGAAAGTAATTTTGATTTTGTTTCCTTCTGCTATCTAGCCTAGTGCTGTGAAGAACATTTAGTTAATATTTACTGGAAATTTTAATATTAAAATTAAATTAAAATTTAATAGAGGTGTATTAGACTTCTAGGGCTGCCGTAACAAAATACCACAGACTGGGTGGTAAATTTCTTCAATGACAGAAATGTATTTTCTCACAGTTCTGGAAGCTGGAAGTCCAGTGTCAAGATGTCAGCAGGTTTGGTTTCTCCTGAGGCCTCTCTCCTCGCCTTGCAGATGACCATCTGCTCGCTGGGTCCTCTCATGGCCTGTTCTCTGAGTGTGTGCATCCCTATGTCTTTCTCTCTTCTTGAAAGGATACATATTGGATTAGGACTCCACCCTTATGAGCTTCTTTAACCTTAATTACCTCCTAAAAGGCCCTGTTTCCAAATATATTCACATTGGGAATTAGGGCTTCAACATAAGAATTTTGAGGGGACACAGTTCAATCCACAATATCTTATTATGTTAGCTATCCTTCATTAGATGTTAGATATCCTTTCTTTATATTATAAAAAAGAAAAATCTGAGATTTGAAAAAATTCTCATTAAAAAGTGAGAGTTAAAAATATATATCACACACAGACACAGACACACAGAGATACATACACATATTGCTATATTATAGCATGCTTAGAAACTAGAGAATGGAAATCATCCTTCAATCTCAATTTCTTAATGAGCCATTAACATTTTGTCATGTTTCATTATTCTCTCACACACGCATGCACACATGCACACAGAGAACATACATACATATTTCTTTTTTATATATACATACAAAATCCGTCTTTATTCATAGACACACATGCACAGCAAAATACACTTAATGTAAACATTTTCCTATGATAGTGCATAATTTTGAAATGTGGTGATGGATATCTACAAGCACATACTTTTCTATATAGATTCCTAGAAGTGGAATTATAGGACCTGAAGGAAAGATACATGTATGAATATGTATAAAGAGCTCTTAGAGCTTTTTATGGAGATAATAGATGCGGATATAGCTGTAGGTTATTAGCAATGTTCCAGTACTTTGGTTGGGTGGTAGATTTATGTCTCCTTAAAAAGTAAACAATAAAACAAAGAAAAAGCTTTTATTGCTGGGATAGAGGTAGGGAAAGAGAAAGAGTTCTCTCAGTTTCCCTAGAAGTTTCACTTCCATAGCCCTGAAAATAGTTTTAGTAAACATACAAACTTTACTTGAAAATCTTTAGTGTTTCCTTTTTTCTTGTCACAGGACTTTGCTGCTCGACTTTTATTAATGTTATATTATTTAGCTTCTTCTACAGGTTCTGCATAGTCTAGAATTAGAAAAGAATATTAAAAGCAGCGAACTGGGGACTAAACTACTTCTAGACAACATTTGTGACAACTCAGAATGATACTATACTAGTGTATTGGCTATCTTGTAGGCCCTTCTTTTCTTTTCTTTTCTTTTTCTTCTTTACTCTTTTTCCTTATTATTTTCTGCCCTAAATCCTTTTCCTGATCCCCTTCTTATTGTCTGCCTGTCTTTTTTCCAGTTTTGCTTTTGCCTCTTTCCCTTGTGTATCAGTTGGCGTGATTTCAGGTGTAAGTAACAGATATGTGGATCAAATGTGCTTATTCTCCCACATAACTGCAGGTCTAGAGCTAGGGCATGTTCCAGGGGTGGGGTTACATCAGCTCAACAGTGTTGTTAAGGATTCTGATTCTTTTTGTTCTTTGCTGTGCCATGTTTGGTGTTGACTTCATATTCATGCTTGTAACAAGTGGCCAGAGCAGTTGCAGACATCACATCCAGATGTGGTGATATTTAAAGGAGAACAGGGGCTGGCTCTGCCTTTATCTCCATCTTTAAGAGTGAGGAGACTATCCCAGGCTCCTCCCTGACTTCCTTTTATATCTCATTGGGCAGGATGGGTCACATGCTGTTGGTGGAAACTGTCGGTGCCCCATGAGCTCCCCTTTTCTGGGCTGTTGGACCCACCCCATAGCTGCTGGGACTGTTGATTAAACAACCCATGTCTCCTGCCTTTTCTGGAGAATTATCATTGGTTGAGTGAGAGGTCCTTCTCTCCCCTGCAGCTTGGTCAGTGATTGACTCGTATAGAGGAGCAAGTAAAATGCCAGCTCCTTTGCCTCAGGATAATTTCAGGAGGACCTTTATAATGTAGTTTATGCTCTAAGGCTCCCTGTAATTTTGCTCAAGCTAAATTGTTAGTTTCTTCCCCTGCATTTTCTGATTCCATTATTCCCTTTCTCTTGAGAATAATTTCTCCATTAATCATGTGTAGCCTAATCCTTATCTCAGGCTCTGCTTCTGAGAACCCAGTCTAAGACAAACCCTTTCTTACATAAGTCATTGGCGAAGGGGTAGAACTACCATGATTAGCTTGGATTCATCATTTGGCTGGCTGGCTGGAAGCCAACCGCAATGATCCTTGTACCTTTTGTTCCCTTCTTTCCTTCTTGTTTTTCCCATTCCCCCTATTTTTATTAATCATTGTCATGGATATTCTTTTAAAGGTTTAACAAAATGCATACCAACATAAATATATTTTCTTTAATTCTGTGATGTGTCTAAAAAAATTTAGAACTAACTAGGTGTATTAAAAAAAATTAGTAAGCATTGGTCCCACCTCGAGTCTATGCATTGACTTTCAAAGGAAGTGATCATGAAACTCCTTAACATTGTAAAAATTTGTGTTGTCTGTTATTGAAATAAGTGCATTTTTATTTACTTCTATTATTTATATCTTTGGACAACTTTTTGTAGTCTGTTATTTGAAACTCATCTGGAATTATGCTGTTTTACTATGCTGATATATATGTTCACTTGATATTATTATAATTATTGAAACATGCTAGTGTCTCTTTGAAAATTAGTTAGCCAAATATTATTGAGTATGTAGTATGTGCAGGGTATATCAATCTATTACAGTCTGTGTCAGTCTTTAGGATCAATGAAGATCCCAATTTTATCTGATAACTTTGTAAGGTATTAATAATAGGTACCGTTCACTGTGTCTACTAAATGTCAGGCACTTCACATCCATTGTCTTTACTTTTCATTGTAATACCACTGGGAAATTATTATCTTCCCACTTTTATAAGTGAAAAAAATCCCGAGTTTAACTTAAAAGAGCTTAAGTAACTTTGTCCAGAGTCACACAATTATAATAATAACAATTAACAGTTATGGAATGTTTATTGTGCTGCAGGCACAATAGTATATAAATTAACTCATTTGATCCTTACAACCCTAGGAACTGCTATTATTTTCCTAATTTTACAGCAAATAAAATTGGGGTAAGTAACTTTTCAGGGTAACTCAGAGAATAAGTGATGCAGGTAGGATTTGAACCCAAGCAGTCAGACTCTAGAGCCTATTCTCAGCCAAAATGCTGTACTAAATAGACTTCAGTTCACAGTTAAAACCAGAGTTAAAATTTTGTACGATTATTAATTTTTTAAAACTTGATTTAGCTGGTCTTTCTTAGTTTGAGACTTTGCTTGTATTTAGTGATCTTAGGGAAGAGAGTACAAATTTCTATAAAGACCTGATACTGTAAAACACAAACTTGACCTCTCATCACTTTTCTCTCTTTAGGTACTCCAGTTCAGAATGATCTCCAAGAATTTTTTGCATTAATTGATTTTGTAAATCCAGGAATATTAGGCTCTTTGCCGTCTTATAGAAAAATATATGAAGAACCCATTATTAAATCGAGACAACCTTCTGCTTCTGAGGTATAATTTACTTCAATAAGTAGGATAAAAATGAGCAGTTTGGGAAAATCATTCATAACTTGGGTATTATTTTAATTTAGGAAAAAGTAAATTAGTAGAGTGATTTTTAAAATTTTACCCACAATCGTTCAACTCCTTTTGCATATCTTACTTAAGAAAATGACCCTATCACTTGAAAAAGATTCATAAATAGGCACTTCACAGAGAATTATAAATGACAGTAAAACACATAAAAACGTTCATCTTTACTGGTATTGAAAAAGGTAAACCAAATAACCATGAAGTAACTTTCGTACTTTTCTACTGATGTTTTAGTTGGTTAGATTTACATTGTAATAGCAAGTTTACATAGGGGTACTATTCTCTACTGATTGGAATATAAATTGGTACGACTGGAGGATAGTTTGGCAATATGTATCAAAAGCCTTAAAATTGGGTATAAATATTTACTGAGCATTTTCCATGAACTAGGAACTATATAAAAAATAATGATTGGGCTTCCCTGGTGGCAGAGTGGTTAAGAATCCACCTGCCAATGCAGGGGACATGGGTTCGAGTCCTGGTCCAGGAAGATCCCACATGCCGCAGAGCAACTAAGCCCGTGCACCACAACTACTGAACCTGCGCTCTAGAGCCTGCGAGCCACAACTACTGAAGCCCACGCGCTTAGAGCCCGTGCTCTGCAACAAGAGAAGCCGCTGCAGTGAGAAACCTGCGCACCTTGTACACCACAATGAAGAGTAGCCCGCGCTCGCCGCAACTAGAGGAAGCCCGCGTGCAGCAATGAAAACCCAATGCAGCCAAAAATAAATAAAATTAAATTAAAGGAAAAATAATGATTTAAGCATATATTTAATAGAATGGGAAATGTTTATGATACATTATTTAAAAATAAAATCACATTCATTTATTTACCCAACACTTACATATTAAATACCTAAAGTGGGCCAAATGCTAAGTGCCAGACACCGGGGAATATGGTGATAAGCCAAACTGGTTGGTTGTTCCCATGAAGCTTTGTGGTTTGAGATACTGTTTTTGTTACAAATAAAAATAAAACATCTAATATATTTACATATTTATGCAAACAAAATGGTTTTGAAGATATACATAGAAAGTCTTGGCAGCATTGGCTGTTTCTGGTTGATGAAAGTTAGCTTTAATTTTCTTATTTTTGCATAACTATATTTTCTGACCTTTCTCCAGTGAACCAATTATTTTGTAATAAAAATTGAGAATAGTTTTAAAATATAAGGGAAATTTTCTGTGATTTATATAGAAACAAATATGTACATATGGGATTTATTTTAAGCTTCCCTGTGAAGTTCTATACACTTTAAAGAGTCTATGTAGAGAATTTATTTTTTTATTTATTTATATTTTTTGGCTGCGTTGGGTCTTCACTGCTGCGCCGGGCTTTCTCTAGTTGCGAGTGGGGGGCTACTCTTCGTTGTGGTGTGCGGGCTTTTCATTGCGGTGGCTTCTCTTGTTGCAGAGCATGGGCTCTAGGTGCGCAGTCTCAGTAGTTGTGGCGCACAGGCTTAGTTGCTCCGTGGCATGTGGGATCTTACTGGACCAGGGATCGAACCCATGTGCCCTGCATTGAAAGGCAGATTTTTAACCACTGCACTACCAGGGAAGTCCCCTATGTAGAGAATGTAAACATAAATTTCATTCATACTGTATTTTGACTTTAAAAATGTACTATTATTTTACGAACAATGTGTAATGATTTTGAAAGAGTCAGCAGTACCTTGTGCCAATAATTTCTTGTAAGCTTAGTTTTAGGATCAATTACTTGTCAAAATATTTTCTTCCAAGAATTTGCTCTATTAGTGCTTTGATAATGATTTTAAGACCATGTACTGTTACAGTCTTCTCATAAAAGCTTACTTTCAGACAATTCAGTTTGTGGATTATTGATTTCCAGTGGTTCTCAATGGTGGCAATAGCCAAACAAACAAGGATTCGGAGACTGTGGCTTCACTTAATTAAATGATTATGCTAAACATTTAAAGAGATGATTGATGATTTTTCTATTCTAAACTGTATTTCATTTCTTTTATTTAAAAAAAATCTGAAGGGAAGCAATTAGTAAATGGTTGATCATTATAAAATGTTTAATGTTCATTTAACTGCATGTTCTGGGTTGGCCAAAAGGTTCATTTGATTTTTTTCTGTAAGATTTGGCTCTAGTAGCGCTTAGTTGTCTTTAACTTCATTCGAAACAATTTTGTTAGATCGTATTGTGACAGCTGTCATATCAGCATGCATTTAAAAAAAAACTTATCAGAATTGGTGATTTTTTTGTGTAGGCATTTTAATATTGAAGATGAAAGAAACAAAGCAACATTTTTGGCATATTATGCTTTCTTATTTCAAGAAAGGTAAAAACACAACTGAAATGCAAAAAAAGATTTGTGCAGTATATGGAGAAGGTGCTGTGACTGACTGAATGTGTCAAAAGTGGTTTGCGAAGTTTCGTGCTGGAGATTTCTTGCTGGATGATGCTCCATGGTCGGGTAGACCAGTTGAAGTTGATAGCGATCAAATCAAGACATTAATTGAGAACAATTAATCAACATTAAACCACATGGGAGATAGCCAACATACTCAAAATATCCATATTAAGCATTGAAAATCATTTGCACCAGCTTGGTTTTGTTAATCACTTTGATGTTTGGGTTCCACATAAGTTAAGCAAAACAAACAAACAAACAAACAAAAACCTTCTTGACTGTATTTTCACATGCAATTATCTACTTAAATGTAATGAAAACGTTCCAGTTTTAAAACAAATCGTCTCGGGCGATGAAAAGTGGATACTGTACAATAATGTGGAATGGCAGAGATCGTGGGGCAAGTGAAATGAACCACCACCAACCACACCAAAGGCCGGTCTTCATCCAAAGAAGGTGATGTGTGTATACGGTGGGATTGGGAGTCCTCTATTATGAGCTCCTTCCAGAAAACCAAACGATTAATTCCAACAGTACTGCTACCAATTAGACCAACCGAAAGCAGCACTTGACGAAAAGCATACGGAATTAGTCAACAGAAAATGCATAATCTTCCATCAGGATAATGCAAGAACATATGTTTTTTGATAACCAGGCAAAAACTGTTACAGCTTGGCTGGGAAGTTCTGATTCATCTGCTGTATTCACCAGACATTGCACCTTAGTATTTCCATTTATTTCAGTCTTTACAAAATTCTCTTAGTGGGAAAAAATTTCACTTCCCTAGAAGACTATAAAAGGCACCTGGAACAGTTCTTTGCTCAAAAAGACAAAGTTTTGGGAAGATGGAATTATGAAGTTGCCTGAAAAATGACAGAAGGTAGTGGAACAAAACAGTGAATATGTTGTTCAATAAGGATCTTGGTGAGAATGAAAAATGTGTCTTTTATTTTTACTTTAAAACCGAAGGAACTTTTTGGCCAGCCCAGTGGTTTCTTTTTTTTTTTTTTTTTTTGTCTAAAACACTTTTAAGTCTGCTGTTTTTCCATAGGAAGAAAAGGAGTTAGGAGAGAGAAGAGCAGCTGAACTTACTTGCCTCACTGGGCTCTTTGTCCTTAGAAGAACCCAAGAAGTCATAAATAAATATCTCCCACCTAAGATAGAGAATGTAGTCTTTTGCCGACCAGGAGCCCTACAGATTGAACTTTATCGAAAACTGTTGAATTCTCAGGCTGTCAGATTCTGTCTTCAAGGATTGTTGGAAAATAGTTCTCATCTAATATGTATTGGAGCTCTTAAAAAACTGTGCAATCACCCCTGCCTTTTGTTCAGCTCAGTAAAGGTAAGTAGTGTATGAGCCTACGTCAGGAATATGAGCTGAAAGCTCTATGTCATGTGAACCTAAGAGGGCAGATTGGACTAATCCCTGGGGTTGCATTTGTGGGTTTTCCAAAAGCTGTGCAGCCTCTCCAGTGTGATTCTTCTTTAGACTTTATCCAGCCTTCTACTTGTTCTTCAGAGCATGACCATATTCATAGAGCTGAACGAGGGATGAAATGGGCTTGAGGCTCTGCCTTCTAGAGTTTGTGCCCCCTACCCTTTGGCGCCTCATCTAATGCTCGGTCCTGGTTTCCCTTCCTATTTTATATTAATACAGCCAGTCAGTTTGTTTGGAGCTAACAAATACAAAATTTACCATTAAGAAATAATTTATTTTTTCCTCATAAAAGTAATACATGATTGTTATATGAAATCTATAAAATTCAAAAAATCACAAAGAAGAAAATAAAGATCATCTACTGGTTACAATGTAAATTGGTACAACTGGGAGACAGTTTGGCAATATGTATCAAAAACCTTAAAATTTAATGTATCTTGTGACGTGGTAATACCACTTTGAATAATTTGTCATAAAGAGATAAAGCTCTCCAGCCACAGAAAACCACATTTGGTATTAATAATCTTAGTTAATACTTATTAAACACCATGTACCAAACACTAAGTACTTTTCTAGTATTTTTTTTTTATTCTTCACAAAATTCTATGGAGTAAGTACTATTGTTACCATCCCCATTTTTGGGTGAGGAAACGGACTCAAAGATACCCATAAGTAGTCTTTTCTAGAGGAACTTAATTCTAATGATGCTATGCTTATTATTTAAAAATCTATTATTATTATTATTACTAAATAAATTGTGGACATTTCCCCAAATTAGATGCCTTCTACAAGTATGATTTTTAATGGCTACATAGTTGACCTGACCATTTGGATATTAATGAACATAAGGCAGTTTGGGGTATAGTGAGAGTTTTCTGTTTTGGTGTTGGAACTAGGTATCAGTCCCTACTCTACTACTTGTTTAATTACAGACAAGTTTAACCATGGCCAGGTTGTGTCTGTGAGCCTTAGTTTGTCTTAACTGAAACACAGAGACAATAATAACTTCCTGATAATGTTATTGTGGCTATCTGATGAATTTTTATTACAACTATACCTGAATATTACAACTCATAACTGAAGAGTATTGGGTTGCAGAGAGTCAGAGAAGAGATTGCCCTGTCTAGTTGATGTGAGGAATCTAACTGGTAAATCTCTGTGATGCACCTCCACGCATCAGGCTGTCTCAGCATAAAGATATTGTCTGTTAGTTGATTCTTAATTAGGATTATACATTACAGTCTTCAGGGAAGCTTTTAAGACTACATTTGTCCAGCCTAGACACATATGAGCCGATTCAGATTCTCTGAGAGTAGGACCCAGTCATGAAGATTTTAAAAAAGCTCTCCCAAGTGATTCTGATTATGTGTTCCTGGCTAAGAACTTGTGCATTAAGATCATTCATCTCCCTTGTATTTTGATTTAATATTCACCAGACAACTTTCTGCTAATGATTTGCTTCCCCATGCACCTTTCATAGGACAGAATGCATAGACCAGTTGGTTTAAACAGGCAGGTCTCATTTATAGGTCAATAAATATATATTCTGATTTATTCAGTCTCTTAATTTGGTTAGTACGGCTCATTTCCCTAGAGCTTAAGTTTATGTAAGTTTCTGAACATGAAAAGCTGTAGATTAGACCCTGGGTCTGTGGTCCTTTGATAACCTCGCCAAGGTGTAGGCATTTTAGGAAACCTAACCCAAAGCAGCCAGCAACCATCTCTCCTCTCATGTGTATCCCAGTTATGTAAATATCTTAGGGTTCTCAGTATTTTTAATCAAGTGACTTCACCCAAATATTGCTATGTTTTGGGAATAAGCCAGATTAAAATTAGTACTTTGTGCCTAGCATTTTATACTACTTGATTCACTGCCCTTAAGATGTTTCTAGTATTATTAAAGGATTACAACACACATTAAAACATTAGGGAATTATTTTAAAAAAGTATATAGTTAATTGAATAATTAAATAAATTCGAAGTTGAAATGTACTGTGTAACCATAAAGGTTAAAAGTCAGTGCCCCCCAAAAGGGGGCATGTGAGTAATCAGGTGGAATTTGCATTGGGCCCTCAAGTATTTATAGGATTGGGATAATTGGGCAAAAAAAAGATGGCGTATTCTAGGCAGGGGTAGTAGGTTGAACAAAGTTTCAAGAACAATGATAAATCTGGTAAATGTGGGAGAGAGTGAGGAGAACTGCCAATCCCAGAAATTTTATCTGAAAAAGTGATGCAGTCATTAACAAATGTAATCTCCAGTGTGTGTTCACATGTCAGCTAGGCAGTTTGAGGGGGAATTTCAGAGGTGGTGATAATCTCTTTGGAATAAAATTATATAAAAACTATTGGTAAAATAAACAAAATATTATAAATAACAATAGATTTCTCTGTTAACTTCTTGGCAGAATTGTTCCTTCTTGTAGAAGAAATTGATAAGATCGAGTGGACTGTTGTGCTTGATTTTGAGTATCACCTGGGAGGTGCTGTGTGAGCCTGCAAACTGGGAGAGAAAAGTAATAGCAGGGAGGGAAGGGGGGAAGAAGAGAGAAAAAGGTAGCAATGATGAGGTCTCAGGGTTTTGGAGAGGATAGATTTCCTAGAACTGTTTGCCCTCTATTTTCCTCCTGTTTATTTCTCTGCTACCCACCTCCCCATCAATCACACATCGGCAATGATACTGCGCTTGTGGGATTCAGGGAACAGGCATTTGGAGACAGCATTAGAACTGCTCTGTAATCAAAAATGACCAAATTGTGACCTACGAAGATTAACATAGCAATTAGATTGGGCTTTTCAGGTAGCTATTAATCTTCAGTTTTTTCCCCATAATTTTAGCATTTTTTCCCTTCCGATTAAAAAAACATGAACCAGTGTTGACAGTCATCCTTTTGAACAGGAAAAAGAATGCAGCTCAACTTGGGATGAGAATGAAGAAAGGAATCTATATGAAGGCTTGATAAATGTGTTTCCCGCTGATTACAACCCACTCATGTTTGCTGAGGAAGAGTCAGGAAAACTACAGGTGCTGTCAAAGCTCTTAGCTGTTATCCACGAACTTTGTCCTGATGAAAAGTAAGAAGTCAATTTAATAAACCGCTTGTAAGTGCTTATGGAATTTCAGCTTAGACTCTGTCCTTATTCCCTCCCCTCACTGCCTCTTTTTGAAAAGAAGAAAACATTAAAAATCAGTTGTTTTCTTCTTTGGGGGCATGGTTAGCTCCCAGTCTTTTGTAAACTTATCATTAACAATGTGTCTGTAAGCTTTTATTTAAGAAAAACTAAATGTAAATACATATAGTTTAAAAACCCTAGAGATGTCTTTTGATATTATAACACCTAACTAATTTCTTTATCACTTTCAGAATCCTTTGTTCTTTTTCTGTCCTGAAACGTTGATACTCCTGAGGGCTTTGTCTTCAGCCTCCTTCTCACTCTAAACACCCTTCCTGGTTTAGCTCTACTCGTAGTTTCAGCTATCATCCACATGGTGTTGATTCAAAATCTGTATCTCTAGTCCAAGCCTCTCTTCTAGTTTCCACATCCTTCTTTCTATTTAATGGACATCTAAATCTGTCTGGACCTCAACTTCTCGTGTACTAAACCAGCTTTATCATTTTGCCATTGCAAGACTGATCCTTTTTCATTATTGCTTGGCTTGATGAATGGTACCATAATGCAAGCAAAAAACACTCGTCATTCTAGACTTACTTTTCTCCTTCACTTTCCCAGTGTCATCAGTCACTACATTCTAGTCTATTGATTTTATTTCTTAATTTCAGGAATCCATTTCTTTCAGGTACCAAGATTTTTTTTTTAGTAACTATTTTAAATTTTATTTAAAAAATTTAATTTTTAAATTTTTTTTAAAGTTATTTTTTATTGACGTAGAGTTGAATTATAATGTGTTAATTACTGCTGTACAGCACCAAGATATTTGTTTTGATTCTTGTAATTACTGATTGGCTTGTGGTGGTCTCTTATAAATTATGTCCCTCTTACTTTCAATCCCATTGCATATCAATATTGCCCTAAATTATATTAAATACAAATGTGAACATGTTACTCCTTTTCTTAAAAATCATTCAAAGATTCCTAGTTGCCTTCCAGAAATTTCTAAACTATAGCACATTGAGCAAGACTCTTCATGACCTGGGTGGTGCCTCCTTTTCCAGCCTCATACCTCTTGACTCCTTCACACTTATCATGTGGTCCAATCATACCAGACTATTTGCAAAACCGGCAATTTGCTCTACTTCTCTCCTCTGTTCTTACCTGTTTCAGGTTCCTATGCCTGGTGTACCTCCACTTCTCATTCTTCTGACCAACTTTCTCTTCTTTAAGACTCAGCTCGGATGCTTTCTCCTCTTAGAAGCCACTGGCCTCATAGTGAGTTAGATGCCCCTCTTCTGTACTCCCTTAGCATCCTGTACCTCCCTCTAATGGAGCTCTTCTCACGTTATATTGTAATCATTAGTTCTCTTCTGTGTCAGCACCTATAGTGCAGGGACTATGTCTTAATTATTCTTGTAGGAGGTATTCAAACTGTTTTTGAATTAAGGCAAAAATACAGAGAAAAGATTGCAAAATAATAATTATATTTAATTGTCAAGGAATCTACTTAACCTCTTCGGAGCATTAATAGTATCATTTGACTTGTGAAAATTTTTAGATTTATTTTTCATAATAATGAAGTGACTAAAATAAGGAAACTTTCTATGAACTCTTTAATACAGTTTGATTAAAATGTTTTATTAGATAATATTTTATATATACAAGAGTGTGTAATGTATGTGTATATATATATATATATATGCAGATTGTGACCCAGTTTGAACTTAGAGTGTAAACTTTTAGTTAGACTTTTATTTACATCTTGTCTTCACTGGATTCTGTTTTTCCTTTTTTTCTGAACATGGGATAGGTGGTTATTGTTGGACAAGGAATATGAGTGAACAGAATTTTAGAGGAAATGGGAAGAGATCAAGTGTGACTGTAGGTGTGAGAATTTATCCTTGAAGATGTTCTAGAGGAAAGTTCCCCTCTTGTTGTGGGAAGGAAGGAACGAGGAAGAAAAATATAATTTGGGGGTAGGGGTTGGGTTGGAGTCATTTTGACTGCTTGTGTATCCTAAGAAAACTGAATCCTGCCTTGTCCGATGAAAGAAGAAATAGCACTTCCATCAGTGGCACAGACTGGTCTGGTGCTTCACATTATCTGAAGAGATGGACCTTTCTTTTTAAATTGTGGTAAAATACACATAACATGAATTTACTATCTTAATTATTTCTAAGTGTATTGTTCATTAGTGTTAGGTATACTCACACTGTTGTGCAACCAATCTCCAGTACTCTTTTCATCTTGCAAAACTGAGCTATACCCATTAAACAACAACTCCCCATTCCTGCTTTTTCCCAGCCCCTGGCAACCACCCGTCTACTTTCTGTCTCCACGAATCTGACTACTGTAGGCACCTTATATAAGTGAAATCATACGATGTTTTGTCTTTTTATGACCAGCTTATTCTACTTAGCATAGTGTCCTCAAAGTTCATCGATGTTGTAGCATGTCAGAATTTCTTTCCTTTTTAAGACTGAGTAGTGTTCCACTGCATATATATAACATTTTGTTTACCCATTCGTCTGTCGATGGATAGTTGGGTTGCTTCTGCCTTTTGACTATTATGAATAATGTTGCTGTGAACATGGGTGTACCAACACCTTTTTGAGACCCTGTTTTCAGTTCCTTTGAAAATATGTCCAGAAGTAGGATTGTTGGATCATATGATAATTCTCTCTTTAATTTTTTGTGGAACCTCCATAATCTTTTTCGTAGCGGCCGCACCATTTTACATTCTCACTAACAGTGGACAAAGGTTCCAACTTCTCAACAACCTCTCCAGCTTTGCTATTTTCTGGTCTGTTTTGTTTTGTTTTTGACAGTAGCCATTCTAACGGGTGTGAGATGATATCTTATTGTGGTTTTGATTTGCATTTCCCTAGTAATTAGTAATGTTGGGCATCTTTTGATGTACTTGTTGACTATTTGTATATTTTCTTGCAAAGACGTCTGTTCAAGTCCTTTGCCCATTTTTTTAAATTGGGTTGTTTTTTTTGTTGTTGTTGTTATTGAATTGTAGCCCCCTCCCCCTTTTTTTTAATGGCCAATTGGGTATAGAGGCCAGGTTTTCCACATCTGAGCTGCCTATGCACAAACATCTCCTAAACCTTTAAAATACGTAGCTAGAAGTTGCTCACAGTGTTTGACTTCAGGGATAGTATTACTGTCTACACCTGATCTACTGTGTTATTGTTAACTAGAACTGGATAGTTCTATTTTCGGTCTACAGGCAGAACTCTTCTACAGTGCTTTTGTGCATATTGAGATGAATTAGAATTGGGTGGAGGCATATCTGAGAACTCCTGGCTTGTCTGGCTGGTGGCCCTTTTATGGAATTTTTTAAAAGAATACTTCAAAATTTAAAAAGTTCCTCTTCCCTCCTGGTTGTTGCATTCACGCACTAGGCTTCATGGCTTGGAGAGTAGAGTTCATGCCGAATTCCACACCCCGTGCATCTCTTGGTTGGACACTCTTGTGCTGGGTGCAGCTTGCACTGTACCTGACATGGCAGCCTTGCCTACAGATTTCAACTGCTTTCAGGGACAGTATAGTGACCATAAAAATAATAGCCTTGTTTGAAAGTGGTATGTATGTGTGGCGGGGCTTTAGACCTCTGGGAGGGGATTGTCCAAGGCTCTTTACCAAGATAGTCACCTATCCCATCAATCTACATCTAGCCTTGTAAGAACTTGTTGGGGGAAAATATTCTGAAGCCAGATTTCCTCCAGTCCAGTAAAGTTGTATCAGCAAAACTATGTTTAGATAATGTTATTCATCCCCGTAATAGTATAGAAAAGGAAGGGAAAAATGACTGAATTATTAGTATAGGAATTTTGGCAGATTGCGTAAATGGTCTTAAGTTCTCCCTCCCTATATCCATGTTCCTTTGCTGGGTAACTTTGGGTGATCTACCATTCTGACTCTGAGCTCAGCCACGTGATCTGAATTGGTCCATGAGGTTCTGGCACACATGGCACAAGAAGAGGCTTGAGAAGATCTTGTGCACTGGGGCTTGTCCTCCTTTGTGCTTCCTGGAAACTTTTTGTCACCATGTGAATAAGCCTGGGCTAGCCTGCTAGAGGGTAAGAGACCTGAGAAACTCAGATGAGGCTTCCCAGCCGAGGCCCCTCACCAGTCAGCCAGTTCCCAGTCTACTTGGCAGCTGACTGCAGATGCTTGAGTCAGCACAGCCACGACCAGCAGAGGAACCTCTTAGCCGAGCCCAGCCCAAATTGCCAACCTACGGAATTGTGAGCTAAATATAAAATACATGGTTGTTGTTTTAAGCCACTGAGTTTTGGTTTGGTTTGTTATGTAGCCAAAGGTAACTGATACAGGAATACAAATATACATGATCTTTACCTTGTTAGCATAGATAATTAAGATAATTCTAACTGTTAAACATTTGCTTTATTTTAAAAATTTCTAGTGCTAATAATTATCTCACTAGTTATAAAACTTGTAGGAAATATTCTTGATCTGTTTTTTATTTTTTGCTTAATTCATCAAACTTTAGCTATTAGATAAATTCTGGTTTTACTTTTTACCATATTTTATTGTTTAAAATTTTTATTTTATCAAAATGTTAAAAGGGCTTATCATTAAAAAAGACAGGAGTTCATAGTTCCATCTCTCCCCCTTTGCATCCTGTTTCTCAGAGTCAATCACCAGCTCCCATAGTATGTTGCCAGACCGTGTACTTATACGGCTATCTCTTGTCTTTTCCATATTTTCTTCATGAAAAACTCTAGCAATTTTTCTTCATTCTTTATACATTGAGTTATAATCTTTTTTTTAATATGACAATGCTTTTTGATAGTTTCCCATGGCTTTTATTTTATTTTATTTATTTAGTTTTTGGTGGCACGCAGAACTTCCCTGGCCAGGGATTGAACCCTTGCCCCCTGCAGGGGAAGCGCAGAGTCTTAAACACTGGACTACTAGGGAAGTCCTGAGTTATAATCTTGATGTGCCTTAATATGGATCATGTTTTCATTTATTGAACTGAAAACTCTATAGTAAGTCGTTTTAATCTGAAGATCCCATGTCTGGGAAGCAGCCTCTTTCAGAAAACAATTTTCTTTTGTTTTATTTGGAATTTCTGTCAGTCATATATTGAACCTCATGGATTGATTCTATAATTCTTTTTTCTTTCCTCTCCTATTGGTCATCACTTTTCCTTTTTAATCTATTTCCGGGAAGATTCTCTTTCTTTCTTCTAAATCTCCTATTAAATTTTTATTTGGGCTGTCATTTTAAATTTCCAAGATAATTTTCTTATTCTTGATTGTTCTTTTTTATTGCCACCTCTTCTTGTGAATGCTATCTCTTAGGGTATTAATTATTTCCTTAAAATTGTCTTCTGTTTCCTCCATTGCTCTGTTTTATTCATGTTTCTTTTTTTCTGTTTATTCGTTTTGGTTTCTATTTTTCGTGTTGGAGGCTGGCTTCAAGTAGCTGGTGGCCCTTGGTGTCCATTTATATTTAAGAGTAAGGCAGTAAAACACTAACTGAATGCTCTGTGTGCATGGGCAGGGCTTGTGGACTGCTGACCTGTGTTAGGTAACAGATAGCGAGCTGGCTTTTTTATTTGGGGATTCCCTATCTGTGGACCTTTTCTCTGGGGTCATTCAAATGAGTCATTCCAGAGGTGAGTCTTCCAATAATATCTTTCTTGGGGTGTGGAATGCTTTGCTGCTGGTGTTCTGGGAGTTGGCAGAAAAGGGGGACTGGAATCTTACCATCCATTTTGCAGACCTTCATTTTGGTTTGTCACTATATCCCTGCCTTCTAGAGTTCCCTGGTCTAAGTTTCTTTGGTTTACTTTCTCCAGAGAATAAACATTCTAGTTGAGAAAGAAAAGTCAACTAGTTACATGGGATGAGGGCCTGAGTTCTACTTACCAGTGCTCTTGTAATAGCCCCAGTCTAAACTCCTTTCTTCTGAGCTGGCTTTACGAGAGTATATGGTGTTAATGAACTTGTACCTGTTTCTTATTGGAATCTCTCTCTTTGGGCACTTAAGTTTCACTTTCTCTGTACTCCTAAGCAGGTCACCATTCCACTATTCTCTGTTTTCATATATAAATGTCTCCTGTTTCATTAAAGATAGAGTTTGTCTTTTTGTTTCTTATTCTCCTGCTGTTCTTAGGGTGACTTAAGAGAGGTAAAGAAAGCAGAAAATTCTTTACTCCACTATCTTGATGCTGGAAGTCTCTTAGATATTGACTTTTTTTTTTGGCCACGTGGCTTGTGGGAATCCCAGCTCCCCAACCAGGGATTGAACCTGTGCTCTCGGCAGTGAGAGTGCAGAGTCCTAACCACTGGATGGCCAGGGAATTCCCTCTTAGATACTGATTTTAAAATTGAATTTGAAGGAGAATGTGTGTTTTAATTGTACAAGGTCATTGTTGGATGTTCTATAAATATCAGTGATAGTATTATTGTGGTATTTTCCTTCAATTAAAAAAATCTAATATTGCTTTTAAATTGTGTATAAAGATTCTTTCTTTTTGATTGACAGGGTGGTGTTGGTATCCAACTATACACAAACCTTGAATATTTTACAAGAAGTATGCAAGCGTCATGGATATGCTTATACAAGACTTGATGGACAAACACAGATCTCTCAAAGGCAACAAATTGTTGATGGCTTTAATAGTAAATACTCTTCTGATTTTATTTTTTTGTTAAGTTCAAAAGCTGGTGGTGTGGGACTTAACCTTATTGGAGGATCTCACTTAATTCTCTATGACATTGATTGGAATCCAGCCACTGATATCCAGGTAGGACTGTTTATGTATTAAACAAACATTATAGAATGCCTATGGGGGATACAGGGCCTGCTGGGGATATGAGGATGATGATGATGTATAATAACTGCTGCATATTGAACCCTTATTTTGTATCAGGCACTCTGCTAAGTGCTTTACATCTGTTTAATCTTCACAATAACCCTACAAGTGTGGATATTCTAAGCCCTGTTTTACAGATGAAGATATGGAAGTTTGTTCTCAGTCACATAGCTTATAAGAGGCAGAGCCAGGATTCACACCCAAACCTGTTATGTCTCCAGGCTCTAATATACTGTGTAGTTGGGCCTTCAGGATCCTCATGACCATCAGGGGAAGACAATAAAGTGTTACAGGTGCTATGATCAGTGTTTGTGCAGGGTATGGTAAAGATATAAAATTAGCTTATTTAAGGAAATATTTCAGAAGCAGCCTTTGGTTTTCTTCAGAATACAGTCCATTTTCATGTATTTTGAGATTTCTACCTATGGATTTGCATCTCATATGGTATCTGTGTTAGGAGACCTGGAGACAACCCTCGGGTTCAATGATTCACTAGAAAGACTCACAGAATCAAGAAAAACAGCTATATTCATAGTTAAGTTTTATTACAGTGAAAGAATACAGACTAAAATCAACACAGGTAGAAGGTGCATAGGGTAGAGTCCAGGAGAGACCAGGCACAAGCTTCCAGTTGTCCTTTTCCACTAGATTTGTATGGAACAACACTTAATTTTCCCAACATTAATGAGTGACAACACATGGAATATTGTCAACCAGAGAAATTCACTTGAGCCTTGGTGTCCAGAGTTTTTGTTGGAGGTCAGTCATGTAGGCATGGATACCTGTGTGACTGACCTTAGTTGCTCAGTCTTCAATCCCTGCAGAGGTCAACTGGCCCAAGTCCCCACCTAAATCACACTGTTAGCATAAACTACTTGGTGTGGCCCAAGGCCCCAGGTAAACTAAGAAGCTCTTATCGGGCAGGATACTCCAGGGTTCCAGGAGCTGGTTGAAGGCCAGACTTTTCTTTGGAATGTGCAAGGTTTGAACATCAACCTTTTACTGTACAGTATCATTGATAAATCCTAACACCACAGAGATCTACGTAGAGCCTGAGCTGATTGCAGGTATCCTAGGGATTCCTTAGAGGTGAATCATTAGCCTCTTGGACTGAGAATAAACCCTCCATGCTATGCTATACTTGATTCTTTGCATTCTTACTGCCCAAACTCACTGTCCCATTTTTTGATGCAGATAGACCCTCTCACTGTTGCATGGCACCCTGTAATTATTTTACAGTACCACAGTGAGTGTTCATTCATCCCTTTCTTTATCCCAGGAAAAAAATTTGAAGTGGAGAATGCTTAGGTATGCCTGGGCTTTGTTTTTTGAAGCTGTAAGTGAAATCTAGAATTCCTAATCTTAATTGTATTAATGCAGGTTGCTTATGTGGGAAGGGTTATCATTAGTTTCTGCTTGTACTCTCAGAATTCTCATTAATTTTCTATAGGCAATGTCTAGAGTGTGGAGAGATGGTCAGAAACATCCTGTACATATTTACAGACTCCTAACCACAGGTAATAACTCTTCAGTGTGACAAAAATGTATTCCCTTTGAATAATTAAAGATTTTTTTTTTGTTAATCTGTGCTTCAGTATCAGGAATAGTTATTTTGTTAGCTAGTATACTAAGAAACATGCTTTACCCTACAAAAATAACAGATGTAAAGATCTGAAGGAAATCTAATGAATGTTTCCTCTTCAGGTACGATAGAAGAAAAGATCTATCAAAGGCAGATCAGTAAGCAAGGTCTTTCTGGGGCAGTTGTAGACCTAACGAAGACATGTGATCATATTCAGTTTTCAGTAGAAGAACTTAAAAATTTGTTCACATTACATGAAAGTTCACATTGTGTTACTCATGACCTGCTTGACTGTGAATGTACAGGAGAAAATTATACAGGTTAGTTGTATTTTAATTGTTATGATGGTAAAGTTAATTGGTCTCCCTTTAGTAGTTGAAAATATTTAAATACAGAATAACTAAAATATTTACCCCTTGCATATGTTAGTTTTCTTTTTTCCTCAGGTCACAGGGCAGCTGCCACATGGGTATTTGAGAAAATTTTAGTTAGAACCTTATTCTTTCAATTTAGCTTCTTATTTCCGAATCAGTTGTGAAAAATTTGGCCTATTGGTAAAATCTTTCAAATCCTGATAATAATGACTTCAGAATTAGGGAAATGTTTTTAATCCTTATTTCTGTTTCACAAAAAACATAACACTTGACAGAATAATCCTACTGTTTATTTTGTGTAGAACTTATTCCTAATGAGGTCATATTTTATGGGGCAGTAAGCATGGGCTGCCATACTTCTCAGTGCTTCATGCACTGCTCGTGCTGCTTAAATGAGGCTGAAAGCGTCAACCCTCCAGAATTAATACCATTCAAATAGGTACTGGATCAGGAGTAGCACTTGAGCAACCAATGTCCAGTAGTTGGAAATCACTTGATAAATTGTGTTGAGATGGGTTTAAGAAGTAAAACTGTATAAGACTAACATGGAAGAATTTACATTTTATATAATCCACACTGATCTTCTCTATAGTATGATTTTTCCATCTTAGTAATTTCTTCTCTTATTATTTCTCTTTTCCCCTGTATTTATCTAAATTTTTTTTTTTCTTATTTTCTAAAGCTGAATCCTTAGCTTAATGGCTCTCAGTCCTCTTTTCTGAAATGGGAATTTAAGGCTGTAAATTTTCATCTAAGCTGAATCTCATAATTTTGATATGCAGTCTTTTTATTATTCAGTTCTAAATATTTTTTTTCCATTATAATTTATTCTTTGGCTCAGAGGTGTTTAAAAGTATGTTTTATGATGTATTTTAGTTTTTGTTATTGAATTTTAGCTACTGCACTGTAGTCACAAATATGGTCTGCATGATATTGATTCTTTGGAAACTATAGAGACTTGGTGTGTGGCCTGGTGTGTTTACTTTGTAAATATTTTTGTACATGAAAAGAATGTGTATTCTCTTAATTACTTAGTTTAGAGTTCGCCATATTAGTCAAATTTTCTGTTACCGAATTAGTTTTTTCTTATTTTACAGATTTAAAAATTTACTAATTTAACTGAAAAATTGATAATATATTTACCTGTCTCAACTATTTAAAAATATAAAATGTATATGGTGAAAACTCTTCCTCCCATAATGCCGTCATCTGCCTAGTTTCTAGTCCTGCTACCCTATGCAAAACCAGTATTATTAGTTTTATGTGTATCCTTCTAGATATATTTTTCTGCATATGCAAGGAACTCTTGCCCAGTTTTCCCCCCAATAAAGGGTAGTGTAATATGTGTATAGTTCTGTACCTGTTTTATTTAATAGTACCTTGAGATCTCCCCGTATCATTAAAGAGTTTCCTCATTCTTTTTTTCTCTCAGCTATATAATCCTCCCTTGTATGAATAGACCATAATTTATTTATCTGACCTTACAGCTGTATAATTAGGTTCTTTCCAGTCAGTATATATCTTTATTCGTACATCTTTTTCCATATCTTCAAATATCTCTATAAGGTAAATTATCAGTGTTGCTGTGTCAGAGAATGTGTGCATTTGTAATTCTGATAGATCTTGCTAAGGTGCCCTCCACTGGGGATTGTATCATTTATACCCCACCAACAATATACTATTTCCCCACAGCTTTACCAGTTTAGGATTATCAATTGTTTGGATTTTTGCCAATCTGATAGTAAAAAAAATGGTATATTGGTCTAGTTTTAATTTAATTTTATTATGAGTGAAGTTGGGTATATTTTCCTATGGTTAAGAGCTGTATTTCCTTTATGTGAACCACCTGCTCATATCATTTGCCCATTTTTCTATTAATGACCTAATTCTGTGTTAGGCATATCTGTTATTGAAAGAGATATGTTAAAATCTTACAGTATGACAGTGGATTTGTCAGTTTCTTGTTATTCTGTCAATTTCTGCTTTATATATTTTGTATCTTCTTTGTAAAAATTTTTTCATTATTATTTATTTATTTTATTATTATGTAGTGATTGCTTTATCCCTGATGTCTTTTGCTTTCATTTTGTCTTTAGTTAACATATTACACTGACTTTTTAAAATTTTTATTGGAGTATAGTGGATTTACGATGTGTTAGTTTCAGGTGTACAGCAAATACACTGACTTTCTTATTGTTAGTATTTGTCTGGTATATCTTTTTCTGTTCTTTTATCTTGAATCTTTCTGTGTCCTTATGTTTTAGGTATCTTTCATGTAAATAATATGAGGCTGGATTTTCTTTTTTATCCAGTCTGATGTTCTCTTTTTTAAAGATTTAATTTTATTTATTTTTGGCTGCATTGGGTCTTCGTTGATGCACGCGGGCTTTCTCTAGTTGCGGCGAGCAGGGGCTACTCTTTGTTGTGGTGCGTGGGCTTCTCATTGCGGTGGCTTCTCTTGTTGCGGAGCACGGGCTCTAGGCACGTGGGCTTCAGTAGTTGTGGCACGAGGGCTCAGTAGTTGTGGCTCACGGGCTGTATAGTGCAGCCTCAGTAGTTGTGGCACATGGGCTTAGTTGCTCTGCGGCATGTGGGATCTTCCTGGACCAGGGCTCGAACCCACATCCCCTGCATTGGCAGGCGGATTCTTAACCACTATGCCACCAGGGAAGCCCTTGCTACAGAATATTAATGAGTTTGATTATGGAGTGTTAACCCACATTGTTACAGTTATGTTCTGAATTTGGAAACGTATCTGGCCCCACAGGCTTTTAGGTAAGAAACTGTGGACCTGTAATACATCTCTTTGGATGATTAATTTGTTTAATGTGTATTTCTCCTGCTAGACCATAAAGTCCTTGAAAACAGAGACCATGTCTATTTTTGTTCACCATTTTGGCCCCCATTGCTCAAATCAGCACATTGTAAACAATTTATAAATATTTGTAGAAGGAATGAATTAATTGAATTTGCTTATTTTAACATAAACCATGGTGATCAAATGTAACAAATCATATAAACTCATTATATATTTAAAAAGTATTGTATGTAATAGGATATTGATTGGCCTAAGGATTTCCTCATTGTTTTACTTATTTCAGGTGATTCATTGGAAAAATTCCCTGTCTTTAGAAATTGTCAGCTTGGTACACATCAACAGAAGTCTGACTCCCTGAAACCTGTCTCCATGTCACAGCTGAAGCAATGGAAACATTTTTCTGGAGATCATTTAAATCTTACAGATCCTTTTCTTGAAAGAATAAGAGAAAATGTGTCATTCTTTTTTCAGAATATAACCAATCAAACTACTGCTATATAACCCCCTTTAAAAAATTAATCTAGTAAGTAAATGTAATTTTGGAAAACAAATAGAATTATTTTAATTATAATAATATATTTTATTGCAAAATGTATTATAGTTTTGATATAATAATCAAAACTGAGTTGTTTAACTTTTTGTATATATTCTTAAATATTGAAACATTAAAGACATACTTGTATCATCCTATAATTGTTTATTAATAATTCCGTAATTAATGCAGTTTCATTAAGTAATTTCTAAGGAATTTTCATAAGGAATATTAAAAGGTGAAATGCCCTGTTTCTATCTTTGGGAAATCTAAACTGATTAGGAATATTAGACAGATGTGGGAGACAACTGAAAAATGTGGTAAGTTTAAACTACAGCTCAAAGGAGAAAGAGAATCAGAGACTAGGATTGCTAATGCTGAAGATTCAGTTGGACATAATAGTTGCTGCAGGGCGGTTTGGGTGAGAGTGGTCTGTGGGTTGTGGCAGGACGGGGAGGAGTACTGGACACTTCAAAGCACCGGTTTCTAATCTGGGACTTCAGACTGTAAAGCCATGTCCAGCAAGCATTGTTTGTACTCTGGTTAATGGTTCAGCTACCATCATGTCAAGGGGTTTCTGTAGTAATTTTTGACATTAAATAGAAAGTTTTAATGTATAAAGCAAGCTTTAGAAGACTGAAGTCTGCAAGGAGAAAGGAGTTACTCATTTAATCTCCAATTGGGGTTTCTGTAATCAGCTTTTGCTTCCTTTTAGGGAAATTTCTTTTAGACTGAATATTGTCTTGAGGTGTTGAATAAAGACTCAGTTGTGTATCATCAAGTCTGAGTTCTTTGGATCTGTGGTGCCATGCCTGGGCACTTGTACATCTAGGATTCATGAACTGGCAGTTTGGGGATCAAGTTTGTCGGTAAGGAAGTAGTCAACTAATAAAAAGCAAAAATGGTGTTTCTTGGCCCTTTGTATATGCCTCTTATATGAGGCTTTGCATATAAAACGTCTTCCAATATGTATCTTGCATCACATATTCTCAGGTGTAAAATCTTAAAAAAAAATGATAAGAGACTAGCAACTTTATTGTCTATCTTAACTGTAGTGGATACTAGTGTGTATTGCCCAGATTGCCCCCTTCAGGACCAATGTGCTCATTTACCCATCTATTGGGGGTGCTGCCTCTGACCACTCATAGCCAGATCTCTCCCTAAGAATATCCCACAGCTGAAAGGAGCTGCCTCGCTCAAGGTTACCCTCCCTCCCCTGGGTGGCTGGCATCCAGTGATTTGTTGTTACAGGGTAGAAAGGCCCAGCCTCCTTGCCTCAATTTGGGACAACCCTTCAGGATCATTCCAGCTCCATAGCTCCTCAGTTGAGGCCGGTGTTGCAGCTTCATTGCAGTCCAGCTTCTCTGTCTTTCCAGGCCTGCTTCCTTCAGTGCCTTACAGATAATCGTGTATTATAAGCTTTGCTTTATACCACATTTGAAAAATAGACCATGACAAAATGAATTACTATTTGTACATTCACAGTGTTGTACAATCATCACTACTATCCATTTTCAGAAGAGAGTTCTCTTCTTAATGTGTCCCTTCCCAGCACTCAAGGCCTCTATCCCAGCAACTCCCTAGTTGACAAATGCAGTGAACTCTTTGCAGTCTTTATCTTGACTTCTGTTCACATTAGGTATTGGTAAACTTCTTGAAATTCCTGCCTTTCTTAATTTTGATTAAATGATTAAACTAATTTGTCATTCCACAGATATTTATTGAGTACCTAGTACATGCTGGACATTGTCTTAGGGGTTATGCCTGTAACAATTAAATAGGCAAAGTCTCTGCCCTCATTGTGCTTTCGTTCTAGCACCGTGAGAATAATACACATATATAATATTGTACATGGTGATAATTGCTATGAAAAGAAATAAGCAGAATAAGGGAGATACTAAACAAGGTGGGGATGGGGGTTGCTATTTATATAGGGTGGATTTATGCAGAGACCTGAAAAAACTGAGGGATTGAGAACCATGACATTCTCTGGAAAAAAGTGTTCCAGACGGAAGGAACCACAAGTGCAGGGTCCTGAGACAGGTGAAGGAGTGTTCGACATATCTGAGAAACAGCCAGAGGCCGTGTGGAGAAAGTAAGAAGCAAGTTAGAGCTGAGGTGAAAGAGGTAATTGCAATGGGGGATCAAATGTTACAGGGCATTGAAAACCACTTTGAGGGCTTTAGTTTTACTCTGAGGGAGATGGAAAACCTCTGGAAATTGAGCCAAGGAAAGTCATGATCTGAGTTGCTCTGTGATGAGAACAGACTGTGGTGGGAACAATGAGATGAGTTAGGAGGCTCTTGCCATAATCCAGTCAAGAGGTGTTGGTCGTTTAGACCAAGTGGCAGCAGGGCAGTGTTGAATTCTGCATATTTTTGAAGGCAGGGCCAACAAGATACCTGAATGGATTGAGTGAAAGGTATAAGAAAAAGAGAAAAATCATGAGTGATCTTGGAGTCATTTGGAATGATCCAAGGTTTCTGGTCTGAGCCAAAGGAGAAGTGGAGTTGCCAGTTACTGGGATAAGAAGACTGGGAGAGGAGAGGTTTGTGGGGGAAAAGCACAAGTTCACATTTGATTATGTCAAGTTTGATATGCCTATTAGATATCCAGTGGAGATGTCAGATAAGCAGTTTGGTACATGAGTTGAATTCAGAAGCATTGGTCAAGGCTGGAGATAAATTTAGGATTTGTCAGCATGTAGATGGTATTTAATAAAGTCATGAGATTGGAGGATATTACCTAGGTAGTAAGTGTAGCTACAAAAGAGATAGAACGAATATTATAGTGATAAAAATAATAATGGCTAACATTTATTAAGTGTTTATTACTGTGTTCTAAATGCTAAGTGCTTTTAACTCCGCAACGGGAGAGGCCACAGCAGTGAGAGGCCCGCGTACCGAAAAAAAAAAAAAAAAAAAGAGTACATGTTAACATCTGGGTTACACATACAAAGCACCTCTTCTGTGGTAGATACTCAGTTTATAAAAAATTCTCTTCTTTTGTCCATCATCTACTCCTAGTCCTTACCTCTGCTATGTAGCATTTAACATAGTTTGTAACTGTTTATTTACCTTCCTCCCTCTCATGCTAAGCTGAATTCTTTGAGGACAGGGATTTTATCTTATTCATCCTAGTATCTCAGTACCTTGTATAGTCCCTGGTACAAGACAGCTACTTTTTTTTTTTTTTTTTTTTGCAGTACGCGGGCTTCTCACTGTTGTGGCCTCTCCCGTTGCGGAGCACAGGCTCCGGACGCGCAGGCTCAGCGGCCGTGACTCACGGGCACAGCTGCTCCGCGGCATGTGGGATCTTCCCGGACCGGGGCACGAACCCGTGTCCCCTGCATCGGCAGGCGGACTCTCAACCACTGCGCCACCAGGGAAGCCCAAGACAGCTACTTTTAAGTAAGAAATGAATGAATGAATGAATGAATGAATGAATGAATGAATACTTCATTGTTTTTCCCCCTTAGCTGCCATGATTGGGTTCCTTGTTCAGAGATGTCAGTTCCAGGGTATTTTTTAAGCCAATTTCTGAGCATGGAGCTATGCTTGACACTGAAGAAGGCAGAGCCAGCGATTTTTTTTGCCCTTCTGGCAGCATAGAGATTTCTCTTTTTGATTCCATGATTTCCATCAATCTGCTGCACGAGCTGACAAAAGCTGTCAGCGCAATGGGTATTATTTGAGTTACATACATGATTCATTTCTAATTACACAAATACACCTTTGACACATTCATGTGAAAATCTTGCTCTAAATGACAATATAAATACATTTTAATCACATTCAAATACATTTTAATCACATTCTCATTAGGACTGAATCACTAATGATGAATTAAAACGTGAGCAGCTCTGATCTGTAGAATTCAACTTCCTGACAGCCTATCCATCCATTGAACAGGGTGTATGATAAAGGAATAAGTCAAAAAACCCTGCTGTCGTTTTGTTTCTGAGTATTGCAACCTAGGCGTACATCACATTGCCTGGCAACTTTATTTATTTATGTTAAAAAAAAATATTACCTACATCGGGCTTCCCTGGTGGCGCAGTGGTTGAGAGTCCACTTGCTGATGCAGGGGACACGGGTTCGTGTCCCGGTCCGGGAAGATCCCACATGCTGCGGAGTGGCTGGGCCCGTGAGCCGTGGCTGCTGAGCCTGCGTGTCTGGAGCCTGTGCTCCGCAACGGGAGAGGCCACAGCAGTGAGAGGCCCGCATACCGAAAAAAAAAAATTACCCACTGATAATACAGTATAATTCTATTTCCAGTATCGCTGTTCATTTTATTTATTTATTTATTTATTTATTTACTTACTTAGGCTGCGCCGGGTCTTAGTTGTGGCATGCGGGATCTTTGTTGTGGCATGCAGAATCTTTAGTTGCTGCCTGCAGGCTTCTTAGCTGTGGCACGCGTGCAGGATCTAGTCCCCAATGCAGGGGTCCCGGGATCGAACCCAGGACCCCTGCGTTGGGAGTGGGGAGTCTTACCCACTGGACCCCCAGGGAAGTCCCTTTCCTGGCAACTTTAATGTTTGTCATATTAATGTTGGCAAGGTTGAAATTCTGTGACTTGCAGCAAACAGCATGTATAACCAGCAGATGGCACTGTTTCTCTGAGTTGGTTCCGAATTAGTATATTGGGCCTTAGAGGGGTTTGTGGACATGCAATTTTTGTTGTTGGAGGAAGGACGCAGTTAAGGGGTATTATTTTCTCTTACCTTGTGTGGCACAGAGTTGTTTTTTTTTTTTTTTTGGTTTACAATAGCTTCTTGTGGCACTCTTCTATAGCTGGTCTGTGTTCTTTGCTTCAAGCCATTACAAACTTTCATCCCCTGAGAGCCCTTGTTGTCCACAAAATCAAAACCAGTTCAGCATACAGCTTTTATGGTAAAAAAAAAAAAAAAAAACGGGGAAAAAAATCTTTATTGACACAGACAGAATGGTTTGTTGGAGTTTGTTACACTTATTTGAAAACCTAAAGTGTTAAATGTAATTTAATCTTTATTAAAAAAATTATAAATCTCTTTGAGTAAGAGATAATGAAAATCCAACAAAGCAGACCAAACAATTCCTTTATTTTTATTTTTTGTGGAAATATCAGCAAATACTAGACATTTTTGAGTAGTTTTAAATATGTTTAATGTCATAGGTAGGGACGTAGCATGGGGTGGGAGGGAAGCTCACTTCAACGTCTTATCCCTCATCTTTGCTGTTATCTTTATTTTTATCTTGATGGAAATATTTGGTCCACATAGATGTTCGTACTGTCACAGAACAGTATAGAAATGATATTTTACCATCAATGCAGTTGATTTGATTGTATCACCTATTCTGCTCAGGTCGTTCAGGTTGACAAACTCACAAGACACAGTAGGCTGCATCCAGCTCTAGGGTTACTTATATTCAGGATGGGGAAAAAGAAAGCATGTATCGTAAAAGCAGAGCAGAAGTTTCCTGGCTCCAGGTAAGGCTTCCAAATGTCGCAGCCACTCTGTACTTGGGGTACACGTGGTCATGGGAGATAAGACTGAGTTGGTGTGGACAACCTCAGTTACTGGGAGCCATCAGCCCTGGCGTCCTTCAGCCTTTATGCCCGGTTGAGGTTGGGGAATAAAGAGTCAATATGGAGGCCAAGCTATCCCTTTCATTATCGACAGTAGCTTAGTTGCTGGACTTGGCTTGAGGTCTGTTACCAAGTGAGTGTGATACTGAACTCTATGCTGCCCATGAGGAAATGCTTCCCTGGGAAAGCTATGACATGGAGGCACTAGGAGAGCTTGGGCTTTCTCTGTCTCGTCAAGCAGGAAGGAGGTGGAAATTTTTTTATTGAGGTAAAATTCGCATCACATAAAATTCATCATTGAAAATTTATTGGGGACGTCCCTGGTGGTCCAGTGGTTAAGACTCTGTGCTTCCACTGCTGGGGTCACGGGTTTGATCCCTGGTCAGGGAACTAACATCCCTCATGCTGCAAGGCACAGCCAAAAAAAAAGAAAAGAATTTATTGAGGTGAGGTTCACATAACAAAATCAATCATTTTAAAGTGAATAATTCACTTCCATTTATTATATTCGAAATGTTGCTTAGCCATCACCACTCTCTTATTCTAGAACATTTTCATCACCACAAAAAGAAACACTGTGCCTATAAAGCTTTACTCCCAGTGCTGGGGTAGAGTGTTACCATTATGGGTCCTCTCATCTGCTCTAAATCAGTGGCAAGGAAAGGAGTGTGACTGAACATTTGGGGTCCTGGAGAGGTTATTCCTCAGGGCGGCTGTGAGAGGAGAGGAGGTATGGGGAGTGATGGATGGTGTGTTGAACAAGGCTTCTAGTCTGACTACTCTGGTCCCTCAACCCACCTCCCAGCTGTCAACATACAAATTCCAGTGGCTTCTGGTACAGGTTTATATTAACTTTCCATTTGTATTAGCGTTCTCTAGAGAAACAGAATCAGTACAGGGTCAGTCTACTTTACTTATAGTCATCTGATTGTAATCTTTAATCATATCTAAAATATACCTTCACCACAGACTTTAGACCAGTGCTTTACTAAACAACTGGGCACCATAGCCTAGCCAACTTGACACAAAATTAACCACCACACCATTCATTCTTATTTATTTATTTTTAGTTAGTAGCACCTTTATAATATTTACTGTGTGCTAGGGGTTTTTCTAAGTGCTTTATAAATATTAATTCATTTAGTGTATTTATGCTTATTAATGAGAATCCATTATATGTGCACGTGAATACAAATCTTGTGTATGAATATAGATCATGACTTATTAGATTGTTCCCCAGATATGTTCCCCCCCCACCACCATTCATCTACTTTCTGTTCACCCTTCATCACTTTACTCTTTCATTTGGACTTATTGACTGAGTTTCCTTTTCCTCGGCTGCATCTCCTCCTGCCCCTGCATTCCTAGACTCTCTGCTGCCATTCTGTGGCTATAATTGTCAGAGAATCCAAAATAACAGGAGCTAAAATGAGGCAGAAGTTTATTTCTTAAGTTAAAAGTCTGGGTTGGTAGTCCAGGCTGGTGTGATAATTTCAGTCATCAGGGACCCAGGCTCCCAGCTTGCTGCTACCCCTCTGTTCTTATTATGCAGCTTCTGCCTTGCGGTCCAGACTGGCTCTAGCAATAGTCTCTGTATTACAGCAGACAGGAAGGAGGAGGACAAGCTCTTCACTTGAGGGCCCATTCTTGAAATTGCATGCCCCACTTTCACTTATATTGGCCAGAACTCATCACATGCCAAGGTGGCATTATTCTTGACAAATGTGCCAGAGAAGTCAGCCCTTCTCCCAGGGGGTATGGAATAAAGGAGCAAAGAGAGGCAGGGGTTATATTAATCGAGCCCTCTTTACTGGAATGTTGGGAAAGAAGCACACCCCCCTAATAATGCTCAGTCTGCACAATGTTAATGAACATCAACATACGGAAAACCATTCACTAGACAACTGGGGACGATGGGGAGTGTGGTATCCAGTAAGATTTGAAAAAGTAGCTTGTAAGAGGGCTTTGTAAAGAAGACTGATGTACATATAGGCTACGATTATTTTAGGCATTGTTGAATTTATTTTCAAGTTTTGGACAGAGTGTGATTATGTATATGATTGCTATTTAATCTGTCATAATGAGAACAGCAGTAATGCTAATAGCCTGTGGCTTATATCAGCACTTGGAAATGTTAACACAGTAATGACTATTTTCTACTGTTAGCAATAACCATCACAATAGGGTGTCACACTAACCTTTATTCTCTGAATCCTGTTTATATTTTAAAATTCAATCACTGGAATAGCAGACACTGCCAGCTTTATTATAGGAAGTCAGTTGCTGTTATCTGTCTCCCTTTATTCATTCACACCTTCTCAACCATAGGAGGAAACCATCAAGGAGAAACTTCTTGTTTTCTTCATGAGGCCTCATTAAACATGGTCAGGATGGAAATGTAGCCGTAATTTCCCCCAGGGTTGGCTTTGAAAATCAGTTTCTAATTAGGGGCCAGCAAAAAAATGTAGCACTAAGGCCGTTGTGGGTGACACTTTTTTCTTTCTTCCTGACGTTTATGCTCCCTTTGCTCAGGGGCAAGGCTAAGTTAAGACAGCTCACGGTACACCAGAGTCCATAAGCTGTGAGGAGGGGCCCACGGCTCTGTCATCTCAGCTAGAACAAGGGACTTTGCTCATCCCACAGAACAGCCACTAATGTGCTCACTCTTATAGTTGATGAGGAATTCCTGGAGAGGAGATTAGGGAAAGTAGGAAGGGTAGGCAAGTGTTAGAGAGCAAGAGGGAGGTGACTGATGTGGAACCAAAGCCCCTGTTCAGGTCCCAGTCCATGGGCTACTTTGTAAGACCGAGCAATAGTCTACTCTGAACATTTGGTTCAATCCTGCAGTGCCTGGGGGTGTCTGTGGAAGCCCCTGTGACAATGCCCAGGGGGTTGGGGACATGGTACCTAATACTAGGGCATCCATTTTTAATAATTTGGTAATTTTGCTCTTACCAACAAAGGAAAAAAAAATTTCTGCTTTTTCCCTCCAAACCTCATTCTTCTCACAGTGAGAGTCTAAGTCCTAGCAATGGCCTCAGGCAGACATGATCTGGCTGCATTACCTTTATGACCTCATCTTCCCTCAGTAACTCCACTCCATGCCCACCATCCTCGCTGTTCCTTGAATGTCAAGCAGGCTCCCGTCCAGGTGCCCTGCGGCCTGACCCATAGTGAGTAGATTCTCAGCAACTGATTGGGAACTTGAATTGAAGGAAAGAGTGTCCAATAGTATCTAACCTTTTCTGTGGAAACAAGAAGGAATGGGAGACAGGAAAAAGCCGTCAGATGAGTACCAAGACTTTCCTTGTAGTGAAGGCACTTTTAAAAATGGGTTTTACAGGTCCGTTGCACATATTGACATACTGTTGCCGGAGACAAAATTCTTAGGTGTCGCTGTACCCTTGAAAGGTAATTAAGAAAGAACTGCATAATTGAGAAGGTCGACAGGATGCCAAAGAGCATTGACGTTTACTTTTCTCATACACTAAGACCCACTATCAGTCGTGGAGAGCTAGAGCCTTAAGAAAACACAGTAAGTGGCGGGGGTGTGAGTGGGTGGGGAGTCAGGATGGTGGAATAGGAGGCTGCAGAATTCGTCGCTCCTCACAAGTACATCTACAGATGGAACAGTTCCCACAGAGCATCCACTGAGCGTTAGCGGAAGACTTCGGACACCTAAAAGAATGAAAGAAAGAAGAAAAAAAGAAAAGAGGAATCAAAAAAGGGACCAGCTAGGAGATGAAAACATCATAGGGATTTGTAGATGCGTTCATGCTTTGTGTAGGTGCTTTAAAAAACATTTTTAATAGTAAAAAATGAGTTATGTGCTTTAAAAAAAGTTACAAACTTCTAGTTGTAAGATAAATAAGCACCAGGGATGTAATGCACAAAATGATAAGTATAATTACCACTGCTGCATGTTATTTATAAAAGTCGTTAAGAGAGCAAATCCCAAGAGTTCTCATCACAGGAAAAATATTTTTTTCTATTTCTTTAATTTTGTATCTATATGAGATGATGGATGGTCACTAAATTTATTGTGATAATCATTTCATGATGCATGTAAGTCAAATCATTATGCTGTACACCTTAAACTTATACAGCACTGCATGTCAATTATATCTCAATAAAAGTAGACAACAAAAATTAAAAAAAAAAAAGAAAAGGGACCAGCAACCCTGGCGGGAAGCTGAAGGTAAGCAGAAGTCCCCACACTCAGGAAAACTCCCTCATGGTGGGGAAGTCAGCTGGGACAGAAAAGGACCTTCAGGGGATCAAAGGAGAATGCAGCAGATGTGCTGCAAATTTTTACGTTTATTTTTTAATCTTTTTTCAATATATACAATTTTTTATTTTTCTGTTTTTACTTTTTTGTTGCTTTGTGGGTTTTTTCTTGTTTTTGTCGTTTGTTTTTTATTTTCTTTTTTTTAGCATCTTTATTGGAGTATAATTGCTGGTTTTTACTTTCATTTCTTTTTTTCATTGTTTTTATGTGTATATTTTATATTTTCTTTGCTTTTTTGTTGTTTGTTTGCTTTCTGTTATTTTTCATTCTTTGTTTTTGTCAGTTTAGTCCTTATTGACTGTTCCCTTTTCTTTGCTTGTCTGTTCCCTTGGTTTCTTTGTGTTTTTTTTTTTTTTTTGTCTGTTTGCTTGTTTTTTCTTTTTTCTGTGTGTATGTTTGTGTACTGTTGCTGCTGTTTGTTTGCTATTGTTTTTGCTATTTGTCTTGAGTTTTGTTTGTTTGTTTTCCTTTCTTTTTTTCTTTCCTTTTCTTTTCTTTCATTTTTTGTCTGGCTGCACTGTGAGGCTTGTGGGCTCTTGGTTCCCTGGGTCTCTGGGGTGGGAGCGTAGAGTCCAGGATGGTGGACCACCAGAGAATTCCCAGGTCCAGGGAATATTAATTGGCATGTGCACTCCCAGGGGTATCCATATCAACACCAAGACCCACCCCACACAACTGCCTGCAGGCTCCAGTGCTGGACATCTCATGCCAAACAACCAGCAAGACAGGAACACAGCCCCACCCATCAGGAGACAGGCTGCCTAAAGTTGTACTAAGCTCACAGACACCCCAGAGCACACCACCTGACAAGGCCTTCCCCTTGGGAAGGGGAAAAGACTCTACTCCACCCATCAAAGTGCAGGTGCCAGTCCCTCCCACCAGGAAGCCTACACAAGCCCCTGGACCAATCTCACTCACCAGGGGCCAGACAACAGAAGCAAGAGGAACTACGACCCTGCCGCCTGCAGAAAGAAGACCATAAACACAGTAGGTTAGACAAAATGAAACAACAGAGTAATATGTTGCAGACAGAGGACCAAGGTAAAATCCCAAAAGACCAAATAAATGAACAGTAAATAGGCAATCTACCTGAAAAAGAATAAAGAGTAATGATAGTAAAGATGATCCAAGATCTTTGAAATAGAATGGAGGCATAGATTGAGATGATTCAAGAAATGTTTAACAAGGACCTAGAAGAACTAAAGAACAAATAATCAGTGATGGACAACACAATAACTGAAATGAAAAATACACTAGAAGAAATCAACAGCAGAATAACTGAGGCAGAAGAACGGATAAGTGAGTTGGAAGATAGAATGGTGGAAATAATTGCTGAAGAGCAGAATAAAGAAAAAAGAATGAAAAGAATTGAGGACAGTCTCAGAGCCTCTGGGACAACATTAAACACAACAACATTAGAATTATAGGCACCCAGAAGAAGAAGAGAAAGGGAAAGGGCCTGAGAAAATATTTGAAGAGATTATAATCGAAAACTTCCCTAACATGGGAAAGGAAATAGTCAATCAAGTCTAGGAAGCACATGGAGTTCCACCCAGGATAAACCCAAGGAGAAACATACCTAGACACATATTAATCAAACCAACAAAAATTAAATACAAAGAAAAAATATTAAAAACAGCAGGGGAAAAGCAAAAAAATAACCTACAAGGGAATTCCCATGAAGTTATCAGCTGATTTTTCAGCAGAAACTCTGCAGGCCAGAAGGGAGTGGCAGAACATAAAGTGATGAAAGGGAAAAACCTACAACCAAGATTACCCAGTGAGAATCTCATTCAGATTCGACAGAGAAATCAAAAGCTTTACAGACAAGCAAAAGCTAAGAGAATTCAGCACCCCAAACCAGCTTTACAACAAATGCCAAAGGAACTTCTCTAGGTGGGAGACACAAGAAAAGAAAGAGACCTACAAGAACAAACCCCAAACAATTGAGGAAATTGTAATAGGAACATGCATATCTATAATTACCTTAAATGTAAATGGATTAAATGCTCCAACCAAAAGAGACAGACTAGCTGAATGTATACAAAAACAAAATCCGTACATATGCTGTCTACAAGAAACCCACTTCATACCTAGGGACACATACAGACTGAAAGTGAGGGGATGGAAAAAGATATTCCATGCAAATGGGAATCAAAAGAAAGCTGGAGTAGCAATACTCATATCAGACAAGATAGACATTAAAATAAAGACTATTGCAAGAGACAAGGAAGAACACTACATACTGATCAAGGGATCAATCCAAGAAGAAGGTATAACAATTGTAAATATCTATGCATCCAATATAGGAGCACCTCAATACATAAGGCAAGTGCTAACAGCCATAAAAGAAGAAATCAGCAGTAACACAATAATAGTGGGGAATTTCAACACACCACTTACACCAATGGACATGTCATCCAGACAGAAAATAAATAAGGAAACACAAGCATTAAATGACACAATAGACAAAATAGACTTAATTGATAATTTATAGGGCATTCCATCCGAAAGCAGCAGAGTACACTTTCTTCAAAAGTGCTCACGGAATATTCCTCAGGATAGACCACATCTTGGGTCACAAATCAAGCCTCAGTAAATTTAAGAAAATTAAAATTATATCAAGCATCTATTCTGACCACAACGCTATGAGATTAGAAATCAATTACAGGGAAAAAAAAAAACTGTAAAAAATACAAACACATGGAGGCTAAACAACACACGACTAAATAACCAAGAACTCACTGCAGAAATCAAAGAGGAAATCAAAAAATACCTAGAAACAAATGACAACAAAAACACGATGACCCAAAAGCTATGGCATGCAGCAAAAACAGTTCTAAGAGGGAAGTTTATAGCAATACAATCCTATCTCAAGAAACAAGAAACATCTCAAATAAACAACCTAACCTTACACCTAAAGCAACTAGAGAAAGAACAAACAAAACCCAAAGTTAGCAGGAAAGAAATCATAAAGATCAGAGCAGAAATAAATGAAATAGAAACAAAGAAAACAATAGCAGGGACTTCCCTGGTGGTCCAGTGGTGAAGAATCTGCCTTCCAATGAAGGGGACATGGGTTCGATCCCTGGTCAGGGAGCTAAGATCCCACATGCTGCAGGGCAACTAAGCCTGCTCATTGCAACTATGGAGCCCATGCACTCTAGAGCCTGTTTGCCACAACTAGAGAGCCCGCATTCTGCAACTACTGAGCCTGCACACTCTGGGGCCCATGCATTACAACTAGAGAGCCTGCTCATTGCAACTGCTGAGCACACAGGTTCTGGAGCCTGTGCGCCACAACTAGATAGAAGCCCACACACCACAACAAAAGATCCTGCATGCTGAAACTAAGGTCCCATGTGCCACAACTAAGATCCGACACAGCCGAAATAAAATAAATTAAAAATATAAGAAAGCAACCAGTAAAGTTTTAAAAAAAGAAGAAAACAATAGCAAAGATCAATAAAACTAAAAGTTTGTTCTTTGAGAAGATAAACAAAACTGATAAACCTTTGGCCAGACTCATCAAGAGAAAGGGGAGAGGACTGAAATCAATAAAATTAGAAATGAAAAAGGAGAGGTTACAACTGACACCACAGAAATACAAAGGATCATAAGAGAGTACTATAAGCAACTATATGCCAATAAAATGGACACCCTGGAAGAAATGGACAAATTCTTAGAAAAGTACCACCTTCCAAGACTGAACCAGGAATAAACAGAAAATATGAACAGACCGATCACAAGTAATGAAATTGAAACTGTGATTAAGAATCTTCAACATGCAAGAGGGAAGAGATATGGCAACATATGTATATGTATAACTGATTCACTTTGTTATAAAGCAGAAACTAACACACCATTGTAAAGCAATTATACTCCACCAATAAAGATGTAAAAAAAAAAGAATCTTCCAAAAAACAAAAGTCCAGGACCAGGTGGCTTCACAGGTGAATTCTATCAAACATTTAGAGAAAAGCTAACACCTGTCCTTCTCAAACTCTTCCAAAAAACTGCAGAGGGAAGAACACTCCCAAATTCGTTTTACGAGGCCACCATCACCCCGATATCAAAACCAGACAAAGAAATCACACAAAAAAGAAAATTACAGGCCAATATCATTGATGAACATAGACACAAAAATCCTCAACAAAATACTGGCAAACCAAATCGAACAGCACATTAAAAGGATCATACTCCACAATCAAGTGGGACATATCCCAGGGATGCAAGGATTTTTCAATATATGCAAATCAATTAATGTGATACACCACATTAAGAAATTGAAGAAGAGAAACCATATGATCATCTTAATAGATGCAGAAAAAGCTTTTGACAAAATTCAACACCCACTCATGATAAAAACTCTTCAGAAAGTGGGCATAGATGGAACCTACCTTAGCATAATAAAGGCCATATACAGCAAACCCACAGCAAACATCATTCTCAATGGTGAAAAGCTGAAAGAATTTCCTCTAAAATCAGGAGCAAGACAAGGGTGTCCAGTCTTGCCACTATTGTTAAACATAGTTTGGAAGTCCTAGCCATGGCAATCAGAGAAGAAAAAGAAATAAAAGGAATCCAAATCGGAAAAGAAGAAGTAAAAATGTCACTGTTTGCAGCTGACATGATACTATACATAGAAAATTCTAAAGATGCCATCAGAAGACTACTAGAGCTCATCAATGATTTTAGTGAAGTTGCAGGATATAAAATTTATACACAGAAATCTCTTGCATTCCTATACACTAACAATGAAAGAACAGAAAGAGAAATTAAGGAAACAATCCCATTTACCACTGCAACAAAAAGAAAAAAATACCTAGGGATAAACCCACCTAAGGAGGCAAAAGACCTGTACACAGAAAACTATAAGATACTGATGAAAGAAATCAAAGACCACAAAAACAGATGGAGAGATATACCATGTTCTTGGACTGGAAGAATCAATACTGTGAAAATGACAATACTACTCAAAGCAATCTACAGATTCAATGCAATCCCTACAAATTACCAATGGCATTTTTCACATAACTAGAACAAAAAATTTTACAATTTGTATGGAAACACAAAAGACCCCAAATAGCCAAAGCAATCTTGAGAAAGAAAAATGGAGCTTTAGGAATCAGGCTCCCTGACTTCAGACTATACAACAAAGCTACAATAGTCAAGACAATATGGTACTGGCACAAAAATAGAAATATAGGTCAATGGAACAAGATAGAAAGCTCAGAGATAAACCCATGCACCTATGGCCACCTAATTTTTGACAAAGGAGGCAAAAATATACAATGGAGAAAAGACAGCCTCTTCAATACGTGGTGCTGGGAAAACTGGACAGCTACATGTAGAAGAATGAAATTAGAACACTCCGTAACACCATACACAAAAATAAACTCAAAATGGATTAAAGACCTAAATGTAAGGCTAGACACATTAAAACTCTTAGAGGAAAACAGAGGCAGAACACTCTTTGACATAAATTGCAAGATGTTTTTGACCCACCTTCTAGAGTAATGAAAATAAAAACAAAAATAAACAAATGGGGCCTAATTAAGCTTAAAAGCTTTTGCACAGCAAAATAAACCATCTACAAGATGAAAAACAACCCTCAGAATGGGAGAAAATATTTGCAAACGAAGCAACGGACAAAGGATTAATCTCCAAAATATACAAGCAGCTTATGCAGCTCAACATTGAAAAAACAAACAACCCAATCAAAAAATGGGTGGAAGACCTAAATAGGCATTTCTCCAAAGAAGACATACAGATGGCCAACAAACACATGAAAAGATGCTCAACATCACTAATTATTAGAGAAATGCAAATCAACACTACAATGAAGTATCACCTCGCTCCCATCAGAATGGCCACCATCAAAAAATCTACAAACAATAAATGCTGGAGAGGGTGTGGAGAAAAGGGAACCCTCTTACCTTGTTGGTGGGAATGTAAATGGATACAGCCAGTATAGAAAACAGTATGGAGGTTCCTTAAACAACTAAAAATAGAACTACCATATGACCCAGCAATCCCACTATTGGGCATATACCCAGAGAAAACCGTAATTCAAAGAAACACGTGTACCCCAATGTTCATAGCAGCACTGTTTACAATAGCTAAGACATGAAAGCAACCTAAATGTCCATCAACAGATGAATGGATAAAGAAGATGTTGTACATATATACAATGGAATATTAGCCATAAAAAGGAACAAAATTGGGTCATTTGTAGAGACGTGGATGGACCTAGAGAGTGTCATACAGAGTCTGTCATACAGAGTGAAGTAAGTCAGAAAGAGAAAAACAAATATCATGTATTAACGCATATATGTGGAATCTAGAAAAATTGTATAGATGACCTGAATTGCCAAGCAGAAATAGAGACACAGACGTAGGAAGAAATGTATGGTTGCCAGGGGGGAAAGGGGTGGGGTGGGAGGGATTGGGAGGTTGGGATTGACACATATACACTATTGATACTATGTATAGAATAGACAACTGATGTGAACATACTGTATAACACAGGGAACTCTACTTAATGCACTGTAGTGTCCTAAATGGAGGGGATATATGCATGTGTATGGCTGATTCATTTTGCTGTGCAGTAGAAGCTAGCATGGCATTGTGAAGCAACTATACTCCAATAAAAATTAATAAAAAAAAAAAGGTTAGTTCTGATCCAGAAACCTGTCAATTTGAACATCAATTGAATCCTGTTGGTAACAAAAATACAATTATTAAGATTGATAATAACTTCCATTTATTAAGCACTTATTATACTCCACACTTAACATTCTTATCTCACTAAAACTTCACAACAATGCTGTAAAGTAGGTACTATTACTGTGTTTGAGATGAGGACCCTGAAGTTAACAACATGGTCAAAACAGACAGGTGTTAAGCAAAACCTCCTTTCAGATGACTCTTTTTTTTTTTTTTCTCTTGGCATTTCTTTTCTGTTTGTTTTTTAACATCTTTATTGGAGTATAATTGCTTTACAATGGTGTGTTAGTTTCTGCTTTATAACAAAGTGAATCAGCTATACATATACATATATCCCCATATCTCCTCCCTCTTGAATCTCCTTCCCACCCTCCCTATCCCACCCCTCTAGGTAGTCACAAAGCACTGAGCTGATCTCCCTGTGCTATGCGGCTGCTTCCCACTAGCTATCTATTTTACATCTGGTAGTGTATATATAAGTCCATGCCACTCTCTCACTTCGTCCCAGCTTACCCTTCCCCCTCCCTGTGTCCTCAAGTCCATTCTGTACATCTGCATCTTTATTCCTGTCCTGCCCCTATGTTCTTCATAACCTTTTTTTAGATTCCATATATATGTGTTAGCATACGGTATTTGTTTTTCTCTTTCTGACTTACTTCACTCTGTATGACAGACTCTAGGTCCATCCATCAGATGGCTCTTTTTTTTTTTTTTTTTTTTTTTTTTTGGCGGTACGCGGGCCTCTCACCGCCGTGGCCTCTCCCGTTGCGGAGCACAGGCTCCGGAGGCGCAGGCTCAGCAGCCATGGCTCACGGGCCCAGCCGCTCCGCGGCATGTGGGATCCTCCCAGACCGGGGCGCGAACCCGCGTCCCCTGCATCGGCAGGCGGACTCCCAACCACTGCGCCACCAGGGAAGCCCCCAGATGGCTCTTTTGATGGATCTTCCTGTGATCTAACAGTTATCTAAATTCAACAGCAACATTCACATGAAAGCCAACGTGTGTATGTCTTATTCTTGATCGTTTGTGCATCTTTAGTTTTTCTTCCTTTGAAACAGGAACACTAAAGTTCGTGTAAACCTCACAGGGCATTGTTAAGGTAATATGTGACACAACAATCAGAATTCCATCATAGATATTGCCAAGTTATCTTTATTGTATTTTTTAAAAATTTTAATTTTATATTGGAGTGTAGTTGATTTACAGTGTTGTGTTGGTTTCATGTGTATAGCGGAGTGGTTTAGTTATACATATATGTATGTCTATTCTTTTTCAGACTCTTTCTCCATATAGGTTACTACAGACTATTGAGTGGAGTTCCCATTGCTGTATAGTAGGTCCTTGTAGATTTTTTTTTTTTTTTTTTGTGGTACGCGGGCCTCTCGCTGTTGTGGCCTCTCCCGTTGCGGAGCACAGGCTCCGGACGCGCAGGCTCAGCGGCCATGGCTCATGGGCCCAGCCACTCCACGGCATGTGGGATCTTCCCGGACCGGGGCATGAACCCGTGTTCCCTGCATCGGCAGGCGGACTCTCAACAACTGCGCCACCAGGGAAGCCCGATTATTTTATATATAGTAGTGTGTATGTGTTAATCCCAGCCTCCTAATTTATGCCTCCCCCAACACGTTTCCCCTGTGGTAACCATGACCAAGTTTTCTTTATCTTAACACTGCCCATCCTGACCTTGATTCTGAATGAAAAGATTCCCAACCATCTTTTAGAAGTTATTTTAAAGATCAAACAACAGAAAAGAGACAGAATTTTGACTATACTTAGGGTGATCCTGCATGTGCCGAGAAAGCTCAGTAATTTTCAATTCTTGATAATGATAAAATAAATTAATGTAAAAAAGAACAAAAAGCATTCATTTAATCCTACAGAGGGATTCCATGTTATACTTGTTTGTGGTTTTAGTGTTTTCCACCTTACAGATGAAGCATCTCATCTTTAATCTTCCAAAAGAAGATTAATTTCAAAACAAACTATTAAATATTTTCTTTACTCATTCAGACCCTCAAAAAAAGGGAAAAAACCCAGAATAAGCAACAAAGAAGGCTCTGATGCCTGTGCACGGAGATGAGATTAATAGCCAGACTTTTCTATCACTTGCTAATGATCCATGACCCTTTGTAAACTCTCTAGTCTAATAGAGTTAGTTAAAGAAGCAAACCCTGTAAATTCTCTCCCTCATCCCGAAACTCAGTCACCTCCAGCATTTAGTTTCTATGCAGCAAGTTTATCTCCAAAGTGTGGAAAAGCCTTTGGAAATCCTTTGTTAGAATGCATTTGCAGATAGGAATAATTAACGTATAATTTAACATTTGATGAGACAGCAAATCCAAAATAGCTACTGTTCAAGTAGAAAAGGAGGTATAATGAGAATATAGTTGCAGGATAATATTTTAAGACCTTGTCTGACATCTCTGGTCTTCCCCAGCTGCTGACTCCATGATATTTTAGAGCAAGGCTAGATGGGAATTCATGTTGTCCTGTCTTGTACTGCACGGAAGCTCCTCAGCGAGACATCCAAGGAATCAGTCTCAACCAGTGTCAGGCAAGGAAGCTCTGTGGCGTTGGTTACTGTCTTGGCCTAGACTAGAAATCATTTCCACTAATTGCACTGGGGAGCAACCCTCTTAGTTACACTCCACCATGAATATATTTAATGGTGTCGCTTGACAGAAACAAATAATGGATATGTGCTTTATTTCTCTGAAACTCCTCAAAAGAAGGAAATTTCAAAGCTTAGAGAGAAATCACATGTATTTTATAAGAAATATTACCATGGAAACACCACTTCTCTCATCCACTGGGAAGAAAGCTGTTATCAGGTGTTAGTGGGACATCCAGTGAACCTAATGGTTTGTATAATTCTGGGCCTATCAAAGACTTCATTTTTTTAAAATGATGCTTGCAGCACTTTTATACTTATCTCAAGGGAACCAGAGCCATAAAATTAAAGGGACAAATATAAAGTCAGCATCAGAGCAGTGTGATGGTCAGAGCTCTGGCTTGGGAGTCTGCCATCTGGAGGTCTAGACAGAACTGTCTCATTTGGCTTCTGATTGTATAGAAGTCATTTAATTTTTACCCTTTCGGGTAATAAAAACTATAAATCATTTATTGATTACTTACTATGTGCTAGACATTTTGCTAAATGCTTTATAGTCATTATTTCATTTATTCATCTTGACAATCCTGAGATGTACGTATTATTATCTTCATTTTAAAGAGGAAGAAACTTAGACCTAGAAAAGTTAAATACTCCCCTAGAGCACAATGCTAGTTAGTGGTAGAAGCTGGTTATAATCCCAGGATGATGTGACTTGGAACTCACTTGTATTCTCCAGCCTTAAACTTGCAAGCTAAATGAAAATTTAAGGAATGTCTTGTAGCAGTCAGATCACTTGTTCTCAAATTAAGATACACTTACCAGAAAGATGATCTCAAAAAAGCAAGAATTTGGGAGCTTATGAAAAAAAATGAAAGTAGGAATAGATGACAATGGAAAAGATTAGACCTATTTCTAGAAGAAAAAAAAAAGTTATATACTGTAGATTTAAAAACTTTAAATGTTACTGAGGGTACCCATGAAAGAGATTCATTATTAGGTAATAATTATCCTGATTAAAGAATCTGGTATTCAAGAAATATCTGTAGATGAGTTGGAAACAAAGGCAAGAGCAAAGGGGAGAATATCGTTTTGTGAGAATGACCTGCTGGTGGCAGCAATAGATCACAATTTTCTCTCGTCGCATTAGGAATTTCAGGCACATCTTAAAGCACGAGCTTCCTGTTTTTTTATAAGATTTCAAATCACAGGCTGCTGTTATGATAGCTATAAAAATTGGCAAATCATTCTAGCTATCAATAAGACTGACAGGATTATTTTCCAGAACATTTTCTATTGCCAGAGTTTACATTCACTTTTTTCGTGGTAGGCTGTGGGGGTAGAAGAGGGTAGGTAGTAAATTATTAAGTGAAAAGTGTGCAGACATTTAAAAAACTGATGGACTAGACCATTGAAATCAGTAGCACCTTAGTTATTAACCTCCGATTTTGCTGTAAGATGAATAAAGGTTTAATAAACTGACCTCTGAACAGAATGAAAGATCTCTTGTTTTACTGAGAATGTTTTGAGAGAGCTCCAGTAATGGATTTCCAGTTCTCCTTCATAAAAATTATTAAGGAATTCTTTGACTGTCAGATGGCTTTGAAAACTTGGAAACATTAGTGTTTATTCCATAAATAGTAGAAGATAAATAAGTGTTTGGGGTGTTGTAGGAAGTGCTGAGGAAGTGCTCATAAAGAGAAATTGAAAATGTCTGCAGTTTCTGAGCTTTGATGAAGGCCAGCCTTGGGTCTTACTCCCATCAATGTCCCTGGAGGCCCAGATTAGAAGGTTCTCATGGTCAGACAGTGATGATTTGACCTGGACATTGCTTTCTCTCTGAATGGCCTAGCCCCACAGGCCTTGCTACCTCTGAGCCTGGTTCTGACTCTAGAGTGCTGCTGAAGAGGAGGAGATAGAAGAACCAGGCTTTTTGTTAGTAAAGTGTCAGCAGACCACATCCAGCCTCCTCTAATGGAAGGGACAAACACTGAGGTTTCGAGGATGCTCAGGACCTTGTAGATGAAAGGAGGTCTGCCCAAAAGCTGGACCTGGATGGAGCCCTTTAACGGGAGAAATATGATCAACCTGGAAGGACACATTGAGCTTTCAATCATTCCTATACCCTGAGATATAGATGGACCAAGCAAGTGAGCAATACACCAAGCAAGTGAGCAATACATGTGAGTTAAATGAAGAAACGAATGAATAAGACAAATAATATAATGCAAGAGAATTTCTTTCATTTTTTTCAGTAAGGAGCTCTAGGTCTATCTCATTCACTTATTCATTCATCTGCCATACATTATTTGTACATATGATATTCTAGGTTTTTTGTTAAACACCTAGATTCAGAGATGGTGACTTTCATTTCTGCTGGTTTGTCATCTGAAATTTTGAAGTGAGGAGTGAGTCAGGAATCTAAGTTTTAGAAAAAACTTGGATTTTTTTTTTTTAGTTGGCTGGTTGTAATAACAACACTTAAATAATCCGTTTTCCCCCATTGATGTCATATGTCACCCATATCCTACAGGTTTATTTCTGGACTTTTTATGTTTTCTATTGATTTGTCTGCTTTTTTTTTTTTTAACATCTTTATTGAAGTATAATTGCTTTACAATGTTGTGTTAGTTTCTGCTGTATAACAAAGTGAATAAGCTATATGTATACATATATCCCATATCCCCTCCCTCTTGCGTCTCCCTCCCACCCTCCCTATCCCACCGCTCTAGGTGGTCACAAAGGACGGAGCTGATCTCCCTGTGCTATGTGGCTGCTTTCCACTAGCTATCTATTTTACATTTGGTAGTGTATATATGTCAATGCTACTCTCTCACTTTGTCATAGCTTACCCTTCCCCCTCCCCATGATTTGTCTGCTCTTGAACTTAGACACAGTATTTTAATTACTGTGGATTTACAAGGTTTATTAATATTTAGTAAAGCAAACGTCCCTTTAATGCGATTCTTTTTTTTTAACATCTTTATTGGAGTATAATTGCTTTACAATGGTGTGTTAGTTTCTGCTTTATAACAAAGTGAATCAGTTATACATATACATATGTTCCCATATCCCCTCCCTCTTGCATCTCCCTCCCACCCTCCCTATCCCACCCCTCTAGGTGGTCACAAAGCACTGAGCTGATCTCCCTGTGCTATGCGACTGCTTCCCACTAGCTATCTGTTTTACGTTTGGTAGTGTATATATGTCCATGCCACTCTCTCACTTTGTCACAGGTTACTCTTCCCCCTCCCCATATCCTCAAGTCCATTCTCTAGTAGGTCTGTGTCTTTATTCCTGTCTTACCCTTAGGTTCTTCATGACATTTTTTTTTCTTAAATTCCATATATATGTGTTAGCATACGGTATTTGTCTTTCTCTTTCTGACTTACTTCACTCTGTATGACAGACTCTAGGTCCATCCACCACTATGGAGAACAGTATGGAGGTTCCTTAAAAAACTACAAATAGAACTACCATATGACCCAGCAATCCCACTACTGGGCATATACCCTGAGAAAACCATAATTCAAAAAGAGTCATGTACCAAAATGTTCATTGCAGCTCTATTTACAATAGCCAGGAGATGGAAACAACCTAAGTGTCCATCATCAGATGAATATGCTTCTTTTTCAATATTTCTTTCATTATTCTATATCAGTTATTTTCCTGGATGAGTCTTAAAATTATTTTGCCAATTGATTTTGGGGAAAAATGATATATTTACAGTATTTGTCCAGGAATATGGGATGTCTCTCTAGGTATTCATGTCTTATTTTATGTTCCTAGGAAACGTATTGTTTTCTTTATGTGAAAGGAAACACATAAAGAAAACAATACGTTGCTGGCTCCTTTAATTAGTTCACTTCTCTGCTGAGAAGTCACCTCCTTAGAGTCGCTTTCTAACCTCGCTTTAAAAAAAAATTTTTTTTTAACATTTTTGTATATTTTATAGCAACCACCCAAAGTTTTTTTTTTCTTTTAAATTTTGGCTGTGCCGTGTGGCATGTGGTGTCTTAGTTCCCCTACCCCTGCAATGGAAGTGTGGAGTCTTAACCACTGGACCACCGGGGAAATCCCATGCTTTTTTTTTTTTTTAATTTATTTACTTTATTCATTTTTTTTGGCTGTGTCGGGTCTTAGTTGCGGCAGCACGTGGGGTCTTCGTTGAGGCACGCGGGATTTTTCGTTGTGGTGCGGGCTCTTTGCTGTGGTGCTGGGTTTCTCTCTAGTGTGGTGTGTGTGTTTTCTCTCTCTAGGTGTGGTGTGCAGGCTGCAGGTCGTGTGAGCTCTGTAGTTTGTAACACGCGGGCTCTAGTTGAGGCGTGCGAGCTCAGTAGCTGTGGCACGCGGGCTTTGTTGCCCTGCAGCGTGTGGGATCTTAGTTCCCTGACCAGGGATCAAACCTGCATCCCCTGCATTGGTAGGCAGATTTTCTACCACTGGACCACCAGGGAAGTCCCTCACGCTTTTTTTTTTATAATTGAAGTATAGTTGATTTACAATGTTGTGTTAGTTTCTGGTGTACAGCAAAGTGATTCAGATATATATATATATATATATATATATATTCTTTTTCAGACTCCCTTCCATTATAGCTTATTACAAGATATTGAATATAGTCCCCTGTGCTGTACATTAGGTCCTTATTGTTTATCTATTTTATATTTAGTAGTTTGTATCTGCTAATCCCAAACTCCTAAAATGAAAAATTGTATAATGGAATACACACACACACACACACACACACACACACACACACACACACACATATATATATATATATATATATATATATATATATATATATATATATATACACAGTGGGATTGCTGGATCATATGGTAACTCTATTTTTAGTTTTTTAAGGAACCTCCATACTGTTCTCCATAGTGGCTGCACGAATTTACATTCCCACCAACAGTGTAGGAGGGTTCCCATTTCTCCACACCCTCTCCAGCATTTGTTATTTGTAGACTTTTTGATGATGGCCATTCTGACTGGTGTGAAGTGATACCTCATTGTAGTTTGATTTGCATTTCTCTGATAATTAACGATGTTGAGCATCTTTTCATGTGCCTATTGACCATCTGTATGTCTTCTTTGGAGAAATGTCTGTTTAGATCTTCTGCCCATTTTTTGATCGGGTTGTTGGTTTTTTTTGTTACTGAGTTGTATGAGCTGTTTGTATATCTTGGAAATTAAGCTCTCATCAGTCACATCATTTGGAAATATTTTCTCCCATTTTGTAAGTTATCATTTCATTTTGTTTATGGTTTCTTTTGCTGTGCAAAACTTATAAGTTTGATTAGGTCCTGTTTGTTTATTTTTGCTTTTATTTCTATTGCCTTGGGAGACTGACCTAAGAAAACATTCCTATGATTTATGTCAGAAAATGTTTTGCTTATGATCTCTTCTAGGAGTCTTATAGTATGATGTCTCATATTTAAGTCTTTAAGACATTTTGTGTTTATTTTTGTGTATAGTGTGAGGGAGTGTTCTAACTTTCCTGATTTACATGCAGCTGTCTAGTTTTCCCAGCACCACTTACTGAGACTGTCTTTTCTCCATTGTATATTCTTCCCTCCTTTGTTGAAAAGTAATTGACCGTAGGTGTGTATAACCTCACTTTTTAAATAGTACCCCACCCCCATAACTTTTTATTTTGCTTTATTTTTCTTTATAGCACTTACTATCTGACATAAATATTGATTTTATATTTACGTGGTCTGTTTCCTGCTATGGATTGTAAGTTATGTGTTGGGGGGAGACTTGGCTGTCCTGGTCATGCTGCTCCCTCACCGGCAGCAGTGCCCAGCACGTTCTATATGAATATTTGTTAGATGAACTGTACCCACTGCCTATCTCTTTCAAATCTTAGCATTTTGCCATATTTGTTGCAGCTTTTTTTAAAAGAAAGAAAACAGTACAGATACTGTTGAAGGCTGCTCTCTGCCTCTAACCCTATTCCCCTTTTTCTCTCTTTGAGTCAAAATTTGAAGTTTAACATTTTTATAAACGTTCATATGCTCTTACTTCATATTTATGTAACATAAACACTATATTTTCTAAGAGAACTATTTTCTCTTATTTTAAAATTTCATGGGAAATATGTATATATTAGAATAAGTAAATGTATGTATGTGTATATACATATATGTGAGTGTGTGTATATATATGTTTGCAAATTGTCTTTTTTCACTCAAAAATATGTTTTAGAGATTTACCCATGCTGACAGATGTATCTTTTGTTCTTTCATCTTAACTTTGGGTTAACAAATCTATTCTCTTGTTGATGATATTTAAGTTGTTTCTAATTCTTCTGCAATTACATACATTTCTGCACTGAAAATACTAGTACATAATAGAAGTGGATTGGCTTCACATCTTCATCTTTACTAGATGTTTCCAGATTGCTCTGGAGAGTAGGTGTACTCCAGCAGTGTACTAGAACTCTTGTTGCTCCACATCCTTGTGAACACTTGGCACTGACAGTCTTCGTCGTTCAGGCTGCTATAACAAACTACCATAGACTGTGTGGCTTATAAACAACAGACATTTATTTCTCACAGTTCTGGAGGCTAGAAGTCTGAGATCAGGGTGCCAGCATGGTTGATTTGGGTGAGGGGCCTCTTTGGGACTGTGGACTATTGACTTCTCATTGTACTCTTACGTAGTGTAGAGCAGAGAACTCTCTGTAGTCTCCGATAAGGGCACTAATCCAATTTGTAGGGGTTTCATCCTCATGACCTAATCACTCCCAAAGACTCCACCTCCTAATATGGGGGTTAGAATTTCAACATATGAATTTTGGAGGATACAAACATTGAGACCATAGCACAGACTTTGAAGTTTCTAGTCTAATGAATGTTAACTGCAATCTTATTTCATTTCTTAATTTCCTTATTACCAATAAGCATAGATATATTTTCATATGTTTAATAGGACATTTGGATTTCCTCTTCTGTACATTGCCTGTTCATTATATTGTCCATTTCCTTATTGTTTTTCTTCCTCTTACTGATATGTAGGATTGAAAATACTCAGGTTGATTTAATTGTTTAATATTAACATTGACTTAATATTTGTTTAATATTTTGGTTTGTTACTAATCTTTTGTCAGTTGTATGAGTTACAAGTAGATCTTCTTCTAGCAATCTTTGTTTCTTTATGTATAGAATTCTTAAGTTTTAAAGTAGCCAAATTTATCTATATTTTCTTGTATAATATGTGGGTTTTGTTTGCTTACTTGTTAATTTATTGAAGAAATTCTTTCTTGTCCTGAGTCATAAGAGATTCTATAATTTCTCCTAAAGTTTCAGGTTTCATGTTTTCTATTTAGGTCTTTAATTCACCTGGAATTTATTTTTGCAAGTGATGTGAGATAGGAGTCTATGTTTTTTTTTTCTGATTGCATAATTAATTGTCCTAATAATACTTGTTGAACAAATTTCTCCCTTTGATACTAGAATGTAATGTCACCTCAGTCATAGTTCAAGTTTTCACAGTTGCATGGATAAGTTCTGCATTTTGTGTTCTTTTATGTTGGTTCCTTAGCCTAACCCTGAAGAAATATTACATTCTTTTAAATAACATAACCGTGTAATAAATCTTGACATATGAATGGAAAGTTCACCCATTTGGCTTAAAATTTGTACTTGACTTGTTTTTGATTTTTTGCTCTTTTCCATTAATTTTAGTTTCAGCTTTTAAAGCTATGTAGAGCCATTGACATTGTTTTTTAGTTATTCATTCTCTATTTAGTCCATTTTAATAGTAATACAAATGTATTTTAAAAAATTGGAAAGAAGATCTTATCACTCCAGAAAACCACTATAATTTTTTAATAACAAGCCTGGTTATATGTCCTTGTCTAGGACAGTTTCTTCTCCCTGTCCCTCTCCCTCTGTACTCTTGTCCCTGACCCTCTTCCTTTTCTTCTTTTTGCACCAGTCAATCTTTGAACACCTTCTAACAACTCGGCCCCTTTCTAAATTATATTAAGAAACCCCAGTTTGCAGCTACTTAAATACAGTCTTTCTAAAAAATGGCCTACGTCCATCTTCATCCCCAAATTTTAGTTGTAATGTTTTGTTTCTCTGAGCTGACATCTTTAGGCTTAGTTTTGTGCTTAAGTCTTTCCAAATCTTTTTTTTTTAATAAATTTATTTTTTTTGGCTGCATCAGGTGTTCACTGCTCTGCATGGGCTTTCTTTAGTTGCGGTGAGAGGGGGCTACTCCTCGCTGCGGTGCATGGACCTCTCATTGCAGTGGCTTCTCTTATTGTGGAGCACCTGCTCCAGGCACATGGGCTTCAGTAGTTGTGGCACATGGGCTCAGTAGTTGTGGCTCGCGGGCTCTAGAGCACAGGCTCAGCAGTTGTGACGCACAGGCTTAGTTGCTCCATGGCATGTGGGATCCTCCCGGACCAGGGATGGAACCCCTGTCCCCTGCATTGGCAGGAGGATTCTTAACCACTGCACCACCAGGAAAGTCCCTTTCCAAATCTTAAGTAAAACAATGTCAATGGTTCTGAGATTTCTTACTTCTTGGAGGAATGTTTATTTGTTTTCTCTGGGGAGTAAGATAAGTTTCTTATCTGAGATGCTATAATTCTATTGTTTCTTTGGCTGTTAGTAGGCCTGCTGGCTGGACACACCCACAAAATGCCATAAAACAGCTTAAGATTTCTACTTTGCTAAAAGTGCCAGTGGAGTCATTTTGTGTTCTAGGTTTTCTGTACAGGTCAGTGTTAGTATTTTCTACTTCCAGTAAATAAAAAATGCAGTTTTAACTGATGTTTGGAGTACACTTTATAATGTAGATAAAATCCATGGAAACCTGGAAACATAAACAAATCCTGGCAAGATGTTTTTAGACAATACTAAATTTGAATTTTGCTGGGGGGGTGTGTTGTGGTGAGGGGGGTGCTCTCTGTAGGAGATAAGCTCTTCTGGGATTCAGAGCTTCACTTGTTTCTACTGAGAATTCTAAGTGCTCTGATAATTAGAATGGCTCAGGTTCATTCCGTCTCAGAGAGGATTTTGGGGTCTCCCTTGGAACGAATCCCCTAACAGCCAGAACAGAACCCAATTTTCTCCTTCTTGCAGCACTGCCACAATATTTTAGTTTAAAAGTTTTAATGTTTTCCTTTTCACATTTAAGTGTTTAATCTACCTGAAATTTATTTTTGTATATGCTGTTTAATCGGGATCTAATTTTACTTTTCTTTCCCTAATGGATCACTATTTATTCCAACACTATTTACTGACTAGTTGATACTTTCCCCATGATTTTTAGTGCTGTCTTTGAAAATATCAAGTTTTTATATTTATGGTTCTGTTTCTGAGCTCTCTGTGATCTCTCATGGATATACTTGGCTGTTCCTGTACCAGTCCTAAGCTGTATTACTCACTATAGCTTAATAGCCAAATGTGTTCTTCTTCAAAATGCTTTGGCTATTTCTGGCCCTTTGTTTTTCCTATAAATTTCAGAATTAGCTTGTCAAGATGCACAAAGAACAGTCTCGGTATTTTGATTGGATTTGCACTGACTTATCTAGATTCATTTTGGGAGACTTGCTCTCTTGATGATGTGGGGGCTTCCCATCTATGAATATCACATCTTTTTCCATTTATTTAACCCTTCAATTGTGTTTTGTGTCCTTCAATATTGTTTTATGACCTTTTCCACAAAAATACTGCACATAAGTTGTAGATTTAGTCCTTGGCATAGGTGGTATTTATTTTTTGTGAAAAATATGCTATTAAAAATTACTATGGCTACTTGTTTGTTGCTGGTGCATAGGAAAGTAATTGATTTGTGCCCGTTGATCTTGTATCCTAATAAGTTGCTGAACTCTAATAGTTTGTAAGTTCTTTTGGCTTGTCTGTTGGCATATCATCTGTGAGTAATGACAGTTTTGTTATTCATTTGTAACCCTTATTTTTTCTTGTTTTACAAGGTCTTCCAGTACACTGTAGGATAGAATCAGTGCTAATGGGCATCCTTTACTTTTCTCTACTTTAAAGGGAATAGATCTATCATTTACCATCAAATAAGATGTTTGAATTTGATTGATTCCTATTCTCAGATTGAGGATATTCCTTTGTATTCTTAGTTTTCTATGATTTAAAAAAATTATGAATGGATTTTCAGTTATATCAATGCATTTTCTCCAACTGTTGAAAGACTTATAACTTTTTTTGTTTTTTAATGAGGTAAAGTACACTAATAAATTTTTTAATATTAAACCATATTTGTATTCCTAGAATAAACACAGTTCAGTAAAGAGGAATTTTTAATACACTCAGAATTTAAGAAGCATTTTATTTAGGACTTTTGCATTTATATTCATAAATGTTATTAGCCCATAATTTCCCTTTTTCATAATCTCCTAAGTTTGTTTTAGTAGAATGGTCACATTAGCTTTGTCAAATGAACTGCAGAATTCGTCTTTTCTATTCTCTGGAACACAAGAATGAGACTCTCTGTTCTTTGAGTATTTGCTAGAACTTGCCTGTGAAACTCTTTAGGTTTGGCTTTTGTGGTGTGTCTGTGTGCGCGTGTGTGTGTATGTGTTCAAGAGGCGTAGATTTTTAAAACACTGAAACACTTTAATGGTTGTTAGTTTATTCAGGTTTAAAAAAATTTCACCTTGAGTCAGTTTTGGCAAGTAAAATTTTTCTAAAAGTGTCATTTTCAAATATATTGGCATAACGTTGTATATTTCTTATGATTTTTGATATCTACTTTCTTTATACTTCTGACCCCTTTTTCATTCCTAGTGTATTTATTTTTTACTTTCCTTCTTTTTCTTGATAAATCTTGCCAGATTCTGTTTACTTTATCACTTATTTTGTCAAGGTATATTATTGAAGTCATTGTTTTAACTATTGCTTAGCTAATTATTAAGGTATAGTCCACATACAGTAAACTGCACATATATAAAATGTAAAATTTGATGAGTTTTGACATATGTATATAACCAAGAAATCATTACCACAATCAAAATGATGAATCTATCACCGCCAAAAGTTTTCTCATGTCCCTCGGTAATCCCTCCTTCCCTACCCTCTTCCCCCTTCCAACGCCCCATCTTCAGGCAGCCACTGATCTACCTTCTATCACTGAAAACTAGTTTGCATTTTCTAGAATTTTATTTAAACGAAAGGATGACAGTATTTACTCTTTTTGTCTGTATTCTTTTACCCAGCATAGTTATTTTAAGACTCATCAGTAGTTGTTGCATATGTCAGTAGTTCACTCCTTTTTATTTTTTATTCTTATTTTTTTTAACATCTTTATTAGAGTATAATTGCTTTACAATGGTGTGTTATTTTCTGCTTTATAACAAAGTGAATCAACTATACATATACATATGTTCCCATATCTCCTCCCTCTTGTGTCTCCTTCCCATCCTCCCTATCTCACCCTTCTAGGTCGTCACAAAGCACCAAGCTGATCTCCCTGTGCTATGCAGCTGCTTCCCACTAGCTATCTATTTTACATTTAGTAGTGTATATATGTCCATGCCACTCTCTCACTTTGTCCCAGCTTACCCTTCCCCCTCCCCGTATCCTCAAGTCCATTCTCTATGTCTGTGTCTTTATTCCTGTCCTGCCCCTAGGTTCTTCAGAACCTTTTTTTTTTTTTTAGATTCCACATATATGTGTTAGCATACAGTATTTGTTTTTCTTTCTGACTTACTTCACTCTGTATGACAGACTCTAGGTCCATCCACCTCACTACAAATAACTCAATTTCATTTCTTTTCATGGCTGAGTAATATTCCATTGTATATATGTGCCACATCTTCTTTATCCATTCATCTGTTGATGGACACTTAGGTTGTTTCCATGTCCTGGCTATTGTAAATAGAGCTGCAATGAACATTGTGGTACATGACTCTTTTTGAATTATGGTTTTTTCAGGGTATATGCCTAGTAGTGGGATTGCTGGGTCGTATGGTAGTTCTATTTTTAGTTTTTTAAGGAAACTCCATACTGTTCTCCATAGTGGCTGTATCAATTTACATTCCCACCAACAGTGTAAGAGGGTTGCCTTTTCTCCACACCATCTCCAGCATTTATTGTTTGTAGATTTTTTGATGATGGCCATTCTGACTGGTGTGAGGTGATACCTCATTGTAGTTTTGATTTGCATTTCTCTAATGATTAGTGATGTTGAGCATCCTGTCATGTGTTTGTTGGCAATCTGTATATCTTCTTTGGAGAAATGTCTATTTAGGTCTTCTGCCCATTTTTGGATTGGGTTGTTTGTTTTTTTGCTATTGAGCTGCATGAGCTGCTTGTAAATTTTGGAGATTAATCCTTTATCAGTTTCTTCATTTGCAAATATTTTCTCCCATTCTGAGGGTTGCCTTTTCGTCTTGTTTATGTTTTCCTTTGCTGTGCAAAAGCTTTTAGGTTTCATTAGGTCCTGTTTGTTTATTTTTGTTTTTATTTCCGTTTCTCTAGGAGATGGGTCAAAAAGGACCTTGCTGTGATTTATGTCATAGAGTGTTCTGCCTTTGTTTTCCTGTAAGAGTTTGATAGTGTCTGGCCTTACATTTGGGTCTTTAAAACTGAGTAGTACTCCACTGTGTATATATACCCACAATTTGTTTATCCATTCACCTATTGATAGACATTTGGATTGTTTCCAGTTTTGGGCTCTTACAAATAAAACTGCTATGAACATTCATGTAAAAGTCTTTGTGTGGACATATGCTTTTATTCCTCTTTGGCAAATATCTAGGAGTGGAATAGTTGGATCCTATACTAGGTATGTGTTTAAAAATATTTTGCCTTGTTGTTCTTAAGAGGACAGTCAACTGAATTACCTAAGTTACTATTACAAGAAGTAGAAGTTCCCTATGTTTTTTTATTGGACTTTTGTGGATTCTTTTCTTTTCTTTTTTTTTCTATTTAAGTGTATGGTTCTACTGGAATTTATTGTGGTGTAAGGAGTGAGGTCTCTATTAAATTTTCTCAGATGGTCAGTTAATTATCCCAACACATACATTTGACAGCAATATAAATAAATTGATATTGGAAGTATGCTCTTAAATCTCATCACAATACTGGCTGAAGATTTGGAAATCTTGTTAACCAAAAAAAACAGAAACAGAGACTTGTGGGATGCTTGGAAGGTCAACAGGCAAGTGAACCATGCCCAATGAAACATTAATTATGGTTACTCTGAGGATATTTTTTTCCATACTTAATGGAAGAACAGGAAACAAAAGACATTTTAACCTCAGATATTTATCTCACACAGTAACTTCATTATAGTCTATAATTTTTCCTCAGTAACAATTATGTAATTTAAGAAAACAAGTTTGTTATTTTGAATTTTAATCATGTTAGTTAAATGTGAAATGAAGATAAAAAATGAAATAGTCAAGTAGACCAGTGTGAAAAGATATAAAACACAGAGTTTCTGCAATTTTCTCATATGATTCATAGTCTAGAAACGAACATCTCTCCTTATTTTGATTTCCTAATGATTTGTTAGGATAAATCATCCACGAAGGGGCAAAACTGACATTCCTCCACTGGAAAAAGAAGCTACTACTGCTAGTTCTTTTAGATGTCTGTTGATTCCCAAAATATATGTGGTGTGACTTTTTGATTACCGTGTTAATAAAGATAATTCTCAAATATTTTTATTTTAGATTGCAAACTTATTGTAATTACTATAGAGGAAAGATAATGACACTTGCTCAAGAACTGTGGATCACATCTGGGCTTTGAAATATTGAACATTTTGATAGAAAATGAGTTTAATATAATGCATGATTTGTGCAAAGTATGAATGTGCTTTTAAGAAGGTTATGTGAACTCATTGTTTCAAAAACTACAAACCATTACAAACCTTTTTCTGTATGACTTCTCGAAGCTTTGAGCTATTGTAATCCAAAAGAATTTTGATTTGTTTATTCAGCTAATATTTATTTACCCATTTACACGACAGATGTTTATTTATACTATGAATGAGGCCTAGGCACCATCCTAGATGTTGGGGATACAGTGTGGAAGAAAGGTGGACAAGGTCCCTGATCTCATGGAGTTTATGTTCTAGTGGAACAAGCAGCCAATAGACATAGGAATACACAAATAAGATAACTGTTGGTAGTAATAGCTACTGGGAAGAAACTTAACTGTGACATGAGGGAGCCATGCAAGAGTGTGGCTCCCTAATATGTACTGAGCACCTATGCCAGGCCCTCTGGACTGTCTGAATCCAAAATGGTGCCTGAGATCTGGACTTTGGAGAAGAGTAGAGACCAGATTAAGCCCCATCTCTGCCCAGAGGTAGACATCATGAGCTAATGCTGGTTCAACCTCAGAGCCTCTCCCTATTACAGCCCCTGTGAGTGAAGGGAGTTGCAGAGTGTTCTAGATGGTGAGGGGAAGCCAGATAGCAACGAGGGAGCATTTTCTCTGTGAGCTTCTCAGGGAAATTTTCCAAAGCCACCTCAGAAGAAAGAGACTTGCATACCTGGGACTCAAGTAATTAGTTGTGGTTTTCTATTTTCATTTGGCATATTCACTCTGATACCTAATTTTGTATTTGTATATTTGAATTCTTTTTCTTGAAGAGAGCCTCCCTCTTCCAGCTTGTATAAGCCCCAAGCCCTGCAGAACTTGGATTTGTTTCTGTTTAGGCCTTTGTCTATCTGTATGACTCTGGGTAAGCTATTTAAATTCAGTTTCCTCATTTCTAAAACGGGAATAGTACCTCAATCATCAGTTTGTGTGAGGATTAAATGAAATTAAATAGTATTTCAAATGTTATGCACAGCACCTGGCACATAGTAAGTACTTAATAAGTTGTAGCTATTATTATTATCATCATTATTAATAGTATTGTAATTATAAACCCTCAAAGGATTTATAATTCTGGTGAAGAAACAAAATCAACAGACAGATCCACTGGATACTTTTTTTTTTTTTTGCGGTACGCGGGCCTCTCACTGTTGTGGCCTCTCCCGTTGCGGAGCACAGGCTCCGGACGCGCAGACTCAGCGGCCATGGCTCACGGGCCCAGCCGCTCCGCGGCATGTGGGATCTTCCCGGACCGGGGCACGAACCGTGTCGCCTGCATCGGCAGGCGGACTCTCAACCACTGCGCCACCAGGGAAGCGCCCCACAGGATACTTTTATACAGAACACCATACAAGTTGAGGATGTAGGCTCTGGAGTCAGATAAACCCAATAAAATCCTAGTTCTATAACTTATTTGCTATGTAACCTTAAGCCAGTTAACTTTTCTGAGTCTCAGATTCTTCATTTGTAACATGGGGATAATATTGGCTACCTAAAAGATTTGTTTTAGTAATACAGTGCCCAGTACATGGAAAATCTTCAATAACACTTAGATATTTAAACTAGAAAAATTCTCAAACATAAGCACAAGGAGACCTACATAAGAATACCCATTACTTCTTTGTCTGTGATAGAGAAAAACTGAAAACAACCCAATTTTCAAAACAAATTGTGTTTCTTATAAAATGGAATGTACAGTATTAAAATGAATGAACTAGATCTATGGATTTAATATTAATAAACCTAAAAGCATAATGTTGACTGAGAAAAAGCAAATTTCACAATGTTATGTACATTGATAACACTCATGTTAAAAAAAGCCACATAAAATAATGTTGTTTATGAACACATATGTTCTGATTATCTATTGCTTTATAACAAACCACCCTAAAACTTAGTAGCTTAAATCAATAAACACTTTATTTGGCTGCAGTTCTGCAATCTGGGCTCAGCTCAGCTAGGCAGTTCTGCTGGTCAGTCATTTGGTGGCTGGCAGGTCTGCTGGAGCTGAGTCAGCAGGGGCTCAGGGCAGCTGGGCTTTCTCTCTCCATGTCGTTTTGGGACTTCACCCTCTCCATGTAGCTACTACACATGGTATGTACATGTGGTCTCTCAGATAGGCCGGGTTTCTTACATGGTGGGTCAGGGCTCCCAAGAGTGCAAAAGAGGAAGCAGCTGGACATCTTAAAGCTTAGACATGGAAATGACCCAGCATCATTTCTACTACTTACAGGCCGGATCAGACTCAAGGGAGGGGTCTACTGAATGGTGTGAATTCTGGAAAATGTGTTTCATTAGGGGCAACTAATGTAACAGAGATCCATTGTATGTGTGTGTGCTTGTGTGTGTGTAAAATAAAATAAACAACACAATCAGGATACACACAAATTCATGATATTAGTTGCCAACAGCTAGGGAGGGAGAGTAATGGGACTAGGGAAAAAGAATTTCTGATATACCTGTAACATTATTTTCTCTAAAAACTTGATCTGAAATAGATATGACAAGTATTATAACATTGTCCTTTACACTTTTCTTTTTTTTAATTAAAAAATTCAATAAACAGTAGCTATCATATCATTAATATGTAGAAAGGTTTAGGTTAATAACCCAATAATCTGGCATGTGTTGTTTCTAGGAACATTGTTTCCTTCCTACCAAGGATCTTCCTGGCACAGGGGCACATCTCCTCCGAGTAACACAGAAACAGGCAGCCTCCAGGTCAAAGTTCTAAATATGCTGATTGAACGTAGCTCCATAAATACTTCGTATGATATTGAATATTGAGTTTGGTGGTGTGGTGAAAGCAAATATGCTCACAATTATTAAACTCATGCAAGATTTCCTTGCATCATTGGAGAAGAGCAGAAAGTGGCATAAATTGACTGAGGCTGTTACAAATATGGGGAGAAGGGGGAGATCAGTATGGGTTGCAAATAACTGCAAAAGCTCTAGGAGAATGTGTGACATGAATTAGACCTTGATGATAGAGTAGGTTTGGACAGCTGGATCAGATGGCTCAGGATTCAAGGTGTCAGAGGGGAAGAGAAATATTCTGGAAGCATGAAATACAAGTATAAGAGGTTGGATGGGGGAAGGGAACCCCAAGTATAAGAGGTTGGGTGGGGCAGAGCATGGAGGTTCTTAAGAAGAGCCTTAATGAAGTGTTGAAGGGTCATAAAAGCATTTGAACAATAACCAAAATTTGAAATTTCATTTAAATGAAAAATCTGATTTATATTGAAAAATTATTTAAAATTTTGTCTCTGTTACTAGTTCACTTTGTATTCCAGCTGGCTAAACTTTTGACCCTAAGACCACAAAGAAGAGAAAGCAACGCCTCCATGTTGGCACCAAACCCTTGGGTCACAAGTCTGAGAGGAGACTTAGTCAGTGATGACTTGTCCAAATAATTAAGACCAGGGTTGACTCATTAGTGGCCTTTTATTAATAATGGTTATTCAGCTAACAGAAAGGGAGTCCTTCCCAGATGATGAGCATGTCCAGAAACCAGCTTTAATGGGCCTTGGGCAGCCTTGAACATGGGGGCAAGAGCTGCCCATGGGAGTGGGCATATCTGCCACACTCTAGGCAGTTGTAGACAATCGACACTGCACCTCAATTTGTGCCTGGATGGCTAGACAGTGGAAAGAGAAGCTTCAATGATGAAGTGAAGGAGATTTTAAAAATATATAATATTTAAGAAAACGTATTCCTCTAAGAAGATCTCACGTAACTGCTCTGTTTAGGCAGTTAGGTCATTGAGTTAATGACCTGTGGCCCAACACAAGCCTGGGGCATCCTTGGGGTCCCCGGTCATGACTTAACATCTCTTTAAGGAAGAGACAAACCATCTGCAGCAACATGGATGGAACTAGAGAATATTATGCTTAGTGAAATAAATCAGACAGAGAAAGACAACTAGTGCATGATATCACTTAAATGTGGAATCTAAAAAATAGTACAAATAAATGTATATGCAAAACAGAAACAGACTCACAGATATAGAAAATAAACTAGTGGTTACCAGAGGTGAGAAGAAAGGGGCAGGGACAAAATAGGAGTGTGGAATTAAGAGATACAAGCTACTATGTATACAACAGATAAGCAACAAGGATATATTGTACAGCACAGGGAATTATAGCCATTATCTTGTAATAACTTTTAATGGAGTATAATCTGTAAAAATACTGAATCAGTGTGCTGTACACCTGAAACTAATGTAATATTTTAACTCAACTATACTTTAATAAAAACAAAAAACAATGGACAAGCGAAGGGTAGCAGAACATGATTACAAACAACCTCAGGAGCTAAGAGCCAAGGACCATGTGCAGGTCAGAGTTAAGGACGAGGAGAGCAGGTAAAGAGAGCAGCAAAACAGACACCTAGCCAGGGCCACACTGAGCGTTGTGTTCCTGGGGAGAAAGCTGGTCTCTGTTGACTCAGGTTGGACCTAGTGTTTGTGTATTGTTCTATACTGGCTGACAAAACTCAAGTTTTCACAAGTATCCTTCTACTTTGGCCAACACTTGGGGTGTTAGTCATAGAAATGTTAGCAGGATACATGAGATGATGAAGTTATTCTCTTCAGATTTAAACAATTTTAATCCCTTTGTTCCCTCCCGACCCCTCCCCTCCCCTCATAAGTGTAATAAAGGTATCGGACCTTCTAAGGCTGTATATGTAGCTTTTATGTGAGGAACTCTAATTACAGATCCATAGTAATGAAGTTGAAATGTCATGATAAGTTTTGGATATAAGAATAATGGGAAATTGTGACATTAAATACGCAATTTAAGTCAGTGATCTCCAAACACTTTTGATTATGTAAATTGTAATTGCATCACAATTTTTGGGTATGCACCCCCTGTATATAGATTTTATTTATTTATACACTATATACATTTACTGTTGTACTATTGAATTGAAGTTCCCATATTTTTTCCCACACCCTCATGGATCAACTTGTGTACTTTTTGAGTTGCACGAATCACTCCTACCTCTCCTAATCACATTAACTTCACATAATGGTTTAAATCGTGACTTCAATAGTTTAAAGAAAGAGATTTAAAAAAAATTTCTCTTAATCTAATCGCAGGAAAGGGAATGATCTATAATTTTCAGAATTTAATATTTGTCGTCAGTATTGTACTTTCTAAGCCTACCCTTTACTTCATCAAAGCAATAAATAAGATCTCAGGAAACAGTATGAAATGGAGTTGGGGGCTGTTGGGAGGTTGGCGCAGGGCTAGAAGTCAGAGACAGAGGAGAAATTCTTTTTTAATTTAATTTTTTATTTTATTGTGTATCTATGTAAGCCAGGTATGAGGGACACCAAATTATAGGAGAAATTGTCTCACTCCTTAAGTTGTTTATAAAAGCCTTAGTAACTTATAGAGATTTATCTGTTTGGAAGAAAGAGTCAGACAGTCCCAACTATGCAAGCGTCGGCTTAATCCACACAAGAGGAAACAGTGGGTAGAAACAAAAAAGCTATTCCCTCTGATCAATGAATATTAGTTGAATGCCCATTCTGGGCCAGGCTCTTTTATATAGATTATCTCATTTAATGTTCTCAAGAATTCTGTAGCATAGGCATTGCTATCATTCTTTTACAGAGGAGAAAATGGAAGCTCGGATAGATGGGTAGTTTGTACAAGGGAAATAGCTGGTAAGTGGTATAGCTAGGATTCTAACCTGATATAGTTACCATTTATTCAGTGTTTCAGGCAGTGATAAGCATTTTATTTATATTATCTCATTCAATTTCCATTAAATTAAACAACCCTATCACTTACTGTTATTTTGTCCAGTTTACAGATGAGGAATTTGGGACTTGAAGAGTTGCTCATGGCGTAAAAGTACCAAGTGGCAGGAGAGTTATTTGACACCTTTCTTTGACTGTGCTTCTCGTGGCACTGAGACAAGGTGTCAGGGCAAGGGAGACGCAGACCAGGATGCTGAGGAGGAGCCTGTGGCATGAAGTGAAAGATTCCAGTGGTCAAAATTGCTTGCTTAGGGGCTTCCCTGGTGGCGCAGTGGTTGAGAGTCCGCCTGTCGATGCAGGGGATGCGGGTTCGTGCCCCGGTCCGGGAAGATGCCACGTGCCGCGGAGCGGCTGGGCCCGTGAGCCATGGCCACTGAGCCTGCGCGTCTGGAGCCTGTGCTCCGCAACGGGAGAGGCCACAACAGTGAGAGGCCCGCGTACCGCAAAAAAAAAAAAAAAAAAAATTGCTTGCTTACAGGCTAATGTATAGGCATAACAATATAGGGTATATGTAAATAGCTGGGTATGCTTTAGCTAAATGTTCAGTAAATTTGTTTTTAGTCTTATCCACAGATCATGAGTATTACATCTTCCTTGTAATAAACTCCTAGGTATAAAAGCCCAATTCAAGAACAACGGCAAGAGACTTGATTGTGTCTGGCATAAATCCTACTGACTGTCTCAGCCCTGTTGCCCTCATCACAGGTGCCCTGGCTGACAGACCCCCACACTGGATCTTCTCTTCCTCCTTAGAAGGATGATATTAATAGAATTTTTTCCTAGCCTGTTCTTGAAACTGGCCATCACTGTTCATCCTCATTATCCTCCCTACGGTCTTCTGAGTCATCTCACCGAAAAGTCTTAGAGCTCTGCTTTATTTCAGGAGCTGTGGGCAACCACTTAGCTAAATAATGGCTTTATTCTTCCCCAATCTCATAAACATGGATTTGTGACTCAGTTACATTCTCCAGAGAGCCAAAGTTGTACTCATACGTGTCCAGACAAGGAGTTAGACACACAAACAGTGCGGGTTGCTAAGCGATACCATACTTCATTAGTTGCAGGAAATGGCGTTGTTTGCTCTCAGTGTCATGATTTGTGTGGGATTCCAGCTAAAGTCCTGAGGACATAGGTACACTGAGGTACGGAGGGGTCATATGTGGTATTGCTTGGTTGAATCCCATATTCTCCTTTCTCCTTCCCAAATCCCTTTGGATCGATTTCACACTTTGTAATTAGAAGTAGAGTAAGACATGTCAGAGTGGGAGAGGGGACGGATGAACTGTTCAGTGCTGAGTATGTCAGTTAGCTGAGATATCAGCATATCTGGGCTTGACCTCGGGGATGTGTGTGTGTGTACGTGTGCATGTGCGTGTGTATGCATGTGAAATACTTCAACTCTACAAACACCGACGGCTAACTTCTACTGGTTCTTTAGGTTTCAGCTTAAATATCACTTTTACCCAAAAGCCACCCAAGGCTGGATTAGGTGTCTCCTGGTATGTTGTTGTTTCTGGTTATTAACATCCAAAACCCCTACTGAATTTGGGGAAGAATTCCCTTATGTGTAGTATTTGTGGGAACTCTTTTATTCCTCTTCCCACTGAGGAATATGAATGGGGGGAGATTTCTCTCCCGTTTGCTGGCAATCTGATCAGATTCTACTTTCTGAAAATTTGGACCATGAATGAATGATAGATATAAAGACAAAAGAGATGGCTAGAATTCATTTCTTGTTTCCAATGGCAGGGACAGCTGTCTCTTAGGAGGATTGTTCCTACCCCTTGGCATTTGAAACCTTCTGGGGGGGGGGCTTCCCATTTTCTGAGCTCGCTGCTCCAGCCCTTCTAGATTCTATAAGTCTCCTACAAAACCCCCCGAAACCCCCATAGCCTTTCAGGAAACCTTTTTGCTTAAACCAGCCAGAATTAGTTCCCAAGCTTGACCCAGGAACCCTGAATGAACTACGCTCCCTTGAGCTCACAGAACATCTGTATTAGTTTCTTATGGCTATCCTAACAAATTATCACAAATTTTGTGGGATAGAACAACAGAAATTTATTCCCTCACTGTTCTAGAAGCCCAAAGTCCAAAACCAGTGTTTTTGGGCCAAAATCAAAGTGTTGGCAGGGCCATGCTCCCTCCAGAGGCTGTAAGGGAGAAGAATCTCGCTGTTTCTTGCTTCTTCCAGCTTCCAGCTTCTGCTGACTGCCATCATTCCTTGGCTTGTGGTTTGTGGTTGCATCACTCCATTCCTGCCTCTGTGATCACACTGTCTTCTCCTCTTCTGTGCGTGTCAAATCTCCCTCTCTCCCCCTTTTATGAGGATGCATGTGATTGCAGTTAGGGCCCATCCAGATAATCTAGAATAATCTCCCCATCTCAAGATCCTTAACTTAATTACATCTGCAAAGAGCCTTTTTTTGCCGTATAAGTTAACATTCACAGGTTCCAGAGATTGGGTCGTGGATATCTTTGGGCCACTTTCAGCCAATCACAGTTTCCTCAGTTTACCCCTCTGTAGTTCTTGTGGTCAGTTTACTTGTCCATCTCCCTTACTAGGCTGTGAACTCCTGGAGCTCAGGAGCATTTGTCTTGCCTATCATTTATTTATAGTGCCAAGCTTCTTGTAGGCACACAAAGATATCCGTTGAATGAATCAATAAAGAGGTTAAATCCAAGATACAATTATTATTCCACCTTTTCAGCACAAGGTTTGAAATTTAAAAATTTAGTGGCAAATTTTATCTTGTAATAGGCTTGATATGAGCGTATCTCTCTGTTTAATCAAGTTAGTTTTGCTTGCAAACCTCTAACGGTGCTCCTTACTTTAGGACTAAGCCAATGAAACGTGCATCACCATTCAACGCCCAGGACAAGACATTGCTAATCAATCACAGCTCTTTCATAAAAGCCCAAACACTTGGAATCCTTGACACCGTGTTCCGGGCAGCTGATCCCTATTGAGCAAAGTTGGCCTGCAAGATAAAAATTTTCACGTCATCATAGTTAGAAGATAAACAACCAGCCTCTTCAGTCTGGTCTCACTTTCTCATTACTTTCAACATTAACTCTGTACTTCAACCAGAATCAAACATACCATATTCATTCTCTAAGTTCATAATGTTCTCCTCTCTCTCCTACCCAGGTAGTAACTCCCCCTCAGATTCCAAAGTAAGTCCCCACTTCAAACAGAAGAGATTTTTCTTTAACCTGATCACTTCTTTTCATGCTGCCAGATGCAATTTGATTTCTCCAATTATAACTAGCACCTACTTACCCCAGTAAATTTCCTCTACTTACTCCATCAAACTGACATTTAATTTATTATCTCTCCCCAAAATACAATATGTTAAACGCTTTGCTTCTTTTCTGGATTTCTCCGAGGAGACCCTCGACCTGCCAAATGGCTCTATCAGTTGACAAGTGGTGCTGATACGGCCCCCAGCTACATTATATCTGGTTAGAGGACTGTTGCAGGTGTGTGTGGTTCTGAGCAGCTGGAACCTGAACTCTATTTCTGGGCCAAGTTGGGAGGATCCACAAGCCTTTACCTTCCCTAGCCGGTGATTTCAATGGCCAAGTGAATAACACTTCCAATACAAACAGTGTAATCACTAATCAATACACTCCTTCCTTGCCCTCAGCATGGAGAATACAGCAGATGTTTTCCCACAGTGTTTTCTAGTGCATAATGTGCCACGAAACCCACTTAACCTTTAAGAAACAACAATGTGCATATAAATTATCAAGCTGTTGTCTTTCTTCAGTTATAGGTTCTAGTCATTAGATATATAACATTAAACAGCCACAGAATGTAATGTACTGTCTTTCATACAGGAACATAAACCTAAAGTGGGACATATCACCTAAACCTGCTTTATGAAACAAACATTTTGTTTTGTTTTGTTTTCTAACATCTTTATTGGAGAATAATTGCTTTACAGTGTTGTGTTAGTTTCTGCTTTATAACAAAGTGAATCAACTACATATACATATATCTCCATATCTCTTCCCTCTTGAATCTTCCTCCCTCCCACCCTCCCTATCCCACCCCTCTAGGTGGTCACAAAGCACTGAGCTGATCTCCCTGTGCTATGCGGCTGTTCCCACTAGCTATCTGTTTTACATTTGGTAGTGTATATATCCATGCCACTCTCTCACTTTGTCCCACTTACCCTTCCCCCTCCCTGTATCCTCAAGTCCATTCTCTAGTAGGTCTGTATCTTTATTCCCGTCTTGCCCCTAGGTTCTTCATGACCATTTTTTTTTTTTTTAGATTCCATATATATGTGTTAGCATACAGTATTTGTTTCTCTTTCTGACTTACTTTACTCTGTATGACACTCTCTAGGTCCATCCACCTCACTACAAATAACTCAGTTTCATTCCTTTTTATGGCTGAGTAATATTCCATTGTATATATGTGCCACATCTTCTTTATCCATTCATCTGTCAGTGGACACTTAGGTTGCTTCCATGTCCTGGCTATTGTAAATAGAGCTGCAATGAACATTGTGGTACGTGACTCTTTGAATTATGGTTTTCTCAGGGTATATGCCCAGTAGTGGGATTGCTGGGTCGTATGGTAGTTCTATTTGTAGTTTTTTAAGGAACCTCCGTTCTGGTTCTCCATAGTGGCCGTATCAATTTACATTCCCACCAACAGTGCAAGAGGGTTCCCTTTTCTCCACACCCTCTCCAGCACTTATTGTTTGTAGATTTTTTGATGATGGCCATTCTGAACAGTGTGAGATGATATCTCATTGTAGTTTTGGTTTGCATTTCTCTAATGATTAATGATGTTGAGCATTCCTTCATGTGTCTGTTGGCCATCTGTATATCTTCTTTGGAGAAATGTCTATTTAGATCTTCTGCCCATTTTTGGATTGAGTTGTTTGTTTTTCTGATATTGAGCTGCTTGTAAATTTTGGAGATTAATCCTTTGTCAGTTGCTTCATTTGCAAATATTTTCTCCCATTCTGAGGGTTGTCTTTTCATCTTGTTTATGGTTTCCTTCGCTATGCAAAAGCTTTTAAGTTTCATTAGGTCCCATTTGTTTATTTTTGTTTTTATTTCCATTTCTCTAGGAGGTGGGTCAAAAAGGATCTTGCTGTGATTTATGTCATAGAGTGTTCTGCCTACATTTTCTTCTAAGAGTTTGATGGTGTCTGGCCTTACATTGAGGTCTTTAATCCATTTTTTTTTTGTTATTGTTGTTGTTTTTTTTGCGGTACACGGGCCTCTCACTGTTGTGGTGGCCTCTCCCGTTGCGGAGCACAGGCTCCGGACGCGCAGGCTCAGCGGCCATGGCTCACAGGCCCAGCCGCTCCGCGGGCGCGGCATGTGGGATCTTCCCGGACCGGGGCACGAACGCGTGTCCCCTGCATCGGCAGGCGGACTCTCAACCACTGCGCCATGAGGGAAGCCCCTTTAATCCATTTTGAGTTTATTTTTCTGTATGATGTTATGGAGTGTTCTAATTTCATTCTTTTACATGTAACTGTCCAGTTTTCCCAGCACTACTTATTGAAGAGGCTGTCTTTTCTTCACTTTTCTTGCCTCCTTTATCAAAGATAAGGTGACCATATGTGCATGGGTTTATCTCTGCGCTTTCTATCATGTTCCACTGATCTATATTTCTGTTTCTGTGCCAGTAACATACTGTCTTGATTACTGTAGCTTTGTAGTATAGTCTGAAGTCAGGGAGCCTGATTCCTCCAGCTCCATTTTTTCTTTCTCAAGATTGCTTTGGCTATTCGGGGTCTTTTGTGTTTCCAGACAAATTGTGAAATTTTTTGTTCTAGTTCCGTGGAAAATGCCATTGGTAGTTTGATAGGGATTGAACTGAATCTGTAGATTGCTTTGGGTAGTAGAGTCATTTTCACAATATTGATTCTTCCAATCCAAGAACATGGCATATCTCTCCATATATTTGTATCATCCTTAATTTCTTTCGTCAGTGTCTTATAATTTTTGGCATACAGGTATTTTGTCTCCTTAGGTAGGTTTATTCCTAGATATTTTATTCTTTTTGTTGCAGTGGTAAATGGGAGTGTTTTCTTAATTTCACTTTCAGATTTTTCATCACTAGTGTAGAGGAATGCAAAAGATTTCTGTGCATTAGTTTTGTATCCTGCTACTTTACCAAATTCATTGATTAGCTCTAGTACATTTCTGGTAGCATCTTTAGGATTCTCTATGTATAGTATCTTGTCATCTGCAAACAGTGACAGCATTACTTCTTCTTTTCTGATTTGGATTCCTTTTATTTCTTTTTCTTCTCTGATTGCTATGGCTAAAACTTCCAAAACTATGTTGAATAATAGTGGTGAGAGTAGGCAACCTTGTCTTGTTCCTGATCTTAGTTGAAATGGTTTCAGTTTTTCACCATTGAGGACGATGTTGGCTGTGGGATTGTCTTATGTGGTGTTTATTATATTGAGGAAAATTCCCTCTATGCCTACTTTCTGCAGGGTTTTTACATAAATGGGTGTTGAATTTTGTCAAAAGCTTTCTCTGCATCTATTGATATGATTATATGGTTTTTCTCCTTCAATTTGTTAATATGGTGCATCATGTTGATAGATTTGCATACATTGAAGAATCCTTGCATTCCTGGGATAAATCCCACTTGATCATAGTATATGATCCTTTTAATGTGCTGTTGGATTCTGTTTGCTAGTATTTTGTTGAGGATTTTTGCATCTATGTTCATCAGTGATATTGGCCTGTAGTTTTCTTTCTTTGTGACATCTTTGTCTGGTTTTGATATCAGAGTGATGGTGGCCTCATAGAATGAGTTTGGGAGTGTTTCTCCCTCTGCAATATTTTGGAAGAGTTTGATAAGGATAGATAATAGCTCTTCTCTAAATGTTTGATAGAATTCGCCTGTGAAGCCATCTGGTCCTGGGCTTTTGTTTGTTGGAAGATTTTTAATCACAGTTTCAATTTCAGTGCTTGTGATTGGTCTGTTCATATTTTCTATTTCTTCCTGGTTCAGTTTCGGCAGGTTGTGCATTTCTAAGAATTTGTCCATTTCTTCCAGGTTGTCCATTTTATTGGCATAGAGTTGCTTGTAGTAATCTCTCATGATCCTTTTTATTTCTGCAGTGTCAGTTGTTACTTCTCCTTTTTCATTTCTAATTTTATTGATTTGGGTCTTCTCCCTTTTTTTCTTTATAAGTCTGGCTAATGGTTTATCAATTTTGTTTATCCTCTCAGAGAACCAGCTTTTAGTTTTATTGATCTTTCCTATCATTTCCTTCATTTATTTCTGATCTGTATGATTTCTTTCCTTCTGCTAACTTTGGGGTTTTTTTGTTCTTCTTCCTCTAATTGCTTTAGGTGTAAAGTTAGGTTGTTTATTTGAGATGTTTCTTGTTTCTTAAGGTAAGATTGTATTACTATAAACTTCCCTCTTAGAACTGCTTTTGCGTCATCCCATAGGTTTTGGGTCGTTGTGTTTTCATTGTCATTTGTTTCTAGGTATTTTTTGATTTCCTCTTTGATTTCCTCAGTGATCTCTTGGTAATTAAGTAGTGTATTGTTTAGCCTCCATATGTTTGTATTTCTTACAGATTTTTTCCTGTAATTTATATCTAGTCTCATAGTGTTGTGGTCAGAAAAGATACTTGATATGATTTCAATTTTCTTAAATTTACCAAGGCTTGATTTGTGACCCAAGATACGACCTATCTTGGAGAATGTTCCATGAGCACTTGAGAAGAAAGTGTATTCTGTTGTTTTTGGATGGAATGTCCTATAAATATCAATTGAGTCCATCTTGTTTAATGTATCATTTAAAGCTTGTGTTTCCTTATTAATTTTCATTTTGGATGATCTGTCCATTGGTGAAAGTGGGGTGTTAAAGTTCCCTACTATGATTGTGTTACTGTTGATTTCCCCTTTTATGGCTGTTAGCATTTGCCATATGTATTGAGGTGCTCCTATGTTGGGTGCATAAAGATTTACAATTGTTATATCTTCTTCTTGGATTGATCCCTTGATCATTATGTAGTGTCCTTCTTTGTGTCTTGTAATGCTCTTTGTTTTAAAGTCTATTTTGTCTGAAATGAGAATTGCTACTCCAGCCTTCTTTTGATTTCCATTTGCATGAAATGTCTTTTTCCATGCCCTCACTTTCAGTCTGTATGTGTCCCTAGGTCTGAAGTGGGTCTCTTGTAGACAGCATATATATGGGTCTTGTTTTTGTATCTATTCAGCCAATCTATGTCTTTTGGTTGGAGCATTTAATCCATTTACATTTAAGGTAATTATCAATATGTATGTTCCTATTACCATTTTCTTAATTGTTTTGGGTTTATTATTGTAGGTCTTTTCCTTCTCTTGTGTTTCCTGCCTAGAGAAGTTCCTTTAGCATTTGTTGTAACACTGGTTTGGTGGTGCTGAATTGTCTTAGTTTCTGTTTGTCTGTTAAGGTTTTAATTTCTGTCAAATCTAAATGAGATCCTTGCTGGGTAGAGTAATCTTGGTTGTAGGTTTTTCTCCTTCATCACTGTAAATATATCCTGCCACTCCCTTCTGGGTTACAGAGTTTCTGCTGAAAGATAAGCTGTTAATCTTATGGGGATTCCCTTATGTGTTATTTGTTGTTTTTCCCTTGCTGCTTTTAATATTTGTTCTTTGCATTTAATTTTTGATAGTTTGATTAATATGTGTCTTGGTGTGTTTCTCCTTTGATTTATCCTGTATGGGACTCTCTGTGCTTCCTGGACTTGATTAACTATTTCCTTTCCCATATTAGGGAACTTTTCAACTATAATCTCTTGAAATATTTTCTCAGTCCCTTTCTTTTTCCCTTCTTCTTCTGGGACCCCTTTAATTTGAATGTTGGTGCATTTAATGTTGTCCCAGAGGTCTCTGAGATTGTCCTCAATTCTTTTCATTCTTTTTTCGTTATTCTGCTCTGCAGTAGTTATTTCCACTATTTTATCTTCCAGGTCACTTATCCGTTCTTCTGCCTCAGTTATTTTGCTATTGATCCCATCTAGAGAATTTGTAATTTCATTTATTGTGTTCCTCATCACTGTTTGTTTGCTCTTTAGTTCTTCTAGGTCCTTGTTAAACGTTTCTTGTATTTTCTCCATTCTAGGTCCAAGATTTTGGATTATCTTTACTATCATTATTCTGAATTCTTTTTCAGGTAGACTGCCTATTTCCTCTTCATTTGTTAGGTCTGGTGAGTTTTTCCCTTGCTCCTTCATCTTCTGTGTGTTTTTCTGTCTTCTCATTTTGCTTAACATACTGTGTTTGGGGTCTCCTTTTCGCAGGCTGCAGGTTCATAGTTTCCATTGTTTTTGTTGTCTGTCCCCAGTGGCTAAGGTTGGTTCAGTGGGTTGTGTAGGCTTCCTGGTAGAGGGAACTAGTGCCTGTGCTCTGGTGGATGAGGCTTGATCTTGTCTTTCTGGAGGGCATATCCACATCTGGTGGTGTGTTTTGCGTTGTCTGTGGCCTTATTATGATTTTAGGCAGCCTCTCTGCTAATGGGTGAGGTTGTGTTCCTGTCTTGCTAGTTGTTTGGCATAGGGTGTTCAGCACTGTAGCTTTCTGGTCGTTGAGTGGAACTGGGTGCTGGTGTTGAGATGGAGATCTCTGGGAGACTTTTGCTGTGTGATATTATGTGGAGCTGGGAGGTCTCTTGTGGACCAGTGTCCTGAACTTGGCTCTCCCATCTAAGTGGCACAGCCCTGACGCCTGGCTGGAGCACCAAGAGCCTGTCCTCCACATGGCTCAGATTAAAAGAGCGAAAAGAAAGAAAGAAAGAGGAAGATAAAATAAAATAAAATAAAATAAAATAAAAAAGTTATTAAAATGAAAAATAAAAAAATAATTAAGAAAAAAAATTTTTTAAGTAATAATAAGAAAAACAAAAATGGACAGACAGAATCTAGGACAAATGGTAAAAGCAAAGGTATACTGACAAAATCACACATGGAAGCATACACATACACACTCACAAAAAGAGAAAAAGGGAAAAAATATATATATCGTTGTTCCCAAAGTCCACCTCCTCAATTTGGGATGATTCGTTGTCTATTCAGGTATTCCTCAGATCATCAAGTTGATTGTGGATGTTTAATCCGCTGCTCCTGAGGCTCCTGGGAGAGATTTCCTTTTCTCTTCTTTGTTCGCACAGCTCCCGGGGTTCAGCTTTGGATTTGGACCCGCCTCTGCGTGTAGGTCGCCTGAAGGCGTCTGTTCTTCGCTCAGACAGGACGGGGTTAAAGGAGCAGCTACTTCGGGGGCTCTGGCTCACTCTGGCCGGGGGGAGGGAGGGGTATGGATGCAGGGCGAGCCTGCGGAGGCAGAGGCCGGAGTGACATTGCACCAGCCAGAGGCGCGCCGTGTGTTCTCCTGGGGAAGTTGTCCCTGGATCACGGGACCGTGGCAGTCGCAGGCTGCACAGGCTCCCCGGAAGGGGGGTGTGGAGAGTGACCTGTGCTCGCACACAGGCTTCTTGGTGGCGGCAGCAGCGGCCTTAGTGTCTCATGCCCGTCTCTGTGGTCTGCGCTCATAGCCACGGCTCGCGCCCATCTCTGGAGCTCCTTTAAGCAGCGCTCTTAATCCCCTCTCCTTGCGCGCCAGGAAACAAAGAGGCAAGAAGTCTCTTGTCTCTTCAGCAGCTTCAGACCTTTTCCCGGACTCCCTCCCGGCCAGCCGTGGTGCACTAACCCCTTCAGGCTATGTTCACACAGCCGACCCCAGTCCTCTCCCTGCATCCGACCGACCGAAGCCTGAGCCTCAGCTCCCAGCCCTGCCCGCCCCGGCGGTTGAGCAGACAAGCCGCTCGGCCTGGTGAGTGCTGGTCGGCACCGCTTCTCTGTGCGGGAATCTCTCCGCTTTACCCTCCACACCCCTGTTGCTGTGCTCTCCTCCGCGGCCCCGAAGCTCTCCCCCTCCGCCACCCGCAGTCTCTGCCCACGAAGGGGCTTCCTAGTGTGTGGAAACCTTTCCTCCTTCACAGCTCCCTCCCACTGGTGCAGGTCCCATCCCTATTCTTTCGTCTCTGTTTTTCCTTTTTTCTTTTGCCCTACCCAGGTACATGGGGGAGTTTCTTGCCTTTGGGGAGGTCTGAGGTCTTCTGCCAGCATTCAGTAGGTGTTCTGTAGGAGTTGTTCCACATGTAGATGTATTTCTGATGTATTTGTGGGGAGGAAGGTGATCTCCGCGTCTTACTCTTCCGCCATCTTGAAGCTCCTCCAACAAACATGTTTTGAAGGCACATCGTTAAACATTTTTTAATCACCCAAGGCTGCTCTGGTTTGGATGTAGTTATTCTTTTCTTTTTAATTATAGTATAGTTGATTTATAATATGTTAGTTTCAGGTGTACAGTATATTGATTCAGTTTTTTTTTTTTAATATAAATTTATTTATTTTTGGCTGAGTTGGGTCTTTGTTGCTGCATGCGGGCTTCTCACTGTGGTGGCTTCTCTTGTTGCAGAGCATGGGTTCTAGGTGCACGGGCTTCAGTAGCTATGGCATGTGGGATCAGTAGTTGTGTCTTGTGTGCTCTAGAGTGCAGGCTCAGTAGTTGTGGCACATGGGCTTAGTTGCTCCACGGCATGTAGGATCTTCCTGGGCCAGGGATCGAACCTGTGTCCCCTGCATTGGCAGATGGATTCTTAACCACTGCGCCACCAGGGAAGTCCCAGTGATTCAGTTTTATATATATATATGTATGTATGTATTCTTTTTCAGATTCTTTTCCCTTATAGGTTATTACAAAATATTGAATATAGTTCCTAATTATTCTTTTCTTTTTGGTAATTGTTGGGATCTCTGGGTTCAATTTGATAGGTTAATATGGCTATTCATAATGACACATAGATGGAGGTAGCGTCAGACTCTGCTGGAAATGGCTCTTGCAGCTGGTGATGGGAATCTAGGCTGCAAGAATTGTCCCTCATCCAATGTCATAGTTTGAGTGTATATTTCTTCAAATCTTGGGAAGTAAAACTAGGGCCCTGAGAGGCACGTCATGTCATTTTTATGGTGTGTGGAAGACATCACAAGGGCCTCATATCATCAAGCTGCTCTCTGGTTGCTGTATTTGGAGCAGCCGCATCTGATGTCCACAGGTGGTCAGACACAGCTAACCTGTCCCAGCTGCAGACTGTCTTCTCCCTTCTTTCCCCTTTCCAGCTTTTGTCTCCACATCTTTGGCTCGAGAGCCCCAGCAGTCATGAATTCATTCTTTATCCACCCACAACAAGCATAAGTAAGGCAATACATGAAAAAAGCTTTTTACGTTTTTGCAGAGTTTAGAAAATTCTTTACACTTCTCACTGTTGGAAGGAGTGAATGAATGTACTTTTGTATCAATTTCTGAAGTTTTTTTTTAACTTGGCTCAGAATTCGTCCGCCATCTTATGTTGAATCCCCTTGTGAGTTTGACTTCTCTGACTCAGGGAGGAGCATCACATAAAAAATAAAAATATTGTCCACTATTGTCCTCAGACCTCCAGAGGAATAGAGACTTGGTTAACCCAGCTTTGGCAACCTTTCCTTTCTCTTGCGCCTCGTTTGGAGGTAGTGGTGATGAAGGAAAAAATGATCAAAGTGAAGATACCTATGGGACCAAAGAAAGGCAGGTGTGAACCCTGGGCTGGATTGCCACCTTGAGTAACAGAGCAGGACAGGACTCTTTAAATGCCTTGCCTAACACTGTGGGATCGTGCTAAAACAACATAATGTTTTCTAAACAGTTTTGTGGTTTAGAGATAGTCAAAATCTCTAAGGCAATTGAGATAATGTCTCTTAAGAGTAAAGTAAGAATTTTACAGTAAAAGTTGCAAGGAAAAGCCTCTATTATGTAGATATCTGAGGTTAACTTCAATGCCCGTACCTTCTCCGGGGATGGGGCAGCCTTTAGCTCCTGCAACTAACGGTCCCCAAAGCAGTTTCCAAATTCAATTTCTGTTTGTCCTCCAGGCCAGAAGCGGAGCAATTAGGAACCAGGCCCCTGCTGTGTCACTCACTTTGCAGCAACAGAATATGGAAGAGTTGCTCACATTTAGGTTGTTTTCTAGCGCACAAGTCTAACCAGATGATATTTGTGTTAAGTGGGATTCCTGAGAGAAGCATCGGTAGGGGCAGCTTACCAACATGACAGACTGTGGGGCAGCCTCCCAGCTACAGTAAATGGGCTGCACCCCTTGGATGCCTGGTATTTCACTCCCGGTTGCAACCTCACATAAACATCTTCTAGTCAAGGCTTTGAGGCAGGCCGGCAACACTGATTAGTGTTTATAACCAATAAACCTTAATTTGCAGAAAAGCTACTTTTTTTTCTATTACGTGGTTTCAGAAAGGCAAGAATGTTCTCAGAGAAAGGCCTTTTCCTAGCAAATGTTGGCTACATAAAGGATTAAGGCAGGGGAAGAGGTAAGACCTTGTGAGGGCAGGAGAATCATGGTTTGCAGATTGTTCTAGATTCGTGCTTCTCAAGCTTCAATATTCTCACCAATTTCAAACCACAATCACAGTTCCGTGATGGGGCCTCAGATTCTGATTTTTCAGTCAGCTTTCTGGGGACAACCGATGATGCTGGCCCCATGGACTGCTCTTTGAGGACCAAAGGCTTATGTCAGTGATTCTCATGGGGAGGCAGGGAAGGTGTATGTAAGAACCAGTCGGAAGAAATTCTTTCAGAATACACATTCCCCTCTTTGCCCCACAAGGACTTTCAAATTGGGGGTAACAAGGGACATGTATATTTTTAAAAAGCATTATTGAGACATAATTTACATGCCATAAAATTCATACATTTTAAGTGTACAACTCAAAGGTTATTAGTATCAGTTGTGCAACCATCACCACAACCTTATTTTAAATAATTTCCGTCCCGCCCCAAAGAAACCTCAACCCCATTTTCCATCATTCCCCATTCCCACCTCCCAGCTCTAGGCAACTACTAATCTACTCCTTGTCTCTAAAGATTTGCCGTCTCTCATCCTTTCATATAAATGGCATCATCCACTATGTGGTCTTTCGTGTCTGGCTTCATGTTTTTGAGATTTGTCCATGTTGTGGCCTGTGTCAGTACTTTGTTCCTTTTTATGGACACGTGTGCTTACAAAAAGCTCAGGGTGATTCGGTGGTCTCATGGTTGAGGACCATCATATGTATACTATATTCTTTCAGAAATTATCATCTATTTTTCAAAATGAGGAAGGAGAGAGGCCAAACCCCTTTAGGCAATTAATAATTGAAACCAATATCTTTTTTTTTTTTTTTTTTTTTTTGCGGTAAGTGGGCCTCTCACTGCTGTGGCCTCTCCCGTTGTGGAGCACAGGCTCCGGACGTGCAGGCTCAGCGGCCATGGCTCACGGGCCCAGCCGCTCCACGGCATGTGGGATCTTCCCGGACCGGGGCACAAACCCATGTCCCCTGCATTGGCAGGCGGACTCTCAACCACTGCGCCACCAGGGAAGCCCTTCCTTCTGTTTTGGACATGTGCAGAGTGTCTCTTGCAATTCAGGCTATTACATGCTAGGCATGGAGCAGAGCAACTCAACAATTTTCGAGTCTCTGATCTCTACTTTGCCCATGACCTGCGCGCTTCTCCCTGCCTTGAGTTCCTTCCCTTATTTACAAATGAAGACCTTCCTATTTAGAACCTCAGTGTCCCAGGAAGACAGAATTGGAAGGGTCCTTAGAACTCACCTTCTTTAACATCCTCATTTTTCAGGTGAGGAAACAGACCCTCAGGGGCGAGGTGTCTTGAAATTGTCAGCATTTTAGTTCCATGTATGTGTGTGTTTAGTTTGTGTGAGAAACAGAAAGGAAGAAGTAAAAGAGAATAGATTCTATAGAAAGCTGAGAGCAGAAAAAGATATAATTGGAAACTAGGAAAACGATAGCATTTGACACGAAGGTAAATTTCCAACTGTCTCTGTTGCCCTCACCACCTGGACCAAAGCAGTGATGAGAATACTAGCATGCAGTGCTGTTGTTAGATGAGGAATGCGTTAGAATTTTAAGGAAGGGAAAGATTGTTGATAGTTTCTGGAAGCCACTTGTCCAACACAGTCTTGGCCCAGAGCAGGTGCTGAATAAATATTTGTTGATAGATCCAAGCGGGATTGTAACAAGTAGTCACACTCCAGAGTATAAAGGCAACCTTGAAAGGTGTGTGCAAAATTACCAGGCTGCCATTTCTGCCTTTGGTTTGCAGGTCTCAGTGGGTACAGCTCCGGGCATGAATGTCACTCTCCTTCTCCTGTCCCTCGTACTAGTGTTTGAAGCTTCCCACTAGCAAAGAGACTATAGACGTCTACCTGCAACAGATCCAGTTGAACTCAATTCCACAATCATGACATTCTGAGAGCTCCCTTCTTATCCTTTCCTGGAAAATGGAAGTCAAAGGGAATAGAAAGGAGGGGCAGGGAACACTACGTCCTGTAGATCTGAGGTCTAGTTTTTGTTTAGCCACAGCAACTAGTAGTAACAGTACTTTACAGCTTGAGGAACAATCTCACATACATTTTCTCATTCAATTACCTCAATAACCCTGTCAAACCTGGGCTCCTCAGAACAAACGCCAGACTGCCCACGCCCAGGTCCATGCCTGGTTTTCTGCTGGCTCTTGAGTTCTTTCAGCCCTGGCCACCCAGTGAGGTTTCCATGACACCCTGCATGATTTATCGCAGCATCTCTGACAGGGCCTTTCCCGGGTGCTTCTTCTGGGTCAGCGCACCCTTGGACAGAGCTTCCCTTAGGGCGTGGGGGCCCCACAGCCCTCGCTTTCCTAGGGAGATGTTCTGTGCCCAGAGGCCATGACTCACAAGTGACAGGAAGTTCTTGGCATGCTCCCTGCATGCTGAAAGAAAATTAATGGCTCAGAAGTTGTGCTTGGGGAAGCAGAAGGGCACGGGCAATGACAGTAGAGTTCGTGGCTGGAAAACACCTGCTGGTGCCTGGAGATGTTGGGCGCTGGTTTGGCAGAACTAGTGAGTCCTATACCGTGCCGTGGACCAGGCAGAGTCCGCGTGGGCCTCTCAGATGCTCCTCCACCACATGTGCTTGCATCTCTCCATTGGAGACAGGTGCTCTGGACTTTTCTACATCCACTGAACTTCTCGCCTCAGCCAGCCCTCCTCAAAACGCTACTGTGGATTTGTTTCCTTTCTTCCTCATCATATCGTTAACAGTCCTCTTTCCTCCATGAACCTTGACTCAGCAGCATTGAGGAGGAAAGTAGCTGCTTACACCGAGTCTCGTGTAAACTTGCAAAGGCCGTTCTCTTAGGAGGTGGTTTCCGTCCATTCATTCATTCATTCATTTTCTCAAATGATGAATATTTATTAAGAGCCCTCGTGTGCTAGATCCTGGGAGACAATGGCAAGCTTTTTACCCTGATGGAGCTTGCAAGAGGGTCTATCTAGAGGGCAGACAGGCAATTAAATAAACAATAACAGTACAGCATGAAAGGGGAGGGACGGCGTGCCTTAGAGCATATGGAAGGAATGTCTAATCACTCTTATGTGGATTCCGGGCTTATTAATTCAGAAGAGGAAATTCTGATGGTGGAATCTCAGGTGGTACAACAGACCACCGGGGGAAAGGTTAGTGCTCTGAGCTCTGGGCTCCAGTCCCAGCCTCGTTCCCCACTAGCTGAGTGGCATTAACAAGTCAGTGTACTTCTTAACTTTGTTTTCCTTCATAGTGCAAGGGCATTGGTCTTGACTGCCTCCAAGGTCCTTTTGAATGGTAAAAAATTTGGTGGGGCCTGGCTGATATTTCTTTAGGAGGCTGATTTTTTTAAAAAAAATTTTAACTTTAATGAGGAATAATTGACAAATCTCATTGCATATATTTAAAGTGTGCAATGTGATGATTTGATATATGCGTTCACTGTGGAATGATTACTAACGTCAAGAAAATGAACACATCCATCACCTCATATGGTTAACATTTTTTTGTGGCGAGAATGCTTAAGCTCTACTCTCAGCAACTTTCAAGTATATAATACTGTATTATATTACCTATAGTCACTGTGCTGTATATTAGATCCTCAGAACTTATTCTTTTTATAACTGAAAATTTGTACCCTTTGACCTACATCACCCAATTTCCCCCATACCCCAGCCCCTGGCTATACCACATATTCTCTGTATGTATGAAATTAGTTGGATTTTGTTTCCTTTACATTCCACATGTAAGTGATACCATACAGTATTTCCTTTCCTGTCTGACTTATTTCACTTAGAATAATACCCTCCAGGCTCATCCATAGTGTAGAAAATGGCAGGAGTTCCTTCTTTTTTATGGCTGAATAATATTCTATTACACACGTATATCACATTTTCTTTGTCCATTCATTTGTCCAAGGACATTTAGGTTGTTTCCAAATCTTGGCTATTGTGAATAATGCTGCAATAAACACGGATGTGCGGAGGAAGATCCTTAACCTTTTTTGCGTCACAGAGCTCTTTGAAAACTGTTGAGCTTCTCCAATGAAAACATCCTTAAGCCACACAACATTTTGCATATGATTTTAGGAAACTCTCTCAGCTTTGGGCAATCCCTGGCAAACTTCCAGGGACTTTGACGCAAGGGCAGTGGAAGTCAGTAAATTTGACTGTATTTGTGGAACGTTGACACCAACCTTTAAAGCAGAGAGGGGAATAGAAGCCTCTCTGGGCTGGTTATTGGAGCTGGGTGGGGTTAACCATGACCTGGTCTCCTCCATCCACCTTCTCAGGGGTCCTTGGACATTGGCTCGTTTGTGAGCCTGTCTTTTTGGGGTCAGAAAATGGCTGCTGCTGCCTTAGGCTCCTAGTGTGTAGGGTCACCTGGCTAAAGAAGAGGACATTTCCTCCCATGGATCTCATTTTATTTGGAAGAAAACACCCTCCCCTGGAGCCCCTCGACTGCTGCTTCCCCCAGCAGACTTCCCCATAGGATCCTCTGGCCAGAATTGGGTCACGGGCCAGTGCTTGATCTCCAAGGAAGGCGGCGATGGTATCTGGAAACTTCAGCTGCAGCCCTGGGGTCGGAGCAGGGTTGTCTGGGGGCCATCTGCACCGTCTGCCTTACAGACATCAGGTGGCCTCGGCCCAGACTTCTCTCACATCAGCATCCCAGCCCCATCCCTCCATGACTCTTCCACAAGTCTTTCTTTATAGAGTAAAATGTATTAAATTAATACTGCAGTGAAATTGATGCTTTGGGAACACATGCCTGGTGTAGCCTGTAGCTTCCATGTCAGTAGGTCCAGCTGCCCCAGTTTGAGAGACCCAGAGGTAATAACTACATTGCAGCATTCACTGAAAAGCTTTCTGAGAAACAGAGGGACTCCAACAAAAAACTGAACCCCCAGATTTTCGGGTTCCAAGCTCCTTGGATGGAGATGGTGGTGGAAAACGTGAGATGGTGGCAGGCAGGACTTTATCAGGATGGAGAGAGTGAGGCGCTTGGTCAGTCCCGGATTGGGATGGCCCAGGTGATGAACAGAGATGATTCCGCTCACATAATCTCTGGGGAAGAAGGCTCTGTACTCTGCAGTCAACTTGGTAGCCATCCGGTGATAGTCAGCTGAGGCAGATTTAAAAATCACTGTCTCTCACTGAGCCCACACTGTTCCCCAAGCTCTCTACCGACCACTCATCATGTACTCGAGCCTCACAACAGCCTTGTAAGATAATATTAATGTACTTTCCTCATTTCACATAAGGAGGAAATTCAAAGCTCACTGAGGTAAGCAACCTGACCCAGGCCATTCAGCTCATGAGTGGAGAGCTAGATCTGGACCCCAGGTCTGACTTGAGGGCCCTTGAGACAGAGTGAGATGTCTCCTCATTAGCTGTGTGAAGTGGGGCCCACACTCCCACACTCACAGCCTCCCACCTCTTCCTCAGCTTCCCACTGTGGGGTCGCAGCCTCCATGTTGGAATGGCCACCACGTGCTCTCTCCTGATTTGGTTGTCTTTTGCTTCTGTTCCCACCACACCCAACACATACACACTAGGACAGCCTGTGGTACTACTCTGGTTTCACAAAGCAGGCAAGAGGTCTTGTACAAGGTCTTTCCCATTTGGGGGTGTGGAAGGCAGGTGGCATGCCCCTCCTTCCCCGCCCCAACTCCTGCTGTGGTGGCCGCCAGTGCTGTGTCTGCACCCGGCTTTCCCTCTCACTGAACCTCAGTAGAGAAGGAGGAGAGTGAATGCTCCCAATTTGCAACTCTTCATGCACAAAACCACAGGCTAGGTCCGCTCCCTGTCAATACATTTTGTAGTATGTAATACTACTGGTTTCGAGACTTCCCTGGTGGTCCAGTGGTGAAAAATCCACCTTGCAATGCAAGGGACACTGGTTTGATCCCTGGTGGGGGAACTAAGATCCCACATGCCACAGGCCAACTAAGCCCGCGCGCCACAACTACTGAGGTCGTGTGCCTCAGCGAGAGAGCCCGCGTTGCCGCAAACTACAGAGCCCACGTGCTCTGCAGCCCTTGCACCCTGGAGCCCGCGTGCCACAACTAGAGAGAGAAAAACCCCACGCCACAGCTAGAGAGAAGCCCACAGACAGCAACAAAGAACCCGCGCACCACAAGGAAAGATCCAGCATGCCACAACTAAGACCCGATGCAGCCAAAAATAAATAAATAAATAAATAAATAAATAAAATAATACTACTGGTTTTCAGCACCTTGACTTTTAAAAGAAAAGGTGCTTTCTAGGTAGGTGAGAGGTGAAGATTTGTCAGAGTTTTGCAGTGAGCCAGCTCTTCTCCCGAGTGGCCATGGTTAGGTGTGGGCAGGATGAGAGCTGGGATGCAGCCCCCAGATCCTGCCAGAGCTTCAGGGTGACTGCTCAGAGGCTGGCCCTGGGGGAGGGAACGGGCATGGCTGGGAAAGCCTGTTTGTTCTTTGCTGACCAGAGAAGGCTGCAGTGCACATCTGGATTTAATCAGCTGTCCGGAGGTTACTAAATACTAAAATGCCCACAGAAAATGCTGTTGGTTTGCCAGTTCAGAGCCAGGTTAGAGGTGCATGTCTTTTGCCACCCTGGGGCATGGTATTTAATCAGAGGGGGTTTGTTTTCTTTTCCAGAGATTGGCTGGAAGTTGGCTTTCCAGGGGATAACATGTTTTGGACTTCGAATCAACGGGCTCTTTTCAAACAAGTTCCTCCTTGTGGCCAGGATTTCTCTCCCAATGCCAAGGGAACAACTCCTCCCAGGGGTCCTGACAGGTCCCTCCTGTAAGTGCTGGAGAGGAGTCATGCGGAGGGAGAGTCTGGCTCCAGGGCTGAGAGTTGGGGGCTGTGGTGCTGGAGCTGGGCTGGCAGCTCTTAGGCAACAGGCCAGGCTTCATCCTCCGTTCTGCCAAGAAGGGCCTCTGTCTTGTTTTCCTCAGCTACACTTCTGTGTAGCCGAGAGGGGTCTAATTGCCCAAGAACGTGACATTTTTCAGTTGCCTCGAGCTGGATAATCTTCCTGTCAATGCTTTCTGGAGTGTGTACCAAGTATCATGCTGCCTGCTGTGCGGATACCGAGAGGTAGAATACAGAAACCCTGCCGTCTAGAATGGAATACTCCAGCTGGGAAGACAAGACTTAGACATCTTCCGTGAAATGATAAGGCTTACACAACAGAGCAAGAGTCATCCCTGGTTGGGACACAGCTAACTGAGGAGAGGCCAGCGACTTTAGAAGGAGGTTGAGCTTTCTGTGGTGGGTGAGAAGGAGGAAGGTGGAATGGGGGGAGGGGCAGGAGAGCTTCCACAAAGGGATCAACCACGCTGGGCTTTAAAGACTTATGGATTTTGGATAGCTAGTCATAAAAATGATTCCAGCCACTTAGTGAGCTCTGATCAGGTATAAGCACTCTACTACTAAGCATTATGCAGATATTATTAATTCAATCTAAACAGCTTTATGGTGGATGCTACTATATCTATCTGACAGATGAGAAAACTAGTTCAGAGACATTAAGAAACACTTCCAAAGTCACACAGCTAGTAAGAAGGGGATCTAGAATTTGAACAGGAGTGAGTCTAGTTCCAAAGTCTGTATTCTGGTGGCTCTTGGGAGACAGCTCTCCATGTGCCTCTTGTGTTTCTCTTTGTCTTATGAGCGAACCGGCGGCTTTTTGTTTGGTGTTATCTTTTCCAAGATGTTTTTATAGTGAACTATCTTGGAGGATAGCAATGATGTCTCCTTTCAGAACAAGGGGTAGCACGCTCACTGCTCATAAAAAATTCAGGTTCCCTAAGCCCTGATTCCTTTCCTGTAGTGAAATCTACTGTGTGAGCAAGTGTTCACTGGCCCTATTCTTGCTGCTCTGTGGGGGCCGTAGCTTGGGAAACCAGCACTGAATGCGCTGATGCTAGGCTGCTTGCTGCACCATGAGTGGGAAATCCTTTGTGTTTGACCCAGGAGTCTCGTAGCTTCTGTGAGTGACATCCATGAAATTGTGAGTGACTCAGTTGTTAGCTTGTGAGTGGGGCAAAATCTCAGACCCTTCATAGTTCTTGACAGGTGTGTGTGTGTGTGTGTGTGTTCTCCCTGACATGTGGGGAGAGGGAAGGCCCTGGGTGAGGGGTGGAACTTTGAAGGTCAAGCTGTGGACGCAGGAAATGGAAGCCTTTGGTTGAGGATCAGTGTGTACATGGGTTTGCCCAGTGTAGAGGGTTTGTGTGAAGGAGGAGAGGGAGACAAAGCTGAAGGAATAAATTATAGATATCTTCTGAACTTTCTACAAACTGCAAACACAAGGATTATGAGGAAAGACTGCCAGAAATATGGTTGGCGCCTGGGAATGTTTCTTCAGTATCACCTAGGAATACATTTTAATGTGGCCCAACGGCAGTCGCTGACAACATACTCAGAGCACTTGGCTCCAAGGATGCCGTGGTCCACACCCAGTCCTGCCATGTTCCCCCGCCTCATGGTTTATGGACCAGCTGTGACCCTGATTTTCCACCTCCTTTCCCATTTCTCTGTTCCAAGGCAGATCTGGGCTTCAGTGGAAAGCACTTGAAGCAGCCTCAGCCCTCCGGTGTCTGGCGCAGAGCTGGTGTTTGAAATGCAGTACTTTGCTCTGTCTGGACTGGTTGGTTTGCCTGAACTGTGGTTGAGGATGGTGGCCAGCCTGGCACCCTTTCCTCTGTCAGCCAGACTGCATCCTGCCCATCTGACTCCAGCTTTTAGCCTTCTCCACCCTCGTTCACAGGCCCAATCAGGCCCCAGCTGTTCTCTTTTCCTGCCCAGTTTGGGCTGTAACCTGCCAAGTTCCACTGACCAATACTGGGATGGATGGTGACAAGGATGGCGGATGGCAATCCAGTAGGAGTGGAAGACAGCTGGGGCTGTTTGTACCATCTTCCCCACGGCAGAGCTTACACCTAGGACCATGTCTTCTCTTTCCCCTTTTTCCTGGTTTTGTGGAGGCATTCCTTCCTGCCTCTGCCCCTGCCCACAGCATAATTCTTTCCCTGGGTGTGGAGATAAACTTAAAATCTCAATTGATGGTGAAGTTGGTTCACAAGCCATGCTGGGACCTGAACCTATGGAAGGGCCAGGTTGAGACCAGAGCAGCTGTTGGTGCTCTGCCTGCATCTTCTTGGACCTCACCATTTCCGTTCATGCCTGTCCTACTTCCAAATGCCAATACTGAATCTCTTTACACGAGGACTTGCTTTGCTGCCAAGACCCTCTTTTTCCATGTGCCAGGCAGGCTAGAAACGCCTGGGCGTGAACGTCTTCAGGAAACAGAGAGAAAAGAATGAAAAAATGAACTGAGTCTCAGTGAGTTACCGTAAAACTCAAATGGTCTATAATATATGTGTAATTGGAGTCCCTGAAAGAAGACAGGGCACAAAAATATTTGAAGAAATTGTTGCATCCTATTTCATTGTATTTATACTTTATTTAATCATTCCTTATTGTTGGCATTTAGGTTATTTCCAATTTTATACCATTAGAAATAACATTCTAAAGAACAATCTTGTTCATAAATCTTCATGTGTCTTTCAGTTTCCTTGGGATAAATGCCTACGAGTGTGTATGTTGGTCCAAAGGATATAAACATTTTAAAGACTCTTGAGACTTTTTTCAAATGGTTCTTCAGAAACATTGACCTGTTTACCCTCCCACACACAGACTGGAAGGTGCCTGTTACCCTATACCCACACACACATTAGCTGAACTGTGCCCGTTTGATAGGCAGAGTGGTGTTTTTATTGTTGCGAGGTTGCATTTCTTTGGTTATTACTGAAGTTGAACAGTGCTTTTATTTTCCATTTACAGAGCTATCTGCTCATGTCCATTTCCCTCTTAAACATTGTGTTATCCATCATTTTCTCACTGATATATGAATTTTTCTTTATAGATTAACTTTCACCTGTCATCTTTCAAATTTTCATATTTGTCTTTGGCATTTTGGATCAGTTCCCATCATATTTCATTGCTAGTCATCTTTTTGACTAATAGTACCAAAATATATTGATGTTTTCCAGCCCACAGTTCACCTATCTGTTGTCATATGCTATTGCTAGTGTTAAGGGTAATGAGGATAAAAGACCTTTATTCAGTAATGACTTGGGCAAGAAGCATGCATACATGGCTGCTGTGTATAGTTGTGCAAGGTGTGCTTGCCCAAGGATGCCAGGAGTCCCCTCTCCCTCCCTCAGTGGGGGTCAGTATCAACCTTGGAACACCTTGTAATTCTCAGAAAGACATATTAGTCAGTGTTCTCCAGAGAATATATATATATATATTCAAGCATGCATATACCTATCCAAGCATACACATATAGGAGATATATATATTAGGGTCCTCTGTATCTGCTGGTTCTGAATCTGTGCACATGAAAGGTCAACTGTACTACACCATTTTATATAAGCGTATATAAAGGACTCGAGCAACTGTAGTATCCCCAGGGGTCTTGCAACCAATCCCCTGCCAATACTGAGGGATGATTATATGTGTGTGTGTGTGTGTGTGTGTGTGTGTGTGTGTGTGTGTGTGTGTGTGTATTTATAGTCTCTTTCTTTTCTTTTCTTTTTTTTCTATAAGGAGTTGGTTTGTGTGATCATGGAGGCTGACAAGGGCTATCAGGGTGGAGACCCAGGGAGAGCTGATGTTCCAGTTTGAAGGCCAGCAGGAAGAGCTGCAGAGAAAGTCTGAAGGTAGTCTGCTAGAAAATTCTCTCTTCGGGGAGGTTTGGTCTTTTGTTTATTCAACTGCCTTCAACTGATTGAATGAGGCCCATTCACATTATGGAGGGCAATCTGCTTTACCCTAGTGATTAAAATTGTAGTCTAATCTACTGTTGAAGTCTACCCATCTAAATGTTAATCTCATCCATAAAACGCTCTCACAGAAACACCCAAAATAATGCTTTTTAAAAAATATCTGTTTATTTATTTATTTATTTATGGTCTGTTGGGTCTTAGTTGCGGCACGTGGGATCTTTTTGTTGCAGCGCACAGCCTCTTTGTCGCAGTGCACGGGCTCTTTGTTGAGGTGCGTGGGCTTCTCTCTAGTTGTGGTGCATGGGCTCCAGAGCATGCAGGCTCAGTAGTTGCAGCACACGGGCTCTGTAGTGGTGGCACGTGGGCTGTGTAGTTGTGGTGTGTGAACTCCGTAGTTGTGGCGTGTGGGCTTAGTAGCCCTGCGGCATGTGGGATCTTAGTTGCCTGACAGGGATCAAACCTGCGTCCCCTGCATTGTAAGGCGGATTCTTAACCACTGGACCACCAGGGAAGTCCCCGGAATAGTATTTGACTAAATATCTGGGGAATGCTGCCATCTATATCTCTAATAACTATATCTATCTGGTATAGAGATAACTGCTTTTATTCATGTCTATATTTCCAGTACTTAGAATGGTTGGTGAGCAACAGATATTAAATGAATGAATGAACAAATGAATGAACACTAACTGAAATGCTCAGACACTGTGAGTGCCAGAATTAGGATCAGAATTCACGTCCTCTGGAATTCAAGTCCTATGTGTTCTCTTCCCGATTCATCAACATTTGGGTTTCCAGAGGCAATCATAAAGGTCAGTTCTTCCAGAAGACTCTCCAGCCCTAGGGCTGATTCCTTGCTGAACTGGCTTCTGGTACCAGCCAGACTCTGCATCTATTGTCTCAGGGCTCTTTACAAAGCCAAGCAGAATTATCCCTTAAACAATCGCTTCCTTAAAATCCGCTGAATTATTAACAATGGAGAGGCTACTGCTGGGGAAGAACAAAAATCCCTGCGGGCTGTGCTTTGACTTGCCTGTCCTGAAACCTCATGGAGTAGAGGATGCCAGAAGAATATTGCCAAGACCTGGGACCAAAATCAAGGTAATTAAATAAAATCTCAGACTCTTCCTAAGGAACAAACAAAACTTTTCATAAGGAGTAATTGTTAGGAAATCTGTGGGTACTTTGCAAGTCTTAGAGGCTGGTTCATATTAGCTGACGCTATTCTCCTTAATTGCTTCCCTTTAAACATATTGACTGTTTTTGCTTTGGTCTCCCCTGCCTCCCACCTTTTTCTTCTCTATGGAAGCTACAGTTGATTCAACTCACTAAGGTTTTACCAAGAACGAATAATAGGCCTTTGTGGGAACTTGAAATGTAAGTTGTGGCCTCACCCTCAATGTAATGAGGCTAATAGCAGATAACTTAAAATGTTCCAGGCAACGTGTTAAGCATTTTACATTCATTTAATTTCCTTCTCACAATGACCCTAGGAAGTAGTAGTCTTATTATTTATTGTTTCCGCTTTACAGATGGGGAAACTGGGAACAGAGTTCTAATATCTCGCCTTGGTCAAACAGCCAGGATTCAAACCCACATTCGCCTGACCTCAAAGCCTGAGGTCTTAGCTGTTGCATTGTATTTCCTCTCATGATCTACTTGGTGATTTATACAATGGAACTCTTAGTATGAAATCTTAGGACACAGAGAAACCATATAAAAATTGTTAAAATAAATTAATACTTCAATGTAAAACGATTAATAATGGATAAATCTTTATAATCATGCATAGATATAGGTATAGAAGATTTTCATTTTTATTATCAATTATTAGTATTTTTGGAGTAGTTCAGGCCCATTATAACTTTTTCTTTTCAAATAGCCTAGAAGGGTACAAGATGAAAAAGGAAAGTCTTCCATGTATATTGTGTATTTGCTCTGTTATTTGAGAATATTCAATTCTGCTATAGGAGAAAAGAAAACAAATAGAATGGATGAAACGTAGAGGGGAGGTTAAGTATAGATAGTGAGTAAACAAGTAGCTTGTGAGATCCCAGAACTTATTCCTCTTACAACTGGAAATTTATCCCCTTTAACCAATATCTCTATCTCTCCCAGTTTTCAATCCTTGATCTACCTGGAATTTATTTTAGTGTAGGGGGAAAAAAAGGTTCCAGCTTTATTTTCTCCCAAATATTTAGCCAGTGTTCCCTTTGTTGAATAATCTAACTTCCTCTACTGTTTTGAAATGCTAACTTTATCATATATAACAATTCCATATGTATTTGAATCTCTTTTGCATTGATGTGTCTCTCTGTTCTTGTGCTGGTCCCAAACTTTCAATTACTGTAGGTTTATGTTATTTAAAAATACATGGTAGGACAATCCTTCCCACTCTACAGCAGTTATTCTTTTAAAATATTTTTTCATGGAGTATCCTGCATGTTTATAGTCCATATGAAACCCATACTTTTTTCCTTTAGAACCTATTTGTCTAGTCCCACTAATAATCATGTTAGTTTTAAAAAAATTGAGATCAGATTAAATTTAGAGATAATTGAACAATTTTGAGATAATTTAAAGTTTAGAGATAATTGAGTTGATATTTTATTACTATTGCCTTGCCTTGTTTAATATTAAAGTATATAATTCTATTTACTTGAATCTTATTTTGTGTGTCTTAGAAATTTAAAGGTTTTTTTCAGGTAGGTCTGTACATTCCTTATACGATTCTCAAACATTTTGTCTATTTTGTGCTTTGATTAACAAGATATTCTTTGTTATAGTTTTGAATCGGTGGTGGTTTCTCTCTGAAGCAGTGGTATAATAGCGTAGCATAGGCTTTTGGTGCCTTATTGCCTAATTTAAATATGATCTTTAGCTTTGTGAATTAGGGCAAGTTATTGAATCTCTCTAAGTGCCACAGTTTCCTTTTCCGTAGAATGAGGATAATCGTAGTGCTTACCTCAGGGAATTGTTTAGAAGATTAAGCAAATTATTTTTGAAGAGTTCTTTGAAAAGTGCCTGCCACATAGGAGGCTCTTGAGATGTTAATGATGTTGCAGAGCTATTGATTTCTATCAACTAATTTCACAATTAACCACTTCACTGAATTTTCTTATTTTTTTCTAACAGTTCTTCAGAGAATCCTCTGGGTAATCAAGGTGTATTGCCATTTTATCCACCAACTTTAGAAGGTATCTCTTAGTTCCCTCACTGCGTAAAATGAGGAAATTAGTGCTCAATTCACTTCCCTCCCTCCATACCTCCTTCCTCTCCCCTTCTCAGCTTCACCCAGCATACTATTACTTTTCATCATTATACTATGTTCTATAAATGGAATGAAGATGCTTTGGTACATTCTTTGGTACATACATATAAATGATTCTTAACCTGGGGCCTTCGAGAAGATGGCAGTGGCAAGGGGAGTGGCCATGAAATAGTATTTCATTTTCTCTGAATTCTCACATAAAAGCAGACAGAACAACTAGATAATAAAGTAAATAACTTATGGACAACATTTACAACAGAACTAGGTTGTAAGGAATCTCCAGGAGCCCCAAAACACAAGCAGGAGAAGACAAACCACTACTAACCTCAGAAACTGTATTGTATCAGTATCTGCAAAGAATAAACCACAGGGAAGTAACAGACTATCTTACAGGCCCGAGACCAGGAGAAACCCAATAGATATTCACTGACAAGCATGGAAAGCCAATTTGGGAAAAGAACCAAATGTGAGAAGACTTTTACCCTCCACTATTGAATGAATACAAGGAGCTCATGGTAAGATCTGAAGGGGCTGGATCAGCCAGAGCTCCCATCCAGCAGTTTGAGGGGAAACTGTTGGGAGTAGAATAAAAAATGACTGTGATAGGGAAAATAGAGAGGAAGGAAAGAGAAGGTCCAGGAAAAAATGAGAGAAGAGAATAGACAGACAGTCTTAGAAATCAAGCATTATATTTTTGAACAATCTCCACCTTTCAAAAAAAAGAGAAAACCCACCATCACCAGCACCAATAACAAAACAACCGTTACTGATGTCTACACTGAATGGAAACTCTATGAGGTTAGCAAAGCTATGTTAATTTTTCTTTCAGGAAAATAAACTTCACATAAAAATAAAGAACAGAAAATTATTGAGGTCAAATTGCATACAAAGTTATTATAAGAAAAAAAGAATGAGGAGCAGAATGATATCCCTATAAACAATGAATGCATGCCAGGAAGACCTGCCTACAGATTAAAATGGTACCCTTCTATTTCAAAATGAGCTAAAGCATATTAGTAAAATAATACCAGACATGAAAGAACACATAAATCAGAAATAGAAAATTCAGAAGTGAGGTGACACAGAGAATTAGGCAAAATGAGGAGTCAGAAGAATATGTTCCAAAGATGGAACAAGACAAAACCCTAGAAGGACTAGCAAAGTGGAGATAGTCTACTCAATAAAGATTTCAAGGTAATGATCATAAAGATGCTCAAAAAACTCAGAAGAATGGATAAACATCGTGATAAGTTTAACAAAGAGTTAGAAAATATAAAGAAGAACCAATCAGAGTGGAAGAATACAATAACTGAAATAAAAAGCACACTAGAAGGAATCAACAGTATATTAAATGATACAGAGGAATGGATAAGTGAACTGGAAGACAGAGTAGTGAAATCACCCTCTCTGAACACAAAAAAGAATTTTTAAAAATGAGGATAGTTTAAGAGACCTCTGAGACAACATCAAGCGTACTAACAATCACATTATAGGGTTTTAGAAGGAAAAGAGAGAGAGGAAAGGGCAGACAACTTATTTGAAGAAATAATGGCTGACAACTTTCCTAACCTAGGGAATGAAACAGACATCCAGATCCAGGAAGCACAAAAAGTCCCAAATAAAATGAAACTAGGGCTTCCCTGGTGGCGCAGTGGTTGAGAGTCCGCCTGCCAATGCAGGCGACACAGGTTCGTGCCCCGGTCCGGGAAGATCCCACATGCCGCGGAGTGGCTGGGCCCGTGAGCCATGGCCGCTGGGCCTGCACGTCCGTGCTCTGCAACGGGAGAGGCCACAACAGTGAGAGGCCCGAGTACCGCAAGAAAAAAAAAAAAAAAGATGACCCTAAAGAAGTCCATACCAAGACGTACTATAATTAAAATGGCAAAAATTAAAGATAAGAGAGACTATTAAAAGCAGCAAGGGAAAAGCAACTAGTTATGTACAAGGGAACTCCCATAAGACAATCAACTGACTTTTCAGCAGAAATTTTGCAGGCCAGAAGGGACTGGCACAATACATTCAAAGTAATGGAAGGAAAAAACCTAAAGCCAAGAATACTCAACCTAGCAAGGCTCTCATTCAGGTTTGAAGGAGATATAAACAGTGTCACAGATAAGCAAAAGCTAAAAGAATTCAGCATCACCAAAACAGCTTTACAAGAAATGTTAATGGGACTTCTGTAAACAGGAAAGAAAAAACCACAACTAGAAATATGAAAATTACAAAGGGAAAAGTCTCATTGGTAAAGGCAAACTTACAGTAAAGGTGGTAGATAAACCACTTACAAATCTAGTAGGAAAGTTAAAAGACAAAAGTAGTAAAATCATCTATATCACAATAAATAGTTAAGGGATGGACAAAACAAAAAGATGTAAAATGTGAGGTCAAAAAATAAGTGTGGGTGCAGGGTGAATACTAGAACACATTTAAACTTAAGAGATCATCAATTTAACATAATTTTACATCTATCTATCTATCTATGTATCTATATACGCACACACACACACATATACATATCTACAAACCAAAAACCTATAATATATACACACACACACAAAAGAAAGGAATCCAAACATAATACTAAATACTAATACTGATCCAGTCTCTGGATCCAAATGCCCATTTGCAGGCAGGACTGCAGCATGAGTACGCATTCAGCAAAGTCTAGACTACCTGTTCTTCAGTAGATAAAGAAAAAGAAAGGGATGGAGGGGAAATTTTGAAAAGTCTTAAAATTTTGAAGAATTAGCAAGATTAAACTAGAATGTTTAAGGATGCAGATTTGGGTGATAAAATGGTTAGCTAAGGAAATGATTACTTATAATCACCAGGAGGGTTGAAATTGGGATGTTGAAAATGGAGGAGTTTCTGGGTGGGCGGCAAAGTTCTATTTCTTGAGCTGAGTGAAGATTAAATGGATATTCTCCACATAGTAATTCACTAAGCTATGCTTTTGTTTTGTGGTTTTCCTGAATCTTTATTTTTCAGTAAGAATGAGGCACTAGCAAAGGTGTTTACAATTTTCTGATTCACATAAATATTATTTCATGTGGAACATTGATGTGCAGTTGGAAAGAAATGTAGTCCTATGTCACAAAAACTGAGCTTCATGAAGCAGACTGTTCCAAACATCAAGATCAAATGGATTGCCATCTCACATTCACAATGACTCAAAATCATTCTGCATTTTAGTTAGCTTCATATTTGGGTTCTGATTTTCTTATTTTCACCTCCCTCTACCCCTGAATTTCTGTTTGCCTCTTTTCTTGCGGACAAAAGAAGCATATAACTTCAAGTTATCACCAAGTCCACCCAGCTGCTTAATCAGACTATCAATGTGAATCCATTCCTTCTTGAAGAGTTGTTCTCAGAGCTCTCCAATTTTTTGTTTTAACTGGACTGATTACTTCCTAGGCTGTTGCATGACAATTATCCTAGGCTTTTTTCAAAAATTGGGCTACTGGTTTAGGTCCCCTGTTTACTAAGTCTCATGTTTTCCTTTTTCTTGGATTCCTTCATTTTCTTTTTGATTTGCTGGTTACTTTTAAAAGAATTTATTTTCCAAAAAGATTGTGTGAGAGGTCATTTTTTAAGTTCTTGTATGGGAAACAATGTCATTATTTTTACCTCACACTTCATTGAGAGCTTGACTATGTACAGAATATTAGGTTTGAAATAATTTTTCCCTTAGAACTTTGAGAACTATTCTCTAACATATTATTGTTGCTGATACATGTGACACTGATCGAATTCTTGTCCTTTATAGTTAACTTTTTTCTTTTTTTTTTTTTTGGTCTCAGGACAAAAGGATCTTTCCTTTGTCCTTGATGTTCAGAAACTTCACAACGATGTATGCTAGTGTGGGTCTTTTTATTTCTCTGCTCTGTACCTGCTGAACACTTATAATCTCAAGCTATCTTTCTTTAGCTCTGAGAAATTTTCTTCTGTTATTTATTTCCTATTTTCATCTCCTGTATTTTCACTATTTTCTCTTTCTGAAACTCATATGGGGGATAATTCCTGGATAAGTCCTCTATATGACTCAACATTTTGCTTATACCTTCTATTTCTTGGACTTTTGCTCTATATTCCAGGAGATCTCTGTGACTTTGTCTTGTAGCCTCTCTAATAACCTAAAAATATTTATTTATTTTATTTTTTATTGTTCCTTTTTTACAGAAGCCCATTTTCTAAGCACTGTTGTCTTAAATCTCTCTAGGTATACTGACTAAAATTAGTTTTTAGTTTTGAGGTCAGATGTTTGGTCATCTAGGTCCTTCTAATTTGTACCGTTGCTTTTTCATGTTGTATAGGTCTGCAGATCCTTTGCAAGGAAGTTGTCATTGTGAGCCTGGAACCAGCGTGTGTGGACTGGTAGCATTTGCTATAGGGTAGATGGGAGAGGAGACAAATGCTAACTGAGAAGGGCTTGACTCTGGGTTTATATAATAGTCATGGTTCTTTGGATGTGAAGGAAACTTACAGAAAAGATACGGGGTAGTGTATAAAGCTTAGGGTAAAACAGAAGAACCAGGGTCAGGGTAAGATAGGAGCGGGGACCAACAGTAACCAGAATATCACTGGGGATTTACCTCTAGGCAATAACCAAGGTTTAGGAACCAACAGTTTCTTCAGGGTGGAAGAAAGAACTTGAGCTCTATTTGGTCTTTGTGTTGGTCTGTTAGATGATCTGATTGGCCTCGTTTGGGTCAGGTATTCACCCCTTGGTCAAGAGGTGAAACTTCGGTCTGCAAGTTTCTTGACTGACCAGACTGTAGGCAATGCAAGATGAGTGGGTCCCCAAAGCAAAATTGGGGTTCTAAAAGAAAGGGAGATGCATGCAGGTCAGGCAAAAGGAGAGGTGCCCACTGCAGTTTTTAGCACATGAACCAGCAATCCTGGTCCTCCCTGAAAAGTTCATTCACTCTCTTTAGTAGTTTCTTGGTTTTTTCCAAGGAGAATTCCTTCAGCTGACAGTTGTTCTCAAAATGTAAATGTCTAGCCAACCCTTCCAGGCACAGGCCTTCCATTTATCGTGTGGATTTCTGCTCTCCTTCCCACTCCCACTCTCTATTTCTGCTGACCTTGATCTCAGAGCCCCCAAAATGGCTCCACCCTTAGTTACAGCTTTCTCTACTGTACTAAACAGAGATTTTACTCCTTCCTCTCTGCTTTTAAAAACTGAAGTAGAGTTGATTTACAGTATTGTGTTAGTTTCAGGTATATAGCAAAGTGATTCAGATATATATATATATATATTCAGATTATTTCCCATTATAGATTATCACAAGATATTGAATATAGTTCCCTGTGCTATACAGTAAATCCTTGTTGCTTATCTGTTCTATGTATAGAAGTTTGTATTTATTAATCCCATACTGCTAATTTATCTCCCCACCTCACTTTCCCCTTTGGTAACTGTAAGTTTGTTTTCTTTGTCTGTGAGTCTGTTTCTGTTTTGTATATAAATTTATTTGTATTATTTTTTAGATTCCACATATAAGTGATATCATATAATACTCATCTTTCTCTGTCTGACTTATTTTACTAAGTATAATACTCTCTGGGTGCAGCCATGTTGCTGCAAATGGCAATATTTTATCCTTTTTTACGACCAAGTGATATTCCATTCTGTGTGTGTGTGTGTGTGTGTGTGTGTGTGTGTGTGTGTGTGTGTGTGTGTGTCTTCTTAAGATAATTGTCTTGATGGGCACTTGGGTTGTTTCCATGTCTTGGCTATTGTAAATAGTGCTGCTATGAGCATTGAAGTGAATGTGTCTCTTAGAATTAGAGTTTTTGTTTTTTCTGGATATATACCCAGGAGTGGGATTGCTGAATCATATGGTAGTTCTGTTTTTAGTTTTTATAGAAACCTCCGTATTATTTTCCACAGTGGCTGCACCAGTTTACATTTCCACCAACAGTGAATGAGTGTTCCTTTTTCTCCATTCCCTCTCCAGCATTTGTTTATTGTAGACTTCTTTTTTTTTTTTTTTTCAGTACGCGGGCCTCTCACTGTTGTGGCCTCCGCCGTTGCGGTGCACAGGCTCTGGACGTGCAGGCTCAGCGGCCATGGCTCACGGGCCCAGCCGCTCCGCGGCATGTGGGATCTTCCCAGACCGGGGCACGAACCCGTGTCCCCATGTCAGCAGGTGGACTCTCAACCACTGCGCCACCAGGGAAGCCCTTTTGTAGACTTCTTGATGATAGCCGTACTGGCCAGTGTGAGATGATACCTCATCGTGGTTTTGCTTTGCATTTCTCTAATAATTAGCATCTTTTCATGTGCCTGTTGGCCATCTGTTTGTCTTCTTTGGAGAAATGTCTGTTTAGTTCTTCTGCCCATTTTTTGATTGGGTTGTTTGCTTTTTCAATATAGAGTTGTATGAGCTGTTTGTATATTTTGGATATTAACCTCTTGTCAGTCACATCATTTGCAAATATTTTCTCCCATTCTGTAGCTTGTCTTTTCATTTTGTTTATGGTTTCCTTTGCTGTGCAAAAGCTTTTAAGTTTGATTAGGTCCCATTTTTGTTTCTATTTCTTTTGCCTTGGGAGACTGATCTAAGAAAATATCGCTATGAATTGTGTCAGAGAATATTTTGCCTATGTTCTCTTCTAGGAGTTTTATGATGTTACCTCTTATACTTAGGTCTTTAAACCATTTTGAGTTTATTTTTGTGTATGGTGTGAGGGAGTGTTCTAACTTCATTGATTTACATGTGGCTATCCACTTTGTTCACTACTATATAAATGAAAGCTACTGTTCAGAAGGGTCAGCACTGCTGAAGCAACACTTAAAATTACCTTAAGCCCATGGGTGCTAGAGAAAGTGTGATTCTCGTACAGAAACTAGATTTTAATGATAAGATATGAACTGTAATATAGGGCGTGTTGACTGTGAGGGTGTATTTATTTCTTCAGCAAATGTTCACTAAGCACCTTCTTTGTGTCTGGCACAGTGTAAGGCACTGGGGATACAATGGTGAATAAGTCAGTGTGGTGCTTGCCTGCCCTGAGGTTGTAGACTAGAGGGGGAGATGGACATTATCCAAATAACCACCAAACTTAATATAGTAGAATGTATACTGTATGAGAGCAGAAACTTTGCTTTGTTACTGCTGTGTCCACAGTGCCTAGAATGCTTAATAAGTCCTTAATAAATATTTTTTGGACTTGTGGTCATCCCGGGGAAGGAAAAGTCGAGAAAAGTCTGAGTAAACCTCAGGAGATCTAGTGTAGACTTGGGGGTTAAGGGCTTCTCTGAGCAAATGATGTTTGAGCCAAGATCTTAAGGATAAATAAGTTCTTTCCTCCCTCAATCCCTGGGTAGGAAAGGAATGTTTCAAGCCCAGGGGTTGAGGGAGGAAAGAACTTGGCATGTTCTGGCAAATGAAAGGAGGTAAGAACATTGAAATAGTCTAGAAAGGGAGGAGGCAGGAATATGGAGGGAGCCAGGAGTGGAGTGGGAGGCAGGGACTGTTTCTCAGAGACGAAATTTTATAAAGATTGTGGAGCCAGTGAAGGGCTCTGAGCAGAGGAAGGTCAAGTTGAGATTTGTGTTTTAAAGCAATAGCTCAGCAGTCTGTGAATTCAGAGAAACCCATTAGGTGGCAGCTGCTGAAATTTGGACAAGAGAGGACAGTAGTTTGGACTAGAGCCATTATGGGAGAAATGGAGAGAAGTGGATGAAATCAAGAACTATTCTGAAGGTATGTCAACAGGACTTTGAGATGGATTGGATGTGAGGAAAGAGAGAGATGAAATAGTCAAGCTTGACTCCTGAATTCCTGTTTGTAGCTGAATAGATTGGGGTACACCCACCGAAAGAGGGAACTCAGCGAGGTGTTTACTAAGGGTAAAAATTACCTTCTGAAAGCATGAGCCCTTGGATGCCCATAACTGAAGAATTCTGCCTAATTCTCACAAACTACTTGTTCGCTCATTGTCTATGTTTAACATCTCCCCTAAATTTAACTTAAACTCATATAACTTACTTACATTTTGTGAGTTTCAATCTCCACTTATTTATATTGTCTTTTCTAGCAGAGATAAATATTCTCAGTAATAAAACACACATTAATACTCTATTAAAAGTCTTTTGAGTTCTTTAAAACACCTAGCACAGAGTCTAATACCTTATAGGCATCCAAAAATAAAGAGTAGCTATGTAACATGTTCATATCTTATATGTAGGTATGTCCTACTTTAGTCAAACAAAATATGTAAAAATCTGGATTGAAAATATATATTAGGTAATGCTTATTCACTATATAAAGTGTTGTTTCACTTTATAAATGATTCTCCATAGTAAGTTCTCCTGGTATATTTAAAATATGATTCAATTTACAACAATCATAATTATATATATAATCTCGGGTAAGTCTTACATAAAGTGAGGTACATTTAGATTACATAGGACGTTGTTTGTTATCTCTACTTCTCAGTGGACTGTTACCTCGTCCTGCCTTATAAACAGCACTTGAAAAGGGCAGGAAATTTAACCACTCAAAACCTTGAAACTGGACAGGAGGATTATATCATTTGGGCTGCCAGTTTGGTTTTTACTGCAAAGGACAAAATAATAGTGACTTAGACAAGATAGAAGTTTCTTTCTGTGGTAGGCAGAATAATGGCCTCCTCAAAATATCTATGTCCTAATCTCTAGAAACTGTGAATGTTACCTTACACGAAAACAGGGACTTTGTAGATGTGATTAAGGTTACAGACCTTGAGACTGGGATATTTTCCTGTATTATCTGGATGAGCTCTTAAAAGCAGAGAACTGTTCCTGGCTATGGTCAGAGAGGGATGTGATGATGAAGGAGGGTCAGAGAGGTTGACATGAAAAGGACTCAATCTGCCATTTCTGGCTTTAAAGATGGAGGAAGGGAAGGAACCACAAGCCAAGGAATGTGGTGGCCCCCAGAAACTGGAAAAGGCAAGAAAACAAATTCTCCCCACAAACATTCAGGAAGGAAGTTAGCCTTGCCAACACATCTGTATTAGTTTGCCCTGTGAGACCTTGTCCCACTTCTGACCTATAGAATTGTAAAATAATAAATGTGTGTTATCTTAAACCACTTAATTTGTGTTAATATATTATAGCAGCAGTAGAAAACTAATAAAGATTTTGGTACCTGAAAGTTGGGTGCTGCTGTAACCAATACTTAAAAATGTTAAAATAGGTTTGGAATTGAGCAGTGGGCAGAGGCTGGAAAAATTTTAAGGAAGCTAAATTCCTTAGACTGATGGTGGAAATATAGATGTTAAAGTCTCTGCTGATGAAGGCTCAGAAGAATCATCGTAGAGAATATCTAAATGGTTGTAAACAGACTATTAATAGAAATCTGGCCCTTGAGGACACTTCTGATGAAGAAGCAGAAGGAGATGAGGAACATGTTATTAGAAACTGGAGGAAGCTGGATCCTTGTTATATAATGGAAAGGTTAGCAGGATTGTGACTTGCATTTATGTGGAAAGCAGAGCCTGTAAATGATGAACTTGGGTATTTAGCTGAGGAGATTTCCATGCAAAGTGTTGAAGATGCAGCCTGGTTTCTGCTTGTTGCTTAGAGTAAAATGCAAGAGGACAGAGATCATGGTTAAACCAAAAAGACCCAAGACTTGATGTTTTAGGAAACTCTCAGCCTATCCAGATTGCAAAAGATTCTAAAATTGAGAGATTTATTGTTAGGAAAGCATACGCTCTAAAGAAAAAGCTGAGGGTGTGGCTGTACCACCTCAGAAAGATCAAACGTAAGAGTATCCAGTCCCACAAAAGGCTTTTTCAAGGGTGTGGCTCACAGATCCCCTCAATCAAAGCCCCAGATACAGTTGACCTTTAACAACACAGGTTTGAATTGTGCAGGTCTACTTACACACAGATTTTTATCAATAGTAAATACTATGATACTATAAGATCCAAAACCCACAGTTGGTGTGAATGCAGAACTGTGGGTACAGAGGAACCAAGGATACAGAAGGCCAGCTATAAGTTATATGCGTATTTTTGACTCTGGTGGGCGCCCCTAACCACCATGTTGTTCAAGGGTCAACCGTACCTACTTCTGAGAATCTTAAAGTCAAATAGGGCAAGTAATTGATAGATTAAAAGAAAAACTCACGGGCTTCCCTGGTGGTGCAGTGGTTGAGGGTCCGCCTGCTGATGCGGAGGACACGGGTTCGTGCCCCGCTCCAGGAGGATCCCGCATGCCGTGGAGTGGCTGGGCCCGTGAGCTATGGCCGCTGAGAGGCCACAACAGTGAGAGGCCCGCGTACCGCAAAAAAAAAAAAAAAAAAGGTCAACTGTATCTGAAAAGAATGTCTTATTAAAATACCAATTGGGGGTACACTGAATAGCACAGTAGAAATTTTATTAAATGTATATGAAATACTAAACTGGTTATTGTTTGAAAAATTTAAATGCTCATAGAGATTCCTGAGGAGCTCACTTTATGTCTAGAGAGGCTCTGGAGGTAGGACAGGTCTTTCAGGATCTGTGTGCTAAAAGCTCATAGTACTTTTGAGGAAAGCTAACAGGCCCATAATTCTTTTCTGGGAAAAGCAAGATTAGGCGGCTCTTTGTTCTTAGTTTCTATTCTGTAGCCTTGTAACCCCGATACCCTGACCACAGCTGATAGGACCAGGGATTGATGGACTGCCTAGTTGATGACTGGCCCAGAGACAGCTACAGGTCAGTTGAGGTTGGAAAGCCAAGCCAATCCAATCTACTTTGGGGGAGAGTGAATTCCATTCGCTCCGAGAGATGCTGGCAGTAAAGTGGCACAGAAGCCGAGAGACATGGAGAAAGGAAGTAAATAGAAAGCGTGAAACAATAGTAGTTACAAGTAAAAAGAAACCACAAGCTATAAAATAAGAGAGGGGAGAAACTTAAAGATGACAAAATACTGAAGATTAGTGACACCTCTTGTGGTGGTGCTCAGTTCACAACACCTTTCATCTGATAATGCCCTTCCTTCATCCTCTTAAGCCTCCTCTGTGGCAACCATGTTTGTGCTACATAGCCCCACCTTTCAGGCTTCAGTTGATTGGATCAAGAGTGGCAGTGTCATCCTTCCTGAGCCAATCAGGTGCTCCCTCTTGGGGCTTTGGAACTGGGACTGAAAGATAGTCTGTCTCTCTGTGTGGCTGGAGCAACAGGATGTGGAGCTATGGGGTGAGAAGATGACAAAGCTGGTGTGTGGAGAGAAAAGAAAGAAACAGATGTGCAGTGAGAAGCAGACTTGGAGAAGCCATGTGGAGAGAAGGAGGGAGACAGTGTGAGAGTTTTGCCTTCTGCTAGCTTTCCATTTCCTGGCTCTGATCCCCCCAAACATCCCTTAGAGCCTCAAGGTGCCTGTACTTTTATAATATCCACTACCATTTAAAAAATTAACATGGCTCAAGATAGTGTTCAGATTTTGCAAGGAGGAGTCTCAATGAAAACATAGAGCTAGTGTGGTAACCTGCCCAAAATTTGTGTTCTCCTTGAAACTTAGTAGGGCAGCTGTCAAGATGGCTTCTTGCCTCTCTTACAAGAAGTTCCCAGCTGGCTATGTCTCATTTTCTTGAAACCCAGAAGGGACTAACAACCATAGCTGGAGAATCTGATGTAATGGAACTAATGGAGTTAGACCTTCAAATATCAAATACCAATTTCTATATGAGGATACTTCTGCTGTTTTCTCTTCTCATTGCCCTTTGTATGTCTGTGTTCTTGGAGGGCAGAGGCTGTCTCAGTGCAGTAGGAATGGGGGACCCCATGCCCATATTCTCAGGTACAGTGTCCCCCTTTCCCTATTTGAAGTCTCACTGTGGTCCTGCCCCTGTGTGCTGACAGAGCTTGGCCTTCTTGGTGAACAGACACTTTAGTACTAAATGTGCGTTCAATGATTGTGACTCTATTGAGGGCGAAGTTTGTGTTGCTTTCATTCGCGTACCTTGAACTACCTGGCCCAATACCTAATAGGCCCTCCCTCAAAACATATTGAGTGAAAGACAGAATAAATTGTTTTTCTCAGTGGCAGTTTGAAGGTACCAAAAACAGGATCCAAAACCTGAAACCAAACCATGTCGTAAATTATATAATCTGAGCGTGCAAATAGATAGATGCCCAGTATATTTCATTAGGGTGTTAATTATGATGATGGTATCTATGCTATGCAAGTTCTTAACCCTCAAGTTGTGAATGCCCTAGTGTGGGAGACAGATAAGAATATTGGGTCTACGTGTCATTTCCAGGGATCTTGCTTTTTTCTACTTCAGATTGTGCTTTAATGTTGAGAGAAAAATGATAATCCCACTTGCCATTGGGTCCTGCATCACTCCTGCTGGATTCTCCTGGAGAGATGACTTCACAGTTTCTTGGAGGCTTCCACTTATTTCACCCATCAGAGGAATGTTTATACTTTTCACGTAAATTTTAATGGGCAGAAACGTCTGTTCCCCATCCAACCGTGATGTCCTGTGTATACATGAGAATCCCTGGCTGAGCACAAACCAGGGATTTGTGTGTATTGGATGCTTAGGAAAATAATGTAGACCAAGGACAAAGAAGAGAGGTGTCAAGAGGGAGTGAGGAGGAGAAAGGGGAAGTGGTGAATGGGTGGGTGTGCAGGAAAACTCTCCCTGCGCCAGCTGGTGGCGCTATGTGCGGCCTGTCCCTCCTTGGTGGTCAGGCTGGCCCTGGTGGATCCGAGGCCTACCCCCTTCCTCTGGAGCAGAGCCCGTGGGTCTGGTGAGCCACTTAGCTCCATTTAATGGAGCTGCTCCCTCATAACAATTGTGGACACCTCTTGCTCCTTGTATGGGAAAGGGCAAGTATGCACTGGCATGTCACTGTCCCGCAACCCCTTGGCCTTCAAGCCTGGCAGAGCTGGCTTCTCCTTGTTTGCTCCTGTACCTCTAGAGGTTCTTCCCCGCCTCCCATCACCTGAGCTCCTGCTGGAACTTTGAGTTCGTGGGTAGGACTAAACAGAGCATTGGGACTGTCCTCCCATAGCTTGGAATTTGCAGAGGACTCCTGACCACTTTTTTGGCCCTACTTCTCATTCCCCCCGACATGTTCTCCAGCCACCTGAAATTACTTGGAATCACCCAAATGCCCATACTTCTGAGCCTTTTCTGTTTTTTTTAACCTTGGAATGCTTTCTCTTTCCCAGCCCCTGTCCACATGGTGGTGCAAGAACGTGCACAGAACACATGCACACACCACCCTGCCAGTTGCTCTCTGTACTTCAAAGCTCAAACTGAAGTTTTCTCTGTGAGATTCTCTCTGACCCACTCGAGCAGAGTTCATCACCCCCTCTTGCTGTCCCACTCTTCTGCACACATACTCTGTGATGCTGTCTGTCATGTCACTTTGCAGTGATGACTTTGGATATGAGGGCTCTGTCCCTGAAGTCAGGTTGCTTGGCTACAAATTACAGCTCCATCATTGGGCTGCACGATCCTGGGCAGGTTACTTAATATCTCCATGCCTCAGTTTCCTAATTTGTAGAATGGGGATGCTGTTAATAATAACCATAAATGTTTGCTGAGAAAATTAAATGAGATGATACAGGTAAATCACTTAGCAAAATACCCGGCTCAATAAAGGGCAGCTATTACTATCAACTCCTCACTTTTTCTACCCAACCATCTTGTACGGAGACTGTTATGCACCCTGTATTCCTAGAGACAGGTGTATAATAACTCTTTCACGTTTGTTTGTTGAGTGACATTGTTGAACTGATGGATCCCAGTGGCCTACTCAATCAGGTTCATGTTCTCTGGAATCAGCAGTTGGGGTTCAAATCTTAACTTTACCAGTTTATAGCAATGGGACCTTGGGCAAGTTAATTAAACTTTCTATGTTTTAGTTTAATCATCTGTAAAATTTTAATTATGATAGTACCTAGCTCACAGGGTAGAGATAATCTACAGAGTGCCTAGGATATGGAAAGATCTCAATAAAAGTTAGTTAATGTTATTCTCACTAATGTTATGAGTATTATTACATCTAATACTCATCTTAAATATCATTATTATAAAGTCTTTCTCAATCACTCTCTCTGGAAGGGATCTCATTCTTTAGCCAATCATCCAATATAATTCTTAAATGCCAGCTATAATCCTGGCACCGTGCTAGACACCTGCTGTGCAGTGGTAAATAAATCATATATGATCTCCACCTTCATATAAGTTGGGGTTTGAGAGAGCGCTAAATCTCAATGTGTTTTCAGAGTTCTCAACCCAGTGAGATATAGATTAACGAGACACAGACAGAGATCAAAATGTGAGCTTACCACTATGTAGGAAAGGTGTTAACTGCCCAGGTCCTCAACCCAACTACAGTTCATTCTTTTGGCCTTTCTAGATTTATCATTGAAGAATTCTTGGGTCACTACAATTGGCTAAATCAAGGCTTTAGCCTTAGGCTGGTTTTGACTCCTTGTGTTAAATAGTGTCATTGATTTTTCTGTTGCTGAAGGAAGGAACCTCAGGGAAAAACATCATGTTGGTTTGGCAACCAAATATACATTTGACCAAAGCTTTTAATGCAGCTCTTGGATGATCTTCTCATGGGTTTGGTAATTTCTGGGGAAAGGACCAGCAGACGAGCATATGCTCCTGGGCTTATATAACTCCGTGTCTCTGGGGCTTACGATATTGCTTAGTAATAATAAGTGCTCAAAAAATATTTGTTTAACTCACATCGTTGAACAACAGTTTAGTTGAACATAAAATTCCAGTTTGATGATTATTTTCTCTAAACACTTTGATCTTATTATGTGACTGTCTACTTGCTTCTTGGTTATTTTTGAGAAACCTGGTGTCCCTCTACTTACTTGTCATTCCCCTATTCCCTGGGGTAATCTCTATTTTGAAGTTGGTATGTATTTTTCTCATCCATGTTCTTATGCTTTTACTAGATATATTTAACTATAAGCTATTAGTGTGAGGTTTTAGAAAATTATATAAATTATTACTCTTGTAGATATCCTGCAATTTGCTTTTTAAAGTCACCATTATGGTCTCAATATTTATCCGGGTTGATACAAGTAGGTCTAGTTCATTCATTTTCACTGCTGTGTATTTCACTGCAAAAATATAGCACCGTGCATTTATTCATGGGTGATCATTAGGTGGTTTCTGATTGTTGCTATTACAAACAGTGCTTTAATGAGCACCCTTGTGTCTGTCTCCTGTGTGATATAGAAGATGCACACTGAGAAGCAGAATCGCTGGGTCACCAAGGATGTGCATATCTTAGATGTTGATGGTTGATCGCCAAGGTGGCCTCCCAATTCACACTCCCACCAGCAGGGCACAAGTACTCTCCTTCACATTTTCATCAACCTTGCTGTTGTCAGACTTCTGAATGGGTGTGTACTTGACCCCTACTTTATACATTGTCTCCAGTGTTATCATTCTCTTTTTACAGATGAGAAAACTGAGGCTAAAGAGTGGCAAGCTCAGAGAAAGAATGAGTGAATGAGTGAATGAATGAATGAATATGGTGATACTTTATTTATTTGTTATTTATTATTTCTTTAATCAGAATATAAATTCCATGAACGTAAGTACCTTACCCCTAGCCCTGAGAACAGGTTCTGGTAACAGGTAAATGCTCAGTAGTTATTGTAATGAATGGAGGAACCTGGGCAGTGAATGTCCATTTACTTCAGGAACCTCCCCTCGGCCTTCCGAGATACATTCTGCACTTACCCTGCAGGAGTTTTGAAGGAGCAAGAAACGCCTGCAGCAGCCTGGGCTAATGGAGCGGAGGAAGTGTGACAGCTAAAAATTTTTTCAGCGGAAAATTAAATCTGCCCAGCAGGGGTCTGATGAGAAGCTGGGGCCAGCCTGAAGGAGGATGCAGCTGGAGGGAGTGTCCATCTGGATCCCATAGGCCTCTGGACGTTGAGAGGTTATTCTTAGCCATCTTTTCTTCAGTCCTTATTTTCTCTTGATCAGGGCTCTCTTGATTTTGCAACTGGAATCTTTTTTTCCCCTTCTGTAAAGCAATGATTTTCCATATAGTAATTCTTTCCTTCTTTAGACTTCCCAGAGGGGGTAGGAGGTTCTTTTTGTGCTCAGACACTTTGCACGTTGCCTCCCACCCAGCTCCTCCCAGCGCTTTTGCGGCTGGTGTAGACCTATTCTGTGTGCTGGATTTGACCCCGGATCCTTGTTTGGTTACAAAGGACTTAACCATGCCACTCTCCTTACTAATTATCTTTTCCTAGTAACATCAATAGGAGTACATTTCCCGCCCTGCCTCCCTCTGCCTCATGTGTCCTGATTTCTGCTGGATTCATTTAACGTGAGCCTTAAGGGGCAGCCAAACCGATGGCAGGTGGCCAAGCTCCAAGCCTTGGCTCCTGCGTCATCATTATAATCACTCGCACTGACACGGTGCTCTGTGGTTAACAGAGCGCTGCATGCTCAGCCGCTCTTTAGTCCTCACAGCAGCAGAAGCCAAGACCTCTGGGGTTTGGTGACATCCCCAGGATCACCAAAGAGGAAAGGCCGAGGTTTGAACTTGCTTTTCTAATGCTGAATCCCCTATTTTTTCTTTCAGTCCTTGCAGGGGTCACAAAGGCAAGTGGCTTTGGGGGCCAGGTAGATAATCTAAATGAGAGAAGCTGGCTGGAGTAGAAGACATCAGGGAGTAGTGAGGACTGTGGGGGAATTAGAGAACATGCTTTGCCTAAAGGCATCAAAATGCAAAGCGTTTAAAAAGCAATAAAAACCAAACCCATTTCTTTTACCACCTCTTCAGTGTCCAGTCTACAACTTCTCTTTGTTGGTGGTGAAGATGGATGGTGTCACTTTATCGCTGAGTAGCACTGACTTGGTGGCATGAGTAAGCATGACCTTGGTTGCAGTAAGTCTCCGGTATAGATGAGGAAGTATATGTTAAAGATTGAGTGATTTTATGGCTTTTAGGATAATATTACAGACCCAAGGATGTACGTATCCTGGGCCTACCCATCATCTTGTCTTCCCTAGAATTTTCAAGGGATGAGGTTCAAAGTAATATGACATTTTTGGTTGTGCAAATCCCTTATGCCTCAGTCCCAGCCCTGGTCAAAAGTTCTTCCCCTCCTTCCCCACCTCTTCCTCTCTCTCTCATCCCCTTTTTGAAGTCATGGGGTAGTTGCACAGGTCTCTATGCTGAGACAAAGAGTGACAGTGACAAAGACAAGAGAGATAGTCAGGCTCTCAAAAGAACCCCAAGTTTACCTTCTCACCCAGGCATAGGACCCAGAGAAAAGACAGAGAACAGCGTGGTTCATGCCTTTAAGGAGAGAGAGACCTTCCCCATTAATATGGGGCGCAATGAAGGTCATGGGCTTTGGCCAATCAAATAAAAACTCCTTCTCTTTTGAGGGGGGTTAGGAAGGAGCTGGGCTGAGGTGGGGCTAGCATGAGAATAGGGCTGAAGTGTATCCCTTACTCTAAACAATAGTGGTTAATGCTGTGGACCCAGAGTGTGCAGCTCTGCTACCTATTGGCTCTGTGACCTTGAACAAGTTATTTGACCTCATTCCTCAGCATCTTCATCCATGAAACATGGGTAGATGCAGTGGTGATGAGGATGAACTGAGATAAGGTGTGTGCATTGGTCAGTAAATATTAGTTCTTTTTGTTTGGAGTTCTGTCTCCTAGCCCCACTCTTTTCTCTGTTAGATAAAATCTGAGGAAGCCTTCAAATGCCTGCAGAAGGAATACAGATGGAATAATTCATAGAATAAGAAACTACAATATTCTGCCAATTTTTCTCCTTCGGAACTTGCTATCGGCCCAAATTCCCTGATTCCACCTTTTTTTCTCCATCTCTATAACCTCAGATGGTCTCAGTGAGCTGGAATCTTGGACGAGGTAGCTGGGACTCTGCCGGATAACGCTTGGCTGTCAAATGTGCTTTGCGAGGTATAACTGACTTTTGTCTAATATTCACTCCAACTTAACTGCCATTCAGTTGAAACTTTTCCTAAGTAGTTGTTTTCTCATCTGGCTTCTTGTGGGACAGAAAATTTAAGAAGGCAGATTCTATTATTCGAACACAACATTGCTGTACTTACCGAATCAATAGTGGACTGAAAGTCCCCCTCCCCCATCTTTAGAGTTGGTTTTCTTTCCGCATGCCTCACATATACCAATGAAAAATAGTTCAGGGTGGATATTGCCTAGACGTAGAATTAGGTTCTTATTAACGGGAAGAATTAAGTTCTTATCAATGGGCAAAAGTAGAATTGAGAGGTAGATGATATGCTTATATACTCTGATTTATTCTTAGTTTTTACCGCATATAATGTTTCTGTTGAGACCAGTTGACAGAGTCGGAGGCTCAGCATGGAAAAAGCATGGATAATTCTGAAGTACCAATGATTCACGTGTTACATGTATTTTAGCATGGAGCCAGCGGAAGACTTTTGGATCGTGTCCTTCCCGCCTTCTCTCTCTCTCTGTCCCTCTCTGACCCCCCGCTCTTCTCCTTTCCCCACATCTGTAGCCATCCCCTCCTGGTTAAGCCCAGAAGGAAAACTCGATGGAAATGATGGAAACCATCCAGGAAATTATGACACCCAGGTTCTGGTTCCAGCTCTGCTAATTACTAACTGAGTGGTAGTCACTCCTCCGGGTATCAGCTTCCTCACATATAAAATAAGTAGGAGGTTGGGGGAGGCCAGGGCACGTAGGACTGAGAGATCTCTAAGTTTTCATTCCTCTGTGGATTTCACCTTTGCCAGCTTGGGGCCTGGCATGTCTCAGCAGCTGGTCACTTGGATAATCCCCAGAGCAGATAAGTGCTGCAGGATAATGGAACATGGGCCCTATTCACAGCAGAGTCCGGCCACTCGAATAGATGCTGGTGCCTCTGGCTTGTTTTCCAGAGCCACCAGCCAACCCAGAGAAGAAGCTGGCTGGAAAAGTGGATGGATGGATGCATTAGAAAGGCCAGTGTCATCTGCAAACACAGTGTCTGGGAAATGCCCATGTGCCCAGAAAGAAGTCACTGAATCCCTTCAGCTGGGCAAGCCAGGCTTTGAATCCTGACGCTGCCACTTATCCGAGCTGTGTGACCTTGGGCAAGCTCTCTGGCTATGTTGTCATTTTTCTCCTCCATGGAATGGGAGTGGCACTATACCCACCTTGCCAAATTGTAGTAAAGTTCGAGGTACTGCAGAGGCCTAACAGTTCCTACTGAGTATAGGGACTCAGAGGTACTCAGTAAATGGTAGTAGAAGTTGCTATTGTATTACTACCCTGTGCCCTTTACTCACAGGACTCATTCGGGGGACTTGGGCCCCATTTCTGGCTCAGGGCTCCTCCCATGGGTGGAGAACTGGCTCCAAGACCAGGCCCAGCCATGCCAGGGAGCCTGGTACAGAGATGCTGCCGAACGCGACGCTGATTGAATTCCCTGATTGAGGAGCCTCTGCATCCCGGTCCAGAGCGGGAGCGCCGGCAACATTTAGCACAATCTGCTTGGATTCTTAATTAGGTTGTTTTTCAAGACCTTTTCAAGGTCTTGTCCCCTTTCCTCAACTTCCTCTGGCCCCTTCTCTCTGGGTCCCTGTCAGAGAAGGGAAACAGAGCAGTGTGGGGTTCCCCTCCATCCCTCTTCCAGGGAGAAAGGAGAAGGAGCAGAAGAGGCTGTTTTCCTTGCAGAAGATGCGGCTAACACAAGCCGTGACCGCTCAAGGTGGCTGCAGCCCCATCCGAAGGGCTAAGTCTCCACGCGCGCCCGGCGGATCCCTGTTTTGTTTTCTGGCGAAACTGGGTTTCCAATTCAAACCTGCCCCTTCCTCCATCCTTTATCCGGACAGCTAGCAAGTGTTTTCCTGGGAAGCGCGATTATGTGGCACTTAGTGTATTTTCTCACCTTCCTGTGTCCACCTGGTCAAAATAAAATAAAACAAAACAAAATAAAGGAGCCCGGGATTGAACTGTCGTTATTTTTTAAAAGGGGAGAGTGGGGTCACATGATGGCGAGTAACTGATTCGGTGAAGTGGCTGCAAGTCCGGGTTTGCTGCACAGCCGGCCCCTCCCGGCGGGGGCGCTGACGTCACGGAAAAGCCCCGGCGCGGGTCGGCCGGGCCGGTATAAACCGCGGGGCCGCGGCGGCTGCGGGCGGCGGGCTCCGGCGGAGGCACAGACGGCGGCAACGCGCGAGCACCCTTGCGCTCGGCGGCCCCAGCATCACAGCGCTCACCGACCCTCGGACGCCCAAGTAAGCCAGGCGGCCCGCGGGGGCCCTCCCGACTCTGGAGAGGGGTGGGGGGCTGGTTGGGGAAGGGATGGGCGTTCCCAGCCCGCAGAACTTTCTAAGTTGAGAAAAGAGCCTTCGGAACGTGCTGTCCGCACTGTGGTTTTCCAGGTCGGGGGCAAAGTTTAAGGTGCAAAGGATGCCATCTGTCATCAGCAGGTTCCTTGCTTCAGTTCAGGAAGAGGGCCACCTCCTCCTACAGGCTGTGGTCAGAGGGCAGCCGTCAGGCTCTGGTTGTTTGAATTCAAGTCGGCCAACGGGGGCGCTGCTCGTGAGATTAAAAAACCCGGCTGATCATCGCGGTCAGGGTCGTGCTTAGGGTCATCGACGGGTTGGGGTGTGGAGAGTGGGGGTGAGCGTGGGAAGGGGAGTGTCTGCGCATTTCTCGCTCTCCCGAGTGGATCTTGCTGATTCAAATAAGAAGGCTTCTACTTTATCTCAAGGAGCCTGGGAGTACAGACCTCCGTGCAAGGGGGACCTCCGTGCAACTTTCCCTGGGGAAAGGGAAAGTTGTAGCGAAGTTGTTGAATGTCTTTGGGCAGAGTCTTTGACCTGATGTGCTTCAGAAAGGTGGAAATCTGAGTTGAATTAAAGAACTCTTGAAGCGGACATGGTTTAATAAGAGTGAAGCATTTTCTCTGTGAATTTGACAGGTCTGAACCTGAGCGGGTCGTTTCCCTGCCAGAAAGACAAGGCATGGGGCTGGGATGTTTTAAATGTGATATCCGTGGACAGGAGGGCAGAGCTGAGGCATAAACCTCAAACAAATTCTTCCCCCCCGCCCCCCCAAATAATAGCTAATTCAGGCAGCTGGGGAGCATCCGGGCAACTTTACTAAACATGGAAGTTCCAATAATCTCTTGTCCAGTCCAGCCAGGGGGAGTGATGTCATTGTCACGTGTTTCCCACTGAGGCCCACTGGGTGCTGGTGCAATTAAGAGCCATGTTTAGACAAGAGCAGCTAATCTGGCCAGCTGGTCCCCAGCTGCATTAACTTGTTGCTTTTCAAGCCATGTCTGGAGGCTGTTGGTTCCTTCTGGCTGCCTCTGTGCCAGCTCTGAGTGGGGAATCCCCAGGCTTCCTTGACGATGGAGGAAGCCCCAGGGCAGTGGGGGATATTAATGGCATTTTTTCCTCTTTGCAAGTGACAATCTGCCTGAGGAGCTGGTAACAGAGTGTGTGTGTGTGTGTGTGTGTGTGTGTGTGTGTGTGTGTGTGTGTTCGGTTGAAAGCCTGTTGACGGCTTCATTGGTGTTCCTTGTGTTAGGGTTACTTGGGTCTCACCTCATGTAATAGAACATCACTGATGACTGTGTTTAAGCCCCCTGAGCTCTCAGTCATGCTTTCTAATGCTAACACCTTGGCTGCTTTGCTCTCTAGGACCCAACGATGACTCTGAATAATGTCACCATGCGCCAGGGCACTGTGGGCATGCAGCCGCAGCAGCAGCGCTGGAGCATCCCAGCCGATGGCAGGCATCTGATGGTCCAGAAAGAGCCCCACCAGTACAGCCAGCGCAACCGTCACTCTGCTACCCCCGAGGACCACTGCCGCCGGAGCTGGTCCTCCGACTCCACGGACTCAGTCATCTCCTCCGAGTCGGGGAACACCTACTACCGGGTGGTTCTCATAGGGGAGCAGGGGGTGGGCAAGTCCACTCTGGCCAGCATCTTTGCAGGCGTGCATGACAGCATGGACAGTGACTGCGAAATGCTGGGAGGTAGGTGGACCAGCCCCAGCGGGCTTCTGTGGTCAGCAGTGGTCCAGGAGAAAGAGCGAGTAGGTGGGTCATTTATCTGCAGAGCTGGGAACTGCGGTTATGCATTCTTGGCTCTGGCTCGGGAGCTGAGTCCCCACAGAAGCACTGGCATAAGCCCCTGGGACAAGAAAATGAAAATGCTCGTAGATAGAACCTGGGCCAGAAAGGGAATTTCTTAGATTCCAGCTCTAAAGGGACTGGGGAGACAGATTATAGAGGGCAGAGCCAGAGGGTCAGGATCCCACCTCTGGCTTTTGCCATTTCTGACCTGGACCTTTCGAGAACTGAGTGTAGACACAGCCTTTTTCCATGGTGACACCTAAAACCAAACCGATTTGAAAAACTGTTAGGATGAATTCATTAGTTTTTTTATCGCAATATTAGAGGCTTTTGAGGGTATAAAATCATTTAAAATCTGTATTTTAAATAGCACATTTAAAAAAAATAGTGAAATACAACGATGATACATATATTTGTATAGAGTCTTACAGTTTTTCGAGACAACTTTCCCTGTACCATCTCATTTAAAATATTTATTATTTAAGCCTTGATTTCCAAAACTAATTTGAGGTGACACAGTCTCAAAAATTCACATATTCCTCAAATACGTGTAAAGCATAGCACTACATTCTGGGAAGTAAGATGAGGATCCTAATAGTCGATGGTTTTCATACAGCGTCTTTCAGCCACGGCTCCTGTCTTAGACAATGCCAGGGTCGCTGTGTGTCCCTGTTTGCAGCTGCAGAAATGAAGGAAGAGCCTTCCAGTTCTCGGCTGAGCGTAGAGACAGACCATGTCTGTCTCTACGCTCAGTTGCAACTCACAGCTGAATCACAGACTTCCGGAGCAGGAAGATGTCTTAGCGATGACTCGGTTCTGCCCTCTACTTCATGCATAGAAATCCTACTCCTTCCTCACTACTGTCAGCCCATTTCTACTAAATGTTTATTCTTCCATTGTCCGGGAGTTCACTGCTTCATGAGGCAGCTCCGAACTGGCTTTAAATGATGACTCACTGATGGAACATTGATTTCTCTCCTCGCTCCTGAAATCTCAGGGACGATAGCTAAACCATATTTCAAGGGAGAAAGAGGGTCAGTATCTCTTTGGATGTAAAAGCCTGTGGGTGAGCGTCACTATAGGAGAAAGGGAGGAGGAACTACCGTCTAGAATGCGCATTTGCAGTGGGACATGCACTGTTTTGGGAGCCTTATATTTGCTACTGTTTATTTTGGTCCTGACATTATTCCTGTACTCATATGGGTAAACTGAGTCTTAGGGACTTTCCTAGAATCACCCACGGGGACAGCTGGAATTAGAACTCAGGATTTTATAATGTTAGTTTGGTGGTGTTCTCCTTCTGTCATTGATAGGGAACTTGCTATGTGCCAGGCACTGTGCTAAGTACTTCCCACAAGTATTTTGATAATACTTAAACGAAAATTGAACCAATTTGGTATTAATACCCCTATTTTACAGGTGAAGAAATGGAAGCTTATGAAGTCAAGTGACTTTTCCAGGTTGAAAATGCTAGTCCATGGTCTGGACAGGATTCAAAACTAGTTGTGGTTGAACCTAAATCCTGTGTTCTTTTGCTGTACTCGGCAGCCCCTGGATTTAGCATCCAAATGTTGTTACATACTGTAGCACGTTGGGCTGGGTACCGACCACATGCCTGGCTGCATGCTAGGCTCTGGGGTACCCAGTGATGAACGAGGTGCACCATACATACCCTCTTAGGAAGGAGCTAAGTGTCAGTGGCTATAATTCAGAGCAGGATAAAATTATATGAATACCTTAAGAAGTAACAATAAAGTGCTTTGGAGACTGATATAAAGGAGAGACCAACCAAGAGTTTTTATTTGTTTCTTTAGGAGGGAGGAATTGAAACAGTTAGTGGATAACAGACTTTCAAAAATGTTTGTCTATTAGAGTGCAGTGGTATCTATCCAGAGGGCAGTATCCCCATAGGCATAGAGTATTAAGAAGATTGACCCATCCCTGAAACTTGAGAAGGCAGGCTTCGGTATCTGGGAAGCTTCTTTGTTTAATAGGGAGCGGGGGCAGTTGGTAGAATCCTTTCCTTATCTCCTCAAAGAGGGAAACTTGGGCAACAAGAAGCTTCTCAGCTGACTCATCCTACCTAATGTGTCCTATTTGAGTAACTAAATTTATACTGTCTAGGGTTACAGCCCTTACGTATAGGTGGCTATTGGAATCACTAGTTGGCTTTTATGTTTCCCAAGGAGAGGGTTTTCCACGGCATTTCACTGCATTGTTCTTTTTTCAGCGTTAACCATAAGAAAAAAACTACACAATACTCTCATCATCATTTCTCCAAATAAAGATGGATGTTGTTAAGATTATATTGCAATAATCTTATGACTCTCTGTGCACGCTTAATGCCGTTCATTCATTCATCCATCCATCCATTCATCCCTAAACAGTTACTGAACCTATACCGTGGAGCTTGATGGGACACTCCGAGGACATACAAAGAGTCACGGGGCTTCTTCCTTAAAGATGCTTACAGTATATGCAGTAGAGATCAGCTATAAATCGATAGGATGTGATAAGTGTCTTCAAAGAGGTACAAGGGCAGTGCTGTGGGAATTCAGAGGAGAAAATAAATATTACTTCTGGCTGTGAAAATCAGAAAAGGGTTCATGGAAGTGGTGGTCTCTGAGCTGGACCCTAAGGACCACTAGGTTTTGGAAGCCCTGAGGTAGGTGGAAGGCATTGCACGTGTGCACAGGGAGTACAGGAGAGAGCACCGGACTCGTAGCCTGATGATGTGAGTTTGGACCCCAGTTTTGACACTGACTTAGCTAGGTGCCCTGGAGACAAGAAACTTACCCTCCTTAAGCGTCCTTATTAGTAAAATAGAGACAATAACTATTCAAAGTGTATTAAGAGGATAACAGGTGCCTGGCACATAGTAAGTACCGAGTGAACGAACATTAGTGAGAGCTGATTCTGAATCTGTTGGTTCCTTTCCTTGGGCTTATCTTCCACAACTGGACCTTTCATTGCTTGAAGTCCTCATCCACTTTGGTCCCTCTTGGCTGGGTCCCCGTGATATGTGCAGAGGAGACGTGAGCCACTAGAGGATAGGGCAGTATTCCTAAGCAGGAGTTCCTTTAGGGTTCGTTGGGATCCTCTGCGCTCTGAAAGCTGAAAGCAGTTGAGAGTTTTTTTTTTGTTTGTTTGTTTGTTTTTTTGCGGTACGCGGGCCTCTCACCGCTGTGGCCCCTCCTGCCGCGGAGCACAGGCTCCGGACGCGCAGGCGCAGCGGCGACGGCTCACGGGCCCAGCCGCTCAGCGGCATGCGGGACCCTCCCGGACCGGGGCACGAACCCGCGTCCCCTGCATCGGCAGGCGGACTCTCAACCACTGCGCCACCAGGGAAGCCCCAGTTGAGAGTTTTGAGGGGAGAGGGATGCCGGAGCCTCAGAACTTTCGAGGGGCTGCCTTAGCCGGTTCTAGCGGGTAAGAGAACTCTTGGGCAGGTTCACACACAGCGCTTGAGCCAGTCTCGAGCAGGATGGTCCTCCAGGCACAGTGGGGGTCAGATGCAGAGAGACAAATCGGGGTGCGCTAGTCCAGGGAAGATGGCTGCAGACAACAAACTCCATCCCACACCTCAGGATGTTCTCTCTTGCTACGCAGGGTGTGAGTACACACCCCTGGCTTTCATGGAGAGGACTGGAAGAATGAGGACTCCCCAGACCAGGTTACTGAAAAGCCTTATAAGCCAATAGGCCTTAACCCTTTCTCCATACACCTTCACCCAGAGCAAATTTCAAAGGACTCTTCCAGAATTTTATATTCTTTTATTTCCCCTCTTCTCACCCAGTTAACCCTTGAAAAGGCTGAAAGGTGGGGACTAAGAGAGGAAGAGAAAATAGAGCTTTGGTTGCAAGCAGGTCCTCTCCTGGTCGCAGAAGGCTCTCAAGCAGGATGCTTTGAGTGAGAAATCCTTGGGGCATGTGGCCAGAGGTGATACATAAGCCCAGGTGCAGGGCATATGCACAAAGCAGGGCGGAGGTGTATTGCTTTAGGCTTTTGGGTTTCCGGCACAATGACTTTCAGGCAGAGGTAAGTCCAGTCAGAATGATCCTGTCAGGAACTTTCCAGAACAGAAAAGCAGTTTGGCCTTATTTTTGCAGCTGGAATCTTTAGTCCACTTTTTCTCTAGATTTCTTCTGGTACCTCGTAAACCAAGAGAAAGTTTGAGTTTGCTTTTCCCCTTAGCTATTGGAATACAGTATGTTTCTTTCTGAACTACTAAGGATTGAAATGAATCTCTTGTGCCTACTGTTGCGTGGTGAGTGATGAGCTGAGGGCAGAGAAAGTGCTTTTTTGAGTTTTCTGAGTGCAGGGAGGTCTTTCAGAGAAAAGAGAAAAACTTTGAGGTGGTAAGGGGCAGTCAGCTCCCCCGCCCCCTACCCCCATCTGTGCTGCTCAAACTTTGATGATTGTATAAAGTTGCCTGCTGAGGTCATGAGGACCTCTAGTAAGCCAAATTAGGCATTCCACTGCGATCCCATTCATGATTCATATTGTGGATGGCAGACATGATGGGAATAATAGATTTAAAACCCCCCAGTGGGAAACTGTTAACATCATTTAGAAGAATGACACCTAAAGAGATGGGAAAACTGACAGAAAGAGCCATTCCTGGCTAATTTTATTCTCATTTGTCCATATTTTCTTTTCTTTCCCTCTCCTGATTCTAATTCTTAGAGGAAGAAACATTGAACCAGGAGCATTGCTTTTTATAAACCCCTCACTATTATGAAACAGGAAGTGCCCTGGTTCCTACAATGCAGGGCTCTTAAGCTAGGATTTACCTATGGTAGGGAATGGCAAGTATGGCAGGAGCCAACTTCCTCCATCTGAAGAAGTGATGATAACAGCTAACACTTATTGCATTCCTACTTTGTGCCCAGGCTTAATATATGTAACTGTCACAGCCCTGAGGTGTGGATACTGTTATCAATCCCATTTCACATATGAAGAAACTGAGGCTCAGAGAACTTAAGTAAGCAGTCCTGAGCCAAACAGTTAATAAGAGATGGCACCCAGATTTGAATTCAGGTTTGCTTGTGCTCACAAGCCACAATGCTATATTTATCATTTATTCATTCATTTGATAAGTATTTACTGAGCACCTGCAACCTACCAGGCGCTGTCCTGGGTGCTGGGGGAAATAGCAGTAAGTGGCATAGATGCAAGTCTCTGCCTTAACATTCTGGAAGGCGAGAGGGACAGAAAATAATAAAATAAGTTAAATGGATTCATGTTAGGTGGCAGTCAGCACAATGAAGAAAAATGAAACAAGGAAGGGAGTAAGGATTATTGGTAGCAGAGAGGCGATGAAATTCTAAATAGATGGTCAGGGAACACATCCCTCAGAAGGAGATGAGGGAACAAGTGTTTCGATATTTGAGAGAACAGATTCCAGGCAAAAGGAACAGCAAGAAAAATGGCAAAAAATCATTATGAAGATCATAATTCTCAAATGATAAAATTCAAAACAGGAAACCTCATTGTGAAAATAGAGTGGGTATGGGTTCAATTGTGTGGGATTGGTGGGAATCTCTCTTGCAAAAATCCCGGTTAACTCAGTTAATCCCCCCTCTCCCCACTCCCCCTGATTTTTCTGGGATGGAGCTGCTCTGGCCCTTTGTACTGCATTCACCCTTCGCTTGCATTCCATCTGGGCTCAAGTGCAGGGGGAAGGTTTCCATTACTAAGCAGAGCTGGAGACTGCACTTCTGTTCTACTTAAGATGGAAAAACAAGGCTGTTTATTCCTAGGGAACTGTATTTTTTTTTTTTAACGAAGAAAACTTCGCCAAAGCAGGGCTAGTTTCAAGATTTTTTTCTTGCACATCTCAAAAGAGGAGAAATGTCTCTGAGCTGAAAGCTCCTGAGATGGCCAGTGCATGTTCAGTAATCACCCCACTGAAAGGTGCGGTGGGTTTCCATGGAAGGCTTATGAGCTGGGTTTACAGTTCTGCTGGGCAGTTAGGGTTTCTCACAGCACCGTCCGTGGACTGTGAGTCAAAAGCAGTAATATGAGTTTATTCTCCTGAATGCCTTTACTACATAAAAGGTATAGAAGTGATGAAAACAAATGCCTTTCATTTCAAGCATTTAGGTATACACGTTCAGAAGATGTAGGTGTTCTCCTTATTACTAAGCAGAATACTGGAGGAATATACGTAGAATGTTGTTGAAGGTGATTAAAAAAATAATTTGCCTGTGTGAATATTTACACAGTTTACTCTGTATATTTACATAATTAATTGCATATTTAGTAAGTTTATTTTCTGGCATAATTTTCTACACCCTTTTACAGAAAAGTGTTGCCTATTTGCCTGCCTCCAGGATCACTGTTCTTTCTTTTCCAGAAGATACATATGAGCGAACACTGATTGTTGATGGGGAAAGTGCAACAATTATACTCCTGGACATGTGGGAAAATAAGGTATGCAGAGCCTGTAGCTCTCTGTAAATTCATTTCAGGGCCTGCCTTCCAACAGGCTGTTTGGGGCAAGGGTGACATTGCCCTTTTTGATGTTGCAGATGAGGTGGACTCATTTTCTTGATTAAAAGCATTTACTTCTGAAGAATGAAACTGTTCTAAGGAACAAGTCGTTCATAAATGAGCTCTGAATAACAAGCAAGTCGCAGTGATTTGCCTTTAGTTCTATTCAAGATACAAAAAAGTGTGTTTGTTTTAGGGAAAGCGCCAGTAAGTATGGATGATAATTTTAAACTACATAAAAACATATTATATGAAGCTGACACTCCCACTACTAGTTTTCAACATTTGTTTTTTAAAGGTTTGGGGTTTCTGAACCCATTTGCTAGACCTTCTGTTTATTAAGAACCCTCCTATGCTAACAAAAGGATTCTTCATTTTGTCACTTACGGGCAAAAGAGTTTTATGGAAGCCAGGAAGGACTCATTTTTGGTAGTTTAAATAAAATTGGAAATATTGTTTGGCAGACTCTTTGTATAATTTATCAACTCAAGCTGTAGGAGGAATCATAAAGTAAAACTTTTTGGCATCAGTGCTGTCTGAGCTAGGAGTCTTTACAGCCACAGACATCTTGTAGGCATGGAAGACTGATGCCTTTTGGAGAGTTGGAATAAGTTTTCTTCCTTTCTCATATCAGCAAGGGTACTTTAGGATAAACACATTGTCTCTTTCAAACTAACACCTCATTTACCCGGCAAGTCTGAGCTCATGGGAGATCTCATTTTATCAGGGGGAGAATGAGTGGCTCCAAGACCACTGCATGCAAGTCGGGGATGCCTACCTGATTGTCTACTCCATCACGGACCGAGCCAGCTTTGAGAAGGCATCTGAGCTTCGAATCCAGCTCCGCAGGGCCCGGCAGACAGAGGACATTCCTATTATTCTGGTTGGCAATAAAAGTGACCTGGTGCGGTGCCGGGAAGTGTCTGTATCAGGTGAGAGGAGTGGTGCCAATACCATAGAAACTGTCTCTGGGTCACCTGCATTTTCCTTCCAACAGTTGTTCTTTCCTTCCTCTTTCATGAAGCTGGAACCAGGGACTTATTAAAATGCCACATGGAGTTTATGTATACTCTCTAAGGTGCCCCTGTTCCCAGCAGATCATCTGTTCTACCAGCAGGATTCCAATCTCCCTATCCCCAAGGCTTTCCCTGGAATTCCTTTAGGGAAGAGGTCATGCTCAGGGGTTTACTGGCAGTCCCCAGCCTTTGCTCGTTGTCCTTTCTACTCTCCAGGGAGATCTCAAGAGTCCTGGGAAGTGAAAATACCATCTTCAAGCAAGAAGGACGGGAACTTTGATTTAGGGGCACTGTGAGAGTCTCACTGAGATTAAGAATTCCACTCTGGTTGCCTCTGGTTCCTGTAGACCCGAGAAACACCCTCCCAGCCCTTACCTTTGGTTCCTAAGTTTCAGTTAAGGCATCAGTCGATGGTGTCACGTATCCTTCGTCGTACTTGGTTCAGGGATAATTCCTGTTTGTTGAGTTGGCACCCAAGTGCCTTTGGGGGCCCTTAAAATTTTATTGGCCTAATATAGATTTGGTACGATGGTAAAAAAATAAAATACTGCATTGCCAGGCTCCACCCAGGAGAAAAGAACCCTGTTGAATACTTAATAGACCCAACCAGCTTGGGAATGTCTTACTCTTAGGAAATGACCGTCTACAGTAGTCATTTTTTCCAAACCAAAACTTGGACACCTGGTCATTGCACACAATAGAACATTCGAAAATGAGACTTTCAGAAAAGCTTGTTTGGATAGATTGCCGTAATTGTATTGTACTGTGTGAAATTCTCCAATTTTTTTTCAAAATATCTCATCAAAGCTTAAAAATTTTTTTTTCAGAGAGGAAAGTCAAATAGTCAGATTCTTATTTTCAATTCAGGAAACTGACTGAGGAGAAAGAGTAAAGAACATGAACTTGAGAGTGAAGCAGGCCTGGATTCACACCTGTCACTTACAGGCTATGTGAACTGCCTCAAGTTTTTAAAGGACCACCTCTCTCCCCTCCAGTCTCATCACCTATCTGAAAGGGATAATGTATTCTTAAAGATTGTTGTAAACATTAAAAAAATGTTTATAAAGTATTCAACCCAGTTCCTTATGGGAATCAATTTAGGCTATGGCTTTGACTAATTAATATTCCGATATTTGACGAAATTGGAGTTTCACACAGTGAATTTGGTGGGCCAGATCTAAAGCCCACCTCTCCTGTTTCCAGGAACCTTCGTGTGAGAGTCTTTCCTTCTGTTTAAGCCCTGGGAGGACATGTGTCCCAGTGGCCTCTTGTATCCATCGCATATATAACTGACTTAGAGTTCCCTAGAGGACCATTTAAAATTAGGACTCATCCAGCTTGGCTTTCTGTGTGTAGGGTCATATTCTGCAGCCCCCCTGACTTTCTTCTCCCCTCCTTTCCTCACCAGAAGGGAGAGCGTGTGCTGTGGTGTTCGACTGCAAGTTCATCGAGACCTCTGCAGCTGTCCAGCACAACGTCAAGGAGCTGTTTGAAGGCATTGTGAGGCAGGTCCGCCTCCGGCGGGACAGCAAGGAGAAAAATGAGCGGCGGCTGGCCTACCAGAAGAGGAGGGAGAGCATCCCCAGGAAAGCCAGGCGCTTCTGGGGCAAGATCGTGGCCAAAAACAACAAGAACATGGCCTTCAAGCTCAAGTCCAAATCCTGCCATGACCTCTCTGTGCTCTAGGCACCCGGAGTCATCCAATGTCCCCCAGTGGACATCACTGAAGGCCATTGGGACCCGTAATCTATATTAGATTGGATTCTTAAGTATTGTTAGATGTGGCTTCCCCCGTTATTAGCTGGGAACTAACGTGCTAGGCTGATGGGCAGCAAAATGCATGAGAAATGAAAGAGCTTTGTGAAGACTCAGTATTTATTTACAGGAAAAGCCTGACCTTTGCTGCTTGAACACCCAAGACTCATTAGGGGACATGGTTGGTGTTCACATGTGTTTCCTCTCTCCTTTGGCTAGTAGAGAATTGAAGCCTACAAAATAATGCCTAGACAAGAATTTTTCATTATTAAAATTTTGCCTGGTGTTCTGTTATGTGAATTTGAGGCCGATCAGTGGGTCATAGACAAATATAGGAAAGCCATCGAAGGAATTTTTCAAAGGAGGGAGAACTTCTTTCTCTGTACCTTATATTTGTGGAGCTAGGGTTGCGGAACTGGGTTCATCACGATCTTCACTGTTATTGCTCCATGAAGCTGTGAAAAGAAACGATGGACTTGCTGGAAACTAAAGCTTAGTAAACAATTTTTGTTCAGTGCCCACAGTCAGGGATCCAGAAGTGTATAGGATTGGGAACTGCTACGTGTACCACTAATGGGTTCAAAAATTATATCTTTACTACCGTTGTCTTATAATTTTTTATTTAAAGGAAAATTATTTTAATCAAATTCTATTTAGTCAAACCACATTTTATGTTGCATTATTTTTAAAATCATAGGGCCATCATAAAAAGATATTTTTAAAATCTAAATTATTGAGAACCTGGAGTGCAAAATACCAAATTTTTAAATATAATCGAAGGTCTGCAGTTTTATAAAACACAAAACATAAATACTTCCAGCATTTTGGGTTGACCCTTTTATGCCACAGCTCTGCTCTATTTATTATTATTTTGCAAAATAACAACCATTTTAACATTTGATAAAGCATATTTATGAACATGTTTCTTAATAAGAAAAATGCCCATTTTATTACCATTTTCTATCTTTTTCAGAATATTCAAGTTTTTACCTATATGTCTTATAATAAAATAAATAAAATCTTTGAAAAAAAAGACATTCCGAAATGTTTTTCCTCCCGACTCAAGATGATTACGATCATTTTGATGTAGCTTCTAGAGCAAGCACATTATAAAGAAACTTACCTATTATTTTATTTCTTCTCTTCATTGGCAAGAGCCCAGTCATCATCTGTTTTAAAGAGTATCCCTGACATCTCTCCTTTGACATGTGATTCACAATAATGCAAAGTGATTTTCGGCTGATACAGTTAGCAAGTATTTGAGGTCATGTAAATGCCAAGTTATAGTAAAAGCAAGATTGACCTTTACTTTGGTCTGGCAAATTCCTGACTCAACAGATGGGCTTTGCTTTGCTCCCCAAAGGCTCATGGTCCTAAGCTTGAGTAAAGCATTAGAGGAAATTATAAAGGATTAGGGAGGAGCAAAAGGAAACTGGTGATTTTCAGCCTGAGCTCTAGCCAGGCAAGGCTTTTAACCAAATTCTCCTCCCTGACATTTTTACAACTGGACATTAACACGTGGCTGCTTTCCAGTGGTGCTGTGTAGCCCTTCTGCTTCAAGGGTAGGACTTCCTGCTGTTCCCCATTCACACCTGTGCCCCCCCCCCCACCAGCACGCGCTCTCAACTCCCTATCTTTCTGAGTTTGTAATCAGACATACACTAGTAGTGACAATCAAGGGATCTTGCATATTGCCCAAAGCGACGCAGTTTTACAAGGTGTCTCTGCTCTATTTTGTTGGCCCTTTCTCCTCCTTTTTCCAAGTTGGGAGCAAAGGTTCCCAGCTCTGCACTTTGCATCTTTGAATTGGTCGAGGAACCAGTACAGGGAGGTGATAAGAGTAAAGCTTCAGGTTATACGGGCCTGGGATGAATCCTGGCTGGGCCATTTGACATGTGTGTCTTTGGAGTAGTTAAAGTTTAAAGCTTCTTGACTATTAGTTTCTCATCTGCAAATGGGGTTGCTAATAATACCTACCTTGGAAGGTTGTGAGATGGATGTCTTTCAGTCTGCCATACCATAAAGAGCTCGAGAGACGGCAGTTTTCATTGTCACATATCTTCCATTCTGCATCAGTTAGTTAGTTTTATATGTCTGGAAACTCAAAATCAGGGGCCACTATGTCTTTTCCTTTTCATTTCTTTACTCTCTGCAATACAGTGCTTTGCATATATTGAAGCTTCTTATAGTGTTTCTTCTTGAATGGTTCCTCTCAGTGGCCCCACGAGGTTGACAGGACATTTTATAGCAAACAAGTCCAGGGGGATACTAGTTCAGATGTGAAATGTCTGGGCTAGGACTGGGGTCCAGATGGAACTCATTTGCATCTGCTAGTATCCAAAACCATTTCCTATACACACAGCTCTTTTCATCCTCATGGACCATCCCCACACACACCACACACACACCACTCTACACAGCACACACATATAACATACACATACAGCAAACACAGTACACATATATCCCACAGCTTTTCAATCTGGTTTCATCACTGTGGATGTGTGACCAGGAGGAACTTGCTTATCCTCTCAGCCTCAGTTTTCCCATCTGTGATGTGGGGATGACAATATCACCTACTTCACAGTGTTGTGGTGAGAATAACGTGAGACCGACAAAAGTTCTCGCCCCAAGAGAATTCCCACGACTTCTCCAGCGCAGCATCCTCGCCTTCACACCTCCTTTAGATTTTACTGGGCACCCAGGCACCATCAGGTGCCGGGAATATAGTGCTGACTAAGACATTGTCCTGGTCCTCAGAGTAAAGTTGACTGTCCCATAAAGCCAAAGAAGGTGGCATTAGAGATAGGAAGAAAATGAACTGTGGGAGGATTATACCTCGAAGGCGCTAGATTTGCTGCCATTAGATAAAATTCAAATGAAAGAAAATATTATTAAAATGATTGGATTCAGTGTGGAAAAGTAAATTGGGCTATTTTTTTTTTTTTTTTTTTTGCGCTATGCAGGCCTCTCACTGCTGTGGCCTCTCCCGTTGCGGAGCACAGGCTCCGGACGCGCAGGCTCAGCGGCCATGGCTCACGGGCCCAGCCGCTCCGCGGCATGTGGGATCTTCTCAGACTGGGGCACGAACCCGCGTCCCCTGCATCGGCAGGCGGACCCTCAACCACTGCGCCACCAGGAAAGCCCAAATTGGGCTATTTTTAAAAATTCCATTTTGGGAAATGAATTAGGAGCACTGGAGAAAAGTTGGATTTTAAGCATCCTACATTTTCGCTCAGTACATGAACTACTCAATACAGGGAACAAGGCAAATAAAATCACTTGGCAAAATCCATGCAGTGCCTGCTTGTGCAAAGGTGCTGTGGAGAATACATGGTGGGAGAAGGCAGTCTCGCCTTTAAGAAGCTTATGATATAGTTATGACATATTGGTGGGAGGGGGGCATGGTGTGAATGAGGACAACTGCACAAATAACTAGAATATGACATAGAAGATAAGAAGGGGCCATGGAGGCATGTGAAGTAAGGTGGTTGGAGCTTAGACGGGAAAAAGAATTCCTTTCTTGGCTGGTGCAATCCTGGAATGCTTCTTGGAGGAAGTGGCATTGAGCTTCATCTTGAAGACTACACAAGATTTCCACAGGTAAGATTGGTTAAAAGAAAGAAAAACGGAGAAGTTGGCCTATGTAAAGAAAATAACATAAGCAAGGGCAGAGAGGCAGGAAAGAGAAAAATCTGTTGAGAAAAATAAAAGAAGTCCAATTTGACCAGGAGCTTCCTGGAAGGTGGTTATGTAAATGGTTAAATATGTGAGGCTTGGAATTTTCACATTCTTACTTGTTAGGTGTAGTGGGTTGAATTGTGCTCCCCCAAAATGCATGTCTACCTCAAAATGTGACCTTATTTGGAAGAGTCTTTGTAGGTGTACTTAGTTAAGGATCTTGAGATGAAATCATTCTGGATTTGTGGTGGGCCCTACATCCAATGAGTGATGCCTTTATAAGAGAAAAGAGAGGGAGACAGATTTGGACACAGAAGAGACACGTAGGGATGAAGGCCACATGAAGATGAAAGCAGGGATTGGAGTGACGCAATTGCAAGCAACACCAAGCAATGTCTGGCACAACCAGAAGCTGCAGAGGGAAGGAAGGATTGTCCCCTAAAGCATTCTGAGGAATTATGGCTCTGCTGACATCATGATTTTAGATTTTTAGCCTCCAGAACTGCAAGAGAATACATTTCAAGTTTATGGTAACATCAGTAACCCTAGGAAATGAAATACACTGGGTTATTTAGGGCAACTTAGCCTCTATAAGCCTCAATTTCTTCACCTGAAAAACAAGGATAATACCCATCTCAAAGGATTATCACGAGGATTAAATGTAAAGCGCGAGAGTGACTAACCAGGAAGATAAGAGGGGAGCAGTCATAGACTACGTCAATTTTTCAGGCTGAGAAGTTTGGACTTGGTTCAGAAGGCAATGCAGTTTTTGAATATTGACAAATAGGGTGTGACAGATGAGTGGCGCCGCTTCAGTACATGCCCCAGGAAAGCTGACCTGGCAGGAACCAAGAGGCACAAGACCATCCCCTCCCCGCAAGGAGACCGTGAGGAAGCCTCAGGAACACCTGGCCTAGCGTACCGAGTACTGTGCCCTGGGCAGAGGGAAGGAAGCCGTCCAGCAGGAGAAGCATTGATGTGTCCCTTGGATTTATGAGTACACATATCTGGCAGGGTTCAAAGTTTTGTACAAGGAGTGCTCCCAACGTGATCAGGCCTGATACCTAAATAGCCAGACAGCAATGCAAATGAGAGAGAGAGAAAGATAGAAGAACGGGGTGGGCCCAGGTGTCAGCTGAGGCCCTGGGTTACAAGATTATACCGGAGTAAGGGGGAGGATTCTGACTTTGTGACTGCCTAGGAAACAGCCACAGTACAAGAGACCCGAGACCATCAGTAATGGTCCAGTTTAACTCCTGAAGCTCTGAGGAAGTAAATATTATACACCTGCTTGCCCTGTCATGTGACTAGGGAGAAGGATGGAAACCAAGGGCTTGAGGAGTGCCGTTGCACACGCACGTGACTCTGCATGAGTGTGCGTGTGTGTGCGTGTACGTGTGCCGGTGCGTAAGTGTATGTGTGTGTGTTGAGGGGCAGAGGTGGGAAGGAGAGGGCTCACAGCTAAGAGAGTAGAGTATGCAAGTAGAATAATTTCAAAAGTCAACTAGAGGGCTTCCCTGGTGGCGCAGTGGTTGAGAGTCCGCCTGCCGATGCAGGGGACGCGGGTGCGTGCCCTGGTCCGGGAAGATCCCACATGCCGCGGAGCGGCTGGGCCTGTGAGCCATGGCCGCTGAGCCTGAGCGTCCGGAGCCTGTGCTCCGCAACGGGAGAGGCCACAACAGTGAGAGGCCCGTGTACCGAAAAAAACAAACAAAAAAAGTCAACTAGACTCTCATCTTGCTCCACTTTCCAGTATATTCCCCAAAATGCTGCTGCTGTCAGTGGTCTGTCTTACTTCAGCATCTATCAAGGAAACTGAGTATTTATGAGGTGTGTGCCCTTTCAGAAACTCAAGATGATTTGTAACTTAAGTTTGCTGAGATCGTGGTCAAATAAGTGGAGACAAAAGTGAACCTGCATCTTTTGTGGGGCTGGTGTTTTTAACCACTTGCTCCGAAGTAGAGAAGCGACCTCTTCCTGTCAGGCTTTCGGAAACATGGAAATTCAGGCGGCCTGAGATGTACTCGATCTAGCATCACCCAGAGGCTTCACGGTCGTTGTTTGACTTGCAGAAATCTGGCTGCCTTGTGGGTAATTTGAAACAGTTTTGAAGGGCACTTTCTTGTAGGGTATTTGTAATTTTAGCTACACACACACATACACATACACATACCTTCCTACCTATATATGCGTGTGTATGTACACACACGCACACATTTACAGCAGCCTCATTTGAAGAGAAACCATAATTGTAATACCGATGGCAGTTGTTTTAAAATAAATATCTGATGAGGGAACTATACCCCTCACGTGAATATTGGCAAAAGGTACCTTATCAGGACTACCACAGACACAAAGACACAAAGCATGTTGTGAATATCAGAAAACGGGCAAGGCAAAGAGCTGTGAGGCCTGCAATTGGATAGTCGGTTAGCTTTTATTTGATTAAAAAACACAGTCAGGGGCTTCCCTGGTGGCGCAGTGGTTGAGAATCTGCCTGCCAATGCAGGGAACACGGGTTCGGGCCCTGGTCTGGGAGGATCCCACATGCCGCGGAGCAACTGGGCCCGTGAGCCACAACTACTGAGCCTGCGCGTCCGGAGCCTGTACTCTGCCACAAGAGAGGCCGCGACAGTGAGAGACCCGCGCGCCGCGATGAAGAGTGGCCCCCGCTTGCCACAACTAGAGAAAGCCCTCGCACAGAAGTGAAGACCCAACACGGCCAAAAATAAATAAATAAATAATTAGAAAACAACAAACAAACAAAAACACAGATATACTTGAAAGCAGTACTTTCTTTTTTTTTGTAAGCATCAGGTTGGACAAGGCAATGAGGTAGAAGTGAAAATCCTATTAAAAAAAAATCCAAAGGAAATTGCCTGTGATTCATCTGTTTGAGTGTAAGATGGAGCTGGTGGCTGGCCATAATGTGTTACAATATTTGGAAACAGCACTGTGAGGAACTTGGATTATTTGGGGAATGATTGGGCAAAAGGAATTCTGAGCTGAGGTGGAAAAAATAAGTGAAAACAGGACCTCCAGATGTCTTTCAGACAAGACCTGCCACACTGTGAATGTGCCACCTGGGGAAGCAGGCCGGCAGCTGGGTGGTCGTCCCACGTGCACCTTCACCCAGCATTGCAGGAGGGCACATTTTAACTGTCCTGCATGCATTACCGGAGACGTGGCCAAGACGATGCTGTCCATAAGGATGGTGGTAGCAAATTGTTATGACTTTGCTAACTTAACATTTGTTAATGCAGCACAGAGTGCTGGATGGTGAACCCCAGTCAACAACGGACCACAAGACGAAGTGAAGTAGAGAAGTTTATTACTCACAGGTCCTGGAGGAAGCACAGCGTGCCTTGAGGGGCCACACAGGGAGGTCCAGGCAGGGTGCAGACAGAGTGGCTGGACCTGCACACACGCCTTTATTAAGATTCCAGGATGGAGGGCTCTGGGGTTCTTGGGGCAAGGCTGGATGGGTCAATTCAAACAAAAGAGCGGGAGTTTTGGTAAGCTCCACGGCGGTCTTATCTAATGGCTGCGGGGAGACTGTGCTCACGGGGCTACTGGGAAAGCCACATCAGGGACTTACATTTGCTTATGACTCTGTGGGCTATCTAGGGCATGCACTTGCATGAGGGGGGCCGTGCCAGTTTAAGGCCTCCCACAGGTCACTTGGCCAAATAAAATGGGTGCAGAGGCAGCAATACCCTGGAGTAGAGCAGCTTAGCCAAACTCTGGACACGAATGTTTACTGAGCTCTCTTGGTCCCACGGCAGTACACGCAGACCTTTTGCCTCCAAAGGATGACTCCAGGTTAGAGCTTGAGACGGCCTAGGATGGCAGAGGGCCTCCTTTTTGCACAGAGAGAAAATGAGACCCCGATAAGTGCGATTTTCTCAGTGACCCAGTTGGGCCAGCACTCAGGGTTCCTGATCCCAGTTCAATGCTCTTTCCGCAAGAGTAACTGCCCTGCCACCTTAGTTGAAAGACATAGATACAGGTCCTGGCTTTGCTAATTATTAGGGAGCCTCAAAATCCTTACATAAAATAAGAAAAATGATACCAACCTCAGTGTTTTTAAGATGACGGAATGAGATAAGTAAAAGTGCTTTGCAATCTCTAAAAGGTCTTCAAATCTCTACAGGGTTATTAAAGTGCTTTGCACGTATGAGGTGGCCTTAGGGCTTGTTTGCCCATCTATGGCTTCAACAGTGTTTGAGGGAAAATCACTGGTGTCAGTCTGACTGGCACGTGGAGAAGATCTTCCAGAGTAGGTGGGTCTCTCGGTGCCCACCCACAGCGGATTGCCCACCCCCGGTGTAGACACTCACCTACTTTGCTGACATATTGGACTGGCCTTGATCACTGTCCCTTGGAATGTCTAAAGCCAGTTAAAAAACATTAGCAGTTGGGGAAATGCCAATGCTATCTCTTCTGGCAGCAAAAGGAGAGCACTTGTAATTTGATTTTCTTTATTGTGTCTTTGAGAGTCTCTGTACAGACTGGGAAATGAGAAATGCTATTTTAGGTGTGGAAGATGAGGACGATTGACTCGTAAAAACAATCAGATTGATAGTGACCTTGTCCATTTACCCACTTTTAGGTGGAACAGTGTTCCACCCAACAGATAATCGAAACCCTAGGGTTTCATAGGTGCTTCGGGTTCTAACTGTGAGTATAGGGAAGAAGACAGAAGTGGACACATGGAATCCACCCCCTTTATGAGAAGGAAGATGCAGACTGTGCAACCGTGTGAGAGGGTGGCTGAAAAGATGAGATGAACCGAGAGGAAGCTGGGTTCTGAGTCCATCTGCCTGGGTTTGAATCCTGGCTCCACCTGTTCCCAGCTCGGTAACTTGGGCAAGTAACAATCTTTCTCAGGTTCAGTTTTGTCATCTGAAGCAAGAAATTGAGTAAATGAATTAAGATTATCTACTTCTCAGGTTTTTGCAGGGAATAGTGGGAAAGTGCATAAAAAGTGCAGCTCCTGACACATGATGAAAGCTTTTAGTGATGTTTAATTATTTTCTTTATTCAAACAAAAACCAAGAGCCTTCAGAGACTAGTCTTAGGAGGGAAGCCTGGAAGTAGGGAGGGGCTGTCTAACAAGAGACTGTCCTACTCTGTTATTGTAAATTCTCATTTTCCCATTGGGCATTCAATACAATTCTGATGGGTAATCTAGCCTGAATGCCCTGCCCAAAAGATGCCAAAAGAGTTCCCCTTAGCAGCTGAGAACAGGCTAAAAATTTCAAAAAGCCTTTAGTAAGTTCTGACGTTGCTAAGTAGCCTGTGTTCTGCATGTAAACAGAGGCGGAGGGAATTAGCTCGCAGTCCCTGAGGATGTATGTGGGGGGCATATTGTCTCAGCCCTCTTGCCTGGATTTCTTGTTTCCAAGCTTCCGATCCTCCAAAAGAGGATTCCCTAAGTTCCCAGACTCAGGAACTACCGCCTAGATATCTTGACATCAAGCTCCGGAGAAGCAGATACCTCCTCTGCTCCCTGCTGTTTAGTGTTTTCTGTCTTAATCCTAGTTTACTGAGTGAGATACAGGCATCTTCCCTCCCTAGATGCCTGGCCCGATGTGTCTCTTCCTCATGTTAGGTGAGATTCTTGCCCTACTGCAATGCGGGGTTTTATCCTTGAAGGTCCAGCCTCCACGCCACATGCCAGCGTTTCCCATAGTGTGATCTCTGGTCCCTTGCACTCTGTGGTATTCAAGTGAGTTACGGTGAAAAGGGAGAATTCCACGGTCAAATGTATTCAGGGAAAATTAAGCTATAGAAAGTAAAATACGCTTCTTTTTAAAAAATTGTAGTAAAATATACAGACCATACATTTACCATTCTATCCATTTTTAAGTGTAGATTTCAGTGGCATTAAGCACATTCATATTGTTGTGTAACTATCACTGCTATTCATCTCCAGAACTTTTTTATCTTTCCCAATTATCCATTAAACACTAACATCCATTCCCCTTCCCCCAAGCTCCTGGCAACCACCATTCTGCTTTCTGTCTCTATGAATTTGATTATTCCAGGTGCCTCGGATAAGTGGAATCACATAGTATTCGTCCTTTTGTGACTGGCTTGTTTCACTTAGCATAAGGTTTTCAGGATTCATTCACACTGTAGCATGTGTCAGACTCACATTCCTTTTTAAGGCTGAATAATATTCCATTGAATGTATCCACAAATGTATTCCACATTTTTTTATCCATTCATCTATCAAGACACTTGGATTGCTTGTACCTTTTGATTATAATGAAAAATACCATCATGAACATGGGTGTACAAATATCTGTTAGAGTCTCTGTTTTCAATTCTTTTGAGAATATACCCAGAAATGGAATTGCTCAATCTTTTAGGATTTCTATTTTTAATTTTTTGAGAAATCTCTATACCATTTTCCACAGCGGCTGCACCATTCTACATTCCCACCAGCAATGAATGTACAAGTGTTCTGATTTCTCCACATTCTTCCCAACACTTCCTATATTCTGGGTTTTTTTTTTTTTATAACAGTCATCCTACTGGATATGAAGCAATATATCAATGTGGTTTTGATTTGCATTTCCCTAATGATTAGTGATGTTGAGTGTCTTTTCATGTTCTTACTGGCCACTTATATACTGTCTTTAGAGGAATGTCTATTCAAGTCCTTTGCTGATTTTTTTTTTTTTTTCCTGTGGTACGTGGGCCTCTCACCACTGTGGCCTCTCCCGTTGCGGAGCACAGGCTCTGGACGTGCAGGCTCAGCGGCCATGGCTCACGGGCCCAGCCACTCCGCGGCATGTGGGATCTTCCCGCACTGGGGCACGAACTCGTGTCCCCTGGATCGGCAGGTGGACTCTCAACCACTGCGCCACCAGGGAAGCCCCTTTGCTGACTTTTTTATTGGGTTTTTTTGTTGTTGTTGAGCTGTGGGAGTTCTTTATATATTCTGGGTATTAATCCCTCATTAGATATATGATTTGCAAATATTTTCTCCCATTCCATGGGTTGTCTTTTTACTTTGCTTATAGTGTCCTTTGATGCACAAACATTTTAAATTTTGATGAAGTCCAATTTACCTATTTTTTCTTTTGTTGCCTGTGCTTTTGGTGTCATATCCAAGAAATTGTTACCAAGCCAGTTTCATTTGCCTGACATGCAGCCAGCCAAATGCTGAAATAGAGAGGTTTGCAGCAGAGAAAAGGTTTATTCACAAGGCAGCCAAGTGAGGAGATGGGAGAACAAGTCTCAAATCCACCTCCCCAAAGGTAAGGGCGTTGGGATATTTATGGTGTAAGGAAGTGAGGTGGTCTGAGGAATGGGGAAAGATGATTGGACGCAAGAAAAAGGTAAAGTAACTGATGTTCTGTGGCGTATCTGAGTTACATGCTTCTTCATGGGATGCACATTCAGGAAATGGCAGCATTAGCATGATCTAAGGGTGGAGCTTGGGGCCCTCTAACATCAAAAGTTATCCATCAAACACTCACGCAGTCCCAGCTGGATGGCTGGTCATCAAAATCGGTTTGATCTGGGCAAGACTAGCTCCATGTTCTGTTACTGTTGAGAACCATACATCAGAGACCTTATCTATAGGGGACAGTTAAAGGAGTCTTGTGATATATTGTCTAAGCTCCATGAAGCTTGGAGGGTATGCAATTTGCAAGAACAGTTAAGGTGAGCTTGATCAGTGAAGGCAGGTTACAGCATATTATTTATTAAGCAAGTTATGGTTTAAGAGTTCTGACGACTGCCTTTGGTTTCAAAATCCTTGCAGAATCCAATGTTATGAAACTTTTCTTCTATGTTTTCTTCTAAGAGTTTTATAGTTTTAACTCTTATGTTTGGGTCTTGGATCTATTTTGAGTTAAGTTTTGTATGTGGTATAAGGTAAGGGTACAACTTCATATATATATATATATATTTTTGCATGTGGGAAATAGGCTTCTTGCATCATCTAGAATTCATTGGTTGCAAGCAACTGAAACTGAGATAGGCTGATTATTGGTATAATTCTAGATAGTTCATAGGAATTAAGGGAAGCTCTGAATGGTAAAATCTCTGGAAGTACAGAATATGGCAATGATTTAGGAATCTTAGTAACAGGAACTCATGGACTGTTTCTAATGATGCTGTGATATGAGAGACTTAGCTCCAAAAATCTTGTGTGTGTCATATTTGGCTGGGAGGCCTGTAAGTGGAAGTGTGTGTGTGTGTGTGTGTGTGTGTGTGTGTGTGTGTGTGTTGAGGATGAGGCAGCATTGTTACTGAATTATCTCAACAAACAAGCCCAGATGAAATGCAGGGTTTGGGTGGGTGGAAGGGAGAGAGGGAGTGATTCCCTAAAGGAAAACCAGAATGCGGTTACAAAAGGAAGCGGGAAGGGGTACTGGCTAGGCCAAACAATAAATACTTGCTACTTTACCTCACTGAAAACTTTCTCAGAAGTTGACTGATAATGAATACATTGTGAATCTCAAGTAGGCAGGAATAGAATATGGAATGTTTCCCATATCTATTTGTCTAAGATACTCTTAAATGCATCTTACAGGATTGATGTTCCATAGAACGTGTTTTGGGAAATGCTCTCATATGCTAGTAAAAATAGCTCTGTACTTGTACAATAGCCAGTTCAATCCAGGTTGACTCTTTTCTTCAGTGGGTAAATTAGACACAGCTTACATAAAGAGCAAGGACACATTCATGTCACATACATCCAAGCACTGAGCTGAAGTGGGTCTGGACTTCCAGATTACTTCCAGATTCAAGTAATCCTCTTTCATAAACTCACAGATTTAATGATGACTTCACATAAGGCAAGCAGAAAAACAGTTCACAAATTTTTTTTGGTGTACGTATTATCTATGGGATGGAAATACGTTTCTCTGTGACACTGAGATGTGAGAAATGATACGTTTCTTTATTTTTTAAAATAAAATTAAATCTTAGTTCAGTACTTTCTCAGCAGGGCTGGTCTTTTTTGGGAGACCACCACTCCTGTGGCTTATTCATGATACTATGGGACTTATTCAAGGCCCAAACACCTGGTCTCTAGGGAATGGTTATCTTCATCACTGTTCTGCTTTCTGATACACAGTACCTCCACTACGTGTTGATCCCCCATGTATTGGGCACTGACACTCTAGGTGGGCTCCTGAGATGCCCCCACCACCGTGCTCTTCACCCCGACCTCATACTCGGCATGGGGCTCTCAGTGTGGTTTCCCAAATCTCTTAGCATTGGCTTTTGCAGGCACCCATGAAGCCAAACCCAAACTCAAGTCCTCTTGTGTGTGGAGTGGCACAGTGGAATGCTGGGGTAGACCTGCAGAAGCCCCCTCCCCTCCCCAGGATCTGGGATTCCAATCCCATTTGACACTGAGTCATTTCTCTTTCTTACTTCAGAGCATGAACACCTCCGTCTCCTCCTCCTCTGGCATTTAGTGATCTAGCGCTTGGGGTAAGGGGAGTGCAGCCCAGTAATCAAATTTCAGTCTCCTGGGACTTTTGAAGATCCCAGGGCTCTGTCCCCAGAGGTTCTGATTCAGTTCCAGAGCGGTGGGACCCAGAATAAACTCCCAGGAGAGTCTGATTCAGCAGGTCTTCTGACCATACTTTATGGGCACTGGCCTAGATCTGGAGACAAAAGCCTGACAAGACTCCTGGCGGTGGAAAAAGCTCAGTCTTTTGAGATGCCATAATTGGTCTCCTAGTTTCCAAAAATGGACAGCATGCTTCTAAAGTAGCAATGTACAACCAATATGGTTCAATTTCCATATCCTCATTGAATCTGCCATGACTCACCTCTGTAGAGCTGTATTTGAAATCCCTGTGAACAGAGAGAAGAGAGTCTCGCTATTGTGGCCTGGCAGGACCTTGGCCAGGTGCCTGGTTTGCTAAGTCTTGATGTCTGACAGGCTGTGGGCTTGAAGTGATAGGAAGCAGATCAATGTGGGGGGATGGACAGGGGCCTGTGTTCACGGGCATGGCTTGTCTTCCCCAGGGCACAGTTGTGAATCCGCCATTAATCTGGGGATCCTTTGTGACTTTCAGAATGGTCAGAATGGGTGCCTTTTTATTTTGTTGCCAGCGCCTCTTCTTCCTGCTTCTCCAAATTCCATGCAGACATCCGTATTTCTATTGTTTCACAAATCCTGGTGTTTGAGAAATGAATGGCTGTCCAGCAGGACTGCAGTAACCCCCTCAGCTCAGGGAAGGAGGGAATGATGTTTTCTTTTGGTGTTGTTTGTTTTTTGCATTAGTAGTTTTGTATTTGTTTTCTTTTTATAAAAATTAGTTATCTATTTTATACATATTAGAGTATACATGTCAATCCCAATATCCCAATTCATCCCACCACCACCCCCTACTTTCTTCCCTTGGAGTCCATACATTTGTTCTCTACATCTGTGTCTCTATTTCTGCCTTGCAAATCAGTTCGTCTGTACCATCTTTGTAGATTCCACATATATGTGTTAATATATGATATTTGTTTTTCTCTTTCTGACTTACTTCACTCTGTATGACAGTCTCTAGGTCCATCCACGTCTCTACAAATGACCCATCTTCATTCCTTTTTATGGCTGAGTAATATTCCATTGTATATATGTACCACATCTTCTTTATCCATTCTACTGTCGATGGGCATTTAGGTTGCTTCCATGACCGTGCTATTGTAAATAGTGCTGCAATGAACAATGGGGTGCATGTGTCTTTTTGAACTATGGTTTTCTCAGGGTATATGCCCAGTAGTGGGATTGCTGGGTCATATAGTAATTCTATTTCTAGTGTTTTTTTTTTTTTTTTTTTTTGCAGTACGCAGGCCTCTCTGTTGTGGCTTCTTCCATCGCGGAGCACAAACTCCAGACGTGCAGGCTTAGCGGCCATGGCTCACAGGCCCAGCCGCTCTGCGGCATGTGGGATCCTCCCAGACTGGGGCACGAACCCGTGTCCTCTGCATCAGCAGGCGGACTCTCAACCGCTGCACCACCAGGGAAACCCTATTTTTAGTTTTTTAAGGAACCTCTATACTGTTCTCCATAGTGGCTGTATCAATTTACATTCCCACCAACAGTGCAAAAGGGTTCCCTTTTCTCTACACCCATTCCAGCATTTGCTGTTTGTAGATTTTCTGATGATGCCCATTCTAACTGGTGTGAGGTGATACCTCATTGTAGTTTTGATTTATATTTCTTTAATAATTAGCGATCTTTTCATGTGCGTCTTGGCCATCTGTATGTCTTCTTTGGAGAGATGTCTATTTAGGTCTTCTGCCCATTTTTGGATTGGGTTGTTTGTTTTCTTAATATTGAGCTACATGAGCTGTTTATATATTTTGGAGATTAATCCTTTGTTGATTCTTTTGCAAATTTTTCTCACATTCTGAGGGTTGTCTTTTCGTCTTGTTTATAGTTTCCTTTGCTGTGCAAAAGGTTTTAAGTTTCATGAGGTCCCATTTGTTTATTTTCGTTTTTATTTCCATTACTCTAGGAGGTGGATCAAAAAAGATCTTGCTGTGATTTATGTCAAAGAGTGTTCTTCCTATGTTTTCCTCTAAGAGGTACATAGTGTCTGGTCTTACATTATATCTTTAATCCATTTTGAGTTTATTTTTGTGTATGGTGTTAGGGAATGTTCTAATTTCATTCTTTTACATGTAATTTCATTCCTTTTACATGACCAGGAATGATGTTTGTTAATTCCAAAACTTAAAGCCAGGTGGTAGGTGATTCAGGGCCCTCTGAAGCTGGGTTTCAGAAGGCAGCAATCAGGGCTTTGCTGGGAGCCTCTCAAGGCTTGGATCAGCCTTGCTTCTCAGAGGGTCAGGTTTGAGGATGAATGACCCACATGCCACGTGCAGTAAGCTGGGATCAATGAGAATGGGCAGTGGGAATATTCCTGGTAATGAGGATGGTGTTTTCTAGAATGTGAACCAGGAGGCAGGACACTGGAGGCCTGGGACAAGCTTCAGCTCTTCCACCAATGTCTCATCACCTCTATGCTTCAGGATATTTTCCTCTAGAAAGTAAGGAGGGTTGGGCTATTAATTCAAAAGTAAATGTTTACTGAGCTTTGATGATGCACCAGGCTGTGTGCTAAAGGGATGTGACATTAAATAAAGCCTGATGCATGGTCTTGTGATGATGCTTTCCAAGGTCTCCTGACGCTCCTGCATTCTGTGAGTCTATAAATGATGCCTGCTCATGGCAGCCCTTGAACACTGTGTTTTCACATGCATTATCATGACTGTACTGTGAGATGTGTCATCCTTCCCACTGCATGGGGGTCAAGACACAGCTATGAAGCAGCAGAACTGGATTTGAATCCTGATTTTCCAGTGTGTCCCATTGTCCCCTCTCCCCTTACTGCCACCCTGTGATTTTCCTGACTTAAGGATTCAAAGTAAGGAGGAGTAAACTGGATGTGAGTGAAGACTGGATGGATCCTTATGGTGGGTGGCTGGTAACTGGAGAACTAATTGCCAATTGATAGCTGACTCTCCAGGCCCTGGATTTTAATTATCATGTAAGCAGCCATGATAAGCTTAGACTCATTCATCAGCAAAAGGAAGTGTGTGGGATGTGCAGAGGCTTCAGAGGGACCTTTAAGGTAACCAACAGCTCAAGTGGAGTAAGCAGAACAGCCTAGAGATGAGTCTGCAAGCTGCAGGGCCCTAGGAGAGGGGGCTCTGACAGCCGGTGAAGTCATCATTGCATGACAGATGCTAATGGACAAAGGTCATGGCCTCCATAGAGATGGGCATGAGGTATGCTCTGTGAGTCACTCACAGGCTTGCCCAGAAACCCAGGGACCCGAACCAAGCTGTCACCAGAGCCGCCCTCCTATAAAATACATGATTAATTATGATAAAAGCTTCTTAAAAATGTAAGGCTCCAAGCTGGGTTTGCAATTAGCATGAAGAGACGGTGCTTCACGTTCAATTAATTTTTATCTGACCTGCCTGATCTCCTGCAGCAAAGCTTGGCTGCTGCTGTAAGGATTATATTCTCTGCCAGGGCCAGGGGGAGCTGCAGGTGTGGGTCCTTCCAGAGTGGAGAGTGTATTTGTGAGGTGTGCAAACCGATCAGATGGGAGAATAATGAGATTCACTGTCCTCTCCCCTCCATCCCCCCACCCCCTGGAAACCTGGGGAAGTAAAATCGAGCCTGTTCTTTTGGAATTTGAAAGAGAAATCAGGTGGCACAGTTTTTTCAAGAAAGCATATTTTTTCAATAGATGCAGAAAAAGCTTTTGACAAAATTCAACACCCATTTATGATAAAAACTCTCCAGAAAGTGGGCATACAGGGAACCTACCTCAACATAATAAAGGCCATATACAACAAACCCACAACAAACATCATTCTCAATGGTGAAAAACTGAAAGCATTTCCTCTAAGATCAGGAACGAGACAAGGATGTCCACTCTCACAACTATTATTCAACATAGTTTTGGAATTCCTAGCCACAGCAATCAGAGAAGAAAAAGAAATAAAAGGAATACAAATTGGAAAAGAAGAAGTAAAACTGTCACTGTTTGCAGATGACATGATACTATACATAGAGAATCCTAAAAATCCCACCAGAAAACTATTAGAGCTAATCAATGAATTTGGTAAAGTTGCAGGATACAAAATTAATGCACAGAAATCTCTTGCATTCCTATACACTAATGATGAAAAATCTGAAAGAGAAATTATGGAAACACTCCCATTTACCATTGCAACACAAAGAATAAACTACCTAGGAATAAACCTACCTAGGGAGACAAAAGACCTGTATGCAGAAAACTATAAGACACTGATGAAAGAAATTAAAGATGATACCAACAGATGGAGAGATATACCATGTTCTTGGAGTAGAAGAATCAATACTGTGAAAATGGCTATATTACCCAAAGCAATCTACAGATTCAATGCAATCCCTATCAAGTTATCAATGGCATTTTTTATGGAACTAGAACAAATCATCTTAAAATTTGTACGGAAACACAAAAGACCCTGTATAGCCAAAGCAGTCTTGAGGGAAAAAAACGGAGCTGGAGGAATCAGACTCCCTGACTCCAGACTATACTACAAAGCTACAGTAATCAAGACAATATGGTTCTGGCACAAAAACAGAAACATAGGTCAATGCAACAGGATAGAAAACCCAGAGATAAACCCACACACCTATGGTCAACTAATCTATGACAAAGGAGGCAAAGATATACAATGGAGAAAAGACAGTCTCTTCAATAAGTGGTGCTGGGAAAACTGGACAGCTACATGTAAAAGAATGAAATTAGAAAAACTCCCTAACACCATACACAAAAATAAACTCAAAATAGATTAGAGACCTAAATGTAAGACCAGACACTATAAAACTCTTAGAGGAAAACATAGGAAGAACACTCTTTGACATAAATCACAGCAAGATCTTTTTGATCCACCTCCTAGAGTAATGGAAATAAAAACAAAAATAAACAAATGGAACCTAATGAACTTCAAAGCTTTTGCACAGCAACGGAAACCATAAACAAGATGAAAAGACAGCCCTCAGGATGGGAGAAAATATTTGCAAAAGAATCAATAGACAAAGGATTAATCTCTAAATTATATAAACAGCTCGTGCAGTTCAATAGTAAGGAAACAAACACCCCAGTCCAAAAATGGGCAGAAGACCTAAATAGACATTTCTTCAAAGAAGACATATAGATGGCCAAGAAGCACATGAAAAGTTGCTCAACATAACTAATTATTAGAGAAATGCAAATCAAAATTACAATGAGGTATCATCTCACACCAGTTAGAATGGGCATCATCAGAAAATCTACAAACAACAAATGCTGGAGAGGGTGTGGAGAAAAGGAAACCCTCTTGCACTGTTGGTGGGAATGTAAATTGATACAGCCACTATGGAGAGCATTATGGAGGTTCCTTAAAAAACTAAAAATAGAATTACCATATGATCCAGCAATCCCACTACTGGGCATATACCCTGAGAAAACCATAGTTCAAAAAGACACATGTACCCCAATGTTCATTGCAGCACTATTTACAATAGCAAGGTCATGGAAGCAACCTAAACGCCCATTGACAATGAATGGATAAAGAAGATGTGGTACATGTATACAATAGAATATTACTCAGCCCTAAAAGGAACGAAACTGAGTCATTTGTTGAGATGAGGATGGACCTAGAGACTGTCATACAGAGTGAAGAAAGTCAGAAAGAGAAAAACAAATATCGTATATTAACACATGTATGTGGAACCTAGAATAATGGTACAGATGAACCAGTTTGCAGGGCAGAAGTTGAGACACAGATGTAGAGAACAAATGTAGGGACCCCACCAACGGGGGAAACCGCGGTAGGGTAGGTATGGTGGTGTGATGAATTGGGTGATTGGGATTGACATGTATACACTGATGTGTATAAAATTGATGACTAATAAGAACCTGCAGTATAAAAAAACAAACAAACAAACAAAACAACTAATACTAAACTTTCTTTGGGTTATTTGTATGGAAATATGTTAATATAAATGTTTCGGAGATTACATGAAATTTCTAAAAGTCTTATATGTTCTGGCATAATGTTATAAGTCATAATTCTAGTTATTACTTTAAAATGTATATCTCAGAAATAACTAAATTTCCTTGTCAATTGCATTATTATGAACTTTCATCAAATCTTTAACCATGGTCATTTTTAAGTCTTTTGTCATTTACAGACAGTTCTGGGTGTACTCTGATGCTTTTGCAAAAATGTTCCTATAAAAGTGTTTCATCTTCAAGGAATTCATGGAAAAGACTCTGACAAGTACAGGTTTCTGGTAACTGACTATACTGCTGAACTGAATGAATAAGCATTTTCAGAACTCTAATGGAAAACTGATGAATTCATAAAAGTGCTAACAAAAGATCAAGATAAAAAAATTAATTACATGGGACTGAGTGAACTGATGAGGATGGTTATAATTTTTGTGACTTTCTGTTTGAATAAAAAAAAAATTCCACAAGGGCTCAGAGGCAAAAAATATATAAATCAATTTTCACTGCAAAGTAAAGGAGCTGTTACAGTGGAGGATTACTGGACTGAATGTCAATATTATGACATAGTATGAGTGCGTTTCATGTTTGGTAATTGCAATCATTGTTGCTTTTGTTGTGGTCATCCATTTACAATGCTTGGTGTCAGTTTATTTATCTCTTGTAAAAATAAAATACAGTGTGTGTGTGAGAAAAACAAACAAACAACAACAAAACGAACAAACAAGAACGCATATTTTTAGGGGAAAACTTCTAGTATCCAGAGATGATGTTGACCCTGCACTGGCAGAGGGAGAGGGGCAGGAACACAAGCCATGGGTTCCTGATGTTTTCTGTGATGCCCCAGCTTTAACTTGCCCATGTCTTGATTTTCCCCTCCCCTGTGCCACGCAGAGGGTCGGTGCACACGCTGGAGTGGGTGAGGCTTTCTCCGGGCTGCACAGCCAGCACAGGCTCTGGCGAGAAGTGCCGCATCTTGGGGCAGAATTGGACCACTGGGTTGAGCAGGGAATGCTAATGTGACCCCCGGGCTGGTCTCCTGATCTGAGGACCCAGTCCTACCACAGGGGGGAGGACGGGGTGGTCACAGGAACCCGGAAGCACTGACTCTGGTTGAAAGCCGGGTGGATGGGATGGGGGAAGCCAATGGAATTGTTCACCAGAGAGAAAAGTCCGAGGCGGCTGGTTGGGATGGCACTTGAATGGGATGGGAGGATTTGGATCTCGGGATTTAGGGTCACTTTCTTCAACCTTTACATAAGGCTGGGGTACAGTGGAATGCCACATTCTGGGAAGCCCGGAAGTTTTGAGTTTCAGGAAGAAGTGTTCAGAACTCCTACCTCCTCATCAGATTTGCTCAGAAAGCTTGAGTCAGACTCAGTTCCGCCTCCTCCCTGTTGAGTCATCTTCGGGAGGTTATTTAACTTTCTAATCCTTACCTTTATAACATGAGAGTAATAAATATCTCCCTGTTAGGGTTGATGTGAGGGTCAAATGGAATAATACCAGCATACCCATGGGTCAGCTGCTGGGGTGTCCTGAGCCCTCTAGCCTGAGAGACTCACCTTTTCCTTGATACCCTGAAAGTCTTACCTGAGGCCTACTCCACACACTGTGGCTTGTCCCATCTCCCCTCCTTCAGGGCTCTCAGAATTCTTGGGGCGATTTTGTTTTCCTCCTGATGGTTTCTCACTCTGATTTCCTGCCTCCAAAGAATTTTCAGGCCCCTTCTGCATCTTTCCTGCTGTAACTGCCCTCCTGTGACTCCCTGACCCCTGTCCCTTTTATTTACTAGGAAAAGCATCATTACCATGGTGGTTGTGTTTACTGAAGATCTGGGTCTAGTTGGGGGTGGTTCAAGAGGGTTTACAGCACAGACCAGACAACAACCTAAAGCTGAGTGTTAGGTATTACCCTTCTAATGTCTCTCAGCCATTCCACAGGCTGTCTCACTAGTCATCTGTATCAGTTAGCTATTGCTGCATAACAAACTACCCACAATTTTTGGTCACAATTCTGTGCATTAGCAATTGATGATCAGCAATGTGGTTCTTCTGGTTTCAGCTGGTCTCTCATATGGATCGTCAGTTAGCTGTGGTCAGTTTGCTGATCTTGGCTGAACTCTCACATGTCCGGGGGCTTGGTTGGGACAGGTAAGCTCTATTTCATGTGGTTTCTCAACTTGTAGCAGTTAAGCCCAGGTTTGTTCACATGGCAAGTGAATGGAAGCATGCAAGGTCTCCAAGATGTAGGCCTACAATTGGCACTCTAGTACTTTTACTGTATTCTGTTGGTCAAAGCAACTCATAGAATCAGCCCCGATTCAAGAGGAAACAAAAAGGAATCTCCTTTTGGATACAAGGAGCTGCAAAGCCACATGGCAAAGGTTTTGTGGATACAAGGCAGAGTGAAGTACTGTATCTATGTTTTGTAACCTATGGCTCCATCTTTTCCCCTCAGGGTCTCTCCTATTGTCTTATTGTTGGATCTCCAGTCTCTCCTCCTGGACTGTCTGGATCTCTTTCCAAAGAGATCTCTTCTCCCTCTTCTAGGTTCCCCAACTCTTCTTCCTACTTGAAGAAGATTCCAACTTCTTGTAACTTTATTATGCAAAATGTTTATTTTTCTTTGTTGACAATGTTTTCCTTTCCAATCATGTTCTCACCGAAAATAGTCCTAAGTGTGTTGATGAATGTATACCAGTGGTTCTCAACCTGGGCATTGGAGTCACCTGCAAAACTTTAACAAATTACTGATGCCTGGATCCCACCCCCAGATGTGGGGTAGGCTTTGATGTTGGTATTTAAAAAAAATCCCTCCAGGTGGTTCTGATATGTAGCTAAGGTTGAAAACCAGTGGAATAAACAAAAACACCGTGTATCTCTGAGATGAATTTTGCTCCTTTTTTAAAATGTGGACATCTTAGAAGCTGGATTTTTTTTTTTAATGAGCAAATTCCCTTTTCATACTACACTTGTGTAGTGTCCAGTGCATTGCAGATAGCTCACTAAATATGAGCCATCATCAGTGTTACTGTTGCCGTCAAGGATAGGACAGTGTGTTGGTGAGGAACGTGGGCTCTGAAGTCAGACCATTTCACCTCTCTCTGCCTCAGTTTCCTCATCTATAAAATGTGGATAATTAAAATTCTTACTTCATAAATATCTACTTACCTCATAGGACTGTTGTGGGGATTGTCTTAATGGTTGAACTTAGACACAGAGTAAGTGTTCAATAAATGGTGGGTACTATGTAATTATTGTTTTATTCTTTCAGCACCCCATTTTTTTTTTAACTGAGCTCAGTTTCCTTTCTCTTTGGACCAGTTTCCAAATCAAATGTGATGACAATGGATGGGGAGAGGTGGTGGTGCAGTTACACTGGAGCGTGCTGGGGCTGGAGGATGCGGAAGAGAGACATTTCCATTGCTTGGGGGAGCCCTCAGCTCTGCCAAGTCTAGATTAGTCACAGCATTAAGAAAATTCTTTCACAAACTTGGGAATTGTCTTTCTTTTCCAAGTTGAAGTTTTCTTCAGCCCAAACATTCAGTTTAATGGAGGGAGCTTCAAACTTGTGCAATTACTTGAGTAGTGCATAGTTGGCACATTTAGCTAATTCAGATGTCCTGAAGATAATACATGTGAACTAGGATACGAAAATCTGCCAGGAGCCTGGGCCGGGTCTGAGTGCCCGCCTGGGTGGTGGGGTACAGTCAGCATACTGAGGGGGTGGTGGGTAGGACAGAGGACATCTTGGAATCACAGAGAGAGTCAGCGGGACCCTTTGATGTCTAGACCCACATATAGGGTAACAGAGTCTTAGAAGAATTAAGCATATCCAAATCATAACTGTGACTGGTAGAGCTCAGACTAGGGGAATCACGCGGATGTTAACTGTCATTGTGTCCTTCCTTGTGCCAGGCTTGTGTTGGGTCTCTATCTTTACTACCTCAGTTACATCTCACAATTCCAGGAAATAGGGATTATTGGCTACATTTTGTAGCTGAGAAAACTGAGGCTTCGAGTTATGATGCAGCAGCAACTAAATGAAGAGTTAGGTCACCACACAGTAAGCCTGTGACACCACAAGGACTGTTTAAAGCATTGGAATGACTTAAAAAAAACACAAACTCCTGTAAAAATTCTGTTCACCCAGAAACAAATTGCTCACCTATCTGTAGATGCAGAATGGAATTAGCTCCATGGTATGATTATAGGAAGACCGTAAGTTAAAAAAAAATCCTTTCCAAAAACTGAAAATCAGAAAACCCAAATCTCACTTCAATTTCCTCTCACCTTACACATTGATATTGGAAAATAAATTAGAGCTCAACTTAAGGCTTGAATTTCTGATACAATGAAATCATTCTTGAAAGAAGCTAAAACTCAGTGTGACCTGAAAGACGCAACATGGTATAGGGTAATGAGCAGTGTGATCTCATATTTTAAAGAACCAATTTGGGTTAAAACTTGGTCAGCCCAGAACAAGTCACATATATGGAAAATTCTGGAGGAAAGGGCATGGACAAGATCTTATTTGTTGGAAAAAAAAGTCCAAATTATAAAATATTTAGAAAATATACAATTTTATTATTATTATTTATAAACAAATGTATGTGGATAAGATGGGGATAAGGAAAAGATAAATCTCAACAGCCCTATTAATGTCTCACAGGCATAAAAAAATTACAAAATTAGGATGCCGTATAGTAGAGTGGCTAAGTTTTTAGACTTGGGAGTCACACTTCCTGGTTTCATATCCTGCTTGTATCATGTTTCTAGTTATGTTACTTTGTGTAAGTTTACTTAACTTCTCTGGGGTTGGGGACCCCTGAGTTAATGTATTATTATCTTCTTCCCAGTGCAGGATTCTCTTAATAGAAATCCTCTCTGAATTGTTACCTTATTGCTAGTAATATGTTTTTTTGATTTTAGGCAACCACTTTCCTGGTTTCTGGTCATTATCTTTGCATCGGAATGTCTGGGATTACCTCTTGTCAACTTTAATTTACCACTTGCCCATGGTTTCCTTGGCTTAGACCAGCTGCTCTTGCATTGTTTTTCACATTAGTCATGATTTGCAGAGCTTTGGCAAATGTACACTGGCTCATTGTTTGCAGCAAGAGGCACTGTGGAGGGGAAGGCAGTTTCTCCTGTGTCAGTCCCACCAGAAGGTGGCCATGGCATATCTGCTTGCTCTGGACATGTCTGTTGGGTGTGTAACTCATGGATGGGTGTGTTATTTTCATGTCTGCACCCAGTGGCTTTGCCGAGCACTCAGCCTCTTACCTACTCCAGGTCCTCCTGGAGATAAGGCACTGCACTAAGGCAGGAATAGGGTTATCTGGGGGCCATACGGAGAAGAAAGAGATAGACTGCTTTCCTAGCCAAAATACCACCACAGACTTTTTATTAAATTAATTTTTTTTGGAGTAGAGTTGATTTACAATGTTGTGTTAGTTTCTGCTGTACAGCAAAGTGAAATCAATTATACATATATCCACTCTTTTTTAGATTCTTTTCCCATATAGGTCATTATAGAGTATTGAGTAGAGTTCTCTGTGCTATACAGTAGGTCCTTATTAGTTATCTATTTTATTTATAGTAGTGTGTATATGTCAATCCCAATCTCCCAATTTATCTCCCTCCCCAATCCCCCTTGGTCCAACACAAACTTTTAAAAGCAAACAGCACAAATGTTTCTATTACCATGTTCTTGGATTGGAAGAATCAATACAGTGAAAATGACTATACTACCCAAAGCAATCTACAGATTCAATGCAATCCCTATCAAATTACCAATGGCATTTTTTACAGAACTAGAACAAAAAATCTTAAAATTTGTACGGAGACACAAAAGACCGCAAGTAGCCAAAACAATCTTGAGGGAAAAAAACGGAGCTGGAGGAATCAGACTCCCTGACTTCAGATTATATTACAAAACTACAGTAATCAACAATATGGTTCTGGCACAAAAACAGAAATATAGATCAATGCAACAGGATAAACCCAAGAGATAAACCCACACACCTATGGTCAGCTAACCTATGACAAAAGAGGCAAAGATATACAATGGAGAAAAAGCAGTCTCCTCAATAAGTGGTGCTGGAAAAACTGGACAGCTACATGTAAAAGAATGAAATTAGAACACTCCCTAACACCACACACAAAAATAAACTCAAAATGGATTAAAGACCTAAATGTAAGATTGGACTCTATAAAACTCCTAGAGGAAAACATAGGAAGAACACTCTTTGACATAAATCACAGCAAGATCTTTTTTGACCCACCTCTTAGAGTAATGGAAATAAAAACAAAAATAAACAAATGGGACCTAATTAAACTTTAAAGCTTTTTCACAGCAAGAAAACTATAAATAAGACAAAAAGACAACCCTCAGAATGGGAGAAAATGTTTGCAAATGGATCAGCAGACAAAGGATTAATCTCCAAAATATATAAACAGCTCATGCAGCTCAATATTAAAAAAATGAAAAACCCAATTAAAAAATAGGCAGAAGACCTAAAAAGACATTTCTGCAAAGAAGACATACAGATGGCCAAGAGGCACATGAAAAGATGCTCAACATCACTGATTATTAGAGAAATGCAAATCAAAATTACAATGAGGTATCACCTAACATGGGTCAGAATAAGCATCATCAAAAAATCTACAAACAGTAAATGCTGGAGAGGGTATGGAGAAAAGGGAACCCTCTTGCACTATTGGTGGGGATGTAAATTGATACAACCACTATGGAGAGCAGTATGGAGGTTCCTTACAAAACTAAAAATAGAATTACCATATGACCAAGCAATCCCATTACTGGGCATATACCCTGAGAAAACCATAATTCAAAAAGACACATGCACCCCAATGTTCATTGCAGCACTATTTACAATAGCCAGGTCATGGAAGCAACCTAAATGCCCATTGACAGATGAATGGATAAAGAAGATGTGGTACATATATACAATGGAATATTAGGAATGAAAAGGATTCCTTAAAAAGGAATGAAAAGGATTCCTTGAAAAGGAATGAAAGCCATAAAAAGGAATGAAATCGTGTCATTTGTAGAGACGTGGATGGACCTAAAGACTGTCATACAGAGTGAAGTAAGTCAGAAAGAGAAAAACAAATATCATATATTAATGCATATATGTGGAATCTAGAAAAATGGTACAGATGGACTGGTTTGCAAGGCAGAAATAGAGACACAGATATAGAGAACAAACGTATGAACATCAAAGGGGAAAAGTGGGGTGGGGGGTGATGGTGGTGGGATGAATTGGGAGATTGGGATTGACATATATACACTAATGTGTATAAAATAGATAACTAATAAGAACCTGCTGTATAAAAAATGAATAAAGAAGAAAAACAAGTTATGCAAGTGAAAAAAAAAAGAAGAAGAAATAAAATAATAGTGCCTTGAAATTGATATGATGATGCTCTCATCAGGCAAGTGACCTCTTGGGAGGGCTCCAGAAGACCCCTGGTGCTTGGCATTATGATGTAGATACTTCCTTCCTCACTTTGTAATGAATCTTGATCAAGTGTGTGTGTGTGTGTGTGTGTGTGTGTGTGTGTAAAAGAGAGAGAGTGATTGTGACAGTTAAGGGACAACTTGGCTGGGCCATGCTGCCCAGATATGTTGTCAAACATATGTGTTGTCAAACATATGTGAGAGTGTTTTTGGATGTGATTAAAATTTAAATTGGTGGGCTCAAGTAAAGCAGATTGCTCTCCCTAGTGTGGTGAGCCTTACCCAATAAGTTGAAGGCCTGAACAGAACAAGACTGATTTTCCCCTGGGCAAGAATTCTGTCAGTCGATGGCCTTTGGACTTGAACTGCTCTTCCTGGTTCTCCAGCCTGCTGGCCCACCCTGCAGATTTTGGATTTGCCAGCCTCCATAATGCATGAGCCAATTCCTTAAAAGAAATCTCTTGCTGTTGGTTCTGCTTCCCTGGAGAACCCTGACTAATTCTGGTGAGACAATAGGAGTATCAGTGTTCTCTGCTGCCTTGTATCAGCTGAGGGACTTCACTTGACAACTCTGCTCATAGCACTTTTTTCACAAAGATTCTGCATTTTAGAAATACTGTAGTCTTTTTCTCTTGTGCCTGCTTTTCAGTATTTCCTTACTTGGGATAAATTAAAAGCATAAAACAGGGAATAATATGGTCATTATTAGATTGTACTATGTTCAAGGGAATCTTAATTCAAACTAAGACCAAAGACACACACTCACTCCTCTTCTGATGACAAAATAAAAGACAATATAAGCCAGTTTCCATCAACATAGTTCTATTATAAGGAGCTACAAGGCAAGGATCATTTTAATAATTATAATATGATAGTAATAACAATAGCTGCCACTTAGGAGCCCTTACAAATTATTGGGCATATACAGGACTTTACATATATTATTTCCTTAAACATGATAATAGATTTGAGCAGCCTCCCCAAATGCACCGGGGAATCACTGCAGGCTCCCAAGTTGCAGTGTTTAGTATCTCCCTAGGAATGATACATTTTGAAAGGGCTATCTCCAGATGATTTTCTACCAGATTCTTTCCAGTTTAGTTTTATGTATCTTCAACCCTTCATGTGGTAGAGTAAATATGTACGGTGGAGGTTTTGTTTACCTAGATCCAATGGCAGAAAAGCCAGCATCATCAGAGAATATGTTTATTCTGGGTAATCAAGTATTCTGGTGATACAGATTTCACATAACCATATGCAGCTGAACAGTTGTCAGATAAATTTAATTCAATAAGATATATTTAATGCTCTGCCTCTGGAATGTAATTGCATTTTGATGGGTCATAAACCTCTTTAGGATATCTCACTGCCTTTGGGTCATCTTCACAGTCTTCAATTCTCACTGTGTTGTACCACTACTTTTTTTTTTTTTTGCAGGGGTATAAACTTTATTCCTAATATTTTATGTCATAAGCTGGGCAATAGTAACATGGGAGTTTAATATATAACTTACATTCTTCATGTCTAAACTGTTTTAAACAAAAAACAAGAACAAAGATTCATGCAGTCTCTGCTTCCAGAGAGACCTGGTTTTGAATCCTGGGTCTGTTACTTAGAAGCTGTGCAATGCTGAGTAAATCACTGAACTGCCCTAAATGTTAGTTTGCTTTTCTGTGATTGGGGATAAAAATAGAAGCTATCACATAGGAATGCTATAGAATATTGAAATAACAGGATACTTAAAGCTCTTAGCATACTGCCCTGTTCTAGAATAAGTGCCAAAGAAGAATAACCTCTGTTTAAACATGCTTTAAATAGTCTCCTTGATTTTTTTATGCTCTTTATTTTATTTTTTGACATCTTTATCGGAGTATAATTGCTTTATAATGTTGTGTTAGTTTCTGCTGTATAACAAAGTGAATCAGCTATACGTACACATATATCCCCATATCTCCTCCCTTTTGTGTCTTCCTCCCACCCTCCCTATCCCACCCCTCTAGGTGGTCACAAAACACTGAGCTGATCTCCCTGTGCTATGTGGCTGCTTCCCACTAGCTATCTATTTTACATTTGGTAGAGTATATATGTCCATGCTACTCTCTCATTTCGTCCCAGCTTACCCTTTCCCCTCCCCACGTTCCCAAGTCCATTCTCTACGTCTACATCTTTATTCCTGTCCTGTCCCTAGGTTCTTCAGAACAATTTTTTTTAGATTCCATATATATGTGCTAGCATACGGTATTTGTTTTTCTCTTTCTGACTTACTTCACTCTGTATGACAGACTCTAGGTCCATCCACCTCACTACAAATAACTCAATTTCATTTCTTTTTATGGCTGAGTAACATTCCATTGTATATATGTGCTACATCTTCTTTATCCATTCATCTGTCGATGGACACTTAGGTGGCTTCCATGTCCTGGCTACTGTAAATAGACGTGCAATGAACATTGTGGTACATGACTCTTTTTGAATTATGGTTTTCTCAGGGTATATGCCCAGTAGTGGGTTTGCTGGGTCATATAGTAGTTCTATTCTTAGTTTCTTAAGCGACCTCCATACTGTTCTCCATAGTGGCTGTACCAATTTACATTCCCACCAACAGTTCAAGAGGGTTCCCTTTTCTCCATACCCTCTCCAGCATTTATTGTTTCTAGATTTTTTGATGATGGTCATTCTGCCCAGTGTGAGGTGATACCTCACTGTAGTTTTGATTTGCATTTCTCTAATGTGTATCACTACTTTCTAATCAATAGGATGCTAAATAAATGAGCCTTTATTGCATTACTTGCCATAGGGGAAAAGGGGCTGTGTTTGTCTATAAAAGTATCATTTGAGGTCTATTTAAAAGTGTTATAAGGTAATGGGAAAAAGGAGCTGTGAAATATACTTTCTCCTTACTCACTGTCCACCAGCACCTGTCGGGCTTTCTGGATGTTTTTGTCCTGGATTTGCTGCCCGCATAGGCGACAGAGGCATACATTGTCTTCTGAACTCACTTAACTTCTGTAACAGGTATTTATCCTTTCCCTGATGGTGCTGTTGCCCTTATTTCAAGGGGTAGGATTTTCACCCAGGAAATGCTGTGTGCATGGTGCCTGCAGGGACACCAATCACTGGTGTCCACAAAGTGCTGCCCAAGGCCTACCAAACCCAGACAGTGGAGGAAGGCTTTTGCAGGCGGACTTCCCTAGGTTCGAGGACAAATGAAGTCACTTGCTGGCTGTGTGACCCTGAGAGGATAATTCGACCTCTCTGAACCTCCTTTTTCTTATCTGTAAAATTGGGGTGATAATTCCTGTGCCATGGGGGAGGGGAAGGACTGTGAAGATTCAGTGAGCTAATTAATATAAAATGCTTAGTACGTGGTCTGGAATGATAATTCATGAACGGCAGTGAGTCTAATTGCTTGTAAACCCGCCATCAGCTCAGATTTCCCGGACCATTGGAGACACAGAATCTCAAATTATACTGTTAAAGGCTAAAGACATCCCCAAGATGTCTGAAAATTCCTGAGGCTTAATCCCAAGTGGACAGTCTGCCCCTTCCCCCTACACCCCCTTTGATTCCAGGTCTCCAGCTCTTCTGTCTACAAGCACTACTTCTGTTTAGACGCTAACAAAGGAGAAGAGTTCTTCTGTTTCAATACTAACATTGTAGTACTTTGACCTCCAAATTTACCTTCCAGTTCAGGAATCTTCATTTACTTTTCCTGAAAGGCCAGATTCAGAATGTGAAATTAGAGGAACAGCACATGGGGTGACGGTGGAACCGTCTCTTCTCCGGCAGCTTTCCAATGAGAATGTGCTCATCACTGTCTCTAAAGAAATAAATGTCTTGTTTGAACAAAAAAAATCACCACTCACTCATTATTGACCCAGATCCTTTACTCAAAACATGATCAAGAAGGTAGGGAAAGCCAGTGTGTGTGTGTGTGTGTGTGTGTGTGTGTGTGTGTGTGTGTAACAAATTTTTTCATTTTAAAGTTTTCTAATAGAACATGTCAAAATAAACAAAAGTAGAGAGAATAATGTAATAAACTCCCATGCACCATCATTGCCCAGTTGCTTTGGCAATTATCAGCTCACGCCTAGTCTTGTTTCATTTCTGCTGCCCTCTACTATACTACCCTCCCCAACAGCCGGAATGGATTCTTTTGAAGCAAATACAAGATAGCAAACCACTTCATCCATAACTCTTTTTATGTGTATTGCTAAATGAGAACCTTTTAAGAACTGAAACCACGTAACCATTTTCACACCTCAAAATGGACAACAAAAGAATTTCCCTATATATATATTTTTTTTTTCAAAAAAGAATTGGTTTGGGGAATTTCCTGGCAGTCCAGTGGTTAGGACTCTGTGCTCTCACTGCCGAGGCCCTGGGTTTGATCCCTGGTTGGTGAACTAAAATCCCACAAGCCTCAGGGTGTGGCCAAAAAAAAAAAAAAAAGAATTGGTTTGTTTCAATCAGGTCCAAATAAGGTCCACACCTTCTCTTAAATTTCTTTTAATCTATAATCTTTTAATCTTTTTTTCCTTTTCAATTTATACATGGAAGAAACAGAGTCATCTGTCCTGTAGTTTCTCACATTTTGTATTTTGCAGCCCTGAGTGTCATTTCATCTGTAACTTGTTTCTCTGACCAACATTTCCTATAGAGTAATTCTTTAGACCTACAGTCTAGAATGGAAGGTTTGATCTGATTTAAGTATAATTTTCCATCAAGAATTCTTCATAAGTGGTATTGCATACTTCTTTCAGGAGGCAAACTGGGCAACCCGTTGTCTGTTTGTTGTAGTTTATCGTCTTTGATTAGATCCGATTTTTGAGTAGGGATTGCAAAACGGTAATATTCTAATTCTATCATTCCTTCATTTATTCACTGGAAGACTTCTAGAATGAGAAACTTTTCCTTAAAACTATTTGGTTACCCTGAGATACAGTTTGTATGGCAAAGGCAGGTTAAATCCTTGATTCTTAACATGTGTTCAGAATAATGAATTGTTTCTCAGGCATCCTCCAAAGGTGATCAATGAGTTTTGTTGTCAAGTATAATTACAACCTCATGGATTTTAACATATTTGATGTGTTTCAGTTCATTGCAGTCATTATTGTTGTTGGTTTTCAAAAATTTTGCCTTTTGCCTCTGAGAACCTCTTTCTGTTTGCTTCTGAATCCTTTGATACAAGCCCAGTATTTTTTGATAACTTCCTTGCTGTCCGTTATGACAAATGTTCTAGGTACATTTTGTACATTTCCTGCTCCAGACCTAGAATCAGCAGTTTCTCCAAGGAGGCTTAGTTCCTTCTGTGAAAAGCAATATTGAAAGATCACAAGCTGGCTTTGGGGCTGCTCACTGCTTATGAGTTGGTCATTGTTTCTAGGATGTTTCAGTGGGCAGAATGATAAAAAATATTTAGGAGAAAATACATCATGAGTTCCTGCTAATATTTTGAATTGGAACTTAGTACTGCAGGACTTTAACTTCTTTGATTTTGTATTTGTATATTTCCACTCTTCTGCCAAAATCTTGGTTCCAAACAATATTAACATAATTACTTTTGACTTTACTATCTACGTTTCAGAATGATGATATTAATATAATTGCTAGCAGAATGATTTCTGAAAACAGTTCAAGATTTTTAAAGTGATTTTTGTCCTTAGGTTCTAACCCACTAGGGTTCACAGAAATATTACTGTTTGTTTTTTTTCTTCCTTTTTTAAGATTTTATTTCATTTTAATTTATTTTTGGTTGTGTTGGGCTGTGCGCGGGCTTTCTCCTGTTGCAGCAAGCTTGGGCCACTCCTTGCTGCGGTGCATGGGCTTCTCATTGCGGTGTCCTCTCCTATTGTGGAGCATGGACTCCAGGAGCATGGGATTCAGTAGTGGTGGCTCGCAGGCTTCAGTAGTTGTGGCATGTGGGCTCAGCGGTTGTGGCTTGCAGGCTCTAGAGCCCAGGCTTAATAGTTGTGGTGCATGGGCCTAGCCACTCCACAGCATGGGAGATCCTCCCGGACCAGGGCTTGAACCCATATCCCCTGCATTGGCAGGCGGACTCCTAACCACTGTGCCACCAGGAAACCTGATATTACTGTTTTTAAATTACTTGGATTAGTTCCTCTCAGGTTATGCTTCCGACTCAATACGCAGCGAAGTTCATTTGTTTAATTTGCTTTCTATTTTTAGAAATAGCTTCTTTTCATTTTGATTTAATGTTGTTTTGTAGTTATGTAAAGAATTTACATGGTTCCAATGTCAAATCTATACAGTCAGTTATATTCAGAGAAGTTCTAGCTTCTGTTCTTATTCTCTCCGCTTTGATCCCTCGTTTCCCCTAAGGTAACGATTAAACAAATATGGTTTATCCTTTTATTTTCTGAAGTATAAGCAAATGCACACTTACATGTGTTTATATATGTACATAATTTTATATACATACAAATACATAAATTTGTGTCTTCCCCTTCATTATTAGATAAATGGTATCATACTATATATACTTCCTTCAATCCTGCTTTTTTCACTTAATAGCTATCCTAGAGATTGCTCCATAATGTTATATAGAAATCATCCTTGTTCCTTTTAACTGCAAACTGTTCATCGAGAGGGTGCAAGCACATTTTATTCAACCAGAACCTTATTGTGGGTATTTTGCTTGCTTCTAGTTTTTTTGGTTTTTGGTAATAACTAGTGCTGAAATAAATAACCTTGTACATACATGTTTGGATATTTTTTCCAGTGTATCTATGGGATATATTCCTAGAAGTGAGATTTCTAAGACAAAGGGTAAATGTAATTTTGCTAATATTGCCAAATGCCCATCCACAGCGTTGTAATACCATTTCGCGTTCCCGCTGCTCCCACTAGAAGTGTACGAGAGTAGTTCTTTCTCCATAGTCTCTCCAACAGGACTTGTCTTTTAGGTTTTTATTAATCTGATAGTTAAGAAATAGTCTTTAACTTACAATTGTTTTTTATTTTTAGTGAGGTACAGTGTTTTTCTCATATGTTTTAGGGCTATTTGCATTTCTTTCCTGTAAACTAGTGTTCATATTGCTTGTCCATTTTTTCTTTTTTCTTTTTTTTTTTTTGCGGTACGCGGGCCTCTCACTGTTGTAGCTTCTCCCGTTGCGGAGCACAGGCTCCGGACGCGCAGGCTCAGCGGCCGTGGCTCAGGGGCCCAGCCGCTCCACGGCATGTGGGGTCTTCCCGGACCGGGGCACGAATCCGTGTCCCCTGCATCGGCAGGTGGACTCTCAACCACTGCGCCACCAGGGAAGCCTAATTCTTTGAACAATATTGGCTGCTAGGCCTGGTCTGAGCTGAGCTCTAGTAAAGCTAACCACTTCCTCGTTAGCTCAGAGAGAGGGTGACCTTCCTCCAGACCAGCTGAGAGACAGACTAGATCCAAGTCAGCCAGGTGATGCTCTTGCTGCATGACAAGGGAGGTCAGGGGGACATCTAAGAGGACACAGCTGGGGAAGAGATCTGGAGAGAAAGCGCTCTATGGGATAAAGCGGTTGATGTTATCAGCGCATGGAAATGACACCCGGGCAGGTTTCACAGCCCGGGCAGGATTCCCAGCGAAGTAACTCTCAGAAAAGGTGGAGTGGACGGACAGCTGGTGAGAATGCTCCTAGGGTGGAAGTGTTGACGTTTTGGCTGTGGCTCTGTGAGCTGATGCATCTGCCTAGCGGACTGAGCTGCGCATCTAATTGTCGTGCCTGGTAGGTAAGTAGAGCTGCGTAGGAGACGCATTCTACAGGAGCTCAGCCCAGGGCAGCTGTGAAGTGCTTTGATTTTTTTTTTTTTTTAATTCACACCTGGATTCAAGCCTTGGAGAGTCCATTTTTATCTTCTTTGTTCCTCAGTTTCCTTATTTGTAAAGTAATAAAAATAATGACCTCCCAGTTTCGTTGTGAGGATTAAATGAGATACTATGCTTAGACCAATTCGGAAAGTGCCCGGCAAAGGCCCGCATTAGATCGGTGGGTCTCAGCCTGAGCTGTGCCTTTGGTACCAAGAAGAACCTAGAGATGGTTGCTGTCAGGTCATCAAACACCAATCCTATCAGAATCCCTATGATTCCACGCAGCCAGGGCTCAGAACCTCAGTCCTGAAAATTTATTATTTGTCTTCAGAAAATTCTTTCAGGGGTTAGAAAAGAGTGGTGGGTTTTGGTTAACTTTTAGTCAAGGCCCGTGTTGTTAACTGTTATTAGTTTTCTTTTGTATTTGTAACTTAGAGACGGTACAGCCACCTCTGTCTTGTAAGTCTGTTTGGATATAGTCCTGGTTCTAGGCAATCCCCTTTGTTTCTCATGTTTAGGGAACAGATTTAAAAATAGTCCCTCTGGAGCCCTGCCTCTGTGACACACTGGTCAAGCTCATCAGGTTTAAATTAGGGGCATGGGGGTGAGTGGGATTCTAGCAGTTTAATTCAAGATGCTCTGCAGGGCCTCCCCCATGCTTTGTGAGGGAGACCTGGCGTTTCCTGAGCGTCATTGGTGACCCCCGAGAATCTCTCCCCAGTGGCCCCCCTCCTCCCCTCCTCTGCACTGTGAGAAGCTCCTGAGGACTGGCAGAGGCAGGGGAACTAAGTAGATCGTAGATGTGAGATTTCAGCTCCTGGATTTTCTCATGTAGCAACTGGGAAATTTCAGGCTTAAGATAACAGAAGTTTTCCAGAAATTCTCCTGGGTTGTTACTGACACTAGGCTTAATATTACCCTGAGTGGAAAGAGCAAAGGGAGAAAAAAATTTCTCCTTTTTCTTCCGAGTTGCTAGGTGTGGTCATGTAGAAAGAAAATTTTCTTCCCTTTTGGGTGGGCAGTGAGTTTAAAGGGTTTCTCTAGTGTTGAACTGCCTGACCTGAAACACTAGGAGAGAGACCGAAGGGCCTGTTGTCGGTCACACTGTCTTCTCCTTCCTTCTTTGCTCAGGGCAAAGATAATCTTCAAGTACTGAAATGTTCTTATTCACATTTTTAACAGTAAAACATGAAAGAGGAGATCAAATAATAAGTAAACTAAGTAAAACAAGTATATTTAAGTGAAAATAAAATGATTAAAAACCCTCAAAACATCTATGATAATAGAACACAATGAATTTGTTCTGAAATGCCTGGTCTGAGGTAACTGCAAATGTTTAGCCTGTGTCTTGTATTTCATATCAGGGTGGGTTTGGCTGCAGGACTTACCTCTTCCTTTTTTTGTTAACAGCTTTATTGAGATAAAATTAATGCACATAAAATTCACCCATTTAAAGTATAGAATTCAATAGCTTTTAGTATATTTACAGAATTGTGCAACCATCATCACAATGAATTTTAGAACATTTTCACCAGCACAGAAAGAAACCCCAGATCCTTTAACTATAACCCTCCACCCCATCCCCCTACTCCCTGACCTCAGGCAACCATTAATCTACTTTCTAGCTCTATGAACTTCCCTGTTATGGACATTTCACATGAATAGAATCATACAGTACTTGGTCTTTTTTTGTCTGGCTACTTTTGCTTTATCCATGTTGTAGCATATGCCAGTGTTTCATTCCTTTTTATGGCTGAAAACTATCCTATTATGTGGATATACCACATTTTGTTTACCCATTTGGCAGATGAATGGACATTTGGGTGTTTTTACTTTTGGTTATTATGAATAATGCTGCCAGGAACATTCAGGTACAAGTTTTTGTTTGAACATACGTTTTCATTTTTCTTAGATACATACCTAAGAATGAAATTGCTAGGTCCAATGGTTTAAGTTTTTGAGGAAACTTCCAGATTTTTTTTCCAGAGTGTCTGTATCATTTTACATTCCCACAAGAAGTGTATGAGGATTCTGATTTCTCTACATCCTCTCCAATACTTGTTATTATATGTGTCCTTTTTATTATAGCTATCTTAATGGGTACAAAGTAGTATCTTATTGCGGTTTTGATTTACATTTTGCTTACGCCTAATCACGTGGACCATCTTTTCATATATTTGTTAGCTATTTGTGTACCTTCTTTAATAATGTCTATTCTTACCCTTTGTCTATTTTTATTAGATTTTTATGTATTTATTTTTGAATTGTAAGAGTTTTTTTTACGTCTTCTAGCTACAATTCCCTTCTCAGATATGTGATTTGCAGTATTTTCTCCCATCCTGTGGGTTGTCTTTTCACTTTTTCAATAGTATTCTTTGAAGCACAGATTCTTAATTTTGATGAAGTCCAATTTGTTTTTTCTATTGTTTGTGCGTTTGCTGTTATATCTAAGAAACCATTGCCAAATCTAAGGACGTACAGATTTACCACTGTTTTCTTCTAAGGGTTTTACAGAGTTCTTACACTTAAGTCTTTAATCCATTCTGAGTTAATTTTTCTGGATGGTGTGAGGTAGGAGTTTGACTTCATTCCTTTGCATGTGGATATGCAGTTGTTTCAACACCAGTTGTCGAAAAGGCTATTTTTTTCCCAGGAAATACTTCTTAAGGACAACATTTTCAGAGGCAGTCCCAATGTTTTGTTGTCTAGTGAGAGACTCATAAGCAGAGAAGGGAAACCAATGTTTATTGAGCCCCCAATATCCAAGTCACAGAGTCCTCCTAGACAAGGATGGTGATTTCCAGGCATATCCATTGCCAGTCTCTTATTTGTACCCATGACAGGAATTACTAATCAATCACAGCACACGTGCTACCAGGGCTAGCATGAAGCAGTGGTATCCCAGGAGGATCTGTTTGGGAGGAATTAAAACCGTGTGGTTAATTTTGGATATGTTGAGTTCGTTGTGCGTTTGGGAAGTGTAGATCGTGCTCTGGCAAAAATTGGTTGGACTAAAAAGACTGAAGCCCAGACCAAGAGAGAGATCTGGGCGGTGAGAGAGACTTGAGACTTTGGTGTACAGATGGGAACAGATCCAACCTCCTAGAATGAGTGATGAGGCCAGACAACTTGGGATTGACCCCAGGAGTCTGGTGAGGCTACAAATAGGACTACCAGGGACTGGCTCGAGAGGTAGAAGAAAAACCAGGACCGAGTACTGGCAAACAAACCAAGGGTAAAGGGCATTTCAGGGAGAGCTGTGGATAGTGTCAGATGTTTCAAGAGGTCTGGTAAGGTGCAGCCTGGAGAGCGTCTCTGATTATCATGAGGAGGTGTTATCACCTTGGCGAGGGCAGTTTCAATGGGGTACAGGAGGTGGAAACAACGTGCAATGGTCTGGGCAGTGAACTGGATGTGAGGAATGACCCATGCTGGTGAAATCTGATAAGAGAGACAGAGATAGGTCTCAGAAAACCAACAAGATTATTGTCATTTCTTGGAATTAAGAAAAAAACTGAGGTCAAATAAAACATTCAGTAGACTGTGAAAAAAAATGTCTGAGGCAAGATGAGCATCTTTGTGTCTGCCAGATTCGGTCTTCACGTACAACATCAAGTCAACTGCAGTGTTGTATGAGACAGATCCTGCAGAAATGGATCCTAAATGATGGGGGGAAATTACTACCGAGCACAGGCCTTGCTAAAGAATATTTACTGGTGGATAAAGCAGAGAATCCTTAAGCTGTGTTTCTCAGAGAAGGGTCCACGTGATTACCCACATAAGGAATCCAGAGGGCTTTAAAAATGTTGATCCCTGGGCTGCACCCCAGACCTGCTGAACCAGGATCTCATGACATAAGGCCCAGTTTTAATAAACTCTCCAGATTTAGAAAGCTCTAGAAGGCATTTGTCCAATGTATGGCTGATGTGGATATTTCCTAACCATTCCAGTCACAGGATTCTCTAGCAGTTTCCTGACATGGGTAACTAGCGCCAGATCAAGGACCTTGTCTAATTGCCGGGAGCAACCATCTATAGATGGAGTAAAAATATTTCTGAAATAAACAACTGCAAACCGGATCTACTTCTGTCAGAATAGAGAGCAGGGGAAAAAACCTCTTCATTAGCCCCAAACTGTCTTTTTTGAATATTTTTAGGTTGAACACAGGTGACTCTTAGCTAAGATTTTGCAACTGCATTATGTATGGTTCGGTGTTTCTTGGCATTAGTGATTTATTTTCTTATCTAACTCTTAAATCATTTAATAATGCCTTAAAGTGTCCTGGTTTGGAAAATTGCCCAAAACAACAAAAGAATCCCAAACTCAAACAAACCCACAGACGAGTATAAGGGCTGTAAAAGTAGGGGGTGTATTGCTTATATTTAAACGCACACTGTCCTGGCCAGTGAAAGGAATTAGGGAAAATTCTGCTTCAGCCTCAAACATTCACTAGCAGAAAATTAGTTTCACCTCATCCCACTAAATAAATATGGAACAAAAGATGTAAAATATTGGTTTGAGGGGGTACAAAATCGTTCACTTGTCTGGGTTCCCATCAGCCTTGGTTGAGCCTGCCTGCAATCCTATTTGGAAATATGGAATTAAACAACTGAAAGGAGTTCAATTCTAAAAAGTATTTACTGAGTGCTAATGGAAGACAAAGTTTCTGCCATCATTAAGTTAACCTTAAGAGACAGATATCGAGTAATTAAAAAATATTATTGTTACGTATGTATGTATTATCCAACTTCTGTCAGGTGAGGCTGTATGTTGATAGGCTCATGATAAAATGTTCTCAAGACACATGATATGTAATGCAAATAAAGTCCATTTTAAAGTGCAAGTGCATGAAAAATGGAAAAATTTAGCATTCGTAGACTTCGTTTACCATGAGTTTTAAGTAATAGGAATATTAAAAATGTAACATACTTTGAATTTTAAGAATCATTCCAAATTTCATAAAGTTTTTATCTGGGAGGCTCTCCAAACTTTATTCATTGCTGACTAGCACTGTCCATAAATTAAATATTACTTATATATTTTCTAGGGCTAATGTTTGAGGAATGGTTAAAACATTATAGACAGAAGTGCTAATATGTTTTAATACCATGAAGCTGTTCGTCAGAAGTATTTGCCCAAATCTTTCCAATTGTTCACTTGTTTCCATCATATACATAATTTATGTCTACTTCGCTCTGATACAGGGAATTAGTCATCTTCATCAATTAGATTTTCCTTATTATTCCTATTATTACTGAGTCAGTATTAAACTACTGAACTAGAAATGCCTCATTTTTGTGTGACAATGGGTTCCTAAAATGCAGCGATGTTCACTCTGAAACACAGGGCAAAGCGTGCATGCTCTTAATCTTTGGATTTAATCTAGAATTATAAAATCCAGATAATTTTATAAATTATAAATGCATAAGTTAATACATAAACGATGAAACACACAGCTCTGAGCACCATGCTAACCTGTTATCATGGAGAGCACAGGAAAAGCCTTTATAATCCGGAGATGCAATCACCTGTTAATTTCTCTGATGGCTTTTTTAGAGTTTAATCAATCTGATGTTCTGACTTGGAAGCTACAGCCTAGAGGTAGCATAAAATATATAGGAAAGCCCAGTTCAGGAACTTGGCCATCTCCTGTCAGTAACGGCCTCACACAGAGGAATTTCTTCCTGTAGATTTTTTTATTACCTGGAGCCAGAAGGAAAATAATCTGGCAAGTTCAACACTTGTGGTGAATAGGTTGGGCTTTGACTCAGACAGACGAGGGCTGGAGTCCTGATTCTGTAATCACAGGCTGTGTGACTTGGGCAAGAGGTAAAACCCCTCTGTGCCTTTGTTTTCTGTTTATAAGATGGAATCCACTTCAGGCCATGTTGTAAAGACTAAACAAGAAAACATCTTTTTTAACATATGCTATGAACATAGCTGTATAATATTGCTAAGAAACAAGGATTAAAAGTGATATATATATATACATCCTTTTACAGAAAACTTTATAGATTTAAACGTACTTTTTGCATACCTTATTAAAAAGTACAAAAAATTTCCAAAGAAGAAGCAAACTCCTTTCAGAGCAATGCCATGAGATGCTTGTCATTGATTCGGGAAGTGAAACATACAAGAGGAAGCTATTTGATTTTGTGGAACCGAGTCATTTCATTCAGCTCAGGGGAGGGCACAGATGTTAAGAATGTGAGAGCTGCTTAGCCTCACTGACCTCATTTCCCTCAATGTAGTTATCTTGGCTGTGAGACAGAGGAAGAAGGATCTTTCCTGGGCCTGCTGGTCCACTGAGTATGCTAAGCACTGGCACGCAACTAGATGGTTTCACTTCACAGTCCCCAAGATAAACGAGGCTTAGAGCAATCACTAAGTCTTCTTGAGGGGATCTGGGAAGCAAGAAGCCCATCTAGACAGTGGGCTGTGCTCTTGTGCTTTCATTGTGCTCGATGCCCACCTAGCAGATGGAAAACACAACACAGCTCAGGAGAAGCCCAGAAATGAATATCAGAATGGATATCAAATTTGACACAAAGGTGACCTTGATTCTCATCTTTAGTGTAGATTCCAAGAGTGACTGAGGGGTGGGAATCAGGAATCTGTCTAAAAGAGCCCTTGCCTTAAGAAATCTGGGGCCATGTTGTTTAATCGGAAACCTCATTCTGAGTGAAAAAAGTAGTAACTTGCTCTCAGGCAAATCCATTCTCAGAGTGGTGAGAAAAAGGACTTGGTTTGTGGTTTGGGGGAAGGCTACTGCTGGTTGTTTCATGCAGACTTTGAAGAGGACCCTTGGGTTTCAGAAGCAGGTGCAGCCCGTTTACGTCATTGGCTGTACCTTCTGAGTCATTTCCCATATCTCTCGTGGCCGGTTATCAATGAACTGAGTCACTGCTCAGACATGGCACCCTGTGCTTGTCTGTGTTTAAGACGGAATCTACACAAATATATGTCAGCTGAGTCTTCTGTGCTAAGTGGTGGGGGAGCAAAATATGGATGAAACTCTTGGATGTCATGGACCTCGCACTCTACAGATAGTTGAATACACAGAGAGTTTTTCCACTTTAACTTCTTCTTGTCTTCTAATTTATTAAACCTACATTCCAAAATTCAGAAACCTGTTTTGAGATGTATTAGATGTGAATTAACTTCTTTTGGTACAAACGCATTTCTTTCCTGGAGTACAATACCTTTTATGACATCTGATGGTTCCTGAAAATCAATAAAGCCAGTCGATGGTTAATGTTTGACTGAAGGTGAAGGGAGAGGCTGGGGAAGCAGAGCAGAGCCGGAGAGTGTCCTCTGGGGAAGATACTCAAGTCCCAGCAAGAGTCTCAACAGCTGAATGGAAGAAAATAACTTTTAACAACCATTTTGTTACTTACAGAAAGGTAAGCGTTGACATGTCTTAACTATGTCGATAGCGTATTTCTTTACGAATGACAGAATAGATGGTGGAGGGATTACTTAAGTTGCTGGACAAATTGATTCCTTGAGGGGTGCTATGTTATCATTTGCTGGGAAGGAAAGTTTATTCCTAGTGTGATGTTTTGTTTACCGAGCATAATTTCTTTCGTGGTTTCTTTTTATTAGTCTATATCTTTTATAAATTCATTGGATGAAGTGGTTTGGCTTGAATCTAGCTTGGTAGTGACATTAAAGAAAAGAATAAACTTTTGGATGTTTAAATGTGGATTACACCCATTCTTTGTAATTAAAATATAAAAAAAGTTCCTAGCCCTGAGATGCCCTGGGGCTCTTATACTCTACAAATCAGGGCTGGAATCTCATTTTCACAAAGTGTCATATCTCAGATGTGGTCTTCAAAAATTAGAGTGAGATTCAATTCAGAATTCTTTTTTTTTTTTTTTTTTTTTGCGGTATGCGGGCCTCTCACTGTTGTGGCCTCTCCCGCCGTGGAGCACAGGCTCCGGACGCGCAGGCTCAGCGACCATGGCTCACGGGTCCAGCCGCTCCGCGGCATGTGGGATCTTCCCGGACCGGGACACGAACCCGCGTCCCCTGCATCGGCAGGCGGACTCTCAACCACTGCGCCACCAGGGAAGCCCCCAGTTTAGGATTCTTAGGACTGACTGCCCAGGACACAGCAGGGAAGGGGAAAGTCATAGGAGGAAAAACGCCCTTTCTTAAAAGAAGCGGAATAAGATTTGAAAACAGACAGATCTGCCTTCCCAATTGGGAAAGCAAGGCTGGTGTGTATGTTGGTCAGATTCTGGTCCTTCTTTTGGCCACATTGGCAGATGTAACATCAACTAATGTGTGATTATTTTGAGATGTCAAAACGTGTACAGCTTATTGGTGTCTTCAAAGGTCCAGCCCCTGCCTCTGTCTCAGTTTTTTTTTCATTGTGAGTGACTTTCTGGGAACAGATGCCCTCTGTGATGGGGGATACCAAACAGGAGATTGGAAGAGCAATGTATTCTCTAATATTTTGTTGTCTTTATTTTTCTTCAAAAACTTAGATAGCAAGAGAGGAATAATTTGAAAGAAGAAGAAAGCATATGTTTAGGTGACATGGAAAATGGATGGCATTCAGCTCTCACCAGGAAACAAATGAGTCTTACTGAGTGAGGGTTTATCATGGACTGTTGGGTATATAGTTTATGAGTCTTCAGGGTTGGGCAGATGGGTTAGGCCAGTTTCATCATTTACCAGCCAGCAAGCACTGAACAGATTGCTTAAGCTCACTGTACCTTAATTTTTTCATCTACAAAATGGAGATATTTGCCTAACCAAGTGATTGTGAGAGTAAATTAGATCAGCGTGTAAAGAACTCATTACCTTATCTGACACCCAACAGACGTTCAATGAATATTATCTCTTCTTTCCATGAGAAAGTTCAAGCAGGTGATGCAGGTCAAACTGAGAAGTTGCTGTTTCATTCTCTAGGGGAAAAAGCCCAGTAATGCTGCAATAACTACATTGTCCATTGTGCAAGGGAGAAACCAATTCTATGCCAAAGAAGTGGGGTCCAATAATATGAGAGGATGAGAAAACACTTGAGTTTTGCTTTTTTTTTTAATGAGGCATTTTATTTATTTATTTTTGAGGTTTTTTGTTTTTTTTAACATCTTTATTGGAGTATAATTAAGCAATTATAATGGTGCGTTAGTTTCTGCTTTATAACAAAGTGAATCAACTATACATATACATATGTCCCCATATCTCTTCCCTCTTGCGTCTCCCTCCCTCCCACCCTCCCTATCCCACCCCTCTAGGTGGTCACAAAGCACCAAGCTGATCTCCCTGTGCTATGCGGCTGCTTCCGACTAGCTAGCTATTTTATCTATTTTGGTAGTGTATATATGTCCATGGCACTCTCTCATTTTGTCCCAGCTTCCCCTTCCCCTTCCCCGTATCCTCAAGTCCATTCTCTAGTAGGTCTGTGTCTTTATTCCCATCTTGCCCCTAGGTTCTTCATGACCATTTTTTTTTTTTTTAGATTCCATATATATGTGTTAGCCTACAGTATTTGTTTTTCTCTTTCTGACTTACTTCACTCTGTATGACAGACTCTAGGTCCATCCACCTCACTATGAATAACCAATTCCGTTTCTTTTTATGACTGAGTAATATTCCATTGTATATATGTGCCACATCTTCTTTATCCATTCATCTGTCGATGGACATTTAGGTGGCTTCCATGTCCTGGCTATTGTAAATAGAGCTGCAATGAACATTATGGTACATGACTCTTTTTGAATTATGGGTTTCTCAGGGTATATGCCCAGTAGTGGGATTGCTGGGTCATATGGTAGTTCTATTTTTAGTTTTTTAAGGAACCTCCATACTGTTCTCCATAGTGGCTGTATCAATTTACATTCCCACCAACAGTGCAAGAGTGTTCCCTTTTCTCCACACCCTCTCCAATATTGGACCTGCCCACCAGAAAGACAAGATCCAGCCTCAGCCACCAGAACGCAGGCACTAGTCCCCTCCACCAGGAAGCCTACACAACCCACTGAACCAACCTTAGCCACTGGGGGCAGACACCAAAAACAACGGGAACTATGAAACCTGCAGCCTACGAAAAGGAGACCCCAAACACAGTTAAGTTAAGCAAAATGAGAAGACAGAGAAACACACAGCAGATGAAGGAGCAAGGTAAAAACACACCAGACCTAACAAATGAAGAGGAAATACCTGAAAAAGAATTCAGAATACTGATAGTAAAGATGATCCAAAATCTTGGAAATAGAATGGAGAAAATACAAGAAACGGTTAACAAGGACCTAGAAGAACTAAAGAGCAAACAAACAATGATGAACAACACAGTAAATGAAATTAAAAATTCTCTAGAAGGGATCAATAGCAGAATAACTGAGGCTGAAGAACAGATAAGTGACCTGGAAGATAAAGTAGCGGAAATAACTACTGCAGAGCAGAATAAAGAAAAAAGAATGAAAAAAATTGAGGACAGTCTCAGAGACCTCTGGGACAACATTAATGAGGCATTTTAAAGCCCCTCTGATGTTTCACTATAAGCCTTCTGGTGAGGTGTGGGGTGGCATCCTTTGAAACTGGCTAAGATGTCCCCTGGGAAAAGTCACTGTCATTCAAGGTGAAGATTGCATTTCTGGTACCTCCTCCATTCTTTTATGAAAGGCAAAATACATCCTGGCAGCAACTCGACTTCCTATTCCTTTGTCAAAGGAACTCTCTGGAGAGTGTGCTCTCGCTTTTCTTCCAGGTCAAGAGAGATGACTCTGAGAAGGAAAGCTGAGCACCACTGTGTCCCTTTCTCCAAAGGCTGACAAATAAGTGCTTTTATGGCTCTTAGTTTACACAGATAGAAATATACATATTTATTTGTTGGCATACAATTGTATTCCTTCGGAAACCTCTGGTGTTGAATTTAGAAGGAGCTAGTTGTTCTGTGGTCTCCCCAATGATTAAACAAGGAAAGAGTACTGACTTTTGTTAGGGGAATATCTATCTATCTATTTGTTACTTGTGAGAACAAACATGAACGTTTATTTAGGTATAAGAAATATTAACTTAATAAAAGCAGACATTCACCTAGTGGTTGAGGTTTTAACCATACTCAAGATGAATTTTTCACTTATGCATATATGACAGACAAAGCTATCCTTGGCTATTGTGTATGTGACACAAAGAAAACTTAATTTCTCTTAAAATATTCTGTAAGCCTGACACTGAGTTCTCTCATCCATGATATTCTGAATCAATGATTTCTTACCGTATGTTAATTATTTTAAAACATTAGGACTTGTGTTTCTGAGTAAGAGATAAAGAGAAATCAGAAAAGTAGATTTATACCCTTAAAGAATATTTAAACTAAGGATGAGCACATCTTCCTCACACAGAGGGTCTGTGCTTGGTCTCTGCAGTCAGACTGACACCCTTTCCTCAAACTCGCTGAGCTGTTTCCTGTCCTGTGGGATGACAACAGGACCTGCCTATAGGATTGTTGTGAAACTTAAATGAAATAAGTCTTCCAAAGTACTTAGCTTAGTAAATGTTCATTAAATGCTAGTTTTTTAAACTTTCAATTATTAAAAAAAACTAGCTAATGAGTGAGATTTCATAGTGGTATGGCATCCTTTATGAAGATAGAACTAAATTTATTTCCACCTTACTCTCTTCCCCATCCCAGTTGTCAATTATGATTTAATTACAGAAATCAGAAGGTTAGCCTACTACACTTGAGCATGACTGTGCATTTTTGTCATTAGAGTCCTTGCCTCAAGGTCACCTCATAAATGAGCTAGTATTATAGCAAGTCTTTTGTTTTGTTTTGTTTTAAATCTCAGTGTTTAAACCATATGGGATGGGATCTAATTGAGATTTACCTCGTACTGAATTTCTAAGGCCAGAATGTGTAGTTTTATTATCTTGACAAAATACTCATCTGTGCACTTTATAATACACAAAGAAATGTTGTATAATGCATGAAGCAACACTTTGTCAAAAATAATTAAGCCACTTTTTTGAGAAATAGTGATTTCTACCCTCCTTTTTAGGCTAGAAAAGACCCTTGTGATGTTGTTCTGCTAGATATGGAAGAAAGAAAGTCCTCCCTCTGTCTCCCTTGTAGAGTTTCTGGGGTGGAAACCTGTGCACCTCAGAGAACTCAACACTGACATCCTTACTGCCAGTCTGCTTAAGATGTCAGAGAAGCACCACGGGGTGGGGGGGTCGCCATCTGTGTCCCCATGTGGGGGGGCCTCCCTTCCCTCTGACCTCCTCACCCCTCCTGCCCCTTCCCTTGCTCATGCTGGGGGAGTGCCGGGTGAGACAATAGCCGGCTGGGAGTAAGAGTGAGCACACTTCCTAAAATATCCCTTAGAACTCATTATTATTTTCTTTAATAATTATGCTTGTAATGTGTATTTAAGTCAATCATAGAAATTTAAAATATTTTAAGAGGAGCCATCTATCCTCTCATAAGACTATTTACCTGATCATGAACCTATTGATTAAGTAAGAAATCATCCTCAATTTTGCATATGTGTAAATCCAGATTTTCATATGCTGAAAGATTGGCTACTTATTACGAAGTTTAGGGAGAGGACAAAGTGCTTACATTTATGTGTATGTTGGGTGGGGAGGGGGCAATCCACCCTTCCTTTTCCTTCCTTGGTCCTTCCTTCCTCCCTCCTAATCAGTCTGAAGTGCAAGGCAGCAGCCCAGATTTTATGCCTGCCTGTCTGTTTCTAGCTTTTTGATGGTCACTTTCATCGGGTCCTTAATTTGCCAAGAGTGCAAATTGGTCAGATCCTCCTGTGATTTTTTTCTAAACCTTAAGTGATGTAATTGGTACCAGAGGTTTGTGAGTGAGAACACAAAAGATGGGCATGATTGATCTGAACATTACTTGATGAACAATGGTGTGAGCAGGCTTTTTATCTGATCTTTATTCATATCTGGCCTTGCTGTATAAGTTTTGCTGCTCTTAGCAATATACAGTGCAGAGGTAAAGTAAATGGCACACAGGATTATTTGGTGCTGTTTGGTTCTGGTGATGTTATGAATTCTAGTCACATTCTTTCCTGTCCACATAACCTATGATATTTGAAAACAAATTTTGCAGTCCTCTCCTCTGTACCTTCTTTGTTCTTTGGAAATGTGTGGTTTAGCCTTAGAGCATGGTGAAGTGTTTTAATTCAAAGCCCTTAACTTTTTTTTTTTAACAAAAGGGATGAGCCATGACTGACTCGATTTAAGGTTTGCCTATCACTTAGCTTTCTTAAGAAGGGGGGAAAAACTCAATGCTTATGTATTGATTTACTTGCAGAGTTTGAGAACTGGGACCTAGAAATTTCCTGTCCTTACTCAGATAAATGGCAAAATGACAGGAGTGTCTAAAAATGCCTCTTGGAGTCTCTGGAGCCCAGCAGGAGATTCAATCAAGCTTGGAGTGGACCCCCTGGGATGCCGTGGGCACTGCATGTATAATAACTGGATAAAGTCCCAGCTGAGGCCACCCTATCCTGGGACGGCAGTGCCTTTATCAGTCAAAACTAGAGTTCCTTGATATATTCGTTTGCTAGGGCTGCTGTAACAAAGTACCACAGACGGAGTGGCTTAAGCAATAGAAATTTATTGTGTCATATTTCTGGAGGCTCAAAGTCCAAAATGAAGGTGTCTGCAGGGCTGGTTCCTTCTGAGGACCATAAGAATTGGTCTGAGGCCTTTCTCCTGGGCTCTCAGACGGCTGTCTTCCCCATGTGTCTTCATGTTGTCTTTCCTCTATGTGTGTCTCCACATCCAAGTTTTCCCTTTTGATGAGGACACCAGTTATATGGGATTAGGGCCCACCCTAATGACTTAGTTCTAACTTCATTACCTCTGTAAAGACCCTGTCTCCAAATAAAATCACATTCCGAGGTACTTGGGGGTTAGGCTCCAACATGAATTTTGAGGCAGGGGACACCATTCGACCCATAACACTTGGCTTGGTTGAAAAATGAGAGACTGCTGAGGTGAAGGTCAGAAGGAAATGAGGAGAGAGGGTACAAATCAGAAATAGATGTGCTGTAGGAGCCAAATCTCCTAGACCGACGGCCCTCTGAGAAGGCAGACTCATGTCAGCGTCTGAAGAAGAAGGGCAGCTATGGAGTGAAAAAAAACCTTTTTGAATTTTTGGAAAGATGTGTAATAGGTTCAGTGCCGCTAGATGTCTTCTTTATCAGGATGCTTGTGCTTTCATAGAGAGAATAATATAGGAATAGAGTACAGGTGTGAAATTAGCCAGGCAGTGTGATCTTGGACAAGTCTGGTAACTGTTTTGACCCTCACCTCTTGATTTTTGATCTTTGAGAGAGAAATTTTAACAGTACCTGCTTCATAGGGTTCTTATGAAAAATCAGTAAGGTAATTCATATAAATCTCTCCGCATGTGCTGAGACAAAGGGCTTCTAGTAGATGTTAGCTGCCTTTGTGTTGTTATCCTGGCTGGACACAGATTCAGGATGTGGAGGGTTTCAGTGTTTTCTGGGCTACGGTGAATTAAACGAAGGCTTCAGCCCTAATCTGCAAGTCCAGCAGCCCTGATTCTGCATTTGTGAGTGGTCCAAGATTAAAGCAAGTGGTGGTGGCTTTTTAAAACTCCCCCTAAACCTTTGACCTCTGTTGCTAAGGATGTACTTGCCATCTCAGATAGTTGCCATAGAAACTGTCTGAATTTAGTCTTTGTACCTGAGGAAACCCTGACGAATAGCAAAAATTCCCAACAGATGGTTGGATCAACTATTTCAGGTAGTTCAGAAGAAATGTCACTGAATTATCTGGAAATCTACTCCAATCCTTTGCCGGGTAGGGTTTGTGAAATAATCTATCAAGTGTGTATGGCTTGGTGATCTTAGGCCATTTGAGTTATAAACCATGGTTTCCCTCCAGCATCATTATGATCCAGGACGTGGTATTCATTAGTGAAATGATGTCTGTAAAAAGAGGAAATATAGGCAAGACTTGTTTGAGAGGCTGAAGTCCTCTTCTGGAATCATCCTAGCAGTGGTGTAGTTTGCCTTGGATCGCTCAGACGAAGGCTTTGCCTGGCCACTTCATTTGGCTGTGAGAGTGTTGCTGTGAAGGATGCTTCTTGAGTATCCTTATGGCCAGGGCCGTTGAAAGCTGGGAATTGTGATAGGAGCTGTCCTGTGGGACAATATTTAATTTCTGACTAAGCAAACTTGGGTGGCAGAAGGAATTTTTATTTGACAAACACTGTTCAAAATATTAACTTATTGAGTCCCATAACTCTCAAAAGTAGATACTATTATTATCCTTGCTTTACAGTTGAGTAGACATTAGTCAGTGAAGGAGCCAGGATCCAAACCAGACAAACTAACAACCACATGGTATGATAGATTTGTCCACAAAGAAATCACGAGACCCTAGGCGTGGGAGCAGAAAGCAATTACTTCTGTTTCCCACCAGAAACCCTTCCGTGAAGGATGAAACTGAATGTAAATGACAAAAGAAAGGATGAGTGTAATGCTATGTTTACTTTTTAGGTTCCATTAAAACACCCCGGACGGTGGCCTGTTTGAGCATCTGACTAAAATAAGGCATTTAATTTATTTTTATTTGCTTTTTATCATTCAACTTACATGTCTTTGGGAGATTGAAAGTGCTAAAAAAATCATTTCAAGTGGAGATGGTATATATATCAACCAGCTCTTAACCTATTTACTGAACAGAAATCTGTTCATGTATTTAAAAGAGAAATAATCCTCTTTGTTAACAATAAAAATGTATTACTTTGCATCAAAATAAATCTTTAGATTTCAAATTCGTTTCCTTTAACATTTTCTGTTTATTCTGAAAGCTCTTATAGATTGGACAAATTCATAGAATACCAATGTTAGACAATCACAAGTGTTTTAGAAGTTAAGAAACATCTGTTGAGAGCTTAGTATGTGCAAGCCATACTATGAAGAGCCATGAGAGGTTAAAAAATATAATTTTAAAATGAGGCCCCTGTCTTGAAGGACTTTGTATTCTAGTAGTGGCAGCAACACAGACATGTAAATACGTGATAAAAAATAAAATGCAGGCAGGAGGGGCCTTGAGAGGAAGATGCTTCTGGCTGGAAATCAGGGAGATTTCATGAAGGATGTAGGTTCCAGCTCCATGAAGCAGACCTTGTACCCCTTAGTTTGTCATCCCCGTTCTTAGCACAGTATCTGGCACATAATAGAATGATGAAATTCAGTGATTTTAAAATAAATGAATAAGTTGGTCTTAGATGGTAGGGTATGAGAAGTAAAAGTAGAAGTGAGAAAGGATAATCTCAATCCAGCTTGATTCAGAAAATATCAATTGTCATTTACTCCAGGTGGGGCCCTGTGCCGGGTGGGGAGAACAGCCAGTGGCAAATTGTGGAGACAGGGAAGCTCGGTGCAAAGTCCGTGGGGTGCTCAGCATTACTGGGTGTGGTGGGTGTGGGAGATAAGGCCAGACGAGTAAAGTGGAAGCAGCATTTAAAGGATCTTGAGGGACTTCCCTGGTGGCTCAGTGGTTGGGAACCTACCTGCCAATGTAGGGGACACGGGTTTGAGCCCTGGTCCGGGAGGATCCCGTGTGCCGCGGAGCAACTAAGCCCTTGCGCCACCACTGCTGAGTCTGCGCTCGAGAGCCCGCGAGCCACAACTGCGGAGGCCTGTGCGCCCGGAGCCCGTGCTCCGCAACGGGGGTGGGGGGGCCACAGCAGTGAGAAGCCTGCGCGCCGCAATGAAGAGTAGCCCCCGCTCACCGCAACTAGAGAAGACCCACGTGCCAGTGAAGACCCAACGCAGCCAAAAAAATAAAAATAAAAGTAAATAAAAGTTCTTGAACGCTGAGGGGTTTGAGGAGAAAGATCCTCCAATGTGTCATTATTGTCTGAATTTTTACTTCTCTTAAGCAAATATTGGTTGATCGCTGATCATGTTTATTTGGCTAATATAAAAAAAGACCAATTAGACTTAAGAATACCAATTTATTCATTTAGATACATTTCATATTGCAATATGCTAGAACCTGCGATTCTTATTGGTTTCTGTGTGTTTCCAAACCCCGTGAGCAGTCTAAAGCAGCAGAAAAATGTCTTGTTTGTGTTTGACAAGGAGCCAATTCTAAAGTGATGTTTGGACACAGCGGCCAGACTAATTCTGTTGCAAAAGCTCATTTCTAAACATTCACAAAATTTACAGCTCTAATTGCACTGAAGGGTTGTAGTCCTAGCTCTTCCTTAACATAGCTGTAGATCCTTGGGACAAGTTGCTTCATTTATATAGCATATACAAGCAATATGTACATTTTATACGTCTCTACATCTCTACACCTACAGCTACGTCTGTCCAGCTATCACACTGTGTAGGGTGTAGCAGAAAGACTCGAAAGGCTCTTTGGACTTTGGCATCTGACAGATCTGGTTGGAAGCATGGCAATGTCACTTCCTAGCTATGTGTCTTTAGGTGAATGGCTTAACTTTGAACCTCAATTTCCTCATGTACAAAATAAGAGTAACATTTCCTAACTCATGTCTGTGAGAAACTCATAAGAGCACTCATTTATTACTGAGCAATTGCTATGTATTTTCCATTTGAGGAAACTGAGGCACAGAGAGATTAAGTAATACACCCACGGCCACACAGCTAATGAAAGGCCAAGCTGGGTTTCTGGTCCAGGCTGACGCAGAGTTTACCTTCTGTACCTCTGACATCCTGTTTGTAAAGGTCCCTCCACTAATCTACCCTATAGAATGATGCTTAATAAATGCTCATTTCTATCTTTATCTCCCAGGGCATTTATGAAGCTAAAACGTGATAGTACTTTGACCTCTATAAAGTTCAAATATAAGCTATCCAAGAGTAAGGAATTAAACAATTTCAGGGTCTAAATTTTTAGAGTAGTTAGAATTTTATAACCATTTTCCCATGCTGATTATATTGATGATATAAGTTCAATGCAGAAAACTTTAAAAAATAAAGAAAAAATAAAGAAATAAACCAAGATCATCCACAATCCCTAGAGGCAATAAAATAATTGGAATTTTAGTGCAGTGAGTGCATTCTTCACTTCCCTGGTTTTTTGTTTTGTTTTGTTTTAGCAGTCCAATATTATGATAGGCAGCAACCCTGCTTTACAGGACATGTGGAAAATTTATCTCAGATCTTAAAATCAGTTAGTCATGATGTGTCTTAGGGTGAAAATTATAATTTCTGTGAAATGCAAAGGCACGAGGAAAAAGGAAAAATAACATTGAACAGAATAGAAGAGGGGCAGAGTTTGGATTTTTACTGGGTTGCTTTTGAAGTAATAAGAAGTACATTTTTTCCTTAGATGTATGGCATAGTTAACAGGAAGGTTTAGAAGAGCAAAGAGGCAGCTGGTGTGGTCTTTGAATGAAGGGTTGTGAACATTCTTGGGTTCTTCCTGCTTGAAGAAGCTCATCTATTTGCAGGTTTGAGTCAGCACCACTAACATTTTAGTATCTACTTATTGTGGCATTTGCCAAAACATATATCCCCCACGCATATAATGAGTGAAAATTATACTTATTGCCTATCATTTAAGACTCTTAAATGAAGAAGACTAATAAAGTGAAGCGGTTAGTAAAGATGGAATTAGCACACGCTTGTTTCCGGATGTTGACTTGTAGTTGCTGTGGAGGACAAGCTATCAGGAAGCTTCTGGAAGGCCAGGCTGTTCCACAGAGCAGAGGCTGAACTTCAGGGATGCCTTCTACTAGGTTTATAAATGAATATGATCCAATGATCCTTTATGCTTGGAGAAACATGGTTTTAACAGGATTGGCAACTAATCAACTTATCTCCGGTTTATTCACAGGAGCTTGAATAAAGAAAACCATGACGATGCAAGCCCAACTGCACTGCTTGTGTCTCTTTACACTTTACTTGGTAAGAGAAGAGAATGTTCTTTATTTATTTAGTAGAATATCCCCAGTCATCCTTCTACCCCGTACCAGGGAAGCAACGGCTATCATGATGTAAAAACTAGTCTATCAAAATTAACTCATTGTGAGCAAAGGGCACTTTGCCCCGATGGACTATTTTTGTTGAAATAGCTACAAGTCATATGTCCAACCTTTAACCAGAGGTGTGCTTTCTCCTCAGCTCTTAAAAGCCAATGCCACTTCACGGGCAAGGTTTAAGCAAATCCGTCTACTTAGCTTTAGACCATTGCATACAGCTCAGGGAATCTGTAAAGAAAAGTATACTGATACCTGTGTTAGTCTATGTCCCTTAATCTTGACTTTTTTTTTTTTTTTAACTTTGACCATGAGAAATTACCACCGAAATTAAGAAAAGCATTTTCTCCATTTTGACCCTGCTCTGCTCTGTACTTTTCTTCCCGTATATGGCTTGGAGTTTTCTGACCAAATTTGTGCTTAGTCACTTGTTGAGCTAACCCTATCGACTCGGGCTTCTAGAAGCTGGAGCTGGATGGAACCTGGGGAGACCAGACCTTAACCTCGGGTAGAGACAGGGGTGCTGTCTTCACTTTCCTTATGAAGCTCATAAAGGTTATACACTTGCCAAATCTGTTGTATTATGAAGCAAGATTATGGGGAAGCTTTTGCTTTCTCCTTAGAAGGAAGCTACTAGATCCTCATACCTCTAATCTTGGTTCCTTTCTTCTAAAACCCAAATATACCATATTGAATTTCAAGTTCCAGAGAGCCCCTGAGAGCCCACACAGTTCAAAATATTTAGAGTGAAATACAGCCAAACTTGTAAACCTACCAGAGCTCTCCCCTTGGGGAGAAAATCTGCAGTTCAAACCTTACGAGCAAGGTGCATCCTCACAGACCAGGGCTTGAAGCGTGTAGCTAAGACTGCCTAAGGACTGGGTCTAACATCCCCACTTGACTTCTCTCCTCTTCCTACCCTCTCAGGTGTCCTTTGCTATCTGTATTATCTCAGAATGGTGGTGAAGTCAGTGCCTAGTTCAAACTCGGCACTGCTATTGATTGGTGATGAGAACTTGGGTGAGTTACGAAGCTCTGAACCTCAGTTTTCTGCCCTGTGAAATGGGTCTAATAATAGTACTTGCCTTATGTGGCAATTAAATGAGATAATGCATTTATCAAGCCCTTGAATCAATGACTCGCACGGTCTAAGGACTTGATAAATATTAGCTATTATTATTACTACCATGTTTTAAATATCCAGCGTGTACACTCAGATGGACTCTGACCTCCATGAGGAGAACTGTGTTTTAGTCATCTTTGCAGCCTCAGCACATAGCACAGCGCCCGGAACAAGTTAGAACTTAAATACATAACTACGGATTTATATTAGGAAACGTTAGGAAACAACAGTGAGACCTAAGGGAGAGAGAAGATTCTGTCGTGATAATTTGACATTAGCAGGCTCATCAGCTTCTTGTCTGAGAAGGGGACATGCATTTTTCTTCCTAGATAAAGGATGAAAGTAAGTTTTCCTTTTTCCCTACTCTCACCCCAGTGGGATTTTTACCTGGAGTAAGAAGTACTGCCCAAACTACTGCTGGCAGCAAGAGCCTTGCCCAGGAGACAGCCACGTGCACAGCTGTCTCTGGGTGAAGGAGGGAGGCTGAGGCCTGTGTGCTGGGATTTCAGGGGCATTGGGATGGAGCCATTTCTCTTCTGCCTTCACCGACCCCTATGCCCAGACCCTCTCCTGTGAAGGCTGGAAGTTCAGTTGGAGCGTCTTTCCTTCAGCATAAGGCTTTATTCAGCAGAGGTAGCCATTTAAAGTGATTGCCAGTCATTTATTCTATACTATGAGTGGCTCTCCTGTTCTTTCCTGAGAACTGGTTCTCATAGGGAGTTAGAAACACTGCACGAATATATTGTAAGGGCACTGATGAGAGGGTTTGGGAAAGAGTGCTGAGTAGGGAGGCAGGGAAATCAAGGAGAAGCCAACTGTTTTGGAGTTTTGCCTGGGACTATGCTTCTTCTGGAAGGAAGAAGAGCTGACATACATACTATATAAACAGAGAACTCTTGCTGGAAAGTACAATGACGGTGGCTACTAGGCAGGTAGATCTGATAACAGCATGCGTCCTTTGCTGGCCCGGAAGGCAGTGGAGCAATGTGGTGCAGAGTTGGGGCTTGGTGGTCCAACAGAGCTGGTACCATCCCACAGCAGCACCAGTTATATGTGCCTCTGCTGTGGGACTCCTCCAGAGCTTTCCTGATATTGTTGAGGATCAGAAGAAATGACATGTGTGGAGGTTCTAGTTCCATAGCTGTCACACAGGAAACACTCAATAATATCAGTTCCATTCTCTTCCTACGTTTCACCTCTTTATGCAAGATGGTGGGTTTTATTCTTCCAACTCTTTTCACAAATTTCCACCACAGCATTCTTCCCAGTTATGGATGTATGGCTTGATGACTCATGACGTGCCCATGCATTTTGAAATCTTTATAGCTCAGATAGCCAGGTTAATGGGCAGGAAGAGAGATTTGTTGCCCTGATACGAGAACCCAACCCAACTTTGAACATTGCAACTGAGACTTATCCTTTATTTCTCATAGGTGAGCCAGCTCGTCTACCTGGGAAAAATGCAGGCTTATTTGTGAGGTTTGCCTGACTAATGTAGTTTTCCTATAGATGCCGTCACTGGTGTGATCAGCTGAAAGATGGGCTGCTTGCTGATGCGAGCAGAAAGTTGATGAAGACATTTGCTGTTAAGCAGTAGCCCCTCAAAAAGCACTGCCCTCGTCCTGTACCAACCATGGCACCTACTTCTTGTGTCCTGCCTTGCAGAGGAACTGCTGGAGCTGGAGAAGATGTGGAAAGGAGTGGAAGGGAGGAAGAGCCCCCAGAGGAAAATACACTTTGAGAGGAACTGATGAGCTAGAAGTCTGTATAGTTATTGTGTCAGTTAAGAATGCTTTTAGCTACAAGCAACTTTAGAGTGTTTCCAGTCAATAGGGATTTATTTTTCTCAGACAACGAGAAGGCTGTCGTGGGCAGTCCCGGGCAGGTTTAGCAGTTCTGTGATGTTATCAGAGATTTGGGCTTCTTTCTCTTTGCTCCACCGTTGTTTGAGCTGATTTATCCCCTTGTGGTTTCATGATGGCTGCCACAGCTACAGACATGAAGTCCATTGCTTGAGCAAGACGAACAAGGCAGAGGCCAGCCACATGTGTCTTTCTTAATCAGGAATACAAAATCTTGACCAGAACCATTCCCTCACCTCCACCCAGGCACAGCAGACTCCACCTTTTGTTTAACAAACCAGAACTAGGTCACTTGGTCACCCTCCTAGCTGCAAGGGAGTCTGAGAAAGAGACCACTTGTATTCCCAAGGGAGAGAGGCTGGCAATGGCTGGGGACAGCTAACCCAAGGGCCTGACACAACTCTGAGGGAGAGGAGACCAAATTCCAAAGTCCTCAGTGTTCTTTTTGTTTGTTTGTTTGTTTTTTACATCTTTATTGGAGTATAATTGCTTTACAATGGTGTGTTAGTTTCTGCTTTATAACAAAGTGAATCAGTTATACATATACATATGTTCCCATATCTCTTCCCTCTTGCGTCTCCCTCCCTCCCACCCTCCCTATCCCAACCCTCTAGGTGGTCACAAAGCACCGAGCTGATCTCCCTGTGCTATGCGGCTGCTTCCCACTAGCTATCTATTTTACGTTTGGTAGTGTATATATGTCCATGCCACTCTCTCACTTTGTCACAGCTTATCCTTCCCCCTCCCCATATCCTCAAGTCCATTCTCTAGTAGGTCTGTGTCTTTATTCCTGTCTTACCCCTAGGTTCTTCATGACACTTTTTTTCTTAAATTCCATATATATATGTTAGCATATGTTATATGTCTTTCTCTTTCTGACTTACTTCACTCTGTATGACAGAATCTAGGTCCATCCACCTCATTACAAATAGCTCAATTTCATTTCTTTTTATGGCTGAGTAATATTCCATTGTATATATGTGCCACATCTTCTTTATCCATTCAACTGATGATGAACACTTAGGTTGTTTCCATCTCCAGGCTATTGTAAATAGAGCTGCAATGAACATTTTGGTACATGACTCTTTTTGCATTATGGTTTTCTCAGGGTATATGCCCAGTAGTGGGATTGCTGGGTCATATGGCAATTCTATTTGTAGTTTTTTAAGGAACCTCCATACTGTTCTCCATAGTGGCTGTGCCAGTTCACATTCCCACCAGCAGTGCAAGAGTGTTCCCTTTTATCCATACCCTCTCCAGCATTTATTGTTTCTAGATTTTTTGATAATGGCCATTCTGACTGGTGTGAGATGATATCTCATTGTAGTTTTGATTTGCATTTCTCTAATGATTTGTTATGTTGAGCATTCTTTCATGCGTTTGTTGGCAATCTGTATATCTTCTTTGGAGAAATGTCTATTTAGCTCTTCTGCCCATTTTTGGATTGAGTTTTTTGCTTTTTTGTTATTGAGCCGCATGAGCTGCTTATAAATTTTGGAGATTAATCCTTTGTCATTTGCTTCATTTGCAAATATTTTCTCCCATTCTGAGGGCTGTCTTCTGGTCTTGTTTATGATTTCCTTTGCTGTGCAAAAGCTTTGAAGTTTCATTAGGTCCCATTTGTTTATTTTTATTTTTATTTCCATTTCTCTAGGAGGTGGGTCAAAAAGGACCTTGCTGTGATTTATGTCATAGAGTGTTCTGCCTATGTTTTCCTCTAAGAGTTTCATAGTTTCTGCCCTTACATTTAGGTCTTTAATCCATTTTGAGCTTATTTTTGTGTATGGTGTTAGGGAGTGATCTAATCTCATACTTTCACATGTACCTGTCCAGTTTTCCCAGCAGCACTTATTGAAGAGGCTTTCCTTTTTCCACTGTACATTCCTGCCTCTTTTATCAAAGATAAGGTGACCATGTGTGTGGGGGTTTATCTCTGGGCTTTCTACACTTTTCCATTGATCTATCTTTCTGTTTTTGTGCCAGTACCATACTGTCTAGATTACTGTAGCTTTGTAGTATAGTATGAAGTCAGGGAGCCTGATTCCTCCAGCTCCATTTTTCGTTCTCAAGATTGCTTTGGCTATTTGGGGTCTTTTGTGTTTCAATACAAATTGTGAATTTTTTCATTCTAGTTCTGTGAAAAAGGTCAGTGGTAGTTTGATAGGGATTGCATTGAATCTGTAGATTGCTTTGGGTAGTAGAGTCATTTTCACAATGTTGATTCTTCCAATCCAAGAACATGGTATATCTCTCCATCTATTTGTATCATCTTTAATTTCTTTCATCAATGTCTTATAATTTTCTGCACACAGGCCTTTTGTCTCCTTAGGTAGGTTTATTCCTAGATATTTTATTCTTTTTGTTGCAGTGGTAAATGGGAGTGTTTTCTTGATTTCACTTTCAGATTTTTCATCATTAGTGTGTAGGAATGCCACAGATTTCTGTGCATTAATTTTGTATCCTGCTACTTTACCAGATTCATTGATTAGCTCTAGTAGTTTTCTGGTAGCATCTTTAGGATTCTCTACGTATAGTTTCATGTCATCTGCAAAGAGTGACAGCTTTACTTCTTCTTTTCCAATTTGGATTCCTTTTATTTCCTTTTCTTCTCTGATTTCTGTGGCATAAAACTTCCAAAACTATGTTGAATAAGAGTGGTGAGAGTGGGCAACCTCGTCTTTTTCCTGATCTTAGTGGAAATGCTTTCAGTTTTTCACCATTGAGGACGATGTTTGCTGTGGGTTTGTCATATATGGCCTTTATTATGTTGAGGGAGTTCCCTCTATGCCTACTTTCTGCAGGGTTTTTATTATAAATGGGTGTTGAATTTTGTCAAAAGCTTTCTCTGCATCTATTGAGATAATCATATGGTTTTTCTCCTTCAGTTGGGTAATATGGTTTATCACATTGATTGATTTGCGTATATTGAAGAATCCTTGCATTCCTGGGATAAACCCCAGTGATCATGGTGTATGATCCTTTTAATGTGCTGTTGGATTCTGTTTGCTAGTATTTTGTTGAGGATATTTGCATCTATGATCATCAGTGATATTGGCCTGTAGTTTTCTTTCTTTGTGACATCCTTGTCTGGTTTTGGAATCAAGGTGATGGTGGCCTCGTAGAATGAGTTTGGGAGTGTTCCTACCTCTGCTATATTTTGGAAGAGTTTGAGAAGGACAGGTGTTATCTCTTCTCTAAATGTTTGATAGAATTCGCCTGTGAAGCCATCTGGTCCTGGGCTTTTGTTTGTTGGAAGATTTTTAATCACAGTTTCAATTTCAGTGCTTGTGATTGGTCTGTTCATATTTTCTATTTCTTCCTGATTCAGTCTTGGCTGGTTGTGCATTTCTAAGAATTTGTCCGTTTCTTCCAGGTTGACCATTTTATTGTCATAGAATTGTTTGTAGTAATCTCTCATGACCTTTTGTATTTCTGCAGTGTCAGTTGTTACTTCTCCTTTTTCATTTCTAATTCTATGGATTTGAGTCTTCTCCCTTTTTTTTTGATGAGCCTGGCTAGTGGTTTATCAATTTTGTTTATCTTCTCAAAGAACCAGCTTTTAGTTTTATTGATCTTTGCTATCGTTTCCTTCATTTCTTTTTCATTTATTTCTGATCTGATTTTTATGATTTCTTTCCTTCTGCTAACTTTGAGTTTTTTGTTCTTCTTTCTCTAATTGCTTTAGGTGCAAGGTTAGGTTGTTTATTCGAGATGTTTCCTGTTTCTTTAGGTAAGATTGTATTGCTATAAACTTCCCTCTTAGAACTGCTTTTGCTGCATCCCATAGGTTTTGGGTCGTTGTGTCTCCATTGTAATTTGTTTCTAGGTATTTTTTGATTTCCTCTTTGATTTCTTCAGTGATCACTTCGTTATTAAGTAGTGTAGTGTTTAGCCTCCATGAGTTTGTATTTTTTACAGATCTTTTCCTGTAATTGATATCTGGTCTCATAGCGTTGTGGTTGGAAAAGATACTTGATACAATTTCAATTTTCTTAAATTTACCAAGGCTTGATTTGTGACCCAGGATATGATCTATCCTGGAGAATGTTCCATGAGCACTTGAGAAAAATGTGTATTCTGTTGTTTTTGGATGGAATGTCCTATAAATATCAATTAAGTCCATCTTGTTTAATGTATCATTTAAAGCTTGTATTTCCTTATTAATTTTCATTTTGGATGATCTGTCCATTGGTGAAAGCGGGGTGTTAAAGTCTCCTACTATGAATATGTTACTGTTGATTTCCCCTTTTATGGCTGTTAGTATTTGCCTTTTGTATTGAGGTGCTCCTATGTTGGGTGCATAAATATTTACAATTATTATATCTTCTTCTTGGATTGATCCCCTGATCATTATGCAGTGTCCTTCTTTGTCTCTTGTAATAGTCTTTATTTTAAAGTCTATTTTGTCTGATATGAGAATTGCTACTCCAGCTTTCTTTTGGTTTCCATTGCATGGAATATCTTTTTCCATCCCCTTACTTTCAGTCTGTATGTGTCTCTATGTCTGAAGTGGGTCTTTTGTAGACAGCATATATATGGGTCTTGTTTTTGTATCCATTCGGCCAATCTGTGTCTTTTGGTGGGAGCATTTAGTCCATTTACTTTTAAGGTAATTATCGCTATGTATGTTCCTATTCCCATTTTCTTAATTGTTTTGTGTTTGTTATTGTAGGTCTTTTCCTTCTCTTGTGTTTCTTGCCTAGAGAAGTTCCTTTAGTATTTGTTGTAAAGCTGGTTTGGTGGTGCTGAACTCTCCCAGCTTTTGCTTCTCTGTAAAGGTTTTAATTTCTCCATCAAATCTGAATGAGATCCTTGCTGGGTAGAGTAATCTTGGTTGCAGGTTTTTCTCCTTCATCACTTTCAGTATGTCCTGCCAGTCCCTTCTGGCTTGCAGAGTTTCTGCTTAAAGATCAGCTGTTAACCTTATGGTGATTCCCTTGTGTGTTATTTGTTGTTTTTCCCTTGCTGCTTTTAATATGTTTTCTTTGTATTTAATTTTTAACAGTTTGATTAATATGTGTCCTGGTGTGTTTCTCCTTGGATTTATCCTGTATGGGATTCTCTGTGCTTCCTGGACTTGATTAACTATGTCCTTTCCCATATTAGGGAAGTTTTCAACTCTAACCTCTTCAAATATTTTCTCAGTCCCTTTCTTTTTCTCTTCTTCTTCTGGAACCCCTATAATTCGAATGTTGGTGCATTTCATGTTGTCCCAGAGGTCTCTGAGACTGTCCTCAGTTCTTTTCATTCTTTTATCTTTATTCTGCTCTGCAGTAGTTATTTCCACTATTTTATCTTCCAGGTCACTTATCCGTTCTTCTGCCTCAGTTATTCTGCTATTGATCTCATCTAGAGTATTTTTAATTTCATTTTTTGTGTTGTTCATCACTGCTTGTTTCATCTTTAGTTCTTCTAGGTCCTTGTTAAATGTTTCTTGCATTTTGTCTATTCTATTTCCAAGATTTTGGATCATCTTTACTATCATTATTCTGAATTCTTTTTCAGGTAGACTGCCCATTTCCTCTTCATTTGTTAGGTCTGGTGGGTTTTTACCTTGCTCCTTCATCTGCTGTGTGTTTTTCTGTCTTCTCATTTTGCTTATCTTACTGTGTTTGGGGTCTCCTTTTTTGCAGGCTGCAGGTTCATAGTTCCTGTTGTTTTTGGTGTCTGTCCCCAGTGGCTAAGGTTGGTTCAGTGGGTTGTGTAGGCTTCCTGGTGGAGGGGACTGTTGCCCGTGTTCTGGCGGATGAGGCTGGATCTTGTCTTTCTGGTAGGCAGGTCCACGTCTGGTGGTGTGTTTTGGAGAGTCTGTGGATTTATTATGATTTCAGGCAGCCTCTCTGCTAGTGTGTGGGGTTGTGTTCCTGTCTTGCTAGTTGTTTGGCATAGGGTGTCCAGCACTGTAGCTTGCTGGTCATTGAGTGAAGCTGTGTGCTGGTGTTGAGATGGAGATCTCTGGGAGATTTTCGCCATCTGATAATATGTGGAGCTGGGAGGTCTCTTGTGGACCAGTGTCCTGAAGTTGACTCTCCACCTCAGAGGCACAGCACTGACTCCTGGCTGCAGCACCAAGAGCCTTTCATCCACATGGATTCGAATAAAAGCAAGAAAAAGTAGAAAGAAAGAAAGAAAGAAAGAAAGAAAGAAAGAAAGAAAGAATGAAAGAAAGAAAGGAAGAAAGAAGGAAAGAAAGAAAGAAAGAAAGGAGGGAGGAAGGGAGGGAGGGAAGGAGGGAGGGAGGAAGGAAGGAAGGAGGGAAAGAAGGAAAGGAAGAAAGAAAGAAGATAAAATAAAATAAAGTTATTAAAATAATTATTATGAAAAAAAATTTTTTTAAAGAAAAAAAAGACCAAAAACAAAAAACAAGCAAAACCAAAACCAAACCAAAACAAAACAAAAGGACAGACAGAACCCTAGGACAAATGGTGGAAGCAAAGCTATACAGACAAAATCTCACATAGAAGCATACACATACATACTCACAAAAGGAGGAAAAGGGGAAAAAATAATAAATCTTGCTCTCAAAGACCACCTCCTCAAATTGGGATGATTCATTGTCTATTCATGTATTCCACAGATGCAGGTACGTGAAGTTGATTGTGGAGCTTTAATCCGGTGCTTCTGAGGCTGCTGGGAGAGATTTCCCTTTCTCTTCTTTGTTCTCACAGCTCCCAGGGCTCAGCTTTGGATTTGGCCCCGCCTCTGTGTGTAGGTCGCCAGTGGGCGTCTGTTCTCCGCTCAGACAGGACGGGGTTAAAGGAGCAGCTGATTCAGGGGCTTTGGCTCACTCAGGCCGGGGGGAGGGAGGGGCACGGAGTGCGGGGTGAGGCTGTGGTGGCAGAGGCCGGTGTGACTTTGCACCAGCCTGAGGCTCGCCGTGCGTTCTCCCGGGGAAGTTGTCCCTGGATCCCGGGACCCTGGCAGTGGTGGGTTACACAGGCTCCCCGGGAGGTGGGTGTGGATAGTGGCCTGTGCTCGCACACGGGCTTCTTGGTGGCTGCAGCAGCAGCCTTAGCGTCTCATGCCCCTCTCTGGGGTCCGCGCTTTTAGCCACGGCTCGCGCCCATCTCTGGAGTTCCTTTAAGCAGTGCTGTTAATCCCCTCTCCTCGCGCACCAGGAAACAAAGAGGCAAGAAAAAGTCTCTTGCCTCTTCGGGAGGTCCAGAATTTTCCCCGGACTCCCTCCCGGCTAGCCGTGGTGCACTAACCCCTTCAGGCTATGTTCACGCCGCCAACCCCAGTCCTCTCCCTGCGCTCAGACCAAAGCCCGAGCCTCAGCTCGCAGCCCCCGCCCGCCCCGGCGGGTGAGCAGACAAGCCTCTCGGGCTGGTGAGTGCCGGTCGGCACCAATCCTCTGTGCGGGAATCTCTCTGCTTTGCCCTCTGCACCCCTGTGGCTGTGCTCTCCTCCGCGGCTCCGAAGCTCCCCCCTCCGCCACCCACAGTCTCCGCCCGCGAAGGGGCTTCCTAGTGTGTGGAAACGTTTCCTCCTTCACAGCTCTCTCCCACTGGCGCAGGTCCCGTCCCTATCCTTTTGTCTCTGTTTATTCTTTTTTTTCTTTTGCCCTACCCAGGTGCATGGGGAGTTTCTTGCCTTTTGGGAGGTCTGAGGTCTTCTGCCAGCGTTCAGTAGGTGTTCTGTACGAGTTGTTCCACGTGTAGATCGTCCTCTGTGTTCTTGTTTGTTACTATTTTTTTGTTGGACAACCCAGATCAACTTAATCAAGATTCAATTAACCAAGGGATATAGTACAAGACCTTTTCCCCCATGATTTCATCCTAATTGTTTTTGGGTTATTCCCAGTGTTTCTATACGATAAGAGCACACTAGCTCCTCATAAAGAAATGGAAAATAAATTCTCTTCTCACTAGTTCTTCTTTCTTTTTTGGTTTTACCTGTCCAGTTCCCCAAACCATTAACTTTCCATATCGTACTTCTAATTCTAACCTATCCCAGCCCTGATTCCCATAACAAGTAGGAGACCTGAAGAACCACTTGGGAAGGAGGGGGCACTGGCATCAGTGTGGGTGTCAGATCCTTCGTTCCAGAGGGTGCTCTCTGTGGTGGGTTTATGGCTGGCTGCCCCTTCCTGCGTTCCGCCTGCTCCGCTCTGCCTCACGACTCCCGTTAGTGACCATTCCTGGTGGGAGACGAAGGGATGGCAGGAACTACTGCTGAATACACCCTCCTGCGCATCCCCATGCTGCCAGCTTCCCACCCCTCCCCCCCCCACCCCAGGCTGTCTCGGCTGCTTCTGCTGTTGTGTAGTGGGGGTAGTGGCTAAGAGGGCCGGGTCTGGAGTTGCAGGTTCGAATCCTGCTTCCTGCACTACCTGGGCAAATTATTTAACCTCTCTGCGTCTCAGCCTAATCACCAGTGAAACAGAGCTGGCAATAATAATCCACCCTGTAGGGTTGTTGTCGGGATTCAATGTGTTTAGGACAAAGCTCAGCATATACTAATTTAGCAAGTGTGAGCTCTTCTTGTTGGGTGCCAGGCAAGCATTGTACTCAACACGTCTACATATTTTTTCCCCTTAAAAATTCAATTGTCTTTGAGGTGCCTGAACTCTAACGTGCTGGGAATCTGCCATGGATTTCCTTATAAACTAAAAGGATTGGAATAGAGGGGTTTTAAGAAGCTGGTGTAGGGGTTTCCCTGGTGGTGCAGTGGTTAAGAATCCACCAGCCAATGCAGGGGATAGGGGTTCGAGCCCTGGTCCGGGAAGATCCCACATGTTGCGGAGCAGCTAAGCCCGTGTGCCACAACTACTGAGCCTGCTCTCTAGAGCCCGCGAGCCACAACTACTGAGCCCATGTGCTGCAACTACTGAAGCCCATGTGCCTAGAGCCTGTGCTCCGCAACAAGAGAGCCACTGCAGTGAGAAGCCCTGGCACCACAACAAAGAATAGCCACTGCTCACTGCAACTAGAGAAAGCCTGTGTGCAGCAACGAAGACTCAATGCAGCCAAAAATAAAAAAAGTTAAAAAAAAAAGAAGCTTATGTAAAACCATGTAGAATTTAACAGCATAGTGGCATTGTGGGAAGATCATGAACTTTCCTTCAGCTAGAACCCAGTGTGTGTGCCATGTCCACTGCTTATGGGTTTTACTCTGGGCAAGTAGCTAACCTGTGTGAGCCTCATGTATAAAACGGGAGTGTTAATTTCTCCCCACAGGGTGATTGCTTGAATGGTTAAATGAGAAAAGCCGTGTTAGGCTCTAAGCAAACCATTTTGACATAGTAGAGCCTCAACAACTATTAGACCCCTTCCTGCCTGTTTTGACTAGATTTCACATTGTTTTGAGCCAGGTTAGAATCTTAGGTTTCATATATCAGTCCTGGAACCATAAGAAAATCAGCAAGTGACGCGTATACATTCATAGTAGATGGTGATGCTAATTTTTTTTTTTTTGCTAATTTTCTTTTTCTTTCTTTTTTTAACAGACAACTGGATATAGCCAAGAGGGAAAGTTTAGTGGACCCCTGGAGCCCATGACCTTTTCTATTTTTGAAGGCCAAGGACCGAGTCAAATCATATTCCAGGTAACGGCTACTCTTGATCACTGTCATCTTGATTTTGCAGGCTCTCTCTTTTACTCCTTTATCTACTGTACACCCAGAAATAAAATATAGGCATAGTAGATCTCATTATCAAGAATGATTTCAGAAGCTAAGTTAAACACAGAGATGAGTGGCTTCAGTGCTATAAGACGTTGTACCTAACTTCCTCATTCGGACTTCCTCAGTGGTGTCTGGGGCAAGTACTCCCATCTCTGGGGCGGGGATCTTGGTGCCTGTAGACTCTGCCTCTTCCCCCAGGGTGGGAAGGGAACCTGTCTCTGGAGTGACAGGGCCATCTGAGGATCTGTCTGTTCAATGAGCTGGCTGCTTGAAGCATTTGAAGATGCGGGTTCTCTGGATTACTGCTGGAATGGCCTGCTTTCCTCACCGCCTCCTCTGAGCCCATCCCTGGGCCCTCACCCATGGGTTAGACAAGGCACAGTGGGAAGCAGTCATCTCATTTAGTTAGTTAACTGAGAAAGCATCGGGTTGAGGAGTGGACTGCAAGAGACTTCAGCTTTAAGGGCCCTGAGATAATCCCGGAAATGTAATGGAGAGAGGGAGAAAAACATACTACTGCATTGACCAGAAATCCCCTGGCGAAGCCTGCTTGGCCTTGGAGTGGCTGAGGGTGCTTTGATGAGCCTCTGGGTGGGCCCATGATCTCCCGTCCCATGCACTGGGGGAGCGACAGAGGGTTGCTAAACTACCATCTAAGGTGGATGCCTTCTGTTAACTGTCCAAGCATTTGTTTCGGCAGTTCCCGTCCACAGAGGAGAGACTGAAAGCTGCCTCATGCCACTTTCTGCCATTTGGTACCAAATTAGAGCAAAGGGGCTCCATAGTATGAGCTGTTGGGGGTGCATGTGTATCTCTGTGCCCTGCTGTGGGTATTTTAGAGGCTTTGACCTCTCCAGTCAGGGAAGCCGGCACTGAGCGACGAGCAAATGCTTTGAGAGCTGGAGGCTAATAAGAGAAGAGTGTTCCAGCAAAGGCACAGCTTGGACACCTGCCCTGTGCTGGGAGAGGACAGGGCATGCCCCGAGTTTCAGCAGAAGGCCAGCAGAGAGCCTAAAGAAGAAGGTAGGAGAGGAGGCTGCAGAGACAGGAGGGCCCTGACTTCTAAGGCTCTTAGATTTTCTCCTCAAAGCAGCGGGCCTGAAGCAAGTTTCCATTCAGGGCTACAAACTGGAGGGGGGCGGGAAACGGAAGAGGTTGCAAAGGAACTGGTTGGGAGTCTATGGCAGGGCTCACACAAGAGGTGATCTCGTTAACTAACTTTCCCTCCCTTGCCAGGGAGCACTTAGTTATGGATATCTTGTTTACATTTAAAAAATTCTGTTCAAGATGTAGAGAACAAACATATGGGCACCAAGGGGGGAAAGGGGGGGTGGGATGAATTGAGAGATTGGGATTGACATATATACACAGATATGTATAAAATAGATAACTGATGAGAACCTACTGTATAGCATAGGGAACTCCACTTCGCTGTACAGTAGAAACTAACACAACATTGTAGAACAACTATACTCCAATAAAAAAACATTCTGTTCATTTGTGTATTTTTATGCTTCATAAGCTGGTAAGAATGCTGTGGGATAGGCACACGTTCATCTCTTTTTTGGAATTTGATATATTTGTATTTATTTATTTATTTTTATTGGGGTATATTTGCTTTACAATATTGCATTAGTTTCTGCTGTACAACAGAGTGAATCAGCTATACGTATACATATATCCCCTCCCTCTTGGACCTCCCCCTCCCATCCCACCCATCTAGGTCACAACAGAGCACCGAGCTGAGCTCCCTGCGCTATATAGCAGGTTCCCACTAGCTATCTGTTTTACACATGGTAGTGTATATTCCCAATCTCCCAATTCATCCCATCCCCTACGCCCCCACCCCGTGTCCACACGTCAGTTCTCTATGTCTGTGTCTCTATTCCTGTGTTGCGAATAGGTTCATCTGTACCGTTTTTCTAAGTTCCACATATATGCGTTAAGATACAATCTTTATTTTTCTCCTTCCGATTTACTTCACTCTGTATGACAGACTCTAGGTCCATCCACGTCTCTACAAATGACCCAATTTCGTTCCTGATGGTGCCTATTGTTATAAGGCACTATGCTGGGTACTGAGGATACAAGATGACCCCAACACCGTCCCTGCCCCCGCTGAGCTCATAGGGTAGTAGAAGGAGGCTAACAAGTAAGCAAACAATGTAGTGAAGGGTTCTGATTGGAGTCTGGTGGGCTGCAGAGGGAACCAAGCGCAGATGGAGAAAGAGTGCTTGATTTTAAGTGTGGGCGGTAGTGGTTGAACAGAAAAGGTTTCACTGACCCCTCAGCTGAGTATTTAAAGTTGAACAGGCACTCACACACAGAAAGCAGGCCCTGGATACAGTATGGGAAAAAGCACGGGGGTGTGCAAATCAGCAAGAGAATGAAAGATAACAGGTGGTTTAGGGTATGCAAAGGCGAGGCTGCCGAGGTCGGGTGGCGGGGATGGGTGTCCAGACCGGCCCTTTAACCTGTGGTAGGCTGCAGGGCCCCTGTGGAGGGTTAAAGAAGGTGTGACAGAATTAGACTGTGCTTGCACAGACCTACTCTGTGATCACTGTAAGTGTGGGATGAAGGGGGTGAACCTAGAGGTGGGAAGGCTCTTGGGACAGTTTGCCATAGACCAGTGGCAAGCGGTGGAGGCCTGGTTTAAGTAAGTAAAAGGGGGAGTGGAGGGAAGGAGAGGGGTGGGAGCAATGCAAGGAAGTCACACCTTCTGGGGTTGGTGACTGAATGAGTGCAGTGGGAGAGACGAGGTGTTTAGGGTAACTCCGAGGCCTCTGGCTTGCTTCACTGGCTGGTTAGTGGTGTCATTCAGAGAGAGAGAGAGAGAGAGAGGAAAGGAGAGAGAGAAGGAGGGGAGGGGAGGGAAGATTTATGGGAAAGTCAGTAAATAAGTGTTAGGCCTACTGAATTTAAGGTAATATGTGGGGTTAGCTAGGTGGAGATGTTGAGGAGACAGTGGCCATGTGGGTCTGGAGATACAGACTGGGGAGCCTTCCTCACACAGGTGCTAACCCAGTGCTTGGGTGTGAAAGTCCATCTGTAGTAAGTATCTCAACAGTCCACAAGGGCCAGGTAAGTGATGAATGATGCTATCTTGGGATAAGACAGGCAGTGGCAAAAAAACAGATGTAGAAAAACCTCCAACTGTGCAAACGTGAAATTAACAGTCTTCTGATACTTGGCTCCAGCATGTGGGACACAGGGAATAGTGGGGACTGTGACAAACTGAGGGTACCTCAAAAAGTATAGCCTTAATTCAATTCCAAACGATTTCACAAGTCAGAATTTGTGTACAGTATTACTGGATTCTATAGTTTTTCCACAAAAGTCAGAAATTTTTATATTTATGTAAAATTTCCTGATCTAAGGATATTGGCACAGTAAAAAAAGTCATCTTATAATCTAAGCAAAATGTACTTGTGGGCCAGAGAGTCTGTGGTTACTTCTGCAACCTCTGTTTGAGGAGACTCTTCAGCAGAAGGGAGTAGATGTTCTGTGAGTACAGGTTCACGTGCCACTGAACAGAATCAGAACTGTACCTCGTGGCAATGTCCAGCTAACAAACGTCACACACCTGGAAACTGCTTCATAGGATCCTTCTGCAGTCTCTCAGGAGCCCAGCCAGTAAAATCATTCCTTGGGTTACTCCACTTCTTTTTCTGTTCTTTTTCCATTAGCCACACTACAAAGCTTGTCTCTTCTTAACAGAAAATGATAGCCCAACTGCCATGGCTGAATGCTTCTTGTTTATGGGTGTGTGTGTTGGAGTGGAGGAGTGGAGGCAATGAAGGGGATTTCCTTCTAGAATCTCAGAGTCTTTGTTCTAGAAAAGACCTTAGAGGCTTTTTGTACCAACTGCTTGTTTTACAGACAGGGAAACTGAGGCTTAAATAAGTTAATGGCATAACTGATATTAGAACACTGATATTCTCATTTTCTAGTCAAGCATATCATGCTACTTAACACCATATACAAAAATTAACTCAAGGGCTTCCCTGGTGGCACAGTGGTTGAGAGTCTGCCTGCTGATGCAGGGGACACGGGTTCGTGCCCCTGTCCGGGAAGATCCCACATGCCGTGGAGCGGCTGGGCCCGTGAGCCATGGCCACTGAGCCTGCGCGTCCGGAGACTGTGCTCTGCAATGGGAGAGGCCACAACAGTGAGAGGCCCACGTATGGCAAAAACAAACAAACAAACAAACAAAAAAAAAAACTCAAAATGGATTAAAGACCCAAATGTAAGACCGAAACCATAAAACTCCTAGAAGAACACATAAAGAGAACACTCTTTGATATAAATCGTAGGAATATTTTTTGGATCTGTCTCCTAAAGCAAAGGAAATAAAAGGAAAAATAAACAAATGGAAACTAATTAAACTCAAAAGCTTTTGCACAGCAAAGGAAACCATTGACAGAATGATAAGAAAAACTACTGAATGGGGGAAAATGTTTGCAAATGATATGACTGATAAGAGGTTAATATCAAAAATATAGAAACAGCTCATACAACTCAACATCAAGAAGCGAACAACCCAATTAAAAAATGGGTAGAGGGCTTCCCTGGTGGCGCAGTGGTTGAGAGTCCACCTGCCGATGCAGGGGACACGGGTTTGTGCCCCGGTCTGGGAAGATCCCACATGCCGCGGAGCGGCTGGGCCCGTGTGCCATGGCCGCTGAGCCTGCGCGTCCGGAGCCTGTGCTCCGCAACGGGAGAGACCACAACAGTGAGAGGCCCGTGTACCGCAAAAAAAAAAAAAAAAAAAAAAAGGTAGAAGACCTGAATAGACATTTTTCCAAAGAGGACATGTAAAAGGCCAACGGGCACATGAAAAGATGTTCAACATTGTTAATCATCAGAGAAATGCAAGTTAAAACCACAATGAGATATCACCTCACACCTGTCAAATGGCTATCACTAAAAAGAGCACAAATAATAAATGTTGGTGAGGAGAAAAGGGAACCTTCATGCACTGTTGGTGGGAGTGTAAATTGGTGTAGCCAAGGAAAACAGTGTGGAGCTTTCTCAAAAAACTAGAAATAGAACTACCATATGACCCAGCAATTCCACTCCTGGGGTATATATCTGAAAAAAATGAAAATACTAATTTGAAAAGATACATTCACCCCAATATTCATAGTAGTATTATTTACAGTTGCCAAGATATGGAAGCAACCTAAGTGTCCATTGGATAAAGAAGATGTAATCTGTCTATCTATCATCTATCTATCTATCTATCTATGTGCACACACACACACAATGAAATACTACTCAGCATAAAAAAGAGTGAAATTTTGCCATTTGCAACAACATAGATAGACTTGGAGGGTATTATGCTTAGTGAAATAAGTCAGACAGAGAAAGATAAATACTGTATGATATCACTTACATGTGGAATCTAAAAAATAAAACAAACTAGTGAATATAACAAAAAAGAAAAGACAGATACAGAAAACAAACTGGTTGTTACCAGTGGGGGGAGTGCAGGCGAGAGGGGCAAGTTAGGAGTAGGGGATTAAGAGGTAGAAACCATTATGTATAAAATAAATAAGCTACAAGGATGTCTTGTACAACACAGGGAATACAGCCAGTATTTTGTAGTAACTATTAATGGAATATAACCTTTAAACATTGTGAATCACTATGTTGTACACCTATAATTTATGTAGTATTGTACATCAACTATACTTCAATTTAAAAAAAGGCCAAAATAAAAAGTAGGTTACATAGCAAAAAAATAAAGTAAAACCTGGCATATACAAAAAAAAAAAAAAAATAGAATACTGTGCTCTCTCCATCTTCTTATGTGGAAATGATGTGGAAAACCCAGCCTTGGTAAGATGTACTTTGAGTTCTTTATTACAGTGGTGGGAAGGAGTTGTCCCAGTTCCCTCATCTGTATCACTTGAAATATTCTTACCTGAAGTCAGGGAGGAACAAAGCAAGCTTTCTGCCCCATGAGGTTGATCCTTGGGTTATTAACATGTCCTCCAAAAAACAAAAAAAAAAGAAAGAAAGAAAAAAGAACTAAACACCTATAGACTTGTCTCACTGAGGATTTTCAACTATCCCCAGCTCTGTACTCTCAGGGGCTTCTAGATCTAAGGATAGTATGATACGTATCTCAGATAGGTAATTACTTTTCTTCTTCTTTTTTTTTTTTTTTTTGCTTCAAAGGAGTAATGTTATTTTATAATTCTCCCCATTTATTAGTTGCTTAGTACTTGATTTTTAAAAGTGCACATTAAAAAAATGAGAGTTGAATGACTTTGGAATAAAGAGGTCAGGAATACCAAATAAATGGAGTCCGTTTTTAGTTTTGTTCATGATAATTAAAGATGATTCAGCAACGATGGCCATTTTACGCAGCTCATTCAGGAGGGCTTCTAGTACATGCAAGTGCATGCACTTGATACAGAGGAGGATTTCATGAAGTTTCAGTGACGACTAGAAATATCATAAGGTGACTATGGACAATCTATAAACACCTGTTGTTGTCACTGGACAGAGAAGGCGTCCAGTTTTCCAATTCACAGCTGGAACCAAGCTCTTGGATCTTCCACTCGTCTTCACTGGCCAAAAGAAAACTTTGTAATGGCTGATATTTTTTCCTTACAATTTCAATGAAGCCTTAGATTGGATCACATGAAAATGCCTCTGCGTATCTTCCAGAACTCCCCAATACCTTCCTTAATAGCATATTCAGCACAGTTCTTGCACTCTTGGGGTGTAAATCCAATTAATGCTCTCCTTGTAGTACCAATTCCCCGATCACTTGTCAATTTTTTAATTTGAGCTTCTATGTAATAAGGAGATACATAATAAAAATGGTCCCCAAGGACACTGTAAGCCATGTATTGAGAGCCTTCTGAGGTTTCTGTAACTTCTTGATCTTCAAAACTCTCTACATTGCAAGCTATCTCCATTTTCCCTTCGTGAGGAAAAGCCATCGTTTGGACGCCCTTCAGTCCATTCACATTTGAGCCCCGAATGGCACTAGCGATCTCTTTTCCCAGAGCCAAGTCTTGAGATCATCTTTGGTAACATTGCAGTTCATCACATACGGGCTAGCTACGACGCCTGATGTGAAAGTTTGCTTCTCAGTTTGCGGTTTCGCTCAGCTCCTGCCTCCCGCAGATTGGCTCTCGTCTGCTCTAGCGGCAGCATGAATCTCCTCACTGCAAAGCTGAAATTCCAATTTTGTTCCAACGCAACTGTCACAACACCCTGAAGCAAGCTGTTAAACCACATCTTCGGGCAGGTGCAGCTCCCAGGTTAGGTTTAAGAACACTGAAATCCCTCCTTGTGAACCAGCCCAGTTGCTTCCTTCTCTGGACAAGAGTGTGCTTCTCAGGCAGGTCAGCCTCACCAAAGAGAAACACAGTGCAGCCAGGAACACGTTGGACCAGATTCTCAGCAAGGCTTCTAGCCACAGCTCCACACTCTTCCACTCCAACACCAGAGAGAGGGTAAATGGGAATCGGGTCCACTGCTCCCAGGCAAGGATGGATCCCCTCCTGCACCTCCATATCAATTGACTGGAAGGCCTCCAGGCAGGCAGCCAGAATGGAATTGCGTAACTCAGCAAGAGAAGCTGCTATTGTAATGTCTTATGTGTTGCACCTTTTTTTTTTTTTTTTTTTTTTGCAGTACGCGGGCCTCTCACTGTTGTGGCCTCTCCCATTGCGGAGCACAGGCTCCGGTCGCGCAGGCTCAGCGGCCATGGCTCACGGGCCCAGCCGCTCCGCGGCATGTGGGATCCTCCCGGACTGGGGCACGAACCCGTGTCCCCTGCATCGGCATGCGGACTCTCAACCACTGCGCCACCAGGGAAGCTCTGTTGCACTCTTGATCAGAAAATATATTGAGCACTGATACCTCAGGATGTTTCTGTCCATTTTTTTTTCAAGAAAAGCTGCTTTCGCTGCGTTCTCAACAATGTATTTTCTTCTGGCTTCTGAAATGTTTCATAAACAGGCAGCCAAACGGAGCCCCAGTCTGTGTCCTGCGCACACACCACCGTTAGCACTTTTAGGGCGGCAGAGGCTCTCCGGGGAGGTCGTAGTGCGAGGTCTGGGCAGACACCGGCGCTGGGACCCCCTGTGCGGTCCCGCCCAGGTTCTGGTGTGGAGTGGCCCAGACCCACGTGGGCCGAAGGGTAACCAGAGGGACTCGCTGAGGGCCCCGGGAGACTCCAGCAGGGGGATCAGCGTCCGCGGGCGGCGGGGCCCGGAGCGAGGGGCGGCCGGCGGCGGCGCTGCCCCGGGCCCGCCTCCAGCCTGCGACCACGCCGGCCGCTCCGCGGTTTGGGGGGACGCACCTGCGGGGGCGGAGGACGTCGCTGTAAGATAGCCTCTTTTTTCTATGTAATGTGTGAGATATAGCTTATATATCATAAGATCTACCCTTTTGTTTTTTTGTTTGTTTGTTTTTGTTTTTGCGTACGCGGGCCTCTCACTGTTGTGGCCTCTCCCGTTGTGGAGCACAGGCTCCGGACGCGCAGGCTCAGTGGCCATGGCTCACGGGCCCAGCCGCTCCGCGGCATGTGGGATCTTCCCGGACCAGGGCACGAACCCGTGTCCCCTGCATCGGCAGGTGGACTCTCAACCACTGCGCCACCAAGGAAGCCCTACCGTTTTAAAATGTCCAATTCAGTGGTTTTTAATATGTCACAAAAATGTACAACCACCACCACTATCTGATCCCAGAACACTTTCACCAGCCTCAAAGAAACCCTGTACCAACTAGCGGTCACCCCCTATTCTCCTCTCCTCCCAGCCCCTGGCAAGCACTAATCGACTTGCAGTCTCTAGAGATTTCCTTTACAGACATTTCCTATAAATGGAATCATGTAACATGTGACCTTTTGTGTATAATTTCTTTTACTTAGCATAATGTTTTCAAGGTTCATCCATATTGTAGCAGGTATTAGTACTTTTTTCCTTTTTTATGGCTGATTAATAACCCATTGTATGAATATAATACATTTTGAATATCCAGTTATCATTTAACGGACATTTATGGCTATTATAATGCTATTATGGACATTCATGTACAATTTTTGTGAGGATATGTGTTTTCCATTCTCTTGGATATATACCTAGGAGTAAAATTTCTGGGACATAGTTAATTCACTTTTTAACTTTTTAAATAACTGCAAATCTGTTCTGCAAAACAATTGAACCATTTTACATTCCCACCAGCATTGTATAAGTGTTCTGATTTCTCCACATCCTTGCCAACACTTGTTACTTATCTGTTTCTTTATTGTATTGATAGCTATCCTAGTGGAGTAAAGTGATATTTCTCTGTGGTTTGGGTTTGCATTTCCCTAATGACTAATGTTAATATCTTTTAATGTGCCTATTGGCTATTTGTATATCTTCTTTGGAGAACTGTCTGTTCAAATCCTTTACCTCTTTTTAAATTGAATTATTTGTCTTTTTATTGTTGTAAGAGCTCTTTATATATTCTGCATAAAGTTCCTTATCATACACATGATTTGCAAATATTTTCTCACGTTCTATAGGTTACTTTTCACTTTCTTGATAGTTCATTTGAAGCACAAAACTTTTAATTTTGATGAAGTTCAATTTATTTTCTTTTTTGTTTGTGCTTTTGCTATAACATCTAAAAAACTCTTGCCTCAGCCAGAGTCACAAAGATTTATCTTCTCAGTTTTATAGTATTAACTCTTAACATTTATGCCTTTGGTCTATTTTTAGTTAATTTTTGTGCATGATACGAGAGGTAGGGATCTAACTTCATTCTTTTGCATGTGGATATCCAGTTGTTCCAGCACCATTTGTTGAAAACACTATTTTTCCCCATTGAATTATCTTAGCACCTTTGTCAGAAATTAATTTGACCATAAATACAAAAGTTTATTTCTGTACTCCTGATTTTGAATCCATTGATCTATATGTCTGTCCTTATGCCAGTGCCACACTCTCTAGAATACTGTAGCTTTGTAGAAAATTTTGAAATCAGGCAGTGTTAAGTCTCCCAACTTTGTTCTTCTTTTTCAAGATTGTTTTGGTTATTCTGGGCCTTATACATTTTTATATAAACTTTAGGATCATCGTGTCAATTCTACAAACAAGACAAAATAATTTTGATAGGGATTGTGTTGAATTAGTATCTCAACTTGGAGAATAGTACTATCTTAACAATATTAAGTTTTTCAAGTTTTGAGCACGGGATGTTTTTTCCATTTATTTAGATCTTCTTTAATTTCTTTCAACAATGTTTCATAGTTTTCAGTTTACAAATCTTGTATTTCTTTGGTTAAATTTATTCTGAAGTATGTTATTCCTTTTAATCCTATTGTAAATGGAATTATTTTCTTAACATCATTTTCAGATTTCTTTTTGCTAGTGTATAGAAATACAGTTGATTTTTTTTTTTTTTTTTGGTATATTGATCTTTTATCTTGCAACCTTACTGGACTTGTTTATTTGCTGTAAAACTTTTTTATATTCCTTAGGATTTTCCATATGTAAGATCATGTCATCTGTGAATAGAGATACTTTTACTCATTTCTTTCCAATCTGTATGACTTTTATTTCTTTCTCTTGCCTAGGATTTCAAGTACAATGTTATATAGAAGTGACAAGATTGGGCATCATTATCTTGTTCCTGATCACATAGGGAAAGCTTTCAGTCTTTCACCATTATGTATAATATTAGCTGTGGGTTTTTCTTAGATGCCCTTTATTAGGTTGAGGAAGTTACCTTCTATTCCTACTTCGTTGTGTATTTTTTTATCATGAAAGGATGCTGGATTTTGTCAAATGATTATCTGCCTCTCTAGAGATACTCATCTGGTTTCGTCCTTTATTCTATTAATATGGGGTATTAAATTAATTGATTTTCATATGTTGAACCAGCCTTGTATTCTAAGATAAATTCCACTTGGTCATGATATATAATTCTTTTTATATGTTGCTGGATTCAGTTTGCTAGTATTCTATTGAAAACTTTTGCATCTATATTTATGAGATATTGCTCTGTAGTTTTATTTTGTTATTTTTTTTTTCTGTTTTGCATATAAGGATGACGCTAGCCTCATAGAATAAGTTGGGAAGTATTCCATACTCTTCTACTTTTTGGAAGCATTTGTGAAGGTTTGATGTTAATTCTCCCATACTTGTTAGGTAGAATTCACCAGTGAAGTTACCTGGTCCTGGGCTTTACTTTGTGGGAATTTTTTTGATTACTAACTCAAGCTCTTTAGTTGTTATAGTTCTATTCAGACTTTCTACTTATTCTTTGGTCAGTTTTGGTAGTTTTTAATCTAAGAATTCATCCATTTCACTTAGGTTGTCTGATTTGTGGGAAAACAATTGCTTATAGTATTCTATTTCATCCTTTTTATCTCTGTAAGTTTGGTAGTACTGTCCCCTCTTACATTCCTGATTTTAGTTGTTTGATTCTTGTGTTTTTTAAAAAAAATATTTATTTGTTTATTTTGGCTGTGCTGGGTCTTAGTTTTGGCATTCGGGATCTTTTTTTTTAGTTGCGGTGCGCGGGCTTCTTAGTTGCGGCATGTGGACTTCTTAGTAGTGGTATGCATGCGAGATCTAGTTCTCTGACCAGGGATCAAATCCAGACCCTCTGCATTGGGAGCAGGGAGTCTTACCCACTGGACCACCAGGGAAGTCCCTCTTGTGTCTATTTTTTTCTTGGTAAATCCAATTGAAGATTTGTCCATTTTGTTGATCTTTTCAAAAGACCAACTTTTGGTTTTGCTGATTTTCTCCTTTGCTTTTGTATTCTCCATTTTATTAATTTCCACTCTAATTTTTATTTCCTTCTGCTTGCTTTGGGTTAGTTTATTCATCTTCTTCTAGTCTCTTAAGGTAGAAGATTACTGATTTGACATTTTCTTCTTTTATAGGCATTTACAGCTATAGACTTGCCTCCATGTACTGCTTAATCTGTATCCCATAAAGTTTGGTATGCTGTGTTTTCATTTTCATTCATCTAAAAGTGTGTTCTAATTTCCCTTTTAATTTCCTCTTTGACCTATTGGTTATTAGAGTGTATTGTTATTTCCATATATTTGTGATTTTCCCACATTTCCTGTTATTTGGTTTTAGTTTCTCCATTGTGGTTAGAGAACATATTTTGTATGACTTCAATGATTTAAATTTATTGAAACTTGTTTTGTGATCTATCATATGATCTAGCCTGGAGAATGTTTAATGTATATTTAAGAAGAATGTGTGTTAGGATTTTGTTGGATGGAGTGTTCCATAGATGTCTGTTAGCTTCTGGTTGGTTTACAGTGTTGTTCAAGTCTTCTATTTTCTTGTTGATCGTCTGTCTGTTTGTTATATTCATTATTGAAAGTGAAGTTTTCAAGTCACCAACTATTATTGTTGAATTGTATATTTTATCTTCAATTCTGTCAGTTTTTGCTTCATGTATTTTGGGGTCTGTTGGTAGGTGCATATATGTTTATAATTGTTATAGAATCTTGAGGGATTGACCCTTGTATCAGTATAGAATATCCTTCTTTTCTCTAGTAATAATTTTTATCTTAAAGTTTGTTTGTTTGAATAGTAGTATAGCTTAATTTCACCCTCATTTTGAAGGATAGTTTTGTTGCATATACAATTCTTAGTTGGCAGTCTTTTTCTTTCAGCACTTTGAGTATGTCATTTCACTGTCTTCTGGCCTCCATGAGAAATCAGCTGTTCAGTTTATTGAGGATCCTTTGTATGTGATGAGTCTCTGCACTTCCAAATTCTCTTTTTTTTTTTTGTGGTACACGAGCCTCTCACTGTTGTGGCCTCTCCCATTGCAGAGCACAGGCTCAGGTCTTGCAGGTTCAGTGGCCATGGCTCACAGGCCTAGCCGCTCCACGGCATGGGGGATCTTCCCGGACCGGGACATGAACCTGTGTCCCCTGCATCGGCAGGTGGACTCTCAACCACTGCACCACCAGGGAAGCCCTTTTTGTTTTTTTTTAAATAAATTTATATATTTTTATTTATTTATTTTTGGTTGCATTGGGTCTCCATTGCTGCATGCAGGCTTCTTCTGGTTGCGGCGAGTGGGGGCTACTCTTCATTGCAGTGTGCAGGCTTCTCATTGCAGTGGCTTCTCTTGTTGTGGAGCATGGGATCTAGGTGCATGGGCTTCAGTAATTGTGTCACGCAGCTCAGTAGTTGTGGCTCACAGGTTCTAGAGCACAGGCTCAGTAGTTGTGGCACATGGGCTCCACGGCACATGGGATCTTCCTGGACCAAGGATCGAACCCATGTTCCCTGCATTAGCAGGTGGATTCTTAACCACTGCACCACCAGAAAAGTCCCTGTTTGTTTGTTTTGTGTTTTATTATGATGAGTCTAAGTTTGAGTCTCTTTGAATTTATTGTATTTCAAGTTCAGTGAACTTCTTGGAAGCATAGATTAATGTTTTTCTCAAATTTGGGAAGTTTTTGATTAGTATTTCTTCAAAAAATCTTTCTGCCCCTTTCACTCTTTCCTTTTCTTCTATGCCTCTCATTATGCATGTTTGCTTGATGATGTTCCATTTGTCTCTAGGGTTCTGTTAATATTTCTTCTTTCTTTCTGTCAGGGTGGATAACCTCAATTGATCTATTATCAAATTCACAAATTCTTCTCCTGCTAGCTAAGACTTACTGTTGGGCCTTTTCTAATGAATTTTTCATTTCAGTTATTATGCTTTTCAACTCTAGAATTCTTATTTGTTTTCTTAAAAAATAATTTCCATGTCTTTATTTATATTCTCTATTTGGTGAGACATTGTTATCATACTTTAGTTCTTTAGAGATAGTTTCCTTTTGTTTTTGAACCTGTTTAAAATAGTTAATTTAAAATCCTATTTAGTAAGTCTAACATCTAGACTTCCTTGGGGACAGTTTCTGTTGACTGCGATTTTTCCTTCATATGGGCCTTACTTTTCTTTTATTTGCATGTCTCACAATCATTTGTTGAAAACTGGACTTTATAAATAATATGATGTGGCAACACCAGAAATCATATCCCATTGTCTTCCCAGGATTTGTTGTTGTTGCTGTTTGTTTGTTTAATGACTTTCCTGAATTAATTCTGTAAAGTCTGTATTCTTTGCCATATGTAGCCACTGATGTCTGTTTGGTTAGCTTAGTGTTCAGCTAATGATTGAATTAAGATTTCCTTACAAGCCTAGAATCAATAAGTCTTCCAACCTTTGCCAATAGGCTCTGTGTACTTGTTGGGTACATCTTCAAAGATGTGGCAAACAGTTTACAACTCTGCATTAGCCTTTACTTCCTGCTTGCACAGCACCTCAAGGTCAGTCAGAGGTGAGAGATTAGGGCCTTCTAAGGTTTTTCCTGGGCATGTGCACAGCTCTACTTATGAATGTGGCCTTTTAGACTCCCAGGAATCTATTGGAGATTTTTGATGTTCCCCTGGCCCCTGCAAGGGACATCTCATTCTCAAGCTTTACCTTTTAAGTGTTTTAGTTAAAGTCTTATTTGCATCAACTGCTATCACTGTCTCAGGCAGCTGCAGTGTTAAGCAACTGCTGATGATTATTTTCAACAGATTCCCCAGGAAGAAAATTGTTTGCAGTGAGTGAGCTCTGAGTTGGGTCAAATAAAGACAAGCTGCATGAATAGGTATTTCCAGGGAGCTTCCAGATAGGTTAGATAATATCAGTTCTTTGGGGACAGGACTTCTGGGAAACTCCAAACTCCAAACTCCTTCTACCCCCTACATAGTACCATGGTTGTGAGGCTGTTGGTTTTCAAGGCCACTGCATATCCTGAGAAAGGATGATGGAATTAGGGCAAGTCAAAGCAACTACAAAGCTTGCTTCTAACTGATAGTCAGTAATTTTCTTAAATAAACAATCCTTGGGTTTTGCAAGCCACAGTTCTACCCATGTAACACATCAGCTGTTTGTTTTTTTTTTTAAATTCCATTTCTTGCCAACCGACATGAATACACTTGGTACTGTTACAATCATTATCTAGACTTACTCATGTTCTCCTTTTGTTACTTTACACCATATCATTGTTCTTTTGCTGATTCATAATTTATAGAATGAACATTTTAATGCTTAAAATTCATTAAGTTTATGTGTTATATAATTTTATACCTTTCTTTTTTTGACCATTTAGGAGTTTTCAACTTTGCCAGTATTGTAGGCTACTATACTACAAGCATGCAGTTTATTGTTTAAAAAATATTTCCTTAGAATAAATTCTATTTAGTAATATTTGCTATCAAAGGCTACAAACATTTTATGCCTCAAGTTATTTCCAAAAGGATTATACTAATTTATATTTTCATCAATAATATGTGTGTTTATTTACATCCTTTACAACATTGACTACTAGTTTTTATTTTTTAAATATATAAAAATATATTAGGGGCTTCCCTGGTGGCGCAGTGGTTGAGAGTCCGCTTGCCGATGCAGGGGACACGGGTTCGTGCCCCGGTCTGGGAAGATCCCACATGCCGTGGAGCGGCTAGGCCCGTGAGCCATGGCCACTGAGCCTGCGCGTCCGGAGCCTGTGCTCCGCAACGGGAGAGGCCACAACAGTGAGAAGCTCGCGTACCGCAAAAAAAAAAAAAAAAAATATATATATATATATATATAATTATTAATGAGGTTGAACAACTTTTACATCTGCTTTATTTTATGTGAATTTTCTATTCTTGTGGTCTTAAAAGTATTATAGCTATCCCATGAATAATCATTGGTATTTTCTTTACTTCTGAAAAAGTGAGATTGTCATATAGAACTTTATCAATTAAAGCCACTTTTAAGTTGTTTTCCTTAATATTAAAATGTCTTTTAATCTTTGTCACAATTTGTAGAAGTACTAAATGACATCTTTTTTATCCCAGCAATGAAGCTACCCTTTTTAATGTTACTTAAAAGCTAGTAGTATTATAGCTTTCTGATATTCCCAGAAAAATCTCATCTAACTTTAGCTACAATTTAAAGCATCTATTGGCTTTCGTCAATGTAGTGAATTATGTCACATATTGTTTCTTGAGGAAAATGTATTTTGAATGTACATAGCTAACGTTCAAGCAGACTTTTAGAATGTATCACTTTAAAAGCTTAGAATTTCTTATTTTAGTGATTGTACAAATGAAAACGTTACCTGAAATTGGTGACTTACTACAAATTCTACAACATTGTTTTTCCTTACAACCTAATCTAATGTTTGCTTTTCCCCAGTTTAAGGCCAGTCCTCTTGCTGTGACTTTCAAACTAACTGGGGAGACAGATGACATATTTCAGATACAACCAGATGGACTTCTGTATTACAGCAAAGCCCTGGACAGGGAAACAAGAGCTGTTCACAAACTCCAGGTGAACTGAGACCAGACACTAACTCTAATCTCTCTGAGCACTCTTTGTCCTGGAAATATCACTGGCACCTTCTTTCCTAGCACAGAATCCTGTTTCAGCTCTCCTGACGCTAATGACATGCTTTGCAAATCTCATTTGTCTTTTTAAATTTTATTTTATTTTTTAACCACTAGAGAGGCGTGTGGCAAAGGTATCCTCTTTTTTAGGCTTTATGACCAGAGTAACCCAATTTATATTGCTAAGGCTCTTAGATGGCATTACTCATCAAAATGAGTGGAAACCTGGATGGCACATGGATCAAAACTAGCCAGTACTTCTCTGCTATTACACTGGTGTCTGCCTATGGCTGTTGGGTGGTCTCTGGACCCACAAAGAAGGTGGCAGTGGTACTAGATGGAGCTCCTTTGCGCCTTGCAAGAAGCAGAAGTAATCAATGACCAAAGTCAGAGGCTGCCTAGAGAGACCCTTCTCTCTCTCTTTCCCCCTTAGTTTTCATGGTTTGTATCTCTATCTGAATGATAGAGAGCTAATTGTGGGGAAAAGAGCAAGCCAAAAGCTTTCTGTTTAAATTTTACTACTGGCTCTGCAGATCAACCACTAAAATGCCTCTGTAACAGGACATATTTTCATACCCTCAAGGGTCAAAGTGTTCTTATTTTACTGATTCCAGCTATTTAGAAAAAAAGCATGTCCAGTGTCCAGCCAACCTCACTGCTGGAAAAACACAGTCATGATTAGATTGATTTAACTGATAGGGCCTCTATTTTAGCAGCTCCCAATTTGGGCTCTTATGGGTGTCTTTCTCCCCTGTAGTGACCAGGTTATTGGTTATTTGGGCTCTAATTTCTTTCAAGTGACTTTTGAGTGTGTGATATGAGGTCCAGACTCACCAAGGAGGTTTCCTTTTCCTGTCAACATCAGGTCTCAGCCCTGGATGCTCACGGCAATACAGTGGAGGGCCCGGTCCCCATCACCATAGAAGTGAAGGACATCAACGACAATCGACCTGTGTTTCTCCAGTCAAAGTATGAAGGCTCAGTAAGGCAGAATTCTCGCCCAGGTAATAGGCAGGAGCCTGGAGATATCTGTGGAAAGATGCAAGTGTAACAGGCAGAGGGGCAGATTTGTGTGGCTAACATGTGTAACTAGCATTCATTAAGGACTTACCATCTTATTTAAATTTTATTTATCTTATTTAAACTTCACAGCAATCCTCTGGGAGTTGTTTTATTATCCCCACTGCTCTAGGACGCAACATCTCAACGTTGGCACTATGGACATCTTGGGCCTGATAATTCTTTTTTTGTTAGGGGCTGTTCTGTGCATTATAGGATGTTAGCAGCATCCCTGACATCTATCAATGCAGATGCCAGGAGCAACACTTCCCTTCCAAATTGTGACAGCAAAGATGTCTTCAGACATCGCCAAATGTCCCCTGGGGGGCAAAATCACCCCTAGTTAAGAATCACCATTTTAGGGTGAGAATTTAGAATACCTTACAGCTTTAGAACACTCTAGAACACCTGGAAAGGTAAGCTTACTCTCCCACATCCTCCCAGAAATCCACATTCTCATGGTCACTGCTGGCTTCCAGTTCTTTTTCTTCTCTGACTTCAGCTCCTAGCTATGACTCATCCCTTCACTCTTTTACTTTTCATTTCTACAAAAGCCCCTCATCAAAGCATAGGTGTGTGTGGCAGGCTTTACTGAAGATTTAGAGGAATGAAGGAGCATCATGTCATAACAGTGCACAAAATAAACATGAATATTAGACTGTGAGTTCTCAGAAAGACTTTTGGCCATTTCCATCAACTCACTGTCAAACTTCCCTCTGTGTCACTTAATCACTATCTCTCACTCTTCTATGCCCACTTCCAATAACTCAGGAAGAATATTCCTTCCACTTTATTATGTGGAGCAATTTCACGTGTCTCTGTCCCTGAGGTTACATACCAAAGGCTCACCACTAAACTCTGCCAAGTAATAATCTTCCAGGTCTTATTCTTTACCAATAGGGTTTTCCAGTTCAGTGATTCTCAAACTTTTTGGTCTCAGGCCCCTTGTATTCTCATAAAAACTATTGTGGACTCCAAGAAACTTTTGGTTATATCCAGTGGTGTGCTAGTAAATTTTAATAGCTGTCTCTCTGGGGAGAAAAAACCCTGATTTGTAGAATTTGTCAATTTCTGTGGTATAAGTACTCTCACCATAACCTATTTTAAGCTACCACTGGTGTTAATAATTGGCTCACAAAATTTCTGAAAATTCAACTAGGTCTCACAAGTTGACTCCAATACGTCACTGGTTATATCTATCAATATTTATTGTATTTGAAATTAAAACTGAGAAATTAAAAAATATTTATTTAGTGATTGATTTAAAGTAATAAGCATATTTTAATAAAAACAACTATTTTCAAAGACAAAAGGAATGTTAAGAAGAATGGCATTGTTTTAATCTTTGCACCTCTCTTTAATGTCTGGATTAATTGAGAACAGTTGGATTCTCATTCCTGTTTCTGCATTCATTTTGTTGCCATATGCTGTTTTGGTTGAAACATTTAAAGAAAAACTCTCCTTACACAGTGTTAATAGTGTAATAACGCTTCAGATAATTGTGGATATTCTTTGATACTAGACCAAAACTCAACAAGTGGTGGTTTCTTAAATGTTATTTTCAATGTAGAATCTGAAACCATATTAATGCCTTTTTTTGGATACTCCTTTATGCTAAAATCCATCAAATTATGTTTTTTGTTTTTTTTTTTTTTTTTTTTTTTTGCGGTGCGCGGGCCTCTCATCGCTGTGGCCTCTCCCGTTGCCGAGCACAGGCTCCGGACGCGCAGGCTCAGCAGCCATGGCTCACGGGCCCAGCCGCTCCGCGGCATGTGGGATCTTCCCGGACAGGGGCATGAACCCGCGTCCCCCACATCGGCAGGCGGACTCTCAACCACTGCGCCACCGGGGAAGCCCTTATGTTGTGATTTGAATGGGTCTTTCACACATGTATGACCCTAAAAACAGTCTCGAAGACCTCTAGAAGTCCCTGGACCATACTTTAAGAAACCTCATCCTAGAGGAAACGGGCAGAATAAAGAATTATTTCACCACTGATATGAATTATGACACCTTCCTCCATTCTATTTCTGCCTCTCAGAAGGCAAATGTGTCTGTGGTTGGTTTGGGTTTCAATTAATATCTTTTTTTTCTGGGTACATTTTGTTAAACAGGAAAGCCCTTTATGTATGTCAATGCTACAGACTTGGATGATCCAGCCACACCCAACGGCCAGCTTATTTATAAAATTATCATGCAGCTTCCCAAGGTCAACAATGTCATGTACTTTCAGATCAACAACAAAACGGGGGCAATTTCACTTACTCTAGCAGGTAAGTTAAGTGATGTCCTCATATGACTCTCTGAGGCAGTTAAAAGGACCTAGATCTGTATTACCTTCAGAGACATTTGCTTTTCTTTTCTCTCCTACTTCCCATAGGATCCCAGGACCTGGATCCTTTGAAGAATCCTTCCTACAAGCTGGTGGTCTCAGTGGAGGACATGGGAGGCCAGAATGAGCATTCCTTTAGTGACACCACGTCTGTGGATATTATGGTGAAGGAGAATATTTGGAAAACACCAGAACCAGTGGAGATTGAAGAAAATTCAACTAATCCTTACCCCATTAAAATCACTCAGGTAGTGCCCAAGGAATGCCTAGAGCCTACCCAGTCAATCAGCACTCACATTGTGGGGGCCCACCCTCATGGTCTTCACTGACATTTCTGCATAGCGTCATTATGAAGCAAACTAAATAGACAAGGTCTCTGGCCCCAAGTCTCTGGAGTTTGCCATCATGGGTAAACTCTGGACTTTACAACTTGGATTCAGATATATATATGTGTATATATATATATATATATATATATATATATATATATATGAGTTTTAAAAGAGAACTTCACTCACCTTCACCTTCCAAGTAGATAATACTGTTGTTCCCTGTCAGGAGTGTAGGATATGGCTGCCCTAGAGTGGGCTGTAGATGGTACATGTACATGATTCAAATTTGGGGCTGCAAATTATTTTTGAAAGGCTGTTTCTTATTCCTTTGGGAAAAATCTCTATGCGAAAGACTCAACCCATCACAGGCTGAGGAACAGAGATAAGACTGGTCAAGTGTGAAAGCTGAGTAGATGACCTTTACCTTTGGAGCCCACCCCTGCCAACTCCATCTCCTGTGGGTACCTCTCCCCTCCATTCACCCTCCCCCGGTCCCACCTCTATGGCTGGTGTTCATCCTGAGCCCCCTCCTCTTTCTTTAGCTCCTGGAAATCCACTCTGGGGTTCACCCAGATCTGATCTTTTCTGGAAGATCAGGAAGTTTCTTGATGCAAAAGCTGTGAGTTAGGTGGGAGAGTACTGGATTTGGAAGCAGATAAACTCTTATGAGCCCCAACTTCTCACCAATAAAATGGGGATAATAACAGATCTTTGGGTTGTTGTGGAAATTAATTAGTATCTGTGGAAGTGAATAAAAGGTATTAACGTTATGAAGGAGTTGTAGTCTGTAGTAGCCCTAATTATTTTTAGATGACACTGTTGTTGTTAAGGGGTCCTGGAATGGCCTATCCCACCATATCTATTGTCTAACTTAAAAGGATTTTTATTTATTAAACATTGAATTAATGAATTTCACCTTCAGAGGAAAAAACAAAAAGAATGAAAGCAAGAAATATTCTGCTTTACCAGCTAAGAAACTATGTCAGGACTCTTTACCGTGAGAATTTCAGATTGGGTTCCTTTACTAAAGTCTTCCTGTTTATTGTTTAGGTTACCTTCATAAGGATTTGTAAATGCTAAAAAGAACACATACGCTTGTTTTCACTTAGGGCTGTCAAAGAAAAGAAAATCTAAAGAGCCACACCCAATACCTAGGCCTGGGGAAGGTACTTTGTGTGGCTTGAAACTGAATAAGAGTGGAGGGGGACAGCTCAAGAGAGAACTTAGGCTGAATTTTTAGGACATCAAAGGAGCTCGCTTACAACTAAGAACATGGTTTTTGTCTTGGGCAGAGGGTGTGCTTAAATAACTAGAAAGGGATACCCTTCCCAAGCTGGTTTGAGAGAATAGTTTAGTGTGGAAATTTCAAATGGCTGTAAGACTAGAGGCAAGTCACTTAATTTTTGTGCCCTAGTTTCCCCATTTATAAGGTGGGGATAACAATAGTCTCTACCTCATGGGGCTGTTTGAGGATTTAATGAGATAACATATAAAAGTGTTTAGAATTATGTCTGGAATGGGGTAAAACCCTCAGTACGTGTTGTTATTAGTACTAGACTATCAGATAGGCCAGGCTCTGTCTGTAGCAAGTAGACAGGTCTTAGTATTGAGTTTACTGATTTTTTTTTCAAACACCTTTATTGGAGTATAATTGCTTTACAATGTCGTGTTAGTTTCTGCTGTATAACAAAGTGAATCAGCTATATTCACTTATATCCCCATATCCCCTCCCTCTTACACCTCCCTCCCACCCTCCCTATCCCACCCTTCCACAGTGGTCACAGAGCACCGAGCTGATCTCCCTGTGCTATGCGGCTGCTTCCAACTAGCTATCTATTTTACATTTGGTAGTGTATATATGTCCATGCCACTCTCTCACTTCGTCCCAGCTTACCCTTCCCCCTCTCCGTGTCCTCAAGTCCATTCTCTATGTCTGTGTCTTTCCTGTCCTGCCCCTAGGTTCATCAGAACCATTTTTTTTCTTAGATTCCATATACATGTGTTAGGTATGGAATTTGTTTTTCTCTTTCTGACTTACATCATTCTGTATGACAGTCTCTAGGTCTATCCACCTCGCTACAAATAACTCAATTTCATTTCTTTTTATGGCTGAGTAATATTCCATTGTATATATGTGCCACATCTTCTTTATCCATTCATCTATCAATGGACACTTTGGTTGCTTCCATGTCCTGGCTATTGTAAATAGTGCTTCAATGAATATTGTGGTACATGTCTCTTTTTGAATTATGGTTTTCTCAGGGTATATGCCCAGTAGTGGGATTGCTGGGTTATATGGTAGTTCTATTTTTAGTTTTTTAAGGAACCTCCATACTGTTCTCCATAGTGGCTGTATCAATTTACATTCCCACCAACAATGCAGGAGGGTTCCCTTTTTACCATACCCTTTCCAGCATTTATTGTTTCTAGATATTTTGATGATGGCCATTCTGACCAGTGTGATGTGATACCTCATTGTGGTTTTGATTTGCATTTCTCTAATTATTAGTGATGTTGAGCATTCTTTCACGTGTTTGTTGGCAATCTGTATGTCTTCTTTGGAGAAATGTCTATTTAGGTCTTCTGCCCATTTTCAGATTGGGTTGTTTATTGTTTTGATATTGAGCTGCATGAGCTGCTTGTATATTTTGGAGATTAATCCTTTGTCAGTTGCTTGGTTTGCAATATTTTCTCCCATTCTGAGGGTTGTCTTTTCATCTTGTTTGTGGTTTCCTTTCCCATTTGTTTATTTTTGTTTTTATTTCCATTTCTCTAGGAGGTGGGTCAAAAAGGATCTTGCTGTGATTTATGTCATAGAGTATTCTGCCTATGTTTTCCTCTAAGAGTTTTATAGTGTCTGGCCTTACATTTAGGTCTTTAATCCACTTTGAGTTTATTTTTGTGTATGGTGTTAGGAAGTGTTCTAATTTAATTCTTTTACGTGTAGTAGTCCAGTTTTCCCAGCACCACTTTATTGATTTTTTTTGCCAAGTTGTTTACAAAACAACTCTAGGAGTTGGTAAATATTCTTTGTTTTGAAAAAGTAATTAATGAGTTAATTTATTTCTTTTTGGCTGCATTGGGTCTTCGTTGCTGCACGTGGGCTTTTCTCTAGTTGTGGTGAGTAGGGGCTGCTCTTCGTTGCGGTGCGCGGGCTTCACATTGAGTAGGCTTCTTTTTTTGTGGAGCATGGGTTCTAGGTGCGTGGGCTTCAGTAGTTGTGGCTTGTGGGCTGTAGAGTGCAGGCTCAGTAGTTGTGGTGCGTGGGCTTCGTTGCTCCACAGCATGTGGGATCTTCCCTCATCAGGGATCGAACCCGTGTCACCTGCATTGGCAGGCGGATTCTTAACCATTGTGCACCCAGGGAAGTCTGTTGGCAAATATTCTTATCCCTGAAGTCTTTAAGACTAAAGACTTAAGGGAGGAATGTTCTTTATTTATGTGTCATTTGTCTTGCTTAAATAATAGCATGGTGAAGAACTGAAAGTGTCTCATCATCTTCACTGGTGAGTTCTGGGAGCTTGTTGTCCATCATGGCTTAGTGCTCAGATAACGTCGCTACTAAATACATTTTGTTTCTTAAATTGGTGTTTCATGACATGAAATCTTCACATTCAGACTTCCAAAAGAACAACCCACAAACTCTTTAGAGGGTTCACAAAGAATTGCTTTAGAGAAGAAAAATACCCCTATATGCTTATTTGGAGCAATATAACTTAGTACAAAGGAGAAAAAGGCGGAGGGATTATTTTAAGCTGAAAATGTAATTTAGTAGTTATAAGAAACCACAGACATCTAAACAAGGTTGTCAGAAATTTCAAATCGAGAACCAGAAAATTGTTTATTTCCTTTCCAGTTCTCTCTGTCCGGATGTATCTTTCCTGACAATTCACTTTGGGCCCTGTAGGTGCGGTGGAACGAACCAGGTGCACTATATTCATTAGTGGAAGAGGGGAAGCCATCAAAATTCCCATTTTTAATTGACCAGGAAGGAGATATCTATGTGACTCAGCCCTTGGACCGAGAAGAAAAGGATGCGGTGAGTAAAATTAGTAGGAGTTTCACAGGTGATGAGATCCTGGGCTCATGGATATCTGAGAGCAGAAACAATTTTACTTAACACCCAGCCCCCCACCAATATCCCCCAAACTGTGTTCTGAAGCTCAGTGCATTATTGCTCTCAGAGACATGATAATACCCTCACAAATTCAGCCCATTTTATATTTTCTCATTTCCCAATGCTAAGCGAATTGATGATAAGGGGATAAATGAAATAGCATTGAAATCGTTGTTTTCTCTGCCTTTTAAAGGGGATGATGAAGGACTCATGTCTTAACTCTGATCTCGTTGTAGTATGTTTTTTATGCGGTTGCAAGGGATGAGCATAGCAAACCACTCGCATTGCCACTGAAAATTCAAGTGAAAGTTAAAGACATAAATGATAATCCACCTATATGTCCATCTACAGTGACTGTACTTGAGGTCCAGGAGAATGAACAAATAGGTAAGAAACTGTGTATCTGTCCTCCCTATGTTAACTCTGTAATCCCTTTCTCCTCTTTGTCAAGTAAACGGTGGGCAGGTAAACCTGATTGGGGATCAGTGGTCCATGCCCGGCACAGCATAGAGGTAGACTAGACTTTGGGACTCACATAGTATTTAATTTCAAGCAATATCTGGGAAGAGTTTTTCAAAATTGGACATTTTATAACTACTACTCATACTCCTAGCACCGTTACTGCCACTACTATTACTACTACTACTACCACCCTTACCACTACCACTAGCACTGTAACCATTTACACCAGTATCCTGTATACATGTATAAGGTTATCTCTTTGCAAGGTTTTTTTTTAGATTTTATTTATTTATTTATTTATTTATTGGCTGCGTTGGGTCTTCCATTGCTGTGCGCCGGCTTCCTCTAGTTACAGCGAGCGGGGGCTGGTCTTGGTTGTGGTGTGAGGGCTTTTCATTGCAGTGGCTTTTCTTGTTGTGGAGCACAGGCTCTAGGCACACAGGCTCCAGTAGTTGTGGCACACGGGCCTTAGTAGTTGTGACTCATGGGCTCAAGAGCACAGGCTCAGTAGTTGTGGTGCACGGGCTTAGTTGCTCGGCGGCATGTAGGATCTTCCTGGACCAGGGATCGAACCCGTGTCCCCTGCATTGGCAGGCAGATTCTATTTTTTTTTTTATAATTCATCTATTTTATTTATTTTTGGCTGCAATGGATCTCCGTTGGTGCGCGCGGGCCCTCTCCAGTTGTGGAGAGCATGGGCCACTCTTCATTGCGGTGCACATGCCTATTGTGGTGGCTTCTCTGGTTGCGGAGCACAGGCTCCAGGCTCACGGGCTTCAGTAGTTGTGGCACGCGGGCTCAGCAGTCGTGGCACACAGGCTCAGTAGCTCCGCGGCACATGGGATCCTCCCAGACCAGGGCCCGAACCTGCGTCTCCCGCATTGGCGGGCGGATTCTTAACCACTGCGCCACCAGGGAAGCCCCTGCAAGGTTTCTCCATAGATTCTTATTTGCCTTCAACAAACTCAGTGACAGGTAAAATCCCATCAAACTTGCTAAATAATTTAAACAAACATTCACACCCAATGTCAGATATCCTGCAATTGACCCTTGATTGTCCCTCTCTAGGAAGCTGATAATAGCTCATGAGGCTGGAAGATGAAGTTCAAATCCTATCTGTTTTTGACCTTTTGTTCTTGACCTGTTTTGTTTCCTTGTACTGTGCCAGGATAGCTTTAGTTTTGTACAGGGACGACTACTATTACAGCACTGTGATTTCTGGGAGTTTTATGACTTTGCTGGATTTGGGACACCTATTGTCTATTACCCCTTGGTGTTGAGCCCATTGGCTGAGCGGGCTGGCATTGCTTGAAGTGTTTTTGTCTGTTTCGTGTACGTTTCAGGGCTTACAGGGTTAGCAGGCTCTCATGACTACCATTCCCAGGGCTTGGCTGCCCTTGTAGGCAGATCCTCACCTGCCTTATGGGCATTCTCATCATTTTCTTTTGATCTCTTTACTCTTCTTACCACACACTTTTCACACAGTGGGTGCTGTCTTGGTGGACACTGCTCACATGGCCTGCTTGCTCAATGCTCACTTTTTTTCCTTCTTGCTGTCAAGAGTCATATGTAGGCTATCTATTGTCACTGTGTTCTGCTTAGGTCTTCTGTTTTTCATTTATTCCAGTTATTCTTACAATGGGAAGTATTAAACGACAGTTTGAAGGATTTCAGTTAATTTTAAGGAAGAATCTTCTGAAGTGACAGTGGAGTAACAATGAAATGTGTGACAATAGCCAAGAAACACCTATGGCATCACCCTTTTTGAAAATATGGGATGGTCTGTGATGCTGGATGAAGGCAGAAGATCTTTGAAGACCTTTGTAGATGATACCTCAAGTCTCTTTGCACAGGGCCTAACATTTAGTGTATCAGTCACCCATGTTGCATAACAAATTGTCCCCAAATTTAGCAGCTTAAAACAGCAAACATTTATTATCTCACAGTTTCTGGAAGTCAGGAATCTGGATATGGGGTGCATGCCTTTGATTCAGAATCTGGATGTGAGGTGAGTGCCTTTGATTCAGAGAGAGAGAGAAAGAGAAAGGGAGAGAGCTCAAAAAATGGCAAGTAAGATGGAAGTCAGGGGCTTCCCTGGTGGCGCAGTGGTTGAGAGTCCACCTGCTGATGCAGGGGACATGGGTTTGTGCCCCAGTCGGGGAGGATCCCACATGCCACGGAGCAGCTGGGCCCGTGACCCATGGCCGCTGAGCCTGCACGTCCGGAGCCTGTGCTCCACAATGGGAGAGGACACAGTGAGAGGCCCGTGTACCTCAAAAAAAAAAAAAAAAAAAAAAAAAAAGATGGAAGTCAGTCTTCTTATAACTAATCTTGGAAGTAATATCCCATACTTTTGCTATATTCATTAGAAATGAGTCACTAGGCCCAGTTCGCGCTCAAAAGGAGGAGGTTACACCAAGGCATCAATATCAGGGCTGGGGGGATTGCTGGGAGCCACCATAGAGGCTGCCTACCTTATTTGGGAGGAGGACAGTACTAGTTTTCTGAAGCTGCTGAGGATGTCATTGTTGGTAAAACAAATTGTTCAGGGATGCTGCATGCTCTTTGCATCTCCAAAAGTGAGAATTTATTTTGTAACAATATTTCACAAAGTCTTGAATTATGGACTTAATGGACCAGGAATTCTTATAAATCAACACAGATTGAGTCTATTCTCTATATGTAGCCCAAAGGAGTACAAAAAATGTCTCTGCCTTTTGGGGTCTTACTGTCTAGCTCAATAAAATACTCAATTATTCCTTAGTATATTTATATTCTCCTGTTTGGTGTCTTATATTGGCCAGAATCTTGTGGGACTCATGTCCCCAAGTCTCAGCAATAACAACATTAATTCTGAAATCCCACCTGCTACCAAGACCTTTGTGTTCATACAGGAACTTCATCCTCTCGTAAAAGCCCCACCTCCCTATTTCTGAGTGCCCCAAGAGTTGCTGTATGTACCTCTGAATCAGTTCGGGCTGCCACTTGTTCCTGGCCTTTGTCACTCAGGGACACTTCTTTGACTCCTGGCTCATTCATAAGTTCTCTGCTCCCACTGAGTGGTGTCTCCTACTGGAATTTCCCTGTCACTGACGTCAACAGTCTTCACGGTGCCTCTGACAGCTGGAGGTTTCCTCCGTGGTGAGAGAAGGACGGTGTCCTCTGTGTTATGCTCACTTGCTGGGGGGAAAGGTCCAGAGCAGGGCTGCTCAGACACCAAACAATCACAGAAGTTAGCAAGACACTCTTTCATTCCAACACACAGATGCTTTTCTCACAAGGGCAGATGCATGTTCCAAAGGTGACTCGGTTGTGTGTGAAAGCGGAAATGGCAGCAGCTGCAACACTAGATACGCGTTCTCTTCTGCTACCCATGTTGCCCCGCCTCCCCAGCCCATGAGACACGTCTGCACGTGCCAGCTCCATTATAGACATAACATAGGTACTTCCATTCCTCCCCTCACAAACGCTCTAAATCTCCCTGTAAATCAGTAGATGCAAAGTAACATGGGAAAGGGGATGAAACCGACCTCCGCAAGTGGGGAATACATATTCAAGTTTTAGGCCTCACATGGGATTCTGGCTGTGTGTAGAGAAACCCACAATTCCCATTTCACAGAGCAAGATGACCCAGCACCTATCAGAACTCAGCCAGACCTGGGTGGAGCACTGAGTCAGAGCCGGACTTCTGGAACTCCCTGGACTGAGACGTCAACAGAAATAAAACTCAGGACCATAAACTGCAGCAAGGCAGAGACGATTCCTGCTCTCCGTCCCGTGCCCGTCTTTATCTTTGGGGTGGAGTCAGTCTCTGCCATTTTTCCAGGAAGTTACTTAGAAGTAACCACGGTTGGCTTGTCCTTGTTAAGTTTTACCATTTGCCTTGTGTATTAGTGTCTGAGGGTGGCCGTAACAAATTACCACAGACTTGGTGACTTAAAACAACAGAAATTTATTTGCTAGGAGTTCTGGAGACTAGAAGTCTGAAATCAAGGTGCCAGCTAGGGGAGAATTCTTCCTTGCCTCTTCTGGCTCCTTGTGGCTCCTTGGCTGCTGTGGCAGCATCGCTGCGGTCTCTGCGCTCTCTTCACATGGCCTCCTCCTCCGCGGGCATCTCTGTGTCTTCTCTTCCTCTTACAAGAACGCCCATCACTGGATTTAAGGCCCACTCCAAATCCAGGATGAGGGACTTCCCTGGTGGTGTAGTGGTTAAGAATCCGCCTGCCAATGCAGGGGACATAGGTTCGATCCCTGGTCCGGGGAGATCCCACATGTTGCGGAGCCATTAAGCCATGTGCCACAACTACTGAGCTTGTGCTCTAGAGCCTGCGAACCACAACTACTGAGCCTATGTGCCATAATTATTGAAGCCCGTGTGCCTAGAACCTGTGCTCTGCAACAAGAGAAGCCACTGCAATGAGAAGCCCACACACTGCAATGAAGAGTAGCCCCCTCTTGCCACAACTAGAGAAAGCCCGTGCACAGCAAGAAGACCTAACATAGCCAAAAGTAAATTAAAAAGAAAAAAGCAAATCCAGGATGATTTCATCTCAAGATCCTGAACTGTGTCCTCCCAAAATTCATATGGTGAAGTCCTAACCTCCAGCAACTTAAAGGGTGACTATTATTTAGAGATAGGGTCTTTAAAGAGGTAATTAAGTTAAAATGATGTCATTAGTGTGGGTCTTAAGCCAATATGACTGGTGTCCTTCTAAGAAGAAAAAATCTGGATAGATACAAGTACGGGGGAAGACCATGTGAAAACACATGCACCAGACAGCTATCTACAAGCCAAGGAGAAAGGTCTCAGAAGAAATCAACCCTGCTGACACCTTGATCTCAGACCTCTAGTGTCCAGAAACTGTGAGAAAATAAGTTCCTGTTGTTAAAGCCATCCAGTTTTTGGTACTTAGTTATGGTGCCCCTAGCAGACAAAGACACTTCTCCACACACTGTACTACTGAAAGGGTTAGAAGAACCAACATCGATCTAAGAACTTTAGTCTGCTACTCAAAGTTACTTCCAGTGCTTTCTAGGAACCTGATTCTTTGGTGAAATCATTTTTTAACAGAGTAAAAAGAGCCTATAATGGATGGGTTTCCTTCTTTTCTTCTCTTCAGGGAACAGTATTGGAACACTTATTGCTCATGACATGGATGAAGAAAACACTATCAACAGTGTTTTAGGATACAGAATTGTGGATCAAACCCCCAAAGTTCCTAGAGATGGACTCTTCCTGGTCCAAGCCTACTCAGGAATGTTCCAGTTAGCCTTGCAGTCCTTGCGGAAGCGAGACACTCCGCAGTACAACTTGACAGTAGAGGTGTCTGACAAAGGTTAGTATCACCTTCCCTGTGTCAAGAGTGATAACACTTGTTTTCTTTCTAGTTGTGATTTGCTAGGCTGCTCTGATGCCTGGGTGTATTACAGAAGGATGCTGTTTAAGGGTTCTTGCTTCCTATGTAAAACACAGCACAGAGGCAGCAGGTCCAACATGGTATGGCCAGAGTGGCAGCTTAGGCAACATTATTACGTTGGTTCCCTGAGAAGAAGATGCCCAAGAGGGAATTAAATATATAAGGATTTTATTAGGGGAATTGCCTATGAGAAAAAACGGGGAGGGATACAGAGAAGGCTGGGAGAGCCATCAGACCTCAATACAAGCCGGACGCTGAGTGAAGGAGAGAAGGAAGGACAGTGGTGGGAGCACCATAGACCACTAAGCAGTCAAAGGGAAGCTCAGCAAGGTCATTAGGGGTCCAAAGTTGGCCGTGGAAGGAGTCTGTGATCTCCAAAACAGGCCTACCTTAACCTGCCGGCCTTGCTCTGTCACTGGCTTGGGCCAGCCAATGGGAAGCAAGGCCTTGGTGCAAATGTGGTGATGGGTTTCAGAGCAAGGTGGCATGTTGTCAATTAAGATCCCTGGTGTTAGGGGTTGGCAAGGCACGTTGTCATGGCCACCATGGTCACAAACAATAAAATTAGTTGTATTTCCCAAGTCTCCCTTTCAGACTCAAAGGATTCTACTGTATGACAGTGAAGGAAAAATGTATCGTTTGGGAAGTTTTGTCTTCTTATATTAGCTTCTAGGCTGCCATTTGACAGTATCTGGAGACATTCTTCCTTAACGCCTTATACAATTTCAAAACAAATGGTTTTTAATCTTTGTTAAGTCGTGAGACCCTTTGAGGATCTGATGGAAACTATGAATTCCTCAACAAATGTACACATTATCAACAAATTACACAGACACACAAACTTACATGAACTCAGGGACAGGCTTATTTTAAGATCATTAATACTCCTAGGCTAAGAATCGTTCTTTAACTGGCACTGAATCTTAGATTACCAAATAGTTCAGTAATTGTTATGCTACGAGAGAGAGATTATACAGGTGTGCTGAAGTAAAGAGCACCATCTCATACTGTGCTTCACATTTTTTTGTTCATTCCACAGTTGCTTAGATACTGAAGAGAGCTGGGGTTTAGCAGGCCCCCGAAGCAGAATGTTTGAGACGTAGTGATTAGGCAAATATTGAGGGCCTAACATAATGTCTAGCATTATGTTAAGAGGTACAACAGAAGTGGGTATAATAAATCATCCCTGCCCATGATGAGCTGACAACCTCACACCATTAGCCAGCCATTCTTTCAGCAGTTATTGAGCAGTTACCGTGATTGAGGCACCATTCAAGGTACTGGGGATACACAAATGAATAAGACCCCGTGTCTGTCCTCAAGGAGCATTTGTGGTAGAGGAGATGGACATGGGAATAAATAAATTGTAAGAAATATGTACAAGGTAGCCCATGAAGGCAATGAGGGACTCATTGGAGAGGTAGAGAGCTGATAAAGCTTTCTGGAAGAGGTGTCATTGCTCTGAACTTTGATGGATGAATATGACAAGTTACGAAATAGTGTAAAGGCTTACAGAGGAGAAGAAAGCCCATGTGAAAATGCACGGGGACCTGAAGCAGTTTGAGGCTGCAAGAGCATCAGATTACAAATTGTCTATGTACCTGAGTACATCTATAGACTATATGGACCAGATTATACAGTATATTTATATATAACTATATATGTGTATTGATGGAGTTAAACATCCAGTTGCGTACTGTAGAAAATTAGACTGGTAGGCGGTAATTAACATAGTTTTACCTAAAATCAGGGAAGGTCTGTTAGCCAGGAGGTCCACTGCTGGCCCAAATAAGGTTTGTGCAGAGCAGGGAGCCAGTGAGTTCAGGCCCTGGGACCTCCTGAAATCTTCAGCCATTCTTGCTGTCTACAAATGTTCTGGGGACTGGACCCAACTTGAGTTAACATCCACTTATTTGTAATACTGTTATTATTAGATTACATGCCTGGCTTTGTGTCCAGTGCGTCGAGCACAAGCTTTAGAGCTAGGCTGTGTGAGTATATTTGTCAGGATCCCAGCAGGAAACAGACAGCCCCCTCGAAAGAAGTAACCAAAAAGTGTTTAGAGAGGGGATTATTTGTAAAGGCTGGGGGTAGGGGTTATGGGAAACCAACAGGGGGTGTGAAGCACAATGGCAGCCTTCCTTACCTGAAGGTGAGAAGGGATGAGGGAAGGTAACATCCCCCTGAAGGAACAAAGCCTGTTCCTGTGACTATAGAAGAGGCTGCTGGCAGTGGGGAACTAGACCCTGACCCTGTTCCTCCTGCCCTTCCTTAGATCTCCTGCCAGTGCTACCACTGGTGGAACCCAACTTCTACCCAGAGGGCCAGGATGCCCACTGATGCAGTTCCTAAGGTCAGCCTCCAGGGCACAAAGCAGGGTGAAGGGCGGAGAGTGGACAGAGAGGGAAAAGGAATACATGGATTTGAATTCTGGCTTGAACACTAGTTAGTTGTATGACCTTGGTCAGGTCACCAACTTCTCTGTCCTTTGGCTTCCTCATTTGTGAACTCAAATGATGTGTGTGAACTCATCATGTGTGTGAACTCATTTGAGTGTGAACTCAAACTCAAATGAGAATGATAATTGTACCTACGTCATGGAGTTAGAATGAAGATGAAATTAGTCATGGAAGCAAAGCATTTAATATGGTGCCTGGTACATAAAGAGTGCTAACAATGTCAGTTAGGACGAGAACCTTGGCTCTGTTACAATCTACATTTTCTAGATAAACTGACTACTGCACAGAGATTTTGAGTGACATTCCCAAGCTCTCACACGTCTGATAAGTAGCAGAGAAAGAATTTGAACAGTGGGGTTCCAAAGCCCAGAGTCTTAGCCTTTGTATAATATACTACTTCATAGATAGAACAATGGAAACCCCAACAAAAAACCTATCATGTTGGTTCTCACTGTGGATATTTCCCTGGGGATCCCATCCCCACCTGTACTCCATGCTCATCTTGGACCTAGGTTGAACCTGCTGTCTCTCACTAGGTCTCTGAATTGTCAAACCCACCCCTCAAAGCCTATGCCATCTCCTAGAGTTCTATGAGCTACCTCTGCCTCTGTAGGCTGGGCAGCCAGGCCTTTTGAAGGGGCCTAATTGTACCTTTCCTCCCTCACTTGGGCCTTCCCTTTAGGGGGGGCAGAAGGGATACAGGACGGTAAGTGCTGGAAGTGTTCAGAGTAGGAAAGACAACCCTCTGGGATGCTCAAAGAAGTCTTTCTAGAAGGATAGTTTTGTACTGGGCTTTGAAGGAAGTTTCACTAGCCAGAAAAGAGAGGCTGCTTCACAGAAAAGAAGGCATCTTGCTCGGGGACAAGCCTTACTGAGGAGGGGGCAGGTAGAGGGAGTGGGAAGCCCAGGGGAGCCTCTCGTGGGGTTTTCTTCAGCCCTTGGTGACCTGCTTATGGGTGCAGGTGGGGAGCAGAGAATCCTCTCACCACACAAATCGCATGTCAATAGTAAAATTGTGGCTATGGCCGTCACTTTACTTGCCAACTGTTTTTCTTGCAGATTTCTGATTCTTATGCATAATTTTCAATGAAAATTTCTGTGATGTGACTTTGATTTTCAGATTTCAAGACCCTCTGCTTTGTGCAGATCAACGTTATTGATATCAATGATCAGATCCCCATCTTTGAAAAATCAGATGTGAGTAGTTATCACCTTGCTTTTTCTTTACTTTGTTCATATTTACCTGACCCCTACTTCTGGAATAAAGACACAAACAGTAGTTCAGGAAAATGCCAGACTTAATATCTTAGTCGATGCACTGGTACCAAACTCGAACACCATCTTCAGTGGAACTCTTCAGGGAACAGTAACATTCACGGTTATAGTATCTGGAAGCATCTGGGTTTTTTATTAAAAACTTTTGCCAACAGCTCATTTATTTCAAGGACTGCTTGGAAGCTACAACCAGTGTGTAGCAGGACAATAAATAGATTACTGCTAGGTCTCAAACAAGCATGTGTAGTCAGAGTTTAAAATTTTGAATATTGCCAATTTAAACTCATTTTGTAATTATTGGATAAGAGAAAAGGGGAAGAAAAAACGAATCTCTGGTTTATGCCAAAAACTGTGCCCAAGACATCTGCAGGAATTAGAATTGGGAAAAAAGAGCAGGAGAAAAATGATCAGTTGAGTATATCAAGAAGAATTCAAGTTAACTTATTATTAATGTGGGGGTAGTTTGATCGATGCTTCCCTTAAAATGGACGCCTCTATTTATTTATTCTGGAGAAGAGAGAAGCCCTTTTGGCTATATTGTTACGTTTGAAGTCAGTTTATGAGGCGGCCCAGAGCCTTGTGACGATGTTCGTAAGTCACAATAGGGATAAGGCAGTGACAAAGAACGGGAATTGATTTATGGGAGGGTTTGAGGAGGTAAAAAGTGTGACAATATAACTTGTAGAGTAGGCACTGAGGTTAAGCAAGCGTGAGAGTAAGAGCCTGTTTCTACTCTGCCTCCATTCTCTTGGGCATTTGATCCTTTCTGTGTGTTGTAGTTTCCTTGCATTACATCTAGACGGTGTTTTTAGATTGAGGGTAAGGGTCTTGCATTGGGAATCTCAGAGCTTGGAAAGGCAAACTGGGCCTTAGAAAGGTGAGTCCACTTCTTTCATTGCCGTGGTCCTTTCCTGGACCCTGCCTGTTACCATCTTCATGATCATCATGCCAAGAGACATGATCTGGGGGATTTTCAGCGGAGGAGTGGAAGATGGTCTAGATCAGTGTTAATTAAGAGCACCTGCTTTGGAGTTGGACAGACATTGGTTTGAATCCCAATTCTGTGACCAGCGAGCTGTGTGGTCTTGGGTGGGTTTTACCTCTTCAGTCTTTTGCTCCTCTGTCAAATGGAGATGATAATATAGCTACTCAGTAGGGTGCTTTTTTTTTTTTTTTTTTTTTTTGTGGTACGTGGGCCTCTCACTGTTGTGGCCTCTCCCGTTGCGGAGCACAGGCTCCGGATGCGCAGGCTCAGCGGCCATGGCCCACGGGCCCAGCTGCTCCGTGGCATGTGGGATCTTCCCGGACCGGGGCACGAACCCGCGTCCCCTGCATCGGCAGGCGGACTCTCAACCACTGCGCCATCAGGGAAGCCCAGGTGCTTTGTTTTGTTGCTTATCTTTATTGACCACTTATTATGTGCCAGGCATTCAGGGGTTTTATATGCATCGTCTCTGTAAATCACCACAGCACACATGAAGTAGGTTCTGTTATTATTATTATCATCATTATCATCTCCAAGGACAGATGATGAACCTGAGACTTTAAAAAATTAGATAACTTATTTCAGTTCACCCAGGTCATAAGTGACAAGCCTAGGATTCATACCCAGGCCATTTAACTCTGAAGTTCAGGCTCTTAACCACTATTCCCTGATTGATTTAAGAATTAATTAAAATAATGTAAAGTGCCTGACACATTGTAGGTACGCAATACATAGTAGCTATCTATTTGTCTCAACTATAATGATAATTACAGTTATTAAACATATTGGATGTGAGTGGAGGGATATGTTTTAGAATCCTATCAGTAGATCTCTGAGACGTTGTGTTTCCTGGTACAATGGATATCAGTCTACAAGTATGACTGATGTCAAAATCAACTGTAACCCACTCGTTAATAGAAAAAAACATGCTTGGTAAGTATTGATGCAAACTGTGACTTGTGTCCATTCTGAAACCAAGGAGACAAGTTTGCCCTTTGACAATTGTACTCGATGACAATGGACATTCTCATTGTTTCCTTCCCCTGTTTCCTTCCTAGTATGGAAACCTAACTCTCCCTGAAGATACAGCCATTGGAACTGTCATCTTAACCATCCAGGCCACCGACGCTGATGAACCGTATACGGGAAGTTCTAAAATCTTGTACCGAATTACACAGGGAGACAGTGAGGGACATTTGGAGATTGAAACAGATCCCGAAACCAATACTGGATATGTCAAGGTTAAAAAGGTAAATAGCACGTGGAATGGAATTTGTCTTTTTCAAAGGTTAATTTACTTAGGACCATTCAAGGACCTAGAAGCAGAGGTGACATATTAGCAGTGACCTCTCAGGTGTGTGATGGACTCCTGGAACACTCTCAGTCATTCCTGTCCTCCCAAAAGACAGAAGGCAGGATTCTTGTTCTGGGTCTGTCACTAACTGACCAAGTAGCCTTTGCAGAGTGAGGTAGGATTGACAACTAAAATATATAAACTACAAGATAGAAAATTTTTTAGTATAAGTATGTCCCATGAAATACTTGACATACTTATACTAAAAAACTGCTTGTTGTTTACCTGCAATTCCAATATAACCAGTTGTTCTATATTTTTATTTGCTAAATCTTGGGCAAGGTGGTGCTCCGGGCTTTATTTCTCTCTTTGCAAATGTGGGGTATTAGACTAGATGAACCCTGTGAGCCCTTTAGGCTGTTAGACTCTTTATTCTAATGGGCCAGCCATTGGCTCCTCTTTAATAATGACTGGAAATTGGTAGGTCTCCTTTAATAGACAAGTTTTAATAAACAACTTTATTCTTTCACGGCTTCTTCCCTGCCTAACCCTTACTTTCACTTTTATGGTATTGCTGCGTCCACTGGCTCTTGCTTCGTCTCTCCCTTTGTAAGGACTGGGTAGTCTAGAGCCAAAATCTTGATTACCATGATACTTGCTTTTTAATAGAGGGTCTTCCCATCCTTCCCTCAGTCTAATCCCATCCCCTACTGTGTACAGCTGAAGTTTGACCCTTTCCTCCATGGCTGCCTCATTTGTGCTTTAGAGCATGTAAACCGTTTACCAGATGACTCAATAGGAAGCAGCGCTTGTCATCCAATGTAGTTAGAATTAAAAGGGGTCAGAGTTACAGCAATTGAGACTTTGCAGACATGGTTGGATGCTGAAGGTTTGTAGGGCAGTGTGTTGGAGGCTGCAAAAGAAAGCTCTGGAGGAAAGTTTTGACCCAGAATAAAGGAAAGCTGAAGTAGAGGCTAAAAATGAAGACAGAATAATTTCACAGAAAATAGATAGAAGCACAGGGAGAAAAGTGCTAATGCTGAAGGAAGCCCTGGGGCAGAATCTCAGAATTCTGATACCATTATGACTATATAACCTACTTCTGACAAAGGGCCTCGTTGAGTTGTAGCTGTGAGGTTTTTGTGTGGACCTACTCAAGACATTAGTATTTTGTGTGAGTCTGACATTTGGAAAAGGTGCCATAACATCTTCCCCCTCTATTCATGGCTGCCTACATGGAGACAAAGAACCCAGAAGGAAAGGCCAATCTTCAGAGTTCGCAGTGGGTGGTCCAGGCAACATACGTGATCTTTTTGCAGGAGGTAGGGGCAGATAGCTTCTATCCTCCCACAGGCCCAGAGCTCTCTAGGCATCTAAGAGAAGATAAAGCCCTGTCCATCTCAGTATGAATGAGTCCCACATGTCAGTAATTTTTCATGGTGGCTTGTTGTGAATCAAGTTAATTGGACCATTTGTGGCTAAAGGGCACCTATAGGGAAAAATTGGTAACCTTGATGGTTAGCAGTAGGTAAGGGCTGTAAGTATCCTCCCACGTGCTCTTGACACGAGGAGGTATGTTACAGTACAGCAGGCCTCTGGCCAAAATCTTTGTCACATCCTTATTTTGTTTGTGGTTATATTCCAAGTGTCCAGAATATCGCCTGGCACATGGTAGAGGTTCAATAAACATTGGTTGAGTTGAATAAATAATTGAATTCTGTGCCATGTACAATTAATAACAAGCTGGGACAAAAAACATCATCCAACTTGTGCTTTAGGCTTGTGACGTCCCAGCTCTCTGTCCCTCAGGCACTGTGGGCACAGTACTCTATTGAGGGGATTCATCTGACTGTCCACAGAAAAGATGTTGATACACACAACAGAACTGGCGCCCTGGAACTATGAAGGCTATAAGCTGCTGGACTAGCCAGATGCCACACTCTTGTTCATTTAATGACCAAGAGATATACTATATTGTTAACCAAGCTGCATGTCTTGAATACCACTAATATCACAAAACCTCTTTGTAGGATCACTTTGCTAATTAACAAACCTTCTAGTGCAGCTTGAGATAGTGTGAGCTCAAAAACTGTAGAAGCTGCCTCTGGAGTGTGGATCTCTGATTAGGATCTGTCAAATGCTAAGTGACAGCCAGCCCAGAGGTGTGGATTCTTGATGAGGATACACTAGATGTTAGCCAACTGCCCCTAGGATGTGTGTACTCACACTGACAGATGTATGTATTCATAGAGTTTTCAGTATTTTAAATAAATTAGACTCTATTATGTGGTTTTTCGCGTGTAACTTAGCCTTACTTCTAATTCCCGCCCCATTAAGCTATCCATTGCTTCAGGACCATTGTGTTGATCATTTTTAAAAAATTTAAAATCCCAATGTAGACTACTTTTTTTTTTTTTTTTGCCGTACGCGGGCCTCTCACTGTTGTGGCCTCTCCCGTTGCGGAGCACAGGCTCCGGACGCGCAGGCTCAGCGGCCATGGCACACGGGCCCAGCCGCTCCACAGCATGTGGAAACTTCCCGGACCAGGGCACGAACTCATGTCCCCTGCATCAGTAGGTGGACTCTCAACCACTGCGCCACCAGGGAAGCCCCAGACTACTTTTATTTCCTAATATTTTCTTCATTTTTTTTAACGTCTTTATTGGAGTATAATTGCTTTACATTGTTGTATTATTTGCTGCTGTATAACAAAGTGAATCAGCTCTACATATACATACATCCCCATATCTCCTCCCTCTTGCGACTCCCTCCCACCCTCCCTATCCCACCCCTCTAGGTGGTCACAGGGCACCAAACTGATCTCCCTGTGCTATGTGGTTGCTTCCCACTAGCTATCTATTTTACAATTGGTAGTGTATATATGTCCATGCCACTCTCTCACTTTGTCCCAGCTTACCCTACCGCTCCCCATGTCCTCAAGCCCATTCTCTACTTCTACGTCTTTATTCCTGTCCTGCCCCTAGGTTCTTCAGAACTACTGGATTTTTTTCTTTAGATTCCATATATATGTGTTAGCATATGGTATTTGTCTTTCTCTTTCTGACTTACTTCACTCTGTATGACAGATTCTAGGTCCATCCACCTCACTACAAATAACTCAATTTTGTTTCTTTTCATGGCTGAGTAATATTCCATTGTATATATGTGCCACATCTTCTTTATCCATTCATCTGCTGATGGACACTTAGGTGGCTTCCATGTCCTGGCTATTGTAAATAATGCTGCAATGAATATTGTGGTACATGTCTCTTTTAGAATTACGGTTTTCTCAGGGTATATGCCCAGTAGTGGGATTGCTGGGTCGTATGGTAGTTCTATTTTTAGTTTTTTAAGGAACCTCCATACTGTTCTCCATAGTGGTTATATCAATTTACATTCCCACCAACAGTGCAAGAGGGTTCTCTTTTCTCCACACCCTCTCCAGCATTTATTGTTTGTAGATTTTTTGATGATGGCCATTCTGAACAGGGTGAGGTGATACCTCATTATAGTTTTGATTTGCATTTGTCTAATGATTAGTGATGTTGAGCATCTTTTCATGTGTTTGTTGGCAATCTGCATATCTTCTTTGGAGAAATGTCTATTTAGATCTTCTGCTCATTTTGGGATTGGGTTGTTTGTTTTTTTGATATTGAGCTGCATGAACTGCTTGTATATTTTGGAGATTAATCCTTTGTCTGTTGATTCATTTGCAAATACATTCTCCCATTCTGAGGGTTGTCTTTTTGTCTTGTTTATGGTTTCCTTTGCTGTGCAAAAGCTTTTAAGTTTCATTAGGTCCCATTTCTTTCTTTAGTTTTTAAATTTCCATTTCTCTAGGAGGTGGGTCAGAAAGGATCTTACTGTGATTTATGTCATAGAGTGTTCTGCCTATGTTTTTCTATAAGAGTTTTATAGTGTCTGGCCTTACATTTAGGTCTTTAATCCATTTTGAGTTTATTTTTGTGTATGGTGTTAGGGAGTGTTTTAATTTCATTCTTTTACATGTACCTGTGCAGTTTTCCCAGCACCACTTATTGAAGAGGCTCTCTTTTCTCCATTGTATATTCTTGCATCCTTTATCAAAATAAGGAGACTATATGTGCGTGGGTTTATCTCTGGGCTTTCTATCCTGTTTCATTGATCTGTATTTCTGTTTTTGTGCCAGTACCATATTGTCTAGATTACTGTAGCTTTGTAGTATAGTCTGTAGTTGGGGAACCTGGTTCCTCCAGCTCCATTTTTCTTTCTTAAGATTGCTTTTGCTACTTGGGGTCTTTTGTGTTTCCATACAAATTGTGAAATTTTTTGTTCTAGTTCTGTGAAAAATGCCATTGGTAATTTGATAGGGATTGCATTGAATCTGTAGATTGCTTTGGGTAGTAGAGTCATTTTCACAATGTTGATTCTTCCAATCCAAGAACATGGTATATCTCTCCACCTGTTTGTGTTGTCTTTAATTTCTTTCATCAGTGTCTTATAGCTTTCTGCATACAGGTCTTTTGACTCCTTAGGTAGGTTTATTCCTAGATATTTTATTCTTTTTGCTGAAATGGTAAATGGAAGTGTTTCCTTCATTTCTCTTTCAGATTTTTCATCATTAGTGTATAAGAATGCCAGAGATTTCTGTGTATTAATTTTGTACCTGCTACTTTACCAAATTCATTGATTAGCTCTAGTAGTTTTCTGGTAGCATCTTTCGGATTCTCTATGTATAGTATCATGTCATCTGCAAACAGTGACAGTCTTATTCCTTCTTTTACAGTTTGGATTCCTTTTATTTCTTTTTCTTCTCTGATTGCTATGGCTAAAACTTCCAAAACTATGTTGAATAATAATGGTGAGAGTGGGCAACCTTGTCTTGTTCCTGATCTTAGTGGAAATGGTTTCAGTTTTTCACCATTGAGAATGATGTTGGCTGTGGGTTTGTCATATATGGCCTTTATTATGTTGAGGGAGTTCCCTCTATGCCTACTTTCTGCAGGGTTTTTATTATAAATGGGTGTTGAATTTTGTCAAAAGCTTTCTCTGCATCTATTGAGATAATCATATGGTTTTTCTCCTTCAGTTGGGTAATATGGTTTATCACATTGATTGATTTGCGTATATTGAAGAATCCTTGCATTCCTGGGATAAACCCCAGTGATCATGGTGTATGATCCTTTTAATGTGCTGTTGGATTCTGTTTGCTAGTATTTTGTTGAGGATATTTGCATCTATGATCATCAGTGATATTGGCCTGTAGTTTTCTTTCTTTGTGACATCCTTGTCTGGTTTTGGAATCAAGGTGATGGTGGCCTCGTAGAATGAGTTTGGGAGTGTTCCTACCTCTGCTATATTTTGGAAGAGTTTGAGAAGGATAGATGTTAGCTCTGCTCTAAATGTTTGTGAATGTTCTAAATGTTTCGCCTGTGAATCATTCGGGTCCCGGGATTTTGTTTGATGAAGATTTTTAATCACAGTTTCAATTTCAGTGCTTGTGATGTGTCTGTTTGTATTTTTAATTTCTTCCAGTCTCAGTCTTGGAAGGTTGTACTTTTCTAAGAATTTGTCCATTTTATTGGCATATAGTTGTTTGTAGTAATCTCTCATGATCCTTTGTATTTCTGCAGTATCAGTTATTACTTCTCCTTTTTCATTTCTAAGTCTGTTGATTTGAGTCTTCTCCCTTTTCTTCTTGATGAGTCTGGCTAATGGTTTATCAATTTTGTTTATCTTCTCAAAGAACCAGCTTTTAGTTTTATTGATCTTTACTATCATTTCCTTCATTTCTTTTTCATGTATTTTTGATCTGATCATTATGATTTATTTCTTTCTGCTAACTTAGGGTTTTTTTGTTATTCTTTCTCTAATTGCTATAGATGTAAGGTTACATGGTTTTTTGAGATTTTTCTTGTTTCTTGAGGTAGAATTGTAGTGCTATAAACTTCCCTCTTAGAAATGCTTTTGCTATATCCCACAGGTTTTGGGCCATCGAGTATTCATTGTCATTTGTTTGTAGGTATTTTTTAATTTCCTCTTTGATTTCTTGAGTGATCTCTTGGTTATTTAGTAGCGTGTTGTTGAGCTTCCTTGTGTTTGTATTTTTTACAGTTTTTTTTCCTGTAATTGATATCTAGTCTCATAGCATTGTGGTCAGAAAAGATAATTGATACGATTTCAATTTTCTTAAATTTACCAAGGCTTGATTTGTGACCCAAGATGTGATCTATCCTGGAGAATGTTCCATGAGTACTTGAGAAGAAAGTGTATTCTGTTGTTTTTGGATGGAATATCCTATAAATATCAATTAAGTCCATCTTGTTTAATGTATCATTTAAAGCTTGTGTTTCCTTATTTATTTTCATTTTGGATTATCTGTCCATTGGTGAAAGTGTGGTGTTAAATTCTCCTACTATTATTGTGTTACTGTCACTTTCCCCTTTTATGGCTGTTAGCATTTGCCTTATGTATTGAGGTGCTCCTATGTTGGGTGCATAAATATTTACAATTGTTATATCTTCTTCTTGGATTGATCCCTTGATCATTATGTAGTGTTCTTCTTTGTCTCTTGTAATAGTCTTTATTTTAAAGTCTGTTTTGTCTGATATGAGAATTGCTACTCCAGCTTTCTTTTGATTTCCATTTGCATGGAATATCTTTTTCCATCCCCTTACTTTCAGTCTGTGTGTCCCTAGGTCTGAAGTGAGTCTCCTGTAGACAGCATATATATGGGTATTTTTTCATATCCACTCAGCCAGTCTATGTCTTTTGGTTGGAGCTTTTAATCCATATAAATTTAAGGTAATTATTGATATGTATGTTCCTATTACCATTTTCTTAATTGTTTTGTGTTTGTTATTGTAGGTCTTTTCCTTCTCTTGTGTTTCCTGCCTAGAGAAGTTTCTTTAGCATTTGTTGTAAGGCTGGTTTGGTGGTGCTGAATTCTCTTAGCTTTTGCTTGTCTGTAAATGTTTTAATTTCTCAGTGAATCTGAATGAGATTCTTGCTGGGTAGAGTAATCTTGGTTGTAGGTTTTTCCCTCTCATCACTTTAAATATGTCCTGTCACTCCCTTCTGGCTGCAGAGTTTCTGCTGAAAGATCAGGTATTAACCTTATGGGGATTCCCTTGTATGTTATTTGTTGCTTTACCCTTGCTGCTTTTAATATTTTTTCTTTGTATTTAATTGTTGATAGTTTGATTAATATGTCTCTTGGCCTGTTTCTCCTTGGATTTATCCTGTATGGGACTCTTTGTGCTTCCTGGACTTGATTAACTATTTCCTTTCCCATATTAGGGAATTTTTCAACTATAATCTCTTTAAATATTTTCTCACTCCCTTTCTTTTTCTCTTCTTCTTTTGGGTCCCCTATAATTCGAATGTTGGTGCATTTAATGTTGTCCCAGTGGTCTCTGCGATTGTCCTCCACTCTTTTCATTCTTTTTTCTTTATTCTGCTCTGCAGTAGTTATTTCCACTATTTTATCTTCCAGGTCACTTATCCATTCTTCTGCCTCAGTTATTCTGCTATTTTTTTCCTTCTAGAGAATTTTTAACTTCATTTATTGTGGTGTTTATCATTGTTTGCTCTTTAGTTCTTCTAGGTCCTTGTTAAAGGTTTCTTTATTTTCTCCATTCTGTTTCCATGGTTTTGGATCATCTTTGCTATCATTACTCTGAATTCTTTTTCAGGTAGACTGCCTATTTCCTATTCATTTGTTTGGTCTGGTGGGTTTTTACCTTGCTCCATCATTTGCTGCATATATCTCTGTCTTCTCATTTTGCTTAACTTACTGTGTTTGGGGTCTCCTTTTCACAGCCCGCAGGTTTGTAGTTCCTGTTGTTTTTGGTGTCTGCCCCCAGTGGGTAAGATTAGTTCAGTGGGCTGTGTAAGCTTCCTGGTGGAGGGGACTGGTGCCTGTGTTCTGGTGGATGAGGCTGGATCTTGTCTTTCTGTTGGGCAGGACCACGTCCAGTGGTGTATTTTGGGGTGTCTGTGGACTTATTATGATTTTAGGCAAACTCTCTGGTAATGGGTGGAGTTGTGTTCCTGTCTTGCTAGTTGTTCTGCAGGAGGTATCCAGCACTGGGGCTTGCTGGTCATTGAGTGGAGCTGGGTCTTAGCGTTGAGATGGAGATTTCTGGGAGAGCTCTTGCTGATTGATATTATGTGGGGCCAGGAGGTCTCTGGTGGCCCAATGTCCTGAACTCAGCTCTCCCACCTCAGAGGCTCAGGCCTGGCACCTGGTTAGAGCACCAAGACCCTGTCAGCCACACAGCTCAGAAGAAAAGGGAGAAAAAATAGAAAGAAAGAAAAATAAATAAAATTAATAAACTAAAAAAAAATTTTAGTTATTAAAATAAAAAAATTTAAAAAAGAAGAGAGCAGCCAAACCAATAAACAAATCCACCCATGATAACAAGTGCTAAAAACTGAACTAAGATAACCATATAAATCAGAAACTAGTCAGTTGCATACAACAAACCCAAAGTCTACAGTTGCTCCCAAAGGCCACCACCTCAATTTTGGGATGATTCATTGTCTATTCAGGTATTCCACAGATGCAGGGTACATCAAGTTGATTGTGGAGATTTAATCTGCTGCTCCTGAGGCTGCACAGAGAAATTTCCCTTTCTCTTCTTTGTTTGCACAGCTCCTGGGGTTCAGCTTTGGATTTAGACCCGCCTCTGCGTGTAGGTCATCCTCTGGTGTCTGTTCTTCGCCCAGACAGGAGGGGGTTAAAGGAGCTGCTGAATAGGGGGCTGTGGCTCACTCAGGCCGGGGGGGAGGGAGAGGTATGAAATGCAGGGAGAGCCTGTGGCGGCAGAGGCCAGTGTGACGTAGCAACAGCCCAAGGCACGCTGTGTGTTCTACCGGGGAAGTTGTCCCTGGATCACAGGACCCCGGCAGTGGCGGACTGCATAGGGTCCTGGTAGGGGAGGTGTGGATAGGAACCTGTGCTTGCACACAGGCTTCTTGGTGGCGGCAGCAGCAACCTTAGCGTCTCATGCCGGTCTCTGGGGTCCGCACTGATAGCCGTGGCTCGCACCCTTCTCTGAAGCTTGTTTAGACGGTGCTGTGAATCCCCTCTCCTTGTGCACCCCGAAACAATGGTCTCTTGCCTCTTAGGCAGGCCCAGATTTTTTCCTGAACTCCCTCCCGGCTAGGCATGGCGCACTAACCCCTTCAGGTTGTGTTTACGTCACCAACCCCAGTCCTCTCCCTGGGATCCGACCTCCAAAGCCCGAGCCTCAGCTCCCAGCCCTGCCCGCCCTGGGCGGGTGAGCAGACAAACCTCTCGGGCTGGTGAGTGCTGGTCGGCATGGATCCTCTGTGCAGGAATGTCTCCACTTTGCCCTCTGCACCCCCGTTGCTGTGCTCTCCTCCGTGGCTCTGAAGCTTCCCCGCTCCGCCAACCGCAGTCTCCGCCTGCGAAGTGACTTCCTAGTGTGTGGAAACTTTTCCCCTTTCACAGCTCCCTCCCAGAGGTGCGGGTCCCGTCCCTATTCTTTTGCCTTTGTTTTTTCTTTCTTTTTTTTTTTTTTTTTGCCCTACCCAGGTACGTGGGGAGTTTCTTGCCTTTTGGGAAGTCTGGGGTCTTCTGCCAGTGTTCAGTAGGTGTTCTGTAGGAGTTGTTCCACGTGTAGATGTATTTCTGATGTATCTGTGGGGAGGAAGGTGATCTCCACGTCTTACTCCTCTGCCATCTTGAAGCTCCTCTCCCTGATATTTTCTTAACCACAATTCTATCAGCACCTGTTCATATGAATTACAAATGTGCTAACGCAGGTAAAATTCACCGAGGAGCACACACTCCACAACTGAAGCCCCTTGTGCTTCATGAAGCACTTCTGCACAGGCTCCTTTTCTTCTCACACTGACTCTGAGGGAGGCGGAAATAGCCCCGCTGTACAGATGAGGTTCAGGCCCACAGCAAGATACAGTCAGTCCCCCAGGGATGACAGAGTTGGGAACTTGACCCCAGGCTTCTGACTCCCTTCAGGAAATGATTTCTGTTGGGGCCTGGCATTGCCATTTACTAGCTCTGCGACCTTGACCGAATGTTGTAACCTCAGACCTCAGTTTTCTGATCTGAAACATTGGTGAAATGGCAGCACCTTCTTGATAAGGACATTGGAGGATTCAGTGTGAAAATACGTATATAGCTCTTAACACAGCCCCCGGCAGGTAGCAGTCAATTTAATGAATGTCCAGCATTATCTTAATTCTAATTAATTAGAGTGAGGGGAGAAGCCAGGATTCTGCCTGTGGATAGATGTGTTTTCACTTCTTGCCAAGGGGACCAAACTTGTCTAATCCAAGAGTCAAATGGTGCCCACTGGGGACTGCTGACTCAGCCTCTCTATGGGAGGACCTGGAAATCAGTAATTTTAGTGCCTGCAAAGTGTTTCTCCTTTACTCTTGCATTACTACCACACTTCACTTTTGACACCAGGTTTGTGGGTTTTCCACACATCAAGCCATTATCCAACACCAGGCTGATGTCCTACAATTTAACTCAGTTCTGACACTGTCTACCTGGAGATAGCATCAGACCCCACAGGTTAAGGGCTCGGTCCCACAAGACTCCCCCGCACCCCACTTCAAAAGTCAATTGCAAGTCCTAGGTTTTCACCCGTACTTCTGACTGACTGGCTATAAATCAGAGGTTCCCATGACTCTCTCCTTGGGTTGGATCATTTGCTAGAACAGCTCACAGAGCTCAGGGAAACATATTTACCAATTTTTATTTAATAAAAGATATGATAAGGGATATAGATGAGCAGCCAGATGAGGAGATAAATAGGGCGAGGTCTGGGAAGGCCCCAAGAGTAGGAGCTTCTGTCCCATGGAGTTAGGGTGTGTATCCACTTTCCCAGCACATGGATGTGTTCACTAACCCACAAGCTCTCTAAAGGCCTTACTTTGGGGATTTTTACTGAGGCTTCATCATGTAGACATGATTGATCATTAACTCAATCTCCAGCCCCTCTCCCCTTCCAGGGGCGGGGGGCGGGGTGGGTGTGGGGCTGAAAGTTCCAAGCTTCTAATCATGGCTTGGTCTTTCTGGTAACCAGCCCCTATCCTGAAACCATCCAAGGAGCCACCAAGAGTCACCTCATTAGAATAAAAGGCACTCCTATCATCCGGGAAATTCCAAGGGATTTAGGAGCTCAGTGTCAGGAGCCAGGGGCAGAGACCAATATATACATTTTTTATTGTTTCACTTGCCCCAAGTGATGCTTAGGATTAAGCAAGTTTTAGAAGCGCTGTCCTCTCTCTGTTTACTGCTGCCCCAAGCTCTCGCCTGTTGTGTGGTAGATCATCATACCCTTGGGACCAAGCAGGTGTCAGGAGCCAGGAAGCCTATTTCTTTGAGCCCTGCCTGGCTCATCAATAACTCTCCTGGCACCCCCTTTCTTGAAATTCAGGGGTTTGTTCTGGCTTTAATTTTTTTTTTTATACAAATTTTGTCACTTCTTCACTATGGCTGATTCTTTTTCATTCTTAGTACGTGACTTATTTTTGACCAGCAAGGGTATCATCTGGAAAACTAATGTGCACTTTTTCCTCATCACTGATGATTGGTGTAAATGTTAAATATCCCCCGTCTCAATTCCTTTCCTTCGGCACTTTATCTCTGCTTCCAGGTTGAATCTAAATCATGGGGTTTGACCCTTTGAGCAGTTGTATGCAGAAGAGTGATTGTGGCATGAGCATGTGTTTTCAGCTTACCTGAGGAGTAAGTTGCCCAGATGGGCCTGAGGTAATCCCAAGAGGCCGTGAGGGTCTCTTGACCTGGCTTTGCAGACCTGCCGTGTCATGAAAGACAGTATACGTGGTTTGACAAGGCTCGTCCTTGATTCCACTCTGCTGATTATCATTTGCAAATTTAGCATCTTTCATTTCTAATTTTATCCCTGGAAAACTTGGTTCAGTGTTTTTCCTGGTGTGAAAGTTAAGCAGACTGATTGATGGCAGGCTGATTCTTCCATTCAGTAAGTGTTTCAGGAGCACTGACACCCTCTCCTAGGAGGGTGACTCCCAAGAGACTGACACTGGTCTCCCTGCCCAGGTCAGATGAATTCAAATCCACCCCTCCCATGGCTGCTCCCAGAGTTAACTTTCTACAACACAAATCCCCGCCCCTTGTCAGTCTTGTGCTCACCACCTCTCTCTGCTCATCAAGGATAAAGTCCCAACTTCTTAGCTTGATGTGTATCTTCTCTGTCATCTCTCTCTTCTCTCAGCTTCACATGTTCTGTTCTGGTAACACAGGCTGCTCCACCTCTGCAGATATACCATCTCATTTCTTTGCCCCTCACCTCTGGTGACCACATGAAGGGATGGAAAAGCCAGGGAGGGGACTTAGGACCCGATGGTAAGAATGGGGGGTGTGCATCCTCTGCCTGAGCACATAGAATGCTCTGCTGCCTGTCTGAGCTTGGGTGTGGCTGGACCCACAAGGAACAGAGTGCTGTGTCCTTTATCCACACGGCAGGCTTGCTCTGGGGGCCGCTGCCTTCCTGCTCCATCAACCAGACCTTCTCAGTTTGACACCCCTGCCCTTATCCCCTGAGATGATGAATGGGTCCCTGGGAGTCAGATGCTCCAGCTTGCACACACCTCCTCACACCCCCCCAGGTGAGTGGCCCTTTCAGACCATGTGGTGGTGATCAAGAGGTCATCATGGGGTTGTGCCCTGAGGGCAGTTGGTGCTTATCTCTATGAAAAACCTCATTTTTACATCGTAGCTAGCTTGCAAAATTTTATATCCTGTATTTTAACAAAGGTCAATTGATTCTTATTTTCTATCTCAAATGACCTTGAGTCTTCATACTTAATTCTTTCTCTTCCATATGGGCAAACTTTCTATTATACTTTCTTTTGAACTAGAAGTTGGGTTGTGATGTTGTGTGTGTTTGTGTGTACGTGGAGGAGAGGGTTTCTAGAGAGTGGGGACTTTCTCCAGGATCTCTTTCCCACTGGAGTCTGCGAGGGCTTGAGAAGGACCAAGGCCTTCTCATTTTTACCTATCCTAATGGATATACTATGGCACTGCATGTCAGGGAAGTGATGAGAAGCGAAGAAGAATATAACACAGTTCCTCTCCTCAGAGAGCTCATGGTCAATAAGGATCTAGAATACATAACCAAACAATTAGAATCCTGAGTTAAGTATGATGAGATTACAGAGGACATGGAGCTCACCCATTTGGGGATAGAGAGGAAGGTCCAGGGAAGCCAATATAGAGAGGACAGCATTGAGCCAATTTTTGACTGAGTGGGAGAATTTTTTCAGATGTTGGGGAAGGGCAGGCCAAGCTAATGCAATCATATGTCAATTTTTCTCTTCATGAAAGGATACTACCATTTTTGTTTAACTGATGAGAAACTGATACAAACTCAAGTTAAAGAGCTGACAGCTCACCAGGAGATCCTGGGTCCTCCAGGCCTGGAAGAGTGAATAAAACAGTGCAGTTCCCATAATCTATAATGTGCCTTTTGGGCTTTACTTTGGTTCCTTCATCTTTTTTGAGGTCATGGGTACCTTTGAGACTCTGACAAAAGCTACATATCCTCCCCCTACCAAAAGATTCACATATGAACATATGTATTGTTAAACAACAAAAATTCCATTGAGTAAACTTAAGGATCAAATTGGCTTTATTAAATACTTCATAAATCAAGTGTCATCCCATTTAGCAATTAGAAAGAAGCTCCACCAAGCTGTAGAAAAGAAAAGATTTTTTAAAGGTAGAAAGGGGGCGGACAAAGGGAATTATTAGCAAAGAATGCATTGCTTCAGACAAGGCTGCCCCCCTAAGGGGAACAAAAGGGCCTATGAGGTGGATTACCTCACTAGTGCTGACCAGATAATTCAAGACTGACTGGTTAAAGGTTGCATTCCTGGAGCAGGGATTGAAACTGCAATAGGTTAGTTATTAAGTTTTGATTTGCTTACATGGGGTTTAGCACAAGTGACTCCATTTTGGGCCTGCTGTTTCTTTTTAACAATTTTCCCCTTTTGATCAGACTCTCAGCTTATCTGAGAGATGTGATCAAAATGTAAGGCATTAAATGCCACTATCACATACCTTTCTGTAGTTCTGTCAGCTTCTGTTGATCCTCTGTGTGGTACTCACAAGTCATAATGTTTTTTTGCTTAATCTCTGTGATAGTCACAGGCATCAGCTTCAGGTTCACAATTTTTAAGTTGGTCATTCTCTTTGTCTCTTTTCTGATGTTCTAGTCTTAGGGAGACTTTGTAGTTAGCAGTTGTGAGCATGCATTTAATGCTTTTTTTTTTTTTGCGGTACACGGGTCTCTCACTGTTATGGCCTCTCCCGTTGTGGAGCACAGGCTCCGGACGTGCAGGCTCAGCAGCCATGGCTCACGGGTCCAGCCGCTATGTGGCATGTGGAATCTTCCTGGACTGGGGGCACGAACCCGTGTCCCCTGCATCGGCAGGTGAACTCTCAACCACTGCGCCACCAGGGAAGCCCTGCATTTAATGCTTTTGAGAGAATACAGCACATGAGGGCGAGTACTCTGATACTAACAAGCAGGATAATTCCCAATGTTTGGAGAGCACTTTGGAGCCATGGTCCCCAAGACCCAAACCAATCAAATCAAATAAGTCAAAGAAAGACTCCATGGCAGAAGTAACCCTTTTAAGCCAAGAGGAGTGGCTTGCTCAGTGATCTTATGGAACTGAATTTCAGCTTCCCCAGAAATGTTACTCCAGGTGCAGCAGGTGGTGTTGGCCACAGTGCAGATACCTCCTTGCTCAGCTAAAAGAGAATCAAGGGCTATATTATTATCAAGAACAACTTGGGCCAGAAAGTCTAAAGATTTTTTTGTTGGACAGCTATTGCTCTAACAGAGGATTTTTCAATATGTTTCAATATTTTCAAGAGTTAAGGAAAGGTTCCTGATCTAGTCTCATTTACATATACTCTTTTTTTCTCTCTCATTTACATATACTCTTAACTGGGGAAGTATGGCCCTGCTAAAGGAAGTGAATCCTGAGTCATGAATACCTCTTGATAATTCCTTTCTAACTCAATGATGTAAATCCAGGGGAGTCAACCAATGAGGTGTCTCAGTTTGTTTGTGAACATTTAGGGGAGCAGTTAGATAACCTAAGAGACATTGCCTGATATGTACCAGCCGTCTAGGTACATAAGAAGAATGACAACCACCACAGACAAAGATAAATCCTGTCGGGACACAAATCACTTCCACCAAGGTGGCACTGTTAATAGATTCACTTGCAGGGATAGTTGCATTTGCCTGTTCAAGCTAGATGTCAGTTAGGTTTTCTCCTAGCCTGAAATAGTAGTTGTTTTAAACTTCAGAGGTTACATCCCTTAGCAATGGCCTGGAAGATACAGATGATGGTGTTACCTTTCCAGGCCAATGCCAGAGTAAAAGAAAGGGAAAGAAAAAAAAAGTTTCTTGTTCAGTTGAAGTGTGAAGTCTTGATGTGGTGTCTTGGAAGGAAGCATCTACCTCAGGGTCAGCTACTTCTCTTCCCAGTCAATTTGATTTGGAGATTTCCAGCATTTATATAAGACCAGATGTCAGGTGGAGTCTTCTTCAGCTGTGAGATGTGTATCCAAGGTTTAAGACCCTGAAGTTTGGCTGCCATCAGGGTAGTGAGGAGGACCTGGTATAGTCCCTTCCAAGGAGATTCAAGGGCAGTCTTTGTTCTTAGTGATTCTAATTCAGAAGGGTGGGAGAAAACTGGAAACATTAGTTTGGAAAGTTGTAGCCAGATATTTGAGGAAAGTAGAAAAATTCAGGATCCAATCCAGTTTTCATGTATATAACAAATCCTTAAAGATAATTAGCAGAATTAGAATCTAATATAGATAAAGGTGCAAACATAATTTATTAAGCAGTTAATAAATTTAAGCAGTTATTCCTGCGTTTTAAAAAAATTCTTTTTTAGGATAATCCTACTAAAACTTAATTTGTTTGCATTAAATTTGCCTTGATTATTTACATAAGTGCAGCAAGAATAGTGATTGACTATATAAGCTCTTTTTAAGATTGCTTTGCTGGAACCTTGGAAGCAAGGTACTCTCTGAGTCTATGTACATCTCTCTCAAATGTGACAATTCAGTCCAAGCCTTGGTAATATGGTCAATGTTTCCAGTTGTGTTCCGTTACGGGAGAACAGATTCTTATTGAACTTATGTGAATGACTACCTATATTGCCATGAAAAGAATACATTAAGAGTTTCTAAATTCTGGAAAGATCATGTAGAAAAAAATGTCATTTTTGTTTACAAAGGTATAGTGTATCAATTGCTGTAAGTCATAGATTGCTTAAGTGAAAAGATTTCTTTAAATCTGGAAAACCAAAGCATTAAGGAACCAGCAGTGTTTTAAAAGTCATACAAATTATAATCAATCATCCTCCTCATTTTATTTAATCCAATGTAATTAATACTTGCTGTTTGAATCGAGTTTTTCCACTAGTTCTGGAAATTCTTACTCAGTTTAGTTTTATGATCTTAAAATGATCAGAGGGCTTCCCTGGTGGCGCAGTGGTTGGGAGTCCGCCTGCCGATGCAGGGGACGCGGGTTCGTGCCCCGGTCCGGGAAGATCCCACATGTCACGGAGTGGCTGGGCCCGTGAGCCATGGCCGCTGAGCCTGCGCGTCCGGAGCCTGTGCTCCACAACGGAAGAGGCCACAACAGTGAGAGGCCCGCGTACCGCAAAACAACAACAACAACAAAATGATCAGAAACCTGTATTCTAGAATACCTGTCAGAGTCCTTTTTATGGATTTCTCTGAAGATGAAGCAATTTTGTAGGAACGTTTTTGCAAAAGCATTAGAATAAAAATTTAACTATCTGTAAATGACAAAATCCTTAAAATGCCCATTATTAAAGATCTGATGAGAATTCATTATAATGGAATTGACAAGGAAATTTGGTTATTTTTGTAATATGTAATGTTTAAGATAATAATTACAATTATGACTGATAACATCATACCAGGAAATAATAGATTTCCAGGAATTTTATCCTATTTCTGTAACACTTATAACATGTATCTATACAAATATAACATAAAGAAGGCTCAGTATTACTTGTTTGACGATTTTTCCCATGTAATTTAACATATCAAATAAGCCTAATTAGTGTCACATCTCTCTTTTCATAAGGAGAAAGAAGAAATCTTTTCTGATTTTTCCAAAGGCCCTATGGAAAATCCCAAAGTTATTTCCAGGTCAAAAAGACTTCACTTAGAATTTGATTTGGGGAAGTTTGCCAAAAAATTCAAAAGGTTTTGGACACTTGACTAAAAAGGATCACAGATCATTATAAAACAATACTTAATTATCCACTTAATTATCCAAAGTGACAATAAAAGATTTCAAGAGCAAATGCAGTAAGTTACATACTTCTGAGCCAAACTTTGCTCTTTTAATATTGAGAAGACTCAGTTTACTTAAGTAATCAAAGACCTGATAATAAAGATATAAAACACAAAACATTATTTTGATAAAACACAAAATCTTTGCTTTCCAGGCAGGTTATTTTAAAGATAAAGAAAAAACTTTGTTTAAATTTCTTATTAAGAGTAGATCTCATTTATTAGTAAATCTAATAAAACTTTGTCCTTTTAACAGAGGAAAGAAAATTAAGTTTTAGTTTTACATAAGTATACTACTGGTGTTAAAGCTTATTTTAAAACCCTTATAATAACAATTTAATTTTTAGCCAACTTGACCACACAAGATTTCCTCATTTTCCCTCTCTTTTTCTGTTTCTCTCTTTCATTCTTCTTAACTTCCTATATCCATAGTTTGTCCTTTTTTTTTCTTCCCACTTTGAAATAACTAGTTTTACTTTAGAGCAAAATCACTTTTATTTCCCTCAACAAAATGTATCTCCATACTTTATACCCTTTTAACCAAAAAAAAAAAACCTCCAAAACAAAAAACATATCCAATTTTCCTTGCATACAGAGTTGTTTCTTATTATTTTTATATATTGCATATTATATTATATATATATTATATATAATATATAATATATATTATATATTGCATATATTAGAATTCTTAACCCTTAGAAACCTTAATTTATAGTGAAAACTTAGTAAGCAGTTGTGAACTGTTCCACTAGCATTCTTTAGATTAGCAAATTTGTGAATACATTTCATAATTTTTAGAAATACATGCTTCTTCATAGTAAAATTTTTAATGTGGCAAAAACCATATATACTAATAGAGCCAAATGTCTTTAGTTCCTCTGCAAAAGGAAACCAAAAGTAGGTAAAAATCTACGTTCAATAATTAATGTTTTAGTATTTTATATTATTTAGAAGTGATATAGATATTCAATGAACTTCTATCATTTAATTTAGCAAAATGCTAAGGGTGTAAGTTATTAAAGAGAGACTAAGTACACATACCATAAAATATAATTATTGCAGAAAGAAGTTTACCTAAAAACTCTTATCCCACTTACATCTATCTAAATCACTTGCTCCCAACTATTATGTTTAGATTACCCATGAAAACTTCATGAGACATTAGACAAAGTCAACCATCACCATAAGCTTTTTTTTTTTAAATTTTTTGCTGACAAACTTTGTAACAGAGATAACATGGACTTATTTGACTAATAAACCCGTGTAGAATAAAATTTGTGTGCCTGTATTGTATTCAGTGTCATTCTAGACACATTCTATTTTAATCAAACCAGCAACTTTAAATTAACTTTGATATAAAATATTTTCCCAGAATATATAAAACTGAAAAACATTTGGATTAGCCTCTATTATATTTTTGAGACTTTCTATGAAGACTACATTTATATAAATGCTTGTTTGTTTAAGCCAGCTAAATAGAACTCTTTTGTAAATGAGTCTTAGCAATACCATACATCTGCAACACGTGTATATGTAGACACACACGAACATACAGACGGATGCAGAGACCTTATCACATCTGTTTTACTAGTTATTAAAAGAGTTGAATTTAAGTTGCTTTTTTTGGTCCTAAATTTCAAATGACCTTTCCCCTTTTTGTTTTTCTTCTGATAAAACTTACCTCCCTGAAGTTTGTACTTTAACATTTACATCTCAGAGGCACAGGGAAAGAATGCAAGTTATAAGCCTTTTAAGATAAAATAGGGGCGGTTTGGAGATTGGTAAAAGGAATAGGTGAACTTTGAATCGCCTCTAGAGCTGCATATCTAGTTTTGCAAAGATTTGTAAGATGAAAAGAATTGCTCTTGATTCCTCAAGGGATTGGTTTGAAACCTAAATGACATCATCAATAGCTTGTCAGTTTTCAGCCTGTTTAAATGGTAAATGTTTCTGGCAGTATTAAAGAACTCCATGGACCCAAGAGGTATCCTCAAAGAGGGTGCAAAGGTTACTACCTTTCTAGGATCCAGAGTTACTCCCAAAGATAGCGAAAGGAAAAAACTGACAGCCTGCTTGCCCTAGGTAGGCAGAAAGCCAAGCTAAGCTCTTATTTTATTAATAAAAGGTAACTAATTAATAGTTTCTTCAGAGTGGAGAGGCAATTCAGACAGAAGATTACCAGAATGAATATTCAAATAAAGGAGGATGGAGGGGAGCAGTAGGAATTATGTCAGTCCTATAGTCTTTTTTGGGCACCTTTTATATCTCTAATCTTTTATTAGCCTTTTGCAACGAAATTTTCAATGACACTATTTTGGAAATTTTAAGTCTTTTGGAGGCTTCTGCATGCCCATTAAAATAGATATACCTTGATTTTAAGTGCAATTCTTTTTTTTTTTTTTTTTTTTCGGTACGCGGGCCTCTCACTGTTGTGACCTCTCCCGTTGCGGGCACAGGCTCCAGACGTGCAGGCTCAGCGGCCATGGCTCATGTGCCCAGCCGCTCCGCGGCACGTGGGATCTGCCCGGACCAGGCATGAACCCGTGTCCCCTGCATCGGCAGGCGGACTCTCAACCACTGTGCCACCAGGGAAGCCCTAAGTGCAATTCTTAAATGCTTTTATCTCATTGGAACGTTTGCTAGGATCCTTAGCAGCAAATGGAGTTCAACTTCCATTACTTTCTGTTCAGCCATATTTGGGACCTCAGTCTGATGGTTACCAAGCCAAGTTCTTATGCACAAAATTCTAGGTTGTCTTTAGTAAAATTTTGGCCATTTTTTTGTAGGTATTTATAGCTCCTGAGACATAGTTTTTAGACATAAAATAAGCAGGTATGCTGGAAGGTGGCGCACTTAACTCTTTAGCGTTTATGGATCCCATTAGCTATGCTGAACTAATACCTAAAAGGGCTGTGCCACTGACTTGGGGATTGTGCATTGTTTTACCATGTATTGTACCTTGTTGCACAGAAATTTTCTTTAGGTTGGCAGGTGGTCTGTATCAATCTAACCTGTTCTATGACCAACTTATCCTAATACAGGAGTCTTTGAGTTAGGTGGTGAGCATTCTAATAGCCCTTAAATGCTCCATCTCTACCCACCAAATTTTGCAGCTTTTTTTTTTTTTTTTGGCTTCTGAGATCTCTGCTAGCAATAGCCCTTATCTACACAAAATAAGACAAACAAACATGTACACCTTAACACACCAGAGGTAATCAAGGGATGTTACTGCAGACTGACCAATAGAAGGTTGTGCACACCATCAGCAATTCCCAGCATGGATTAAGTCAACAGATTCCAGTAAATGGGGACTGTGGACTGGAACTAGGGAAAGGGATGCTATACAACCGAGGGGAACTTCAGACAGAACCAAGGCCTAGGGACTCAGATTCTGCATGGAACCATCAGCCAGCTCAAGCTGATCCACTGAGCCCTGGACTGGAAAGCCAAGTGGATCAGGATCTAAACACAAAGAGAGTGGAGCTCAGAGGGGTTTACCCCCAGCTCTTGGAAATGGCAAGAAGGACAGTGAACTTAGAGTTTTTGAGGGGTACCACACCTGTGTTTCTCGTTGTCCTCAAAGCTGTTGTAAGTCTTCTCCAATCCCACTACTGCCACCAAATTTGTTAACAAAAATTCAACTGAGGAAATTTAAGGATCCAATTGACTTTAAATGGATTGGGCATTAGGAATCTAGCACATAGAAGGAACCTCCGCCAAGCTGTAGAAAAGGAGAGGTTATTAAAGCAGAAAGCAGGCGGAAAAAGGAAATTATTAGCAAAGAATACATTGTTTCAGGCAAGGTTGCCCTCCTAAAGGGAACAAAAGGGCCTATTGGGCAGATTACCTCAGTAGTCCTGATGAGGTAATTCCAGGTTGATTGGTTAAAGGTTGCATTTCTGGGCAGGGGTTGAGACTGTAATTAGGTTAGGTATTAAGATTGGGTTTGTTGACATGGGGTTTAGCACAAGTGACCCCATTTTGGGCCTCCTGTTTCTTTTTAACAATGCAATATTTAGATTTTGGTTTCTAGGAGTTCATGGATCCCAGGAAACCCTTTCTTCCCCCTTTAGAAGCCCTACTTTAGGGTCTGTCTCACTCCTCAGCAGGTCTCTAGGATTAGGACTTTTTCCCCATAGAATTATGGATTCTGCCTTGAGAGGAACCTTAAAAGAATGTAAACCAATTGTTTGGGTGATATTTAAAAAAAAAACAATTGCTTAAATGATACTTAAGTCCTTTTATGCTAGCCTGATGTATTGTTTAAGCCTATTCTTTTTTTTTTTTTTTGCGGTACGCGGGCCTCTCACTGCTGTGGCCTCCCCCGTCGCGGAGCACAGGCTCCGGACGCGCAGGCTCAGCGGCCATGGCTCACGGGCCCAGCCGCTCCGCGGCATGTGGGATCTTCGCAGACCGGGGCACGAACCTGTGTCCTCTGCATCGGCAGGTGGACTCTCAACCACTGCGCCACCAGGGAAGCCCTGTTTAAGCCTATTCTTGAAAGCTTCCAGAGTTAGGAACTTGCTTTTTGAAGCAACTCTTTCTATCTTGGGTAGCCCTAACTGTTAAATTCTTCCTCAAACTAAACCAAAATTAGTTTCTTGATTTTCATTCCTGGTCCTGTCCGACATGGCTTGAACCAGAACAGACCATCGATCTCTTGATTGTGTCTGCTAAACTCTCCCACCCTCCATGAGTTTAAAGTCTTTTATTTTGAGGTTTAAGTCCTGAGGTTTCTGGGAAATCATCCTCCACCAATGTGAAAATCTCTGCATAAGCACTTCCCAATGACTTCTGAGAACCATCTTGAGAGAATCAGTAAGTTTCTGCTGAATGAATGAATTACTCAAGGGTTAATAAATTTGAGGAGTGCTGCATTGATTTCCTCTTCTAGGAGAGTCCGAACACACATTAGCATATTAAAAGTCCTGAGAAGTCCTGCAGCAAAAACTTTTCCATGGCTCTATTATCCTGAAAAGTAAGTTTTTGCTGACACTAGATTAAGAACTGCTGCTCTGTACGAGTTTTTTCAAGGAACATAGGGAATGAATCTTAAGAGAGCTAAGTATCCCCCAATTAATTTTCCTTCTTTTTTTTCCCTACACAGCCTCTTGATTTTGAAGCAGCAGATGTTTACAATATTGTGTTCCAAGCAGAAAACCCAGAGCCTCTGGTGTTTGGTGTACAGTACAATGCCAGCTCTTCTGCTACATTCAGACTTACTGTGACAGATGTGAATGAGGCACCGCAATTTTCCCAACAACTATACCAAGCAAAAGTCAGAGAGGATGTGGCTAAAGGCACCAAAGTGGGCAACGTGACTGCCAAGGATCCGGAAGGTCTGGACATAAGGTAGAGGAGAGCAGTGCTGGGCAGGCCTAGCTGTGCGCTGTGACCACAGATGGTGGGGAGGAGGAAGGGCTGGGAAGGGCAGAGAAGCTGGCCTGACTCCAGGACTCTCCCCTAAGGGAGCAGCCAGCAATCTGAGGCCATGTCCCAGTGCACTTGGTGAATCTGCCCTTGGCTCTGGCAGGTGCCAGTACCCTGGGGGGCATCAGTGAGAATCCAGGCTCGGGCAAGCGGGAAGCGGGTCAGATTCCACCCCAACCTGCCTACTGCAGGTCCCGGCTGAGAGCTGGTGAGTTCAGGAGGTGGGGTCTAGAGACTGGGCTGTCCAAAGCTAGGTCCTCTGTCTGGACCAGTCGTGGGACCAGGGTCTGGGGAAGAGTTCCAGCCCCTAAGGCGGACTGGAGTTCTAAACAGAAGAATAAAGCAAAAACCTGACTCGGCAGACTCAGCCACCTGATAGGGTGAAGGGAATCTTCTCAAAGGGGGTCGTATAGGATCCTCAGCTTTGCAGAGAGCAAGTCTGGGGCAACAAGACTCATTCCAGAACTCAGCCCTGGAGAGATGAGTGCATGGGATGAGAAGGTTAAACAAGATGTGTAACTCTTTCTACCTTAGCAATTCTCAATCTTTTTTTTTTTTTTTCAGTGCAATAGAACCCACACAGATTTGCCTTAAATATGTGCAATGATAATTAATTTTTCTAAGATAACATATGTATGTGTATGTATCCATATCTGTATCAATATCTGTAACCTTTTTAAGATCATCTAGTTAATAAGCACACAGATAGGACTTGAACCCGGATCTTTTGCTTCTATTGTAGAACATCAGTCCTACTGTCCATGGCATGACAGATATTTTAGCATGACTTAAAACCCATGCATGTGGTTATGAATGACAATTCCTTAAGTGCCTGTAAACATTTAAGGGGAGTTTTCCCTCCCACTGAGCGATCATTTAGGCAATTGGAATCAGTTCCAAGACCTTTTTCTTATTGTCTGTCTAAGATCCCACCTACTCTTTTGCTCTGCAAGCACTTGTCAACTTTCATAAAGACAAATATGAGGGCTTCCCTGGTGGCGCAGTGGTTGAGAGTCCGCCTGCCGATGCAGGGCACACGGGTTCGTGCCCCGGTCCGGGAAGATCCCACATGCCGCAGAGCGGCTGGGCCTGTGAGCCATGGCCGCTGAGCCTGCGCGTCCGGAGCCTGTGCCCCGCAGCGGGAGAGGCCACAACAGTGAGAGGCCCGCGTACCGCAAAAAAAAAAAAAAAAAAAGAAAGACAAATATGAGAAAGGAAAGAAGACTTGGGTTGTACTGTATGGATAGTGTAGATACTGCTCTGTACATCAGTCACTAATTATGATGGGGCACAAAATGTTCCTAATTTAACAACCATTTATTGTTTAACAAATGCTTCTATCTCCCTTATGAGAATGCTATGAAAGTTATTAGTCAGAGACAAGTGAGTAAAAATTTGAGTTTATGAGTGGAGAAAACAATGGCATTTAAGATCATTCCTCGATGGGTCCAGGAAAAGATATAACGTATGTACTATTAAGTTATAATCAGGAAGATGAGAAAGAAGACTGAGAAAGGGAGTGTCCTGTAAGAGACACATGAAAAAAGTACTTCATGAATGAGGAATAATCAATAGATCGAATGCTAGTAATGAGTCAGTTAAGAATTAAGGATGACTCAAAAGCTGCCAAAGCCTGAGCAATTTAATTCTTTTCTTTCTTTCAGGTCCACACACTTAGAATCCATTAGCACCCAGTGGCTCCTAATCCAATGTATCAGTAAATATTAGAGATTCTTTCATTGAAATATATCCAGAATCCACCTGCTTCTCACCACTTCTGCAATGGTCCAGGTCACCATAATCATCTCCTCCACCCCTCCCTGAGTCCATTCACTGCAATCAGAGTGTGGGTCTTTAACAAAGTAAATCAGATCATGTGACTCCTCTGAAAACCTTCCAACGGGTGTCTTTCTCACTCAGAAATCCCGACTACATAGGAATTTTTAATTCACCGACCATACACATAACCTAACACAGTGCTTGGCATATAGAATATTCTAACACTGGGGAAAAATTAATTTGAACTAACGCATTATAACTTCTTAATCGTTCTCCTACTACTGGACATGTAGGTTGCTTCCAGTATTTTTTTTTAAATTCTAGAAAAGTTTTGAATGTGTGTATATAATTCTTTTTCTTAACTTCGATTCAATTGTTTTTTTATTTGGAGAACATTTCCAGAGGTGGGATTCTTTGACCTAAAGATATAGACATCCTTATGGCTCTGAAGTGTTGCTCCCAAAAGGCTATAGAAATTGGTTTTCCTGTGGTTCTAGGCTTGTCTCTCTCAAATTCACCTTTCATACACCTACCAATGAGTTCCATTGAAGACACAAACATGACTAGGTCACCATCCTGCTTACCACCATTCCCTGGCTGCCCACTGCTTCTCATGTTTCAGCTCTTTCCAGTCCCTCTGGCTTCATCTTTTGCCATCCACTGCGTCCTGTTGATATGTTATCCCACCACTGCTGGAACGTCTGATGCCTCCACACCCTAAGCTACTCCTTGGCCTCTCAGCCTTAGTTCATACAATTCCTTCTGCTTAAAGCATCCTTCTTTGTCTTGCTTTAGTTAACATCTACTCTTTCAGAAAGACTTCTCTGATTCCCTTTCATTTATTTGGGATTCCACATGGCCTCTTTGTATTCACCACATTTTGCTGGAATTATCTGTCTCTGTGTCTGTCTCCTCCACCGGCCTAGAACCCCTTTGTGTAATCTCCTCTCTTGGTCCACAGCATGATGTTTGCTAAGCCCTCAATAGATGTCTGCTGAATGAGGAATTCACTGCGCCACCCACCAGTAGCCTCTGAGTATCCACCCATTCACACATTTCCACCAATGAGTGTTCAAGTTTTCTGAGAGGGGGCGGTTTGCTAATCAATTTTAGAAGATAATTCCAGGTTGTTTTAATTGAAATTCTTTGATTGCCAGAAAAGTTTAACTTTTTTTCTGCTAGAGTTTGTGATGATACCTTTTCTTTTAAAACAAGTACAAAAACCACTTTGTAAGGATGAACAAATCCTCCCTTTGAAGGCCGATGGTTTGCAAATAAAGCAGTAATAATATTAGATCACGTTTCTTTAAATATGTTGTCAGTAATATGCAAGGGATAGTGCGGATATAATAGCATAGTGATGCATAAACTATCTTTACATTTTCCTGCAGAGTAATGTGGGCTTCCTTTTGCTCTTTTCTCTTACTAAAGTTATTCACTAAGAGGTGACAAGAGAGGTTGGCTAAAAATTGACCCCGTCACCGGAGAGATCTTTAGTGTGGCTCCGCTGGACAGGGAAGCTGAAAGTCTGTATCGGGTACAAGTGGTGGCAACAGAAGTAGGTGAGCCGAAATAGATACATAAATTAAAAATAATAATAAATAAAAGGTAACACAAATGATTAGGGGCTACATCAGTAGAAATGGGAAGGAGGGTGAGGTGGGTGGGAAACTGGGTCAAATTGTCAGAATATCTTACTTACAGTGGAAAAATGAGAAGGGTACAAAAGTGGAGAGGAGTGCTCACACCTTCTCGGTTTTGTTCAAGATGAGAACCCCCGTGCCCGGTAGCAGGGCTCTTTCAGGCAGGGATGCACCCGGAGGCTGGCTAGGCTTCAGGGCTGCTGCTCACTCTGTGGTGTCCTGAAGGGACCACAGCTTCTAGGAAGGTTCCTGTGTCCCCACTGAACTACCTCCCTTCCTCCAAAGTGGCTGTGGGTTTCTCCAGGGAGCAGGGTCAAACCACTGACCTGCCTACCTAGACTATTACTTGCTCCTTCAGGCTTAAGTTGCAGTGACCGAGGTCTCATCCTTTTGAAGCATAAAATGTTTTGTTCAATGTTCTCAACTTTATATATGCCAGAATCACCCGGGAGCTTATTCAATACAGATAGGAATTCACCTTGCAGATTCTGATTTGATAGATTTGGGTGACCCTGGATATCTGTTTTGATGAAACCAGGTGAACTTTTGAAAGGAAAGATTTATTATGAAGATAAGCTAAGGATGTTTGAATCTTAGATAGCTATAAAAATAAACTCACAGGAATATTAAGCTTACCAGTGATAAGGCTCGTGATTAAAACACTGAGTTTCTTTACGTTTAAATGGAATTTTCCAACTTGGAGTCGGGATTCTGTTGATCTTATGCTGGTCAGAGCCTCGAATTAGACAATAAATATATCTGCCTGGCTTACCAAAAAATTAGAATTGAACAGATTATGACTAAATAAATACAGTTTTATACCAAAGAAGGAAACTTTCAAAACGTGAAGCCCAGGGTTGGGAGCTGGAATGCGGAACATTCCAATAGGTGGGAACCATGAAAATGGTCCCTGTGTGTGAAAAGATGAAGAAAAACAAAAGTACTGCAGGCACGTTAAACCAGTGAGGGTAGACATGCAGAAGCGTGTGTCGAACTTGGAATGGTGGTGTGTGAGTGGACGGGCCTCGCTGAGGCAGGTCGGGGACTGGCTCTCTCTCTTACTTCTAGTTGATGTGCTTCTTTCTAGCACATACCACTATCACACTCCATAAATTTAACTCTCAATTTAAAAGTTCCTGATTTAATCAGCAGGAAGTTTCTGGCTAAGCCTTTGTGCTGTGCCTTCCGCTAAAATGTACTGTGGGGTCAGCACTTCGCTTTGGATGTGTCCTAAAGGCCTCTCACATTTTAGAAGTTTCATGAATCGAAACCAGGGTTCAAAACCCTGCTCTGTTTGCCGTTGTTGGCCCTGAAATGACACACATTGATGAAATGACGTCCTCCTTTGGTTAGGGAGACAGCCGACAAGAAAAGCAGGCAAGTAGTGTTTACTGGAATTGAAGCAGGTCTGAGTCAGAAATTGTAGAAACATCAGGGAGAATGAGAACAGTAAGTGTTTACGTTGTACTGACCGTCCTGTTCTAAGCACTTACCCCTCATACAACACTATGGGGTAGGTACTATTATTGACCGTATTTGATGTATGAAGAAACCAAGGTACTGAGAAGTAACTTGCCCATGATCACACAGTTACCAATTGTTCAGGCTACAGAGGTCAAAATTTTCTCCAGGACACCACAGCAAATAACATTTGTACAGCTCTGTACAATTTTCTAAGAATACATGTCAGATCCTCATAAAGTCACGTTTTACAGCTGAAGAAATGAGCCTTAGAAAACTTAACGAACATGCCTAAGTCAGTGTTGAGCGATTAAAGGTGTGGGCTCTAGAGTCAGATCCCCTGGGTTGGAAGCCTCTCTACCGCTATGTGACCTTGGGCAAGTCACACAACTTCTCTGAACCTCAGTCTTCTCATCTGTAAATGTACACCAGTGTTGTTTTGAAGTAATGTATATAAAATGTTAGCACATAATCCTTATTATTATCAAGACTTTCTAAGCAGAAAATGAAACTAGGTCTGAATTGTAAACTTTTTTTTAAAGAAAAGGAAATATCCTTTCTTATTGAGAGGAGAATGAGAAAGCAGATACCATATTTCAATGATTCAATTCCTTAGGTGGATCCTCCTTGAGCTCCGTGGCGCAATTCCACCTGACCCTCATGGACGTGAACGACAACCCCCCGCGGCTGGTCAAGGAGTACACAGGCTTGTTCTTCTGCTATCCCCTGAAAGCACCCGGAAGTCTCATTTTCGAGGCCACCGATGATGATCAGCAGTTATTTCGGGGTCGACACTTTACATTTTCTCTTGGCAGTGAAAGCTTACAAAAAGACTGGGAAGTTTCCAAAATCAATGGTGAGTTGTCAAAAGAACATCGAGAAAAACACTGATGGGCGATGGAATGAGTTTTTATTTGCCTTGGTAGGCATGCAGCACTCAACACAGAGCTTTCTTCCACGCTCCAGGAAGGAAGTTCATGCTGTGGAAACTTGCACAGGCAAGGTCTCCAGAGGGTTGAAAGCCCCCGGGGTTTGGAGGAAAGAAAGATTGTTAATACACAACATCTCTCTTAGTGTACATGAATAGTTGGACAATCAGAGCAACATTGCAAAATTTCCAATGGCAGCTGAGAAACAGGTTTCATCATGATTATTTTTAAAATAAATTTATTTATTTTATTTATTTTAATTTTTGGCTGTGTTGGGTCTTCCTTGCTGCGCGGGCTTTCTCTAGTTGCGGCGAGGGGGGGCTACTCTTGGGTACGGTGCGTTGACTTCTCATTGCGGTGGCTTCTCTTGTTGCTGAGCATGGGCTCTAGGCACGAGGGCTTCCGTAGTTGTGGCGCACGGGCTCAGTAGTTGTGGCACGCGGGCTCTAGAGTGCAGGCTTAGTAGTGTGGCACATGGGCTTAGTTGCTCCACGGCATGTGGGATATTCCCGGACCAGGGCTTGAACCCGTGTCCCCTGCATTGGCAGGTGGATTCTTAACCACTGCGCGATAGGGAAACCCGCTCATCATGATTTTTAAAAAGAGCTTTATTGAAATATAATTGACTTACAATTAACAGCACATATTTAAAGCATACAATTTTATAAAAATCAATATATGTATATACCATTGAAGCCATCAGCACAATCAGATAAGAAGAGTTCCACCCCCCCCCAAAGTTTTATTCATGCTCTGTTGCAATCCCTATTTTCCACCCCACACTGTCCATCCCTCACCCCAGGTAATCACTGATCTGCTTCCCGTCACTATAGATTCGTTTGCATTTTCAAGAATTTTATCTAAATTAAATAACAGCATGTACTCTTTTTTTGTTTGGTGAATATCACTTAGTATACATATTTGGGGATTTCACCATGTTGTTACATATATCAACACTTCACTCCTTTATACTGTAGAATAGTATTCCATTGTATGACTATATCATGATTTATTATTCATTAACATATTGATTATTACTTAAATTGCTTCCAAATTTTGCTATTTCAAATAAAATTGCTATGAACATTTGTGAACAAGTGCTTTGTAGGAGCTATGCTTTCATTTTTCTTGGTTAAATACCTACAAGTCATCATATGGTAGCTATACAGTCAAATTTTTAAGAGAATATCAAATTGCTTCCCGAATAGTCTGTAACATTTTACATTCCCACCAGTGAATGAGAATTCTAGTTGCTTAATATTCTTCCCAATGCTTGCTATGCTCAGTCTTTTTAATTTTAGCCACTGTAGTGGGAGTGTAGTATTTCATTGTTTTTTTTAATATGGTTATATGAGTTGTTAACATATTTATTAACTTGTTTTTTTTTAACGTCTTTATTGGAGTATAATTGCTTTACAATGGTGTGTTAGGTTCTGCTTTATAACAAAGTGAATCAGTTATACATATACATATGTCCCCATATCTCTTCCCTCTTGGGTCTCCCTCCCTCCCACCCTCCCTATCTCACCCCTCCAGGCGGTCACAAAGCACGAGCTGATCTCCCTGTGCTATGTGGCTGCTTCCCACTAGCTATCTATTTTACGTTTGGTAGTGTATATATGTCCATGCCACTCTCTCACTTTGTCCCAGCTTCCCCTTCCCCTTCCCCGTATCCTCAAGTCCATTCTCTAGTAGGTCTGTGTCTTTATTCCTGTCTTACCCCTAGGTTCTTCATGACCTTTTTTTTTTCTTAGATTCCATATATATGTGTTAGCATACGGTATTTGTTTTTCTCTTTCTGACTTACTTCACTCTGTATGACAGACTCTAGGTCCATCCACCTCACTACAAATAACTCAATTTCGTTTCTTTTAATGGCTGAGTAGTATTCCATTGTATATATGTGCCACATCTTCTTTACCCATTCATCTATCGATGGACACTTAGGTTGATTCCATGTCCTGGCTATTGTAAATAGTGCTGCAAGGAACATTGTGGTACATGACTCTTTTTGAATTATGGTTTTCTCAGGGTATATATGCCCAGGAGTGGGATTGCTGGGTCGTTATGGTTTTAATTTATATTTTCTTAATGACTAATGGTGTTGAACATCTTTTCATATGCTTATGTGCCATCCGTATATCTTCACTGGTGTAGTGTCTGGTCAAATATTGTGCCTGCTTAAAATTTTTAGCAGTTTGGCTTCTGTTGTTGAGTCATAAACATTCTTTATATAGTCTAGATTCAAGTTCTTTGTCAGATATATGTTTATAAATATTTTTTCCCAGGCCATGGCTTACATTTTTATTTTGTAACAGTGCCTTTTGAAGAGCAAATTAAATTTCTTTTTTTTTTTTTTGCGGTACGCAGGCTTCTCACTGTTGTGGCCTCTCCTGTTGCGGAGCACAGGCTCCGGACGCGCAGGCTCAGCCGCCATGGCTCACGGGCCCAGCCGCTCTGCGGCATGTGGGATCTTCCCGGCCCGGGGCACGAACCCGTGTCCCCTGCATCGGCAGGCGGACTCTCAACCACTGCGCCACCAGGGAAGCCCGCCCCTAAATTTTTTTGATGACATCTGATTTACTGACTTTTTTCTTCTATAATTTGTGACTATTTTGTGTATTGTTTAAGAAAGTTTTGCCAAGGTCACTAAATTTTTCTATTTTTTTTTCTCCCAGAGGTCTTATAATTTTAGCTTTTACAGTTACGGCTATCTAATTGTTTAAACACTATTTATTGAAAATATCATTTTCACATTGAATTGTCTTGGCATCTTTGTCAAAAATCAAGTGACCACATATATATGAGTCTATTTCTGGACTTTCTTTTCTGTTTCATTGATCTCTTTGTCTTTATAGCAATACTCTAATGTTTTGATTACCACAGCTCAATAATAAGACTTGAAATCAGGTAGTGTAAATGTCCTTGCTTTGTTCTTTTTCAAAACATTTATTTTGCATTTCTACATAAATTTTAGAATTGAACTTGTCTATTTCTACCCAAAAAACCTATGCAGATTGTGATTGAGATTGTGTGAATCTATAGCTGAATTTGGGGGAGAATTTACATCTTAACAAAGTTGAATTTTCCAATCCATGAATATGATTATGTCTCCACTTATTTAGGTCTTCTTTACTTTCTCTGAGCAATGTGTTCTAATTTTCAATGTATAGTTCTTATAGAATTTCCCCTAAGCATTTCATACGTTTGTGCTATTTTAGATGTTTAAAAATTTTAAATTTTTAAGTAATTCCAGGATATGGAGATATAATTGATGATTTTTGTATATTGATCTTGTAGCCTTGTAACATTGCTGACCTCACTTGTAAGTTCTCTCTCCCTCTTTTTCTTACGTTTTCATAGATTTTCTACATAGACAGTCATGTTGTCTGTGAATTATAGGTTTTATTTCCTTTCCAGTCTGGATGGCTTTTATATATTTAGCTTGCTTTCTTAGCGGCTAAAATCTTCAGGACAATGTTGAATGAAGGTAGTGAGAGCAGAAACAACTTGGCTTGTTCCTAATCTTAGGGAGATGGCATTCATAGTCTTTCACCATTAAGTATAAAGTTAGCTATAGGTTTTTTGTAGATACCCTTTATCAGACTAAGGACTCTATCTTCTATTCTTAACTTGCTGAGAGGTGTTTTTGGGTTTTTTTAAATTAGGAATGGGTGCTAAAAATTTCAGGTGTATTTTTCTGCATCTATTGAGATGATTGTATGGTTGATTTGGGGTTATGGTTGTTGTTGTTGTTGTCGTTGTTTTGGGGGGGTACGTGGGCCTCTCACTGTTGTGGCCTCTCCCGTTGCGGAGCACAGGCTCCGGACGCACAGGCTCAGCGGCCATGGCTCATGGGCCCAGCCGCTCTGCGGCATGTGGGATCTTCCCAGCCCGGGGCACAAACCCATGTCCCCTGCATTGGCAGGCGGACTCTCAACCACTGAGCCACGAGGGAAGCCCTGGTTGTTGTTGTTTTTGTCTGTTAATTGGAGAAGTATATCAATCAACTTTTGGATGTTAATTCAGTCTTCTCTTCCTGGGATAAAGCTTACTTGGTGGTGAAATATTAGCATTTTTATATGCGGTTGGATTTGATCTGCTAAAATTTTAAGGTTATTTCTATCTATATTCCTAAGGGATATTAGTCTGTATTTTTCTCTTCTTGTAGTGTCTTCGTCTGATTTTGGTATCAGAGTAATGCTGGCTTCATAGAATGAGTTAGGAAGGGTTCTACCTCTTCAATTACCTGGAAGTTTGTGTAAAATTGTTTTTTATTTCTTCCTTAATGTTTGATAGAATTCACCAGTGAAGGCTTCTGGCCCAAAGTTTTCTACAGTAGGACTCAGTGCCTACTGTAGTCCTTACCCTCTTTCAACTGGTGTCCTTACCATGAGTTAACTACAAATTCAATTTCTTTAATAGATATAGGGCTATTCAAGTTATAGATTTATTTTTGGTTGAGCTTGTTAGTTTGTATCTTTCAAATAATTTCTCTATTTCATTTGATTTGTCTAATTTATTGGCACAAAGTTATTCATAACATTATTTTATTATTCTTTTAATATCTGCAGAATATGTAGTGATATCACCTCATTCTGATATTGGAAAAATTTGCCTCTATTTTGGTCCTGATCAAGCTGGCTAGAGGTTATTAATTTTGTTGATATATTCTCAATGAACCAGCTTTTGGTTTCATTGATTTTGCTCTATTTTTTTGTTTTGTATTTCATTGTTCAGATCTTTGTTATTTCCTTTATTCTTCTTATGCTGTATTTAGCTTGTTCTTCTTTTTCTATTTTTATTTAGATGGAAGCTGAGGCAATTGAGAACTTTTTCTTTGTTAACATAGGCATTTGGTGCTATAAATTTATCTCTTAGTGTCATGTTAGCTGTATTCTATAAAGTTTGATATGTTTTCATTTTCATTCAGTTCAAAATACTTTCTAATTTCCCTTTAGATTTCTCCTGTGACACATGGGTTATTTAGAAGTGGGCTATTTAGTTCTCATATATGTGGAGATTTCCCACATATTCCTGGTTACTGATTTCTAATTTAATTCTGGGGCTTCCCTGGTGGCGCAGTGGTTGAGAGTCCGCCTGCCGATGCAGGGGGCACGGGTTCGTGCCCCAGTCTGGGAGGATCCCACATGCCGCGGAGCGGCTGGGCCCGTGAGCCATGGCCGCTGGGCCTGCATATCCGGAGACTGTGCTCCACAACGGGAGAGGCCACAACAGTGAGAGGCCCGCCTACCGTAAAAAATTTTAAAAATACTTTAATTCTGTAGTGACCAGAGAACATTTGACTGGAATACTTTTCACTGTTGTGGCCTCTCCCGTTGCGGAGCACAGGCTCCGGACGTGTAGGCTCAGTGGCCATGGCTCACGGGCCCAGCCACTCTGCAGCATGTGGGATCCTCCCGGACTGGGGCACGAACCCGTGTCCCCTGCATCGGCAGGCGGACTCTCAACCACTGCACCACCAGGGAAGCCCTGACTGGAATACTTTTAAACTTATTGAGACTTTTTTCTTTCAGTACTTTAAAGATATTTCTCCTTTGTGTTCTGGATTGTATTGTTTCTTCTTCGTTTCTTTGAATGTCATGTGTCTTTTTTCTCTGGATGTCTTTACGATTTTTTCTTTCACTAGTTTTAAGTAACCTGAGTATTATGTGCCTTGGTGTAATTTTGTTCGTTTTTCTTTTTCCTAAGATTTGTTTGTCTTCTTGGATCTGAGGATTTAGACTTTTCATCAAATTTGGAAAAAAGTTAGCAGTTATTTCTTCAAATATGTTTTCTCTTTCTAATTCAGTGTTTGCGGCCAGTATATGGAAGATAACTACCACGAGTAATGACAACCTGCTATGTTTAGTATTCATTTCTAAAGAGAAGTCATGAATTGAGAACTTGAAGGATGTTTTAGCATCCTTTTTGACATTTTGGAGGGTACCTGTGGAGTGGTAATACTTTTGGTAGTTTAACTCATACTTATATCTAACCATTTCCTAGTCAACTTTAGTATTATATGATACAGAGATGAACTTTATTCCTGCTCATCCAGGGGCCTGCAGTTGTGTTCTCACATCAGTCATTTTTTCCATATTCTGACAGGAACTCATGCCAGGCTCTCCACCAAGCACACGGGCTTTGAGGAGAGAGTTTACCACATCCCAGTCCGCATCAATGATGGCGGTCGGCCACCCTTGGAAGGAATTGTCTCTTTACCAGGTAGATATTTTGCTGCAGGCAACTTGGGATAATGTCTGTCAATATGGTAGTTTGTAGGAATTCTTGTCTTTGAGATGGGATTCTGCAATTGTTCGCTCAAAAATTTATCTACAAAATATGGTTCTGTTTTTCAGTTACTTTCTGCAAGTGTGTGGAAGATAGGTGTTTCCAGCCAGCAGATCACATGCCTGGGATACCTACTGTGGGCATGACAGTTGGTATACTCCTTACCACCTTTTTGGTCATCGGTGAGTATAATTTCTCAGATTCAAGGATTTCTGTTCTGGGCCTTGGAAACATAAGCTCACATCAGGATCTGACTTCATGGACTGGTGTGGGGCTGCTCAAATGGCAATCTAGGCAATAACCAAGAATATAGATCACCAGTAAACCATGTCCAACTTTCCTGATTGGGAGCTACTGCTTTAGTACCACCCTCTACCTATCACTGCCTTGCTGGTTAGGTTGGGAAATACAACATAAGAGGCTTTAAAGAATAAATTATTGTATTTTATGCTTAGTTGCCAAGCTTTCATGATGAAGGAGAAAGAAATGCAGTAGCTGTGCCTCTGCTATGTGTCAGGCACAGTGCTTGGTGGGGAACACAGTGACAGATATACACAGATCCATCAGTCACAGAGCTTATGGTCTAGTCTGCCATTGTTGGAATAGGTAGAAGCTAGCCTTCCCGTGGAGATGCTGGCATACCTGAAATGTTGCAGAACTCCCCTTTTTATGTTTTGTGACTGTGGGCCTTGATTCTTTATTATTTCAGAATAATTCCACTGCATCACAGGGCTCACTCTGCCATGGCCCCTGGCCTGGCTAGATAGCAGAGTTCCCTGTCTTCTTTTTTGTAAACAGCTCAGTACCTACTGTAGTCCTTACCCTCTTTCAACTGGTGTCTTCACCACAAGTTAAGTATTAGAAGTAGATACTTCTGCCCATTTTTTAATTGTTTGTTTTTTTGCTGTTGAGCTCCATAAGCTACTTGTATTTCACCAAAGAAGACATATAGGTGGCCAAGAGGCACATGAAAAGATGCTCAAAATCACTAATTATTAGAGAAATGCAAATCAAAACTACAATGAGGTATCACCTCACATGGGTCAAAATGGCCATCATCAAAAAATCTAGAAACAATAAATGCTGGAGAGGGTGTGGAGAAAAGGGAACCCTCTTGCACTGTTGGTGGAAATGTAAATTGATACAACCACTATGGAGAGCAGTATGGACGTTCCTTAAAAAACTAAAAGTAGAACTACCATATGACCCAGCAATCCCACTACTGGGCATATACCCTGAAAAAATCATAATTCAAAAAGAGACATGTACCACAATGTTCATTGCAGCACTATTTACAATAGCCAGGACATGGAAGCAACCTAAGTGTCCATCAACAGATGAATGGATAAAGAAGATGTGGCACATATATATAGTGGAATATTACTCAGCCATTAAAAGAAACAAAATTGAGTTATTCGTAGTGAGGTAGATGGACCTAGAGTCTGTTATACAGATTGAAGTAAGTCAGAAAGAGAAAAACAAATACTGTATGCTAACGTATATATATATATGGAATCTAAAAAAAAAAAAATGGTACCAATGAACCTAGTGGCAGGGCAGGAATAAAGACGTAGACACAGAAGATGGACTTGAGGACACAGGGTGGGGAGGGGGAAGCTGGGGTGAAGTGAGGGTAGCATCGACATATGTACACTACCAAATGTAAAATAGATAGCTAGTGGGATGCAGCAGCATAGCACAAGGAGATCAGCTCGGTGCTTTGCGATGACCTAGAGGGATGGGATAGGGAGGGTGGGAGGGAGGCTCAAGAGGGAGGGGATATGGGGATATATGTATGCATATGGCTGATTCATTTTGTTGTACAACAGAAACTAACACAGCATTGAGAAGCAATTATACTCCAAAAAAGATGTACTAAAAATAAAAAGTAGATACTTCATCAATTCACCTGTGTAAAGGGGTTTATACAGTTCCACATCCTTTCTCTTTTAAAGGAAGAGCTGGGATTATTCTAAGTCTTCTTAATTGCTCTCTTGGCATCTGGTCTTTTCTGCCACCATCCAGTCTACCACATTGGACTCTGATTCACAGCTCTAAAAGGGATCTCATTTCCTTATACCCTTCCATTCGAATTCCTCATTATTATGGCATAGAAGGGCCTTTGTGACATGACCATTACGCATCCTAATATTGCATGGTGACCATCATTTCTCTATGAGAACCACAGTTTGGTGCACACGTTTTATACTAATTGAGCTGGCTTTTGAGGTTTACTCACTTATCAAACTCCCCTCTACTTCTATGCCTTTTCTTATTCTATTTGTCCTCTCATCTTGAAAGGATTTTTGAGTTTTTATGCCATGGTTTTCTAACATGACCATTTACTCTCATAATTTTACAACAAGTTAAAGATTGGATGAGTTTGGTGATCTAAAGATAGAAGTAATAGGATCTTGTAGTTTCATATCCTTACTTTTTTCAAAATAGGAGGGTTGGGATTATTGCAAGATTCTTAATGGGCTTCTGAGTATCCAGTCTTTTTTGCCATGATTCCTCTTGTAAACTTACTGCCAGGTTAATTTCTTAAAAACAACTTACTTTTCCAGATAAGTCTCTGATTTATAGTATACATAGTGCTAAAATGCACAATGTAATTTTGTAGTAGGTCAGAGATGGGGGAAACCAGAGAGGTTAGGTAGTCTACTCAAGCTGGAGCGACAAGGAAGACGGCAAAGAAAATGTAATACTTGATGTGGACATGGTGAAAGTAGGCTTTAGGTAGGTGAATTGGTCTAAGAACAGCTTTCTGGTTTTTCTCATTGGACTACTTCCTCTAGGGAAGAGGAAGAAGAACTGGAATCAACATTTATTGACTGTGTCTGAAGTTCAGGAATTCTGTCTAATGCTCACGCACTTAGTCTTCAGGGTAGTGTAGGCATTAAGTCCTATATTCCTTGATAGAGACCCAGCGATAGCCACCAGCTTCGATATGACTTGGGACTTGTTACATATTTACTGACAACAAGATAAGTGGTAAGCTTACTTATCCAAGAAAGCCCATGCCTAGAATCTCTTAATCACCAGGTCAATGAAACTTTGTTGAACCACAAACAAAAATGAAATTACATGAGTCATTTTTTCCTATGCAGGTGCTACTTTATAAATGAATGTGACAGTACATTTTAAGACTCCATCTCTTTGACTCTGAATTTTCTCTTTTAGGTATAATTTTAGCTGTCGTGTTTTTCCAGATAAAGAAGAATAAAGGCCAACATAATGTTGAAAGTGCTCAGGCATCTGAAGTCAAGCCTCTGAGAAACTGAATGTGAAAAGGAATGTTTGAGTCTATGTACCAAGTGCTATTTCAGTAACACAACCATTTAATCCCATAATTTTGCTTTTCATCCAACATGTGCACTATAATTTTTTACGATATACCTTCTTGCCCTTTACTATTTTATTACTCTTAGATATTTCATGTGCTGTAGACATTAGAGATATTTTCCATTTTCTCATGACACTTTTCCACTCTGCAAAAGCCTTAGCTATTCATCCAAACACAAAAATGTATGTGCTTTTCCCTCTTAGGGAAAGAGGGGCTGATGAAATACTCTGTGCAGTTTTTCTTCATTAAGAGATCGATCAGTCATCCATCACAGCACATCCCGGATTCCATTTATGCTTTTGCTAATTCCATCCCGTGTCTCCTTCCTCCATATCTCCTTTGGTATTTCACTAATTTTAAAACATTTGTTGGAGGAAAGAACAAAGCTAAGTCTCAGGAAAAAAAGTTAAAGCGCAGACCTGTCCCTTAGTTTGAACAGAAACTTTTTGTTGTTATTCGCCTCCTTTAGCCCCACGTGGCTTATGTTGCTTTTCTTTTCGTTGGAGGATTTTGCACTTGGGAACAGCATGAGACCACTGCAGACCATGCAGAGTCCTGCTTCATAAACCCTGGTGCCAACACCGGCCACTACCTACCACGCTCACATGCTGCGCATGTTTTCTTTATGTGTATATTAATAAAGTTCCGGTTATTATATATTTAACAGTAGAGGAAGATAAGGAAGCACAAAAGATGTAGTGACAAAAATCAAGAATAAACATTGGCTTTGGTTTTGTTTCTTGGATCTCTTTGTCTCTGCTTCCTGGTTCTCTGCATTTGTTGAGGGAAGGACTAGATAACAATGGTTATCTATCATTTATCAAAATTGCCTCCCATGTAGAATTAACCCATAGAGAGTGGGTCCACAATGAAATAAAAATTCCCTGTGCTCACGACTGTGGATTGGGGTGTTCGAGGCAGATACACTAGGAATTTTAAAATCTTAAATAAGAAAACCTTAGAGATTTGGAAGCATTTCGAGGCCCTGGAGCTGTTTTCTGGCTTCTGATTTGAGGCTTGAAAGCATTCAACATTACACAGCCTCTCAGAATTTTCAAGAATGTTTGGGAAAACAACTTGTATCTGAAAAGGTGCTCCTACAATGACGGCTGAGGCAGGCCATGGAGTTCTGTTTTTCATAAATAATCCTCTTTGAGGGCTTTTATTATCTTTTTTTAAGGCAAAAAAGTAAAACAAAAGAAAATATCCGAACTCTATTTCTAAGACCTCAGTATTACTTTCTTGTATTGATATGTTATCCTGTGCTTCAGGATAATATTGAGCTCTCTTAGCTGTTTTTTTTCCACACAAGGCTCATTGGAAAACTCATAACGGGCGAGGTTCTCTCTTGTCTCACCATAAGCTGAAAGACAAAACAAGAAAACAAAAATCTAAGAGCACCAACAGCAAATTATATCCCAACCTAAGGAATGGTTTAACTTTCTCAGCAACTTCTGTAGGTATTTTCTTGTGTGTTTTTGACCAAGAGTGGCTGTGATATGACATTTAGTTCACTTAAAATTGCATCATTGCTAGCCCTGCTTATTTTCCGGAAAGCACTTTATCATTCCTGAAAGACTGAGGCAGTCCCAAGGCAGGTCTGCTCAGAGGGCTTAGGGATGCCTCCTGCCTCAGTTCAGGGTTGTTCTCTCTGGACCAACTTGTATCATCGAATAATAGACTGATTACACATAACCTTCTCGTCTAAAACCACTGATTAGTATTCACATTTCTTGTGCTGCTCTTCCTCTGGGTGGGCCTTCCCTCTAAACCTTCTCTTCCTTCCATGACCAGATCCCACCCATTCCTAAAGGCTTAAAGACCAATTTATATACTGGTCCCTTTGGGAAGCCTTCTCTTAGGAAACTACAGGGTACCAGGCCACTACCTCATCTAAACTACTATACTGTGGTGAGGAAAATTCTAGGATCTATTCCCTCTTCTGGTAAAGATGGTTCCATTTCCACTGGAAAACATCTTCCCCTCCCCTTCACCTGGTTCTTCTACACCTAGTCTGTATAGTTTGAGTAGAGTCAACTTCCTGTTTTCCCCCATTTCCCATCTCCCACTTCTAGAACTGTGTTGAAGCTCTTAGAAAATAGCTCTCTTTAAGTGGAATTTGCTAAACTAGTAGAAAATAAACTCAGAGCATTCTAGTTACCACAAAAGGTAAGCCTACCCCAGAACAAGGACCACACAGAGTTGAGAGAAGATTCTGAAGATGTTGAGTGCCTGGATCCAGCTGTGCCTGAAGGCAACCTTGCCCTGGACTTTCCTATCCTGTGAGCCTGTACATTCCTTATTACTTAAAGCTCAATATATTTCTGCCCTTGCAACCAAGAGTGCATATTTGTGCCTTGCTTATGGACCTTATGTTCTACAGTTAGGGCCCATTTGATCTCCTTAACTAGTATGGGACTTCTTGGAATCCTCTCAATGTCTCTATGACAAGTCTTGGCTCATAGTACCTCCTCTATAAGTTTTTGAAGAATGAATACATGAAATAGCTGATTCATGTAGGCCACTTATGCTACTGTCATCTTAGAGCCACCCACCTGACAAAATTGAAACTAATCCACTCTCTGTTTTTAGTTACAGTATCCTCAAAGAGGCGTTAAACTCCCACTTCACTACACTCCGTTTCCCTACATACAAACTCTGACGCTCCGTTCAAACATCCTGAGAGCTGAATGCAATGGTGAATGAGGCTGTGAGTGACAAAGCCCTCAAGAATTTCTGGATGGTTAAGAAATAGCAGGGAGAGTGAGGGGGTCTCAGGGTGGGGGTGGGAAGTATAGGGGCAACTCCTGTGAGTAGCTACGTAGAAAGTCTCAGGGGTTTCTGGAGAGCAGTAAATTAAGAGTAGAGATCTCAGGGTGCTGGTCCATGGTCTAGACAACTCACAAGCAGGAAGCTGAGATTACCTCTGAAGCATCTAGGGCAAGAAGGAAATAATTTGTTTCCAAGATTCTGTATAATGCCATATGCATCATGGGAACTTGTTAAACTTGGAACCTTAAAAGTTACCTGAAAAGGTACAATATCTTACAATTTGATTTTAAAATCTCATTTCAACTGTCTTGAAATGTACAGTTCAGTTGCATTAAGTCCATTCACGTTGTTGGGCAATCACCACCATCATCGACCTCCAGAACCTTTTCATCTTCCTAAATGAAACTCTACTCATTAAATAAGAACTCCCCCGGGCTTCCCTGGTGGCGCAGTGGTTGACAGTCCGCCTGCCGATGCAGGGGACGCGGGTTCGTGCCCCGGTCCGGGAAGATCCCACATGCCGCAGAGCGGCTGGGCCTGTGAGCCATGGCCGCTGAGCCTGCGCATCCGGAGCCTGTGCTCCGCAACGGGAGAGGCCACAACAGTGAGAGGCCCGCGTACCACAAAAAAAAAAAAAAAAAGAACTCCCCATTCCTTCCTACCTCCAGTCCCTGGTAACCACTATTCTAACTTTCTGTCTCCATAAATTTGAGTGTGCTAGGTATAAATGGAATCATACAATATTTGTTCATAATATCAATGTTTTAAAACAGGTTTCACAATAGTAAGAGAGAAAAAAATAGCATTCAAACCTAAAAGTTATCTTATGAGGAGACTCTCTCAAGACTAATGCTATTTTTGATTTTGTTGCATTCAAATGTGTCACATATTGTATATACTTAAATATACATTTTGCACACCTGTGAAGATATCCATACAATGTATACACCATGCAGGTGTGTTCTCCAAACACCACTCATTGCTCCTAAATTTCTTCTCACCAAAGCCTGTCTCATTCTGACTGAGTCCCAGGACTGTGGTCAGGTGTCATGCCCAGCTCTCTACCACAGGAGTGCTCAATGGGTGCAGGTTAAAAACACCTGGGGGAGTTTTTCAAAAATACTCATTCCAGAGCCTTACCCCCAACTGAGTCAGCATCTCTGGGCAGGGGGCCCTAGCTTTAATATTCTGAAAAAATATCCCCATGTGAGTCCAATGTGCAACCACAGCTGAGCTCCCTTATTCCAGACAATCCCTAGAGGGGTTAGTACCAGTCTGGTGTGGAATATGATCTTTTGTAGGGTCTGAATCAGCGTCTTTCTTCAGAACATCACCTTCCCAATCCTCTCAACTTTCTGGGCACCTTTAATCCTAACCAGGCCTGCTTAGACCCTTTCCCAGATGCAAACATGGGCCATGCCCCAGAGTTCAGGGAAGGTAGGAAGGGCTGCTGTCAAGAGAGCCATTGCTTGGCCCATAGAGATCCTTCAGCTAAGAGCAGCCTGGTGGGTCCAGCCCCAGGTCACTCTTGCCAGCACATCGGAGCCTATGAACTCCAGCCACGAAGCTGAGAAGAAAGAAGCTGGTTTCACCTGCAGGAGAGTAGCCCCTTTGTAGACCAGAGCAAAAATTACTGTGAAAACACACATTTCTGTAAAGTGATCTTCTTGTGATTGTGCTTGGAGAACTGGCTATTTAAAGGGAAATTCCTGACAGTGTTAACAAAAATAAATAACATTTTTTATAACACAATTATTTCCCATTTTATTGGTTTTCCACTTTTACCTCCTAGCATAGTTCAGGCTCCATTCGACATTTCAGAGTGACTATACGCTATGTGTTAGTCGTGTGTCAGCCATCTGGGCCCTTAAGACAAGGAGGACGGCCTCCTGAGATGGTAGATAATTCTAAAGGGTAAGGGGCTGCCCTGGAATCCAGGGCTAAGAATGTCGATGGCTAAAGCACAAGTCCCACTTTAGGCCTCCACAAGTTACTTGCCACGAACAGTCATTGGTTTCTTTGGACGGAAATCAAAACTCCCCTTTTTTTCATGTGATCCTTATCCTGGAAGGGCCGACTGAGTGCACAGTGGGACAGGAAAGGGTGTGACGAATGGCCGGTTATGGAAACAAGTGTTCATCTGATTGAGAGAAAGAGTTCTCATTTTTTCCATTGCAGCACTTGGGCTGAGGAGAAGTCCAGGATTTGGAGGGCTGCATTTGGAAGGGGAGGAGGGTACGCAGAAGGAGGTGGGAATAAAAATAGGCCCCGTGTGTACCCAGCATTTCAGTTAGTCTCTTGAATTAAGCACAGGACAGGGGGAAACAATATATTTTTAGTAACAGAAGTTAAACTGAGCCTCTTTGGCTCCTGGCCAAGAAGAGATCCCGGAGGCAGAGTTTCCGGGGGCTCTGCTCTGGGACAACCAGAGTCAGCTGTGGCCTCGGTTGGCGGTGGACGCAAAGAACCAGGGAAAGGTCCACTGTGGGGCAGGAGGGGAGAGGCCCCAGCTGAAGTTCCCTGCTGCGTCTTGCCTTTTGTGGTGGGGTCTCAGACAGCCTTCCTGGGGCCTACGAGGGGGAGGGATTCCCCTGAGTAAGCAAACGTGGCTTGGTGTACGCTCGCAGAAATCCCAGCACGGGGATTTTGACCCTGAGCCGTGATGGAAGGTTGATGGGTGTTAAAGAAGAGAAGGGACTCAGGCCCATTATACAGCTCTGAGAGAGCCTGGGCCAGGCGGGAGCCGAGCCCCGAAGCAAAGCCTGATGGAGGAGCCCCTGTTCGGCAGAAACCACTGAACTTAGAACCCCTACTCTGCCAGGTCGCTGACCAGGGGTGTGATCCTGAAGGTGAAGATGGCCATCAGCCAGCGGGGGCCTCTTGAGGGAAGGTCTGAGCCTGCCCCCCCATGGCTGTCATAGTTAGTTTGCTGTTTTAGTCTTTTGCTTATTTGTCAGATCTTTATCGAACCCCCATCATGGCCAGATACTGAGTTGGTCACTAGGAACACAAACAGCAGTAGCTAATAATTCTACATTTATAATGTGCCCTGAACTATTCTAAACGCCTTACAAAATGTTGTCATTGAATCCTTACAACAACTGTATGAGTGAGATATAATTATTATGTCTATTGTACAGATCAGAAACTGATAGAGAAAGCTTAAGCATGTAACTCGCTCAAGGTCACAAATAAACTATCTCAGAAGTCTTACTCTGAAGGTCACGCCCAAAGCTACCATATTTCATCTAATCTATGGAACCGAATATTGTAAGATGTGTTATTTTATGTGACACTAAGAAAGAAAAGAGCACGATCAGTTAGCTTTGCCGTACCATTATAGGATTGCATCCTCAACTTCAGAGATGTTAAAATGTGAAAAAATGTGAGTCTTGAATTGACAGCTGTTACACAGAGGCACTGTCTCTCTTCTCATGGGCTGCACAATTGCACAGGAGAGACCACCTAAACAGTCATCATGCAATGAGGTGAGCATCAGGTGTCACCAAGGTGGAGCACACAGATTGCTGCGGAGATGAGAGAAGCGAGACCTTCACTTTTTTTTTTTTTTTGCGGTACGCGGGCCTCCCACTGTTGTTGCCTCTCCCGTTGTGGAGCACAGGCTCCGGACGCGCAGGCTCAGCGGCCATGGCTCATGGGCCCAGCCGCTCCGCATCATGTGGGATCTTCCAGGACCGGGACACGAACCTGTGTCCCCTGCATCGGCAGGCGGACTCTCAACCACTGCGCCACCAGGGAAGCCCTAAAGAGACCTTCACTTTTGCCTGAGGGTCTTGGGAACCCATCACAGAAGTGACACCCAGCTGTGCCTTAGCATTTCTCCAAATACAGAAGGGGAGGATGAAATGGGAAATCTGGGGCATTTTAAGGGCCATGGTTGATAACGCTAATGCTAATAATATAGCAATAGCTAACAATAGCTAATCATTAATAGCTAATCACTGTGTGCCAGGAACTGCCTGAGGGCTTTCTATGCATCATCCCATTTAATCCCCACAGAAACTCTGTGAGAAAGCACTCTTGTCAGCCAGAAACCTGAGGCTAAGGAGGTGAAGCAATTCATCCCGCAGGGCACAGCTAGAGGGAAATATACCAGGATAAGGATCTCTGGAAGCCTGACTCCCAAGTTTCAGACTTTAACCACACTGCTGGACCACCTCTCAGAAGTAAATTAGTCTGATAACACTGTACCGTATAACTGAAATTTGGAAGACAGTAGAACTTCAATGTTCTCACACACACACACAAAAGGTAAATATGTGAGGTGATGATTGTGTTAATTTAAATAGTTCAATGGGAGGAATCCTTTCATAATGTGTATGTAACTCAAATCATCACGATGTACACTTTTGAGTACTGGATTGGCCAAAAAGTTCATTTGTAACATCTTACAGAAAAACTCAAACGAACTTTTTGGCCAACCAAATTTTATTTGTCAATTACTATACATCTCAATAAAACTGAAAAAAAGAAAAAGAAGAAGAAGAGAGTTAGTGATGAGACATGTTCACCAAAGTCATTCTCATCCACTGAGCTCTCCATTTCCTGGGATAAGCACGAGTGAGGGCTGGACATTGTCAAACACAAAGATTGAAGAGAGACCTCTGGGAGACCTGACTCTGAAGTTGGGCAGAGAATGACTGATGGGCGGGAGGTTCTGGAAGGGTTGCTTAAGATGGGGACCTCAGTCATTTCAACTATCAAGTATCTGCTGAAATCTCATCCTGAGCAAAGGTCTGTGCCAGGCATTAAGGGGACTGTTGAAGGAAGTCGTGGCCTGAGGGCCAATGCTGAATGAAAGAAGTACAGCGTTGAATCCCTTCTCAGGCCTGCCTGGTGTGGCACTCTGACCTGGTCTCCTGCCTCCTTCCTCTTGCTCACCATGCTTTAGCCACACTGACCATCCAGCACTTCCTTGAGGAGGCTGAATGCCTTCCATTTCGTTCCTTTATGCGTGCCTTGCCTGGAACATCCTCCAAGCTCCAGCCTCTTTTGTATGGTTTGCCTTTTCTCTTGCTTTAGGTCTCTGTAAAGTTGGTCTCCTCCGAGCTGTCCTGCCAGTTATTTTCTTCCTGTTAATTTTCTTCCTAGCACTTTTCAGAGTGTAGAATATGTCCTTTATTAGTTTGCATCTTTGGGGGCAGAAATTTTGTTCACTGTTGTGTCCCAGCACTGAGCATGGTGCTGGCATATCGTAGACACTCCCTATCTGAATGGATGAATGGCTTAGCTTAGAATCTAATCATGGAGCCAAGAGGTACATCTATGATACAGAAAATAGCTGCTGAACTTCTCAAGGAATGGAGAGATTGAGGTGGGTGGAAACTGTCAAGGAAATGCATTGAACAGGGTGGGCAGAATTCAGAGACTTAGGGATGACCTTGGAGAAAAACCAGCTGGGGGAGATAATGCAGTCTGTGGGAGAACAAAAGATAGTTTTCTCTTTCCTTCAGGTTTGAAGCACCTTTATTTTCAGTATCTGGAATCACCCTAGCTTTCCTTACCTCCTGAGCTCTCCTTCAACTTACTGTAACATGGGTGAAAGCCATGGCGGCCAGTTGTCCAGCCTTCTCTCCCAGAGTGCTTTGGTGGACTCCCTTCGGGGACCAAACACAACATTGAGACTGAACTCTCATATGGCTCCTCAGCCTAGGAATGGGGATGTTTGGGGGAAACCTTTATGGATGCCGTTCTCACTTCCAGCATCATGAACAAAGTGATTCCCAATGTCCAGAAAGGACCTCAGATGGCCATATTTTAGAATCCTTTCAAGGATTTTAGAAGCAGAGATATAGCTCAATAATTATAGTGTCTTCAGTCAGCTATTCCTGTCCCCTCGCCACCCACTCACACAAATCTAATAGAGCACATCATGTGATTCACTCTCTTAATAGTTGTACAACTTTGAATTTCATGGATTTCCACACCATAAATTTTGAAGGTCAAGATTTGTTACCATTTCATACATGTTTTGCCTTATTTATCTTACATGTCTAGAAGGATGTCTGTCTACAGAGTATTTAAGTCTTATTTTTATTATTTATTCATGTGTTTACCTCTCCTCACCCCACCTCCTGAGGGCAGGAGACCATGTCTTATTATCATTGTAACTCTGCTGCCAGCAAAGCATCTTTAACAAAAGTTTCTTGGTAAACTTGAATTAAATTGAAGAGTTCCAAGACCTTCCAGAAGTTCAGTTCTCTTTTTAGCGGAGCAAGTTGCCTCAATTCACCTGAGCCCAAGGTTGTTGCCTGTTAACCATATAAACCAAATTCGTGTCCTCCTTGTCAAAGACTATTAAAGAGCAGACATCTCAGTTTAGCTTTGATTGATCTGGGACTTAATTTGGGAAGCCTTGCCTTACCCAAGATTAGACATTATTGAACAAGAAAACAGAGAACGAACTAAAATAACTTTCTGCTATAATGGAACAACAATTTAAAAATTTAAGCAAAACTCTTTGCCATCAACCCTTTAAAAAGCATCTAGTTATTTCAGAATTTGTAGGGCATATTAATCGCCACTTTTCAGCCAAGGACAACACCATGCAATGGAGCTAGGAATGAAGTCATTTTGGTACGTGTTTTCTGGAACGGTGCCCTGAATAGTTTTCTTCTTGACATATGTCCAGCTCTTTAATACAGCTTAACATTAGTAATGCTCATAGTTTGTTTATAAAAATCATGTTTAGAATATGAAGGAAGCATGGAAAAATTCTCAGAGTGAGGGAAAGGAGAGAAAAGTAAGGAAAAAAGCAGTTGTTGAGGATGAGTGAGCATTTACCCTGAGAGTGCGCGATGAGACTGCTCTGTCAATGAGAGCCTTATCCAAAGAGTCATCCCAATGATTGACATGACATTTGCTCCCTAAATTAGGACACTCTGAATTTAGCTAAGGATTATCTTCTTCAGATTCATGCATTATTCACTTAATCCACAAATGACTATTTATTACTTTTTTATTCCTACGAAGCAGGCAGAAGCAGTGGTAACAACCCCCATAGCTTTTGTTCATGCATTTTCCTCTCCATTAATCTTCTCATTCAACAGAACCCTGTCAAGTCTTCAGAAGGAATTGTGGATGTTCCCAGACTCCAGGTTCAAGGACTCTTCCACCAAGTGATTATTAAGTAAATGTTTGCAGTAATATTTACCCACTTTGGACTGTTCCTATCTCTGGTATTTCACCACAATCAGAGCCTGATCCCAAGATCAACTGGGAAACATTTTAAGGAAATAAAAGGTAAAATCCCTTTGTGAGGGCGGAACTACGGAATTACAGAGAGCCTTGGTAAATTCTCCCCAGCAGCTGGGAACAGTCAGCCAGAGAGTGATGCAGAATTCATAAACCATGTTAAAAGTTTTGGTGCCCTGGAAAAAGCTCTGAAATGTTCCAATCATTAAATTACTCAACTGAAATCACTTTCAGATGAGCCAATTCAGAGCAAACATTACCAAGCTTTTAAACTACATCATATGTTCCAAAAGTAAAATGGAAAACAATAAAGCAGAAAGGTCTGTTCCCCCACTGGCTTATGCAGGTGATTTCAGATTTAATACAAAGAAATCTCCAGTATGTCTGCCTTCAGCACCAATAACGTGAATAAGCTTGGACCACTGATTCCAAGGAGTTTAATCTTTAAATGGTTCTGCCAATTAGAGTTAATGTCAGGACACTTCATACGTGGTAGATGTTCAGTAATGTTCATTTCACTGATACGTAAACACATGGATAAATAACATCTGATGAAGAGAATAAGGTGAAAACTCCTAAAGTTTGGCAGAGTAAGATAGCCCTATGAAAGAGGATAAAAACAGAGGTCAGAAAAGTAAGACAAAAAATTGCAGACTAAAGCGCTGACAAAAATCAGAGAAGAAAATTATAAAAAGGAGTAAGTGGTTGACAAGATCAAATGTAGTGAGATGCCTTGGACTGATAAATGTCAAGTGGATTTAATAACAAAGTGGTAATCTGGATGATGATAGTTGCAATTTGCATATAAGACCAATTAAGTAGGCAGCCTTTACCACTACCTCCAACTTCCTGCGTTCACACCCTTGTATAATCCCCTACCAGGAGTGTGGGCTGGATTTAGTGACAGAATCCTAGTGAATAGAATCTGGCATAAGTTATGGATGTTACTTCTTGTGTTAGGTAGCAGAAAGACTGTGGCTTCTCTCTTGGGTTGCCCTCTCTTTCTCACTCTCTGATTCGCTTTTTCTGCCACGTTGTGAGCTGTCCTAAGCAGAGAGTTACATGACAAAACCCCTAATGTTTCTGGCCGGTAGCCAGGGCGAACCTGAGGCCTGCCAGCAGCCATATGTACCCAAGCACATTTCTGCAGTCACTTACTCTGTTAGGAATATGTATTAATAAACATGGATTATTTTCATTGGTCTCAAGAAGTACTGCTATGCTATTGCTGAAGATCACAGGGTAGCCATTCTCTCACCTAACAGCAAAGAGTGGTGGCCCCATGGGCTTAAGGATAACTATGGAAGACATCCCTCCTAAATGACTGAGCTAAGAAGATGTATGTCTTCTCACATTCAATTTACTCTTTAGTCTCCCAATTCATGGTTTCATCTATTGCTTCAATGTCCATTTAGAAAATTCCAAACTGTTTTGACTAAATAGGCAAAATAGATAACTAAGAGCCAAAACAAAATACTTCAGAAATTGTGATCTTTTAAAACGGGATGTGTTTTAAAGTCATTTTCTCTTTTGAAAAAAAATACCTGAAGAAAAGCATTTTAACAGGATTGATTAACACAGCCATTTGGTTGTGGTTATTTTGATATAGGAAGTATTTTGATGTAACTGTTTTGATCACAGTATTCTGTTGCTTCATCAGAATGAGAAATTACAGTTTATTTTTTAAAATTATCAACTGATATACCCAATAAATTAGTGGATATTTCTACTCTGATCCTCCCCCATCCTAGATCACTTTGATCTTAATTTCCAGGTACAAGTTGACGATGGGATGAAACTTGGGGATTAGGTAAGGATGACAACTTCACAGTATTGCAGAATGATATTTAAAATGTAAAATTTTACATTACAAGGAACTAGCAGACAAGGATGGTAAAACAGCTGTATTTGAGTATTTAAAGACAAAATATTGAGATCAGTAGAGCTATAAATAAGAACTCAAATGGAAATTCTAGAGATAAAAACCACAATATCTGAAATTTTAAAAAGTTCACAGGATGATATTAAGAGCCAATGAGCCACTACAGAAGAAAAGATTAGTGAATTTGAAGACATAACAATAGAATCTATACACACTGAAGCAGAGAGAAAAAAGACTGTAAAAAATGAGCAACTCAGTAGAATGAAAAGACAAGTCACAGACTGTGAAAAAATATTTGCAAAAGACATATATGAAAAGGGATTGTTATCCAAAATACACGAATAACCCATAAAACTCAACAATAAGAAAATGAACCTGATTTAAAAATGGGCAAAAGACCTAAACAGAAACCACACTAAAGAAGATAGAAAAAAAAGTACACGAAAATATAGTCAACATCATATGTCATTAGGGAATTGCAAATTAAAAAAACAATGAGACACCACTACAAAAAATTTAGAAAACATTTAGCTTTAAATTAAAATTAAAACACAACATATAAAATGTGTAGGATTCAGCTAAAGCAGTTCCTAAGAGGCAATTTTATAACTCTACAAGCTTATATTATAAAAGAGGAGGGACAAAATCAATGATCTAGAATTTCACCTTAAAATACAAGAAAAAGAAGGGTGAGTTAAACCTAAAGTAACCAGAAGGAAGAAAATAATAGAGCAGAAAACAATAAATTAGAATATGGAAAGAAATAGCAAAACTAAATTTATGTAAAAGCTGATTCTTTGAAAGATCAATGAAATTGATGAACATTTAGCTGGACTGATCAGAGAGAGAGAGAGAAAGACACAAATTACCAATATCAGAAATGAAAGAAGGAACATCACTATAGATCTTATAGACGTGAAAATGATAATAAGGTAATATTATGGGCAACTTTATACCAACAAATTAAAAAATTCAGACAAAATGGACACATTCTTGAAAGACTCAAATTACCAAAACTGACTCAGGAATAAGTAGATGATACTTATGGAGTCAACCTAGCACTGATTCACTGAATGCTATTGAAAATGACTAGTTTTGATCAGATTTTATCTAAATATATCAGTGGACCAAAATTACAGATGATCTGAACAAGATTAGGGTGTCCAAATAAAGCCAAACAACCCATTAAATAATAAAATACACAATGCAGTTGATGGCTGCACCACCAAACAAATGAAATATTTTTCACTGAGCTGCTGAACAACTTGACTCAGTTATTTAGGAGTTTTATAAACCTGACCTTCAAGATTTAGATGCGAAGGCACTGTGGGTTGGCTTACTCAACAGCCTTTCCCCTTCCCTCTTGCTTATTTTCTAAGCCTCCCTTGCAGCTAAATAAAGGTGGCCATATGCACCAATCTGGCAAGAGTTATAAACAAATGTCTGCTAGAGGGTGGGGGAAACACCTTGACAAAAGGAAACAAAGTTCAGCAGCCGTCTTGCAAATGAGACAATTGCAGAGACAGGAGTCCTAACATCTTTTAGCTGTTGAATCATTAATGGAAACAATGGCCTTCTTATTGATTTTTTCTTGTTGTTATGTGAGAAAAATATTTATTTAAACAGTTGATGTTGAGCTTTCATTTACTTGCAACTAAACACAGTCTTAACCAGAGAAGACCAGGGCACATTTACATACCCCCATAACGAAGGAAACAACTAAGGCCAAAAGGGAGCCATCATTCAGCTCTTCCCTTGACTGGCTACAAAATCTTAGAACCATTACTTAGCATCAATGAACCTGAGTTCTGACACCAATAGATTAATAAAAATAATAACAACAACAATAATAACTATCTAGTAAAAACAGTGCCGAGAGTGGGAACAAATAAGAGGCTTCAGAATCCCTTTTGGCCACTGGAAAGAAAGACGGTATGTCAATACAGGAATTTTTTACACATCAGAATTGCTAAATCTAGGCTGTGATTCTCCATGCAGCATAATAAAACTTCACTAGGCATCGGTTTTAGTATGAATATGAAGAGTCTTGAAATTTTTAGAGGCACTGACACTAAGAAGGAGTCAACTCCTAAGAGGAACAGGAAAAGTAAATTAAGCACATTCAGTGTTTCCCCAACAGAAGCCTGTGACAATATTTCATATGAAGGAATCTTTGCCTCTGTGATTCACTGCAAATCCCATGACCCGTGTTTCTTTTCACATGACAAACCACCAGGGTTCCCCCAGAATAACTCCTTGTTTAGCAGATATTTGTGGTCAAGGTTCAGAGATTTTTGCCCATAAATGGCTTGTGCTCTATCCAGCTGGAGGAAAGGAGGGCTCATGGAATTTCAGAAGACTGCAACTGCCCAGGGAAATCCATGCAAACCAACTGGGCATGTAAGCAAACAGAGCAAGCCACAGTCATGTGCCACTTCCAGTTGAAAAGGAAAGGGAATAAGATTGGAATACACACAACCATGGTGCCTTACCTTTCTTTCTTGAAGCATGGAGCTCTGTTAGCTTGCTAGTCTAATTGGTTTCTTGTATAAAAAGGAGGGCTCTGACATCACCCAGCTCCACCACTTACCAGCCGGCTGTGTTGATACTGGGGAAATAAACAAGTTGTGTCTCAGTTTTGTCATATGTAAAATAAGGATAATAATAGCCCCTCAATAATAATAACAATAATATTAAATTTATTGAGCCTTTACTTCATACAGAACATTATTTTAAGCACATTAAGTATGTCAAACTCCTGTAATCGTCACAACTCTATGACGTAGACTCTATTAACATTATTGTATTTTATGTTGAAAAAGATTCAAGAAAGGGTAGGAACCTTCCTGAGGTCACATAGCTGGTAAGTGGCAGAGATTAGATACAGGGTTACTGTCAGGACTGAATGCAATAATGTATGTATGTAAAGCCCTGTCTGGCACATAGTAGGTATGTGCCATGATAAATGCTAGTTGCTATTTCTAAGTCACCTTCTGCCCACGATGTCACCTCAGAAACAATTATAGGAATCTATTGGAGGCCATGTGTAGGGAAAGTACCACAAATAAAAGCACTGAATCTTTTCATTGAAAACCAAGTTAGTGGGATAGGAACATGCTGGGTAAGGCAGTTGTAATAGTTTCCTTGGAAGCCTTTCGGGAGAAGCAGCCAGCACAAACCAGTTACAGAGCCATTGTCAATGGAGAACTAAAGTCAAGCTTAGGAAAGAAACAAATGCTGAATTCTCACAATGGCAGGGGAGCTGTAAGAGAATGTAAAGTGGGTAACCCTGCAACAGACACATTCCCACTTCTTTCCAAAATAATCTACAGGGATCTAATCCTTTTGTTTTTCTATTTCATAATTAAAGAGTCACTGGCTATCTTTCTGCTCCCCAGACAACGCCTTCTATTAATATGGACTCTTAGAACATGTTTTCCATTCCCCAAGATATACTTAATGCTAATCCGCTCTTGAGTTCATCTTTAGCCAAGCTGAATTTTATGCATCTTTACTTGTATCGCCTCCAACCAAGTTTAGAACTATTCACTGAGCTATTTTCTCAAAGATTTTTTCTGCAATCAGTAAGATTTATTCCTTAATGAACTTCATGGAAATAATTTTAAGGTTTTTTCCTTCTTTCTTTTTCACAACTCTCCAACACAGCTTTCTGTTCTGATATATTTTAGAAATGGGACCTTTGGGAACTATCCCGTGATTTGTAAGATTCTCAGAGAGATGACTCCTTCCTTTCCCAGAGGTCTTGCCCTCTGACCAAGGTTAACCTCCTGTGCACACCCTTGACTCCTTCCTCTCCTTCTTGCCCTTTGAGTCCACTCTTACTCTCCTCTTCCACCATCATCCATCGCTCCCTCTCCTGTGTCCCCACTTCCCACAGTCTCATTGATCTCTTGTCCCTTTAGCACACCAGCCCCCTCCGCTGTCTTCTTACTTCCTTCCCACAGTGGTCGGTTCTCTCCAACAAGTGGTATCACTTGTAGTTTCAGCTGTGCCTCAGTCTTATTTCCCTTTAAATATATCCTCTCCTTGATGACCTATGACCTCCTACTTGTCAACGTCAACAACCTTTCCCTGGTTTTTGTCCTCCTTAAGCACTGGGTACTATTTGGTGCTGTTTACTCACCACACCCTTCCTGAAATCCTCTTCCTTCTTCTGGCTCCTCTTCCTGACAGAGGTGCTTCCTTGGGGTAGCTGTCAATCACTGATTTCCCCAAATGAGATGCGACTTCCTCCTTCCTGCAATTGCATGTGTCTATGTCGTATCTGTTCTAGATTATTAATTCCTTGAGTGCAGTGACTTTGTTTTTATCTCTTTCTCCACATACATATATACACATACAACCTAGAACTAATACAGTGCCCTGCTCAAAGCTAGTATTTAGCAACAATGAGCACAGATAGAAACATGGCCTCAGAATGTCAGGATGCGGGCCCAAAGTCTGAATGTGGACCAAAGATTAACTTAATTTGTCCCACTTAGTTACTTTAAAAGATTTAATAATCAGCTTTTTAAAATTGGGATATTTCACATCAAATATTCATATGTTTTGGTCATTTTTTTGACACATCTGATTTAATCTGATCTGGGTCCCTACTCCTATATGGCAACACTTAGAGGATCTGAGCATCCACTGTCACCATGGGGAGGACACATGTCCCCAGTTTTCCACTTCACTCATTGACATTTCCTTCGTGGACCCTCTAGGTACTTTTGTTTAATGAACTCTTGATAAATGAACCAAGACAATTGGATCAAGGAGAGAGAGACTCTTCAATTTCTCCGTCAGTTTTCCTATCAGCTCTGTCCTCTGGCTAACTATTAAGAATTTGGAGTGAATGGCAAATTGTAAGTCTCTCTGAGCTTCCTGTAACTGGCCAGGATCTGGAGCTAATGCTTCCCCCATGAAGTCTTCCATGGTTGTTCCTGCTAATACAGGACCCTCAAACTCAACATACACACACACACACACACACACACACACACACACACACACTTCAGTCAGCTTTGGCTATATATATGGCTTAACTTTGACTGCCTACACCATGATTGCATCTTGGGGTCTATTCCCCTCTGTTCATACGTGTCTGAGCTTCTGGTTGGTGAGCGGTAGAGGAGCGGGAGCCTTGGTGGGGGCAGGGAGAAGAGGAGGAGGAGATTAGAAAGGATGATTTGGTCTCTTCCTCCAGGGCAGGCCCTATGGACTGAGTGTGCCTCATGGTGAAGGGGGAGAGCCTGAAGCCGACACCAATGTCTGGAGGGGCTCTGGGTAGGGCTTCCCAGATGCCCCAGGACACTCAAGGTGGCCAGAGTTGCAAAAGAGTCCCTACTTACCTTTTTTTTTTTGCGGTACGCGGGCCTCTCACTGTTGTGGCCTCTCCCGTTGCGGAGCACAGGCTCCGGACGCGCAGGCTCAGCAGCCATGGCTCACGGGCCTAGCCGCTCCGCGGCATGTGGGATCTTCGCAGACCCGGGACACGAACCTGTGTCCCCTGCATCGGCAGGCGGACTCTCAACCACTGCGCCACCAGGCATAGCCCCCCTACTTACCTTTGTAAAGAACTTTGGCACCGCTCTTTACCCAGAAGGCTGGAGAGGTTGGAAGCGGGGGAAATAGTCTCTTGGCCTGGGTAGTGGCCATCTTGTGATGGGCAGTGAATGTGGCAAGGCAGGCCAGGCTGAAGGCAATGTGGGTGACAGGGAGCAGAAAAGGAAGGATAGAAGAAGTGTGCACATTAACAAACTAGTTGTGGGGTAGTAAAGCACCTTCTGGGGCTCCCAGGAGTAAGTGGGGACACCATTACGCAAACGGGGCTTACCCAGTTATTGGGCACTGATTTACAGGTATTTGTGTTCACATTTCTATTAATTGGTGTCTTTAACAAAGAGACCTAAATAACAGTGATTTAAATGATAAGTTGACTTCTCTCTCAGGTAAAAGTACAGGGAGATGATAGTCCAAGGCTGGTATGGCAGCTACAGAATCGTCACGGTCCTAGCTCCTTCTATGTTGCTGCTCTGCCATCCTGAATATGTGGCTTCCACGTCATGATTCTAGATGGCATCTCCTGCTCCTGCCATCATGTCTGCATTCCAAGCAGCAGGAAGGAAAAGGAGGGGGAAAGAATGGGAGCATTGCTTCTGTTTCTTTTTTTAATTTATTTTTTATATATTTTTTTTTATTGCGGTATAGTTGATGTACAATATTAGGTAAGTTTCAGGTGTACAACATAGTTACTCACAATTTTTAAAGGTTATATTCCGTTTATAGTTATACAATATTGGCTATATTCCCTGTGCTGTACAATATATCCATGCTGTTGCAAATGGCAAAATTTCATTTTTTTTATGGCTGAGTAGTATTCCATTGTGTATACATACCATCTCTTTTTATCCATTTATCTGTTGATGGACACTTAGGTTGCTTCCATGTCCTGACAATTATAAAGAATGCTGCTATGAACATTGGGGTGCATGTATCTTTTTATTTTAATTTTAAAATATTTTATTGCTAAAAATTCCAAAACAATTACAATAGTAACATCAAAGATCACAGATCACCATAATAAGTATAATAATAATAATGAAAATGTTTAAAATATTGCAAGAATTACCAAAATGTGACACAGAGATGTGAAATGATCAAATGCTGTTGGAAAACTTGTGCTGACAGACTTGCTCAATGCAGGGTTGCTAAAAACATTCAATTTGTAAAAAAAAAAAAAAAAAAAGCAATATCTTTGAAGCACAATAAAGCTAAGTGCAATAACACTAGGTGTGCCTGCAGTTGTAGTACTACACTTATGTTACTATTAGCAGTCCTTGGTCACAGTGAAGCCCTCCAAACAAGGTGCTAAACCTTTCCTGGTTCTCAGTCACTTGTCTCAAGATTCCTATTTACTACTCACTCTTAAAGTCAGCATCCCACAGTTTAACATGTTTAAATGTCCTCTAGTTTCTTCAAGTGCTTTAGTCTTCTTAATTGTAAGTATTATAGGGCAGAGACCATGTCTTGAATTCTCAGAGATTCTGATTCAGCTAAAATAGCATGGGGTGCAATGGTTTGTTATAAGCACCTGAAGTGATTCTAATGCAGGTGGTTTATGCAGACCACATTTGAAGAAACAATAAGATAATGGTTTAGAGTGAGCTCTGGAGCCAGGCTGCTATGAGTGGTTGTAGGCGTGGGCAAGTCAACTTGCCTCTCTTACCCTCAGTTTTCTTGTCTGTGAAAAATGAATAATAGTACCTGCCTCACAAAAGTTGCGGTGAGGATTGAATGCCATATATTGATTTAAAGCGTGTCTCATTGGATGTGCCTGACCCACCATAAGTGCTCAATAAACAGTAGCTCTTATTATTCCTATAATGCTATTTATATTAATCACTGCATGTGCACTTTTTGAGTTAGTGTTTTTATTTTTTTCAGATATACACCCAAGAGTGGAATTGTTGGATCTTATGGTAGTTCTCTTTTTAGTTTTTTGAAAAACCTCTGTACTGTTTTCCACAGTGGCTGCACCAATTTACATTCCCATCAACAACAGTGTACGAGTGTTGTACACTCTGCATCCTCACCAGCATTTATTTGTATTCTTTTGTGTGTGTGTGTGGTACACGGGCCTCTCACTGCTGTGGCCTCTCCCGTTGCAGAGCACAGGCACCGGATGCGCAAGCCCAGTGGCCATGGCTCACGCGCCCAGCCGCTCCGTGGCACGCAGGATACTCTAGGACCGGGGCACGAACCCACGTCTCCTGCATTGGCAGGCGGACTCTCAACCACTGCGCCACCAGGGAAGCCTTGTATTCTTTTTGATGATAGTCATTCTGACAGCTGTGAGGTGATAACTCTTTGTGGTTTTAATTTGCATTTTTCTGATGATTAACAATGTTGAGCACCTCTTCATGTGCCTGCTGACCATCTGTATGTCTTCTTTGAAAAAATGTCTATTCAGGTCTTCTGCCCATTTTAAAATTGGTTTGTTTGTTTTCATGATGTTGAGTTGTGTGAACTGTTTATATATGTTGGATATTAACCCTTATCAGTCTTATCATTTGCAAGTAAATATTTTTTCCCATTCAGTAGGTTGTGTTTTTGTTTTGTCTTCTCTGTGTAACAGCTTTTAAGTTTAATTCAGTATCATTTGTTTATTTTTGCTTTTGTTTCCTTTGCCTTAGTAGAGAGATCCAAAAAAAGATTGCTTTGATTTACATCAAATAGTGTTCTGCCTATATTTCCCTCTAGGAGTTTTATGGTTTTGGTCTAACATTTTTGTCTTTAATCCATTTTGGGTTTATTTTTGTATATGGTGTGAGAAAATGTTCTAATTTCATTCTTTTACATGTAGCTGTTCAATTTTCTCAGAACCACTTATTGAAGAGACTGTCTTTTCCATTGTATTTTCTTTCCTCCTTTGTCATAGATTAATTGGCCATAAGTGCCTGGGTTTGTTTCTGGGCTCTCTATTCTATTCCATTGATCTATGTGTCTGTTTTTGTGCCAGTACCATACTGTTTTGATCACTGTAGCTTTGTAGTATAGTCTGAAGTCAGGAAGCCTGATTCCTCCAGCTCCTTTTTTCGTTCTCAAGATTGCTTTGGCTATTTGGGGTCTTTTGTGTTTCCATACAAATTTTAAAACTGTTTGTTGAAAAATGCCACTGGTATTTTGATAGGGACTGCATTGAATCTGTAGATTGCCTTGGGGATTATGGGCATTTTTACAATATTAATTTTTCCAATCCATGAACATGGTATATCTTTCTGTCTGTTTATGTTTTCTTCAATTTCTTTTATGAGCCTCTTATAGTTTTCTGAGTACACATATTTTACTTCGTTAGCCAGGTTTATTCCTAAGTATTTTATTCGTTTTCATGCAACGGTAAGTGGGATTGTTTTCTTAATTTCTCTTTCTGACAGTTCGTTGTTAATGTATAGCAATGCAACAGATTTCTGCATGTTAATTTTGTATCCTGCAACTTTACTGAATTCACTGATGAGCTCTAGTAGTTTTTTGACGGTGTCTTTAGGATTTTCTATGTATAGTATCATGGCATTTGTAAACAGTAACAATTTTACTTCTTCCTTTCCAATTTGGATTACTTTTATTTCTATGTCTTCTCTGATTTCTGGGCTAGGAATTCCAAAAATGTTGCATAATAGTGGTGAGAATGGGGCTTCCTTGGTGGCGCAGTGGTTGAGAGTCTGCCTGCAGATGCAGGGGACACGGGTTTGTGCCCCGGTCCAGGAAGATTCCACATGATGCGGAGTGGCTGGGCCTGTGAGCCACGGCTGCTGAGCCTGTGTGTCCAGAGCCTGTGCTCTGCAACGGGAGAGGCCACAACAGTGAGAAGCCCACGTACCACAAAAAAAAAAAAAACACATAGTGGTTAGAATGGACATCCTTGTCTTGTTCCTGATCTTAGAGGAAATGATTTCAGTTTTTCACATTGAGAATGATGTTTGCTGTGGGTTTGTTGTATATGGCTTTTATCATGTTGAGGTACATCCCCTCTGTGCCCATTTTTTTGGCAAGTTTTTAATCAAAACCTTTTTCTGGATCATTTGAGATGATCATATGGTTTTTATTCTTCAATCTATTCATGTGATTATATCACATTGATTGAGTTTGCAGATATTGAAACATCCTTGCATCCCCAGAGTAAATCCACTTACTCATGGTGTATGATCCTTTTCATATATTATTGCAGGGGTTCCCAACCCCTGAGCTGCAGACCGCTACCAGTCCGCAGCCTGTTAGGCACTGGGCCGCACAGCAGGTGGTGAGCGAGTGTGCGAAGCTTCATCTGGTGCTCCCCATCACTGGCATTACTGCCTGAACCACCCCCCAACCCAGGCCGTGGAAAACTTGTCTTCCATGAAACTGGTCCCTGGGACCAGAAAGGTTGGGGACCTCTGTATTATTGGATTTGGTTTGCTAGTATTTTGTTGAGAATTTTTGCATCTATGTTCATCAGTGATATTGGCCCATAGTTTTCTTTTTTTGTGATATTTTTGTCTGGTTTTGGTAACAGGGTGATGCTGGCCTTGTAGAATGAACATTTGGAAGTGTTCCTTCCTCTGCAATTTTTTGGAATAGTTTGAGAAAGATTGGTGTTAACTCTTCTCTAAATGTTTGGTAGAATTAACCTGTGAAGCCATCTGGTACTGGACTTCTGTGGTTGGGAGGTTTTTTTAAATTACTGCTTCAATATCAGTACTGGTAATTGGTCTGGTCATATTGTGTATTTCTTCCTGATTGTGTTTTGGGAGACTGTACATTTCTAGGACTTTGTTAATTTCTTTTAGTTTGTCCATTTTATTGGCAAATAGTTGTTTGTAGTAGTCTCTTATGATCCTTTGAATTTCTGTAGTGTTAGTTGTAACCAATTTTTCATTTCTGATTTTATTGATTTAGGTCCTCTCTCTTTTTTTCTTGATGATTCTGGCTAAAGGCTTATCAATTTTGTTTATGTTTTCAAAGAACCAGCCCTTAGTTTCATTCATCTTTTCTATTGCTTTTAGTCTCTATTATTTCTGTTCTGCTCTTTATGATATCTTTCCTTCTATTAATTTTGGGTTTTGTTTCTTCTTCTTCTAGCTCCTTTAGGTGTAAGGTTACATTGTTTATTTAATACTTTTCTTAGTTCCTGAGGTAAGCCTATATCACTCTATACTTCCCTCTTAGAAATGCTTTTGCAGGGCTTCCCTGGTGGCGCAGTGGTTGAGAGTCCGCCTGCCAATGCAGGGGACATGGGTTCGTGCCCCAGTCCAGGAGGATCCCACATGCCACGGAGCGGCTGGGCCCGTGAGCCATGGCTGCTGAGCCTGCGTGTCTGGAGCCTGTGCTCTGCAACGGGAGAGGCCACAACAGTGAGAGGCCCGCATACCGCAAAAAAAAAAAAAAAAAAAAAAGAAATGCTTTTGCTGCATCCTATAGATTTTGGATCATTGTGTTTTCATTTGTCTCCTGGTATTTTTTTATTTTCTCTTTGATTTCTTCAGTGATCCATTGGTTATTTAGTAGCATACTTTTTAGATTCCATGTGTTTGTGTTTTTGCAGAGGTTTCTTTGAAGTTGATAGTTTTGCTCTGCTACTGGGCTGGGGCAGGGCCCAGTTGGTCCCAGGGCAGGATCTGGACTGCTAGTGGGTGGGCTGGGTCAGCAGGCTGTGGGATGTTGGGTTTCTTGAAGGTAGTGTCTGTCCACTGGTGGGTAAACCTGGGCCTGAGGCTAGAAGAGGTTCACTAGTGGTTAGGGCTGGGGACCAGCTGGTCCCAGGGCAGGATCTGGCCTGCTGGTTAGTGGGCCAGATCCATAGACTGCAGGGCTGCAGTTTGCTTGTGGCTGGTGTCTGCCCCTTGGTAAGGCTTGTCTCAAGGCTAGAGCAGGTTCCCTGGAGGGAGGGGCCAGGGCCCAGGGGATCTAGGGCTGAGGACTGCCCACTGGTGGGTAGAGCTCAGTACTGGGGTCTCTGGCTGGAAGGCCCTGGTAGGGGGGTTGGTCTCATGTCTGATGCCTGTGCACTGATACATATGGCCAGGTCCTGGCCCCTTTGGTGGTCAGGGTCATGTCCAGTGGAAGCTGTGGGCTCAGAGGGTCTTAAGGCAGCCTGTCTGCTGGGGGGTGGGGTTGTGTCCATGCCCAATTAGTTGCTTGGTCTGAGACATCCCAACACTGGCACCTACAGACCGTTGGGCCAGGGCAGCGCTGGGTCCTGGGACTAATGAGCTAGAGGGAGGATTCCAAAATGACATTTGCCAGCATCATTGTCCACGTGGTAGAGGAGCTCCCCAAAATGACAGCTTCCAGGGTCTATGTCCCCAGGATGAGCTGCAGTTGCCTCCTGCATGTCCAGAAGACTCTCCAAGATCAGCAGATAGGTCTGACCCAGGCTCCTCCCAACCTACTGCTTCTGTCCTGTGTCCCAGAGGGTGTGAGGTTTAGTACGTGCCCTTTAAGAGTGACGTCGCTATTTCCCCCAGCTCTGGGACTCCTGAAAGCAAGCCCAACTGGCCTTCAGAGCCAAACGCTATGGGGGCTCATCTTCCTGGCACAGGACTCCCCAGGCTGTAGAGCCTGACATGGGTCTTGGACCTCTCACTCCTTGGAGAGAATCTCTGCAATTGTAATTATTTTCCCATTTGTGGGTTGCCCACCCAAGGGTATGGGACTTGACTACATAGTGATTCCGCCCTCCTACCCATCTCTTGTGGTTCCTTTAGTTATCTTTAGTTGTAGGAGATATTTTTCTGGTAGGTTATGGTCTTTTTCACCAATGGTTGCTCTGCAAATAGTTGTGATTTTCGTGTACCTGTGAGAGGAGGTGAGCTCAGGGTTTTTCTACTTTGCCATCATCACTTCTTTTTAAAGGCACAACTAAGAAATTGTGAAGACCACTTCTTATATCCCATTGACCAGAACTTTGTTATAGGGCCATTCCTAGCTACAAGGGAGGCTGGGAAATACAGTGTTTAGCTTGGTTATAATGCACCCACATAAACATTCTCTCTCCTAGGAGAAGGGGAGAATGAATTTTGGATTTCATCTGGAAGTCTGTTTTACAACAGCTGTTTCCAATACACTGAAAGCTCATGGAAGACCGGGTCTTTGGCAACACTTATTCCACTAAGTACTAGCATAATATGTATGCATAGTTGGTTCATAAACAAGAACTGCCATGAAATCTGCTCTTGCCATCCTGGTCACTATGGGCTAGTCATGGAGTTAGTGCATGCACCTGCAACGGAAGCTGATCATCACAGAATCAGTGTCTTCTCTACTACTTTCTAGCTGGGGGTCTTTGAACAAGTCAGCATGGAACCGAGTCTCTTCATCTATTCAGTGGGAATAATAATACCTGCCGTCACAGTGTTGTTAGGATTAAATGTATGCCTAGTGTTTGGTACTAGGTCAGTGCTCAATAAGTGTTTTAAGAAACTAGAATCGCAAGTAGATTATCCCATAGCTGATAGGGACAGAGTAAAGGGACTAAGTAGGTGATTAAATAGTTAATCCCACTAAGGGATAGTAAGTAAAAAAAAAAAAAAATGTTGGGAGACCCCTGTAAGTTAATGATCACTCAAGAAAGCAGGCTTGCTTAACAACAAAACCAAGCAGGCTTGCTTAGCAATAAAACCACGCAAAAGAAGCATGAGACATGCCCTGAAACATTTAAACAATGGTGGAATGAGATGCACATTGTGCCCAGTGAGGTCAGTAAGTTAATGATTCCTAGGACATACTCCTCTGTGCACACTAAAAACAAAAATATAAGGAAAAGGTGACATTATAGTGAAGCCTGAGATACTTTACCATATTTTAGTATATGTTACTTGCCTTTTTGCTAATCTCGGTAGCACCATGACAATCTCAGTTTGACCATGTAGGGACAAGAAAACTCCCCCGCCCAATGTGGAGGAGGAACTGATAATGGAAGCTTGTCTACACATGAGAATGAGGAAGAAGGTGGTCTTCTCCGCACCCCCACTTTTCCTCTGATTATAAAACTGGAGCCCACTAAGTTCTGGGGTGGCCCCCTCTTGCCCACCTGCTTATAAACCTCACAAGTGTCCTATTCTAAGAAATCACTTCTTTTCTATCACTTTGCCTCTTGCTGAATTCTTTCTGCCCTGAGACATAAAGAACTGGAGCTCCTTGAAGCCCCTGAGCTGCATTTCTGTGGTTTCACAGCAACATCAGGGAGGGGCCCCACACAGAATCCCCCAGTTCACACAGCTGCTGGTAAGGAAAACAGAATAGTTCTCGGTAGGCGTGTGCTTGCTTGAGGAAACCCAATTTATAATCATCTTTATAAACAACCAAAGAAAATCCTCAGCAAGTAACATTAGGAGGCCAATAGCTTGAATTTCTCCTCTGATTTATGATATAGCTTTTCTCAGCATGACTCTTTTGCCAGGTACCAAGAGAGATACTGGGAATGTCTTCTCTCATGACGGAAGGGTACTAGTGGAAGGCAAAGAACTTTTCATCTAAAGGTTGAGCACTGCAGAATTCTAATCCTGTGGGAGGTTTGTCTATGAGACCTGCCCTAAAGGGCTTCTCCTGTTTCCAGACGATAAGAATTCTTGGCTCCAGGGCTGAATTTTTCCTGTGAACTCTCAAGGCAGTTGGCTCCTTTTGTGCTCTCTAGAGGGGTGAGAGTCTAGACCTCCCTCTAAATCACACAGTCATTGCAAAAACCATGCAAGCTACCATTCCCAAAGTGCTGCCACATTTTTTTAAAAGTAAATGGTCTTGAGTGTGTCACCTGCAGGAACAAGAGTCATATTGACAAACACAGTGACATGGGAAGAGCATGGATTTAGAATCAGATGGACTTTGGATCAGGCCCCAGCTCCACCGCTTGGCTGAAAGAATTTGGGCAAGTCCTGTAACTTCACAAAGCCTCAGTTTCCTCTGGAGGCGAATGTATTGCCTCAATCGTATCCTTAAAAGAATCAAATCAACTAACATCATGTATCAGAAAAGCACTTTGTACACCGAAAACCTCTGAAAACATTATTTCTAATGTTGTGAAATTGGTCAAGGGACCAATTTCATGCTTTTAAAGGGACCTCCGGGGTCCTCTTCTACACAACCCCCCCACCCCCCCCATTAAAAGGCTAGGGTGTTATGCCACTCTGGCCTCTTATCCCTCCCCCATCTGATGAGGAATATTCAAGGAAGAATTACACTCGCTCCCTTATGATGTTTCATCCCCCACGAGGGTCTGGATCATTGTTTCCTTGGCTACCCTCCCCTCCATGAATGGCCCCTTCTCAGACTAGTTAGCAGGTTAGACCTTGGCATCAGAGTCAGCGAAATCCTGTTTTGAACTCTGTTCTCCAACTTTTGAGCTAATTAGTTAGCTGTCTGAGTCCTGATTTTCAAGTGGGGGAAAAATAATAGCAGTGTATCAGCTTTGGGCTGCAAGTAGCAAAACAATCCAACTCAAACTGGCTTAAGCAGTAGGGTTATCTTATATAACAGGACATCCAGAAGAATTCTGGGAAGGAGACAAGATTACTCTCAAATGAAGCCAGCTTATCATTGGTGTGGGAATGCATTTGGCTTTCCTGAGGCTACACTGGGGAAGAACAAAACTGTGATTCAGTTAGAAGAAAGGGAAAAATGGATGCTGGGTGGGCAACCGAGAGTTTCTCCTGCCAGGATGCTACCAGGGATATGTGAGAGTTAGAGAAAGTAAGGTGATGAAAAGGAAAACACTTGTTCCCTTAACTCACTATTCACTGAAGACCTCTGTACTCCAAGTATAGGCAGGGATTTTTCCCTTACCAAGCAATTCTCCAAATTTCAGTGGACATAAACTTGGTGTGCTACAAATTTAACTCAATCCCAACACGATCTCCCTGGAGATAGCATCAGATCCTACAGGTTAAGGGCTCAGTCCCAGAAGGCTGCCCCACTCCCCACTTCAGATGCCGATCTCAAGTCTAGGTTATCATCTGTGCCTCTGACTGAACGGCTATAAATAGGAGGTTCTCATGATCCCTCCTTGGGTTTGATAATTTGCTAGAGTGGCTCACAGAACTCAGAAAAACAGTTTACTTACTATGGATTATTGGTTTATTGTAAATGGATACAACTCAGGAACAGCCAGGTGGAAGAGATGTATAGGGTAATGTATGAGGCAAGGGGTATGGAGTTTCCTTTTTCTCTCAGGCTCACCACCCTTCCTGCACCTCCATGTGTTCAGGAACTGGGAAGCTCTCTGAACCCCATACTTTAGGGATTTTTTATGGAGGCTTCATTACACAGGCATGATTGATGAAATCATTGGCCACTGGTGATTAAACTCCATCTCTAGCCCCTCTCACCTACTGAGAAGTGGAGGGGTGTGAGGCTGAAAACTCCAACCCTCTAATCACTTGCCTGGTTCCCTCAGCAGCCAGCCCCCATCTGTAGGGGCTTTCCAAAAGTCACCTCATTAACATAAACTCAGATGTGGTTAAAGGGGCTTGTTATGCATAACAGATGATGCTCCTGTAGCCTTTAGAGCACTTATCACCTAGGGAATTACAAGGGTTTTAGGAGCTCTGTGCCAGGAATAGGGACAAAGACCAAATACCTACTTATTATATCTCAGTTTCACAGGTACTGAGTGCTTAATAAATGCTACCCATTAGCATTGTTCTTTGTTTTTTTCTTCTCCTGTCAAACCTTCTTTATCCTGGATCTTTCATCCTCATGATCCAGATGTGTGATCAGACAGGCACTTAAAAAATGTAGCACTTTCTGGTATCAAGCAGAACTGTGAGGACAAGACTTTTAAGCAGAGGGGACACAAAACCTGTCAAATCACAACTGTACAGAATTCTCCTTAGGACCAACGTTGGTCACAGGTGTCTTCAAAGCAGCCCCTCAGGCCTCTAGCTGTGGCTGCTGTGTTGGAGGAGCGGAGGGCCTGGCACAGTCCTCACAGGTTATTCTTTTTTTCCTTTTTTCTTTTTTTAACATTTTTATTGGAGTATGATTGTTTTACAGTGGTGTGTTACTTTCTGCTGTATAACAAAGTGAATCAGCTATACGTATACATATATCCCCATATCCCCTCCCTCTTGCGTCTCCCTCCCACCCTCTCTATCCCACCCCTCTAGGTTGTCACAAAACACTGAGCTGATCTCCCTGTGCTATGCGGCTGCTTCCCACTAGCTAGCTATTTTACATTTGGTAGTGTATATATGTCCATGCCACTCTCTCACTTCGTCCCAGCTTACTGTTTCCTCCAGTCCATTCTCTACGTCTGTGTCATTATCCCCTCACAGGTTATTCTGTTATTGCAGGAGCTTGGCCTGGTAGCCTGCGAGCTCATGGCCTCCTTCTCCACCACCCCCGGGGCCCTCCCTCCTCTTTCTTTGCTAGCTCTTTCTAGCAATGGAGCCATGTGCTTGTGATCCTCAATATCATTTTTGGTAGAATTATTCTGAGCAAAAGTGCAAGTACAATAGGGACACTGTTTTGAAAATATGATTCTGATATAGTTTTTCACTTGCCTATAGTCCTTGTGTCATAAGTCTGAGCACTAGGCTTACTACTCAGAGAAAGAGGGTGGTTTGCTCCTAAAAATAGTAAAGATACTGTTTTTCGTAGTTCATTCTTGGATATAAGTTTCCACATTAGAACATTCCAAAGCCTAGAATGGGTTATTGTTTTTACAAGGCCATCTTGCTCAGATGCCTGCTCTCAAGAAGACACATTCTTCTTATTTCCCAGTTGGGGGTAAAGGAAAACAGCATGACAAAATAACATGTAATTATACATGTGGTAAGTAGAAAATGAGGTAGGTGCAACCAACCTTATTAATTGGAAACTTCATTCTAATTAAATGGATGTTATCCTAGTAATTTCATAGAAATACCAGGTGACAGAGACAGAGGTGTTCAGAAATTTGTTGCTGCCTTTTGAAATGTAGCAAAACATACCAACCAACCAACAGAAATCTCATCAAGATATGTTGCTTTCAATGATTCTCCTGTGGGCAGGCCACTTTCGTCTTTGAAGTTGATCAGTGTGGTGATATCACGTCATCATTAGTGTTCTGAACTTGTATAACGCTAGCAAGCAGTATTGGTTGTGGAGGCAAGAGTCCTCTTTCTTAATCTAACTCTGTGATTGAGAGCAAACCCTCACACCTGCAGAAAAATAAAAAGCAGTGTATTATAGTCAAGATACCATCCAGAATGCATCTTTCTTGGTCCCAAAAGTCCATGCCACAGATCCATTAGCTTTCCCTTGGGGTGCCCACTTAATGCCATTAGTGAACACTTGTAATAACAAGTGTTCATATATTACATATATATATATATATGTGTGTGTGTGTGTATGTAACCAAATTTTTTCAATATTCTCAAAAATATACAAGAGATTACACAAAATTTTAAAAGGACACCAACCATTTCCAAAGCTAACACCAAATATATACTGTGATTAATTCACAGGATTTACTCACCAAATCCAAAGGGGCACCTTAGAATAGCTGGGATTAGGAGATACTGAAGTTATCAGATAACAGACTTTTGACTGAGATTCCATAGTGCTTCCACTCCAGACATTATAATCAGAGTAGCATTTTTGAATTGGGTATCTTCTTTCAGACAGATTTCACCTGTCATGCCTACAGGATTTTCCAAATTTTCTCCCATCTGCTGGGACTTTCTATCTGATTTTTTTTTTTTTTTTTTTTTGCAGTACGCGGGCCTCTCACTGTTGTGGCCTCTCCCGCTGCGGAGCACAGGCTCTGGACTCGCAGGCTCAGCAACAATGGCTCATGGGCCCAGCCGCTCCGCGGCATGTGGGATCCTCCCGGACCGGGGCACGAACCCGTGTCCCCTGCATCGGCAGGTGGACTCTCAACCACTGCGCCACCAGGGAAACCCTATCTGATATTTTTAAAGTGTCTTTTTCTTTTAGCCAAACACTTTACAGGGATATGTCCTTCTCTAGCTTTAACATTTTTGTTTCTTTTTCTGTATACATAGTATGAGGAGGTATCCTTTTAAAACTTCAATTATGTAGTGCTTTTTATTTCTTCACCTAAGGATTTAATGTAATTAATAATCTATAACTTCTTGTCAAGTAAGTCAGCGACCATTTCATCCCCTGCAACATGGATACTCTTGGAAGCAGTTAAGTCTTAAGATATTGCTCCATGAATGATTCAATGGAACTTAATCCTTTTGTTGAGTATAGATGAGTATGTTTAACAGGAGCATAATGGAAATAATTTCTTCCAGTTTCCTCCAAAGGCCCATATCATGGCTCTCAGTCAAGTGACCTTTCCCTCTTATCTAACCTCTGCTCAAGGAGAGAAGATGGGCCAGTGACAACTGGTGTGAAATTCTTGTTTGCAAGTTTCTTCAACTTCCTGGAATGAAATGCTGACTCATTGTCAGAAATGATCCTGTATTTTAGATCCAGGATTCCTGGGATCCAATAAACAGGCAGGGGTCAGCTGGATTTCAATAACTTCCTATTATGCCTGCAGATAAGTGACACCATCTGAGATTGCAGTAGAGATCTGAGATAGAAATAGTAACATATGAGTTATTTGGAAAATAATACTCCAGTTCAAATTGTATTCTTCTGTTACTTTCTCAAAGTACATTATTCTTTCCTATCAGAGCATTTATAATTTTAATGATGTTTGAATGCTTATTCATTAATGTTCATCTCCTCAACTCATCAGGAAGCTCCAAGAGGGCAGGAAACTTATCCTTCACTATTATTGTTATTGTTTTTGAGATATTACTTACCTATATAAAAATACACAAATCTTAAGTACACAGGTTGCTGAATTTTTGTGTGCATATACACCCACATATCTACCACCTAGGACATGATATAGACCATTTTCATCACTACAGAAAGTTTTTTAATGTCACTTCAAGTCAGTATTCTGACATATAACTACAGGTTAATTTTGCCTGTTCTTGAACTTCATGTAAATGGAGATATACAGTATATATACTCTTTTATGTCTGGCTTTTTAAAAACTCAATATAAATGTTTTTAAGATTCATCCATATTTTTCTATGTCTCCACAGCTGTTTTTCCCCTATACTAGTATATAATATTCTATTATGTGAATATATCACAATTTATGTACCATTTTCCTGTATATAAACATTTGAGTCATTTCTAGTTTTAGTCACAATGAATAAAGTATCTTATAGGAGTCTTTTGATGACAACACATTCATTTCTTTGGGGTATATACCTAGGGTAGAATTCCTGTGTCACAGGGTAGACATATGCTTAACTTTAGTATACACTGCTAAGCAGTTTTCCAAGATAGTTGAACCATTACAACTTCCCCTAGTAGTGACTGAGAGTTCCCATTGCTCCATATCCTTGACAACACTTAGTGTTGTCAGTCTTTTGGTTTTAGCCATTCTGGCTGGTGTGTAATGGTACTTCATTGGGGTTTTAATTTGTATTTCCCTGATGAGTAATTATGAAATGAAAATCTCCTTCAGGATGATATTTTCTTTCCCACATCTGTAAGTAGACTATTTGTTGGTTGACCAGAGTTAGTTTGACTAAAATAGATGCAGGTATCATTATATTTCCTGCATTCTGCTGGCCCAGTTTATTAAATTTCTTTCTTCACTTAAAGTGAAATTTTAAAAGCATAGAATTTCTATTAGAAATTTTACCTTTACTTTTTGAGACATGAAGAGAAATCATCTCAGTAGAAGGAATTTTCCTGAGGCCATTATTTCTGAAAGTTTGGTTCCAAGAGCTCTTGTAAGATGGTATACTGGGTTGAATATATTGACCCTCCCAATTCATATCCACCTAGAACTTTAGAATGTGACTTTTTGGAAATAGGGTCTTTGAAGATGTAATTAGTAAAGATGAGGTCATACTGGATTAGGGTGGGCCCTAAATCCAATGTGGGTATGCTTATAAGAAGGCCATACAGGGCTTCCCTGGTGGCACAGTGGTTGAGAGTCCGCCTGCCGATGCAGGGGACACGGGTTTGTGCCCCGGTCCGGGAGGATCCCGCATGCCGCGGAGTGGCTGGGCCCGTGAGCCATGGCCGCTGGGCCTGTGCGTCCAGAGCCTGTGCTCCGCAACGGGAGAGGCCACAACAGTGAGAGGCCTGCGTACAGCAAAAAAAAAAAAAAAAAAAAAAAAAAAAGAAGGCCATTCAAAGACACATATACAGAGGAAAGAAGGCCATGCGAAGACAGAGGCAGAGATTGGAGTGATGCAGCTACAGGCCAAGGAACACCAAAGATCCCTGGGAGCTACCAGAGGCTAGGAAGAGGCAAAGAAGGATTCCTCCCTGGAGCCTTCCGAGGGAGCATGGCTCTGCTGACGCCTTGATTTCAGACTTCTAACCCACAGAACTATAAGCAGCTACATTTCTGGTGTCTTAAGTCACTCAGCTTGTGCTAATTTGTTATGGCATTCCTAGGAAACTAATACAGATGGCTTAATGGAGAACTTCATATCCAAGGTAATGGAGCAGAGTCAGCTAAGAATTCTTAAAGGTACCCCAATGTGGTGCAATAGTGTAGAAGCTCTGCAGTGGAAATAGCAATGCTTCAGGTGTGATTTTCTTTTTTGGTAAAACGGAATAGTAAGATGGTGCTGATGAGAAGTACATCCTTAATATTTCAAGATTCACTAAATATTCAAGGATTAGGTCAAACAGTATTTCTGAGTTCCATAGGCTCTTAGGAGCTGACTCATTCCTGTTGAAGACTTTCTGTTTCATTTACCTCAAAGGAGAATGAAAGTCTCTCAAGACAGGGCACAGCTCAGTGCCTGGCACAAAGAAAGAGATCATAAATATTGCTCAGTAAGCTTTCAGTAGATGGGTCTCCTTCAGTTGTCAAGCAACAGAAGCCAATTTAGACTTACTTTCATGGGCTCACAGAACTGTGAAGACTGGGACACAGCTTGTTTCTGGCAGGGCCAGACCCAGGGACTCAGAAGATGCTCGCAGGGGACTGTCTTTCCATTTTTCAGCTCCATGTTAGCTTTATTCGTGGGTACCTTTCTCCCACCTCTCCTTGTAAAGGCAAAGAGAGTCACCAGCAGCTCTAGGCTTACGTGATTCTCGCAGTTAAGGATTCCTAATCAAAAAAGAAAGGAGTGCTTCTTTCTTACTAGCTCCAGAAAAAGCCGAGTGTAAAGCTCTGATTTATCCCGGGTAACAATAACTGTGGTGGGGTGTGGAGAACACTGGACGGGCCCAGGTCACATGTGGGTAAACCACAAGGATGGAGAATGGGCGGGATATTTCTCTCAAGAGACCTCAGCAAACTAAACACATATCCATCTCCTGCCTAAAGCTGTCATTTGGAGTTGTCTTTGGAATGGATTGCCATGCTGGTAATTGCTCAGATTTTTTTTTATAGCTTCCCCTGTTGTCTCTAGAAGTTTCATTCTGTCATTCAGCAGTCAGAAGAAAGCAAACCATTGGCCACAGCTCTTTTCTGGAGCAAACTTCCCTGGGTTAATATGCAAAATCCAGTAGAATACAACTGTAGGCTCTCCAAAGGAATAAAGGACACTAATGGAAATTTAAAAGAATAAAAGCACTAAGAATGAACCTCATTGGGTCCTAGAACACAAAAGATCCATTTTAAGATTGGCAGAGCCAGGTAGCACTGCAAGGAATCTTCAAATTTCTGAACCTGAATGAAATCAAGTGGAGTAATCAGTTTGAAAAAGAAAGGCATCTATGCCTGCAGAACCAAATTAGGCCTGATTGAGATGCGTCATCGTCTTCTCGTTGATGATTGAGAATTCTTTCTCTGTATCTCCAAAAGATAAGAATTAATCAAACTAACGTTTTAGCTATTCAAAATAAATAGGATTTGGGATACAAGCACATTTATTTTATGTTAAAAAAGGGGAAAATTGAGTTAGAAATGATTAGCACCTAGTATTTATTATAAAATACTTACTATATGTCAGGTACTACGCTAAATGCTTTATATGAAATAGTTAATTCTCCCAACATCCTTATAAGGCAGATATACCATCTCTGAGCTACTTCTAGAATTTTCCATTCAGCAGTTTACAAGCTAGTTTTCAATAACGCATTACAATTTTAAAATCCCACCTCTATGGTCTTTAGTATAGAATGGGGGAGCAAAAGCCACACTGGTCCATGTGGATCACAGAGGATGAAGCCCAATAACACATGTAAGAAGAGGACTGGCCCAGGGCCCAATCCAGCACATGAAGGGGGCTCAGTCCACCCTCGGGCGCTCTTGTTCACTCCGGGCCCATTGTGTTGCCACTTCTAGCTCCACATCTGGTGGACTGGTCTCGTTGAAGTCCTAAGAACAATGAGAGTGAACTGCCACAGCGAAGCAGAAACAGACCCAAAGAATGAAACACTGTCTGAGGGCATGTCCCAGGAGTCCAGGCACTGTTTGCTCCGAGAGTGACAGGCAGCAGGCAGGCGGTGCTTCCAGGCTCCCTCCTGTGCCACTTGGCTGGCGTTTCTCTGAGTACGTGCTGCACGTATGAGTTCTCTCAAAACACAGGCTCTCTCTTTCTCAAATGCTTCTCGGAGATCCTTGAGCTTCTGGCTTATCACAAGAAGTATTCCTGCTATTCCAGAAGTAATTTTTTTCATATCTGAATACCTGCTGATAATTGAGACTTGGACCTGTGAAGCAATCCTGGACCTTGTCATGAGTGAAAAATTCTGCTGCAGCAGCCCTCTCCCTGACGCTTTGACTATTTAAAAAATGATTTTTTTTAACTTTACAAAAGGATATATGATCTTTTACAAAAATTAGAAGTCAACAAGTAAAAGGAAGAAAACAAGAAACATAATCTTATCTGTCTAGTTAATACACTAGTTTGTTTCCTTCTAAATCTTTTCATCTCTCTGGGTTCATATAATGCAAACTATTTTGTGATTTGCTTTTTGCATTTAATAATATTCAAGTAAATGTTTTCCTATATCTGCAAATATACTACTATCGCCCATAATTGTATAACAGAGTAGTATTCCACTGTGTGGGTACAACTATTTTTACATTTAAAAGTATGGTAGGTGTCTTTATGTTCTGATGTCATATTAAAGCAGACATTGAAATGATTAGCTGGCAAACGTAAAAAAGAAAACTTTTTAATGGTGGTTTTCCTAGTGGTATATCGAATAATTGGTTTGGTTACTTTTTCCCGAGACCAATACCTTTTTTTTTTTTACTGCATTAACTTAATTGGTCTGTAGCTCTGAGGTTCTGTGCATAGATCTTAAATGCTCCTGAAAAGCTAAACAAAAATATTAGATAAACATTGGATGTAGGTTTTCCTGCCAAGAGTCAGAGCTGTCTGCTTTGCTTTCCCTGGCACGCTGACTGGAATGCTAGCCTTGTTTACATTCTGGGGACCATGAAAAGTCATTAGACGTGGGAGGGAGGGTGCAGGAGGTGAGAGGCACTTATAGCCTGCTGCTCCTCTGGGTGCTTTCTCCTTGAACAGATTTCATCTTGTCACTGAAACGATTCTTTGTCATTTGTGGAGGCTTCCTGGCAGTAATATTTAGGAATAGTGCCTTTCTCGGTTTTCTGTCTTGTTTTATTAGCCAATGTGTAAGACAGTGCTCCCTTGCTTACCGTATTATTCTTAGCCTGTTGAGGAGAATGGAAGAGAAAACAGGAGTGTTTGCTAGAGCTTTTGAATCAAGAAAGAGCATCTTCCCTTTAAGGAGACTCAGGAAGGCTGTGCTGCATACGGCCACACCCCTGAAACTGATGTTTCACAACCTGTCACCCTGCAGCGCAGTGACACATTTACACAGGGGTTATATTTTGTACACTTACCTCCCTAGCCTTCCAAGTATGTGCTGTTAACCACTGCACCACCTTTCTGGGGAGTGCCTCTCCAGCAGCAGAGCTGCAGCTTCTCTGGAGGTCTTTCCCCTAATCTTGACCCTGAGACAGATCCCGTGTTGGTATCACCCTTCTGTCTGGCACTGGCTGGCTGGGAGTAGCCTCTGACACTGGGTTACCTCCATTTCAGATCTGCTAAAGAGCTTTGCATCACTAAGTTCTGAGACTTCTTGTGGTGAAACAGACGAGTTGGCAGTGGGAACACAGCGTATTGTCAGAGAGCAGACTAAGAAAAGGATAAATTCAGAGGCAGAGGTTGTGTGAGGAACTAAGCATGTTCTTAGAGCTGGGTTTCCCCGAGACCCCCCAAGGGCACACAGCCCCTCATCTGGGACAGGAGTTAGCTTGTTATCTCTGGCCCCGGCCTCCCTCTGGCTGACAGGTCTCCTCCTCTCTCTGCATTTCTAACCTTGGTTCCGGCTTCTCTTATCCTGGAGGCTCTTGCTCTGGCCTCTAAAATTTCCCCTGAGTTTAATGGTCTTTCAGCACCAGGCCCCGACTCTTGTGTTTTGATTTGTCAAATTTGACCTCTTGGGCTTCCCTGGTGGCGCAGCGGTTGAGAGTCCGCCTGCCGATGCAGGGGATGCGGGTTCGTGCCCCGGTCTGGAAAGATCCCACATGCCGCGGAGCGGCTGGGCCCGTGAGCCATGGCCGCTGAGCCTGCGCGTCCGGAGCCTGTGCTCCGCAGCGGGAGAGGCCACAACAGTGAGAGGCCCGCGTACCGCAAAGAAAAAAAAAAAAAAAAAGTAAAGGCAGAACTGGGATTAAAATAGAAAACTATCTGGCTCCAGTACTTGTGTTCATCTCACTATGTCAGACACCCATTCATTGACTTACTCAGAGTCAGGTTTTGGGCCAGGTGATATGGCCAGGAAGTCACCAGGGCATGAAACAGCTGGGACTTGACCCCTGATCTCCCATACCAGCCCAATGTTCTTTCTCCCACACCACTGCAATCTTTGTGACCCAAAACTGGGCAAACCGTATGAGAAAGGCTAAGTGGGGCTGGGGGTTTGGTCTACCCTGGTTCAGCGGCACCCACCAAAATGGGAAACTCTTTCCAAGTCTGACTGAGTGCCCGCTGGCCACCTCCCCTCCCCACTGCTGGAAAAGGACACCCACTTTGTACCTCATCCTTTGCTTCTGCTCCTTCCTGGGCTGCCTGCAAGATGCCAGGTACTTAGTGCAGGCTTTATTTATTCTTGTCTCCTTGAGGTTTTGCCTATGTGTACTTTCCACTTTCCAAAGTGCTGAAAGATATATTGTTGTTTTTTTTTTTCTTCCATGCAGTTTATTGCAGAGCCACTCACAGAATAACTCATTTTAGAACGAGATTGCTACAAATGTAGCATGCACTTTAATTTAGGGCTGTCCTTGCTGCACTGTTAGAGCCATCAGTGTTGACCTCTGGGATTTGTCTCAGCTAATGAGGGTTGCAGCAAATATGAATTTTGCCTGAATGTCTACATTTTTAGAAGGAGGTTTAGGATTGTTTAAATACAGGTTAAATCCATTTAATTGAGCAAGCATTTTAAGGTCCATTGAAGTGTAACCATTAATAATGTAATCTCCCAGGCTGGAGGCTGACGGGATAGCAGGGATGAATGAGGCAGTCTGTGTCCCCTGGGAGACTTTTGTTTAATTGAAAGGGAGGCTGATGGAGAGCAGGGGTCAGCAAACATTTTCTGGAAAGAGTCAGATAGTATATATTTTAGGCCCTGTGGGCCATAAGGTCTCTGAAGCAACTACTCAATTCTGCCTCTGCAGCATAAGAACAGCCATAGCCAATAGTAAACAAGTGGGCATGGCTATGTTCCAATAAAACTTTGTTTACAGGGCTTCCCTGGTGGCGCAGTGGTTGAGAGTCCACCTGCCGATGCAGGGGACATGGGTTCGTGCCCTGGTCCGGGAAGATCCCACATGCCGCAGAGCGGCTGGGCCCGTGAGCCATGGCCACTGAGCCTGCGCGTCCGGAGCCTGTGCTCCGCAATGGGAGAGGCCACATCAGTGAGAGGCCCGCGTACAGGAAAAAAAAAAAAAACTTATTTACAAAAACAAGTAAATAAGTGGGACAGATTTGGCCAACCAGCTATAATTTGCTGACTCCTGGTTTAGAGCAAGGTCTCTGCCACAAGACTGCCCATTTTACAGCCCACTGCCTTCAACTGTGGGACTTTGGTCAATTCACTTAATCCCTCCAAGTCTTAGATTTCTTATCTGTAAGTGCGAATAGGGATAAAAGCTGCCCCATGGAATAGTTCTAAAACTGAATGAGATAGGGCTTCCTTAGGGCAGTGGCTGGCTCCTGGTAAGAACTCAATAAATGTTAATTATTACTACTAGGCCAGGAGCCCATTCAGAAGCCTCTCTCTGGTGAGGACATCACTATAGCAGTGATGACAGGGATAGAAGTAGAGAAAGGGGGCTCTAAACCATAAAGTGCTGTAAACGAATTCTCTTAGAAGTGAAAGTCTTACACGAGGACCTTGTGAAGAGGTGTGTGAAGATCAGAGAGCCTTCTGAGGCTTTTTCTGACACCCCCTTCCCCCAGCAAATATGGTTATCTTTGCTCTGCTCTCATCACATCTTGTGCAAACATCTGTTAGGGTGTTGGCGGTTCCTCTGAGGCAACCAATAGTTAATGTCTGTCCCCACTCCACTGCGAGCCTCTCCTGGGATTTCAGGACCTGGAAGAGGGCTGGGCTCAATGTTAGGTGAAGAGTAAGTATTGTTTTTGTATACTTTTCAGTGTTTAGGATTCCATATATGTAAAGAAACAGCTCTGCTGTAACAGCCCTGAGATCTCCATAGCCAGTCAGTCCGGCTTTGAGGGAGGGAGTTTTGGAAGGACCCTCCCATCATGCTGCTAATATCCTCCTCCTTTTCACTGCAGTTCCTAAGCTGGGTCTTCCCCATTCTCTGAACGTCTGTTTTCTTTATTTCTAAAAGTCAAGAACTGATCCTGTAACACTTACAGAATGTTCTTGAATAACCAATTGACCCCTGATTGTTAAATGAATAATCTTTTTCTCATAGAAATGAAAAACAGGTTAAAATGCCAAAGTCAAACAATCCAAGCATGGCAATTCTGTGGCGGATAGAGGCCATGCCACTGTACGGAGACCCAGATAAACAGAGTGAGTACAAGCCAGACAGCCAGCTCGCCATTACACACCCCGGTAGGCATCCTCCAGCGCCTTCCTGGCACAGTCTGGAAGCGTGGTGCCAACTGGGGACACGGCTGACATCCACCTCAGTTCTAACAGATGCAGATCAATAGACCTGGCAGCTGGTTCATCTTCATTTGAGTTGCTTTTGAAAGTCCAGGGTAGGGAAAGCCAAAAGGCTCTGCAGCACAATGTGCTAGATTGGCCTTGGCCAAAGGCACTTCTGCTGTCTGCCTCTCCGCTATGGTGAGTCATTCTCAACAGGGGGAGGCGAGAGGGGGAAAGGGGCCTCTTTGCAAGGATGTGGAGCTGGCCTGCCACATCCCAGTTCTTTGTGCAAACTGGGCATTGTTACTCACTTCTGTCTGAGATACAGAACCAGGAATGCAGCAGAAGGAAGAATGGGGGCCTGGGAGAGGAAGAACAACACAGACACATATCGGTGCCTGGGCAAGCATAGTGCTAGAGGCTGACACACATCCTCATGTGAAATTCCCACAAAAAGTCTGAGTCCTCCATGCCAGAGCACTTCTTTACCCTGGATCCTAGGTATGAAGGCAATTATCCAGCCTGAATCAACCTCCACAAACCTCCAAGAGGTTCTGTCACTGCCCCACGCTCTCCCCAAGACCAGTCAGCACTTGCTATACTTGCTTTTCTCAAACTCAGCATTCTCTCTTTCACCACAGAACCTTTCCAAGTGCTATGCCTTCTATCTGGAACTCTCTTCCCTTCCTGACTCCCCTTCCTCCAGCGTTTTGTCTCAGTAACTCAATATTTATACCTCAGTTCTCCTTCATCAGGAAAGCTTCAACTCACCCTGCAGTGGAGGTCAAGTAGCTTAGGTACAAGCTGCATTTCTCCCTTTCAAACCTCTTACCTCAGTTTGTAATCACCTTTATTAGCAATAAGTCAGTAGTTAATGCAGTGAGTGTTTTATCCCCATTGTTAGCACAGTTCCTGGCTCTACAGTTGAACTATTAGGACTTAAATCTTATCTCCAACATCTACCAGCTGTATAACAAGGGCAAATCACTACATCTGCCTATGCCTCAGTTTCTGCATCTATAAAATGGGCATGAGAATGGTGTTGACATCATAGAGTCATTGGGATGATTAAGCAAGTGAACCCCTGAGGTGCTGATGCTGCCTCTTCTCCTTGGTGTTGACACCTGGCTGGACTTCTGCATTCACAGGTACAGTCAGGACCTCAGCATGAACCACTCCTGACTTCTTGTTTTGACCAACTGTTTTTGCTGTCAGATTGGTTCATTTCTGCCTGGTCAGTCCATGATTTTTCCCTTTGACCTTGACCCTGTTTCTAGCCCCAAAGCTGACATGGACATCACTAGCCCTGGCTCTCATTCAGGTTGTGACCACTGCTCTGGAGGTAGGAGAGACAGTGGTGACAGCAAGGTGGAATTGGATGGACTGAGCTCTGACCTGGAGACAGCACCATCTACAGGCTGGGAGTCAGCAAGGGGCCGAGATGACAAGCAGAACAATTTCAAGACTCCAAAAATCTGCCCTTTTGTCACATTTTCCCACACTCCCCTCCCTGACCTGGGCAGCATCCTGTCCTGTTCCCCTCCCTCTTGACCTGAAAACAGCACTGGGGAGAATATTGTTGGTGATGTTTTCCATTATAATCACTCTTCTACTCTGTTAAGATTACATTTTACATGTTTAGATTTTTTATTTTATCTTAAATTAGTTTTTAATTCTAAAAGTAATACAAATTTACACGGTTTAAAAGTTAAAACTGATCAGAAGCATAGAAAAGTTATGAAAAAGCTCACCTTCACTTACCTATACTTGCATATCCCATCCCCTTCTGAAGGGTAGCCACACTCTATGGTGTGTCCTTCTAGAAAAAGTTTGGCAAATATGCAATTTATACAAAAATATGTATTATACATCCCTTTCTGCACTAATGATATATTATACATATTGCCCTGCACAAGGGTACTTCTTTTAATAAAGCTGTAACTTGCTTTTATTTTAAAAGATAAATAGAGATGGAAGGAGAAACAAAGACATTCAAAATGCCACTTGTCAAGCTGTGCTTCTTCAAACATTATTGATATATGACTCATTCTTCTCAAGGCAATAACATTCTGTTCAGAAAATTCAGAAAAGGTCGTCACCTTAAAACCAAAGGAAAACTTTGGTCTTAAATAGATATTTAACAGTACTTGTTCAGAGTAGGCATTTATCACCAATAGTGACACAACTATTGATATCATTATTAGTATATTCTAGAAGGGAAGACTGCCTAAGAGGAGCTGATTACTCCTTCCTTTCTGCCACTGTTATCCCTTAAATACACACTGTAGTCACATCTATATTTTAGGTTTATAACTGTGTGTTTGTATTTCTTTCCTTTTGAGTCTTATTTATCTTTCAAGCCCCATGGGCTCAACAGTGTCTGGTACATAACATGCAATGAGTCTTTGCACTGTCAATCCCTATGTAAAGACACAGCTTCAACCCTTAAATATAAACAGGCAACCAAGGACCATCAGACTTGAGGAAAGCTAAGTCATGGGATCCAGGAAATAAGGAACCTAACACAAGAAGGAGATGAAGAGAATAACCGGGATGATGGCAGAAGTAAGTTCCAAGACAATAGCTCTGCAGCAGGCCTAGAAAGAAACCAGAGGAGATGGTGCAAAAGAATAGAGGATGTCTCCAAGGAAAAAGTGTATTTAATAGGTTACCTGATGTATTTGACCATACAGAGGGAAACTTTACAGCTTTGTAAGTGAATCTGGCTGTAAGTTGGCGATAAGTACATAAAAAGAACTAAAGGAATAAAAAATAACACAATCCTTAGCTCCAAGAAAAACAAGAAGTTCTACAGGAAAGCAAAATAAATAATGCTTGTATAGTCATAAAAATATAAACACAAAATAGTAATTTAACCGAAACCTGGGATATAAACATACTTGGGATATAAATATACTTGGAAAATGAGATGGAAGAGAAGTATAATAAAGCTTATCTTTCACAGTATGAAGTCAATAGATAACGTCTATAAAACTGAAGAAAGGGCTTCCCTGGTGGCGCAGTGGTTGAGAGTCCACCTGCCGATGCAGGGGACACGGGTTCATGCCTCGGTCCAGGAAGATCCCACATGCCGCGGAGCGGCTGGGCCCGTGAGCCATGGCCGCTGAGCCTGCGCGTCCGGAGCCTGTGCTCCGCAACGGGAGAGGCCACACAGTGAGAGGCCTGTGTACCGCAAAAAAACAAAAAAAAAACAAAAAAATAACTGAAGAAAAACCAGCAAGAAACTTCTATTAAAGCATATTACTTAGACAGTATGGAGGTCCCTTAAAAAATTAAAAATAGAATTACCACACGATTCAGTAATTCCACTTCTAGGTATATATCCAAAAGAAGTGAAAGCAGGATCTCAAAGAGATATTTGTATACCCATGTTCATTACAGCCTTATTGACAATGGCCAAGAGTGAATATCCATCAGTGAATAAATGGATAAAGAAAATGTGGCATATACACACAAGGGATTACTATGTAGCCTTAAAAAAGAAAGCAATTCTGCCATTTATGTTCAAACGGATGAACCTGGAGGATATTGTGTTAAGTGAAATAAAAGTTACAAAAAGACAAATGTTGCGTGATTCCACTTATATATGATATCTAGTCAAACTCATAGAAACAGAAAGTAGAACTGTGATTGTCAGGGGCTGGTTGCGGCAGGGGGGATGGAGGGTGTTGTTCAATGTGTATAGAGTTGCAAGATGAAAAAGTTCTAGAGATCTGTTGCACAGCACTGTAAATATAGTTCACACCACTGAAGTGTACACTTAAAAATGGTTAAGAGGTAAATTTTTTGTTTTTTACCCAATTAAGAAAACTCATTGGGGGAGTTCACTGGTGGCACAGTGGTTAAGAATCTGCCTGCCAATGAAGGTGACACGGGTTCGAGCCCAGGTCCAGGAAGATCACACATGCTGCGAAGTAAATAAGCCCGTGCGCCGCAACTACTGAGCCTGCACTCTAGAGCCCACGAGCCACAACTACTGAGCCCTCGTGCCAGAATTACTGAAGCCCTCTCACCTAGAGTCCTTGCTCTGCAACAAGAGAAGCCACCACAATGAGAAACCCACACACTACAATGAAGAGTAGCCCCCACTCGCTGCAAATAGAGAAAGCCTGCGTGCAGTAACAAAGACCTAATGCAGCCAAAAACAAAACCTCATCGACTGTACAGTTAAAATATATGCATTTTATTGTATGTGAGCTATACCTTAATGAATTTGAAATGAGCAAAAAAGAAGAAAAAACATGTTACTTAGAGAAAACACTAGAAGAAACAGCTCTTTTAAAAAATCTCTTTAAAGAGGTCATCTCTGGTAGTGGGGGGCGGTGGTAGAGCAGGGACTACTAGTTCACACTACGTGTACAATTAACTGTTAAATGTTATATTATGCTCATATAGTGCCCAGAAAAAATAAACAATAAATTTTAAAAATCCATTCAAGGACATGAGTAAACACTGAGGTTTCAATGGAAAAATGGGTCAAGGTTATGATTCAAAAAGAAATACAAAGAGCTAATGAAAATAAGAAAAAAGTGTTCAAAGTTATTAGTAACAAAAGAAATCCAATGATACACTCTTTTTCCTATTAAAATAACAAATAGTAATAAAAATCATATAATTCAATGATGGCATAGATGGAATGAGATGAAGGGTTTCACACATTGTGGTGAAACCTTCCAAGAGGGCAATTTGGGAATGTGTATTGAGGTCCTTCGGGTCATACCTTTTGACCCAATGGCTCTAGTTTAGGAATTCATCATAAACAGAAAATCAAAGGATTAAATCAGAGACATGGACAAAAAATTTCCAATGTTCTATTATGAAAAATTTTAAACACAGAAAAGTTGAAAGTACAATGAACACCCATATACTGTTCACCTAGATTCAACTATTGATAACAATTTGCCACAAGTAAATGGTATGACCTCAATAGTTAACAGTGGTTATGGCTGGTTATTGGGATTATAGGTAATTTTTACTTTTTATATTACATTTTTTAGTTTTGAGCAAAAACAGGAATCAAAAATTCCCAATTAATATCTTAGCAAAAAGAAATTCCAGGTAAGTGATTTCAACAAATACTACATAGTCCTTTCCTGTGTGTAATGCCATATTGCACTCCCACTACTAATAGCATTTCTGAAATCAAAATACCAGTCTTCAGAAGCTTCAGTAAAGTCTGTGGCGAGCTTCTCCAGCTTTTTGTCAACAGCTTGCCCTTGAGAGAAATTTCTAAGATGCACATCGTTTATTTGAAACTAAGAGTGAGTTTCCGTCTGGGTCAATCCGAGACTGTGTTTATTACTATTTTTCCAATTTCTAATGACCCTGGACATCGTCCTGAATTCCAAATGGTCACCTCTCTTAACTGGTCTGAATCGCCTTCCTCCACCCTTGCCTGCCCAGCTCACACATACCCACTGTGGAAGGCCTTGCCCACATCCATGGTACCTGATATTCCAGAGCAATGAGAGAGATGCTCCTCCCACCTCCTGCGTCCCTGAAGCGCTGCGCGCGCTTTCTTCCCGCGCAGGGTCATCACTCAGTCTCCGTACCTGCCTCCGACACTGGGCTTTTAGCCCTTGAGGACAGGGCCTGCCCTACCTCAGTGTCCCAGGACCTAGAAGAGAGTGGGGCTCAGCCACCAGGGCTTTGAATGCCTACTATGTTGCTTAGAAGATACATTGTTTCCGCCGGAAACCGTTCAAAATGGCTCCAGAGCGTCCCCCTTTTGTCTTTTGTATTTCCCCTTAACTGTACTGAGAGAAATGCCTGAAGAAGATGTGGTTTCCCCTCTGGCTACCAAGCAAGAGCTCAGAAGTTTTGTCCTGCCTCTGATTGAGTGCCTCGGTACAGGCAACTTTTTCTCTTCCAGAGGGAAAACAATTTGGGAATGACGTGGATCATCTTCTAGACGGCTACTGTGGGAGGAAGGGTGGCGGGGGAGGAATGGAAAAGGAAAGTTCCTTTTGAGCTCACAGTGAGCTGAATCCACTCAGCAGATTTACCCCCTCTCTGGGCTCGTTTTCTTGTCTCTGAAAGGTTAAGTCTGGACGTGATGGCTTCTCAGGCCCCCTAAACAATGTGAGTCAGAGGCAGTGGCCCTTGCCGGGAGTCCAGGATAGGGGTAGAGAGGATACCATCAACACAAGCCCCTAGAGAACTCCAAGCAAAATCAAGAGAAAGGAAATTCAGAGCATGTCCCCACCCTGGTCAGGTGACCTCTCCACTTTTGGGAAAAAAAAAAAAACCTCCCAAAATGAATGAGCCTCGCTCAGAGGCCTTTTGTGTGTGTGGGGGGGGGGGGGGGGGGGGCGGGGGTGGTGCATCTCTGGCTGGGGTTCCTCCCAAGCAAGCACAAGCTCATCTCGACCTGTAGACTTAGTGCAAGTTCGTGATCGCAGGGATGGCGCAGTAATTCTGGGGCGTTTCCTGCCCAGCCTGATACAAAGTTCTGCACACACCATTGCTTCATGGAGAAGGTTCAGGGACTCTGTTAGCTACGACCTCCTGCTCGCTGGCCTTTGCCCAGGGCCCGGCTACCCTGCCAGGCTGCTCAGTCACCGGTGAAAAGATTGCTTCAGTTCCGTGGCAGCCTGCTTTAGGATTTGGTTAGGTTTGAATCATTTTCAAAAACAGAAAATGGACATCGGATTCCAACTCCCTCACATCCTGTGTGTCTCAGTTGCCTCCACAGAATCGTCACAAACGAACAGACGTAAAATCAGGCAGGAAGTTAGGGCACCGTTTAGAAGAGGGCAGATTTACGCAAAGATCCTCAAAATTTATCTCTTTTGAAACACGGAGGCTGCCTCAGAGCTTGAGAGGATGTTGTGCTGGAATGAGCACTTCCTGTGACAAAATAATTACCCTGTGGCTCCCCAGCCGGCGGCACTATGGAAACCAGCGACCTGCTGTGCATGGCCTGTGACTAATGTGAACTGAATTTTAAAAGGCATTATTTTGCCAAAAAGAAAAAGCAGGACTATAATAAAATTAATGAACTTTTAAATATGACGTTTATGACTTTTTTCCTTACGTGCTTGAAATATTTGTCTTTGCTGAAATCCAGGGCACAGAGACTTAGGATCCCAATTATTCAGAATTACCTCAGACTTTGAGCGATACTGATTTGTGACAAAACAGAAAACTGGGCAAAAGCAGAACTTCTAGCTTCATACTGTCATAAAAAATAAAACAAAAGCGGTAATACAATGTTCTTCCCAGTGCCTTTTAAGACCTGCTTCCCTGGCTGCTCACAGACACGGACTGCCCACACCACCTGATGAGAGCCTGGGTGAGTGGCCAGCCTGAACTGTGGGGTAGACTTAGGTCCCTTGGTGGTGCCTCTCAACGTCTACCACGCGGATATCCTTCGACCTCCAGGGAAATTTGAAAACTGATGATGTTTTGCTATGGAAAGTTCTGCTCTTGGGACTATGCCCAAGCTTTTGATAATGTTTACATCTATTGCTTAATAATTCCCAACACACATCATAAAAAACCCCCACAATTTAGGGTACTTTAGTTCACCCTACCAAAAATAAATCAATTAATTTAAAACAACAAAGGGAATTTATTTCCCACAGTAAGTTGAGGGGGAGAAACCCACAGGGCTGTTGTTCATTCCCTGGGGCCAGTTAGAAGTTTTTACTCCTCTTTCCCCATAGAGGAGGCCTTTGCACTCACTCCCTTCCTTGCTCCCTGAGAGCTGATAATCTGGTTGTTCAGATTCTAGAACACTGATTGGGTCATGTTCGAGGGGACAAGGGTGCTAGGAATGAGTGGTTGTCTCCTCCTCTGCATGTGGCTGAAGCAGTAAACTGATTCAGGGCAGATCGGCCCATCTTCCTTTCTCTTCTCAGTGGGAAAGGAGCTGAGGTCTCGGCCTGTTTGGGAGGGAGCCAGGGAAGCTCTCTCCCCTCCCTGTAGGGGGGCTTCTCTCATTTGCTGCCAACTGGAGGATGGCGAAAGCCTGAGAATCAGATGTGGACCTAGGAGGAAACTGAGGGCTGCCCTTCAGGCCTCAGGCTGCGCCCCTTTCTCCAATTCTTTTCACTGCCATTTTGCACAGAGCAGTGGTTCTCCAACTCTAGCAAGCATCTTAATCACCAGAAGATCTTGTTGAAACACAGACTGCTGGACACCAGCCAGGATGTCTGATTCAGGAAGTCTGAAGTGAGACCTAAGAATCTGCATTTCTAATAAGTTTCCGGGTAATGCTAAAGTCGTTGGTCTGGGGACCACACTGTGAGAATCACTGGCTTAGAGTTTCAGATACAAGCCCAGTTTATGATAAAGTAGTATTTTGCTTTCTTTTACAAACTAGGTGTTTCTGGGTCCCTCGCTGAATACCATCAAAGCCTCACTCTGACTCCTAAAAAGAGTAATAAAATTATTAAATTATCCCAGTAATAGACAAGGGGTTTTATGATGTAACGATAAAGATCTCAAAGGTTTTTACCCTAAAGAGGAAGAAGTCAAAGAATCTCAAGTAGAAAGCTGCCCACATGTCCTCCACAGATGGTTAAAAAGGCGTGAGTGGCCACGAGGGAGGGCCTGGCAGACACAAGGAAGGACTTCTAAGTGGCAAGGATGATTAAGCAGGCATGGAAATACTGTCCCTGGGGGTCTCTAAAAGCAGCATCAATGACCAATCTCACTCGCATGGCTTGAACCTGGATGAAAACACACATTTCTAGAAGAGTTGCAATTAATTTGACCCTCATTCTCTTCCAGGAACTACGCTAAATGCTATATTTTATTTTATTCTTGTAACAACTCTGTAAAGTTGGTACTAATATTATCACCATTTTACAAATAAGGAGGCAGAGACCACAAAGCCCTCTTGCTCATACACCTGGAAAGTAGCAGAACTCGGGTTCAAACCCATGTCTCTATGATTCCCTGTCCCGATTTTAGGTCATACACGAAGCTATAATTAGCTATTGGAGGTTTGTATTTTCAGATTAAAGAGTCATTCCTGTCCCAAGAGGTCGGAAGGAAGAAAGTTCCCTGTAACTGAATGAAAGATACATGATCGGCAAGCTTTGATGGGTTATGGGTGAGCGAGGTGGGGTAGAGGATATTGGAAGCACAAAGGCCCAACCAGTGAGGAGCTGGGGAATGATATGAAGAGCCAGGTGCCTGTGGGGGGATTACGCTGAAGAGGGTGGAGAGAAAGGAAACTCAGCTCACAGTCTGCCTCTTTCACAATTTTGCTTGGGCCAGATATGCGGAGTGTAGCCAATAAAAGAAACCCAGATTCAATAAGGGCTTAACCAGGATGGAAATTTATTTCTCTTTGATGAGACAGTCGAAGCTGGTAGAGCAAGTTTCCTTTGTGAAGATGTCAGGGGCCCAGACTCTTTCCATTTCATTGCTCTGCCATCCTCAATACGTGCATCTGTCTTGTGTTGTGGATGGGCTGCTCCACTTCCACTGCCCTATTCCAGCTACTGGCACCAGATCCAGAAGTTACACGTGCAGCTTTCCTCTGTATATCTTTGGCTAAAACTTAGTCCTGTGGCCACATCTGGCATCAGAAGAGGCTAGGAAGGCTTCCCTGGTGGCGCAGTGGTTGAGAGTCCGCCTGCCGATGCAGGGGACGCGGGTGCGTGCCCCGGTCCTGGAAGATCCCACGTGCCGCGTTGTGGCTGGGTCTGCGAGCCATGGCCACTGAGCCTGCGCGTCCAGAGCCTGTGCTCCGCAACGGGAGAGGCCACAACTGTGAGAGGTCCGCATACCGCAAAAAAAAAAAAAAGAGGCTAGGAAATGTAACTTTTGTTTGTTTGTTCATTTTGTTGTTTTTTGTGGGGAGTTGTGTGCCCAGCTGAAAATAAGGGGTTCTATTATTATGAGAGAAAGGGAAAATGGATAGTGAGAGAAATTCAGCTGTCTGCCTCAGTAGGCCCTTTCAGCGTGGCTTAGGGTCCCTTCCCTTTGTTAAAAGCAGAATATCATTACAAAATACATTTCAAGGGCTTCCCTGGTGGTGCAGTGGTTGGGAGTCTGCCTGCCGATGCAGGGGACACGGGTTCGTGCCCCTGCATCGGTCCGGGAAGATCCCACATGCCGTGGAGCGGCTGGGCCCATGAGCCATGGCCGCTGAGCCTGCGCGTCCAGAGCCTGTGCTCCGCAACGGGAGAGGCCACAGCAGTGAGAGGCCCGCATACAGCAAAAAAAAAAAAAAAACATTTCAAAACCTGCTTTTTTCCACCATAACAGAGGTCACCACCAGCTACCCAGCCACCTGACCAGAAAACCTGGGATTCTCCTTTGCCGCCTTCTTGCCTGTTCTCTGACAGGAAGCAAGTTCCATGAAGGCAGAGAATGTCTGTGCTGTTTGTCATGTTCCAGAGCCCAGCAAGGGGCCAGGAGCGTCACTTTCTGCTCAAACCCTGTCATATCCCCATGTTCTCAGGATGAAGTTAGTGCTCCTTTGGCGGCACTCAGACCCTTTATTGCCTGCCCCTGTCCAATCCTTCACGCCTCCTTTCTACAGCCTGCGGGTCCCTTCCCCGAAGCCATTCTGCGTTTTTCCCGATGCCCCACATGCCGTGTGGCGCGCTGTTACTGTCGCCTGACCCAATCCCATTCCTCAACCAACTATTGAGGCCTCAGCTCCGATGTCACTCTCTCCAGGAAGTTTCTTGGATCCTATTCTCATTCTAAACCTCCAGGCCCCTCTCTTCTGTTCCTGTCTCTGCTGAGCGATCCTCTATTATAGCATTCCTCATTTTTCTTATCTCTGGAGGCCTGAGACCTCCAGGTTTTGTCTCTATCCCCCCAGCACATTACACAATGTCTGATATATCGCTTAATAAGTGTATGTCGAGTCCACTTACAACTCCAAGAATCAAACCGTGCTCAACACTTGTGTATCATGCACCTCACAAACCAGGACCAAGCAGAGTGTGGTCAGGACAAAGCCAAACCCGTTCCACAGACATTTATTGAGCACCTGCTTTGTGACTGGGAATGAGAGCCAGGTGTGGAACAATCCTTTCCCACAGAGAGCTCCTAGACCCATGCGGAGGACAAGCCACACACCCAGCTAAGAGTTCTCACCTAACAGATATGTCGTGGCCACCTTCTTCTCTCCCGTGGGGAATTCGCCCTCCTGGGGCCTGGAGGTGGAGCTTGTACCAGCCTAGAGCGGTCTTCCACCCCAGCTGCCCCAGGCCACGTGGGGAAGTGGGCCAGCGAACCCGCTTCAGAGAACAACTCAGGGCCCTGCGCTTTTCACACTATTTCAGATTTGCAACCTTGTCTCCTGCCTCAGTGCCACTGAGACATCTCAGGGCCTTTTATTCAGTCCCTTAACAACGGCGATTAAAGGCAAGCAAAGTGAGGCACCATCCAGCCACTGCAATGAAAGAAAATATCAGGGGCAATTTAGCTTCAAGTCTGAGAACAACACAGGCAATCAGTTTTTTGCCCCTTAGTATTTTTCAGGCACAGAATCTCAGATCTGGAAAGAGATCCAAATCTGTCCCAACACATCTGGTTTCAAAGAAAAAGGTCACGTTATTTTTTTCCTGGTATTTGCAAACCCAAGGATCAGACACTGAGCGGCCTGGCTGCCTTTGCTTGGGTGAGGAAGAGCTCAGAAGAGAGCTCTGAGCTCTTGGAAGGGGATGAAGGCCAGACGTTGCTCATTGGTTTGTCACCCAGCAGTCACCTGGAGCCTCCTTCCAGACAGCCCCCGTGTCAGGCGCTTCAGAGACAGAGATCCATTCTGCCGTGCTTCCACCAGGCAGGGCATGACACGTGTGCAAGGTCATGTGTTATTGTAACAAAAAACTGTAGACAACTTAAGTGTCCATGGCTAACAAGCCACTTGATAAATTATGGTCCTCCCATATTATGGGATGTCAGGCAGCCATTAAAAAATATATTATCTCTAAGATTTGTTGTTATGAGAAGAAAAGAAGCTTCGGAACAGTGTTAGATATTTGTTGTTATGAGAAGAAAAGAAGCTTCGGAACAGTGTTAGATTTGATTATTACAAAAAAGGGATCTATCTGTCTACACACACATACATGTGGGCATATGCAGTCTTTTTTTTTTTTTTTGGCCGTACCACGTGTGTTCCCTGACCAGGGATCAAACCTGCGCCCACTGCATTGGAAGTGGGGAGTCTTCACCACTGTGCCGTCGGGAAGTCCTGCAAACATGCAGTCTTAGATGCTTACTGGCTTACTGTTGATGCTCTGGGAAGGGAAACTGGAGACTTTAGGGTGAGAAGAAGACTTAATCTTCACTATATATGTTTCAATAATGTCTGAATTTTTAAAAAACAATCTTAAAAAGAATGCTCCTTCTTGAGTTAAAAAAAATGCAACATGAGTTGAATACCACTCTTGAATACCCTGCCAGGCAGTGGACGTGCGTCATCTCATTCACTCTTCACAAAACCCATGAGGAAGGTATTGTTGCCTCCAAATAACAGGTGAAGTAAGACAGCAGCAGCTATGGAGAGCCAGCAAGGGCCAGCGCACCAGGCCCAGGGCCTTCAGAGCTGACTGAGCCCCAGTTCCCAGAGTAAGTCTGGGAAGTCAGGCCAGGAAGGTAATGCCCGGTAAAGCGGCCACGATCTGGCCAAGGGGACAGGACTGCTTGGGGCAGATAGCACAGGGACATCAGGGGACGCTTCTTCCTGAGGTCTGAGCCCTGAAGATTGAGGAGGATTAGCCAGGAGGAGTGGGAGCGAGGTGAAGGGTGAGTAGCACATCTGGGGGACAGAGCAGCAAAGGTCAAGAAACAGGCTGAGGGGAAATGGTGCCCCACAAAGGCTGCAGGTCCGGGTATGATGAGTGGTGGAGATGAGGCTGCAGACAAAGGCTGGAGCACAGGAAGGAGGTCGTGGGTGGCCAATGCTGAAGGTGGCCAGGAGCCACTGCAAGGTTTAAACAAAGGAGGAGGGCTTGCTCCTTCCTCATCACCTTCACTCTTTTTTTTTTTTTTTGCGGTACGTGGGCCTCTCACTGTTGTGGCCTCTCCTGCCCCGGAGCACAAGCTCCAGACGTGCAGGCCCAGTGGCCATGGCTCACGGGCCCAGCCGCTCCGTGGCATGTGGGATCTTCCGGGACCGGGGCACGAACCCGCGTCCCCTGCATCGGCAGGCAGGCTCTCAACCACTGCGCCACCAGGGAAACCCACCTTCACTCTCTTGTCTGTTCTTTTTAACGCTGATTACCGTCTACAAAATCCTGTTCATAGTTTACTTGTTTATTGTCTGTCTCCCTCAACTAATACATAAGCTTTGGAGAGCAAGGACCACATGTGTTCTGTGGGCTCCACCATCTCCATGCCTAGAGCAGTGCAGGGCACGTGTGGACACTTGGCATTGGATAAACGGATGGAGATTGACTGAAGGCCTGCTGTGCACCCCACACAAGTCACAGTCCTTGTCTCCCAGGAGGCAGACAAGACAGTGAGCTGGGAGTATCCACCTGCCCCTCCAGAGCTCCTCCCTGTCTTCTCCATCCCCGCCGCATCCTGGGAGGTGGGCCTGCAGGGGCTGCCTCACCATTGTAGAAGTTCCCTTATGCTCCGGCTTCTGGGAGAGGCCAGCCAATGGACAGCATCACCAGGAGATCAGAGAGAGCGGGCTCCCTTAAGCCTGTCTTTTATTTTCTGTATCCTGAAGCTTTGACGTCTAGGGCCTTGCAGACCTCAGAGGATGCCTTTATATGCAAATTTACCCATCCAGAGTTCTTATTCCCAGCTGCCTTCTTTATCAGCTCTCTCACTCTGGGCCACTGTCCCTCTGCCCTGGACCAGGTACCAGACAACTAGAGACAGCCTTTAAACCCCATTGTTTAAACTAGCCAATCCTAAGCTTTCTTATCCTGCCTCCCTTTTTCCTTCCAGTAGAAACCACAATAAAGGCTCTGGTCACGTTTTCTACTGTCTCCCTCTGCCTCCTGACCAATTCTGGTACCTCCCTATGGACCCCTCGCACAGTGGCATGCTACGCCTCCTGTTTCTAGGGAACTGTAAGTATAAAAACTTCTTCCTTCATGACAGTCATTTCGTGTCTGTGTGTCTTAAGGTACTAGATAAAACAAATCCTGAGTACCCTGGAAACTGGGCACAGTGAGGTCAGGATATGTATTCCCTTGATGCCCTGCCCATGGAGGGCTGGCTGCATCCCTCAAGCGAAGGTCACAGCTCCCGTCCAGGTGGCTCTCTCCACATCACTCTGGCCTCCTAGGTTCTGGTAACCGCCCTCCCTTATTGCCCCTTCGGGCAGTGGTGATCAGCTCTTACTACTCTCTGCGTTTTCCCTATACCTTGTCCACTCCTTAGTAAATAGTCCCTTTACTAAACTCCTCGAATAATCCTCATCTGTGTGTGCCATCTGCTTCCTGGCAAGACCCCAGCTGATACAGAGCACTGTACCATTGTGCCCAGCAGGTTCTTAACAGTTACTGAATGAAGATAGAATGAAATGCATCAGGGAAGAGGGGTACAAGATGCTAGAATAAACAAAGGAGGTAGAAACCTATTGTGTTAGGATCAGGGAAGTTTTCAGGCAGGAGTTGGCACTTGCATTGGGCCCGGAAGGATGAGGAAAATTTCAGCAGGCATTGGAGACTGGGGTATGAGGAAATATTTCCCAGATAGAGAAGCCAGCTCACATGGAATGGTGACAACTGGAGAAAAGCAAGGCTTGTGTGTGGAACAGCAAGAAATCCAGTTTGATGGAAGGACAGTGTTTGCGAAAGGGAGTGGTAGGTGATGCAGCTTGAGTGATGGGTTGGGAGTGAACCACGGACGGAGGTCAAGGCAGGCGAAGAAATTGGGATTTGCTGCCATTCTGCAAAAGTACGGCCATGGAGACACACCCAAGCAGGAGTGCATAGACGGAGCATAGTTTAGGAGGTGATGGGGAGAACAGAGGGCAGGGGCAGCGGAGAGAATTCTGCAGGTAGGGAGACCAGCAAGGAGGATCCGGCAGGAATCCACTCAAAAGTCAAGAGAATGAGGATGGAGAGAACAGGCGTGACAGCAGGGGTGGGAGTAAGGGGGCAAATGTGTCCACGAAGCAGGCCAGGTGAACAGTGCCCCACGTCAGGGTTCCTGGAGGTGGGTCAAAGGCAGGAGCCTCTCACTGCTGCTCTTTCCTCAGGCCCGGGTTCCATCTTCTTGGGAAGCCCTCACCTGTGTTCCACCAAAGAACAGTGAGAGAGGCTGGGGAGAGGAGCTCAGGTCCCAAAGTGATAGGAACCAGAGGTTTTGAACCAGTTCTGTTGAGTTCCCAGGATCATTGTCACCCCCATGTAGAGAGGTGGGGAGGGGTCCACTTAATTTCCTCCAAAAGTTGGGGTGAAAAGAGCCATTCTCCTAGGCACCATTTTTCTTTCTCTTCCTGATCATAACGGTGATAAGACCAGGGGCTCTGTGGTGGAAAGAGCATGGGCTCTGGAATCAGACCTGGGTCCCGGTCCCAGCAAGCTGTGTCAGACTGGACAAGTTACTTAACCTCTCTGAAATTAGGCTGCCTCTTAAGTAACGTGGGAATACTAATACCTACCTGGCAGAGTTGTTCTGAGGGGTAAATAGACAATGCACCATATATGCTTGTATATAAGGTGAGCTTTTTGTCCCCCTGAAAACTTAGCCCTCAGAAGGAAAAAGGAACTACGTTATATTTGTGTCCCTACTAAGTCTTCCTATTATGGGGTGTGTCAGAGGCCTCTTAAAGGCCACTTCATAGCCTCTCAGACTCACTTGTTTCCAAGGTAACGCCCAGCTGCTGTGGCCACCAGCTGTGTGGCTTCACATGGGAGTAACTCATCGACAGTGTCCCACTTCCTGCTGCACCTTCTTCCTGCCCCTTCTGGGACTCCCTGCAGACACTGCCATTTTTCTGTGAGGTCCATTCAGTGCCCATGCTGAGCATCCCAGGAGGGGAGGGACGATAGCTCCCCAAGGGCGAATATTGACCCCGGGGAGACTAGGGCAGGGGTATGAATTCTTCCCTCTCATCCCCCCTGAGCCAAGACGCAATTATAAGGCCTCTTGGAGGGTGTCTTGAGAGATGGAACACTTGCTTGCCTTGATACCGACAAGGCTGCAGCTCAGGAATGCACCTTATACCTGCCCCTGCCCAGCACCCGGCTCCTGCCTGCGCATTCCCTGATAAAGTGGTAGCTGGAAGACTTTGCCCGAGGAATTCTTTCCCTTTACATTATTTTGATAAAGTACTGTTTGAGAAGGACAAATTGTTCTGAAACGATGTTCTGTCAGTGCAGTTTGGAATGGTTATAAGGGTCGCTTTACACAATGGATTTTTCAAAGGAGGCAAATTTAATACAGATATAGTCATAAATCTGTATTATCTGAGGATAATACAGATTTAGTCATAAATCTAGGGATATGACCTCACAATAGCAAATACTAGATATCATTGAAAACAGGCCTTTTAAGGATCACTTTAAAAAGCAATACGAATGGGGTTATTTTATAAATATCATAAATACACATTTAGAGAATGAATGAAAAAAACCAACTGTACTAAGTCTTATGAAAATAGATGTTTGGAGCCTAAGGTAAATTGTCATTAACAGCATATTGTATGGATTCAAAAAGCAATGTTATCTCAAAGCAACTGAGTGGGACGTAAAGTCGCCGTGTTTTGGAAAACTGTTAGATGCCTCAAAAAGTGACTTTAGTTGTGACAAATACAGTGATAGTAAAGGGAATATGAAGAACTTATGTAGGATGGTTTTATGAATATGAGATTGGGAATGTTTAAAAGCAGTATTTCTAAATTACTATAATTTTTATAATACATCTTGATAAATTAATAAATATAACAGGTAGACATTTGTTTATTTCATTTACATTTCTAAAAGTTTATATCCTCACATTGGTCAAAACCTTTTTTTTGATCGTTAATCTTTCAAAAATGGAGGCTCATCATTCTTTTTGTGTTTGCTGTGTATTTAAACATTTGTGGTACATAAAGGGCTTGGCACAAAGGAAGGAGTTAACAGATGCTAGCCCCTTTGCCTTCTTACTTCCTAATTAATGGCTCAATTCTCCTTGCTCTTTGCGGCTCAGATTCCACCAGGAGTTAGTTTGCTTCACTTTGCTTTGTTTTCTCTAACAAGGGAGCCAGACTTGGGCTAGAAAAAGCACCTGAATCTTTTTACCTGATATGTCCTGGCTGTCTTTCTACCATACAGCTGATGAGGGGTGATGGTGGGGTGCTAATTAAATTGGGATAATCTAATTTTTGCGGATGAAAATGATATATCATTTTGCCCAAGAGATATCATTCTTAGGAGACCTCACTCTGCTTGCCTTGAAGAGGCAGGACACCTGCCAATTGCAGGTCAGAGCCACACAGAAAAAAAACGTGCAGGGAAATATTTCTTATTGGGAATATTTTCTCATTACCACAGAGGCAATGGTGCTCAGTGGTGGCTAAAACCAGACGGACATTAATATGGCTGCTTTGGGTAAAGAGAATCACTGAGGGGCTTCCCTGGTGGTCCAGTGATTAAGACTTTGCCTTCCAAAGCAGGGGGTGCAGGTTCTATCCCCGGTTGGGGAGCTAAGATCCCACATGCCTCACAGCCAAAAAACCAAAACATAAAACAGAAGCAATATTGTAACAAATTCAACAAAGACTTAAAAAAAAAAATGGTCCACATCAAAAAAATCTTTAAAAATAAAAAGAATCACTGATTTTTGCCCTTCCTAATCAGGGATGCCGCTTAAGAGGGCAGTAGGTTGCTTCATTATTATAATTTATTATCGCATCCACTTGGGGACTTCAACAGCACCTTGGCTCCCTAGCAGTTTGTTACTGTAGACAGGATCCATGCATTGATGGTACCATGTTCTTAGGAGCCACAGGCAGAGAAGGTGCCATTTGGGTATCTTCTTACAGCTGGAGAAGGAAAGCAATGGGTAGATGCAAGCCCTGGGACCAGGCTCTTGAGCGGTCTCTGGGTCTCTGATCACCCAGCAGGTGAGTCCAGGGCAAGGCTCTGAAACCAGCTCCAAAAAGGAAACAGAAAAATGGCTTCTTATTAGCTGACCAGGTGACCAGGGATAGCAGAGTGGTTTGGGGTCAGGCAGGCCAGGTGTGAATTTCAGGTCCTCTACTTACTAGCTATGTAAACTTGGGTGTATTAATTAATGTTTTTGCTTTCCATTTCTTTGGTTCAAAATGGGGATAACAATAGCCCCTCTCCCTTTCCCCATAAAGTTGTTGGAAGGATGAAATAAGGTAAATATGGGAAATGCTTTGCATATTGTCTGGCCCCAACTACTCCAGAGATGTGAGCTATTATTATTGAGTATATTACATTTTCTTTAAATCGCATTTGGCCACATCCTACTCATGTGTTATTAAGGAATTCCTTCTCTGAAGATACTGTTTCTCCTAAGAAAAATGTACATACAGATACCCCCCAAATTTTACAGATAATTTTAGAGAATTCAATAACCCTCTGAGTTCCAGACTGAAAAACATCGTGTGACGTAACACAGGGCTTTACTTCTAAACATCCTAAAACATTCACAGTTTCACAAATAGAAATATTACCTCACATATGAGATTACCTTATATTCAACCATTTCCTCTGTACTTTAATCTATTTCCTTTTCAGTGGAAGACGTCAACTTGGTTAATTACCTTTAGAGCTTCAAATATCTTAATCAATAATTGGACTGTTCACAATTTGTGGGTTAAGAAGTGGAAATCTGTGCTGCAAAGTAGGCTTCAGTCCTCAAATGCACGCGCAGGGTAAAGTGTTTCTACCTTTGGGAAAACGTTGGAAATGAGAAATCCTTCCAAGTTGCTTGAATACCTGACATCCTTTTGGGGGAAAATATGGGGAATATTTTCTCAGTCTTCTGAGGTTAGATGCCCTGATTTCCTTAGAGGTCAATAGAATTCTGAGGGACACATTCTGCTGGAATTTGCCAGTTTCTGTTACTCAGTTTTCAAATATTTTATGAAAGACTCTTTCTGAATCATTGGTAATTTCAAATGCCACAGATTCTTCTAGTTGGTTTAATGAATCAAATAGGTCATGAAGAATGACTTTACTAACCAAAATGGCGCCTAAGCAGAGCAGTCCAAGTCTCCATATCAATTATCGAAGCTTTGTTTTATAGTGCTGCCAGATGTGGGAGAAGTGCTGGATAAGGGTCTGAATAATGATTAATAATAATAACAACAGCAGCATTAATAGCAGCTGTTATTTACAGAGCATCTACTGTTATAGCACTGGGCTAGGCACTGTGCTCATCAGTTCCCATGCATTATCTGATTTAATCTTCACAACAATCCCATAAGACAGGGCTCACAGATGAGGAAAATGAGGCGCCAAGAAGAGCTTCTTTTTCAACTTCAGTGGCATCAAATCAAGACTATCCAAACTTTTCCAGAGAAAAAGCAAACCGAAGTCTTATGATTGCCTACATTATGGATGGAATCGAGTGGAAAAGAAGTAGGAAGTTAGGAGAGATGGGGGAAGGAGGACTTGCTGAAAATTAAAGTTACCCACAAACGTGCTGCTGGGGAGGATTTCATCACAACTCGCCGTGGAGGAGGCCTTGAGGTGGTGGTGGCGGACTGAGGACCACTCCAGGTCTGTTGAAGGGGGGATTCTGAAGTGTGAATTAAACATAGCCTTCTCCCTTCTGCCCTCCAGATTCTGAATCCATTGAGAAGTAAAAAGGAGTTATATAGGGAGCAGAGCATCCACTTTCTAGATAGCCAAGCTGATTGGAGAGCATGATTAGACCATTGGAAAACATAGTGGTTTGACCCCATTCCTCCAAATCAAACCTGGGGTACTGGGCACAGGAAAGCAGCATGGAGCATTAGGCCTGGCCTTACACCTGCGAGTCTAGGAGACTGTAAGACGGGCGTAAGGAGGGAACCTCAAGTGTGCCTTTAACCCATTAACCTTGCCCAACAGAGGACATGCACATCCAGGGACCAATGGATGTCAAACTCTAGTCATCTCAGCAACCAGATAATCACTCTCCCCACAGGAGGAGGATTGAGAGGTTAAGAGTGGGAACAGAAGCATTATTCCAGAAGTCTGTCCTCTGGAGAATAGAATGGAGGAGGATTGAGAGGTTAAGAGAGGGACCAGAAGCATTATTCCAGAAGTCTGTCCTCTGGAGAATAGAATGGAGGTTCCCTCTCCTCTACAGAAATGTGAAGACAGGTTACTGAACCTCCTGCCTCAACCCTCATGTCACCCTGACGCCCAACAGGAACCTCTACCATAAAGCCCTATGTGCTCAATTTTCATTCGCTTTTCTCTAATGGATGCCACATATCGCAGGAATCCAAGATGTAGACTCAAATAGAAATAGATAAAACAATAACAGGAGCATAAAGAAACAAAGTGCTTCAGGCAGACTCTCCACCACCAATGAAAGAATAAACTGCTACTCATATGCTGCTCGGGTGTGGACGTATGAAAATTGTATGTAAAAACACATAAAGCATATAGTTCTAAGTCTATCGATGACGTGGACTATGGTGATGATTTGTAAGATACAACACCAGATGCATGATCCATGAAACAAACAGTCGATTATTATGAAGTTAACCTTATGGGAGTTCCCTTGTATGTTATTTGTCATTTTTCCCTTGCTGCTTTTAATATTTTTTCTTTGTCTTTAATTTTTGTTCATTTGATTACTATATGTCTGGGCATGTTCCTCCTTGGGTTTACCCTGCCTGGGACTCTCTGCACTTCCTGGACTTGGGTGACTATTTCCTTTCCCATGTTAAAGAAATTTTCAACTATAATCTCTTCAAATATTTTCTCAGGTCCTTTTTCTCACTCTTCTCCTACTGGGACCCCTGTAATGCAAATAATGGTACATTTAATGTTGTTCCAGAGGCCTCTTAGACTGTCTTCATTTCTTTTCATTCTTTTTTCTTTATTCTGTTCCATGCCAGTGATTTTCACCATTCTGTCTTCCAGGTCACTTATCCGTTCTTCTGCCTCAATTATTCTGCCATTGATTCCTTCTAGTGTATTTTTCATTTCAGTTATTGTATTGTTCATCTCTGTTTGTTTGTTCTTTAGTTCTTCTAGGTCTTTGTTAAACATTTCTTGCATCTTCTCAATCCTTGCCTCCATTCTTGTTCCGAGATCCTGATTCATCTTCACTATCATGATTCTGAATTTTTTTTCCAGAAGGTTGCCTATCTCCACTTCACTTAGTTGTTTTTCTAGGGTTTTATCTTGTTCCTTCATCTGGGACATCTACCTCTGCCGTTTAATTTTTTCTAAATTTCTGTGATTGTGGTTTCCGTTCTGCAGGCTACAAGATTGTAATTCTTGCTTCTGCTGTCTGCCCTCTTGTGAATGAGGCTATCTACGAGACTTGTGCAAGCTTCCTGATGGGAGGGACCGGTGGTGGGTGGAGGAAGGTCTTGTCCCTCTGGTGGGCAGGGCCATGCTCAGGAAAACCTGCTTGTCTGCTGATGGGTGGGGCTGTGTTCCCACCTTGTCGGTGGTTTAGCCTGAGGTGACCCAGCACTGGAGCTTACAGACTGTTTGGTGGGGCTAATGGCAGCCTCTGGGAGCGCTCACGCCAATGGGTACTTCCCAGAACTGCTGCTGCCAGTGTCCTTGTCCCCACAGTGAGCCCAGCCACCCCCTGCCTCCACAGTAGACCCTCCAATACCAGCAGGTAGGTCTAGCCCAGTCACTTATTGGGTCACTGCTTTTTTCCCCTGGGTCCTGGTGCACATGAGATTTTGTGTGTGCTCTCCAAGAGTGGAGTCTCTGTTTCCCCCAGTCCTGTGATCAAACCCCACTGACCTTCAAACTTAGATTCTCTGGGGACTCTTCCTCCCATTGCTGGACCCTCAGGCTGGGAAGCCTGATGTGGGGTCAGAATTTTCACCCCTGTGGGATACTTCTGTGATATAATTGTTTTCCAGTTTGTGGGTCACCCACCCAGTGGGTATGGGATTTGAGCTTATCACAATTGTGCCCCTCGTACCGTCTCGCTGTGGCTTCCTCTTTATCTTTGCATATAGGGTATACTGTTTTGGTAGGTTCCAGCATTTTATTGTCAATGGTTGTTCAGCAGTTAGTTGTGATTTTGGTGTTCTCATAAGAAGGGGGCAAGCTCGTGTCCTTCTATTCAGCCATCTTGAGCTAATCTCCCACTAACATTTGACAGAGACTCAAAGGCAGACAGAGGAGTGGGATAGCTTTACAGGTGTAAAAAAAGGGGGAGGCTTCAGGTATGTCCTGATTGGAGGCTGTTGGCATGGGGAAGCTCCAGAGGGCTAACTAGAAATGGGGCATCCTAGGTGACTGGTTAGGGGATGTATTTGGCTTTCTCTGGTTGGTCCTAAGTTGGAAGCTGTCAGTTATAAATCAAGTCCTGGCAGATTGTTACAGAAGTTATTGTTTAACTTCCTGGATTGTCACTGGAGATAGCAATCTGGCTTCCTCAAGTCTGACTTATACCAGGCTGGTTTCCTGGGTTGCTTATTGCAGATAAAGAGGTTGGTTTCCTGGGCAGGTTACTGTAGATTGTGGGTCAAAGTTCTTTTTTTTTTTTTTTTTTTTTTTTTTGCGGTACGCGGGCCTCTCACTGTTGTGGCCTCTCCCGTTGCGGAGCACAGGCTCCGGACGCGCAGGCTCCGGACTCAGCAGCCATGGCTCACGGGCCCAGCCGCTCCGTGGCCTGTGGGATCTTCCCAGACCGGGGCACAAACCCATGTCCCCTGCATCGGCAGGCGGACTCTCAACCACTGCGCCACCAGGAAATGTTGCACAACATTGTGAATGTACTAAATGCTACTGAACCGTATACTTCAAAAAGTTTAATTTCATATTATGTGAATTCTGCCTCAATTTTAAAAAGTGGGGGCATATAATTAAACCAAAATAAAACCTATAGTGAGCATCCTACGTCTTTCTAAGAGGATTCATTGCTGGGATTCAGACATGTCCAGGCCTGCCTAGAAATTATGAGCTGGGCTGCCTGAGGGACAGAGGTCCGCCTGAGAAAGGATCTGCTCCTACAGGAAGAGAAAAAGGCAAGCTTGATCCAGTAGGGCATGGGGGAGGGTGATTCAAAGAATTAAGTGTTTCCGGCCCTCACCTTTCCCTGATGTAACTGCATGTCCCCTGTATTCTAGGCCACCTGGGTTGCCCTTTCCTTTAGTATCAGGCCCCAGCTCTGTCTTGACAGTAGGATACACTCCCAAATAGTGCGAATAGCTCCAAGGGGTAGGGCCGCTAACACAGCCTGCCAGGGTGCTCTCATCCCTTGTACCAAAGTTCTGCTCTGGTTTCTTCTCACACTGCCTCTGACCAATCTACTACCTCTCCACGCCACATTAGCTTCTTCCCAGCATATGTTCTTGTTGCTTGCTGGAGGCTTTTGTAATGATGGGATTGCTACCGGACGGGGAACCCCTTCCAGGGCCCGAGAGGGCTCCTGTCTAACACTCGGAAATGAATTGTCCGAGGAAACACACATACTGACAAAGCAAAAGACTTTATTGGGAAGGGGCACCAGGGCAGAGAGCAGCAGGGTAGGGGAACCCAGGGGAACTGCTCTGCCACATGGCTCACAGTCTCAGGTTTTAAGGTAATGGGGTTAGCTTTCTGGGTTGTCTCTGGCCAATCATCTTGCTTGTGCCCATATTTGGTCCGACTCGGGTCCTTCCTGGTGGTGCCCACATCTCTCAGCCGAGATGGATTCAAGTGTGAAGATTTCTGGGAGGTTGGCCAGACATATTATGGGCTGGTGTCTCCTCCCTACTTTTGCCCCTCCCGAATTCTTCCAGTTGGCTGTAGCTTGTCAGTTCCGTGTTCCTTATTGGGACTTCCTGTTGTGATATAACTCAGGGCAAGCAGTTATTATCCTGCCTGGCCAGGGTGGGCGGTTTCAGTCAATTACATCATTAAACAAGGAACCTGGCTGGGCACCAGGCATCACTTTCCCTAAAGTCCTGGGTCAAATCTACCCAGGCCAGTCTCATGGCAGAGGCCTCCTTCTGGCCCTGACCATCATCATGCAGCTGGAGCCTATTCCCTCAGTACAGAGGTCTATTTCCAATTTTCTCTCTCCTTGAAGTCTAGAAACATTTTCACTCCTCCCCCATCTCTTTTCTCCTGGACTGGCCCAGACAAAACCAAACGTCAGAGATCATCAAAGCCAGGATAAGCTACTAGTAAAAGCAGGACATTATTTCAGAGAGGGAAACATTACACAAACTTTAAAAAGAACTCAACCTAATTAGCAATCAGAGAAATACTAAATACAACCTGCACTTTATACACACCAGATTGACAAAAACGAGAAAGACTAACAATACCAGCTGTTGGCAAGGAAGTGGAGCACTCTGACTGTCAGAGTGAAATGCAGTAACGAGGGACAGTGTCCAGCAAGAGCACATGCTCAGTGTCACTGGCCTCACTAGCCCTGCGTCCTTTCACTTCATAAAGGCAGAACAAATCCTCTTTGCATCAACAGAAACATTCCAGACCAAGGTCTGGCCTCCCCTTCACGTAACCTCTCTGCCAAAGCAAAGTCTCCGTAGGATGGCTCCGCCCTCATCCCTTCAGGCGACTGGCACAAGAGGCAGGCCTGGGGTTCTTCCTGCCTCTGCTCCTCCTCGGGGCTCCCAGTGAGCCAGGCTGGGACCTGGGACCTGGGGCCCTTTGCTGCAGTGCTTTGCACCTGGACAACCGTCTCCTCAAGTAACAGAATACAAAGAAACTATAAGGGACTAAAAATAACGGCACACATGTGCAGCTGGGGCAAATTATGAACAATAAGATACAAAAAAGGCCAAAGTCCAACTGCCATTTCTGAGGTGCTGGGATTAAAAGCAGGGTATTACCCATGATCCCTGCACACAGCACCACCAAAGGGGTGAGCAGACCATCTAAGCCAGCTCTCCAGCGGACCCCCACCCCCACCCCATTTAAGGAACCAGCTCATTCTTCCCCCACGACCCGGGGATCAAGCATGGGCACCTGTTACTTTGTTCTCTCTCCCTTGTGCTGAAGCATGAGTCCCAGTAAAGCCTTGCCTGAATTTCTCTTCTGGCCTCTTATCAATTTCTGTTGATTAAAGAGTCCAAGGACGCAGCGTTCCTACCCTGGGTCAGTGTCACAAAGGTGGATGAAAGGATTTCCAGCTCCTGCAGTGCCCTCCTTCCCCTGGGCCTTGCCGCTTTAGGGCTGGCATGCTTCGTGCCGGGGTCAGCAGCACCTTTGGCCCTGGGCACAGCAGGGTCACCAGCGAAAATGGAAAGATTTAGCGGGGCTCCAACATCAAAGGGGCGTCAGCACCAGTGTGGGAGGCAGGGGCCACTCGTGCCCTGACACCGTGCCTGTGATGGCTTTCAAGTGGCCCTGGGCTAGGTCTCTGCAGGGAGCAGAGTGGGAGCACAGACATGCAGACGCCTTGGGTAGATGAGGGCATCCTCCTCGGCGCTCCAGGAAGCTGGAGTAAAGGCCCTTCCACGGAGAGAAATAAAGGCTAGGACCAGCTGGTGATGAAGGATGGTACATATTGGTTCTCCAATTTGATACCCTGCTGGCCTGGCTGGAAACCAACAACAAAATGCTAGTAAATCAGGTAATCCTCTGGTGCCAATTCTGTAGAATGCTTCTCAAAGGGAGGTCTTCAAACTGTTAGCATCAGGACTTCCCTGGTGGTCCAGGGGTTGAGATTCTGCCCTTTCAATGCACAGGGCACGGGTTCAATCCCTGGCCGGGGACCTAAGATCCTGCCTGGCGCAGACAAAAAAAAAACAACAAAACTATTCACATTAGCATCAGGTGCAAATTTGTTTAGATCTGGATGCTCAGGTCCTACCCTAGGCCTCCTGACTGAGAGCTGAGGAACCTACACTTTAAGGAATTCCTCAGGGGACTCATGTTTCCCCGCCATCAGGGGATTCAGGAGCCTCTCTGCGAAGACAGCTGAGCCTCGAGGACACCTGGGCTCCGCCTCCTCCTATTAGCTCAGTCTCTTCACTAATGATCAGGGAGCCCCACACATCCAAGGGACTCAAGGATTGTCCTCCAGGCGCATTCCATCTGCAGAACACAAACTCCTCGTGCCAGAATTCCTTTAAGAGGCTTTGTTTTGTAGAATGTCTGAACAGTGTCCTTCAAGGAGATGTTCATTTTCCTAACGGGTTGTCAACATCATTTTTGGCTTTAATTGTGATTTTGTGAAACATGAGATTTGGGACGCGTCTTAACACAGTTTAGTCTGTTATATCCCGAAAGCCGCTTGGGATTTGTTCCCTTAATGTACGTATCACATAAAGGGAGGAGGGGGCAGGGGGCTGTGTGCAGAGCTTCAGGTGCCTTCACCCCCTGCCCTCGCCTCACAGAGGTGGGCTCCAGGTCAGCTTGCCCTTTAGTGTACCGGGTTGCCTGAGTTTTTTCCCATGGGTACGCTCTGTATCTTCTTCCCTCATTTCCCCCCTCCAGCTTTTACTCTGGAGTCTGTAAAGGTAATAACGCCAAAGACAGACCAAAAGCAGGATTTTACACATTGACTTGAATCTCTTGTTACTCACAGTTTGGAATTGTTACTTAGTTACCAGAAGAGTCTGGCTTGGACTCCAAGAAAATTAGTCTGACGCTAAAAACTTAAAAATGCCAGATGTGCTCCAATGTTTAGACAGGCTTGGCAGATGAAAAGTTCCAGAATTGGAAAATGGTACAAGCATGAAACCCACTCAAAATTCACAGACCTCTGCATTTACGCATTTTCCCCTCTTTTTTCTCCTCCTGGTCAATTAATTGCGTATGGGTGGGCCGCAAATCCGTGCTCTGACAAACATTCCTTCACCTGCAACAAATGATTTATCGTGGCTTTTCCCAGAGGCAGTCTACATTTCTGTGAACTTAAAAAAGCAGTGGGGCTTCCCTGGTGGCGCAGTGGTTGAGAGTCCGCCTGCCGATGCAGGGGACACGGGTTCGTGCCCCGGTCCGGGAATGATCCCACATGCCGTGGAGCGGCTGGGCCCGTGAGCCATGGCCGCTGAGCCTGCGCGTCCGGAGCCTGTGCTCCGCGACAGGAGAGGCCACAGCAGTGAGAGGCCCGCGTACCGCAAAAAAAAAAAAAAAAAAAAAAAAAAAGCAGTGGTTCCTGCTCTAGAAAAGGAAGAAGGGGGAATCTCGATGGAGCCCCCTATTTTTATTTATAGAAAATCATAGATGAGAAAGCATTGCAATTTGTAAATACGTATGGTGTGTCTCCCCTGCTAAACCTGTGTTATTAACGCCACAGATCGAAGTCTGATCCAGTCCACCTGGGGTGGGATCCCTGAGGATTTGCATTTTTAACAAGTTCCCAAGTGGCGCTGATGCTGCTCATCTAGGGACCCCACTTTAAGAGCCACTGGTCAGAGCAGTGATTCTCTCAGCCTTGCTGCACTTTAGGTGCACGGTGGGGGAGGGGAGGGTTAAAAACCTGAACGCCTGGACCCACCTCAGAAGAGCAGTTGGTTGTGAAAGTCATGTCAGCGCTTTCAGTCACTCTAGGGCTGTGTTTCCTCAATCTTGGCTGCACATCGATCACCTGAGGAGTCACCTGTGCTGGGTCTTCGTTTCCGTGCAGGGGCTTTCTCTAGTTGCGGCAAGCGGGGGCCACTCTTCATCGCGGCGCGTGGGCCTCTCACTGTCGTGGCCTCTCTTGCTGCGGAGCACGGGCTCCAGACGCGCAGGCTCAGTAGTTGTGGCTCGCAGGCCCAGTTGCTCTGTGGCATGTGGGATACCTCCCAGACCGGGACTCGAACTCGTGTCCCCTGCACTGGCAGGCAGATTCTCAACCACTGCACCACCAGGGAAGCCCACCTGGGGAGTTTTTAAAACCCTAGCGCCCAGGCTTCCGCTCACCTCAGGCCTATTCCCAGGCATTAGTGGTTTTCAAGTCTCCCCAGGTGAGTCACACATGCAGCCTGCAGCGTGGAGAGCTGCCGGAACGCAGGACCCTTATCACTGAACAGATGCCATGGCTCTGGGAGGGGCGCGTGCGCTTCAGAGTTAAACCCTAACCGGCGTCAGGAGCAGTTTCTTTTTTCCGTCTTTTCTCCCATGAAGTGGGTTTTGAATTAGAGGCTCTAAATCCGCTTATGTTAATGCTGGAGGGGTTCGATGGCATTTTAATGGTCACAGAAGCAAAGAGGATCACTACACTCTTTCGAGGTCAGGGAAGCTTCCACTTTGAACGAAAAAATGGGCTTGACTTCGCTATTACCTTCTTTTGGGGGTGGGAGCAGAGGCTGACCGTATCGCCTCATTGGGAAGGCGACGTTTGAGGGACACTGGGTGAGAGGTGAAGGAGCCTGTTGGTACGTTTGAACCAGCCCCACCCAATGTGGCTGCAGGCTGTGAGAGAGGAACAGAAGAAATGGAAGTAGGGAGGATGGTCTGGGGAGGCCTGCCCGGTGCTCAGGACAGCTGGGGCATGGGGGGGGGGGCGGTCCAGGTGCCTCAGGACAAGTCAGGAGGGGACTAAATGGGGACTCAGGGAGGCTTGGAAAACACCATTTGGCTTAAACCTGGTGCCGAATGTGACTTTTTTTTTTTTTTTTTTTTTTGCAGTATGCGGGCCTCTCACGGTTGTGGCCTCTCCCGCTGCGGAGCACAGGCTCCGGACGCGCAGGCCCAGCGGCCATGGCCCACGGGCCCAGCCGCTCCGCGGCACGTGGGATCCTCCCGGACCGGGGCACGAACCTGCGTCCCCTGCATTGGCAGGCGGACTCTCAAGCACTGCGCCACCAGGGAAGCCCCGAATGTGACTTTTTGATGAGAGACCCAAAGAACACACTTTCCCTTCAAAGAAGGTGATTTAGACTAAGTCGCTTTCTGGAGTTCTTAATCACACATGGGCCCTTAAACCAGAAAGGACCCCAAAGATCACCCGGTGTAGTTCTATCCAAACTATGTTTTGCTAAGCTCTGGGGATTCCTAATGGTTCTCTGAGGGGCCCAGAGATGGGAGGGGAGGTGAGAACCGTGGTAGAGCCCAGTAGTGGCCTGAGGGGGGGACCCTACCCCTCACCCATAGGCATAAGGTCTAGTTAGTACTGCACATGCTGTGCAGCATCAAGACAATAAAAGACAATGCAGGGCACCTGCTCGCTCCCGCCAGCCACCCTCCTAAGCACTTTCCATGTGTGAACTCATTCAGTCCTCACCAGCTCTGTGAAGTAGTTCTATCCCCCTCTTAACCGTGAGCAAAGGAACCCAGCGAGGCCAGAGAAGTTGTCCAAGGTCACAGTCATAAGTGACTGAGCTGAGACTCACATTGGACAGCCTGGCTGCAGAGCCCAGCCTCCAGCACTGGGCTGTCCCCCTCCGGCTCACTGCCGTGGGCATCCCTGAGTCTGCTTGGCCACACGAGGGAGGCTCAAGGCTTCCCCACCCACAGTTCAGCCAGTGTTCCTCCCAAGCCACTCCAAGGTGGCAAGACCCCTCCTCTTTATCTCCAAGAAGACACCTCTGTCTTTGCTGCTACAGATGAGTGGAGGGTGTACGTCTTCTTCCACGTGGTGGGGTAGGCACCAGCTCCCTCAGAGCCTGTCCTTCTCCAGGGCAGCCTGCCTCACAGGCCTCCTCCAGGCCAAGCCAGCAGAACCACTGTGGACAGGTGCTTCACTGAGGGCCGGGCAGGTCTCAGGGCGGACAGAGGCAGGGCAAAGGCTGCCCTCTCTCCAGCTCAGCTGTTGTCCTCTATTTTTCCCGAGAAGGTCCTTCCAACTCCGTCCCTCTGCAAAGAGAGGGCCTCTTCGGGTGTCACCTCGTTCCCTCCCTCCCTTTCTCCCCAGAAGAGGAACCCCCGTTCACATCCTCAAGTTCTTACTCTGGCGCTCACTGCCCCACTTTATTTGCAGAAGTAAATGAGGAGACAGAGGTTCTGCCTGTGGATTCTGGTAACTTGCCCTGAGGCTGCTTTGGGCCCTTTGAGGTTTTTCTCTGAGGTTTTTTTTTTTTTTTTTTTTTTGCGGTACGCGGGCCTCTCATTGTTGTGGCCTCTCCCGTTGCGGAGCACAGGCTCCGGACGCGCAGGCTCAGTGGCCATGGCTCACGGGCCCAGCCGCTCCGCGGCATGTGGGATCTTCCCGAACCGGGGCACGAACCCACGTCCCCTGCAAAGGCAGGCAGACTCTCAACCACTGCGCCACCAGGGAAGGCCCTCTCTGAGCTTTTTTGCAGGTGGAGGCTTGAGAGGGCACTGAGCCCACTCGGGTGAACCGGGACCCTTTCAGATCAGCCTCCTGATCTGAAAAGAGCCATCTGGGAGAGGGGAGAGGAGGGGAGGGGAGGGGAGGGGAGGGGAGGGGAGGGGAGAATAACTTCGCCAAGCAGAGGACTAGTTACTAGTTTCTGTGGGACAGCATGCAGCTTTGGATCAAAGGAGGCTATTGATCCCTTAGCAGACCTCACACCTTGTGGAACCTTGTGGAACAGCCTTTGTCCTCTAAGCTTGGCTGTGGGCCTCGCCACTGGGGTACCACCGTGATCATGCTCAGAAGTGTTCGCCTTCCCTGCCGATCTGAGGCTGCGTGCCTCGTACGTGAAGCCACTCTCACTGTAAACGGCTCTTCATCCCAGGAGGAATGGTGCTGGATTCTACACTTAAACTTGTAAAACTATACACCAAGGCTCACCTGATTTAGGCGGGAGTTGCACATGCTCTTCACACCAACATAAGTTTGTTGGATCCATGTAACTTTTGGTTTCAAAAAAGGAGCCTGTGCATGGGGAAAAACATCTGAACCGTGATATTGAGTCTTTGTTCCTCATTTTAAATTTAAGAAAACTCATTCCAAGGAGATGAGACACCTCTGGCATGGTTATCGAGCTCACCTTTTATGAAAGAAAACTAAGCCCCACATTAGGAAACAGTTTATGCAGAGAAAGAAGCGGCTGCGAATCTTTCTAGAATGATGAGAAAAGTGCTGATCACAGACATTCCTTGTCCTCTTTGAGGGCCTCGCTCTGACAGGCTCTCTCTCCTTTCTTTTGGGATAGCTTAGATAGAAAGTGTGGCATTTCAAGCCTATATATAAAGCCAGACCCTTCAGGTTTCCATCATTCTCCCTGCTAGGCTGTTTTGAAGCCTGTGCCTATATTCCACAAGGCAAAACCTGATTCTCTGGAACGTAGCCACTGTTCCCTTTTAGACTCTGGGGCAGTTTGTTTAAGATAAGGAGATGAGAAATAGACTGGATTTAGAGTTGCAGGCTATACCTGTACGGGCACGATGATGTCATCCCTGGGGAGGGGCGCCAGGGGCGGGGGGAAGGGACTCCCTCCACCACGGCCTCTGGTCACTGCCATTTAAAAGAGAAATTGTCCTTAACTTGGTTTCTTTCTTCCTCTAGCGATGTCCCTACATGGTTAGTCCTTACCCCAGGAGCTGTGGGATTCGAGAGTGAAGTGGAGTGAGAGGCAAAAGAATTGTGCTTAAGAACTCAAACGGTTGCAGGAAAAAAATGGGGCACAAGAGGATGGTCACGTTCCAGGTTTCAGGGGAGTCCCTGGGATGGGCCGCCAAGTGAGGGTCCTTGGCTTCGCGTAGGAAGGAATTCAAGAGCGAGCTGAAGGAGAGTGAAAGCGTCACCGAGTCCAAGCTCGCTCTGCTCACCGCACGACGGGCCAATAAATCGGGAGATGAAGTGGTGAGGCAAGAAATGATGACTTTATTCAGAAAGCGGGCAGACCGAGAAGATGGCGGACTAGGGTCCCCCAGAAACCACCTCATCAGGGTCTGGATGCCAGTTTCTTTTATAGAACAGAGAGGGAGAGGAGGTGAGGAAGTAAAGGAAAAAAGGCCATTTATCTTGCAAAATAGGAGGGGATGTGTTGATTTCTTCTTTTCTGCAGCCATTCACAGGGGGGGCAGGGTCAGAATGTCTCTCTGTGAGCTGAACAAAGTCACTTTAGTTTAACATTTAGGCAGAGGGGCAGGGTTCCCTGAGGCAGGCCATTAAGTGTATGATTATAATAACAAAAGCAACGGAAGAGCAAAGGTTAAAGTCAAAGAAACAGATCCAAGGTGGAGTCTGATTTAGCTCTTCCCCCTTACAAAAGCAAATTTATTCAGGGAGATACACACTCCATAAACAGAGTGGGGGCCATCTCAGAAAGCGAGAGGCTCCAGGGTATGGGGTTGTTAGTTTTTATGGGATGGGTAATTTCATGGGCTAATGAGTGCGAGGATTATTCTAGCTACATTGGGGAAGGGGTAGGGATTTCCAGTCATTGGGTCACCACCCACTTTTTGGCCTTTTATGGTCACCTCAGAACTGTCCAGGCACCTGTGGGTGTGTCATTTAGCATATGTTAATGTATTACAATGAGCGCATAATGAGGCTCAATGTCCACTGGAAGTTTAATCTTCCGCCATCTTGGGCCTAATCCATTCTAACCAGTTTACGTCATGTCCTTAATGGCTATGTCATTCTTTTAAAGGTTGTGCCCTGCCCCCTTCCCTCCTGTCTCAAAACTGTGAGTCAAAAACCAACTCTAATCCTTACTGACCGGTGATCTTAGGTCTCCATTTTCTGATCCTTAAATGGGGTGAGACTAACACACCTTTGTATCATAATTATAACAAGATAATGCAATGTTTCTGGAAAGAGCTGTCTTTCATCCGTTTCACGTTCTTGTTCCACTGTGTCTACTCAACCCTCTTCAGCTGGTTTCCTGTTACCAAACACTCCATATGCTGCCTTTGCCTTTGTCTAGATCACTGATGATCTGCGTGTGGCATAATGCAGTGGACACTTGTTTGTGACCATCTTCCCTGACCCATCTACCAAGCTCAACAAGCTACTCCTCCCTCCCCACCTGGCATCCACAGCACGCCTCCCACCTTCCTCTTCTTCCTCGGCCCCTCCTTCTCAACTGCCTTCAACAGCTTCTCCTCCACCCCTCCACCCCTCAGTGCTGAGCCATTCTTTCCCTCCCCCAGGGTGATTCCATCTAGTCTCCAAGCTTTAAGTTGGAAGCCAATGACACCCATATCAGTATCACCAGCCTTGACCTCTTCCAGGAATTCCACACTTGGGTATCCAACTTCCTCTAGGACATCACCACTTAGATGCATAGTGGTCATTCCATACTTACTATGGCCAAAACAAGACCCTTAATTTGTACTCCCTCACCCCTCCCAGGAAAAGGCCTGCATCCCAGGCTTGCCTGTAGGAGCTATCTTTGATTAGTTTTTCTTTGCAACCCTCTTCCCCTCCCCATGGCCCCCTTCCCCACCACCATATTCTAGTCCATAGCCCGTTCTGTCAACTGCATCTCAAATCCTACCTCAGTCCACTCCCCTCTTTCCATCTCCACTCCTACCACCCTAATCCAATCCCTTGTATCTTATTTTGGACTTCTATCATCATCTCCCTGTTTTTTTTCTTACCCCCTGTAACCATTCTTCCTACCCTGGCAGGATCATGCCCTCACCTACCTTGGCAACCATGCCTAGTCCATCCTCTCCCTCGTCCATTCCACTGTGGCCATATTGACGCTGTTATGATTTCTCATACTTGCCAAATTCATCCTCACTTTAGATCATTTGCTCTAGGGATTTCCTCCGTCTGGAATGCTCTTTGTTCTGACAGGGCAAACAGCCCCCACCCCTCCAAAAAGAGCACTATTTGAAAGCAAAGGGCACATACATTTTCAAATAACTTGCCACTTTATATAATCTACACCATGACTACATTTTTTCATCTGGGATGATTGGGAGCCGTCGAGAGAGAAACACACTCAGAAAAACACCTTTCTTGTTAATAAGGTAATGTGATCCCAAACGGAGGAATTCTATGAGGTTATATGTCCGTGACTCAGAGTGACTCACACTCCACTCTGAGTGTGGTACAAATACCTTCCTGATGCCAGTGGGAGATTTCCGTGGGTAATTTAATCAATTGGACCTGTTGCTGTGTTACTGTCACATCACTTCTTGCTAAGATGTATTCCCCCCCCAAAAAAGTCTTAGTGCTGTCTCCTAAACTCTTAAATTGGCAATGAGCAATACCTCTAGAACAGACGTTGTAAGGATAAAACATGAGGGTCACAAAGGCTGAATCCAATTCTCTTCTCTAAAATGAGACACAGAGGAAATGACACAAAGGAACATTTTCCTGGATATGACAGGCTCGATTGTTCTGCTAAAAGGGCCTCAGTGCACACTCCATCCTCCCAGAGGGTGAAGCCAGGTGGGCTGCAAATGCTTGGTCACCGTTAGACATCTCTGCTGGTTGTCAGTTGGCTTTTGAAGCTCCCATTCCTTGGCCCTTAGAGGACACGGTTGCACTTCAGGTTGCACTGCTGGCACCTGGGAGCACACCCATCATGTTGGGCATTTTCAGATATCTGCATGTCTGCCCTGGGAAATAAGAGATGGTGGCAAAGATCATTCCTCCACTCCCCACAGGCTGTGTGACCAGCACATTTCCTAGCCCAGGGGCAGGGCAGAGACTGACAAAGGATACAGAACACTTTGATCTGATCAACCAAGACATTCTGAAAACCCTCATTCCCCCAATAGTTGAGCCATGCCTTATTTGCCACCTTAAATTACTTTTGACCTACTTTGCTGAACAGGGTGTCAGAGGCAAAGTCCATGCTCCAAGGCAGTACGTTCTGAGAATAAGCTCATGAACTAAAACGGTCACAGAGATGATTTTAACGTGAGCAAAACACTAGGCTCATGCTATAGTTGGCAAAAGTTTGGATTTGGAATTTGCAATGTTGACCCACCACTTATTTCTCCAGCCAGAAAACGGGTTTCTTCCGGATCAGCAGAGAATTGAAAAAATAACAAAAAGAGAAAAGAAAAGCAACATGGAGCTCGCAACTATGGTGAGCTGCGTGCAAGTCCTTTCAATGCGAGGGTAGGAGAGCACTTTTATAGAGGGGAAAAGGAAATTGGGAGGGCTAGAGTAAACCAAGTGTGGCTTTTCATTGGCTGAGTCGTTGCCAGGAAAGAGGAGGATTGCTTCTTCCTGTCGGGCTCTGCTGTGGTCGCAGAACAGGACAGCTCTCTCTTCTGGTCTCCCAACTCTATAAACTAAGGTTTCTGTTTATTAATTTTTCACAGCAACTACTATGTGAAACCCTCAGATGTGTATTTTTACCTTTTACTCTTTTTTTTTTTTTTTTTTTTTTTTTTTTTTTTTTGTTGCAGTACGCAGGCCTCTCACTGTTGTGGCCTCTCCCGTTGCGGAGCACAGGCTCCGGACGCGCAGGCTCAGCAGCCATGGCTCACGGGCCCAGCCGCTCCGCGGCATGTGGGATCTTCCCGGACAACCCGTGTCCCCTGCACCAGCAGGCGGACTCACAACCACTGCGCCACCAGTGAAGCCCCCACCTTTTACTCTTTTTGAAGAACAGAAGCAATACGGAAAAAACAGACAAGAGTAAAAAGTGACTAATTCCCATAAGATTTTTAATCTCAGCACCACAGAATGAATAATTACCTGTTACCCAATAACAAGCTCGAGTAGGGCAAAGGGGCACAGACAGGAGTCTGTTCAAGTCCACAACTCATTTGCAGCTGACTATAGGTTTGGCATAGACTAAACACATTCTATTCCTTCTCTTATCTAAACTCTAATGTTCAAACTAGCCCACTCAGATAGGTGTTATTACCCCATTCAATGGATGCAAAAACAGGCACAGAAAGTGAAGTAACTTTCTCTAGATCTCAAAACTAGCCTATGGCAGGGGTCTGCCTGACCCCCAGTTCTCTGATCTCTGCACTACCACCCCTGCTTCCTTCTCCAAGTTGACTTCCCTGGCTTTCTCCTCTGGACATCCAAACATGCCCAAGCATCTCCAGGATTAGAAAAATCAAAGAAAAGGGCACAACCGTCATCAGAGAGTTCATTCTCTTCTGGTTACAGTCCTGTCATTCTCCTTTCTTTTAATTAATTAAATTATTAATTCGTTATGAGATAGATTTTAATATGTTCTGACTTCGTGCCTTGGATCATTTTTGCTGTGTTGTCAATAGGAAATGATTCTCAAATTAATTCAAGCAACAGGATCATCTGAAGGAACTTTAAAAAAATACAGATCCAGGGCCCCATTTCAGACCTGAATTAGAATTCCACTGGCCACAACACATGTCTCTGTTTTGGTGGTGGAGGGGTGGTGGTGGTTGTGTGTGTGTGTGTTTGTGCCTGTTTGTTGATAACACAAGATCTACCTTCTTAGCAAATTTCAAGTATACAATACCAATAGCTTACCATAGTCACGTCGTTGTACATTAGATCTCCAGAACTTATTCATCTGATAACTGAAACTTGGTTCCCCTTGACCATCTCCCCATTTCTCCCTCCCCCAGGCCCTGCTCTTCTATTCCCATGAGTTTGACATTTTTAGATTCCACATATAAGTGAGATCATGCAGCATTTGTATTTCTGCATCTGGCTTATTTTAATTAGCATAATGTTCTCTCAGTTCATCTATGCTGTTACAAATGATAGAATTTTCCTTCTTCATTTTAGTTTTTTGGCCATGCCTCGTGGCTTATAGGATCTTAGTTTCCCAGCCAGGGATTGAACCCGTGTCCCCAGCTGTGGAAGTGCGGAGTCCTAGCCAATGAACAGCCAGGGAATTCCCAGAATTTCCCTTTTTTTTTTAAGGCTGAATAATATTCCATCGTATATATATGCACCATACTTTCTTTATCTGTTCACTGTTTGATGGACGTTTATGTTGTTTTTGTATCTTGGCTATTGTAAACAATGCTGCAATGAACATAAGAGAACAGATGTCTCTTCGAGATCCCGGTTTCACTTCCTTTGAATATTTACCCAGAATTGGGATGGTTGCATCATAAGGCAGTTCTGTTTTTAGTTTTTTGAGGAACCTCTGTATTGTTTTCCATAATTCTCCTTTAAAACCAAGCATCTTCAAGATACAGAACAGTGTGTAAAATATACCACAACTGTGTTTAAAGGGGGGATTCTTTTTTAACCTGTTTGTGCACAAGATATATATGGAAAGATACCCAAGAAACTGGTATTGTTGGTTCCCACGGGGAGAAGTGGATGGTCAGCTGCTGTCTCTCATGGAGCAGAGCCACCCAGCTGAGCCCAGTCAAGGTCAACCAACCCTCAGCAGATTCACAGATGTATGAACAATAATAAATAATTATTGTTTAGAAGTAATAGAAATAAGTAAATCTTGAGAGTGCTGTGTATCTCACCATTTTACTGTAATAATTCCCTGCTTATATATTTATTCAAGTAAGCTACAGTGGTAAGAGTCAGGCTCTGGAGCCAGACTGCTTGGGTTTGAATCCCAGCTCTGGTGCTGTCCAGCTGAGTACCGTGCTCTGGTCACCTAACGGCTCTGTGCCTGAGCCTTCTCATCTGTAAAGTGGGAATTACAGGGCTTCCCTGGTGGCGCAGTGGTTGAGAGTCCGCCTGCCGATGCCGGGGACACGATGTTCGTGTCCCGGTCCGGGAAGATCCCACATGCTGCGGAGCGGCTGGGCCCGTGAGCCATGGCCGCTAAGCCTGCACGTCCGGAGCCTGTGCTCCGCAACCGGAGAGGCCACAACAGTGAGAGGCCCGCATACAGCATAAAAAAAAAAAAAAAAAAAGTGGGAATTACAATAGAGCCAACCTCAAAGGGCTCAGTGTTTTATAATATACATTTAAAACTGTGTAACTATTAACATAAAATGTGTTTATACATATACAGCCAAAAATCATGTGGTAAAATGCCGGTTGGTATTGTGCTGTGTTTGGGGTACATCACTATTACATAAAATTAAGAAAAGGAAGGAAATGTGCTCAGTACAAGTCTGTCCCGAGCCCTTAGGAGGAGGGCAGTGTTACGTTCATGCGACTGATCAGTGGTTCCAGAAGGACTAGCCTCGCCCAAGGCTGGCAAGAGCAGAGATGTTCATGTTATCTCCATGAGCCCACAGGTCTTCCCATCTGTGTAGCACCTGCCCATTCCAGGAACTGTAAGATATTACAAAATCATTCAAAATGTCTCTGCCAGGGCTTCCCTGGTGGCGCAGTGGTTGAGAGTCCGCCTGCCGATGCAGGGGACACGGGTTCGTGCCCCGGTCTGGGAAGATCCCACACGCCGCGGAGCGGCTGGGCCCGTAAGTCATGGCCGCTGAGCCTGCGCGTCCGGAGCCTGTGCTCCGCAACGGGAGAGGCCACAACAGTGAGAGGCCCGCGTACCGCAAAAAAAAAAAAAAAAAAAAAAATGTCTCTGCCAGAAGTTTAGGCTGAAAATTCGTCTTGGGATAAGATGGATTGTGAGGAATCAGTTTCTTTTCTTAACTATTAATTCCGCTTTTACTCCAAACTCCATCAAATCTGAAAAGCCTTTGGTCACCCTTTTAAGGCTTTGCTAATATCATAATGATGAGAGAGAGTTATCAGGCTTCCAAAAATCTAAGCATGAAGTACTGAAAGGGAAATCTGGACTCTCAGTCACAGGGGAAGAATATTTTGTGGCTTCTAAATTTAAGCATTTTAAAGGTGCTGAAGGTATCAAATGTTATACCTCTACGAGCCGAACAGAATTTAACAATTTTTTCACCTTCATAAACGTGTGTGTAAGGTAAGAAATATATCTTTAAGAACTACTGATAATATTTTTTGAGAAATTTTTAGATATATTTGAAAAATGTCCAAAGCAAAGAAAAGCAGAGACATTTGGATAAAAAGAATGATAAGAGCATCAATGAGAACTGAAAAAGGTGACAGTATGCCTCACACCGCTCTCTTCTAGTTTCCCACAGCTCTGGTGAGTTCTATAGTGGAATATTAGGTCTGAGCTAAACCAGAGGCTGAAGGCCAAGGTCTGTACTTCCTAGTTCTGTCTCTGCTGTTTACTTCCTGCAGAACCCTGTGCATTATCTCATAGGAAAATAGAAATAAAGGCTTAAATGAGCTAGTTACAAAGCAGGTTTAAATAATAAAAATAATTATGATGCAGAGATAATACTCATATATATCTACACACATGAAGAGTTGTAAACATGCAATCTTTGTGCTAAAAGAGACTTCGGTCCAGTCTCTTGTTTAACAGAGGAGGAAACCAAAGCACAGAAAGGTCAAGTGACTTGCCCAAGGTCACACAGTAAATTAGTGCTGTTGGAGATTAGAACATAGGTCTCCTGATGCCATTCCAGGATGCTTTGCCCTCTAGTACCTGGACTGCAACGTACATGGCACAGCTAGGTCAATGTCAAGTCTGAAAATGGAAAATAAATAGATATGGTTGAAGAATAATTATTTGTATACATTCTTCTTATGAAAAGTAGGGACAGATCATTTTTTTTCTCTCCTTGATAAGGGTAGAAGGGCAAGGAAATTAGTATAGATTTTAAAGGTTAAATGATAGTAAAAATAATAATAGATATTAAATAGTATGTAATTTAGTAATAATAATAGTAGTTAATAAAACACACTAAATATCATGGTGCCAGGCCCTGTGCTTATTACTTCACTTTTTCCTCGTGACATCCCTATGAGATTGAAACTATTCTTATCTCTATTTCAGCAAAGAGAAAACAGTTTTATGAAAATTTTCCAGTGAAGTGGTGGGTGGTTGGATGAGCTCGATTTTATAACCTCACTTTAACGGACACTGACAGGTGGGAGGCCATTCCAAGAACAGAAGCCAGGGATTTAAAACCTGTCACGGCAGAGGGAGCTGAAGGACCCCTTTTTGAATGTTCCTGCTAAGTTAAATGCATTTATACACTCATTTAATCCTCTCAGCAACCGTAAGACCTCGTTACTAAGGTTTTATCGGCTCCTTTTTATAGATGTAGAAACTAAGCAAAGAGAGATCGAGTACCTTGATGGAGGTGGAGACAGGATTCGAACTTATTTCTGTTTACTTTTGATTTCATGCTTCTGACCACCATGCTCTGCTTGCTCCTGAGCGTCAATTCTGTCATCCGTAAAGCAGAGTTTATAACACCCATCATAAGATTTGAGAGAGGATTATACCGCACAGTGCCAAGTAAGTGAAGGAGCGATAGCTATTAGCTGCTATGGGAACACTATTTTTGTGGAGATGAGGTGGGAAAGGAAGCTTTGCTGGAAGCCTAGAACTTAGAACTTGGAGTTTTCCTAGGAATGTTGGCTAATTGTGTTTTTCTCAATTCTTAATGCTAAAATTCTCCATACCTCCTTGCAGTTTTCCTTCTGCATACATTACTGAAATACGTATGAAACTCCAAGATGCAAATTCAGCTTTCTTATGAAAACCGTTACCAGTGAAAACACTTTATCAGACTGATGAAGAGGAGAGTTAAAATCAAAACAGCAGGCTACTCCCAAAGGGCTGTTCCTGTCGACCCTGGGGCTCTGAAAGAAAATAATTAAAGCGGGGCCTGTGCAAGGTTCCCACAGAGACTTATGAACAGAAACTTAAATACCTCAGCGATCCTGCCTCTGTTTAATCACTCCGTTGTCAGTGACCTCCACAGTGGAAAATCTGAGAGGGGAGTGTTCTGAGTGCTCAAAGTAGCAGAGACACCAAGGCAAGAAAGTGAGAAGCCTCACTCTTGCAGAGGCACTTGGACACTTGTACACACATCAGAAGTAACAGTTCTTGAATTGAATTAAAAGGTCAAGCTGTGAGGGACCGAGACCTGACCGGCCACAAATATTGTAATACGTTGTCTGTCCCTATTAGCGTTTCTTGTCTCAATCTGGACCACAGATTCTTCCGCCACTCATATATATACTCAGACACATGCTTAACTTTCCAAAACAGAACAGTTTGCCAAAAGAGAACTCCAGGACATTTCTTGTTTAAAACAGTATTCATTTCTTAGAATTGCTACTAATCAAAGCCAACGGTGACTTAATCTCTTAAAACTGCCACAGTGAGATGTTTCTGAATTCAGTCTATAGGGCATTCACAGTGTGGAAAACAGAAAGCCTTCAACTCCAACCCAGATTGTCACAGTACAGGTAGTTTGTTTTCATTCAGAGAACTGACCTTAAGCTTCGTAGTATCAAATCCTTTCTATTTTTCCCCCCGTTTTTCTATTTTTCAAAATTTGTTCCAGATAATGCTTACATGATAACCAGTATAAATAACCAGTCACCCAGCTGAAGGACTTCCCACAAGGGAATGTGGAAATAAGGGTACAGGGACACTGCTTGCTTGCTTTTCTGAAATGATTTTACAGATGTACCTAAATCCAGCTTTTGTGCTCAAAGACAAGACACACGCACGGCGCTCACCCACAGCGAAATTCACCGACCCATCCAAGTAAGTTCCCAGTAAGGCTGAGATCCTTACTGTGAAGAAAAGGGAGACGAGGGAAGGACTTAGGTCAGCTCCCTCAGATATCCCCAGAAGCCAGCTTCTTCAGCTTTGGCCGAGTGGATGTACAGTCAGCTCTCCCTATCCACAGATGCCGAACCCATAGATCCAGAGCGCTCACTGTACGATACCATTTTGTATAAGGGACTTGAGCATGGTGGGGCCCTGGAACCAATCCTCCACGAATACTGGGGATGAGTGTAGTTACGTGGTCATCTTAAATCCTTTCACAGATGTTTAGTGTAAAGTGGTTATCAATTTCCTCTGGAGACCAACTGGCACATAGAGTCTCTGGGACTCAAACTGGCGCACTGGTAAAAGAAGCCCTCATGAAAATGGATGGGCAGCAATTCCGCTCCTAGCTACACACTGGAAGACTTGACCACACTTGTACACAAACGATCATAGCAGCATTAATCACAATAGCCAAAATGTCGAAACAACTCAAATGCCCATCAGATGATGACTAGACAATCAAAATGTGCCAGACACAACATGTCACACATATTGTATGATTCCACTTAAATGAAATACCCAGAATATGCTAAGTCCATAGAGACAGGAAGCAGATTAATGATAGCCAGGGCCTGGGAAGGGGGCGGGTACTGGGAACTAACTGCTTAATGGGTATAAAATTTCCTTTTAGGGTGACGAAGATTATTTGGAACAAGGTAGAAGTGATTGTTGCACAACATGTGAATGTACTAAATGCCACTGAATTGTACACTTTAAAACAGTTAATTTTGTGTTATGTGAATTTTAGCTCAATTTTTTTAAAAAAAGGCCAGGGAATGAGATACAGATCCCACCAGAGAGGAAGAAACTTTGCTGTTACTACTTGTCCGTTGTCCCCAGCCCAGAGCCTCTCTGCCCCCATCAATGATCTCTGTAGTTGGTATGGGTATGCAGCACTGTTCCGAACCAGTTTTGTTTTAACCTACACAGCGCAAGCAAAAACGCAGCAAAGAGAGGGTTTATTGGCAAGGTGGCCAAGTCAGGAGACAGGAGAACAAGTCTTAGATCTGCCTCCGCAAAGGCAAGGGGCTTGGGTATTTATGGGATGAAGAATACAGAAGCAGGGGGAGCATAGGGAAAGGTAATTGGAAAAAGGTACAGTAATCGTCATTCTGCGTGGGTGTAACTAAGCTATAGACCTCTGCACGTTCAAAAGTGGAGGCCCTTAGCACCATCTGAGGGTGGAGTTTTCAGTCCTCTGACATCAAAAGGTCACCCGGTGGACACTTGTGTATGCCCAGTTGGAGGGTTGGTGGTCCTAACCAGTCTTAACTAGCTCTGCCTGAACTAAGGCACAGCTAACTCCAAGTTCCTGGAAAACAGTTCAGGCAAACATTTATCGCTTAGGCTATGCTCCACTTGGAGAACCCGCAAGTCTTAAAAAAAACCTTGATTAGCGAAGGCAGGTGAAATGGATTTGACTAATGATTACCCTTGGTTTCAACTGCATTGGAAGTTGAGAAATCTCCTTGCTACTGCTTGTTCAGCCCATCAGTGTGCTTCCAGTCAGCTGCCAACCTAGCCTCGCGCTCGCCTCTCACATCTGAAGATGGCTTCTGCCCTTCGTTGCTCTTCTCAGGGAGGGTTTGCCACTACCCATTAGACCATAACTGGTGAGGCCTTGGAATGCTGCCTTTACATGAGGACCACGTGCTCATCCTCACTTTGCCCCGGAACTTCAGGGGACCAGGGAGTTAAAGGACATGGGAGGATTTTAAGGTGTCCTTCTTGTTGCCAGAGGTGTCTGACCTATATACAGGTGGTTTTCCTGAACCAAGAAAATACTGTCAGATTCGAGGATATGAAAATTAGATTGTTGTCTTAGCCTGGGTCACCCAGAAAGCAGGGCCTGAGACAAACGCACATGTGCAGGTCGGTTATCATTTGGGAACTGATCCCAGGGAGGGGTGAAGAAGGGCGGAGTGGAACTAGGAACCAAGGAAGAGGGAAAGCCAACGTAAGCATGCGTTATCAAGTTGGCCCCTGCAACAGGGGACTACTGCTTGACCTTGCCTGAACTTTCTGAGGAGCCTCCTGCAATGTGTCATCTCGGAGCTACCAGCCCCAATTACAATAGGGGGAAATATTTGTGCATTGATACCTGTCCCCGTTTGATGAAGGGCGGCTCCATCATGCTCGCATTTCTGAACTGCACACTCATGAGTGTCCTGCAGGTCACTGTAGGATCTCACACGCTGGCATCAGAGAAACCCAGGCAGGAAAGGACAAGTGTGTTTGCAGTATTAGTCTGCTTGGAGCCCTGTCTGGAAGCTGTTTGAGTAGTGGCAGCTGCAGCAAGGTGTGGGGCTCATGGGATCTGCACTGGCATGAGGTATAAGTGCTGCAGAGGTATCGGGAGAGCGTTACACTTAAAGAAACAAACATCTGGAATGCCCGCCACAGCATCTGTGAATGGCTGGCGTACTCTGGCATGTGTTTCTGCAGTTCTTCATACCCACCCACCGGACAGCCATCACCAGATAAGCTCTGCCTGGAACCTCCCTTCAAGCCTCAGGTATTGACTGAGCACCTCTGTGACAGGCAGTGTGCTAGGAGCTGGGCATGCAGCAGTGAGTAAGACCACAGCATCCTTGCTCTGAAGAAGCTTATATTCTAGTGGACAGAGACAGACAATATAAACTACAAAATATCAGAGAAGTAAGTTCAGGAAACTGAAAATAGGGTGGTGCGATGGGGCTTGAATGGCCAGCTTACCTTGTTACTTTGAAAGGTCAGACAGGTGGGTAGTTTGGCTTCTGGTTCCTGTCTCCAATAGCTCTGTGACTCAGTCACATTTTTAAAAAAATCCATTTCAATCACTTAGTCAGACACAGTTGCACAATTTTAAGGTCTAACATTTTAAAACAATTTCATGATTCATAAGATCTTATGACACATAACTAATACCAACAGTGTCTTCTTAGGCAAAATGTGAGAGTCATTCTTAATTTATTGTTCTCCCTTGTATGCCACACACACATACACACACGTGTCACGTCAGCTGTACTTCCTGACACTTCTCAAACCCACTCTCCCTTTACATCCTCTCCATCCCCATAGCATGTGTGGTCCAGGCCTTCACCACCCCTTGTCCAGGCTCTGTGGCAGCTTCCTGATGACTGTCCAAGTTTTGCTTTGCTCTGCAGCCCCATTGTCTGGTATCTAGAAGAATCTTCCTCTTTTTAACTTTTTTCCTTTTTTTAACTTTTACCCATCGGTCCTGGTTATGCCCTCTGGAGTTTCAGTGAATAACTACACGCATTTATCCACACAACTGCCCTCCCAATGAATGAATAGAAGGACACAACACTCCCCACTTGTCTTCTCTCCAGCCTGCATCTCCCCTGTTCCTCACTTTTCTCATTGCATCATCACTTCCTGACCCTTCTTCCTCCTGGTGACCCATATCTGAACGTACTTTGATTTATTGTTATTTTTAAAATGTACTAAATTGTGGCCTGAACAAAGCACAGTGGTTCTATTTCCTCTTTTGAACTAATTCTCTGTTTTAAAAATATATATTATAGAGTGCCTCTCTGAGTTTTGACAAATAAATACGCCTGTGTAGCCACCAGTCTGGTCAAGGTAGAGAACGTTCCCGTCACTCAAGAAAGCTTTCTCTTGCCCTTTTTTAGCCCACACCTACCAACAGTAGCAACCACTATTCTGATTTCTCCCCCTGTAGATTAGTTCTGCTTATACAAGAATTTCACATAAATAGAATCACAAAGAACGTACTCTTCTGTGACTGGCTTCTTTCAGTCAACATAATGTAATTGAGATTCATCCCTGTTGTTGCATGTGTTGGTAGTTTGTTCCTTCCTATTGTTGAGTAGTATTGCCTTGAATGGATATGCCACAGTTGTTTATCCATTCTCCTGTTGATGGTCATCTGGGCTGTTTTCAGTTTGGGGCTATAATGAATATAGTTTCTATACACAAGCTGTTTTGTTGACATTTGTTTTTATTTATCTTTCTTTTTTTTTTTTTTTTTTGCGGTACGCGGACCTCTCACTGTTGTGGCCTCTCCCGTTGTGGAGCACAGGCTCCGGTCGCGCAGGCTCAGCGGCCATGGCTCACGGGCCCAGCTGCTCCGCGGCATGTGGGATCTTCCCGGGCTGGGGCACGAACCTGTGTCCCCTGCACCGGCAGGCGGACTCTCAACCACTGCGCCACCAGGGAAGCCCTGGGACCTGCCTTCTTAACAGAGTCACTGAATTCGGGGGGGGGGTCATTGACCTCGGCAACATCCCAGCCACACCTTGCTCTTTGCTGACCCCATGGAAGTGCTATCCTAGCCTACTTTTACCGTAAACTGAATGCTCTATTAGCCCCACTTCACAAATTAGATAACTTAGGTTCAGAGAGACAAGAATATAAAACAGTAAATCACAGTGTCAAGATTCAAATCCAGTCTCCTGCCTCCAAAACCAGTAACGTCTCATAGGCTGTCTCATTGCCTTTCTAGGTAGGTAGTTCCCTGTCCAAGCAGCGTGCCATCAGAGGTGGGAGGGCTGTCAGAGCAAAGTTATTCAAGGCCCTTCAAAGTACTAGTTTAATTATAATTGTAATCATAATTCTGCCCAATGACTGGGAATATAATATCAACCTCTAAAAGAGAGAGAGAGAGAGACAGAGAGAGAGAGAAAACAAAGTAGAAAGTGTTGTATTACTAACAACATAACTCACAGCCTGTCCACTTTTTTTTTTTAAGATTTTTTTATTATTTATTTACTTATTTTATTTATTTTTGGCTGCATCAGGTCCTAGCTGCAGCATGTGGGCTCTTGGTTGCGGTGCACGGGCTTCTCTCTAGTTGTGGTGTGCAGGTTTTCTCTTCTCTAGTTGTGGCGCACAGGCTTCAGGGCGCATGGGCTCTGTAGTTGTGGCACTTGAGTTCCAGAGTGCATGGGCTCTGTAGTTGGTGGCATGCAGGCTCTCTAGTTGAGACGCGTGAGCTCAGTAGTTGTAGCACACAGGCTTAGCTGCCCCGCAGCATGTGGGATCTTAGTTCCCTGATCAGGGATTGAACCCGCATCCCCTGCATTGTAAAGCAGATTCTTTACCACTGGGCCACCAGGGAAGTCCCCTGATTCATTCTTACCAGCAAGAATTGTGCCACTAAGTCGGCCTCTATTCCCATTATCTGATAAAGATGAAAGCCCATCTCCAAGATGAGATATCTTGGAAAAGAAATAGAACCACAAAACTCTGGTTTGCTGGAAGTAAACCAGATAGAACCTGACTTTTGCTGCTTTGCCCAGTTCACTGAATTTATAAAACAAAAATAAAAGTTAAGCCTTAGAAGGAAGGAGGGAGGAAATACAAAGAGAGAAAAGATTCAAAGCTGCATCTGTGAGACTCCCCTAAGCTTCCCTAAATTTTTTCCTAAACGAAGAAGAACCATGAGGGGTTTATTTGTGTATTAATCAGAATTCTTTCAGTTGCAAGTAACAGAAACCCAACTCCAGCAGTTTAAGGGAAAAAATAAATGGATATTGGTAGGCTCACAAGACTGGTAAGAGTAGATAGCGTCAGGTATGGCTGCATCTAGTTAAGGCAGCAATTCTCAAAGTGTGGTCTGGGGATCTTGGGGAGTCACTGAGACCCTTTGAGATCTGCAAGGTCAAAACCATTTTCATAACAATACTATGATATAGTCTTAGTCCCTTCCACTGTCAGCACCTTGAGGCAATAGGGTTATTTTTCTCTCGCTGGGGAGGAGAGAGGATCCAATTTCATTTTCTAATTAGAGTTTGAGTCCAAGTCACGTTCCCTTTTCCACTTGTTCTCTCACAAGTGTACAGTGGAGTTTTCCAGGGGTTACGTGACATGTGATATCAAGCAGATAGAATGCAGAAGTAGACAGTAGAGTCCAACTGCTCTTCTAATAAACTGACCATTAAGGAGATTTTCAAATATGTAAAACAATGTCATGCTTCTCAGCAATTTTTTTGTTTGAGAAAATGTAATTATTTTTCATAAAAATACATTAGTTATTTTAACCAGTAATGGATTTATTGTTACTTTTAAATGAATTAATATTTTAATGTTCTTTTCTAATTTTCAAATACAGTAAATATTGATAAATATAATACACATAAATAAAATTTCTTTGGAGTCCTCAATAAAAAAAAAAAAAAAAAAATCAAGCCTTTCTTCCATGCCTAGCAATCTATTTCTGTGAGTCTGTCTTTATGCCCCGAACCTCTGGATGGCAGAGTTCCAGGCCATCATTCTGCTGTTTTGACAGCTTTTCAGTTGTGCCCCCACGTACTGGAAAGCTGGCGAGCTATGCGCAGTGGCTTGGTCTTAGAACTGTAAACATTTTCAATGTGATGAGGCATTTATAAACTGGAAGTACAGCTAGGGTCCAGTGCTTCCAGGAATAATGTGTATAACCCAGAGGCTCTTTTTTTTTTTTTTAATAACCCAAATTTATTTTAAAAACTCAATAACCTACACATTCAGGAAACTCAACAAACTCCAAGTAAAATAAATGCAAAAAGAGCCACAATTATATACATCACATTAAAAATACTGAAATCCGGGCTTCCCTGGTGGCGCAGTGGTTGAGAGTCCGCCTGCCGATGCAGGGGACACAGGTTCATGCCCCAGTCCGGGAGGATCCCACATGCCGCGGAGCGGCTGGGCCCAGGAGCCATGGCCACTGAGCCTGCGTGTCCGGAGCCTGTGCTCTGCAACGGGAGAGGCCACAACAGTGAGAGGCCTGTGTACTGCAAAAAACAAACAAACAAACAAACAAACAAACAAAAAAACCTGAAATCCAAAACAAAAATATAATCTTGAAAACAGCAAGAGAATAACCACTTGTCACTTATAAAACTCAGAGGCTCTTAATAGGATACGTTGCGGATTTCTCCTGCTCTTGCCTCTGGGTGGGATCACGTGAATTTTTATGAGTTTACCCATGAGTCATGAGCATGAGACTGTTACACAGACAAATTTGGATCTTCATCTAGATTGATAAATTCTATAAAACCCACCCTACCACAGTTTCAGAAGGTAGTTTTGTAGAAGGCATTCCTAGACATTTTGTAAAACTCATTAGCCCTAATGTGGTGGAATCAACGTATCCCTACATTACACATATCTATATAACACCGAAAAAAGGATGGAAATAATTCTAGAATAAAATACAGTTGATGAGGTAAAAAGCCTTTAACTTTTATTCATTCACTCCCCAATCATTTTTTGATCACCTCTTACGTGACAGGAACTCTTGCTTGCTAAACATACAGAAATGATAAACACACTCCCTTCTTTCAAGGGGGCTCATATTTAACGGGAGAAACAAACCTATGTGCAAATAATGGTAATCCAGTCACTATGATGCCAAAGGTCCTTTGGGAGCACAGAGGAAGAGTGGATTAGCTGGGAGGCTAAGGGTGGACATCACAAATGAGGCTGCGTTTGAACTTGGTCTGGAAAGACGTGTAGGTGTTTGTCAGGCAGAAAGGTTACTGTGGGATTCCAGGTAGAGGAACTCCACATACAAAGACAAAGACTGTGGTGAGGAATGGTAAGTTTGGAAAATAGCAAGTCATTTAGCTCTATTTAGGACCTAAATTTCGAACAATTGCAGTGAGAAAAACTGAAAGCCTTCTGCAAATCATACACACACACACTCTGATGCTAAAATTATGTATCCACAGTAGATCTAGGTAGAGCAGCATGGGTCATGGAAATAGGGCCAGAAATAGACTGAGACCAAAAAAAAAAAAAGGATAATCTGTACTCAAGTAGTCTAACATATGATCCCAGTGACTCTGGACTATGGGTTTTCCCTAAATCCTGTGGGAAATGAATGGATGTTAATATTAGAGTCACAGAATATACTATTCATTTATAGATAAAATAGTTATGTTGCATACATTAACTCTAAAATAATTATTAGTTCAGTTATTCTCAGCAAATACCTTTGTTATAATGGCCTAAAACAAACATCCCCTTCAAGTATTGATAAGGAGAGGTGCAAAAAGTGAGTGGAGCACACTGATATTTGCCTTGTGGATAGAGAGGCCCCTATAAGATGGTGTCTGCAAAAGATCTGGCACAAGATAAGTACTTAATAAATGGTAGCTCAATGGTGACGAAGGGGCATATAAAAATAACAAGTGAAAATTCACAAGGCAGCCCAGGAAAGCGTTGAGCTTGCTGTCTGGGGTTTCAAGGAGGCTGGAATCCATTCAGGAAAGTTGAAAATCCAGGTCTGCGTACCTGCACATCAGAATCCACATCTATTCTATCTGTGTGGCACCAGAAGCCCAAGCTAAGAAATTAAAATGGAAGTAGTATAGGAACATTGAAAACACTGGGGTTCAGTAGATGCAAATGTCGAGCTGCTCTGTAAAGAATTTGCAGCTTGCTTCCCTGGTGGCGCAGTGGTTGAGAGTCCGCCTGCCGATGCGGGGGACACGGGTTCATGCCCCGGTCCGGGAAGATCCCACATGCCGCGGAGCGGCTGGGCCCGTGAGCCATGGCCGCTGAGCCTGCGCGTCCAGAGCCTGTGCTCTGCAACGGGAGAGGCCACAACAGTGAGAGGCCCGCGTACTGCAAAAAAAAAAAAAAAAAAAAAAAAAAAAAGAGAATTTGCAGCTCTAGGTTCATAGGACCTCCTCAGGAGGGGATAAGAACAAAAAACCTTTTCAAGGGATGAGCTCATAATCAAAGAATTCACAGAAAGAGACAAACCACCATAGAGGAAAATTAAGAGGCATAAGAGCAGGAAATAGTACAGTGGCCTAAAAATGACTTGAGGACAAGAGGTTTGAGAAAGTATTGCAAACAAATACTTCTATAACTTCTACCCACATACTAAACTTAATTGAAACCTGTTAAGAACAATAAAAGGTAATTCCATCTGTAAATTCTTGTCAGCCTCTTTTGTGCTTCGATCTTGATTTGTGGACTAAATCAGATATCAAATTCAAAATGTAATTTGATACCAATCTGGCCAAAACCTACTGAGTTTGGTCAAAACCAGTCTTTTAAAGTTAGGTCAAAAGTTATCTTGGGGACTTCCCTGGTGACGCAGTGTTTAAGAATCCGCCTGCCAATGCAGGGGACAAGGGTTCGATCCCTGGTTCAGGAAGATCCCTCATGCCTCGTGCACAACTACTGAGCCCACGAGCCACAACTACTGAAGCCCGTGTGCCTAGAGCCCGTGCTCCACAAGAGAAGCCACCGCAATGAGAAGCCCATGCATCACAACGAAGAGTAGCCCCCACTCACTGCAACTAGAGAAAGCCTGCGCACAGCAACAAAGACCCAACGCAGCCAAAAATAAATATATAAATAAATAAAATTTAAAAAATAAAATAAAATAAAAGTTATCTTGGAAAAGGCAGAGAGATAGAAGATGCCAGAGTCAAGTTAAAACAGGCACCTCATTTTGCCCAGTGAATTAAACCAGCTCTGAAATTGTCATAAGTAATTTTATCTATTCAAATTTCAGCTGGTGGGTCCATTTGGTTTAAGTGTAGACTTCTTAGCCACTTACTTCGTTAATAAGAGATGTCAGAATCTCGACAAAAACTCAAAAAAAATGTTTTTGTATCTTACTGCTTCATTAGAACAACATTCCAAAATGGCTTTACATGATTTTTTTTTTTTTTTGACCTGTGGAATTTCTAACTCTTTCTGTGACTGCCAAACTTTAGTGGGTTGACTAACCCGATAATGACACTGAAGCAAGGGCCTCAAATTCCTGTGTGTCCACCCAGAACTCTCCTGGATTAGCAGGTGCTGAATTAAGGGGCTTTTTGGATGAATACAATTTAAGGAGTGATAGATAATTTAAAGGAGTGATGATAGATAATTTCCATTTTATTATTAAAGGAGTGGTAGATAATTTCCATCTTATTATTTGATATATAAGGACATTCAAAATAAATATCTACTACTGCCCTAATTTTATTTTTAAAAGAATATTTTGACACCAAAATAAGGAAGAACATAATATCAGAAAAAAGAGCAAAGTCCTCAAATTTGTATAAAGGTAGATTTATTAAAATATATATTATAGCACCTTGTTTTCTCCATTTTGCCATGAACTAGTAAAATACTGGTCATGGTTTCAGATTGTGAGATAATAGAAAAAATATGTATTGATCTCTGCCTCCAGTTACTAACACAGAGCTCCTGAAGCCCTTGTAATTTCCTGGGTAGGAGTTTCTTTTATTCTAGCGAGGCGACTCTGGATGGCTCCTGATTGAGGACTGGTCACTGGGAAAGACCAAGCTATGACTAGAAGCTTAAAATTTCCAGCCCTGCCCTCCACTTTCTTGAGACGGGAGAAGGACTGGCAATGATGCCTCCATAAAAGTTCCAATAATGTGGGACTCAGAGAGCTTCCTGGTAGATGAATACATCCACACTGGAAGGGTAACATATCCCAGCTCCATGGAGATAGAAGCGCCTGCTCTTGGGATCCTTCCAGACCTAGTTCTATGTGCCTCTTCATCTGGCTGTTCATTTGTATCCTGCATCATATCCTGGTAAACTGGTAAACATAAGTAAGTGAGCGTCTGTGAGCTGCTCTAGCAAATTAATCAAACCCAAGGAGGGGGCATGGCCACTTCTGAATTATAGCCAATGGGTCAGAAGCACAGGTGACAGCCTGGGACTAGCAACTGGCATCTGAAGTGGGGTGGGGGAAGTCCTGTGGCACTGAGCCCTTAACCTGTGGGATGTGATGCTATCTCCAGGAAGACAGTGTCAGAATTGAGTTAAATTGTAGGACATCCAGATGATGTCATGGAGAATTGTTTTGTGTGGGGAAAACACCCATATATTTGGTCACCAGAAGTGAAGTGTTCTTGCGTGAGTAGTAAAAGAGAAAAACTCACAGGACATAGACTGAACTGTAGCATTTTCCAATACACAGATTCAGTGCTCTTCACTTGGGGATGCAGGGTACGTGTCCTCATAGCTGTGATACCAAAGCAGGGGTTGCATAACTCTAGAATCCCTGTCAACTTAGACTCACATTCAACATTAACATGGCAGACTCTACACCTCCTGACCTATCTTTCTCACTAGACTGACTATAAAACTATTGGAGTTTAGAGGATTCTTTATGGTTTCCATAGAGCTAACATACATATGCATTCTCTCCTTCAATCTAAGGAAGAAAGAAAAGAAAAGAGAAAAAGAAAAAAGAAAAAGAACCCTACTTCAAGAAGATCTTATCTTATCACAATCTTGCAAACGAAGAAACCGAAATTCAGAGCAGTCATTCATTTACTCATTCATATGCTCATATAGTCAACAAATATTTATTCCACGTCTCCAGGCCCTGTAGCATCCTGTTAGCTCCTGATGATGTTACGATGAATAAAAAATCATCTACATTCTTGACTTACTTAAGATATATGGGTAGTTAGCGGCAGAGCTGAGACTGAAGCCCAGGTACTTTGACCGCAAATTTTGTGCTCTCTCTAGCAAGCCATGCTACCCATTGTATCTCTGTCTTCAGTGGAAATAGTTCTACTACAGACACACAACCTGCTCCCTCCCATACAGTCCGAGCTCTGCATCTTGGCCAGATTGAGATGTGTGGCACTCTGGATTGGCTCCCATATTCAAACCAATATTCTTTAGACACTTGTTCAACATTTACTTAAGATAACTGAGCTCTGCAAAGGGGCTGGGGTAAAGATTAAGAATGGGGAGGAGGACCACTAGAAGCAGTAACCCAATCAGCAAAATAAAAGGAGATTCAAAGACCAGGTATTGTTATTTGAACATGAACATACTTACAGGCCCTTAATCTCCTCCCACCATCCCAAGCAGCTTATCAAAATAGTCTTTCCAAACATTTGTAGTTCTCTCCCTGAATGAAGATCCAATTAGTGCAATTTTCTCCACTTCCTTATATTCTAGTGATGCCTTAGTTTAACTCCTTGGTTGCCCACCCTTTAATCTTCCTCTGCACCCACTTCTTGTTTGAAACAATCTTTGTTCGGCACTTTGCCGAAACATATTCTCATTGTGCACCACCCAATTCAAGACCCATCCTTTCCAAGGAGACCTGTTTGATGCACCCAGAACATTTCATTTTCCCAGCTTGATCTCCACACATCTCAGCATCTGGTGTCCATATATTCCAGGATTATATCCAAGCCTGCACCCAGCAGTATGTGATTGGACTGACAGGTGTCCTGGTCACATGGTTGTCACAATTTTGAATATCACTGTTACATATATTGCTGGGTTGTAAATACTCTTCTTCCATGTTTGTCAGACTGAGACATGTTACAGGGCAGAGGCAATTTATAAATAGATATAGATGTATAGATACAGATAATTGTAATATGTTTAATGCAGTGCCAAGTGATGGATCATTATACATTCATTCATGACAGTTTTGAAGTTAAGAGGAAAAGAGAAATACCGTCTTTAACCCTTCACTTACAACTCCTCTCTACACTCTGTTTAATGGGATGTTTAAACTCTTCTATTTTTTCTGAAATAGAAAATAATTGGCGCTGTACTGAAAATATGTTAGGTCTGTCTTGAAAAATGTCTTGAAAAGTTCAATAGACAACATTTGAGAAATGCATTATCAAGTTCATGCAAGGTGGTTTTAGGTGAAAGCTTCTCTAAGGTGAACAAGACCCTCTTTCAATAGCAGTGCAAGCTCCTCTGTGAGGGAATTGTACAGTACTTTAACCACTCATTGCATTGTGGCCTCCACAGCTTTGTCAGAGGCATTGAGAGAAAAATACTTGTTATCAATCCATCACAAGGTATAGGAGTTCTGCAATATGTTAAGACATCTTAACTAAATCATCAAGTCCATGTGACTCTAGGTGATGTGAGCTCTCATGTAAGTTCCTAGACTTCACCCTAATGGACACTGAATAGCCACACACAAGATAGTCCTAACTCTTGTGAAATGTACAGTATTCATCCTCAAAAATGCTACACACAAATGGGGTAACTAACAAATATTTATTGAATAAAATTGAAGAATTGAATGAATGGAATTGGACTCTGTAGCCAGGGGTTGCTACCATCCTCAAATGATAATGAGATTAAATGATGAGAATTGTACTTTCTAATCCTAGCACTGGTCCTGGGGAAAGAGATCTTGGGTCCTGGGGATTGTCAGTAATTTATGCTTCTCTTTAAGCCTTTCCACTTCACTTATTTCAAGATAGAATTAAAGCCTACCAGCATGTAAATTTCAGTAAGTAGGTTAATTTGGAGACAAAAGATTCTCCATCGCAGCCATTCTAAAAAAGGCATCAACTATTCACAATAGCCAAGACATGGAAACAACCTAAATGTCCCTTGACAGGTGAATGGATAAAGAAGGTGTGGTACATATATACAATGGAATACTACTCAACCATAAAAAAGAATGAAATAATGCCATTTGCAGCAACATAGATGGACCTAAAGATTATCATACCAAATGAAATAAGTCAGAAAGAGAAAGACAAATACCATATAATATCACTTACATGTGGAATCTAAACTATGACCCAAATGAACTTATCTACGAAACAGAAACAGACTCACAGACATAGAGAACAGACTTGTGGTTGCCAAGGGAAAGGGGGGTGGGGGAGGGATGGATTGGGAGTTTGGGATTAGCAGATGCAAACTATTATATATAGAATGGATTAAAAATAAGGTCCTTCTGTATGACACAGGGAATTATATTCAGTATCCTGTGATAAACCACAATGAAAAAGAATATGAAAAAGTATGTATATACATACATGTATATATATATGTGTGTGTGTGTGTGTGTGTGTGTGTGTGTGTGCGCGTATGTGTATATATATATATGTATAACTGAATCACTTTGCTGTACAGGAGAAATTAACACAACATTGTAAATCAACTATACTACAATAAAATACATTTTTTTTAAAAAGGCGTCAACTCAGTTTCCTGCATGAAAGCCATATTTATTTGTTCAATCCCTTCATTCCCTGTTAATTCCTTTTCTCTTTTCCTAGTTGAATAACAATTAGCAGAAGGTAAGATATCAAAATCCCTTCTACCCTGTCCCCAACCAAAGTAACAGGAATCCTGAGTCACAGCACTTTGGCCCACATACTAAATTTGATTTTTTCTCTATTTTCCAAAGAAGTAGATGCTTTCTGCAGAAAGAGTGGCTGGGAGAGGCATGAGATCTTGAATGAAACCTTGTGTCTCCTAAAGAATCTTCACGGGCCAACTGAAATTATGCACTGAGGCAGCTGGTTTCTGAAAGCTGCATACAGCACCTTCCTTGGAACATAAATCTTTGCAGCCTGTGTAAATAGGAAAGAGACACCAGATGTGGGAGAGGGGTGCAGAAGGATGGGTGAAAGGACATTAGAACTGAACCTGACCTTTCTGCTTGCTCCAAAGGATGAGAAGGCCCTAATGCTGCAAAGATTTATTTGCACTAACAAGCTCTGATTTCAAAATGCAATTACCCGTAGGATGATTAAGCCTACAGCACTGGAGATTGCATTAAACTCAATTAAGTCCCTGAAATCAGAGTCATTATTTGGGGGCAAGGGGAAAAAGATGCACATTCCAGTTACAAGGGGATGGAAAAGAAAATGATCTAGGGCAGTGTTCCCCAAATCTGCTGCATAAGATTCATCAGAAAGACTTCTTAAAAACAGATTCCCTTTTCTCCTCCCCACTTCACACCAGCTCTGAATCAGGAAAGACTGATGTGGGGTCCAGGAATAAATATTTTTAAGCTTCCTGGGTCATCTGATGCTGCCAGCCCAGGAATGAGAATTGGGGAACCATAGGTCTTGGAGGCTGGTTTGTTGCCCAGACCAAACTTCAGTCTGATCTTCAGCTGGACAGACATTAAACTTGATGTTGCACTAGAACTGATTGGGACCGATCCGCTTACAAAGTTCACAAGAAACATATGTATAAACCAGAAAGCCAGCTCACTAATTACAAGGAGGGATAATCCTTCTCAGAGTTCAAAGTGTCCATGTTTGCCATGCAGAACACCTGGACAACCACACTCTCAATCAGATGAATGTCTGTTATTGATATATGAAATCAGATCAAAGGGATGCTCCCAATGGCATTTTCATTCAGGCTGCAGAAGTGAAGCAATAATCCTTGTACTAAATGCCCCAGACCAGATCTCCTTAACCTTGGCCAGAGCTGGAGAAATGCTGCCAAATTCTTGCCCTCAGACATATTTTTCTAGATTCTGTAGCTCCTAAGAGCAAACCCAGGGAAGGTTCTGCTGCCCATCATGCTTGGGCAACTTGCCTCCTCAAGGGCAGCTTTTCCAACCTTGCTGGGAGCAGTGTTGTGCCACCCCTAGTGGGCATGACCAGACACTTCCTGAGATGTTGCTTCTTATTGTGTTTTATAAAATAGTGTGTAGTTTACATAAAAATAAAACTTAAAAAAAGTTATCCACGTGCAAAACTATAGGTGATGAAAATGTTGGGTTTTTTTTCATTTTTTGTTAATTGATTTACAATGAAAATGATTCTGATGGTCATCCAGATTTTGCTAAAATCTTTTCTTTTGTTGTTAATATGTTTATTCTCCCTTCAAATAGCACACAATATATTTTTACTAAATTTCCATTTTCTTTGTTGAAACTGCATTCCATTCATGCACCTCTGGTCACCTATGTCATATTCCATGTGTTCACATCACTAGTACTTGGTGACTCCTTGACAGGTAAACTTATTCTCTATCCTTCTGCTCTGATCTGACACAATCTTGTGAACTTACATCCTAGTGGGGAGAAGACTTGTAATAAATATATCTTAAGAATCAAAAAATAAGAAAGTGTGAGTGCTTTGAAGAAACTAAACTAGAGTGAGAGATAAAAAGAGGTAGAAAGACTGGAGCTGGGAATTAGTCAAGGAAGACTTCTCTGCAGATGTGACATTTATGTTGAGAGCCAGAACCTCATAATTACACTCTCAAAGCATATTTATTTACAAAGTCACACAAAGCCTTATATCTCCATCATAAATACTGACATCGTTCAACTAAAGGAGTCAGTTCACGGTTTTGTAAAATTTGTTATAAACAGCTAATGGGAAAAATACATGTCTAGATAGTTTGAAAACTCTTCCACTACTAAACACAAGGAATACTGGATAAAAAATAACAAATATTTATAAATACACTATTTTAAAATGAAATATATATTTTAAATTAAGAGACAAGCTCACAATAAGGTAAGAGAAATCATCAGTCACCAAAAATAATGAGGGAAGTGAAAACCAGTAAGGTCAACATGAGCCTTGAAGCTTCAGCTGCTGCAGGGAAGGAGTTTGGATACTAATCCCTGTGTAGGAACAGGAGATAAAGGCTTAAGCCCTAGAGACAAGAAGTTGGAACTGAAACTGCAACATGAAGCCAGGATGAAGCAGTGCAGAATTTTAAAATAATTTTTTTAAAAATCCATTAGCTTTGGAGAGGAGTTTAAAAAAAATAAAAAAGATATCTCTGAGGATTTATAGCCACATAACCATCTGGTGTTGAAATTCATGCCATGGGCAAGATGTAGGAAACTTTAAATTGAGATAATAGCATAAAAAGTAGTGTTTAGCTGGTGATACTCCTGGAGTACCTTACAAAAGTAAAAGCAACACCTCTCTTGAACATCCCCTTAATGTGTCTCTGTAGGGATTTCAAGAGATTAAATTCCAATGAGGCCAAGTTCATTGTCTAAAACTGTGAAACATATGAGGAAACAATAATGTGAGAAAGAGTCAGCAAACAATACAGAAGACAGAATTAGAATTTTAAACATTATAATTCTTGAATAGAAATGATCTTTAAAAGGACTTGAAGGATTAACTATATAAAGAAGGTCTTAAGGAGAAAGTATAAGGTTCTCTGAAAATAAGTTCAGGCTGACCTTGAAAAGAGAACTAAATAGAACTTTTCGAAATAAAAAGTAGGGCAGTAAAAGCTAAAACTTGTTGGAGGTGAAAGTATTTGCATATTACATATCTAACAAGGAACTTGTATCAGGAATATATAAAGAACCCTCTAAATAAATTATTGATACATATAACAATTTGGATGGATCTCTAAGGCATTATACTGAGTGAAAAAAAAGCTGTCTCATAGGATTACAAACTGTACAGTTCCATTTATATAAAATTCTCAAAATGACAAAATTATAGAGATGATGGACAACAGATCAGTGGATGTCCAGAGTTAAGAGAAGGTGAAAGGGGTGTGTGTGATTATAAAAAGGTAACATGGGGGAGTTCCTTTGTGGTGATGGAACAATGCTCTATGTTAACTGTAGTGGTGGTTATATGAATCTACACTTGTGATAAATGTCATAGATTTATACATAAATACCTTAAAATATGATTATATGCAAAAACTTGCAAAATCTGTTCTTTAGTTGATAGTATTGTGCCAATCAACTCCTTAGGTTCTATAATGCACTCTAGTTATTTAATAGGTCACCACTGGGGGAAGCTGAACATAGGTATACGTGAACTCTCTGTACTATTTTTGCAACTTATAATTCTATAATTATTTTTAAATGAAAATTATTTCAAATTTTAAAACTATGCAATATGTATTCATTTTAGAGCTCAATGGACATGTTAACAACAAACAAGTCACAGAAAAAAGAGAACTGTTGATCTAGAAGATTGACCTGAGGAAATCACCCAAAGCCCATCAACCCAGGAAGGTAAAGAGATGAAAAACACAAAAACATTGAGACATAGAGGACAAAACGAGGTGTTCCACATATGCTAATAGGAGTTGAAGATAGAAAAAACAGAGAAAATATAGGAAAGAGGCTATTTGAATAGATCATGGTGAGAAGTTTATAAAATTGAAGAAAGACATGAATCTGCAGATTCAAGAAGCCCAACAATTTGCAAACTGTGTAAATAACAATAAACTCATCCTCAGACATATTATAATGAAACTACAGAATACCAAAGGAAAAGAGATTTTTAAAAACAACAAGCATGGTTAGTTTTATCTGTTGCTAATCACAAATTTCTTTTCATTGAAAAACCAACTGACTGGTGCTTCTCTTGTACTTACATTTGAAATCTGCTATCCAAATACACTGATACCTAAGAATGTCTAGAGTTTATTATTTTGGAGAAAAAATTAAAAACACTCTGCACTGCCTAAACTTTTGTGCAATCTCAGTAGTAAGAGCTGAGTAAATATGACAGGCACATGATCCTTGCTGGCCAAGAACCAACCAACAAACTGTAAGTCTGCCTTAATTTCACTCAAGTTGTTTTCACTGCTGTAAACAGCGAATAAATCAAACCCACCCTTCCTCACAGCCTGGTCTGCAGCATGATGACAGCTCAGTATAAACACCCTTCAGTTAATTTGTCAAGCACTCAGAGGGTACAGGTTTAGTCCCACATGTCCCTTCTACCTGAGCTACCAGGCTCTGACTTTGAATTGGGAAAACTGAACTGAGAGAAGAATAATGTAGTTCTTTGTTCTTCTTTTTCTTCTTCCCCTTCTCCTTCTCCTTTTTTCCCCCTTTCTCTTTTTCCCCTCTTCCCCCTTCCTCCCTTCTTCTTCATCTCTTATACCTAGTGAACATGAGGCTTCTTCTCTGTGAATCAGGCAATTTCAGTCAAAATGGGGTGATTTACAATATAGAGCAATGGGCTGTTTCTGACTCTTCTATAAATCTCTTAAATCTCTGAGTCTTGTTTTGACCCATCTCTAAAATGGTGCAAACCCAAAACTCTATCATACTGCTTATTTCAGAAGAAATACACCATTACAGCCCTAAACTTCACAAACATATGTTTTACCATTCTACTCCACTGCAACTTAAGCTGCAGGGAAAATGAAAAGGATTCAACTTTTTATTTTTCTACAGACATTGATTAATTTGTCAAGTTAGAAAATGAAAAGACAATCCCTGAGGATTAATTGGGACAATGTGGAAGGATCATCCATCTCTTCCTGTTTGAATTTTTGGTGAATGTGAGGGATGAGGGGGCATTTCCTTTGGAGTTGCCCAAAAGTAGGATTGCGTACACGGAACATGTCCTTAAAGAAAAGGAGTCATATGGAAAATCTACTTAGAATTTCCTCATTTGGGTGATTTCTATGACTCTTCCCCATTGGACACTTTCTCCATTCTTTACACTGTCCATGACTTTGATGGACTCTGACAAGTGTATTTCTATAAACAGCAGTTAAAAGGCAGTATATTATGAACTTCTCAGTTCTAGGGGTATGAATAACCAGAATGAACCATGTAGGGAAGAAGAGTGTATCACCTCTTTCCATGTCAAGATCCTCATGCACATGGATGGAACATGTTCCCAGGCTGTCTTCTCAGATCAGGAATGGGGGTTTGCTCTGTTTCCTGAGGACCTGCACAAGGGAGTCATGTTGATGCCATGCAAAGATGATTCAGTCTCTGGCCAGAGGTCATCTTGATGCCTTCATGGGTGGTTTTTAATTAGAAAAGATTTAGCCTAAAATTCACAATAGAGACATATGCAAGATTTTTACTTAATCTTTACACTTATTGGAGCGTGACTCTACCATTTTCCCATCTCTTATTCATTTGCCTACTCTCTTTCTCTCTCTCTCCTCTCTCTTCTTTGTTCTCTCATCATTTACTTAAAGTGCTGAAATACTTTCAAAAAATTCTGTTAAATAAAAACAATGATGAAACGGAAAATCGCTGCCATACCCAGGCTAGGAAATGACTGGAAACTCTGACAATATCAAATAAATACACATATGTTTTACCATCTCTATACATCATACCAGAAAGCCACAGCTGCCTAACGAACGTCACATCTACTTTTGAAAAGTAAACATTGTGACAATAAATGTTCCAAGATGACATGCAAGTATTTTCATTCCTGAAATTTCCTATACAGATGATATGCATAGAGTCAGTATTTCAGTTGTTCCAGATAATAAATTATTCCACCAGGTTGCATCCTTCACTTACACCAACCCCCAGGCTCTGTTTGTTTCAATACTTCCTGCAGCTGTTACTTAAGTTTTTGCTACAAAATTATTGTTTATTCAAAAATCTCTCACTTGTTAGGGGATTTACCTACAGAGCTCTCACATTCAGCTTTCAAAATGTGATGATTCTTAAACATTTTGTCCTTTGTGCTAAATGTTGGAGGCAGCTTTTAGCCCTAACCAAAATATTTGCATGATGTTAATTACATTTCTGTGGACCATCAAAATAAAGTCCGTAGAATAATAAATGAAAAATGTGCATCAAACTTCATAGTTGTAATTTCAAATCTTATGGAACAAAGGATCTTAAAATTGGAGGAAGTAAACAGCTGAGTGCCAGGCCTATGGACCAGACCTGCTCTGAGTGCCTTCCATATTTAATCTTTAATTAACCATAGGCGATAGGTGGTATTATCAGCCCGTTGCACAGATGAGAAAACTGAAGCACGGAGAGGTTAAGTCACTTGCCCAAGACCCCGCAGCTAGTAAGTAATGCAGTCTGAATTTAAACCCAGGCATTCTGACTTCAGAGTCCACACTTGAACCACCACACCATACTCTCCTTATGAAAGTTATTTCTCCACATCTCCACATTGGTGTATATATATATATATATATATATATATATATATATATATATATATATATATATAAAGTTCAATATCCTGTGTACTAGATAAAGGAGAAAGAAAAAAGTCAGGAGACTCCTTCTCCTGCCCTGATCCTGGTCCCCTTTTCAATTCATCAACCCCTAATGCCTCCCCCCTACACCCTCTACCTTCGCAGTAAACGGGAAAAGCCCCTGTAGGGCACCCAGATCCCTAACATCTGCTTTTCCGATTAAAATTTATTTAAAAGATCTAGTCTCTGTCTTCTAGAAGTTTGTAATCCAAATAAACAATATAAAGAGGCATATAATTTATAATTCAAGAAAACAATGGAAGGAGGCAAATAAAAAGATCATATAGGCATGGAGGAAAACGTGGAGGAAAAAATAGGCAAAGTTTGCCCCGAATTTGACAATAAGACAATGAGATTTGACGTGTGTAATTGATAAAGAGCCTCTGAAGGCAATTCCAAAGCCAAATTTCAACAGGGTTTCTGCCGACTTGTGGGGACAGCTATGAAATGGTAGCCCACACTTAGAATATTTGGGTAAAAGTATCTCATTCTTTTATACATACAACGCAAGTGGCTTTCACCTCTTTCCAGTCAATTTACCCGGCTTTCCCTACCTCCTCTTCTTCTTTCCATCTCCCCCTCTTCCTTTATGTCTGCATTCATTCCTCTTGTCCAGGTATTCATTTAACAGCTCCTTATGGAAGACCCTTTTCCAGGCACTGAGGGCCACCAAGAGCTAAAGGCAACATCCGCCTTGTTGAGGAGCTTACCTGCCGCAGGATCATCTTTTAAAACTGAGATTATGATCCCGCCCAGAATATTTAAAACCATCCAATGGCTCCATTGCCATTAGGACAAAGAACAAAGTCGGCCACAGGGTCTCCCTAAAGCCCTGAGTGGTTGGCCCTGCCCCTTCTCCAGTCACAACCCCACACTGTCCCCTCTGTTCATGTCTCTCCAACCTGTGGTCAGCTCCTTGAATGTGCCAAACCAAGATTTTAGTTTTATGACTTGACAGCATCCTCTCTGCCATTCAGAGCCCATATCCTAATTTACAGATGCGTGCTCCTGTGATCATTGATCAGTGTTGATCTCCCCCACTGGACGTAATCTGCAGGAGTGTGGGCAGGAGAGCCCCAAAGAGGTAAAGCAGAAATGCTAGTGGAAGTCAGGTTGTGAAGAGGTGTCCAGGTGCCAGACTGAGGAAACCGGACATTACTTTGTATGCTCTGGGGAGTCATTAATGGTGTCTGAGCAAGGAAGCAAGGTGATCAGAGTTGTGCTTTAGGAATAGAGTTGAGTCTAGTAGCATAAGCGAGGTGGGATGGAGGAAGACAGAGCAGGGGCCCATTGGGGAGGCTGTTGATGTAGTCTGAGTAACTGGTGTGAGATGTTGCACAAAGGTGATGGGGAAGAGAAGGAGGGGACAGATTCAGGAGACTGGGCCAAATCAGCATTTGATCTTTGTTTGTCTGTGGAACTTAGGGACAGGGAGGGTCTGAAAAGATTCAACTTCATAAGTAGAAATCAATAGGTAAGAGGAGGCCCCTCTGAGGAGAAGATGATAGAATCAGTTTTGGGATTGTTCAGCTGGAGGCATGCCTGGGGGTGGACAGATGGAACTGGATGTCAGAAGAAAGAAAGGTCAGAGCCGGTGAAAAAGATATGGGCACCATGCGCATGGAGATGGTCCTCATAAATAGGAGGAGGGGGAGGAGGAGAGAAAGGAGCTGGGAAACAGGAAGAGTGATGGGAGAGAAATAGTAGAAGCTGTGGTCAGTAATACAAAGTGTTCTGCCAAGACTGAAGCGGATGAAGCGTGAGAAAAGCCGACTGACATAGAGAACAGACTTGTGGCTGCCAAGGGGGAGGAAGGTGGGAGAGGGAAGGATTGGGAGTTAGGGGTTAGCAGATGCAAACTAGTATATATAAGGTGGATAAACAACAAGGTCCTATTGTACAGCACAGGGAACTATATTCAGTATCCTGTGATAAACCATAATGGAAAAGAATATGAAAAAGAGCATGTATATGTATAACTGAGTCACTTGGCTGTACGGCAGAAACTAACACAACATTGTAAATCAAATCTACTTCAATAAAATAAAATAAGAAAAAAAAAAGCCAACTGAGATGGCCAAGTTGCAAGGGAGGTCTGAGTGAGCAGCGTGGTGAGGATAAGCCCACATTACAGGGGTTTTATTGAGACTGCAGAGGTCGGCAGGGATTCTACTGCCCTCTGCTGCAGAAATTGATTTAATTAAGTAGGACAAACACCAGTATTTACTTGACCCCTGGCCATGAACCAGGTGCTTCAGGCTATTTAAATAACTTTTCACAACAATCTTGTGAAGAAAACATCTTTCCCCATTTCAGTGTTTTAGTATCCATTATTGAATAGTTTACAGTTTAAAATAGAGCTCAGGGAAGTACTGTAACTTGCATAAGGACAGTGAAAAAAGTTGCTAGGCTATAAGTTCCACAAAGTCAGGACCCGTGAGTTTTAGTCATCATCACTTATGCCTAGATAGAGAGCAATGCTCAGCATATAGGATAGGATGATTTTTCAAGTGAATGAATGAATGAATGAATGAACTAATCAAGTTTGGTGTCAAAGTTAGGTCTAATTCCAAAGCCCATAAACCTTCCAGATATCCACTGCTGTCTCTTACACACTCTTATTCCAACAGAAGGGACTGTCCTATTGCCAATTTCCTCAAAAACTCTTAAGAAACAAGAGGGAAGAAGCTGACGTTGTGAGAGGTGTTATTTCTGAATAAAAGTATGTGATTATAACCTTACTTTGAAAATTACCCAGCTGATAAACCAATCAAATAATCAAGTCAATCAAAGCTAAATTCATCATGTGTATGTCAATGTTTACAAGTAAGTAAATTTGTATGAATTTTAAGAAATGTAGGGAAGTGCCCCTCAGCCGTCCCAAAAGTCAATCTTGGGCCAAACTGTTTCAAATTATAGGCCACAACTTTTCACATATTTTTTAGAGAGAATTATTTTCCTAAGGTGACATTCCTTCATACATTTTTCAGAAGACAAATTCATGGGAAATAGCGGTCACATATCTGAAACTAATTATGAGAAGTTGAAAGGGAAGAGATTCAAAAATATTTGAGTCTGTTTCTGAAAACATTTGGAAAGGACATTTCATTATAAGAAAGATTTGAACCACAACAATCTATGTGTTTCCTGTCATGGAGGCAGGCGTCATACTGATATTCAGATTCTTCCAAGTTCGGCTGGGAGCTGGGAGGCTGGATGGTCCATTAAAAAACATCGTAGATGGAAACAAATTTCAGGTCTGTCTGTAATTAAATTCAAGTTTGGAAAATCAGCTGGACCTTCTAAATATCAGTTTTCCCATCTGTAATATGGGATTAAAAGTGCCTGGTCTAGTTAACTGACAGAGTTGTAGGCAATATAAATATAAAATTGAAAGAACTGTCAAAGCACTACACAAATGCAGTCTCATAAGCATTGTCTCTTCCCTAAAAGATGCTTCTCATCCATTCCCATCCAAACAGAAGAACAATCTTCAAGGAGTCGAGCTGCTGTTGGGTTTTCTCTGTGTCATCATTTTTATTATTATTATTATTTTTTTGCGATACACGGGCCTCTCACTGTTGTGGCCTCTCCCGTTGCGGAGCACAGGCTCCGGACGCGCAGGCTCAGCGGCCATGGCTCACGGGCCCAGCCGCTCCGCGGCATGTGGGATCTTCCCGGACCGGGGCACGAACCCATGTCCCCTGCATCGGCAGGTGGACTCTCAACCACTGCGCCACCAGGGAAGCCCTCTATGTCATCATTTTATAGAAACACAGAATTGAGTGACTCGTCAAGAATTCTCCAGGTCAGGCTGCCTTTAAGCACCCTGGAAAGAAAATTGTCTTCATTCACCTAGAGTCTACCTCTTGGAAGCTTCCAGATGGTCCTGAAGTTTTGAACTTCCATGAAGCTTCTAGAATCATATATCTCCTATAGATTTGAGTATATGACTTCCAAATCTTGAGGTGGAAGCCCCCATTAGTATCTTTCCCAAAGTCAAGTTCAAGGAGGCTGTGGCCAGGATTACCTTTGGGAGTATCTTTCCAACCAGGGAGGCCCCTGAGACCTAGGGTTAAGCTTAGACTGCAGTGTTCTTCCTCTGGGCCCTACCTTGGGTTAAGGAGATGGTTGGAAATGGGCCTGGCTCCCAGGAAGCCAGCTGCCTTCTCCTGGCTGAGCAGTGCAGCTGCAGCTCTCTCTCGTGTTGCTAGGGGCAGATCTCCAGCTTTGGGCTAAAGTGGATAACGATCTCTGGTCAGGGCCTTCAGAATTGGGACACCCCTTGAATGGCTCTAAGTGCAAACTAAGATGAGTAGAGGGTGTGTAGGAGAGGACAGGTGGCATGCAGACAGCCAGGTTCACGTTTGAGGGTTACCTGGAGTAAGGTAACAGAGGGCAGTGGAGATGTTTGCCAACAAAAATAATAGTTACCATATATTTATTCAACCCTTCTTATGGGCCGGGAACTTTAAATATATCACCTCATTTAATCTTTATAACAGTATGAAGTATGATTAAAAAGCATTGTAGATGGAAACAAATTTAATCCTTCTAGGTAGATATCATGGTACCCCTTTTACAGATGAATAAACTGAGGCACAGAGTCTCATTTCCACAAAATATTTATTGATCACCTATCATTTTTCAGACACTGAGAATATAGTGACAAATACAGCACATTATTGTTGAAGAAGTAATGACCAAGAGGAGGTCATATAACTTCCCCAGGACATTGTCCCTGACAGGATTTAAGAGCCGGAATTTAAGAATAATCTGTATGCTGGAAGCCTTCCTACCTGGAAGCTTCATTCAGGCATTTGTTGGTTCATTCAGTCAAGAGTCAAGTATTGAGCACCTATTGTGTGCCGGGCAGGATGTCAGGGGTAGAGCAGATAAAACCATGAGTCATATCAGGCAGAGTCAGCTCCCACCTTCACAGAGCTTAAACCCTGTGCTGCCACAGGGGTGCGGTTCACCAGGGGAGAGCCGCGGTCCTCCCCTCCCAAGGAGGCCTGCCACTGATTTTAGGCTGCTCTCCAAGGCCCTGGTTCATGTCGGTTTTGTGGTTATGTCAGGCATCACAATAGGGACGTTTCTAGCTGATTTTTCTTTCCATTTATGGACAAAAACATTTTCTTTGGGAAAATGCCGGTTCTGGACAGATGAGATCATTCATAAGTGAGAGAAATATAAGTAAGTAAATTAAATAAAATAAAAGGGACAGAGATCCCGTATTTCCAAAGTGGGTACCCCTTGAGGTCCAGCCTCTGTCTCCGTGACACACATCCTCTGGGCTGAAGGTAGCAAAAGGGCCGGCTTTGTCCTGGGGCTGCGTCACAGCCCACGCAGGATCCATGCACATCACTGTGCCGTCAGCTGCCCACGCCTCACCTGGGCGCGAATCATATTTCTCTGACCCCATTAACAGGATTGTGCGGGATGTGTGTATATTTGATTAAGCGTGATTGCCACCGCAGGAAGCCGAGCTCTCTGCGCAAAAGCCCTGCTCCCTGCTGAAATCTTAGGGGTTAGCAGCTCACCAGCTCCATCTGTTGACTACTCCCCGCAACTGTCATTGCCTCGCCAAGAACCCTCTTAAGCGTCCCAGAGGCTCTGATTCTCTTCGTTCTAATTTCCTTTAGCTTTTGACCTCAGAGTTAATTGTAGGATTAAATTATATATGACTAACCCTTGCACTGGTGACAGTAATTTTGTATTTCTTATTAGTATTCAGAAAGGAAACTGTTGGTGCCATTCTTAATTTTTTTTAAATTTTACTGAAGTATAGTTGAATTACCATGTTGTGTTAATTTCTGCTGTACAGCAAAGCGACTCAGTTATACATATATATTGCTTTTCATATTCTTTTCCATTATGTTTTATCACAGGATATTGAATATAGTTCCCTCTGCGGTACAATAGGACCTTGTTGTTTATCCATCCTATATATAATAGTTTTCACCTGCTAATTCCAAACTACCAATCCTTCCCTCCCCCACGCCCCTCCCCTTTGGCAACCACAAGTCTGTTCTCCATCTCTGTGAGTCTGTTTCTGTTTTGTAGATATGTTCATTTGTGTCGTATTTTAGATTCCACATATAAGTGTTATCATGTGGTATTTGTCTTTCTCTTTCTGGCTTACTTCGCTTAGTATGATCATCTCTATTTGCATCCATGTTGCTGCAAATGATGCCATTATTTCCTATTCATACAACAGAGGTGGACTGATGTTTGTGTGGTTAGGGTCCTGACAGAAAAGCTGTAGTCATTGTCACACCTATTACTTTTGTCACATCTCCTGGCTGTTGTCCTATATCCTGGCTTTCTCCACCTTTCTGGTGTCCCTAAAAAGCCCGTTCACACGCCCCTCCACTCTCAGTGATGGCTGTATATTCCCTCCTTTTCTGGGGTTTGTCTGGGATGTCTCACCATAGCACTGAAATGTTCTCTTTGCTATTTACCCAACTCTTTTCAGTTATTCTCCCAAGTTTTGTCTGCATGTCACATCTCAAGCCAGTCAGTATTTTGATGTATGGAAGAATGGATATCTACCCATCTCAGCCTCTATTTTTCCATAACAAATAGGTACCAGTGATGAAGATGGAATTTTTCTTAAACTGCTTTTAGGTCAAATTTAGCCTTGATAGGCTGGGTTGCCAGATTTAGGCTTAATAACGTAAGGGAAAATTCTTAGCCTATTTCCCGGCACAAAACAAAATTTAATAAATGTTTATTTTCTTCCTTCCTTGGAAGAAGTTACTTAGCCTAGACTGTCTTAGAGAGTCTCCATTCTTAGATATACATGAGCCTGAACTCAGGATGAGAGCAATCAGAGTTCGGCACATGGGCATCTCCACCTTTCCGAAGCACACCAATATGGCAGACCTTGTGAGATAATAGAATCTTGGAGCGAAAATGGCCCTTTGAGATCATCTCTATTGACCCTTAGGCAATTTTACAGGCTTTAAAATAGATTAGTAATGTTAAAAATAAGCAGACAGTGAGGTGATGGTCATTGCTGGAAGATCTCACCTTGGTGTTTTTCTTGAGCAGTCTCCAGTGAGCTAACCATGTTGACATTGTGCCCAAGAATGATCCCCTTCCCAAGAAATGATCCACTTCTCCCAAGAGCTGATCTGCTTCCCTAGGGTTCGTCTCCTTTGATATATCAGTTGTTTTTTTAAAAAAATTGCCACTGACTTAGGGTGGTCCTTAAAGAGACACTGCAGGCCTCTTGTGAGATCCCGTAAGTTTTAAATTGGGACAACTCCCTTCAGAAACCACAGTGCATCTAAATACAGGTATGCCAAACAAGAGGGGGCTTGGCCTACGGCAGAAAGCACAGGTTTTGGAGTCAGGTACACCTGGATGTGAGTTTGGAGCCTGACACTTTCTGGTTGTAGAACCTAGTGTCAGGGAAGACAGCAACTTCTCTGACCCTCGATTTCCAAATCTGCAAAATGGGAGAGTAATACCTATCACTGGAGATTGCTGGGGAAGTAAAATGACTTCATGTATGCAAAGTGCCTCGCACATAATAATCACCAAGTGCCATTCATTTACACTCCTTGTGGCACATTCGAACATCACAGTGTCAGACAGTCTCAAAAGATATGTTATTGACTCCCTATCATGTCACTGAGAGTGGGAAAGGGTTTCGGAGAAGGCTTTGCTAACAACACAAACTATAATTTTTTTCATGGTCGTCTACAACCACTGACAGAAATAGATTTCCTGATAGATACAATAAGAAGGCAAAAGAAGGGCACTTTGCTGTTGTCTTAAATGTTGAATTCCACTTCTGCTGTGTTACTAAATACGCCTTGTCTTGCTTGGAACTATAGTTACACAAGATTTTCTCTTTTAATTTGCTACCGTATTTTTAGCATCTCTCATGTATTTTATTAGGTGTCTTACATACATTTTTCTCACTTAAGACTCCCAATAATCTACGGAAGGAGTGTTGTTTTTCCAAGATTACAGATGAATCTCAGTGAAATTAAGTGACTTTTCTGAGGTGACACAGGCTTACCTGACACGAAGCTCCCTCTGCATTTTGGAGTGTGTGTGTGTGTGTGTGTGTGTGTAAGGCTGGCTTTTTTATGTGCATGTCACTATGTTTAGCAGGCATGAACTGTGAGTTCTTTTTCCCATGACGAAGGTGATTGGTGCTCAACAGCTATTTCTTGTATAAATCAATCTTCTCTTTCTCTTCAGACCTTACTTTTAATCAGCACCGGGTCTGTGATATAGCTAGCAAAGTCCAAGTTTGGAATTTTCCTCTCTCGGCAAAGTACTCATTTTCAATTTTGCTCCGCTAACCATGTAGGATGAAGGGAAGGGTCATGTACAGTCTCTTCTTACCAGCCTTGTACTGTCCGGCCCTTATCTACCCTCCAGCCTCCACACTAACTACTCTCCCCCAGGTTCCCTACTTTCCAGCGACACTGGGCTTCTTCCAATTCTTGATGGTGCCATGATTCTTGGGCTCTTCACATGTTGCTCCATCTGCTCGGAGCACCGGCCCCTTCTACCTATTCTTCAAATCTTAGCTAAAATGGAACTTCCTCCAGAAACCGCCCTTGGCCCCCTGTTTCAGTTATCTAGTGCTGTAGAACAAACCTCCTCAAAAGTTAGGGGCTTCAAACCACCACCATTCATTTGTTTGTGAGTCTGCGATGGAGTTGGGCTTGGTGGGGACAGCTCAGCTCTGCTCCACGTGGCATTCGCTGGGCTAGCTGGCTGAGGCCGGAGGATCCCAGGTGGCTTCACTTATATGTCAGGCACCTCAGCTAAGATGGCCGGCTGGGACTCACTCTCTCCCCACGAAGATTTCACTAGTGGGACTTCTCTACGCGGTGGTTGACTTCTAAGACGGTGAAAACGGAAGCCACAAGGCACCCTAAGGACTATGCTTGGCAGTCATATGGTGTCCCTTTTGTCACATTCTGCTGATCAGAGCAAATCACAGGGCCAGCACAGATCAAGAGGAGGGAAAGTAGACTCCATTTCTTCGAGTGACAAGTGCTTAGAGGATTGGAAGGAAAAGCCGGTGGCTGTCTTTGCAGCAAACTTCCACACCCTCCCAGACTAGATAGTTCTGACTGTTATATAGAGCACCACACCCTTCTTTGTAAAACTAAGAGCACTTGTAAGTGCTTATTCAATGTCTGTCTACATTCTCCTGTCACCTCCCACACCAGCCTGTAAAATCTATTAGAACAGAAATCCTGTCTGTCATGTTCATTGCTAATTATAAATACGGAGTGAACGAATGAATGAATAGGTGAGCGTACTGTAGTCCAGACACACAATACAAAGCAGTTCTCACACATGCAATAAGTGTAGTGTTCCTTTCTTGTTGATCATAAGCTTGACATTTAAAGTCCTGTGGCCCTCCCGTCTCCTCTGGAAATATTGACGTGCATGTCATGAGGATTGAAATTTGGCAATCTCTAAAGGCGCAGAAAAGCTTATGGTCCTTTAGACAGCTTGGAAATTTCTGACTTCTCTAGGAGGAAAAGGCAACGATCCTGTTGTCAGTAATCTTTCTTAAAGTTTTTGTGACTTGTTTTGGGTGCCTGCAAAGCTGTTACTGCAATGTTAGAATATCTTGCCTTGTTGATGTTTGTCTAGAAGTGACTGTTTTGGAAAAACACTGGAAAATCCCTTCGCCCTTCCCCATCTGTCTTTTTTGTTCTAAATATTAACAAAAACCAGAAGGGGATTTCAAGAGAATAGCAAAACCAAACATGGCTATGTAGCGTTCATGGGAGTTTGTTTTAGAAACTCACATTTCAAATGCTAAATTAATTGCAGGTTTATGCAAGGGAAAAAGAGAAATTTCTTAGAACCAGAAAAAAAAAAAAAAAAAAGTAAGCCAGGGAAATCAATCAACGTGCATTTTTTTGAGGTCTTTTCCATGAAAACAGAACAGGATGTGAGGCACAGGGAAATTGGGACTTTTTCAGCCAGAGCAAGTCTTAAAAAATCTGGTTTTGACCTATGAGTCATTTGATGCACAGATGCCAAATCTGGGGCCTCACTGGTCCCTGCCCATCTCCTTGGCCTTCATCTGCCTGAGCAACTGAGCCAGGCCAAGGCAGACGACAAGCAGAAGTTGGATTAGCAGCCACTCTTGCATTGTGTCTCCCATGCTCATCTCCATGTTAATTATGCTTAGGTGCCAGGAGTGTTTGCAAGCATTTCTAAGAATAAATGAATGCCTGTTGGCAATAATGGTTCATCGCAAACTTTGAAAAACAGCTTAATAAGGAAGAACTCTGATTTGCTTCAAATTCCTGTTTAAAAAAAAATATATATATATATATATATACACACACACACACACACATATGTTTGTGTATGTGTGTATGTGTATGACTTTTCTTTTTCAGCAACTTGAAAAGATAGTCTGGAAATAGAAGAATGAGGCAAGCATGGCCTCTTAGCATCCCAGAATAAATACAGCATCTCAGAGCTGAGAAAGGCATGTTTTTCATTTGGATTTCTAGGCCTAAGTTTATCATTTATTTCTTTATAAATACATATAAACAAAGTTTCTAGGCAACCATCATGAAATAAAGCAACTAGCTCTGAAAAGCAGAATAATGATGTTCATTTTATTCTTATTTTTTGCTACTTAGAAAATCTCTCCCACTCTATACTCACCAACCGCCCCACCCCACTTTCCTTGATAAAAACAATAGTAGTTAATAGGGTTTTTTTTACCACCAAACAGGGAAAATTTTCTTGGGCCTCAACACATTATCAGAGGCAAATGCCTTCACAAAATTCCATCAAGGTAGCGCCCTAAATTGGTGAGTCTTTCCAACCAAAACATAAATCAAAGACTGCCAGTGATTTCACTGGCTTCTGACATCATGTGCTTCAGCACAGGTTTCTTTCATCACTGCATGGTTGCCTAGCAACCAGCCCCACTCCTTCCTGCTCTTTTGCTTACATTGGTCCTCACAGGGTTTTTTTTCTGTTTGTTTTGCCCCACAGGAGCAGGATCTGAACACCCAATACCTGCAAGGATGGCTTAGAAGTTGTCCAGGATAGTGTGGCAGTCCTCAGATGCCGAGCTGTGGAGTCTCTCCCTCATTTGGGAAATGACAGAGAGCCACTGTTATTCTGAAGCAGCGACAGGATCAGAGCTTGCTCCTGCTGAGGAAGTTGTGAGTAACAGACCACAGCCATGACCATCAGAATGGGAAAGAGGGTGCAGATGAGACTCACGTGCCTGTGGGAGAAGCAGTGCCAGGCTGCGAGGGCCCTGGAGATACCAACGGTGTGGGCATAGCTTCAGACCTAGGGGCGGGGCCGTCTACAGGAGCAGCGAGTCAGGAAGATGTGTGCCAAGTCAGGCATAATGAATCTGAAGTGTCAGAGGAACAGAGAGGCCAAGATGCCCACATTTTTTCCCCTAAGTGTCCTCCAGGAGGTCTGTCACCAGAGAGGCTATTCCAGAACAGGAACTTTACTCGGTGACTTCCTTCAAATCATAAAGATACTGCGAGGAAGTGGACACATTGGGACAGCTGTTAGTGATTTCCTCAGAAGCCCCACCATGCCACCACCCACCCCCAGGGCTGTCACATGACCCAGGCTGATCCGAGGGTAGCACCTCCTCCCACTGGCCCCATGATTGGTCCAAGCTGGGCAGGGGTCCTTGGCAGAGGAATCAAATTCCCTGGAAATGTCTTCAATGGAAGCTCAAAGAACAAAGGTTTTTATCTGGAAAGATTTGAGTCTAGAGCATGTTCCCTGCTATTGAACGCTGCCCATCTTCAGAAGCAGAGAATGAAACCAGTTTTCAGAGTCAGCAAAGAAGAGAACCTGACAGTGCTGGTGGTGATCCAGTCCTTGAACCCAGCCAGCTCTGAGGCGAAGCTTTTCCTTGGCTGGGCTCCATGAGCTAACAAGAGTCCCTTTTTGGATGAAGCCATTCAAGTTGAGTTTCTATCACTTGCAACTTAAGGAGTCCTGAGCAGTATCGTATTGCCATCTTGATTTGACAGAGAGGGGAAATGATGCTCAGAGAAGTTAGCTAAATCCCTTGTGATCACAAGAACACATTAGGGTACAAGCTTCGGAACCTGAGTTTGCCTGGACCCCAAAGCCAGTGTTCTTTTCTTTTTATCATTCTGCCTCTCAACTTGTCCCACAATTGTGATGCTCAAGAGAAGAGGTAAATAAACAGGTGTGTCTGGATCTCTGCACACTGTCCGTAATCCTCTAGTGAAACCATCTGTGACATTTCTAAATGCCCGATGCCGTGGAAAACAGGAGATCTGCTCATTTTACAAATATTCTCCGTTCTTCTTTCAATGATAACTCTTCCACCTGCTCCAGCTTTACAAACAAAACACCTACTTTCAGCTTGAGAAGAACCGTCAGACAAGCTATTTGCAGTTTGCCACTTAGAGGGAGTGTGAGAGAACTCTGTGTTTTGGGGCACAATTCTTCACTAAGGACCAGGGTGGAGAAGGGGAAAGATGCTCTAAATGGGGCAGCCATCCACCTTCCAGCTTGAGAAGAACAGGAGCTGACACGGTTGAAGAGAGTGTGGCTGGGGATTCAGGATTGCATAACATCATGAAACCTTCTCTCTAGAACATTCTTGTTAGCATGTGTTGGTTCCAGCAAAGACAACTTCTGAGCTTGTTTGTTCCAAATTTCAGATTCACAGAAGACAGATACTGCTTCATACAGGACAGATCAGAGGATAAATCCTAAATTACCCACCCACGGAGGGGGCCAGCGTCACACAGGTTAGCAGGACCATAGGGGCCAGAGGAGAGAGGGTGGTGGTGAGTCAAACAGACATCCTAGGAGAGGTCCACTGCAGCATGATGGTGGCCCAGAGGTGGTGATAACATACCCTCTTGCTCTGCGGGCAGGGCCGTGGGAGGACCAAGAGATCATGGCAGATGTTACTTGCCTGTGAGCAAATGTGAGACACAACCTGGAGACCCAGCAACATGAAGGATGAGGCAGCTAGTGTGGTTAAAAATGAATAGTAATCGTTTTCAGTTACTCAGCCTGCATGTACACAGCCCCATCCTCAGCTCTTACTTGTGCTATCTCATTTAACCCTCACCACCACCCGATACAATAGGCACTACTGCGCTGGACAGGTGAGTAAACCAAGGATGGAGAGATTGAGCGACTTTCCCAAGGGTACACGCAGGGGAGAGCAACGTCTTGGCTTTGAAGCCAGACACTTCAACTCCAGAGGCCTTGTACCTTACAGTATTTTACTCAGCAAATGGGGCAATGAAATACGGGTACTGCTCTTACTGGGGCCCCATTTGAAGCCACAGACCACAGTCAGGCCTGCTGGGGGCATCTGGCTTGTGTCCTGTTGTTGCTTTAGATCAGCCTTATTCACCACTTGACAAAACACGTCCAAGGAGTAGTTAATTACTCAGAAATACTTTACTCTTCAGAATCCACATATGTCCTCACATATGAAACCGTCCACATCCTTGTGGCTACAACCACCTTTCTCTGTTGTAACCCATAATGATGATACCATTACATCCCATAGCATGCAATCACTCTGTCTCATGTACAGATACTCAACTGTGTCATCCAGGGGCTTGTCCAAAGGGCACCTAAGTCTGGACTCGTATATTCACAGAACCACCCGGTCCTTTCTAGAGGAGGGCATGGTGTACACCTGCTGGGATTTTGTGTTTATTTAGAAGTTGCTGCTACCGTTGTTTTTAGTTCTTCCTCTGGCATTCGTCTTAATGGTCCAAATAGCATTTACTTTTGAACTAGACCTTACCATGCTGATATACATCTGCTAGAGGCTTTCCTAAGTCAACAAGTATGGATTTGTACACACACATCCAGAGTCAGGAATGGGGCTGGAGGGTGAAGCAGCAGCTTGTGCAGGTGGGTTTTAAACAGATACACCACCAGAGGGAGCTATACAGGAATGCCTTCAGGGAATGGAGCAATTCATATTCACAATCCCAGGAGAGTCAATGAGTACGGTCTTTATCCAAGAAAGACTGTGGTCTGGGGCTACATTTCTGTCATGAAGAAGATTTGCCATCTAATTCCTGCATGTTTAGCTAATTATATTTTCTCAGCTCCCCTTAATTATGCAGACCAGATTCTTTATGACTAGAAATAAACTCAAAAACAGAAAGAGCATCAAAGACAAATCATCTGTGACAAAGAGTCATAAATTGAAAGAAAACAACAAATTAAGTAGTCCAGTCACAGTCACAATTCACTTGTCGCAGTTCACCTTCTGAATTCAATTAGTTTTAGCACTGACTGTAATGATAAGCCTTTTTTAAAATTGGAGGCAAAGGGGCTTCCCTGGTGGTGCAGTGGTTGAGAGTCCGCCTGCTGATGCAGGGGACACGGCTTCGTGCCCCAGTCCGGGAAGATCCCACATGACGTGGAGCGGCTGGGCCCGTGAGCCATGGCTGCTGAGCCTGCGCGTCCGGAGCCTGTGCTCCACAACGGGAGAGGCCACAGCAGTGAGAGGCCCGCATACGGCAAAAAAAAAAAAAAAAAAAAAAAAAATGGAGGCAAAGTATTTTGGTTCTTTTCTTTTTTCTTTTTTGAATAAGCAGTAAAGGAAGATATCAATGCTAATTTCCATCTCCCTGGCAATAATCAGGATTTCCTGTTAGTGTGTTTTCTTCTGGACTCTTCTCTAATTGTTTATGTGGGTGATGATACCCTATCTGAAGGACACATTTCCCTTATACCTTCCGATCAGCCAGGCTTGTGTGAGGCCTTACAAGACATTGTAAAAAGCACCGGGCTTGGATTTTGTTGGCCTACATTTGAATCTCTACTCTGTTCCCTGTTATGTGGCTGACTTTGGAAAAGCCATGTAAAGTGCCCTGCAAATGGGATTAGCAAAACCTGTTTCACACATGTGCTCGTTCATTTACTCTACAAATATTTTACTGGATTCCTTCTAAGTGCCAGGCACCTGGGCAAAGCTCTGGTCTAAGGCGGCTCACAAAGAAGTAAACAGACAATTAAAATATGATATAGTATAATAAGGAGCATGTCCCAGAAGTACAGGGTGCTCTGGGATCATGGCACGCAGGAGTCAGGGATGGCTTCCTGGAAGAGGTGATGACTAAACTGCAATCTGAATGATAAGAAGGCATTAATCGGGCAAATAGGAGTTTGGGGTGTGGGTCAATGTGTTGGAAGTTTGAGGAGGTAGAAGCAGTTTTCTAGGCAGAGAAAGTGTTCTGTCCAAAAGCTCCCTGGCTGAAGAAAATGAAATACATTTTAGATTAAAAAAAAAAAAGTTCAATAAGCTGAAGCTTGGATGAAACAGATAATTTGGAGGGGACATAATTAAAGATGAGGTGGGAGAGCTTGGCGAGGACTTTCTATACCATGTGAGGGAGTCAGAGCTGATACCACGGACAGTGGGGAGCCACTCAGTGTAACCAGGTGCATGCTGTGTTCAGATTTGCCCTGGAAATGGTGAGTGCTAATAATATTAGCTGTTACTCACACACTGTATTCCTTTAGCCAACATAGCCTGCACTGTTGTCAACAGTGGTTGCTATCTAAGAACCAATTTCCAAGAGAAGAAGGAAAAGAAAGAGAAGGCTGGCCGGGGAGGGGCGGTGTGACAGTTGCCAGTGGTCATTTGGAATCAATACTCCTTTACTTGAACCCTTCACCCCAGTGGTCGCTGTGGAGTCCAACTGTGACTTTCATCTTTTTCCTTCCCTAAAACCAGAGACCGAGAAAAGATTGAAGGAGAAAGACAGGCAGATCTCCCTAAATCTGCCCAGGAGCACAGAATCCAGAGACTCAGGGCTCCAGGTCATCGCTGGTCCTGTCCTGTTGGGAGAATTTCTGCTGTTTAGGTAACCCCCTGGGGGTCACGTGAGTGGGATCATCGCGTTAGAGGCCAGGCTCCACTCACCTCACACATGACACCCGGAGACTTGCTGCTCTCAGGATCTCTTTCAGCACAGGACCAGGTCATCAGACGGGAGAAGAAGACTACAATTCGTGTGGTGTGTTCTTGAAGAGGCCACCCCTCATTTCTCCTCATTACACTCTCCACATCTCATGTCTTCGTTGTTAAAGACGAGGGAGATGGGAGGGAGGGTGTGAAGAAAATGGTAGACATTGCCATATTTTCTCGCTCACACATCCCATGATTCTTGCATTTGGTGAACCTGTCCAAAACAGCTCAGTAGGAGCCAGTGTCTCCTGGGAAAATCGCTACCTTCATAGGGTGCTGGAAAGCGCACTGCACCAGTCCCAGCCAGATGTCTACCTGGGGAGAACATAGCATAGACTTATCACTAGCATCACAAAACAGTCCCCACTAACTACAATAGTTAGAGGTAGAACTAGATGATAAATCCTTGTGGTTATACTGGGACTAACTGGGTAATCTAGAATAATCTCCCCACCTCAACATCGCTAACTTAATCACAACAGCAAGTCCCTTTTGCCACGTATGGTAACATATTCACAGGTCCCAGAGATTAAGATAATGGACAACTTGGGGGTGGGGGGGGATTATTTAGCCTATAATGCCACCCTTGACATGATGTCAGAACCAGAGCAAGCCTGCCACAGGAAGGCATCCCTTGATCTGCCTGACCCTGGATGAGAAACTCAAGGTCTAGAACAACCAGAAAAATAAGCAGCTATAGCTCTTCTCATCCTTTCCTCTCCCTTTGCTCCACCTTGTTCTACATTCAGTCCAAGATTGTCAGAACACAATTAGAAAACAAGTGAGATTGGGAGTGGGGGACCAGCAGAGGCACATTGCACCCTGGGAAATGTATTTCCTACAAGTAAAGTGTTGTGGGAAGGGCTGGTGACCAGGGGACCCTAATAGAAGTGCACTCTGGTAGTTGTAGGCTGTTGTGTCCTAGCTCTGCCAGAGAATCTGAGGACCAGGTAATGGGGATAGGGATGCAGCCTGCCTCTAGTCAGGAGAACTGACTAAGATAAAAGACAGCTAGAGAGGGTATTGTGCACACCCTCCTGCCATTTATCTAAGGAGCTGAAAGGGGGCTTTGGTCTCTTCTTTTGGTTTGGCTTCTTTCAGTCTGGGAGTCCACCTAAACAGTCTAGAGAGATCTTTTCATATCTGACCCACAACTGAGAGCTAAATTCAAGTTCTATCCCTTGGTATTCCTAGGTCCAAGCCAAACAAGGAATAAGGATTTCCACTTATGTTATGAAAGATAAGGTAATTAGGACCAATCCACCCACTGAGGACAACCAAAAAAGCTGGAAGAAAAAACATTTTTTAAAGCATCAAAGAACAAACAAGTTAGTGAGGAATTTCTGGGTTCAAATCTAGGGAAGGATAAGAACTCAAAGAGGTAAGCCCAGTGTTCAAAGCTCCCGTTGTCCTGGAAGCATTTGCTGATACAAAAGAAACAACTGAATACTGTGTCTGGCAGATATCCAGGCTCAAGAAGATAAAACTCAAAGCCCAGAACACACCAAAAATACATACTGTGTTAAAACATCCCCTATTTAAGCTGGGACCCCAAAGGGCCTTAGCCTCGGAATAAGGTGAACCAGAAGGAAGCCTTGTAGTGACCCATAGCCTAGTTTTATCACATCCTAGCAGTGGGAGAAAACTCAAGACTTAAACTTAGATGAACAGGGTCCTGGACTAGAAACACCCCTAGGCACCCAGCAAAAATAAATGAAAAAGCTCTCAGGAAAGACATGTCCTCATCCTAGGCCTCATAATTAATATTTCAAAGAACTTTTCAAAAACAATGACCAGCACATAGTGAAAGATAACCAGACATACTCAGAAACCAGAAATTCAAACACCAGATTCCATAAGTAAAAAGGAGCAGAAAGACCAAACAACAGAAATAGATGTACAAAGACCTAACTACTAGAATTATCATATTCAAACTATAAAACAACTAGGCTTACTATGTTTTTAGAAATAAAACACAAGCTTAAAAGTTTCAGCAGAGACCTGAAAATTGCATTTTAAAAGTAATATGGCAGAGATGAAAAGAACCAAATAGAAATTATATAATTTTAAAATGCAATAAGTAAACTTAATAGCTCAGCAGAGGGTTTAACAGTAAATTGTACATAGCTCAAGAGAGACTTGGCAAAGTGGAAGATGGGAGAGAAGAAACTATTAGATGCAGCACAGAGAAACAGAGAGATGGAAAATACGAAGCAAAGAATAAGAGACTCCAAGGATCCAGTGAGAAAATCTAACAGGTTTTGAAGTTCCGGAAGAAGAGAGGGGAAAGAATGCAGTTGAAGCGATATCTGAAGAAAGAAATAATTTGGATATGGATATCAGATTCCCTGAATATTCCATCAGAGATTAACTTCCTGAAACATTCCCAAATTAGTTGCCTGGTTAGTTCAGAGCACACAGGAGTCCTCTAGGGGGCAGCGTTGCCTAATGCCAAACACCCGTCTGAACACTGCAGATACGAAAATGTCCAAATGCTCTGGTGGAAGAGGATGCAGTTAGCCAGAGGAACAGGGGAAAGAGAGTTCCAACCTGAGGAAGTTGCATATGCAGAGGCTGGAAGACAGAAGGAGAGTAAGAGACAAAGACAGAGAGGGAGAGATAATATGAATAACTCTTTCTAAAAACAGAATGTCTGGGGCATAGAAGGGGATGACAAGATGATTAAAGAGCCCCCAAAGGGACATGAAGAACCTCATGGACCATGAGGACATTTAGGTCTCATTCTGTGGGCTATGGAATTTAAAAAGGGAAGTTAGAAGAATCAGTCTGGGTAGAGTATGGAGAATTGATTAGAGTGGGGAGAGTGACAGCTGGGGACCACTAAGAGACTGTTGTAAGTCATCCAGGTGGGAGCTGAGGGTGACCTGCTTCAGGTAATGGCATTTAAGAAATGACAATACCTAATGTTGGAGCAGGTGCAGGAAACAGGCATTCTCAAACGCTGCTGTTGAGATAGTTGCAACTTTTTGGAAAGCAATTTAGTAAAATGTAACAAAACTTAAAAATGGATATAACCTTTGATTCAATAATTCCCCTTCTAGGATTTATTCTAAATAAATAATTAAGAATGTGCAGTTCATCACAATATTAATTATAAAAGAAAAATGTTGAAAACAACCTAAATGTCCAACACTGGGTATCAAATATATGTACACAAATAATACCTTAGACATTAAAAACGTATTTTAAAAGATTCATTTTCTTCTTTATGCTTTTATCTTTAAAATTTTTTCTCTAATGTACATCGACTACTTTTGTAATTAGGAACAAATCAATGAAAATGTTTAGAATTTATGAAAACATATAAAAAATTCACATATAAAAAGAACACAGGAATGTTTCAAAAATGAAAATTATGCAAGGCATACGCTTCAGCCACTAGAAAATAAAATTCAAAAGTAACGCGATATGTGTAACTCGCTCCACCCAGGAGGGATGCAAGTAATACCACATTTTATTTATTTCTTAAATTAATCGGAACTGGTTTGAGTCCCCACATTCCAGACTGGTGAGAGGTCATGGACTTCATTCTTGGGCCTTTCTCTTATCTATGGGCCCTTACACTCTTCCAAGGGGTTCATTTAGGCAGTTTAAAAAGGAAAACAGGCAGGCTTTTATTCTGAAGCAAAGAAGAACTCTAGCTTCTTTAAGCCTGCTGCCACCTTCAGCATAGTTGCTGCTTGCTTCACAAGACAATTTTGCTAGCCTGGGTCTTCCTCTATCTGTCCAGAACTGTTGGTCCCTGCGTCCCAAGTCATGCCTCAACAATGTCCTTCAAAAGGGAGCAGCATTGTGAGCAAACCCACTTCTTCCATGTGAACCTCACTCCCCTTACATGGGCCCCAGTATTGCAGCTCTTGGTATCTGGACCTGTCTTCACACACAGCCACTTTCCTCCAAGGTCCTACACTTCAGCGATGTTTTGCAAAAGGGGGTTCCATCATCCTCTCTTCCTTAAACCAGTCTCTATTCCCAGGACTTGGAGAGCACACCTCGGACTGGAGTGCTTTATTTTTTCATCCACTATCACACATCTCCAAACCCTCCTCCTGAAATTAAAGGTCCATCAGGTTCCTTGCTTTTATAATAGGGCTTGCTTGTCTGTGATGAAGTGTCAAACTTTAGAAATACACACACACACACACACAAAGCCTTTCTACTCAAAGAGGGATGAGGATGGAAAGATAGTTTCCATTCTTTCCTGATGAGTTACTATTCCTCAAGGACAGATCAGAAGACTTTCTGCTGAACGAGAAATAAGCAGTGTAAAGATCATCCTAACTATAAAGATAACAAAAACTTGAAAGAATCTTGGACAATAAGAAAACAAAACAAAACAAAACAACTCTCCTAAATACTTGGGGCAAACCAAAAGCTAAAGCATAGTTTATAGACAATACTATACTCATTTGAAATTTATGGAATATTGTCAAAGCTATGCTCAGAGGCAAATAAGTAGCCTTAAATGTTTTCTTTATTAAACAAGATAAAATAAACTCCAATTAAATATTCAATGTACAAAATTAGAAATCTAACTTAGGCAAACTAAAAAAAGGTCAAATTTAATGAATTAGAAACATAGAAACTGTAAATTGGTTCAAGTTCTGTTTCTTTGCTGGGAAAAAGAGCAACAAAAGCAGTTATAACAAAAAATCTCTAGTAAATCTAATTAGTGAAAAAAAGGAAAGCAAAATAAACATAAAGCATTAAAAGGAGGGAATGCAAGAAGAAATAAATGTAAAAACTTTAATAGAATAAACTATTCTCTGGAAAAATGTAAATTATCAATGTTTATCTAAAATGTTGAAAGTTGAATACACTGTCATGTAAGAAATTAGAAACTTTTTCAAAGAAGTATCTGCAAAACAGAGTTCAGAGGCAAATAAATGTTACCAATTCCTTGCTATGTGAATTACTTCAGAAAACAGAAAAGGTTAAAAAAACTTCACAAACTATTTTACAAAACCAGTATTACCCTAATGCCAAGAGATCTAACTAAGATAACAACCAAAAAAGTAAAATTATTGAGATGTATATATGTGTATTTATGCCAATTTATATATGAATAAAGGTGCAAAAATCCCACATAAATACTAGATAATCAAACTCAACCATATTTGGGGGGCTGGGGTTAAAGGTACTGCTTTTTCAAAAAAAAGTTTTTCAATTTTTTATACAATTTTTAAAGTTTACTTTCCATTTATAGTTATTACAAAATATTGCCTATATTCCTCATATTGTACAGTAATCCTTAAGCCTGTCTTACAGCTAATAGTTTGCACCTCTCACTGCCCTAACCCTATATTGCCCCTCCTCCCTCTCCCCACTGGTAACCACTAGATTGTTCTCTGTATCTGTGAGTCTGCTTCTTTTTGTTATATTCACTAGTTTGTTGTATTTTTTAGATTCTACATATAAGTGATATCATACAGTATTTGTCTTTTTCTGACTTATTTCACTTAGCATAATACCCTCCAAGTCCATCCATGTTGCTACAAATGGCAAAATGCTGTTCTTTTTTATGGCTGACTAGTTCTTTTTTATTCCACCTTTTCTTTATCCATTCATCTGCTGATGGACACTTAGGTTGCTTCCATATCTTGGCAATTGTAAATAATGCTGCTATGAACATTGGGGTGTATCTTTTCAAATTAATGCTTTAGTTTTCTCTGGATATATACCTAGGAGTGGAATTGCTCATTCCACTCATATGGTAGTTCAATTTTTTAGTTTTTTGAGAAACTTCCATACTGTTTTCCACAGTGGCTGCACCAGTTTACATTCCCACCAAAAGTGCACAAATGTTCCTTTTTCTCCACATCTTCGCCAACACTTGTTATTTGTATTCTTTTGAAGATAGTCATTCTGACAGGTGTGAGGTGATATCTCATTGTGGCTTGATTTGCATTTTTTCATGTTGAACTTCTTTCCATGTGCCTGTTGGCCATCTGCAGTTCCTCTTTGGAAAAATGTCTGTTCAGTTCTTCTGCCCATATTTTAGTCAGGTTGTTTGTTTTTTTGATGTTGAGTTGTATGAGCTGTTATATATGTTGGATATTAATCCCTTATCAGTCATATAATTTGCAAATATTTTCTCCCAATCAGTACATTGGTTTTCCATTTTGTCAATGGTTTCTTTTACTGTGCAAAAGGTTTTAAGTTTAATTAGGTCCTGTTTGTTTATTTTTGCTTTTATTTCCTTTATTTTAGGAGAGGAGTCCAAAAAGTACTGCTGTGATTTATATCAAAGAGCATTCTGCCTATGTTTTCCTCTAGGAGTTTTGTAGTATCCATATATTTAGAAATGCTATTTTCAGTCAACCATATATTTTAAAATGTTATTTTAGTTTTTAAAAACCTATGCCATAATACATTTCAAAAAGAAAAAAAAGAGACCAGCCCAATATATGTCAAAATTACATTTGATAATATTCAAAACCTAATGCTGGCTTAAAAATGTCTCACTAAAATAGAAAAAGAAGAATATTTACCAAATATAATATAAAAGTACAGAATACAATATATATAGTAAATATAATGTATCAAACCACCAGTCAAGATCACACTTAATGAACACTGGAATCATTTCCTGTGAAATAAGGAATAAAAAGGAGTTATTCATTACCACTCCTCTTACGTAAACTTTTTTCCTCTTACGTAATTTTAACTTGAAAAATAGTGTAATAAGAAACTCCAATGGAATATTGGTTCAAGATGGCGGAGTAGAAGGACATGCTCTCACTCCCTCTTTTGAGAACACTGGAATCACAACTAACTGCTGCACAATCATCGACAGGAAGACACTGGAACTCACCAAAAAAGATAACCCACATGCAAAGACAAGGGAGAAGCCGCAATGAGACGGTAGGAGGGGTGCTATCACAATAAAATCAAATCCCATAACTGCTGGGTGGGTGGCTCACAAACTGGAGAAAAATTATACCACAGAAGTCCACCCACTGGAGTGAAGGTTCTGAGTCACACATCAGGCTTCCCAACCTGGAGGCCTGGCAACGGGAGGAGGAATTCCTAGAGAATCAGACTTTGAAGACTAGTGGGATTTGATTGCAGGACTTGGACAGGACTGGTGGAAACAGAGACTCCACTCTTGGAGGGCACACACAAAGTAGTGTGCACATCGGGACCCAGGGGAAGGAGCAGTGACCCAAGGGGAGACTGAACCAGACCTACCTGCTAGTGTTGGAGGGTCTCCTGCAGAGGCAGGAGGGGACTGTGGCTCACAGTGGGGACAAGGACACTGGCAGCAGAAGTACTGGGAAGTATTCCTTGGCGTGAGCCCTCCCAGAGTCCACCATTAGCCCCACCAAAGAGCCTGGGTAAGCTCCAGTTTTGGGTCACCTCAGGCCAAACAACCAACAGGGAGGGAACCCAGCCCCACCCATCAGCAGTCAAGCGGATTAAAGTTTTACGGAGCTCTGCCCACCAGAGAAAAAGCCAGCTCTACCCTCCACCAGTCCCTCCCATCAGGAAACTTCCACAAGCATCTTAGATAGCCTCATCCACCAGAGGGCAGACAGCAGAAGCAAGCAGAACTACAGTCCTGCAGCCTGTGGAACAAAAACCACATTTACAGAAAGATAGACAAGATGAAAAGGCAGAGGGCTAGGTACCAGATGAAGGAACAAGATAAAACCCCAGAAAAACAACTAAATGAAATGGAGATAGGCAACCTTCCAGAAAAACAATTCAGAATAATGATAGTGAAGATGATCCAGGACCTTGGAAAAAGAATGGAGCCAAAGATCAAGAAGATGCAAGAAATGTTTAACAGAGATCTAGAAGAATTAAAGAACAAACAAACAGAGATGAACAATACAATAACTGAAATGAAAAATACACTAGAAAGAATCAATAGCAGAATAACTGAGGCAGAAGAACAGATAAGAAATGTTTTTGACAATTCTGACCTAGAAGACAGAATGATGGAATTCACTGCTGCAGAACAAAATAAAGAAAAAAGAATGAAAAGAAGTGAAGACAGCCTAAGAGACCTCTGAGACAACATTAAACACAACAACATTCGCATTATAGGGGTCCCAGAAGGAGAAGAGAGAGAGAAAGGACCAGAGAAAATATTTGAAGAGATTATAGTCGAAAACTTCCTGAACATGGGAAAGGAAATAGCCACCCAAGTCCAGGAAGTGCAGCGAGTCCCATACAGGATAAACCCAAGGAGAAACATGCCAAGACACATAGTAATCAATTTGGCAAAAATTAAAGACACAGAAAAATTATTGAAAGCAGCAAGGGAGAAACGAGAAATAACATACACGGGAACTCCCATAAGGTTAACAGCTGATTTCTCAGCAGAAACTCTACAAGCAAGAAGGGAGTGGCATGATATACTTAAAGTGATGAAAGGGAAGAACTTACAACCAAGATTACTCTACCTGGCAAGGATTTCATTCAGATCCAAAGGAGAAATCAAAGGCTTTACAGACAAGCAAAAGCTAAGAGAATTCAGCGTCACCAAACCAGCTCTACAACAAATGCTAAAGGAACTTCTCTAAGTGGGAAACACAAGAGAAGAAAAGGACCTACAAAAACAAACCCAAAACAATTAAGAAAATGGTCATAGGAACATACATATCGATAATTACCTTAAATGTGAATGGATTAAATGCTCCAACCAAAAGACAAAGGCTTGCTGAATGGATACAAAAATAAGACCCATATATATGCTGTCTACAAGAGACCCATTTCAGACCTAGGGACACATACAGACTGAAAGTGAGGGGATGGAAAAAGATACTCCATGCAAATGGAAATCAAAAGAAAGCTGGAGTAGCTATACTCATATCAGATAAAATAGACTTTAAAATAAAGAATGTGACAAGAGACAAGGAAGGACACTACATAATGATCAAAGGATCAATCCAAGAAGAAGATATAACAATTTTAAATATATATGCACCCAACATAGGAGAACCTCAATACATAAGGCAACTGCTAACAGCTATAAAAGAGGAAATTGACAGTAACACAATAATAGTGGGGGACTTTAACACCTCACTTACACCAATGGACAGAGCATCCAAACAGAAAATTAATAAGGAAACACAAGCTTTAAATGACACAATAGACCAGATAGATTTAATTGATATTTATAGGACATTCCATCCAAAAACAGCAGACTGAACTTTCTTCTCAAGTGTGCACAGAACATTCTCCAGGATAGATCACATCTTGGGTCACAAATCAAGCCTCAGTAAATTTAAGAAAATTGAAATCATATCAAGCATCTTTTCTGACCACAATGCTATGAGATTAGAAATCAATTACAGGGGAAAAAAAGGAAAAAACACAAACACATGGAGGCTAAACAATATGTTACTAAATAACCAAGAGATCACTGAAGAAATCAAAGAGGAAATCAAAAAATACCTAGAGAAAAATGACAATGAAAACACGATGATCCAAAAGCTATGGGATGCAGCAAAAGCAGTTCTAAGAGGGAAGTTTATAGCTATACAAGCCTACCTCAAGAAACAAGAAAAATCTCAAATAAACAATCTAACCTTACACCGAAAGGAACTAGAGAAAGTAGAACAAACAAAACACAAAATTAGCAGAAGGAAAGAAATCATAAAGATCAGAGCAGAAATAAATGAAATAGGAACAAAGAAAACAATAGCAAAGATCAATAAAGCTAAAAGCTGGTTCTCTGAGAAGATAAACAAAATTGACAAACTGTTAGCCAGACCCACCAAGAAAAAGAGGGAGAGGACTCAAATCAATAAAATTAGAAATGAAAAAGGAGAAGTTACAACAGACACCACAGAAATACAAAGCATCCTAAGAGACTACTACAACAACTCTATGCCAATACAATGGACAACCTGGAAGAAATGGACAAATTCTTAGAAAGGTATAACCTTCCAAGACTGAACCAGGAAGAAATAGAAAATATGAACAGACAGAATGAAATTGAAACTGTGATTAAAAATCTTCCAAAAAAAAAGTCCAGGACCAGATGGCTTCACATGTGAATTCTATCAAACATTTAGAGAAGAGCTAATACCCATTCATCTCAAACTCTTCCAAAAAATTGCAGAGGAAGAAACATTCCCAAACTCATTCTATGAGGCCACCATCATCCGGATACCAAAACCAGACCAAGATACTACAAAAAGAGAAAATTACAGACCAATATCACTGATGAATATAGATGGAAAAATCCTCAACAAAATACTAGCAAACAGAATCCAACAACACATTAAAAGGATCATACACCATGTGGGATTTATCCCAGGGATGCAAGGATTCTTCAATATACGCAAATCAATGTGATACACCATATTAACAAACTGAAGAATAAAAACCATATCATCATCTCAATAGATGCAGAAAAAGTTTTTGACAAAATTCAACACCCATTTAGGATAAAAATCCTCCAGAAAGTGGGCATAGAGGGAATCTACCTCAACATAATAAAGGCCATATACGACAAACCCACAGCAAACATCATTCTCAATGGTGAAAAACTGAAAGCATTTCCTCTAAGGTCAGGAACAAGACAAGGATGTCCAATCTCACCACTATTATTCAACATAGTCTTGGAAGTCCTAGCCATGGCAATCAGAGAAGAAAAAGAAACAAAAGGAATACAAATTGGAAAAGAAGAAGTAAAGCTGTCACTGTTTGCAGATGACATGATACTATACATAGAGAATCCTAAAAATGTCACCAGAAAACTACTAGAGCTAATCAATGAATTTGGTAAAGTTGCAGGATACAAAATTAATGCACAGAAATCTCTTGCATTCCTATACACTAATGATGAAAAATCTGAAAGAGAAATTAAGAAAACACTCCCATTTACCATTGCAACAAAAAGAATAAACTACGTAGGAATAAACCTACCTAGGGAGACAAAAGACCTGTATGCAGAAAACTATAAGATACTGATGAAAGAAATTAAAGATGATACCAACAGATGGAGAGATATACCATGTTCTTGGATTGGAAGAATCAATATTGTGAAAATGATTATACTACCCAAAGCAATCTACAGATTCAATGCAATCCCTATCAAAGTACCAATGGCATTTTTTACGGAACTAGAACAAATAATCTCAAAATCTGTATAGAGACACAAAAGATGCCAAATAGCCAAAGCAGTCTTGAGGGAAAAAAACAGAGCTGGAGGAATCAGACTCCTTGACTTCAGACTATACTACAAAGCTACAGTAATCAAGACAATATGGTACTGGTACAAAAACAGAAACAGAGATCAATGGAACAAGATAGAAAGCCCAAAGATAAACCCACACACCTATGGTCAACTAATCTATGACAAAGGAGGCAAAGATATACAATGGAGAAAAGACAGTCTCTTCAATAAGTGGTGCTGGGAAAACTGGACAGCTCCATGTGAAAGAATGAAATTAGAACACTCCCTAACACCATACACAAAAATAAACTCAAAATGGATTAGAGACCTAAATGTAAGACCAGACACTATAAAACTCTTAGAGGAAAACATAGGAAGAACACTCTTTGACATAAATCACAGCAAGATCTTTTTTGATCCACCTCCTAGAGAAATGGAAATAAAAACAAAAATAAACAAATGGGACCTAATGAAACTTAAAAGCTTTTGCACAGCAAAGGAAACCATAAACAAGATGAAAAGACAACCCTCAGAATGGGAGAAAATATTTGCAAACGAATCAACGGACAAAGGATTAATCTGCAAAATATATAAACAGCTCATGCAGCTCAATATTAAAGAAACAAACAACCCAATCCAAAAATGGGCAGAAGACCTAAGTAGACATTTCTCCAAAGAAGACATACAGATGGCCAAGAAGCACATGAAAAGCTACTCAACATCACTAATAATTAGAGAAATGCAAATCAAAACTACAATGAGGTATTACCTCACACCAGTTAGGATGGGCATCATCAGAAAATCTACAAACAGCAGATGCTGGAGAGGGTGTGAAGAAAAGGAAACCCTCCTGCACTGTTGGTAGGAACGTAAATTGATACAGCCACTATGGAGAACAGTATGGAGGTTCCTTAAAGAACTAAAAATAGAATTATCGTATGACACAGCAATTCCACTACTGGGCATATACCCAGAGAGAACCACAATTCAAAAAGACACATGGGGATCGAAGGGAAGATGGCGGAAGAGTAAGACGCGGAGATCACCTTCCTCTCCACAGATACACCAGAAATACATCTACACGTGGAACAACTCCTGCAGAACACCTACTGAAGGCTGGCAGAAGACCTCAGACCTCCCAAAAGGCAAGAAACTCCCCACGTACCTGGGTAGGGCAAAAGGAAAAAAAAATAAACAGACAAAAGAATAGGGACGGCACCTGCACCAGTGGGAGGGAGCTGTGAAGGAGGAAAAGTTTCCACACACTAGGAAGCCCCTTCGCGGGCGGAGACTGCGGGAGGCGGAGGGGGGAGCTTCGAAGCCGCGGAGGAGTGCACAGCAACGGGTGCGGAGGGCAAAGCAGGGAGATTCCCGCACAGAGGATCGGTGCCGACCGGCACTCACCAGCCCGAGAGGCTAGTCTGCTCACCCGCCGGGACGGGCGGGGCTGCGAGCTGAGGCTCTGAGGCTAGGGTTTCGGTTTCGGACGGAGCGCAGGGAGAGGACTGGGGTTGGCGGCTTGAACATAGCCTGAAGGGGTTAGTACACCACAGCTAGCCGGGAGGGAGTCCGGGGAAAAGCCTGCACCTGCCGAAGAGGCAAGAGACTTTTTCTTCCCTCTTTGTTTCCTGGTGCGTGAGGAGAGGGGTTTAAGAACGCTGCTTAAAGGAACTCCAGAGACGGGCGCGAGCCGCGGCTAAAAGCGCGAACCCCAGTGACGGGCGCGAGCCGCGGCTGAAAGCGCGGACCCCAGAGACGGGCGCGAGCCGCGGCTGAAAGCGCGGACCCCAGAGACGGGTGCGAGCAGCGGCTGAAAGCGCGGACCCCAGAGACGGGCGCGAGCCGCGGCTGAGGGCGCGGACCCCAGAGACGGGCGCGAGCCGCGGCTGAGGGCGCGGACCCCAGAGACGGGCGCGAGCCGCGGCTGAGGGCGCTGACTCCAGAGACGGGCGCAAGCCGCGGCTGGAGGCGCGGACCCCAAGGCGGGCGGGAGACGTTGGGGCTGCTGCTGCCGCCACCAAGGGGCCTGTGTGCGAGCGCAGGTCGCTCTCCACTCCCCTCTTCCGCGGAGCCTGTGCAGCCCGCCACTGCCGGGTTCCCGGGATCCGGAGACGACTTCCCCGGGAGAGTGCACGGCGGGCCTCGGGCTGGTGCAGAGTCACGCCGGACTTTGCCGCCGCAGGCCCGCCCCGCATTCCGTGCCCCTCCCTCCCCGCCGCCGGCCTCCGTACGCCAGAACCCCCGAATCAGCGGCTCCTTTAACCCCGTCCTGTCTGAGCAAAAAACAGACGCCCTCCAGCGACCTACACGCAGAGGCAGGGCCAAATCCAAAGCTGAGGAGCTGTGAGAACAAAGAAGAGAAAGGGAAATCTCTCCCAGCAGCCTCAGAAGCAGCGGATTAAAGCTCCACAATCAACTTGATGTACCCTGCATCTGTGGAATACATGAATAGACAGCCAATCATCCCAAATTAAGGAGGTGGACTTTGGGAGCAAGATCTATGATTTTTCTCCCTATTCCTCTTTTTGTGAATGTGTATGTGTATGCTTCGGTGTGAGATCTTGTCTGTATAGTCTTGCTTCCACCATTTGTCCTAGGTTCTATCCGTCCATGGTTTTTTCTTAAAATTTTTTCTCTTAATAATCAATTTTAATTTTAAGAACGTTATTATACTTTACCTTCGTCCTTTCTTTCTTTCTTTCTTTCCTTCCTTCCTTCCCTCCTTTAGACAACGAATCATCCCAAATTGAGGAGGTGGTCTCTGACAGCAAGATTTATGATTTTTCCCCCTTTACCTCTTTTTGTGAGGGCGTATGTGTACGCTTCTGTGTAAGACTTTGTCTGTATAGCTTTGCTTCCAACATTTGTCCTAAGGTTCTATCCGTCCCTTTTTTTTTTTCTAATTAAGAATTTTTTAATTCAATAACTTTATTATACTCTATTTTATTTTTACTGTATCTTCTTTCTGTTTTCCCTTCTTTCCCTCCTTCCTTCCTTCCTCCCTCCCTCCTTTCGTTCCTTCTTGCCTTCTTTCCTTCCTTGCTTCTTTCTTTCTTCCTTCCTTCCTTCCTTCCTTCCCTCCTTCCTTCCCTCCTTTAGACAACGAATCATCCCAAATTGAGGAGGTGGTCTCTGACAGCAAGATTTATGATTTTTCCCCCTTTACCTCTTTTTGTGAGGGTGTATGTGTACGCTTCTGTGTAAGACTTTGTCTGTACAGCTTTGCTTCCAACATTTGCCCTAAGGTTCTATCCGTCCTTTTTTTTTTTTTTCTAATTAAGAATTTTTTAATTCAATAACTTTATTATACTTTATTTTATTTTTACTGTATCTTCTTTCTTTTGTTTTTCCTTCTTTCCCTCCTTCCTTCCTCCCTCCCTCCCTCCCTCCTTTCGTTCCTTCTTGCCTTCTTTCCTTCTTTGCTTCTTTCTTTCTTACTTCCTTCCTTCCTTCCTTCCTTCCCTCCTTCCTTCCCTCCTTTCCTTCTTTCTTTCCTCATACGTCTACTAATTCCCTCTACTTTTTCTCCCTTTTATTCTGAGCCGTGTGGATGAAAGGCTCTTGGTGCTCCAGCCAGGAGGCAGGGCTCTCCCTCTGAGGTAGGAGAGCCAACTTCAAGACACTGGTTCACAAGAGACCTCCCAGCTCCAGATAATATCAAACGGCGAAAATCTCCCAGAGACCTCCATCTTAACACCAGCACCCAGCTTCACTCAACGACCAGCAAGCCACAGTGCTGGACAACCTGTGCCAAACAACTAGCAAAACAGGAACACAACCCCACCCATTAGCAGAGAGGCTGCCTAAAATCATAATAAGGCCACAGACACCCCAAAACACACCACCAGACGTGAACCTGCCCACTAGAGAGACAAGATCCAGCCTCTTCCACCACAACACAGGCACTAGTCCCCTCCACCAGGAAGCCTACACAACCCACTGAACCAACCTTAGCCACTGGAGACAGACATCAAAAACAGGAGGAACTACGAACCTGCAGCCTGCAAAAAGGAGACCCCAAACACAGTAAGATAAGCAAAATGAGAAAACAGAAAAACACACAGCAGATAAAGGAGCAAGATAAAAATGCACCAGACCTAACAAATGAAGAGGAAATAGGCAGTCTACCTGAAAAAGAATTCAGAATAATGATAGTAAGGTTGATCCGAAATCTTGGAGATAGAATGGACAATAGAATGGACAAAATGCAAGAATCAGTTAACAAGGACCTAGAAGAACTAAAGATGAAACAAGCAACGATGAACAACACAATAAATGAAATTAAAAATACTCTAGATGGGATCAATAGCAGAATAACTGAGGCAGAAGAACGGATAAGTGACCTGGAAGATAAAATAGTGGAAATAACTACTGCAGAGCAGAATAAAGAAAAAAGAATGAAAAGAACTGAGGACAGTCTCAGAGACCTCTGGGACAACATTAAACGCACCAACATTCGAATTATAGGGGTTCCAGAAGAAGAAGAGAAAAAGAAAGGGACTGAGAAAATATTTGAAGAGATTATAGTTGAAAACTTCCCTAATATGGGAAAGGAAATAGTTAATCAAGTCCAGGAAGCACAGAGAGTCCCATACAGGATAAATACAAGGAGAAATACGCCAAGACACATATTAATCAAACTGTCAAAAATTAAATACAAAGAAAGCATATTAAAAGCAGCAAGGGAAAAACAACAAATAACACATAAGGGAATCCCCATAAGGTTAACAGCTGATCTTTCAGCAGAAACCCTACAAGCCAGAAGGGAGTGGCAGGACATACTGAAAGTGATGAAGGAGAAAAACCTGCAACCAAGACTACTCTACCCAGCAAGGATCTCATTCAGATTTGATGGAGAAATAAAAACCTTTACAGACAAGCAAAAGCTGAGAGAGTTCAGCACCACCAAACCAGCTTTACAACAAATGCTAAAGGATCTTCTCTAGGCAAGAAACACAAGAGAAGGAAAAGACCTATAATAACGAACCCAAAACAATATAGAAAATGGGAATAGGAACATACATATCGATAATTACCTTAAATGTAAATGGACTAAATGCTCCCACCAAAAGACACAGATTAGCTGAATGGATACAAAAACAAGACCCTTACATATGCTGTCTACAAGAGACCCACTTCAGACCTAGAGACACATACAGACTAAAAGTAAGGGGATGGAAAAAGATATTCCATGCAAATGGAAACCAAAAGAAAGCTGGAGTAGCAATTCTCATATCAGACAAAATAGACTTTAAAATAAGGACTATTAAAAGAGACAAAGAAGGACACTACATAATGATCAAGGGATCGATCCAAGAAGAAGATATAACAATTGTAAATATTTATGCACCCAACATAGGAGCACCTCAATACATAAGGCAAATACTAACAGCCATAAAAGGGGAAATTGACAGTAACACATTCATAGTAGGGGACTTAAACACCCCACTTTCACCCATGGACAGATCATCCAAAATGAAAATAAATAAGGAAACACAAGCTTTAAATGATACATTAAACAAGATGGACTTAATTGATATTTATAGGACACTCCATCCAAAAACAACAGAATACACATTTTTCTCAAGTGCTCACAGAACATTCTCCAGGATAGATCATATCTTGGGTCACAAATCAAGCCTTGGCAAATTTAAGAAAATTGAAATTGTATCAAGTATCTTTTCTGACCACAACGCCATGAGACTAGATATCAATTACAGGAAAAGATCTGTAAAAAATACAAACACATGGAGGCTAAACAATACACTACTTAATAATGAAGTGATCACTGAAGAAATCAAAGAGGAAATCAAAAAATACCTAGAAACAAATGACAATGGAGACACAACGACCCAAAACCTGTGGGATGCAGCAAAAGCAGTTCTAAGGGGGAAGTTTATAGCAATACAAGCCCACCTTAAGAAGCAGGAAACATCTCGAATAAACAACCTAACCTTGCACCTCAAGCAATTAGAGAAAGAAGAACAAAAAAACCCCAAAGCTAGCAGAAGGAAAGAAATCATAAAAATCAGATCAGAAATAAATGAAAAAGTAATGAAGGAAACAATAGCAAAGATCAATGAAACTAAAAGCTGGTTCTTTGAGAAGATAAACAAAATAGATAAACCACTAGCCAGACTTATCAAGAAAAAAAGGGAGAAGACTCAAATCAATAGAATTAGAAATGAAAAAGGAGAGGTAACAACTGACACTGCAGAAATAAAAGAGATCATGAGAGATTACTACAAGCAACTCTATGCCAATAAAATGGACAATCTGGAAGAAATGGACAAATTCTTAGAAATGCACAACCTGCCAAGACTGAATCAGGAAGAAATAGAAAATATGAACAGACCAATCACAAGCACTGAAATTGAAACTGTGATTAAAAATCTTCCAACAAAGAAAAGCCCAGGACCAGATGGCTTCACAGGCGAATTCTATCAAACATTTAGAGAAGAGCTAACACCTATCCTTCTCAGACTCTTCCAAAATATAGCAGAGGGAGGAACACTCCCAAACTCATTCTACGAGGCCACCATCACCTTGATACCAAAACCAGGCAAGGATGTCACAAAGAAAGAAAACTACAGACCAATATCACTGATGAACATAGATGCAAAAATCCTCAACAAAATACTAGCAAACAGAATCCAACAGCACATTAAAAGGATCATACACCATGATCAGGTGGGGTTTGTTCCAGGAATGCAAGGATTCTTCAATATACGCAAATCTATCAATGTGATAAACCATATTAACAAACTGAAGGAGAAAAACCATATGATCATCTCAATAGATGCAGAGAAAGCTTTTGACAAAATTCAACACCCATTTATGATAAAAACCCTGCAGAAAGTAGGCATAGAGGGAACTTTCCTCAACATAATAAAGGCCATATACGACAAGCCCACAGCAAACATCATCCTCAATGGTGAAAAACTGAAAGCATTTCCACTAAGATCAGGAACAAGACAAGGGTGCCCACTCTCACCACTCTTATTCAACATAGTTTTGGAAGTTTTAGCCACAGCAATCAGAGAAGAGAAGGAAATAAAAGGAATACAAATCGGAAAAGAAGAAGTAAAGCTGTCACTGTTTGCAGATGACATGATCCTATACATAGAGAATCCTAAAGATGCTACCAGAAAACTACTAGAGCTAATCAATGAATTTGGTAAAGTAGCAGGATACAAAATTAATGCACAGAAATCTCTGGCATTCCTATATACTAATGATGAAAAATCTGAAAGTGAAATCAAGAAAACACTCCCATTTACCATTGCAACAAAAAGAATAAAATATCTAGGAATAAACCTACCTAAGGAGACAAAAGACCTGTATGCAGAAAACTATAAGACACTGATGAAAGAAATTAAAGATGATACAAATAGATGGAGACATATACCATGTTCTTGGATTGGAAGAATCAACATTGTGAAAATGACTCTACTACCCAAAGCAATCTATAGATTCAATGCAATCCCTATCAAACTACCACTGGCATTTTTCACAGAACTAGAACAAAAAATTTCGCAATTTGTATGGAAACACAAAAGACCCCGAATAGCCAAAGCAATCTTGAGAACAAAAAAAGGAACTGGAGGAATCAGGCTCCCTGACTTCAGACTATACTACAAAGCTACAGTTATCAAGACAGTATGGTACTGGCACAAAAACAGAAAGATAGATCAATGGAACAGGATAGAAAGCCCAGAGATAAACCCATGCACATATGGACACCTTATCTTTGATAAAGGTGGCAGGAATGTACAGTGGAAAAAGGACAGCCTCTTCAATAAATGGTGCTGGGAAAACTGGACAGGTACATGTAAAAGAATGAAATTAGAACACTCCCTAACACCATACACAAAAATAAGCTCAAAATGGATTAAAGACCTAAATATAAGGCCAGAAACTATCAAACTATTAGAGGAAAACATAGGCAGAACACTCTATGACATAAATCACAGCAAGATTCTTTCTGACCCACCCCCTAGAGTAATGGAAATAAAAACAAAAATAAACAAATGGGACCTAATGAAACTTCAAAGCTTTTGCACAGCAAAGGAAACCATAAACAAGACCAAAAGACAACCCTCAGAATGGGAGAAAATATTTGCAAATGAAGCAACTGACAAAGGATTAATCTCCAAAATTTACAAGCAGCTCATGCAGCTCAACAACAAAAAAACAAACAACCCAATCCAAAAATGGGCAGAAGACCTAAATAGACATTTCTCCAAAGAAGATATACAGACTGCCAACAAACACATGAAAGAATGCTCAACATCATTAATCATTAGAGAAATGCAAATCAAAACTACAATGAGATATCATCTCACACCAGTCAGAATGGCCATCATCAATAAATCTAGAAACAATAAATGCTGGAGAGGGTGTGGAGAAAAGGGAACCCTCTTGCACTGCTGGTGGGAATGTGAATTGGTTCAGCCACTATGGAGAACAGTATGGAGGTTCCTTAAAAAACTACAAATAGAACTACCATATGACCCAGCAATCCCACTACTGGGCATATACCCTGAGAAAACCGAAATTCAAAAAGAGTCATGTACCAAAATGTTCATCGCAGCTCTATTTACAATAGCCCGGAGATGGAAACAACCTAAGTGCCCATCATCGGATGAATGGATAAAGAAGATGTGGCACATATATACAATGGAATATTACTCAGCCATAAAAAGAAACAAAATTGAGCTATTTATAATGAGGTGGATAGACCTAGAGTCTGTCATACACAGTGAAGTAAGTCAGAAAGAAAAAGACAAATACAGTATGCTAACACATATATATGGAATTTAAGAAAAAAAAAATGTCATGAAGAACCTAGGGGTAAGGCAGGAATAAAGACGCAGACCTCCTAGAGAACGGACTTGAGGTTATGGGGAGGGGGAAGGGTGAGCTGTGACGGGGCGAGAGAGAGTCATGGACATATACACACTAACAAACGTAGTAAGGTAGATAGCTAGTGGGAAGCAGCCGCATGGCACGGGGATATTGGCTCGGTGCTCTGTGACAGCCTGGAGGGGTGGGATAGGGAGGGTGGGAGGGAGGGAGACGCAAGAGGGAAGAGATATGGGAACATATGTATATGTATAACTGATTCACTTTGTTATAAAGCAGAAACTAACACACCATTGTAAAGTAATTATACCCCAATAAAGATGTAAAAAAAAAAAAAAAAAAAAAGATTCTCAAAAAACCTTAAAAAAAAAAAAAAAAAAAAAAGACACATGCACCCCAATGTTCACTGCAGCACTATTTACAATAGCTAGGTCATGGAAGCAACCTAAATGCCCATCGACAGATGAATGGATAAAGAAGTTGTAATATATATATACGATGGAATATTACTCAGCCATAAAAAGGAATGAAATTGGTTCATTTGTAGATACATGGATGCATGTAGAGACTGTCATTCAGAGTGAAGTAAGTCAGAAAGAGAAAAACAAATATCGTATATCAATGCATATATGTGGAACCTAGAAAATGGTACAGATGAACCAGTTTGCAGAGCAGAAATTGAGACACAGAAGTAGAGAAAAAAACGTATGGACACCAAGGGGGCAAAGCGGCTGGGGATGAGGGTTGTGGTGTGATGAATTGGACAATTGGGATTGACATGTATACACTGATGTGTATAAAATAGCTGACTAATAAGAAAATAAATAAATAAACATACAAAAAAGAAAGTCCAATGAAGTAAGAAAGGAAAGTAAGAGTTGTTGGAAAAAGAGATAAATGTATCATTATTTTCAGATTGCATCATTTTCTGTCTACAAAACTCAAGCAAATTAATTTAAGCTATTATAATTAATAACAGAATTTAGTGAAGAATTAAGAGAAAGAGAGAAAAGAGGAGAGTGATAGGAAAAGTGAAAAAGAAGAGGAGATGGCAAAGGAAGGGGAAAAAAAAGAAAAGAGAGAAACCATTGTCTCTGCTTTGTCATAGACACCAAATTCTTCTATTCTTTTTTTTTGACTGCATTGGGTCTTCGTTATTGTGTGCGGGCTTCTTTCTAGTTGTGGTGAGTGGGGGCTACTCTTCATTGCAGTGCGTGGGCTTCTCATTGTGGTGGCTTCTCTTGTTGTGAAGCACAGGCTCTAGGTGCTTAGGCTTCAGTAGTTGCGGTGTGTGGGCTCAGTAGTTGTGGTGCATGGGCTTGTGAAGGCTTCAGTAGTTGTGGCATGTGGGCTCAGTAGTTGTGGCTCACTGGCTCTAGAGTGCAGACTCGGTAGTTGTGGTGCATGGGCTTAGTTGCTCTGTGGCATGTGGGATCTTCCTGAACCAGGGATCAAAACCGTGTCTCCTGCTTGGCAGGTGGATTCTTAACCACTGTGCCACCAGGGAAGTTCCCATAGACACCAAATTCTAAATGCTATCCCTACTGTTGGAAGTCTAAATCAGTAATAGAAGATGCTTTCCAGGGATCGTTTATCGAGTGCATTTTATGAGACAAGAATTGTTTATGTACTTTGTGTGAGTTTTGGGCATTTTTGACTTGTTAGCTGGGACTCAGACACTGTGAACAGAGAAAACATACCCATAGCCAGGCCCCAGAGTCTCTGTGCATTCACTCATATATCTGGAGCTTCATTTGTATAACTTGTGATTCAAAGAGGAATTTGAAGAGAAACGATGAGCAAGGTTTTTTTCTGGCTCCTTGAATAATGTTTAAGCCCAGAAACTGAACTATATTTCTTGAAATAGTTAGTGGGCTCATGGGCCAGAGGTTATGCCCAGAGGTGAAGAAACAGAAAAACTTTCGAGGCTCCCGGCATAGTCTGAGCTATTTCAGGGCTCAGGAAACAAAGTTGCAAGAACTAGGGAATAGGCTATTGTCTTCTTCATGGAACCCAGCATTACTCTGGTACCCACCAAGAAGTGGAAACTTATTAACAACTATAGGGATAACCTTGATATGAACATTGGCATTCTTGTGAGCAGGAGGGGTTTCCACCCAAGTGACTTTCAGGGGCTGCAGACTTGGATAACTGGGAGTCAGAGAAAAAGAGTGGGAAGACACTGGATGGTCACCCTGGAGACAATCTGATTTGGAAACTCATACAAGCCCTGCCCTTCTGGACTCTCAGATACTAATGTGATACACTTCAAGGACACTAATTTCTAGTACTTCAGGGCATAGGAAACTGACTCACTGGTTCTAAAATTCATGTGGCAATGCAAAAGCTCAAGGAGAATGAAGGCAATCTTAAAGAAAAAGACTTTAAAAAAGCCTGAAGACTTACCCCCCCCCCCCCAGATACCAAGACCTATTACAAAGTTTTAGCAGTTAAGACAGTGTAGCATTTCCACCAGGATAACCAGAAAGGCCAATGGAGCAGAACACAGTTATACGTGAACAGAAACCTAACTTATGACAAAGGGGACAGTGCCATATCCTTTTCAGAGGCGAAAGGATGATTTTTTCATAAATAGTGCTGGGTCAATTGGATATATAATGGGGAAAAAATGTATCTTGACCCCTACCTCACATCATAAACAAAAATGCATTTCAGATGAATCACAGATCTAAATGTAAAAGGTAAAATAATAAAGCTTTGAGAAGGTAACACAGGACATCCTCAAGATCTTAGAGTAGGCAATGATTTCATAAACAAGACAAAAAGGGACTCACCATAAAAGAAAAAACTGAAATACTTACAATGTTAAAATTAAGAGCTTCTGTTCACCAAAAGACATCATTAATAGAGTGAAAAAGCAACCAGAGTAGGATAAGATATTTGTGATACGTATATCCAACAAAGCCTTATACCAAATATATAAAGAATCATACAAATCAATACAAAGAAACCCACCACAGATGATTCAATAAAAAAAGTGTGCAAAAGATTTAAACTGATATTTCACAAAAGAGAATATCCAAAATGTTCAATAAACATATGAGAAGATGTTAGATTTCCTTAGCCATGAAGGAAATGTACTTTAAAACCACTATGAGATAACACTATACCTCCATCAGAATTGCAAAAATTAAAATAAAAATACCAAGTTCTGGAAAAAATATGGAGCAACCAGAACCCTCATAGACTACTGGATATATAAATTGGTTCCAATCACTTTGGAAAACTATTTAGCAATATCTACTAAAACTTAACATATGCATAGCCTGTGACCCTCTAATTTCACTCCTGGGTGTATACTCAACAGAAACACAAGCATATGTTCACCAAAATGTACGTACTAGACTTTTTAGAATTTTCATAAACCGTACTATTTTTAGGAGCCAAAACCAGAAAGTTACCTAAATGTCCATTAACCAAGAAAGGGTAAATAAATTGTGGGGTATTCACACAATGGAATATTATATGGCATTGAAAATGAATGACCTCGAACTACATGCAACAATACGGAAGAATCTCATAAATGTAATGTTGAGTAGAAGAAGCTGGGCAAAAATTGTACCTACTATAAGATTCACTTATATAAAGTACAAATAAAGGTACAACTAATCTATGCTGTTAGAAGTCAGGATAGTGGTGACCTGGGAGGGTGGCCAGTGACCAGAGGAGCATAAGGGGGACCCCTGGAATGATGGTATCTTCTGTTTCTTGATCTGGGTACTTATTACATGGATGGAAGTTCAGTTCATTAAAATCCACTGACTGCATATTTATGATATGTGCAATTTTGAGTATGTATATCATACTTCAGTAAATAGTTTTTTAAGTAAAAACCTACGTGACCTGTAGTCATGTGACTATTCTGTAGTCACAACCATATGGTAGAGTTACTATTATGTCCACTATACAGAATAATTCAGGCTCAAAGAAATGAAATAACTGGCACAGAGTCACACAGACCTTATGTGGTAGAGCTTGGACTGGCATTGAAATCTGTTGAAATCCAAGGTCACGTGAAAGATTACTCTAGCCCTTCTTCAGGTTCTGATCCTTCCCGATAACCTTCATAACTCTATGTCTTTTGTCTATTTGTCTTTTCTACCTAGAGTGCTCTTACCTAGTGCTCTCCTCTACCAAGAAAATTTCTACTCAGTTTTCAAGGACCAGCTTAAGGTCTTATCCTCTGTGAAGTGTTCCCTTATAACTCTACTTCCTTTCTCATCTCCAGCTGTTTACAGTAGAGATTCCAAAGGGCCCCAGCAAATATTGTAAACGAGGGAAGCAGCAGCAATAACAGGGAGAAGTGAGGAATGTGACACAATGCAGTGGGCAAACTCCATCTAAAGGTAGGAGCAGCTACTCCATTCCAACCAATTGCTGCAACTCAGGAATACAATATCGCTGAAGCCAGAAGTCTAGATTATTCTATGAAATCTTTCTTTTAAATATTACTTTTTAAAAATTAAAACCTAACACAAGCAAAAAACACCATCAGCCAAACGCAGCATGTCCGAGGGCCAGATTTAACTTATGAGTCCCAAACTGCAACCTCTGTTTAATTTGGCAGGGTCAGACAAACTCCAGCTGATCAAAAACTGACAGACTTCTTTCCTAGGGGTTTTGCCTTCTTCCTGCTGGAGATGCTCTTCATCTCCAGCAGGAAGAGGAGGGTTGCTTACTAAAGTTCCAAGCTTTCATTTTTACTTCCGCATATGTCCCCCAAAACCTGTGAGGAAGGGATGGAAGAAATGTTTTGGGTTCCCTTCAAGCCCACAACTGCCCCTCAATGTCCTATGATGTACTCACTCAGAAACCATTCCTCATTAATAGGTTGTTTCTCAAGGAAGCATGAGAGAAAAAATGAGGCAGCATTTGAAATAGAAGGAAATCTGCCACATCGGGGCAGTATAACCACATCACGGCACCAATCCCCAACCACCCGGGATTCCAGGTCCCAGCCCCCAATCCCAAAAGAGCAGCCCCAGGCGATGAATGAAGCACGCAAACAGGGAGAGGCTTACAGAGGGCAAAGCATCCGTTTGGGACATTAAAATCTCTAGTTTAGAACAAAAATTGAACTTGAACATACGTAGATCCATATTGTGAGGGAGAATCAAGAGGGAGTTCAAGAATAGAGGAAAATGCATTATCAAGGATCTTACTGGTGTTTTTCCCTTGGGGGTTTCAAAATGGGTAGTTTTTCTCTATGAGTGAGCCAGGTAAACACCTTGTCACGGATCTGTTGTGTTTGGAAGCAATCTAAGTGAAATCTGCTTTTATTAGCAACAAACATCCAATTTCTTTTTTCTATTCAATAGACAGGAGAACTGAATAAACATACCCGAGCTTACAAAAAGGTCATTTCCAAAAGTGTGCCGTTAGGCTAATTTTTTGGAAGTTAGAATGCATTTTTGCACAGAAACAAAGTGATCTCTGAGAATTAACTTTTCATGAACAAGTCAAAAGAAACGATTTAGCCCATAATGAAACTAAAATATTACTTTTGCAATTCAGAATAGAAAATAACTCTGTACTAAGAAAGAATAACTTAGAAATCAGCCAACACATTGAATAATTTAGTAATCATTTATTACATATGTGCTTGTGCAAGATGCAGCTGATTTGAGTTTTATGTTTGGAGGATTAGCAGTAGCCTGTGAGAGCAGACTTAGTGGGGTGAGAGAAACAAAAGCCTGATGAAAGTGGATGAAGGTGGAAGAGGCAGTGAGAAAGTGGAACCAAATAAGATTGTTCTTTCTAGGACCCTGACTGGGGAAAAAGGAGAATGTCATCACGATAGCTGGAGAAGGATTCAGAACCAAGGGGTCAGAGCTCTTTGAGTATGCTTTTAGGCAATTGGAAAGCCAAGACAGAGGGAGAGGCAAAAATACAGGTTAAAGGGGGTAAAATCAATGGATCTATATTCCTGTGACAAAGACTAGTAGTTGTCTCTGCTCTCTGATCTCTGCCTATCTAGAATGAGAACCCTGATCATAATCAGGGTACTGATGCACTTAGCTAGAAGGCCACATTCTCCAGCCTCCCTTGCAGCTAGGTGTGGCCTTATGACTACGTTCTGGCCCAAGGGATACAAGCAGAAATTTTAGTTGGGACATTTCGGGAGATTGTGGACTCAGGTGGGAGAAAGCCCTTCTGTCCTTCCTGCTGTTGAAAACTATAAATGTTAAAAATGTAATTCCCACACATTATCTGAGCACATGCCACAGTATAATTAATTCATTAATGAGGGGAGCCAGCAAGATGACATAGCTGGTTTAGTAGGGAAAAAAGAAATCCTGGAATAAGAATGCTAATGAGATACAAAAATGGCAAATGTTATTCAAGGTAATAAAACCATCTATCCTGAGAAAATTTCATTTGCGTCTTATTGATTTTTTACAAATTAACATCTAATTTTAGAGTCTGAACCCTGATCAAGAGTAACTAAAGGGCCATTCTCCAAGTGAGATGACCCTTGGGGGAACTTGACAGTGTTCTCCTATGACATTGGTAGGACACACAGCCATCCTTTTGCTTTATTTCCAAGTTTTGGGTAACTTTCCTGAACATCAGCTTCCTTCTGCCTGCTGTCTGGAATGTGGATGCAGTGGCTGGAGCTGCAGCAGTCACGAGGATGGAAGCCATGAACTGGAAAGGCAGGGCAGAAAGGGAGAAGGAGCCTGGGTCCCTGATGACTGTGGAACCACCAAAACGGCCCTGCACCACTTTACTCCTGGACTTTTTTAATGAGACAGAGAGAAGGAGAGAAATAAACTTCTCTCTTAAGCCACTGCTGTTTTGGATTTCTTTTATAAGTGGCCAAGCTTAATCTTCTAATGGGGCAGGAGGCAGACAGAGAGAGAAATCATTATTAAAGAATGCTGGAAATCCAGTGGACCATCGCACTCAATGAAGTTGCCTATAGGAAGGGATTCAGGCAGGGAAGCCTCTTAGTGAAACTACCAATGGAGGTATGGAGGACGTGGGGCTTTCCAGACCACACACAGTGAAATGCGGTGTCATTCCCTACCCACTAGTGGGTAGTGGTGGCTTTACTACAATCTGGAAGAAGAAACTGAAGAACCAACTAAGGGCTAGAGAGGAACTGATAAAGTTATCTACGAAAACTAGGATGGTGACAGCAAATGGGAAGATGGAATATTCATTAGTTTGTCCAAGGTTCCTAAAAAGCTTACTTAAGTAATCCCTCTTTGGAATTTCATGCTATATATTACTGTATACTTTGTGTAGTCTTATGCAGTATATATACCTTACACCTATATATTACTGTCTGCTTGGTACATTCACACCTATATATTACTTTACAGGACTGTATTCTCAAAGCCACTTTTGACCTATTGTTATGGATTATTTAATTACTATGTGTGACTTTTCCCTTTGTACTGACTTAAGAATCTAATCTCCACCTTAAGATGTGATTCTACCCTAGAGAAGCTGAAGGTGGATCTGATTAACAAGTCTGGTGGAGAGGTGAGACTTAAAACAAGAGAGAAGGAGGGAGGTATACACTTGATCTTAGCCAAAAGGCCGAGAAGCGATAGGAGGGAGGTATAGAAACAGATAAAGTTGTTGGCTAGGAAGTAGGAAATGAAGCAAGTTCTCACTTGATTACCTCAATGTCCTCAGTATGAGACAGCCATCTGTTGAAAGGTGATGGGGTATAATAGAGGAAGACTTACAGGAGCTTGGGGAAGTGATGGAGCTTTGAAATAGCTGCTCCGGGGAATGGGCTTGAGAACTGACCAAGGACTTGCAAGAAGATAAGCAAAGGGATATGCTTAAGCCTGAGACGTGATTGTGATTGGCTCCAAACTGGCATCCTCTTCCTCTCTCTCTGTTTCTAGTCCCCGCTGGGGGAATAGGGGGACAGGGAGGAAAAAGATCGAGCCGTTATGTATTAAACCTGCCCACTCAGAGTAAATACAGTCAAATTTGTAAATAAGATAACATCTGGCAAGTTGTACAATTTGATTACATTTGGCTAAGAGCTGATATTTTAGTCACTTGTTTTAAACCTAATTTTATTTCATTTTTAATATTCTTTTTTAATTGAAATATAACTGATTTACAATATTATATTAGTTTCAGGTGCACAATATCATGATTCAATATTTGCATAGATTATACTCCATTTAAAATTATTATAAAATAATGACTATATTTCCCTGTGTCACTCTTAAAAATCTAAGGATGCATGGTTGTCCCCCTCATATGTCAATTTAGTTCACTAGTTTGTCTCCTATAAAACCAAATGGATCCTAGGAGTGGATTCCCACCGATTCAACTAAGCAGAAGCTCTAATTGCAACTGTCATGCTGGTATCATTACTAAAGTATGTCAGTGTGGCTTCTGGCTCGTGGTATATGATCACTGATCTGGCAAATGTGTTGTCGTCTATTCTCATCAGAAGAGAGTAGTAGAAGCAGCTTGCATTCACGTGGGATAGTATACATTTACAGTCTCTCTTTAGCTTTTAAGTTAACTCATGCCCTCTGTCACAATATAGTCCCAAGGGCCTCAGACTAACTGGAAATTCTGTAAAACATTTTAGTGGTCTGCCATACTGATGATATTATGTTCATTGAACTGACGAGCGGGAAGTGGCAAGTACGTTGGAGGCCGTAGTAAGTGTTTTAAACTTATTTTAGAATTAAATTCTGTTCCTGATGCACAGTAGGCACTTCATAACTGTTAGGATGATTGGCCAAATACAAGCAACTGAATGGCCTGTAGCTGTCTGAATTCTGCAGAAGCCATTGTTTAGAAGAAAGACTTGTCAAGAAAAGATCCCCATAAATGGCAAAGAATTCACCTGTACCCCACCTGTGAAGACCTGGGGAGCTTGCATGTCTGTTGCTGCTGTTTCTTCTTGCTTCCAAGGGCGTAACTTCCTTTTTCTTAAAAAAAAAAACACAAACATCCTTTAAAGTCAAAAAGAATCAGGGAAAGGTGTCCTGAGAGAAAAGGATTTACATGAAGGTTAGAATCTTACATAACATATATTTTTTTATACCACAGGTTAAACCTAATACCGTTTCCTTTAGTGTCTATATTTATTTTTGAGAGCACCGTATTTTAAAGTTGCATGCTGGGCTGAATTGCTCTACACTGTCTAGTCTACCCCAGGACCTTCTGACATCACTGGAGTAGCTGGCTGTGTTGGGCATTCACAAATGCTAATGAAGCAAGGCAGCATCTTTTGTGGATCTAAAGGTGGGAAGCACCTTTCATCTCCCCCAGGGTTTTAGACAACGATCAAATCAAAGAGGAGGCAGGAGGCAGAACCTGGCAGCAGCCGCCCAGTCTTATCAGCCTTTTCTCATGAACATGGAGCTCAATTTCTTGGTGTCTAAGGGAGGTCAAGGTCAGTTTGCCATGAGAGGAAGGAAACCCATTTCTCTCTGCAGAAAGTAAACGTCTTCGGTAACTAAAGGAATTTAGTTGAGCCAAGACAGGGAAAGACTTCCTCTTCAGGACATGGGCAAAGGTGACCCTGAATGGAGAACAGACTGGATATAGGACAGAGTTGACAGACCCAGAAAACTTAGTTTGAATTGTCTCCCACAGTGATCAAACATGAACTTTGCATCCAACTTTTGTGATGGCAGCCAGCTTTCGGCTGGGTTACCCTCACTGTTGTAAGAGAGCTGGTGACGTGACAAAAAAGAGACCAGCAAGTTTGCCGCTAAGCTACAAATGCAGAGCCAGATCAGCTTTCTCGAACTCTTACTATGTGCCAGACAAGGAGGCCAGCATACTAAACTCTAAATGGGCTCAAGCCCTGGAGCAGCCGCCACAAAGTCAGGAAGCAGCTGCCCCCTCACCCCCAAGTGGGCTTGGCTGCCTGTCGCCAAGGCTGGGGAGCTGTGAGAGGTGAGGGGCAGGCCTTTTCTCCAGAAAGGGAAATGAAACTAGGCAAAGATGGTCAAACTCACAAGCAGATGAGGTACAGCATAAAGGGGCATTGGTGAGGAACACATGAGCCACTGTCCAAAGAAAGAAGATAACTTGCCGAAGTACAATAACAATAATTCTTTTACAAACACGCATTTTAAAAATATACACAAAAACACTAAGATGAAGTCCAAAACCTCAGAAGCTTAATGTGACTGAAACGCAACTGGACAAAATCATCTGGGTGTTGTCCTGTTAGCCTCCTGCTTTGTCTCCTCTGCCAGCTGCATAGATGGGGAAGGGGGAGGGGAGAGAAGAGGCGGGAAGTGTTGGATCGGACTCACTAGAGAAGAGGGGCAGAAGGGAGGGATCTGGCCAAGCCAGGAGGGAAATGTGAGGCCCCTAGGATTTATTAGGTTTGAGAGAAGAGTTGAGGGTAAAGGGTTTACAGATTAATCATGAATTATGACTTGGATTATTTAAAATTTTTAGAGATGTAAGACTGAAATGCCTGTTTGAGCTGTGCTTCTTCAAATAAGTGTCCATTTTGAGACTAGACTGTGTGGGCTGTGACTGTGTAAGTATTCTCCAAGCAGGATCATGAGGCTGACTTTTTGCCCTTTTGTGAGCACAGGAAATTGCAGAAAATGGAGTCATTCTCTTTGATTATTTCAAGTACCTTCTCTGCTACCCAAGACCAATCATGTGCCAACTTCTTAATAACCTCCAAATGATGGAACAATACATCCTTACATTTATCTGGGGGCAGGGAGAGGCAGGGAGCAGGTCATAGCTCAAATGCCATAGATCCTCACTGTTCTGAGATTTAGTAGGTTTTCTTGAATAACTGTTTCTTCATTTGCTGTATGCCCTCAGGACAATCTCCAGAGATTTTAAATGGTTGCGTTTTAAAAAATAACTTTCACCAGTTATGATTGTTTCACTGGACAGCAGGTCTGAGAAGTTCCTCCTGTCACCATTCCAGAATTGGATCTTTGGTACTTGTATTTGGCATTTTAGTAGAGAGGCAAAGCATAGTTCAAGTCAGGTTGGGAGCCAGAGAAAATAAATGAGAACTTGGAAGCCAAAAAGAATCCATTGGTCATGGTTACTTACCTGCTGGGGATTTTGTGGTCCAGCTCACTCTAGAGTTAGAACCCTTCTTGGCTGAACCAGCACCAGCAAAGCTGTGGGCAGTGGTGTATGACAGCCTAGATCCACTGTGAGGCATTGATGTTACAGACAGGTTGCTCTTCTGACCAGAGACCAGAAAAAAAGTGGGCTAGAGAGATAAGGCAAAAATGGGGTGGGGTGGGTGTGGGATAAGGGTCCAACTTCATTCTTCTGCATGCAGATATCCAATTTTCCAAGCACCATTTATTGAGAGACTATCCTTTCCATTTTGTGTGTTCTTGGCACCCTTGTTGAAGATCAGTTGACCATGTATTCATGTTTTTATTTCTGGGCTCTCTATTCTGTTTCATTGGTCTATAGGTATGTTTTTATGCTAGTACCATAATGTTTTGATTACTGTAGCTTTGTAATGTATATTGAAATCAGGATGTATGATGCCTACACCTTTGTTCTTCTTGCTTAAAATTGTTTTGGCTATTTGGGGTCTTTTCTGGTTCCATATGAATTTTAGGATTGTTTTTTCTATTTCTGTGAAAAATGCCATTGGAATTTTGATAGGAATTGCATTGATTTGTAGATTGCTTTGGATAGAATGGACATTTTAACAATGTTAATTCTTCTAATCCATGAACATGGGATAACTAAAAAGATATTTGTCACATATTATTAAGTGGACAAACAGGTTACAAATCAATATGAATAGTACAATCTGATTTTATATTAAATGTATATATGCATATCAAAAGATCTGGAAGGATAATAGTGAAAACGACTCCCAGAGCACTTTATATGCATTATTCTTTATAATCCTCACAAAAAGCCTATGAAGAAAGTGCTATTGTTATCTCCATTTTACAGATGGGGAATCTGAGGCACCAAAAGGTAAAATAATTTCTGGGAGCTGGTCAACTTGGGACACATATTTAGGTCAATCTGTATCTAAGCCAGTGTTAATTCCACTATACTGTACTGTCTCCTGATATACTGACTTGTTAATAATTGTTATCACTGAATAGCAAAATAATGGTTCAACTTGATTATCTATTAATTATGTCTGCTTATGTGTATTTTCTAATTTTCTACATTGAGCACTTATTATCTATATAGTAGAAATAGAGTCTTAAATTTATTTTTTAAATAGGCTTGTAATAAACAGGATCGTATTATACAACTTGATTTTTTTCACTCAATATATCTCAGAAATGTTTTCTGCATAAAAATATATATTTGGTCATTGCACATCTTGTTTACCAGATAACGTTCAAATTGGAGACATCATCTGTTCAGAAAACAGTTGAATGACCAATGTCTGGGTAACCAAATGTAAAATTTTCAAGAGCATAACAAATTGCTTCAAATCTTAATGTCAAAAACAATGAACAGTTATTTCTGTGAAAATTAATATAGGCATACCCCAGAGATATTGTGGGTTTGGTTGCAGACCATCACAGTAAAGCAAATATTGAAATAAAGTGAGTCACACAAAATTTTCGGTTTCCCAGTTCATACAAAAGTTATGTTTACATTATACTGTAGTCTACTAAGTGCGCAATAGCATCACGTCTGAAAGAACAATGTACATACCTTAATTTAAAAAGACTTTATTGCTAAAAAATGCTAACTATTAACTATCATCTGAGCCTTCAGCGAGTCACAGTAGTAACATCAAAGACCAAAGATGACTGATCACAGATCACCATAATAAATATGATAATAATGAAAAAGTTTGAAATAGTTTGAGAATTGCCAAAATGTGACACAGAGACAGGAAGTGAGCAAATGTTGGAAAAATGGCACTGATAGACTTATTGAACTCAGCGTTGCCACAAACCTTCGACTTGTAAAAAACACAATATGTGCAAAGCAAAATAAAGTGAAGCACAATGAAATGAGGTTTGCCTATAAATAGAAACCTCATTGAAAATGAGGAGGTCCAGGGACTTCCCTGGTGGCGCAGTGGTTAAGAATCCTCCTGCCAATGCAGGGTTCGAGCCCTGGTCCCGGAAGATCCCACATGCCGCAGAGCAACTAAGCCCGTGCACCACAACTTCTGAGCCTGCGCTCTAGAACCCACGTAACGCGACTACTGAAGCCCACGCGCCTAGAGCCCGCGCTCCGCAACAAGAGAAGCCACCGCAGTGAGAAGCCCGCGCACCGCAGCGAAGAGTAGCCCCTGCTCGCCGCAACTGGAGAAAAGCCCGCGCACAGCAACGAAGACCCAACTCAGCACATCACGCAAAAAAAAAAAAAAAAAAAAAAAAAAAATGAGGAGGTCCAGAAGGGGGAGCTCTCATGCTGTACCACTGTAAATCAATTGCAGACCCAACTGGAAGAGATGTACCTTTGCAGTTACAACAGGATGAAAGTTACATTACTACCCAGTAGGAGGAAGGAAGAATTTCTCCTTGCCTGGCAACAGCCCAGCCAATGAGAGACTGTCACAACTCAGCCAATGAAAATCCACTATACTTCAAACTCTCAGTTTCCTCCAATGGACTCTTGTTTATAACAGCCCGTCCCCCTTCTCCTCTATAAAAAAAAAAGGTCCTCTCTTGTGTTCTCCAAATCTGCCTGTGATTTGCCATAGATTGCGTGTCCTGAATTGCAATTTTTTACTGTTCCTGAATAAACCCATTTTGCTAGTAGAATAACTGGCTGCGTTTTATGAGGGTTTAGAATTTGGGTGCAGCTTTTCTGGCTCAGGATCTCTCATGAGGTTGTTAATCATGCTGTCAGCCAGAGTTGCAGCCTTTGGAAACTTGACTGGAGCTGCAAGGTCTGCTTCCAACTCCACTCATGTGTCTATTGCCAGGAGGCACCGGTCTCTTTCCATGTGGTTCTCTCTACAAGGCTGCTCACAACATGGCTCCTCCCAAGAGAGAGTAAGAGTGACCAAGACAGAAGCTGCAGTGTCTTTTATAATCTGATCTCAGGAGGGACATGCCATCACATCTGCTGTGTTCCACTGGTCACACAAACAAATCCTGGGAGCATATTACACAGGGCATAAATGCCAGGCGATAGGGATCATTGGGAGCCATCTTGGAAGGTGGTTACCACATAGCCAAGTAGCCAAAACAATGAACAAGCCCAATAAACACTTGCTAGATTGGACTGAACTAACTGGTGGCTGGCAATTCAATCCAGTTACAATGCTCCAAGACTTTGATGGGTGACTGGTTAGGTCTCCCAAGTTCAGTTGTCAAGTTACCCCATACCCGAGTAGAGCTCAGTGATCGTGCACTATGGTAACTAAGGAATCAAGAGGAACAAAAATATGACTGTGTTTGAACAAAACATACCAGTTCATTAAATGTGAGTGTACACACGTGAATGACTAATGGCAATATGTAAATCACAAAGATGTTCTCTTGCCTAACCACCAATCCTTCCTCATTTAGAATTAGTCAAGTCTCCCACCTATGAGTAGCTAGAAGCCAGATTTCAGCCTGGCATGGCTCTGGCTAACATCGTTTTGTACTTCTTCCTCCCACCCCTGCCTCTACCAACTCTTGCATCCCATGCCTGCTTGGCTAGTCTTTACCATCTCAAGTAGTTCTCTAAATGTATGCTAGCTGCAAGGATGCTATGGCCATTGTGTACAGTTGACCCTTGAACAACAAGGATTTGAACTGTGCAAGTCCGCTTATATGTGGATAGTTTTCAATAGTACACACGACAGTGCTACTTGATCTATGGTTGGTTGAATCTGCAGATGTGGAATCACAGATACAGAGGAACCGTTGATCTGGAGGAATGAAGTATACGGAGGGCTGACTGTAAGTTATATCCGGATTTTCCTGTATGCTGGGAGGTTTGGGGCCCCTAGTCCCCTTCTCGTTCAAGGCTCAAATGTACTATCTACCTAAGGCTTTTTCTGCAGTTCCTATCTTTCTACCTCATCTCCCACCGTGGAGATTTCAACAAATGAATTGGGAAACTGAGGAACTGCACACCTGGACACTGCAATGCACTCCTCACTTGGCACACTCTGTGGGTGGCTCCACTCCCTACGTGCTAGACTAACTGCTGGCCTACATCAGTCTTTGCTGCTTCTTCTGAGGATCGTTATCTCAGCTTTGCAAGGGCTCACTTGTCTATTGGCCACTTGACAGTCCTCGGGTCTTCTCAATTCCAAAGGGATCATTCTGGTTACACGGAGAGGCTGGGCAATGTGATGTGATTAAACACGCAGGCTTTGGAATATACAGGTATGGCTTTGTTTGGTGTGTGATGCTGGACAAGCTACCGTGCCTCTTTGCACTAGGTAAAATAGGGGAAATCATACTTCAGTTTGTTTTAAGGATTGTATTGGTCAGGTCCGGGTAGGAAACTGATTTCACCTTACATTGTTCAAATGAACGGATTACTCACGGAGGTGTGAGCAAGGATGAGGGAACAGACAGGGTTGTTGAGGCACCCAGAGACGAGCAGTAGTAGGAAGTCTTTACCATCCCTAAGGCTGAAAGGACAAAGGGAGGAATAGTGTGACCCGAGCCCACTGAGAACCGGAAGTGTGGAAGAGGTGCAGCCCTAAGGGGCTATAGTGTGGAGGGACACAGCTAAGGCTGGAGATGTTACTTGAAACATGGAGAGAGCTAGGAAGAACTATCCCAGCATCTCTCTCATCCCACCCTCCAGTCACCTGCTGGTGCTACCCACTGGTTGAATGGAAATGATAATCAGAAGACAAGCGAGGGACTTCCCTGGTGGCGCAGTGGTTAAGAATCTTTCTGCCAATGCAGGGGACACAGGTTCGATCCCTGGTCCAGGAAGATCCCACATGCTGCAGAGCAACTAAGCTCGTGTGCCACAACTACTGTGCCTGCACTCTAGAGCCCGCGAGCCACAACTACTGAGCCCGTGCACCACAACTACTGAAGCCCGCGTGTTCCAGGACCTGCGTGCTGCAACAAGAGAAGCCACTGCAATGAGAAGCCCGTGCAATGCAACAAAGAGTAGCCCTGGCTCGCTGCAACTAGAGAAAGCCCGCGCACAGCAACAAAGACCCAACGCGGCCAAAAAAAAAAAAAGACGACGAGCAAGCCTGGGAGGTGCAGCCTGGAGGAGCTTCCAGGCACACAGGGCAGGGCAGAGATGGCTTAGAGAAGGGGTTGAGGGGCCAAACAGAGACTAGCAGCACAAGTATTAAATGAGAAAACACAGAGTATATTTTCCACAGGACCTGGCACACAGAAAGTGCTCGAGAAACAGTAATCGTGGTTACCGTTAGCATTACTAAGGCTGCGAGGTCACTGGACTTTCCCGTTATACCTGAAGCCATCTTTGCCCGTCTAAGCAAGAGCCATAGGTGTGTGACCCCACAGTCATGAGGCTTGGTTTAGTAACATACTCTCTCTGGTCTGCTCAGTCTCACAGCTCTGTTTCTACTGACACCAGGGCTTTAATGCTCTAGTCTCTGTTTTCATCTGGTGAAATTAGGCTTTTTAACTTGTCCCCAGATTTGGAGCAAGAAAAAATAATGTCTAAGCAACGTTCCTTTGAGAAAACTGTCCATCTGGTCAGTTTCCCTTTCCATGTGGTCAAAGACTTTCTTTTTTCCCTCTTATCTAATGAGCCAAGACAAAATGGTCACGCTAATGGAAACTGCCTTGCATTCCAACTGCTGCTGCCCTAGCATAAAATCCATGATTTCATAAGGGCTTAAAAGTGTTTTTTTCAATCCTTTATGTCACCACTATTCAGCTGGCTGCTGTTTTTCCTCTGCTTTGCTTTCATCCCTGTCACTGGTCCAAGGAGTCAGAGGATCTGATGCTCCCTGCCCCCATTACTGCCTCTAATCACACCACTCTCTTCCTTCTCTCGCCTTTTCTTTTTTCTTTCCCTTAGATCTGTCACGTTTCCCATTCTTCTCAGCTTTTATGCTTGAAGGCTCGCCTCTTAGTCAACACTGCCAGCCAATCAAATTGGTCTTGTCCTTCAAGGAGACAGACTGATTCAATCACCGCAGGTGAGATAAAATCTTTGGTTCTTTGACTCTTCTTGGCTGCTGGTGGTGGCTCAGTGCTCCAGGTCTGAGGTTTCTGAAAGGCTGAATAGGATCACTAACCTCCTTGCACTGTAGTAAAATCTGATTGTTTGGGTTGGTTGAGCATGTGATGCAGGCAGGAAGTACGTCAGTGAACTGGGTATGGCTTAGAAGAGAGGAGAGGTGTGACTCTAGGGCAGGGTCTTACGGCTCCCTTGGGGTAGGAAGGTGACGTGAATTACTGAGCTCTTTTGGAGCTGGGTGCCAGGTGCTTCCAAACAACAGCTAAAGTTCTTCGCAGGCCCTCAGAGGGCACGCCTCCCACCGTGTGTACAAAAGGAGCTGGGGAAGAGGGCAAGGGTTAGATGGGGACCAGTTAGCAAAGTTTTACTGGGGGAAATGAACTGACTTTTGGGGTCCGATTGACTCGCTTGACTATTGAGTCTTTGAGGTCTCTCCCAATGAACACAAGAAGCATTCTCCCGTCGAGGGCTAAAGGTGTGATGGACCAATTTGTATAGTGATACTTTTTTTTCTTCTGAATATTCTTTGCAACAGGAAACTAGTTCAATTTTTAGAAATCATTGACTTTTAACTATAAAAATGAAACTAAATTTCAGGAATAAATTATTTCTCTGCATCTAGATTGATGTTAACTTCTGACGAATGAAGAATTTCTTAAAGTTCACTTAGGTTTTTTTTTTTACTTGATGATATGTCTCTAATGTACAATAAAGTGGATGCAGAACATTTTTTATTCAACATTGTGTTGGCTCAGAGAAAGAAACAAAATCCACGGGCCCTGACCTTAAAGAACTGAAAATCTTGATGGACAAACAAGGTAAAGTTAAAAATTAGAACAATTTTAAACCAGATATGTGCATATTTTACGAACCTAAATATTGGCTACATAACTGAGTCTAAATGGTGTGGTCCTTAAAATATGTGCATTGGATAATCGTTATTAATGGCACATGAAATGCATGAATTTCATCATTCTTAATATATTTACTTTGAAGACTTATAATTTGAAAGCTATTTAGAAGACAATACTGTGTATTGTTAGGATTCAATCCAAGGTATAAATTTTGTCATAAGAACCGGGCTGACTGGATTTAATAAGATTAAGCTTGGCTTTCAAAGTAAACTCTGAATGGAACAAAGGAAGTGACCTTCATACTGTAACAAGTTAACTCAGATACCATTAACGTCTTCATTTACCCAGCTTGCCCAGGCCTCAGCTTTCGACGATCTGATAAATTCTGTAGTGAATAGCAATTGTTTTATTTATGATAAAGATCATAATTAAGGTATGTTCACCTACAGACTAAGGATAGCAGTTACCTAGACCCTCTTGCTATACCCAAAGACAGAGCTAACAATAACCCATATTCAGGCACGTGTTTGACTAGTGAGCAGGAAAGCTTGTTCTAGGAAGTATTAATTTCGTTTAATAAAAGCAGAGATGTTCAAGTCAGCTACACCATCCCAGTCCTAACTTAACAGTCAGCATTTAAGCCACTTCCTTCCCCAACCCTAATCACAGCAATGGCCGATGGAGTGATAAAACAGGACCATCAAAAACCGAGGTATTATTTGTCTTTTTCTTATAGGACGGTCATTAGCTCAATCACTTAATGAACTAAATCAACTCAACAAGATTATCAGTGGGAGAGGTACAGAGAGGTCATTAGCAAAGGACCACTCCCTAATCCCTCCAAATTTTTCACCATGAAACATTTTCATCACTTGTTTAAAGGGCATTTTTTAAAAAGTCCTAGCATTAAGGTACGGAACATAAAACTCACCTGTAATCAATCACATCTGCAATGTTAAATCTATACTTCAACCAAATAATATCCCTGGGAATTGCTAACCTAAAAGTTAGCTCTAAAAGGGGAGAGGAAGGGGGCTAATAATGCCCATCAACAATGGATAAATTGTGATACATTCATACTATGGAATGCTACTTGGTAATAAGGAAGAGACTATGAATACACTCAACATAAATGAACCTCAAAAAAATGAACAACCGTCAGATACAAAAGAGTACATATTATATGATTTCATTTGTATGAATTTCTAGAACAAGTAACACCGATCTATGGTGATAGAAGTCAGAACAATAGTTTTGTGGGGAAGGATTAACTGGAAGGTGGCATGAGGGAATTTTCTGCTGGAGTAATGGAAAAGTTCTGTATCTTTATTGGGGTTGTGGTTACCAAAACTCAAACTACACATTTAAAACCTGTGCATTTTACTGAATGTAAACTATACCCTCGTTTTTTGTTTTTTAAGTACTATCTATCTAGAGGATCCTAAAGTTAAGTATAATCTACCCCCACAGAAAGCATCTAATGAATCTTACTATTAATTAAAAACCAACACAGGTCATTCAGAAAGCAGATATGAAGCTTTAATTCACTGTGGGCATTTCTCTGACCATTCTCTATATTATATATGAACTTTTCACATTTCTTCACACAGATACAAGACAGTTGTTTTCCCCAAGTACTGTGTACCATACCACCATCCCATTTAACTAGCTAAGGACGTATTATAAATACCATGAGCCACTGACTAAATACAGAAGTTGATACATATGTTAGAAAGTATAAATTAAAAAAAGTTTAAGGCTAAATACCATGAAAGTTTACACATATTCTTTAATTCTAGATATCAAATCACAGTGACAACCAATTATAATAAAATCTCAACTTTTTTTAGATGATAATATTCATATTTCTAACATCCAATTATTTTCATTTTCATTATTTTCATTTCCATACTGTTAACTCCACACTGCATTTTCACTTCTATAGAGAGTAGACAGGCTTTTGGACTGCAGACCAAGTTTCTTGTGTAATAATAAGAATTACTATCTTGATCATGACCATGGGAAACCAAATTTATATATACTGTACTACATAGAGACGAGACTTTACTAAGTATAAGATAATGTGGAACTCTTTAGTGGTGGTGTTCAAGAGAAATTCAAATAGTAGCCTGAAAATTAGTTTTAACTGCTACTGCATTCTACATATATTTCATTAAAAGATGAAGTCTCTGTCAAAACACTTATAAATAAGTATATAGTACAATAGCTTTTCCCCCTCCAAAATACTGCCTGGGAGGAAAGTTCCAAGCTGACTCAAGGGAAAAAAAAAAAAGGAAAAAAAAAAAAGGAAAAAAAAAAAAGGAAAAAAAATAGACCTCAGAAAACAAACATATGGTCTTCTGAGCTGCAATCTTCCTGAGTCTATTTTCAATTGGAACAAATTTTGCAGCCAATTCTACCTTGCTTCAGTGTCCACAGTCCAGAGGGAGTCCTTGGATATCTAGTTCATATTCTACAGAAATCCGAAAGGACCTAAACACCCCTCAGCTAATTACACAAGGGAAAACTGATCATGTTTTGTATTAAAATCTATGTGAAAATCAAACATAGTCATAGCCATTCTTTTATCAGTGATGCTACAATAAGTGATGAAAATATATGCACAGCTGTACATGGATCACCATTAAACACGGGAACAAAATGCCATTTGATGCATATTAAATAAGCTCCCAAAAAGCCAATTTGAATATATTTATTTTCATTTACTTTGATACAGCATTGGAAGAGACTGCATATAATTATGGCGACTGCTGCAAACAATACTTGATGCTGCTAAGTGTTCCATTAAGCATGAGGCATGCACAATAGTTACCTTTAAAAATTTCTCATGTATATATCTTAACATTCCTATTTATAAGCTGCAATATGTTTAAAGCATTTAGTAATTTTTAAACCAATTATTTTAATTGACCTACATCTAAGTGGGGAAAAACAAAAAACTTCCTCCTCATTTCAGCACCCGAAGGTAATATTAAACCTTACTCCCCAAAATTATATATTTAAATTTATTTTATATGTGTCATCCTTAAAAGTCCAAAAGTGATGAAAATTATTATCACTACTAAATTAGAAGTATGATTTCCCAGCAGCAGTCTACCCAGCACACACAGCATGCCACGCTTCGGGGGATTACATGGTAAGAGTGACGTGCTGGTGGCTGCAGATGACAGTAATTGAACATATCAGTCTCTTCTCTTCATTCTGGATCTTTTATTTCAAACTAAATAAAGCTTTTCATTAATATAAACTGAAAAAATTATTTTTCCTTTATTTAACATCAATAAGAGTAGATAAAACTAAATACCTTTATTGTCTTCAAGTGTGTGGCAAGATAGAAAATGTTTCAATCACATTAGGTAATCAGGGGTGGGGAAGGGGGTAGCGTTTGTTTTTCCATTTAAGCAGGATTCCAGTCAAATAAGCACACACACTTACAAATTCAGATTACTTGGTTCTCGGTCCTTTATGGCTTAAAGCACTGGATTTGAAAACTACTTCAGGTTAAAATAAAGTTATATGAATAATGCATAGGCTGTATATCTAGGAGATCATGCAATAAATAAATGTTCTCATGTACAGTGGAATCTTGGTGATGAAAGGGGTCTGCAGGTGTGAATAACGTTTTTTCGTTTTACCAAGAGAATATGCCCAGCAAGTTCCTTGCTTTGGGCCTATTCAAGATCCTGTTTGTAAGGTCATCCTGATTTTCTCAGGTTGAAAAAAGAAGCCAATGTCATAAGACATCTGCAGTAAGGAACTGACGTGCCTCAACTGCAAGTGCTGTGAGGTCCGAGCTAAGCAGAAGGAGACTCAGGATCCTGCCACCTGGCTACAAAGTCAACTTGGACTACTTGGCTGACTAGAGTATCAAATGGGGAAATGCTTAGAATGACCCACTGGAAATGTTTACTATATTAGTATCTTTTAAAAATCTATCTGCTCTTTAAATCTATTTCATGTGAGAACTGCCAGGGTAAGATCCACTCACGATTCCTGGTTTTGATATGCCCCTACGACATGAGAATTGAACTGAACTACAATGATTGTAATGTCATCCCTGTACATCCTAGCAAGCTCTTCAGGAAGACTAAGCATTTTGGAGAGGCGCTCGTGATCAACAGCCCCAAACTCGTTGTTGCCCACAGCATGGCGAATTAGATGGGTTGCTGCATTCTGATCCTCAAATACCGATGACATCTTGGCTCTCCTTTCTGTTAAAAGGCCATGCATCTGTCCCAGAGTCACCTTATAGCCACCAACAGCTATTGGCTGTTGGTGATGCATGCCTGTTAGGTACTCGCCCACAATCCTAACCACATCCTGCCTATGCATTGTCTCCCACAATCCATCAGTCGCCAATACCAGAAATTTATCCTGTGGCCTTAATCGGTGGTAAGTTACTTCTGGCTCAGCAGTGAGATAAGGAGGTGTGTAATAATTAGGAGGGATAAACTTGGTATATTCGTTGTCATTCAGCTGGTCTGGGCCAGATTCTATCACTCTCTTTTGAAGGTCAATGCTCCATTTGAACTTTACGTCTCCAAAAGCCCTAAAAGGCATCAGTAAGCCAAGCAGCCGATCCTGTTTCACCACACTCTTGGCCTCATTCTTTGGGTGCTCCAATTTCAGGCGTTCCACTTCTCTTTCATTCTGAGCATTGTGGTCATTAGATAGAGTGACTGCTGACCAAGAGCCGTCCTCTTCCTGAACACCCAGCATGGCTCTGCTATCACCAGTATTGGCCACATGAAGGTCAACACCATCCACATGGGCCACACAAGCTGTGGCCCCAGAAAATGCCACTCGAAGCACCAGGTAGTTGAGGAAAGAATTGGGATCACCGACTTGAGCCTCCAAGGAGATGTCATTATCAAGCCTCTTGAAAGCATTAACCAAAGCCTCCTTAACATCAATTTCAGTCGACTCCCCAGTGTTAAGGTCTATAAGCTCTTGCCAGTAAGTCCTCAAGCTGTTGAAATATAATTTGGACGCCTCCTTACTGAAGTAATCATTGGGATGCTTGTGCCACTGGAGAATGGGGAGCAGTGCTCGACCGCTCTCCACCGCATTTTCGATCTCTAGCAAAGTCTCATGGGGTAACAGAGAGACAGCAATATAATAAAAGAGTCTTTCACTGACCGCCTGGGAGCAAGCACAGCCTGCATGGCCATCGAAAACCCCCAAAAGCATCCCTCTGGTCTGCAAGCAGGTTGCTGCACTTCTCCGGTCCTCAATGGGTGCATTCGCAGGCAGCTGATTGCTGTCAAATCCAAGGACAGAACTGACATTTTTGCCATCAAATTCTGGCACTTTGAAACTGTATTCATTAGCTTTCAGGATGCTGTTGACTTGTGGAGGTGTAAGGTAAAATTTCTGTGGTGTGGAAGCATATCTCCTTCCTTGGGTGTACTGCCACCAGCTCTCCTTTGGCCTATAAAAGGTAGCATATGCCGGATGGGGTGTGTATCTCAGGCGACTCTGAGGAATGTACGGGGGTGAGCAGCAGAGATGTCTGTGGTGGCAGTAACATGCAGTGCCATAGATTCTGCTCAGTTCACAGTGACGGATCAGAGGGAAAAACAGTTGAGTTGGTGCTGGCATGGCATCAGAGAACAGCGGCAGGCTGGAACTTCTGACTGGGATTCCTAGACAGCAAAAGTTACATTCTGATTACTTAATCTATTTTTGCTTTCATAACAAATGTTTAGCAGGTGAATCTACAGGCTCCCTGTGCCTCCTAAGGCACTACATTTTACACACATATCATGTACTATTTCTACAGGATATACTCTGTTAAGCACACCTCCCAATCACTTATGGAGCCAGGACTGAACTGTCGTCGAGCTTTACTTTTCTCTCTTCCTTGTATTTCTTTGTGCAGCACAAACTGTGCAGAATGTACAATAGATCTGGCTGGGGAGAGTGGAGGAGACGAAGGTTATATAACATTATGCAGTGGCAGTCTACCTGGCCAATCACCCTTCTCCCTATCCTTAAAAAAGGCCGTGGATCTCCCAAATTGCACAGGGACTTCTCCCATTTATGAAGATCCTGTTTCTAGACCAGTGGTCGATTGTTAGCATTTGATACACATGGCTACTACTATAAAAGTGTTGGGATGCAGCCCCAACCTGTGTGTATTCATGAATTATTTGTAAGTTATATACGTATGCTACTACATTAATATCATGTTCATTATAACCTGTACAAGAAAAATTTTACATAATGAATAAAAATAGAAGCTCCAAAATGCCCTCCCTGCATCCTAGTAGATGGTCTTGCAAACAATGTTTCTCCAGACCACTGTGCCAATTTGGCAGGTTTAGGGACATAGGTCTGCCACCAATTCACCACATAATCCTGGAAAAGCTGGATCACCGCTTTGAGCCTTGCTTTCCTAAGCTGTACGTGAACACATCAGAGCAGATGCTATCTGAGCACGCTTCCTGGACTCTGTGCCTTTATAAAAAGTGTGCATTGAAGTGAGGCTTTGATATTAAATGCAGGGTTCATTTATTTGTTGTTTAATTTTAGTGTATTCTTTGCGATAAAAAAAAAAAACTAAGTATTCTAGCAGCTCTAAAACTCTGTTAATAACATAAATGGTCGCAGTTCTGGAATTTAATTTACTTGCTACCGTTTTCCTCTGCTTATCAGCCATGAAAGAAAGCTACAGAAATATGATTTTCGTCTACAATGGATCCCAAGTAGAATTCACCCCTAGAAAAATATTTTGTCTTACATTTTATAAGAAAGTTATCTATTTGCACTTGGAAATTAATAAACAGTGAAATAGTAGTCTAATGGTCTAAGGTTTGGCTAAAAAAGGTAGAGCATTATAATCATGAATAAACCAAAATCATGTCACTTACTATGTGACACTGAAAACATTTTGCTGGGCATTTATCTAGAAAATTTAATAAACATGTATCATTAATTCAGGTAATTTTTACAAGAAGAGAATCCCTCTTGTAACATATATTTCCCCTGAATTCTTGAGGTATTGCATCAAAGTATTCATCTGGCCTATAAATAAACAGGCTTTATATTTTAAATAAGAAAACAAATGCAGTAAACAAAAGGGAATAAGGAATATAAAACCATCTGAGTCTGAATATCAACTATTCCTTCCTAAGGTTGAACACATTAAGAAAACATTTTACAAATATCATAGAGAGTGTTAGAATATATTACATTATTTTCACGCACCCTCTTTTGAAACACGGTTAGAAAAAAGATAAGTGGAATGCGGTGAAGGGGGCAGAGAAAACAGAGAATTTGCTTCTGTAATAAGTGCTGTATAAGCCAGTCATATAGAACTCCTTTTGCATGTGATAGAAAGTACCGTTATTTTAACTACAGTATTTAAGAAGGGATTTGTTTACAAAATTGAGGACAAGATTAGGCAATAGAAGGAAATGATTAGAATTTTGGAAATAAAATCAATAACTAAATAAGTATTCTGAAAGGCAGTCATGAAAAACAGAAATTCCAGAAGAACAGGAATCTATCAAGACTAACCACTTAACTAACAGCACTTCAAACTGAATACCTGAAAGTCATCCAAAGGTTAAGTGTACATGACTGAGCCAGGAGATGTGCTCAAATGTGGGGCCACATGACACTGGCTTCTAGATATGAATCATATCTCTTGCTAGGTTTGTATGCAGAAAGCACATTAACTTATTTCATGCTTTGTATAAAGATTTTTTCTGTTATTAAAAATGTAAACAGACACCAATCTTAATGAAAATAAATTTTCTCTGTAACTTTATATACGTTTGCATTTATGCTTACTTTAAAACTTAAGAATCTTAGAGGGAAAAACGTGTATTTCTGTATGGAATGTAGATTGAATCAAAGCACTGTGTGTGTGTGTGTGTGTGTGTGTGTGTGTGTGTGTGTTTGGAGGGGGGTTTTCACAGATAGATGCATACCAGGATTTGGCTATATGGTGTCTGATCAAGGAATAACAAGTCTAGGAAACCCACACTTTCCTTAAATTCCTTTGCTTTGACAATCCTCCTGCTTTTGAAATTGACTGCAAAATGAACTATTGTGGCAAAAAGAACCGACTCATGCAGCAGATGCTTTGAATAATACGTAAATTCAAACAGCAAGCACTCTAACATACATTTTTCCTTCAGGCATAAATTCTCAACATTAAAAACAAAAAAGCAGAGAGTGAATTTTATTAACTCTATCTTTCAGTTACTCAGGGGCTTAGCATATGGACTGACTCCCAACTTGCCTCCAAAAGTCAAATTCTTAGGGAAGTTACCTACTCTGTGATTAATGAACATTCTATCACCACCAGTACAAGTAACATACTCTCTCCATCAGACCAGTTACTACTAGAAGTCGAAGTACTTTCAAATGCTTTCATAAACCATTAAGGGAGCATTCAAAAAACTCTGTGAGTATCCTTCTGAATATCCTGTGATTCAACAACAAAACCCCATGAAATCAAAACTTTTGTCGACAAACTTGCTAAATTAATGAAGTAGACGGCTCTTGATGAGGCAGGAAGAACCGCAGCAAGGTTCAGTTGTGGTAAACTGAAGCACTGTCAAATTTTCCAGTTATTTCTGGCCACAATTTCACTTAAAAGGTCCTATCCCATGATCCAGACTTAGCCACCTTATATTCAGCATCTTAGTCTTAGGCAGATTTTGCCAATTTTGCCCACGACTAATAAGGAAAGATGAGCTGTAACCAGCAACAGGAAAGAGATCCATCCATTCTTACTGATGTGCTCAACAGAGTTTGTGCCAAGAAATGATTCAACTTCATCAATAAACTCGCAGAAGAAATTAGAGAATGCAATTACTGTACCGACTCCAGAGCTCTTTAGGTTTGCAAAAATTTTGGTGTAAACGAAAAAAAAATGCTATACTAACCATTAAATGTGTCAGAACCCCAGTTTACGTAATTTGATTGCATTAAACACCCTGCATAAAGACTCTCTGCGATTTTTCAGCATTTTTGGTTAATGTCTAGACATTTCACAGCTCCTGTTATCTCTACATGAATGAAGAAACCGGTTGCCTTCGGAAGACACGAAGCCCTAAGCCAGCACTTGTTTGATTAGTTTCCTTTGTCCCTACCTGAAAATTGCACTCACTAAGGCATCAAAGCTATCTATCTCACCTCTTAATTCCACGCCGACCCACCTAAAACCATCCACACACAAAATCAGTCAACATCCTTCCTGGGTACCCAACGCAGGTAGTTAAGTGAATACCTACCAATTCGTCTGGGCCCGGGACACACACACATTCTCCTGTCATCACAACACGGAGCCGACAACATCCACAACCCGCGCGGACAGCAGCAGCGACAGCAGCACCGGCCCATTGAAAGCAAGGCAGAGATGCTCATTAGAGGAGGCGGCGGCAGGGGAGGCGGGAGCGGAGGAGGGGCGAGGTCTCGCCCCAGGCGGGTGAATGGGGCTAGGAGGGGGGAAGAGGATGGAGGAGGAAAAAAGGGGTGGGGAGAAGAAGGAAACCAAACAAACCAACCCAGCCCGCGGGAGAGGCAGAGCTACAGTGGAAGCGGCGGGGGCCCCAACGCCCGCAGAAGCGCGCCCCGGGACCGGCCCGTCCATCCAGCCCGGGAGCGGAGCCCACGGGCGCGCGGCATCCTCCGCCCGCCCACGCCGCACCGGCTTCAGTCCTGAAAACTGAGGGTCGGCCCGCGGCGGCTGACTGTGGGATCACCCTGGACTCGAGGTGTGTAAGGGGAAACCCTCAGGCAGAGACGCCGCGCCACCTGCGTCGCACCTCCCGGGATCCCACCCTCCCGCGGGTCCCCACGGCGCCCCCGGCGCTGACAGCGGGCGCGGCGGGCCCGCCCACCACCCCGAGCCTGCGGCTGCCCCCAGCGCCGCCACGCCCGCTGCGGCCCCGACGCCCTCACGCGCACCTGGCGCTCCGGGGTTAGTCCCTCCGCACGCCCGCGGCCGCCACTCCCCAAGCGCGCCGGCCGCCCCCTCACAACTTTGGGTTGGTAGAGGAGGATTCCGGAAGGGCCGGCTCGGGGCCCGGAGTAGGGAATACGAACCGGGCACGGCAGGGGAGGAGCCGCTTCTTCTCAACAAGGAGGCGGCCGCGGCGGCGGCACCTCCGGGCGGTCCTTCCACGCAGCCCAGCGCAACTCCCTGTAGCTCGGCCCCTTGCCCCAGCCCGGCCCCCTCAGCGACCCTGCCCCGCAGGGCAGCCACCCTACCCCGCCCACACTTTCGGGCCGGAGCTCTTCCCGCCTTCCGATTGGCTGCGCAGTGGCGAGTGGGCGGAGAGGAGGAGAGCAGGCCGCTGCCCGGCTCGTGGGAGCGGAAGAGCGGCGCGCTCCCCGCCGGCTTTGTGACGTCATGGGGGTCAGACAATCCCTTCCATTCCGCGCGAGGTGCCCATTGGTTCCGCGGGCCCGCCTCACGTGACCGCGCCCGCGCCTGGTTGCCTGGTGGAGGGTGGGGCTGCGCGCGGTTAGTGGGTTGGCGGCGGAACGGGTTGGAGAAAGCGTCTGGCCCGGACCAGCATCCCCAAGCGAGCTGGGCCCCGGGACCGGTTTCTGCCTGCCGGGCAGGCTTCCGCGAATCTCTGGCCTCTGGCGGGGGGCTGGCCGAGCCTACCCCGCGCCTTGCGAGTGGGCCGGGGCTTCGTAGGTTTAGGCTGTTGGGGCGGCTCCCTGCCCAACGGGAAACTGCATTCGCTGCAGTCGCCCCTGCCTGGAATAACAAGGCGTGATAACCCGGGAGTATCTGTGGCCTCATTCATTTGATACTTTGCAGATTTTAGGAGTGTTGCCGTGGATGTTTTCTGTCATTTTCTGGGCACCTCTCAGGGCCCAGGGAGAGAAAGGCGGTCTAAACAGCAGCAAGAGGAAGTTGTGATGAAGGAATTCTTTCCCCTGTAGAGTAGGTGTGTGCTCACGTTTTCTGAAGGGCTTTGAAATCAGTATTGACTTACTTGCCCTGAATGGTTACAAGGAAAAGGGTAGAATGCAGTCTGCATTTGTGACGAAGTGGGAAGAGCCCTGGACTCTTGTGTCAGGACTTTCATCCAAGTCATTTCCGCTCCATAAGACTCAGTTTCCCCTTCTGTGAGACGAGTTGTATTTGGGGTGGTATTGGCAGCCTGGGGTTAAAGGGAAAACATGTCAAGGGCTATTTCATTTCCTTCTGTCCACACGTAATCCCCTCTTTATGGGAAATGAGTCACTGATAGTGACTTCTAAAAGCTTCCTCGGAGATGGTATCAGGTAGATCATTGCACTTAACCCGCCTACTGTTAAACAGTTTACTTTGATTTATTAAGCATGTCTGCTTACTAGCCAATAAAGTTCAAAAGTGATGTGAGCTGGATATAAAAACTGTCATGTTAACAGTATTGTGGAGTTTTGTTTTTATTAATTTGCATTATCTGATTTTTATGTAATAAAGGAAAATTTTTATAGACACAAAACAGTGCCAGGAACTGGTTCTTTATAACTCCTACGTCTTTCCAACTGCCTTCTCTATTCTCTAAATAAATTAGAGGGCCTTTTTGCCCAGCACCAGGCTGCCCATGGAACTCTTGTGGCTATCTTTATGTGGCCTTCATCCCATTTTACATGGGTCTTGCCTCACTTCACCCCTCCTTTCTACTTCTCAAATGAGCATCCCATAAGTTTGTAAATATATATATATATATATATATATATATATATAATTTTTTTTTTTTTTTGCAGTACGTGGACCTCTCACTGCTGTGGCCTCTCCCGTTGCGGAGCGCAGGTTCAGTGGCCGTGAGATCCTCCCGGACCGGGGCACGAACCCGCGTCCTCTGCATCGGCAGGCGGACTCTCAACCACTGCGCCACCAGAGAAGCCCAAGTTTGTAAATATTTTTCATTGTCCTTTATTCTATTGAGTATCTGATTTATGTATCTGGTTTTCTGTGGTCTCATAGAGGCAGTATAGGGTGGTATATAGCAAAGTGAGTAAGAGCACAGCCGGAGATAGACTGCCTGAGTTCCAGTCCCAGCTCTGCAGCTTACTGTGTGGCCTTGGGCAACCTCTTCCTGGCTCAGTTCTTTCATAAGTAAGATAGGAATAAAAATAGTAATATTTTAAAACTTTTTGACCTCTCAGGGTTGTATTGAGTTGATACATATCATGTTAAGTAAGTACAAGCAGGTAGTAAGGGCTATATAAGTATCAGCTATTATTAGTATTATAGACATGTCCAGATGAGTGTGTTTGTTTTAATTAAGGACTCCTAGCGAGTAGGAAACCCAGACCCTCAAGTGGAATATGTTCTACAGCTAGATACTAAGAAGTCATAATATTAATAGATTGGAGATTCTTAGAACCTTAGGAAATCAGGTTAAAGTAATTTATTTACATGAGGAATGTCACTGCCTCTTAGCCCCTACGTTGCAGACATGGAGACCAGGTAATTGAAGGTAAGTGGATTTTTATTTTGAGAATTTCTGCCTGAGGACTCAGAAATGAAGTTTACATTAGGCTTGCCTGTTGTCTATAAACTTTTTCCTAGTGATTGTGAAAATAGAGTCATGAGACTCCAGAATATATACATCCATATCAATGACTTCTTCAGATCATCTTGGTGGCGTATCTCATTATTCCACACCAACATTGCCATTATTCAGAGCACTTTTTAAATTACCTTTTCAAATTGTTTTTGGATCTGCCCAGGAAACTCCAACTTAGTTTACTATAACTAGCACCTTGGTTTTTATACCAAAGTAGTATTGATTCCCTTCTGCTAATAGTTCTGAATGACCTATTTCTGAAAATACCACCCACTCTCAAAAAATTGGTATTCGCCACCAGTAAATATAGTCAAAAGAATTTGTCATGAGAACTGAAGGCAATGCCAAAGTATTTCTGGAGTCAGAATAAAGGCTCCCCAAAGTAATGGCTTTGAAATAAACTCATTTAGAGGTGTAAGTTTTGTTCTCTAGCTACAAAGTTGTATGATTCAGTGATAAGTATGTTCTAAATAAAGTCATAGTACTTCTGCAGAGGAACCAACTGCTTGTACCACTGGGGGAGATTCTTTAGTGTCTCAATCTTGTCTTTCCTCTGGCCTGGCTTTCTTCCTGTCTCTAGATGGAGCTCCATTTGGCCACCCAGTAAATAGGCTTGCTTCAGAAGTGCTGTTTGTTTATCACATGGCCATCTGGCCAAGGCCAGGGAAGGTCTTTGGGTTTGCTGCTCTGACCCCACGGACTGTTTTAGTCACCAGAACACCTGTTGACACTGTGACATTGGAAGGTAGATAAAAGTAGCACTGAACAACACAGGATTGTTGTAAGGGCAGGCAAGGAGAAAGGAAGGGGCTTCTAAAATAGTATGGTACAAAGGAAGCAATGCACAAAAGTACCTGTTTTGTCTACACAGTGTTTTTTGTGATAACAAAAATGAAAGACAGTTCCTGAATTAGACCATTAACATGTAGTCATTTTCTTGCCCTAGAATAAACCTGGAGATGAGCAAGCGCTCAGCCAGATTGGCCTGGTGTTCTTGTGGGTGGATGATAAAAACCCTTGGGGGTATTGGAGGTTAGCTGTGACCACATGGAGATAGTCCAGTAGAATCTCAGTGATGCCAGCCAGGAAGCTTAAAATAGACCTGCAAGTGGGTCTGAGATGCTGTCAGCCTGATGCCTGGTGAACTACCATGGCCTTTGCCAAAATCAGTGATTAGAGGGAAGAGAGGCTGCTAGACACTCATCTTTAACTCCTCCAGGTCTTGGACAGGAAATCAGCAAGTACTTACTAATTATGTAAGCAATAGGTACCTGTTTTATTACCATCCTGGGGTTGAGAACTGCTTCTTTGAAATTAAATTATTTGGAGTTATGCACTGAGATCAACAAATCATCTGTAAGAAAGAAACAGATCATGTAATGTGGCTCATTTCTTGTGGGCCAGAGGCTGTTATAGGTGCATTCAGTTTTGTCTTATTTAATATTTTAAAAGTAGTCCATTCTCATCAGAATACATGAGGCAGTAGTATGTTTGAGGGAAATATATATATCATCGTTCTCTTACAGAATTAGGGACAAAAATCTCCTGGGAAGGAGGAAGCTTCTGTGCATTAATTTAACATGACAAAGAATATGAAAAGTGGGTATCTAGAGTTGCTTTATTTCAGAAATCCCTGCTTATGGTGCTGTCTTTAAATATTAAGGATGATATGTTTAGGGGAAGGGGTATTCTTCTCCAGCCATCAGATAATCAGGCAGGATTACTTTTTCATTCATTACTTTTTGTAATTCTGTAGATAATTCTCCAGAATACAGAGGGTAAAAGGTGAAGGGTTTCAGGGGAACTGAGACCTTGGGGTGGGTCTAGAGCACTTTACAGCAGGTGCCCGGGCATGAGTGCCCCTGAAGCAGGTCACGCCAATATGCGGACTTCCGCAGAAGCTCCCACACTGTGAACTCAAAAATAGTAGCTGCTGATCTGCACACTTCTTAAAAACTATAATTCTTTGCTTACCTGTACACCTGAACTGTAAGAGTATAAGCTTCTTAAGGGCAGGGATCCTGTCTCTTTTATACACCCATATAAACCCACAGCTTGGCGTATAGTGAGAACTAACAGGTAGTGAGTGCTTACTTTATACTATCCCCTGTTCTAAATGCATTGTCTCATTATATCCTCATAACTCTCATATGAGGTAGGTGTCACCATTATATCCATTTCACAGGAGAGGAAACTTGAGTCTCGCTGAGGGTGATTGGCACTACTTACGTAAGTAGGAAGTAGTACAATCATCTGCCTTGCATCTTAGCTTGCGTTCTAAAGCACTATGTTATAGTGACCACTGCACACAATAGGTGATCAATAATGAACTCGTTTCAAGTAGAGACAAAAGTAGCATGTTGCAACAGGTGAATTGTGATAATTGAGGAACTACAGAAAGTTTCACATTTTCATTATAGATTTGAGGATAAACTATATCCTTATAATTGCAAAATTTCCACCCTTGTTATTGTATCTGTAACCAGCAATAAATTTTGCACAGATAAGTGTATCACCACTGAATGGCCATTCTTGTCAGAGCACTGAAGTGTTTGGTTATGTTTTTTCAGGAAAAACAATTGTAGTTTCGAGGTAGGAGATAGATGGGCCCCAGGCTGAGCAGCTACAACTGGCCCCTGCTAACACCTTGAGATAAGACACCTGCAGGAGCATCAGGCCCTGACTGGGTGAAAGACAGAGTGACCACATTTTTCACATTCTTGTGGTCAAAGGGATTTCCTAGCCCACACAGGCATAGAGAAGGTCCTCAGGGTTCAAAGGAAGGAGGGGTGTCAACCCATAGTATGTCCTGCCAAGCTCCCAGAAACCTTCACACTGGAATCCATCTGGATCGAGAGATTCATGTACCAGGGAGGGCCCTGAGTCCAGCCAAGTATGGACACAAGTGAGATGATTGGCCGGAGACACTCTGGAAGGCTGTATCCACATAAGCAACCTAAGCCGTCCCCATTCTGTGCCTCACTCCAAGTCCACCTGTATGATCTTCCACGTGTACTTTGCTTCTAATAAATGCTTTATCTCCTTCACAATCTGTCTCTGCTGAATTCTTTCTTCAAAGAAGACAAGGACCAAGGTCCTGCTTCAAGCCACCGCACCCCTTACCCCAAGATATCAGCTATAAAACCATGTTTTCCTTGGAAACTAGATATTATAAATATTTGTAGATGAATACCTAATGTGTTCAATTCACATCCTAGTAATAAACTATAGTGGACATGTGATATGAAGTGAACAATTTAATCTATTTAAAGCTATATGTTCAGTTTACAATATTTTACATTTAAGCATATCAACAGGAGAGGGAAAAGTTCACGGAGAGAAAGAAGACAGAGGAAGAATGTTAATAAGAGCTATCGAATTATGTATCCAGTTTCTGCTAGGAATAATGGACTCGGGAAGTCTAATCAGAATATTTAGGGGACTTCCCTGGTGTCCCACTGGGTAAGACTCCACGCTCCCAATGCAAAGGGCCTGGGTTTGATCCCTGGTCAGGAAACTAGATCCCACGTGCCACAACTAAGAGTTCGCATGCTGCAACTAAAGATCCCACACCAGCAACGAAGACCCCGCATGCTGCAGCTGAGACCTGGCACAGCCAAATAAATAAATATTAAGAAAAAATGTTTAGGGAGTTACTAAGGTACAATATCTGGGTTGTGATTTTATCCCTTCTGAAGGCATTGTGGTTTTGTAAAACAAGCATAAGTTGGAGCCAGAGACACCAGAGTTCAAATCCTAGCTCTGCTTCTTACTAGCTGGCTAATCTTTCCAAATTTACCCAATAGCTTCAACACTTTTAAAATCTAAAGAGCGTTATAAGGATTAATGATAATCTAAAGGAAAATGCCAAATGATGGCTGGCAAATAGCACAAAATAGTAGCACCTGAATGAATTTCCTATTGCTGTTGTAACAAATTACCACAAATTTAGTGGATTAAAATGGCACACATAGCTTACAGTTCTGGAAGTCAGAAGTCTAAAATGGGTCTCAGTTGGCTAAAATCAAGGTGTCAGCAGAGCCGCATTCCCTTCTGGAGGCTTTAGGTGAGAATCTGTTTTCTTGCCTCAGCCAGCGATGAAATGCTACTGCAGTTCCTTGACCCATGGCTCCTTTCTCCATCTTCAAAGGGAGAGAGTAGCATCTTCAGATCACTCTCACTGTGATCTCTGTTGCCTTCTTGTGATTACATTGGGCCTGCTGGGTGATAATCCAGGATAATCTCTTTACTTTAAAGTCAGTTCATCAACAACCATAAACCCATCTGCATACTTAATCACCCCTGTGCCATGTAGCATAGCATATTCACAGATTCTGGGGATTGTGGTGTGGACATCTTTTAGAAAGGGGTGTTGCTCTGCATACCATAGGGCTTTTCTCCCTTAACACTTGTTCATTCATTCACATACTTATTAAAGGAAAACATGAATAATAAAAGTATCCTTACCCCCCCCAAGAATCCTTCTGTTTAGGTAGAGAGCTTAGATTTAGACATAAAAAAATTAACTGATAATACAAGATAGTATGAACAAGCCCCAATATGAGCCATTCAAGAGGAGAGATCACTTAGATGAATGAGGGAGAAAAAAAGAATCACTGAAAACTTTGATTTTCCCTCCACAGAAGGTAAACGTGATCTTAATTTGCATTAAGGTAAGAACTAAGGAGGGGATAGCCTCCCTCCATTTTACCTTGGTGAATCCCCAACAAACTTTGAAGGGTATAAAAAATCTTCAGTGGAGCCAGAGGAGGGCAGCCAACAGGGTGAAGAGCCTAGAATCAGAACATGTAAGAAATTTAGGGATATTTATGGTATGGTCTTCAAATACCTAAGTGACAGACATACGAAAAGAAATCTAGATTTATCTTTGAAACCTCTGGAGTTTGAAAAAACTAGAGTAAATATGTAGAAGTTAGATTTACACTCAGTGTGCTAACTTGATTTGGTTATAGTTTTCTGAAATGGAATGAGCTGAGTTTCCTGTCCCTGGAGGTATTCAAGTAGAATCTAGACAAGTGTCAAAGAATGTGCTCCCAAAGCACTTTGTTCAGGTCTTGAACATTGTACTTACATTGTAATCATTTGCATTCCAGTCTCCCTGTGCAAACTGCGACCTCTTTGGGGGCTGAATCTATCATATTCATTTTTACCTGGCTTAGAAGTTACCAAATGAATGTTGGGTTGGTGAATAGGTGATGCATGAATGAGGCTGAGGGTTGGACAGAGTAACCTTTGGAGTCCTTCCAACTCAGACTCTCAGTTCTCAGCTAGGATTTCAACTAGGTTTAAAGGATGGAATTGGCTGCAGAAAGGGAGTGGTGGTGTTGCGTTCTGGATTTCACAGTACAGAAAAGGCCCAGAGACAAGAGGGAGCAAATGTGAGTGGAAGAGCTATGTTGGGTGAAGAACAGGAATGAGAGTTGGGGCAGGCGTTTGGGTTCTTTAATATCAAAGATGTCAGATTTTCTCATGCTGCAGTCTGGACCCAGGCTGACACTTGACTAAATCCTGATGAAAGAAGAGAGAAAAAGTGCTCTTACAATCCTATTCATTTTGGTTCTACTGGGAAAGACTGGAGACTTACTATGGACTGAAATGTCCCCCACCATTCTTTTTTTTTATTTTTTTAACACCTTTATTGGAATATAATTGCTTTACAATGGTGTGTTAGTTTCTGCTGTATTACAAAGTGAATCAGCTATACATATACATACATCCACCTATCTCCTCCCTCTCGTGTCTCCCTCCGTAACCCCCAATGTGAAGGGTTAGGATGTGGGGCCTTTGGGAGGTGATTAGGTTTAGATGAGATCATGAGGATGGTGCCCTCATGAATGGGGGTGGGGGGTTAGTTCCCTTATAAAAAGAGACACCAGGGAGATTTCTCTCTCTCTCTTCCCCTCTCTCTCCCTCTACCATGTTAGGAGACATGGAGAAGGGGGCCATCTACAAGCCAGGAAAAAGCACCCTCACCAGGAAACAGAATCAGCCAGTACCTTGCTTTTGGATTTCCCAGCCTCCAAAACTGTGAGAAATTAGTGTCTTTTGTTTAAGCTGCCGAGTCTATGGTATTTTGTTATGGCAGCCCGAGCTGACCAATACAGGGCTATTGCCTAAATATGACAGTAAAGAATTAAAACTCAGAGCTAGGCAGTGGCAGCAAGAATATAAAGGAGGAGTCAGATGGGAAGAGACATTACTGAAAACATTAAGACTTGGTGGTGAGGTCAATAAGAAAGTGTTTAAAGGGGAGGGTATCAAAGAGGCCCAAAGCTTTGAGCATGAGTGACCATGAGGGTGGACATTTATGTCCACTGCGTTTCTTATTGCAATGTAAGGAATATGAGAAACTATTTGGAATATCCAGGATTTTCCACAGCTGTTTCCATTAAGTTTGTGGGGGAAAAAGGACTATTTTTAATATTGATGAGGATGGAAAGTCAAGAGTATTAGGCTGTGAAGGGAAAACCTTTTTTAGAGATGAGCTGTAGTACTGGTAAAACTCTGCCCTGAATGGCAGTAGTAACAGCAGACACTGTTGTATAAGCCCCACTATGGGCTGGTATGATACGAGACATAGTGTCATCATCCCATTTCCTTAAATTACCCCTGAGTGTGAAGGCCTGAGCCTGTACCCCATACAGTGTCTGCTTTAGGGAGTGCCCAAGGAAAATTCTCATCCATGTTAGCACTAAGTATAATTATATGTTTCTTCAATAATTGGATTTTCTTGGGCTTTCCTGGTGGCGCAGTGGTTGAGAGTCTGCCTGACGATGCAGGGGATGCGGGTTCGTGCCTCGGTCCAGGAAGATCCCACATGCCGCGGAGCAGCTGGGCCTGTGAGCCATGGCCGCTGAGCCTGCGCGTCCGGAGCCTGTGCTCTGCAACGGGAGAGGCCACAACAGTGAGAGGCCCACGTACTGCAAAAAAAAAAAAAAAAAAAAGGGGGTTTCTTTTTAAAGTTTTTGGACTCTGAGCTAACATTTGACCTTATGTGTGTGTGGTGCACTTGTAGGGGTGGGGTAGGAGGAGGCTGGAGGAATTATGCTAAGTTTCAGAGTCAGATTGTGGCCCAGTTTTAACATGTGTGTAATGTATTATTATTATTATTATTATTATTTTTTGCGCCACCAGGGAAGCCCGTAATGTATTATTTTTTAATCTCTTTCCCATTTCTTATTTTTCCCCTATCGTTGTTTTTCTATCCTCCCTCCTCTTTTAATCTATGCTTCCTTATATTTTATGCATCCCTGAAAGTAGTCTTAAATTTGTTCTGGAACAAAGGAAATTAAGTATAAATATATTTCTATTTATATCAGTCCCCATTTTATAGATGAAGAAGCAGAGGCTCAATTAATTTATCTAACTTACCCAAGATCACAGTGGGTGTATTAGTTACCTATTGCTGAGTAACAAATCACCTCCAAAATTAGCAGCTTAAACCAACAAACACATATTTTCTCACTTGGTTCCTGAGGGCCAGGAATCTGGGAGCGGCTTAGCTGGGTGGCTCTAGCTCAGTGGCTGCTAAGGTTGCAGTCAAGCTGTCTGCTGGGGCTGTAGTCATCTGAAAGCTTGACTGGGGCTGGAGACTGCTTCCAATTCACTCACATGGCTGTTCACGGAACATTTCAGTTTCTTGCCTCACAGGCCTCTCTTTAGGGCTGCTCACAACATAGGAGCTGGCTTTTCCAGAGCCAGTGATCTGAGAGAGACAAAGAGAGAGACTTCGAGGCAGAAGCTGCAGAGTCTTTTATGACTTAATCTCAGAAGTGACGTACAATCACTTCTGTATCCTATTGGTCACACAAACCAACGCTGGTAAAGTTTGGAAAGGAGTCCACAGGGCATGAGTCCCAGGGGTGGGATCCTTGGGGCCTGCCAGCCTCAGTGAGGAAATAATGTAGCTGTGCCTGCATGATGTTGCTTCTACAAAAGCACTGGATTCAGATATGCTCAAGTTTGGCCCCCAGAGCTGTTTTCATTTCTTTAGCCTGAAGAATAGGTGAATGAGCACAGCAAGCTGTGAGGCTCTGGGTTTCAGTTTTCTTCCTCTGATCCCGCTTACAGTTGCCAATGCTGCCACAATTTTATCCATAAAGCTTCGTGTAGCTTCATAACTATTTAATCACTGCTAAAGGTAAATTTAAATTTGATCCATGGGACAACACTAAATGATTTAACTGTTGGGTACCGCTAAGAAGTGAAAAGTAATAGCTAACATAACACTGTATAGGCTGACAGCCTCTGAATTTGTCAATTGTTTCTTAAGAGACAGTCTAGGAAACAATTGATTATCATTTTAATTCCTTCCCCTTTTTATGTTCTTTGCTTCATGGAGATATATGTGTATAAAGGATAGAAGTTTTTGGTGATTCCGCCCCCCATAAGGTGATTCCACCCCTCATTTGTCAATGTAATGAGAAAATCCATAAAGATATTTTTATGGAATATATTTTTACTGCATTGCTGATCTGTGGCCAAATTATGTCAGGGTAATAAATTAGGACATGTTGTTTTCCTGAGTTTAGGAAACTGCCGGGTCAGTGTTCAGTATTCAGACCGCAGATCCATGACTCACCAATAAACCACCTGCATAAATGAACACAGTGGATCTCATCTGCTGCTGGCTATTACCCTACCTCTTGATTCTTACTCTGTTCTGCATCAGGAAATTCCATTTTCATTTGAGGTATGTATAAATCAATGTCACTCTCCATGTTTAAACACGACCCTAAACCAATTTCTTAGCCGAGATTGTTTTTCAGAACAATGGTGTTGACTAATTATTTAAACTTCAATTAAAATTTGCAAGCCGTAGCTGTGTGCCAATGGTATTTGATGTTGTTATAACTTCCTTTACATACCTCTAGGACCTCCCTCCAGGGCCTATTGTGGTATGCCAGTTTGCAAATAAGATGGTCAGTTTTGTCTAGGGAGAGAATTTTCTCTTTACATTTGACTGACTTATGTACAAATTAATTTGATAAGTTCTCTTAGAGTGCTTACTGTGTTCTAGGTTTTGTGCCATGTTCTGTACGTGGATAAAAGGGTAAGACACAATCTTTGTGCCTTTAAAAACTTGTGGTCTAGCTGCTAGATAAATATTAACAGGAATAATTATGAGGGCTTCCCTGGTGGCGCAGTGGTTGGGAGTCCGCCTGCCGACGCAGGGGACATGGGTTCATGCCCCGGTCCGGGAGGATCCCACGTGCTGCGGAGCGGCTGGGCCCGTGAGCCATGGCCGCTGAGCCTGCGCGTCCTGAGCCTGTGCTCCGCAACGGGAGAGGCCACAACAGTGAGAGGCCCACGTACTGCAAAAAAAAAAAAAAAAAAAAAAAAAGGAATAATTATGAAACAGTGTGATATAGCAGAAGTATTCACAAAATGCTTGAGGAGAAAGAAGGGGATTAGTTCCACCCAGTGGTGGAGGGAGATGATAATCAGGAAAGACCTCTTTTAGATCAGTGGCGGCCAAATGTTGCTCCCAGGACCAGTGCCAGTCTCTGATAGAATTTTCACTGACTTGTGGCAGAGTGAGAATAAAACTAAATTCCATAAGCTAACTTTAAGATTAAAACAAATTCTTTATTTTGCAATTATGTACTGACATTCTTTCTCCTGTTATGTTGTCCTTTGCTTTATGAACTCATGGTGGTAATATGTATTATTATTTGTTTTCTTTCATTGCAAATTGAAACTTGGCAACCTTGGATCATCCAAAGTTTCATGTGTTCATTCATTTATTGGTCCTTGAAATCCAAAAGGTTAGGAGCCCTTGTTATGGATGGTTATATCTGTGCTGGGGTTGGAAGAAAGATACACTCATATAAAGGCATTCCTGCTGTTTGCTTGTCAGTGGTTTAACCACATCTACATTAAGGGGAAATTAATTTGTGAGAAAGAAAAAAAATACTCTTGCTTTTTATTTTTTAATTTTATTTATTTATTATTTATTTATTTATTTTGCGGTACGCGGGCCTCTCACTGCTGTGGCCTCTCCCGTTGCGGAGCACAGGCTCCGGACGCGCAGGCTCAGCGGCCATGGCTCACGGGCCCAGCCGCTCCGCGGCACGTGGGATCTTCCCGGACTGGGGCACGAACCCGTGTCCCCTGCATCGGCAGGCGGACTCTCAACCACTGCGCCACCAGGGAAGCCCCACTTGCTTTTTAAAACTGGTTTTGAATGTTTTTCTAGTATGTGTCTGGGGGAGTGCAGGGGGAGGGTAGGTGTAAGAGAAAAACACTGTGCCTGCACTGGTGCAGAATTTGAACTGTAGCATTGGAAAGCCGCTGTTGCCAACATGAATACTAGTTTTAGAAGGATTCCCACCCCCGTCTCACCCCCACCCACATAAAATCTTAAGAAGTTTAGATAAAATTAAGCTTGATGATTGTAAACCTTCTACTTCTTTCCAGGTGTTGGATTAAAAAATAACCTTTATATATACGGGCCCTTTATTTCCCCTAATTTTTCACCAGGGGACAGGAGAAAGAGTGAGCCATTGTATCTGTGTGTCTGAGCAGGTCAGTGGCAGTAGCATATTTAACGTGTCACATTTTCAGTCTGCCTTGTTCATCTCACCTACAGTAGAAAAGCTTTTCATCTATTTGCAAATGGATGCCTCTCAGGAGTTGAGCTATATCCATAATTTTAGAGAATGTTTCATCTTTGAAGAGGGATTCAAAGAGAATGACAAAGATGATAAAAGGGCTGAATATCAAAAGATATTAGATTTAAAAAGAACACTTGTAGGGATTCCCCTACGTGAACTCTGGGGCAGTGATCTTACAGGAACTTATCTGCCCTTAGTTCCTCCCAGCATAAATACTTTAAGAAATGGTCAAAGATTTCCTTGAAAATTTGCAAGACAACACTTGCAAATAACAAGCTCTTCTTATACTGTGCGTTTGGAAGCAGCCCCGTGTGTGGTGAAGTAAGAACCTCTGAAGTCAGAGGATTCAAATTCTTGCCCACTCCTTACTACTGTCAAGTCACAACCTTGCTAAGCTTTAGTTTCCGCCTCTCTACAATGGGAATAATAGTCTTACTGCATAGGGCTGTTGTTGTAAGCATGAAACAAGCACAAACTACTACTATTCTTATATTTAAATTTTTATTATTGCTATTTCTCCTGAAAGGAGAGCCTCTCTCCTGGCCCTTCTCTCCTTCTCTGCTCTGCACTGTCTTCCATCTCTGAGTCTGGAGGGTCTTGATTCAAGTGAACATGTGTACTGGTTGATTCTTTCAGCTTCCTTGAAACCTCCATCTGCACATGAACAATGACAACAAAATAATGTTTATAGGGCAGATCATTTATTTTGCTTAACTGTCATATATTAAAGCAAATGAATCAAAATTGTATGTCACAATATTTCTAGACAAAATCAAGTACAGAAAAAAATGTGGGTTGTTTTGTTTTGTTTTGTTTTTTGCGATACGCAGGCCTCTCACTGTTGTGGCCTCTCCCATTGCAGAGCACAGGCTCCGGACGTGCAGGCTCAGTGGCCATGGCCCACGGGCCCAGCCACTCCACGGCATGTGGGGTCCTCCTGGACTGGGGAACGAACCCGTGTCCCCTGTATCGGCAGGCGGACTCCCAACCACTGCGCTACCAGGGAAGCCCAGAAAAAATGTTATTTAAGCAAATTATACACTCTATTAACAATCCACAGGCATCGCTCTCCCCATGACCTTTAGCAACTCAGCAATGGAATATTGGAAGAATATAAACACACTAGTGATGATGAGATGATGGAATATTCCATGTCCTTCCTGGTTCCTGCTTTGCAAGAGAGAGAGAGAGAGAGAGAGAGAGAGAGAGGTAGAGAGAGAGGGAAACATGGCCTCAAGGGATAGAATTGTGATGTGGTCTGGCACACAGAGGTGTGCTGTCCACCCTGAAATGACCAGCTAAGCTGTTGGAGATTAAGATAGAGAAGTTAAGAAGGGCCCTTTACACACACTCCCAAGCAGCAAATTTTGTAATTAAGTTAAAAGATGGTGAAGAGGTCATGAGGTTACATCTCTTGCTTAGAAATGTTGAACTGACCTAACCTTGAAGAGTACTGAGTCATTCCTTCATTCAACCAATAATTGTTGGACACCCAATGTGCACCAGACACTGTTCTGGACACTGGAGGGCAAACAGGACCAAGCCCCTGTTCTCATGGAACTTGCAATCCAGTGGGGAAATCAATGTGTTAGGGGAAACACTGACTGAAGCTGCCCACCCTGGCCAGCACCACAGTAACCATTTGCATGAGTTATTTTACAACAGGAGGTCCTGGTAAGCACATGGAACTAACAAGCCACCACCAACCAGAAGAATTCGGGAAAGGTCAAAAGGAGACGCCAGCCCGTATGTCCTACCAACCTCCCAGAATCCTCCTCGCTGGAATCCAGCTTGGCTGAGCCATGCGTGCACCACCAGGAAGGACCCTGAGTCAGAATGATCGGCCAGAGACTAACCCAGAAATTAATCCCATCACCATAAAACCTGGGACTGTGAGCCACGTGGCACAGCAGTCCTCCTGGGTTCCCTTTCCCTCCTGCTCTCCACGCGGGTGCTCCTTCCCACTAAAGTCTCTTGCTTTGTCAGCACATGTGTCTTCTCCGACAATTCATTTCCGAGTGTTAGACAAGAGCCCACTCTTGGGCCCTGGAAGGCGTCCCCCTTCCTGCAACAAATACAGAAAAAACTCCACAGGAATTCACAGCAGAACCAAACTTCCGGTGGCATAGGAAGGCCCTGAGGGTGGCCTTGGTGACTGATGGGTCATAATCACCCTGCTTAATGTTCACTCAGAGATTTAGGTGTGTTTTCGTGTTATTATACTAATTACCAAGGCAGTAATTTGCAATTAAAGCCACAAGGGGTTTTGACCTCTCAGAAATGATTGACATGGCTTTGGAGATCTATTTTTGTCCTGCTTTCTCAAGTTCATGTTCTTTGTGGTAGCCAACAAGGAAAATACCGCGCTGCCACAAGTGTAATTTTATAAGCTCTATGTTATCCGTGACACTTGGGCTGTCGTGATGCTGACATGCTGAGAAGCAAACCTTTGATTTACCTAATGTAATTTTGTGCTTTAAGCATTGGGGTTATCTACCTAGGGCTTTACTCTTTGATATAGTTAACTTTTTTTGGTATGCCTTCTTAAGTTTCAATGTAAATTTTAATGAGTCAGAAATCTTGCCTGAGACCAAAACCTCGATAATATTATATGTGCTGGTGAAGCCATGAGAGTGACCTTCAGATTTCTGTGGGCAGGTGGTTTGTAAAGGAGGAGGGTTAGTTTTAACCTTAACCCCCCTAGAACCCTTATGGAAAACATGTGGTAAATCAAGTAGGGCGTGTTAGGTGTTGCATTTCAGCTGTGCAGTGATATCTAATACCAAGTCAGCATTTGTTGTTTACTCTGGATGTACTGTATTAAGTAGTTAAGAACAAGCCTTCTCTCATATATCCCCCGCAGATAATTCATTAATTACAACAGGAAAAAAATGGTAACTTTACAGTGGGGAGACCTGACAGGTACCACCATCACCAGCGAACCCGACATCCTCAGCGATGGCGTTGTTGACCGCCATGAAGTTCTGCCAGAGATGCCATGGGAAGTGCACAGCCTCACCTGGGTAATATTCCTACCAAGGAATGGTTAACCTGAATCTAATCATGAGGAAACAAGCAGACAAAACCAGATTGTGGGACACTCTGTTAGGAATTGGCTCTGACTCTTCAAAATTGTAATGTTGGAAAAGATAAAAAAAAAAAGTGGGTAAATGCTCCCAATTAAAAGAGAAAGAGACCTGGCAGCTGGAGGATAAGATGGTGAAGGAAACTGAAGGAAAGGACAGTAGAGGGAAGGGGAGGGGAAGAAGGAAAAAACTATCTATAAAAGATATTTGGGGGGAAGTTGGAGAAATTTGAATATAATCTTTATTTGATTATCCTTTTGGTGTTAAATTCCTTGAATCTGATCATTATGAAGGAGAATGTCTTTGCTCTTAGGAGATACATGATGAAACATTTTAGATGTGAAATGTCCTGAGGTCTGCAAACTTTCAAGTGCTCAAGACAAAAGTAAACATAGAAAGAATAAGAGAGAAATAAACATGGCAAAATGTTAATTGGTGAGTGTAGGTGTAGGGAATATGTGTGTTCGTTGTGTTATTCTTTCAATGTATCTGTCTAAAGTTTTTCAAAACAAAAAGGGGGAGACAAGGGAAGTCTATTTGAGGGAAATTATTATAGAAATCTGGAACAAAAACAAGAAGTAAGAAAACATACATGCATACAACTTAGCTGTGGTGCCTCAGAGGAATAAAGCCCAGGATGGGGGACAGACCCTGGAGTAGGAGTCACAAAGGTTGTGTTCTGGTGTGTCCTCGGCCATCACCCTCCCTGGGATCATGGGCAGTTTGCCTAACTCTGTATTCATTTCCTAGGTCTGCTGTAACAAGTGCCACAAACTACACGGCTTGAAAAAAACAGAAATGTATTGTCTCACAGTTCTGGAGGCTGAAGTCTGAAATCAAAGTGTTGGCAGGGTCAGGCTCCCTCTGAAATCCAGAGGGAAGCATCCTTCCTCTCCTCTTGCTCGGTTCTGGGGGGTTGCCAGCAGTCCTAGGCGCTCTCAGCTCGCAGCTGCAGCCCTTCAATCTCTTCCACCATCTGTTACGTGGTGTTCCTCCCTCGTGTGTCTGTCCCGGTATCCCTCCTCCTCTAGTAAGGACAGCAGTTGTATTGGATTAGGGTCACCCTAGTGACCTCATCTGAAGCTTGATTACATCTGCAGAGACTCTGTTTCCAAATAAGTTTGCATTCACAAGTGCTGGGGTTAAGGCTTCAACAAATCTTTTCAGGGGATACAATTCAACCCATAACACTCTCCATCCTTGTTTCTCCAACTCCCAACAGGTGTGGGGTATGTGGTGGAGCTGGTCAACCAGAAAGCACTCTGAGGTCCCTTCAGCTCAGAGAGTCTGAGGCTCCAAGTGTCCACCATTCTAAGTGCAGAATTAGTCATCCTTGGACAACTAAGGAGCCCAAGAAAGAATGATTAGAAGGAAGTTCCAGGTCATTATAAAACAGATAAGAAACATGGTCTTTGGAAACATGATTCATGTACATTCTTGGTATAGCAGGCTATTTTGCTCGTCACAGTCACCTTTCTGGTTTTCATTTTTATTTGTTGAATGATTGTTGGTTAAAAGTTTTCTAAGCTGAATTCCCATCCTGTTACCCATAAAATTACATAAAATGAGTTGCTAGAGTTAAAAAAAACATAACTTTCACATCACAACTGATTTTAGATGTTGGCTAGGCTGCCAGCTGGAGCAGATTAACAAGGAAAATCAAGACTCCTCTCTCTGTCTTTGTCCTTCAGGCTAAAAAAAGGCAAGATAAGAAGAGAGGACGTTCTGTAATGAATAAGGGTGTTCGTGCCTCCTGCTGGGTCAGCCCTGGGTATCTGGAGGAGGAGACCCTTTGAGGCCCTGGGGGTGGGTTCTGGCTGGGAGGAGAATTGCAAGTGGAGGGGTGGGGGCAGCATAAATGGAGATGAGAACTGTCTACACTCTCTCCTGATGTTCCTGTCCTTCAAAGAGAAAACTGTGTCACAGCCCGGGAAGGGGAAAGCACTGATCACTGAGTTGAAAGAGGACATTTTCCCAGAGTTCTAGGCCCACAGTCCTCAGTGTGACATGTGTACAAAGATGCATCTGCCTCCCTCTTGCGTCTCCCTCCACATGACCTAGGGTGGACACCAGATATGTAAACAAGGACAGGGCAGTGTCCCATCTGGAAATCTCTGACTCGTGTGCCAAAAACCTCAGCAAAATGGAATCTTCTCCAAAATTAAATAGTGCTATTTTTTTCCTGGCTTTCAGAAATTATTTAGTTAAACAATGGGTAATTTAATTATAATGTTATTATGAAAGCCCGTCCTGTCACCTGCTGCCAACGCAAGGTAAAAACACTGGGAATTCACACTGTGTTGTTATTATTCTGGTCTTTCTTTGCCACTCCTTCAGCAATGGGAGTTATGGATTTGTCAGCATTTCCATTATTACCTCTTATTTTCAAGGCTTCTGTCTTAGTTGCTGAAATTGCATTGTACTGGATGGAAGCCTAGAGGTAATTTCCTTTAGTGTTATAGCAGCTGCATTCTTTCATGGTTGTGTGTGACTGTGCAAGTGATTTCAATATCTTTTTATTAAAAAATTAATTCATGCATAAGTCTCAATTCTTTTTTTTTTTAATGCATATAGCTCTTATACAAGATTGAGGTATGAATCATATGAAGTAAACATTTACGAACAGTCCACAACTCAAGAAAGGCATTGCCTTGGCAGTAACAAAACAAGGTGTGGCAAGGAAGTAATGAGATCAGTGTGGTGATTATTAGTCATAGTTCTTTATGGTCATACATTGTGTATCTCTGAGATTTACAATGTAAAACAGAAGGAAAAGCAGATATGGTCTTTAAATTGTGAATTTAAATGATATAAATTATGCTTGTATAGACATTGGGATCTTCTCATCAAATCTTAGAATTTTAGTATCTGAAAAAGACCCTAGATCTTCTTTTATCCATCAGTTATGAATACCTATTCTGTCAATTCCACATTCCCTCTTCTGCCCTTCCAGTAATAGATCAGTTATCTATTGCTGTGTAACAAACAATCCCAATACTTGGTTTTTGGTTAAGGAAACAGTCACTGAGTAGTTCACAATTCTGGGTGTTGGCAATTTAAACTGAGCTCAGCTAGGTGGTTCTTCTGCTAGTCCTGCCTGGGTTTACTCCTGTGGCTACAGTCAGCGGGCGGTTCAGCCAGAAGCTGATTGAATGTGGATGGCCTCATCACATGTCTCGTGGTTGGCTATGGTGCAGAGGCAACTGTGCCATGTGTCTGCAGCATCTAACAGGCTACTCCAGGCTTTTCACTGGCCACTGGGTTCCAAAAGCAGCAAAAGAGAGCAGACCCCAATTCACAAACTCTTTTCAAGCCTCTGTTTGTATCACCCTTGCTAATGTGTCATTAGCCAAAGCAAACCACATGGCCAGGCTCAAGTGCAAAGAGGTGAAGAGATAGGACTCCATCTCTCGATGGAAGGGACAACATAAATGGAAGTAGGCATCCATTTGTTTTTTATTTGGAAACTGGGGTGCCATCCTGATAGCTTCAGCTGAGATCTCCCTAGTATTCAATCTCACCTGAGAAGAAACAGGAGGGGAGGTAGTTATGGGCTGCTGTGCATAGGACCAAAAAACCTCCTAATGGAAGTGACAATTCATCCTAAAGAGAGAGGAGAGTCCAAGATTGTCCAAAGTCATTAAGTCAGTGATGGGGGTGGCTACACCTCAGCACAGCCCTTATCTGTCCCTCAGATGGCCCAATCCTGCCCCCATGATCTGTACACAAGACCTGGAGAAGAGGCTGCAATTAAAAGAACAAAACAGAGTTTCAGTGAAGTTTCTAGGGAAGAAGTGGGGATTTAGAGGGTGAAGGGAGTTTCCTCATTTGGGTCTCCTCTGGGGATGGGGTGCGGGGTGTTGGGCTGAACCCAGTCTGCTTCTGGACCAGAGGTGATGTGGGAGAGGAAACTGGCCTGGGACAGGCAACCAGGCGATTGACACAGGCTTCGATGGAATGTGCAGGAGAAACTCACAGCCTTAGCAGGTCAAATCGGGAGAGAGGATTTATTCCCAAGAGCACATAAGACACCCTCTCCCAGATGAACTGGAGGACACTGAGGGAACTCAATACTTATACTCAAGTATAAGTCACAGCTCCTGTGTTTAAGCCAGTGTGTGAGTATGTATGTGTTACTCTGTGATGATGTGTAAGCCATAACTTATATAAGCAACCGTGCTAGAGAAGGGGATCTGGGAGCCCTCGATCAGAGAGAGACTTCAGGGAAGGGATAAGACTGAAGATAAATCTGCAAATATGGGAGGACTCAGGAGAGGATTAAGATGGAGAATATTCCAAAGAGTAATCAAAGTAATCTACCAATGAGGGTAGTTAATACTTTACCGAAAACCCAGCTCTTTTACTAAAAGCTATTTTGTCTTAGATCACCGTGGTGGAGACATGAGAGAAATTGTAGGATCAGAGGAATTTGGGAGGAAGTCTGTCCCCTGATGCCCTTAGAAGCTCAATATTTAGAATCACTATGGAAATCAAATTACTTTAGCAATGGCATTGATGAACTACTGCCAGAGTATAAATGAGTGGGGCGTGTGTGTGTGTGTATGTGTATATGTGTGTATGTATTTAGAATCTCAGTCTTTATTGGCTGCAAGGCTTAAAACACTCAGGCCCAGTGCCAGGGCTCAGATCTTGTTGAAAGCAGCAATGTCAACGCTCAGCACGTAAGGGGGCAAGAGGAAGCAGAAAGAACATAGAAGTCTTAGATAAAATGATGAGTAACGTATAGCTCATTTATTAATATGTATTTATTTATACGCTATCTTTTGCAGAAGAAAGGTAGGGTGACTTAAATGAATACATTCATATATTATATATTACATACATATAACTTGAGGGCATACATTTCAAACAAGGATGAAATAACTTGCATAAGTTTTTTTCTGCATTACTATATTTATAGCTTTGCACTTGTGGGGTATACTTCCCACAAGTATGTATGGTATACTTCCATACTCCGACCTATGTAAAAGAAAAACAGGTGTCTGTTGTGCAAGTTGGGTCCCTTCTGAGTCACCACCTACTGTGCATCAAGTTTGGAATGAATTCTACAACCTCACCTGGTTTGGGTTAAGGAATAGGCTTTATTGGGGAAAGGGAAAACCTAAAGGCAGATTACACAGAAAGAGAGTACTGGGTTCCCTACTTCCCACAGTCCCACAGAGAGATAGGCAAGCATGCTTGGCAGGAAATATGGTGTGGGTTTATGTTCCAGTAGAGGAACAGTATCCCTCCTTATTCTGCCTTTTCTATAAAGCAAGTATAAGCTGCCTTGTCAGTGGGAGAATACTCAGGCAGCTTGATCCAGTCTGGATTGGGGGGCCCAGCTGTTTACAGGGGCTGCTGGGAAAGCCAGCAGGCAAGGTCCATAGGATGCTGTAGGCGAAGGAAACTACCAGTCCCATGGGAAACCAAGCTTGGGTGTAGCACTTCTACTGGGAGAAGGAGGTCTCTGGTGCCTGCTAGCTCATTGGTCAGGCAACCAGAGTCAGCTGCCATGGTCATTTTCAGACTGTTTTGCTCATCACACTATAGTTAGTGAGAAGTCTGCAACCAGGAAGCCTAAAACTTGCTATGGTGGCCTTACAAAATTCTCTTCACCTGTCTGACCCTAATTAGAGGTTCTAGTACTTAGCCTACTCTGTTGCTTGTTAGGGAATCAAATGAGATTGACCAGAAGAGAAACAACTAAAATGGGAGGCTGGCAATATAGCCAGCAATATTTTTCAGCACTCTGCTTTTAGAATTAAAAGGTAAATCATACAAGTGAATGTTCATAACTTATCCAAAGTATGCCTTCCAAATTATAAATTCAGCCTGTTCTTCCAAGCCTCAACGTATTAGAACTCAGTATAATAAAATAATAGATGCTTAGAATAGTGAGCTGGGGGCATTTCAACATCCCCAGTCATCAAAAAGAAGGAATACGGACCAAAGCACAGGAGAGAAAAATTAGCTAATACGTAAATCAAAACCCAAAATAATAATAATCATAATAACAATAACGGATGGTTGTGGCAGACACTGGTGGCCAATCACCCACCAGGCAGCCCCTTCTTCCTTGCTAGAACCCCCATTTTGCTTTAGCTTTCACAGGGCACCTCCACAGCCTATGAGTAGATCCTTGTTATCCTAAGTCAATCATGGTGCTTCCACAGGCTTGCGATGCGATTCTGGTCAGAGTTGTGAGAGAAGGTCTTCAGGGGACTCATGGGAAAGGGTCTCCTTGTCCTCGAAGAAGGGTGGCTGCTGAGAGGTGTGAAGTGTGTGCTGCCTTCAGAATTGCTGCCAAAGTCCCGTCCTCCAAACCCTGTCTCCAATGATGCTGCCTGCCCTTACGGGGTCTCCCGGATTGCTCCCTCTCTCCCCGTCAGAATGACTCTCTCCTCCAGGGCGCCCCATCATGCCGGACCCTAGGACACATTCCAGCTTGCACTATGTAAACTCTGTGGTGATGGAAAGACCATGGGCTCTGGAGCCCTGCTACCTGGGGGTGCCCCCAGGTCCCTGGCTACCTATTTGGATGCCTGTAACCTACTATCCCATAATTATCCTGTTACTGACTTTCCCCATGTGACTGGGCCCCACCTCAGGCCCATGTCTAATCACCACAGTCTCCTCAGCACCTAAAATGTTCATGGCACCAGAAGTAGCCAGAAAAGTTTTCCTGAAGGAGTCAGAGAGGGAACTAATTTATCCCAGTTGCTTTTATTCCAAATGATGCAACCTTGAGAAAGTGATATAACCTGTCTGTGACTTTATTTCCTTACCTATAAATTGAGGTGATAACATCTGTTTGTAAAGGTTATTGAGATAATGTATTTTTTTTTTTTAGAAACTGTAAATACTGGGGAGAAGGAAGGAAAATGAGGGAAGATCCGTGTCACATGAGTGGGGAGGACCATGTCAAGTAATAATGATACTATTAATAAGAGCTAGAACCTTTTTAATAGCTGTCACATATGTTATACCGTTGTCTCATTAACTACTTCCAACTCTTTGAGGAAGGCATTACCGCACCCATCATAAAGATAACAAAACTGAAACTCAGGGAGTAAAGTACTAACCAGGTGGCAGAGCTGAGATTCAAAGCATGCCTTAGAGGCTAAGCATTAGCATTTCGGTGCCCATCTCAGGGACAAGCTGGTAGCTGGCTCCAGAGAGGCATCAGGCTGAAGACCTGGTCCAGGCTGTCCTCATTTAACACCTATTCTTAATAACTTAGAAGAGAGCAGGCACAGCGTGTGCTTCAAAGACCAGAGACGGAAACCAGAGCTGACGTCCAAAGGAGCTGGTGCAGAGTGGGAGGGAGGAACTGGGATTCGGTTTGGGGAAGTACAAACCAAACTAGCCACAGGGAACTAATCCACAGCAAAGGTAGAGAGGCCAGGAGAGAAAGGACAGCTGAGAGGCTGAAAAGCACCTGGGCAGACTGATGGACGGGAACGGAGATGCTGCTCTGTAACGTGATGAGGCCACAGTGAGGCCAATTCTATTCTAGGCAGCACTCACTGGAGCTATGAAGGACAGGGGAGGCCTGCTCCGTGCTTCTTGTTTATAGAGGTGAGTCCCTATCACAGGTCCAGTGTGTGTGTGTGTGTGTGTGTGTGTGTGTGTGGTACACACACACTTTAATACTGACCCTTGTGACCCCCATGAAACACACACATATCCACACACACACTTTGACATTGACCCCCATTAAAGACACACAAACGCATTTAGATACTGAGCTCCGTCATACCCCATGAACCTTTTAAACTTTCTTCCTTTCCAGGCTTTGTCCATGTATTTCCTAGTGTCTCTAAGAGAAGTTGCATCTGTAGAATGCGGGGTAGAGTTCAGAGTGGACGGGGAGGCAAGAGTGAGTAAGTGAAGGAAGCAGCGCTCAAGCACGCTGAGGGGCTGGTCCCAAGTTCCAGAAGCTCTGCCTTCAGTCGGAAGCTCTGAGCCTTCTTCTAGCCCGTGCAGAGGCAATGCTGCTTAGTGGTGAAAGGCAGGAGCCAGCACCTTTCACCACCTACGTAAATGTAGGACTGTCAAATGATTCACATTCCAAAATGCGCAAAATTCACCCACAGAGAGTGACACTCAGTTCAAAAGCACAGTCATTTAGGACATTTAATGGAGATGTTTATCTACCTATTATAAAGGAAAAACAGCTTGTAAACATTTTATTAATTGAATAAATCAAATACTACAAGAACAATTCAGTTTCATGTATCAAGAGAAAGGTCAGTCTTGGCCTGTTCATAATTTTGCTTAGTCAGTTCTGCAGGTAGAAGACAATGGCATACATTATAAGGCATTGATAAGGATTATAATGGTATCTCTTGATAGAGAAGGAGGGTGTGGTCTCCCCTCCTCTCACCCCTTACATTTGTCCAGCAGACCTGCTTGAGAAGCTGATCTGGTAGATCCTTTTTTGAGAACTTTGCTTAGTTTTATCTGACAGAGATGCTGAAATGTTTTGCCAGTTTCCAAGAAGACCAGTGGGGAAGACAGAATTACTGCTGCTCAGATGCAGTACAAGGGGGTGTCTAGGTGCCTTCCACATCCAGTAAGCCACGGTTCTCTCAGGCACAGCACATGCCCTATGAGCTGTGCAACCCCAGGCAAAGTCATACAACCTCTCTGGATATCAGCTCCTTTATTTCAGCAATAGGAATATTCATAGCATCACTATCTGCCTTATATAGTTGTTGTGGGGATGAAAGGGCATAATGTATGACAAAGGGCTTTGCAGAGGCACTAAGCCGTACAGATGCAAGGGGTAATTTTTGTGCTGTTACGGCTGTCTGTCCTCAACTGGCATCGGTCTGGAGAATTTTATTGCCCCAGGTGAAAACTTCTTTGTTTCCAAGTTAAAGTGGTTAAATATCATCAAGGACTTGTGGGATAAAAGCATCCATCTTCCGCTCTCACTGGCAATGGAACAGTATCTCTTGGAGACGAGTCTGAATGTTATCTGTGTACCCACTATTACTAAAAAGTTTTCTAGACATAATGTCCTTGGATTTGAAAACCATTACCTAAAAAACTCTTTTCCTCTGCAGTTCTGCAGAGCTATTGTGCACCCACACAGATCTGGCCAGCATGGAGCTCAGACACAAGAGCTCCATGGAATTTCAGACACAAGACTCGCTTGTGGTTGAAGAATATTTCCGGAAACATGCAGGGACTTCAGGGGATGGAGCTGAGAGGACTTCACTATAAAGACAGGTTTATTCATAGAGTCATAAATACTAAATTTGGAAAGTTGTCTAGGCCAGACTCTTCATTTTAAGATGAGAAAATATGGCTCAAAATAGGTTACAGGCTAAGCAGTTACTTTGGGAAAACTTAGTTTTTTCTGATTTCCAGCCCAATGTTCTTTCCATTACATCATTAATAATATGAACAACATCAAAAACCACCACAACAGCTACCATTTATTGAATAATGAGTATGTGTTAGATATAGTGTTATCTATATACATTCACCCATTTAACTCCTGCAATAAACCGATGAGGCAGACATTGTTCCCATTTTACAGATGAGGAAAATGAAGCTCAGAAATACTAACTACTTGCCCAAGGTCAGGGTACTGACATTTATGTAAGTCCACAGTATAGAGAGCAAGAAGGGGTATATGTGTCAAGGATCGGTGCTGTTGTTTACATACGACAGAGTGTCTACAATTTTTTTTAAATTTAGAGATGAAAATTACATCTTACCCCAAATATCAAGGGCCCTGGAAAATATACTCTGAATTGAACTGTCACATAAAACTTACCCTGAAGTGCAGCCTGACTTTCCATTGACAGGGATTAACTAGAAATGAGGGTGTGGCACCTGCCCGTTCTTCCGCATGCCAGGCTTTTAGAATTCAGACACGAGATGAGTCATAAGAGAAATGTGCAGGCTTTTGGCCACAATGGAAATACTCATTTTCCCAATTGCTCGGCAGCAAAACATTGAGGCCAATTCTTTTTGTGTGCTAGGAATGTTAAAAGCATTTTTCAGTCTTAGCGTTGCTTTTAAAATCATTAAACCAACTTCTGTTGCCCCTGCTGTGGTTTCATTCTAAAGATCTACACTCAGGCTCTTTCTCCTCCTGCTTTATGGGAATTATGATGAGAAACTCACTAGGCCTACAATCGTCAGTTGCCACAATAAATTTGCCTGCTCCCTAATGTTGATTTCATATTTTTCCAACTTTCATTAAAAAGCATAACTCCTCTATAGTCTTCCCTCACTCTGGCACAGGTTATAGAACTGGAATTTTAAAACTCCAAGTATGTATTTAATTATAACTCAAAAGATCAAAGAACACTTTTCAGAAATTCTGTCTTCCCTAAAATGTTAACTTTACATTCAACAATGCTATGAACGAAGGTCCTAAAAACACCAGAATGAGTTCTTGAGATTTCTCCAGTACAAAATAAAAGCCTAATAATAAGAGCCAAGGCTCTTTAAGCCCAAATAGACACTGGATGAAACTTGATAAAAATAAAAGAAGAAAATCTTATGAAAACAATTCTGTAGTTGATTATTAGCTGTTATTGGAACACAGTGTAAAACAATGATGGGAAAGAAGTTCATGATTATTCACTTAACAGGACATTTAAAGAGAAGAATGAGCTGTGATAACTGGGATCTCCACCGTCACACTTCCTTTGTCTCTTCTATCCTTTTATCCATATGTTCATATATCTATTCATGCCCAGCCTTTCAGCACTTAGGGACTCGCGTCCCTACTACATGCTAGACCCTCAGAAACCAAAACTTAAACTGTCATGGTCTGTGCCCTTGAGAAGCCCTGTTAATTGGCAGAAATGGACGCTACGTGAACCCCTACAGTATGTTGTAATAGCTGCCACGATGGAGACAGGTACAAAATGGAATGGGGCTCAGGCTGTGTACCCTTGGGCAATCAGGGATAGATTTACTGAGAAGGTGACATCTGGGTGCTAATCAGTAGTTAACCAGCCAGGCGGAAAAAGGGAAAGGGGCCCTCCAGACAATGGGAACAGTGGGTGCAAGAGACACAAATGTCTGAAAGACCATGATTAGTTTAAATGGTGGTATTGGTACTGGGGAAAGAGAGGAAGGAAGGCTGAACCAGTAGGATGGGGTTAGAGTTTGAAGGACTTTTTACTCTAGAGGAGGAATTGGGAGCTATAGGTAACTAGGAGGTAGACAATATCAAGAGAAGGCCTGGCTTGCTCAGATATATGTTAGAAAGATAACTTGGCTAGAAATACCGAGTAACTGGAAAGGAGAGAAGCCTGGAACAGAGACCAACGAAGATGACAGGGTTACAGGACTACCCCAGTGTTAGCCAGGGTGCTTCAGAAAAATAGACCCAATTGGATATGTGCATGTGTGTGCATGCGTGTGTAAAGAGACTTCTTATAAGGAACTGCCTCACATGATTATGTTGAGTATCAAGGCCTGGGAACTAGGACAGCCAGTGATGTAAGTCCCAGTTTAAAGGCAAGAGAAGACCAATGTCCCAGCTTGTAGACAGTCGGGCAGGGAGAGAATTCTTTCTTCCTCCGCCTTTTCTTCTCTTCAGGCCTTCAGTAGTTTGGATGAGGCCCACCCACCAAAGGGAGGGGGATACGCTTCCCTCGGGTCTACCAATTCAAGTGTTAATCTCGTCCAGAAACACCCAAACAGACACATTCAGAAATAATAGTTAACCACATATTTGGACACCCCATGGCCCAGTCAAGTTGACACAGAAAATTAACCATCACACCGAGCCAACTCCCCATTCACTAGTCCCCTGGCCCCTCCAAAACCCTGTCCCATCAACTTCCAGAATGATCTTCCCCAGAAGCCAATCTGGCTCTGGCACTGCCCTGCATGAAATCCTCCACAGCTTTCCCTGCCTTCAGGCTAGCTCTAGGCAGGGGCAGGTCCGTGTTGATGATCCTGCCTTTCTAGTCCCCGTAGCTCAATTTCTCCTCCTCCTACACCCTAATCACACTCTCTGGATTGCTCCAGAATGAGCTATGTGCACTGTCCTCCTGTCCACTGGCATCACCCTGTACCTGAATACCTTTAGCCTGGCCTCCCTCTCTCTTCTCCCTCCCCTGGCTAACTCCTGGTTAATCTCTAAGACTCATTTTAGGCCATTCTTTTCTAGAAAGCCTGACTTTGCCTCCCTCCTGATCTAGGTTAAGAACCATGCCCCTATGTTCCAAAGCATCCTATTGCATGCCCCTATTTGACTCTTGTCCCACTGTAATGTGATAGTGACAGAAACTGCTCATCATTATTGAATACCCACCATTTGCCAGGCTCCATGCTAGGTGCTTTGTATGCACTACCTCATATAATCCTTGTAACAATCTTTGGTGATAAGTATTAGGATGAACCCCATTAAGCCGATGAGAAAACTGAAGCTCAGAGAGGTCAAGTAAATTGCCCAAGGCTGCAACTAGTAAGTAGGAGAGACAATTCAAATCCTGGTAGTTGGACTCCTAAACCTGGGCTCTTGACCACTGCACTACACTGCTTGAGTTTCTTTGCCCTAGACCATGTGCATTTTAATGATAGGAATGCTCCTTGTCATTGTATCCACATTACCTAGCACAATGCCTGGCATATAGAAGAAAAAAAAAAGTTTGTCGAATGAATGCAAATGCATGAATGAGAGGTGAAGGTAAGGAGAAAAAGGGAGATGAGAAGTTGTGCGGAGCAATTGTGGAGAACTCCTTTGTGGATGTTAGCTAAGTGGAGAGAAAGAGAGAAAAAGAACAAATAGGGTAATAGCCAGAGGGATACACAAAGTGGAGGAATGTGTGTGTGAGCGTGTGTGTGTGTAGATGGAAGGGACTTAATCACATTTCTAGACTGAAGAAAAGGAGCCAATGAAAATGGAAAGACTGAAGACATAGAAGTGAAAGCAATCCCTTGACAGAGCATGTTCCCAGAGCTCTCGTGAAGAGATGAGATCGAGTGAGAGCTTGGGTGAAGTGAGTCAGCCTTTAGGGATCATATGCACATTCTAAGTTCAAATTTTTACCCCATAATGATATTTCTCGAAGGATGTCTCTCTTTGAGCCTTCCATTTAGAAAGTGTTTTAAAAATATTTGCTATGGGGACTTCCCTGGTGGTCCAGTGGTTGAGAATCCGCCTTCCAATGCAGGGGATGTGGGTTCGATCCCTGGTCGGAGAAATAAGATTCCACATGCTGTGGGGTAACTAAGCCCGCACAGCAACTACTGAGCCTGCGCGCTTCAGGGCCCACGCGCGCCTCAACTATTGAGCCCGCGTGCCACAACTACTGAGCTCTGGAGCCCACACGCCACAACTAGAGAGAAGCCCGCACACTGCAGCGAAGAGCCCACATGGCACAGCTAAGACCCGACACAGCCAAATAAATAAAATAAATAAATTTTTTAAAATATTTGTTATGATGGCTTAAATGAATAAAATAAAATCATATGAATCTAATTATCTTGTTTTACCCACATTTGCAGCTGCTCTAAAGGCCAAGTCTGAAACATGCTAAGTAACAAGACTAGGCAGGGCACAGAACATGAGAAATGAAGAGGCCCAAGGAAAAAGATAGTCCAAAGCACTCACTGTGCAGAGGAAACAGAGGCCCAGAGAGGACGGGTAAGTGACCTGGGACTACACAGCTACTGAAGGCCAGCAGAGTCGTACCTGGGCGCTGAATCTTCAGACTCTTATGCGGGGGCTCGTGAACCTCACCTTTAATCACTTGGCATCATGAGCTGCACACAAACGGGGAGTCAGGCAGACCAGAGACAACACTTCCCTTTGCAAACTACCTTGAAAGGCTATTATGAGGATTAAGAGATAGTGAGTGTGAAGCACCGCGTGTGTTATCCGACATATATTAGGTGTTCAAAAGGTGTCTGTCAACGGTGTGACTCTGCACTGAATCTCCCCAGCAAAGGTGTGCGATTGTGCAAGCGTGTTCGCCTGCATCAAGCCAACAGTTACCCAGGCTGGTTCCATCGCATTCCACTCAGACGCAAAGGAAAGGATCTTTGATTACTTTAAAAGTAAGTGTAGGGGCTTCCCTGGTGGCGCAGTGGTTGGGAGTCCGCCTGCCGCTGCAGGGGACACGGGTTCGTGCCCCGGTCCGGCAAGATCCCACATGCCGCGGAGCGGCTGGGCCCATGAGCCATGGCCGCTGAGCCTGCGCGTCCGGAGCCTGTGCTCCGCAACGGGAGAGGCCACAACAGTGAGAGGCCCACGTACTGCAAAAAAAAGCAGTCATAGATATAGTGAGTGCAACCTGAAATAGAAACGTTTCAATGCTCCTTCTGGGAACGTCTGAGTTTGCTGACAAAATCCATTATCTGCCCATCTGCAGGACCCGGGCTCAGATCTGAAGATGGGTATTTCTCCAAGTGCAGTCTGAGGCCCTCTGCCCTGGGCCTGGCAAATTCTCCAGATTCAGAAACATTCCGCTGCCCTGCGCTCCCCGTTCCTACGTCCCCAGCTTGTAGGAGGCCTTGGATAGGCAGGCTGGCTGGTTCTGCACACCTCACCCACTGTGCTCTCCACCACAGGCCTCCTGCAGCCTCCCCAGTGGGGCAGGAAGAGAGGCCACTGCGAGGGGGCCAGAGGAATACCCTTGCTGGGAGGCCAAGCAGAAGAGGCTGGGGCTTTGCTAACTTTAGAGGTTTAGGCATATGTTTTTTCAGACCCCTTGGGCCCTAACATCGAGAGCTCTAAGGACCGCCTGTGTTCCCTTCGGCTCCCACGGCCGCTCTCTTTTCGCTGTCCTCACTATACTCCCTCCCCGCTCACGCCCTGCTGGCAGGCCGAGGGAGCCTCGTATGAGCCGCTGGACTGGACTCCACTGTGTGGTACAGGACGTGCTCCAGGCTCCCATCCTCCGCCTGCTTCAAACCTTCTCTTGTCCAGGACTTCCCACCCTCAGCCCTGTTGACATCACTTCCCAGATTCTTCTTTCTTTCTGGATTTCATTTAGCAGCATCTTTGGACCCACTCCCTCAGCACCATGCTGACAGCCTAAGGGCAACAGAAGGCCTGCTCTTGGCCAGACTTCAGGGGAGGGGCTTCAGATAAGGTCTAGGTTCTGTTCTGCGGCAGACATTGCTTTGCCTTCAGCCCAGCCCAGCCGCACCTTGACCTTAAAGTTCCGGTATTTGCATCTCTGTGCCTAAGGGCCTTTGCCCTCAGCTTTGCTCAGAAAGGCCACAGCCCCCAGAGCAGTTCTCAGTGAAGACTGATGGGAGGTGGTATACAGATGCCCAGTTCCCTCCTCCCCCAAGGGGTGGGGTTCCGAGGAGTGTGTTCCACACCATGGTTTCCCCAGGGGTCAAGGTCTAGTCACCCCCTAGGGTAGCTGGCTTAATAGCCCACACATTACTGGCTGCTCTCTCTTCTCTATCACTTTCCCATTCCCCTGCCGGTGGTCCTGTGTCTACCAAATAAATGACTTGCCCTCAAATCTCTGTCTCAGAGTCCACTTCTGGAAGAAGCCCAACTAAGACATTTTCAAAATTCTTTCCTTGGTGGAGACTTGAAAACAGATCAGACTAGAGAGTTAGGTGCAAGCGCATAACATTTAAGGAGGTCTTCCCTCTCAGCGTCCTGCACGTGGTGACCATGCACTCGAGTGGCCCCGAAAGGGAGGGCCTCCTTAAATGTGAGCCCTGGGCAGCTCACTGGTCTCACCATAGTTCTGGTCCTGCTTGGGAAGGTACAGGAAGTGGCATCCAGGACTAACTCCTATTGTCTATAACACTCTCACCAGTCTAGAGTTCTTTAATCATCTCATATCCAGGTGTTTGTTGTTTATAGAAGTATATTCCATTTTAAAATGTAATCTCTGAGATGGGCTGTGATGATTTGAACTGTTGCTACATTACTCAGTATGGACCATATGTTTAAAAAGCCAACACTACTGAGGCAGGAGATAGATGATCTCCAGGCTAGACATTTACTACTGGCCTCCTCTTCACACTTCCTGCGGGGAGAAGAAGATGGGCTCCAGGCCAGACGTTCATTATCAGCCCCCTGTTTACATTTCCGGAAGTAAGAGACAAACGGGCTCCAAGACTACATATTTATGACTGGACTCCCGTCTATATTTTGAGATCTGTGCTTCGTTATAAAAACCAGCAACAGAAATAGGGTAGATAACCGGACATTGGACATTTTTATGGCAGGGACAGAGTGGGACTAAACCCTGTTAAAAGATCAAGAGGTCATACATTTCCCATCCTTGGGGCAAGGGAAACATTGCACATGTGCAGAAGGCTCCTTGGGGGTCAAAAAGGAGGGGGCGCCACCCCATAATATGTGATGCTAAGACCGTCCCATAGGCCTCTGGGCTGTAATCCATCTTGGAAAAAAGTTGCGCACACATGTTGGGGACGGTCCTAAGATAGGTCAGGTGTGGAAAAAGAAACCAGATAATTGGCCAAAGGTAAACAAAGACTCGGAAGACCTGCCCTACATAAATGACTTAACCGCCTCTTTACTGCACACACACCTCCTCCTTCGGGAGGACGCCCACACCCCTTCTCTCCGGGTGTGCGTCACTGCCTTGCTTCTACCTTAACTAAACAAATTGTTTCTCTGTGTACTCTCCCAGCTGTTGTTCTGCTATGTCTCTAATAATAAACTTTGTACCTGTTTTCACAGTTTTGCCTCCGTGAGAAATGCATCTTTCACTAGGGGCGAGAGCCAGGGGGTGTGGTGACTAGGATTCTGGTTTTCATCCAGGATACCCAGGTTCAGTTCCTGGGCGGGGAATTAAGATCTCACTTCACTCCACCATTCACTGTTGCCTCTCCGAGACCACTATTACCTTCATTCACATGTTTTCTCATTCATTTTCATAAATATTTAAGGAATATCTACTACGGGTAACAAAGATATAGTGATGCGGAAGATGCCCTGGGAACACAGACATGAAAACCATTCCCACCCCTGATTCAAGGGCCATGTCATTATCAGCATTATTATTTTAAAACACACATTTGGCCACGTACCCATGGATTTAGTCCTTCCCGTGACTTGCATTTCTTTAGGGAGGTGTCAGTGATGATAGAACCCGATCCTGGGCCCTTTCCAGATGTATTTCCAGTCATCCTCTCTACTTCCCACGTATTCTAGCCACGTGGGACTATTGGCGGGGCTCTTTTTGTAACTTTGCCTGGTCCCGCTGGAATGCGACTTTATCCTTCCAGATTCAGGAGAAATGGCACTACTTCCAGGAAACTTTTTGGATTCTTCCTGAAGAATTAATTGCTATTTTAACTGTCCTGGTAACGCTTTTGCACCTCTATTATAGTATTTACCGTATTTCACAGTTTAAATTTTACACATGTGCTTCCAGAGCTAGACTGTAGGTGCCCTCAAAGCAGGGCCTTCTCTTCTCTGATTACCCTCTCACACCTTGTACGGAGACCCTCTCAGAGCCGGTGCTAAATAAACGTGAAGGGACCCGTGATTCCTTTGGGAACTGAAAATCTGTTAGGATAAACCATCCACAAAATTATTTTGTGGTCAGGCAATCCTCATTCATTTTCTAAATAAATATTTTAAGAAGAACTTGTGCATAAAGATTTACATTCGTCAGCAGGAACACAGTTCATACGGATTCCTAAGAAGTATTAATTAGGAATCGGTTCAGGTGTAAAAAACAAAACAAAACAAAAAATCCCCGAGTAACTGAGGTTTAAAGAAGACAGAAGTTTATTTTTCACGCATGTAGAAGGGTCCAGAGGCAGGATCCAGGGCTGATGTGGTCAAACCATGACCCTCAAGGACTCAGGCTCATTTAACCTTGCTTTTTTGCCATCCGCCATGGCCATCACATCTGTTTTTCAGCCGGTTTGAAGGAGAAAGAGCCAGAGCAGGACATAACTGCTCCACCCTGACCCCACCTAACCCCTGACCATTTCTGAAAGTTGCACAACACCTCCACTTGTATTTCATTGGTCAGAACTTAGTCACATGACCATACCTAGCATCAAGGGCAGCTGGAAAATGTAGTCTTTATTCTGAGGTGGCCAGAATATTATGAATATTAAGTACCAGAAGAGTAAGTGTTCCATTACTAAGGAAGAATGGCAGAAATGGATTTGAGGCGGACAATTAGCAGGCTCTGCTATACCCAACTTACATGTCCTGGACCTTGTTTACTTAAGCAAATATAAGCTACTGTCAAACATGTTATACCTAGTACCATTTATACAGCTAGTCCACCAAAATAATATATTTCGTATGAAAAAATGTACTCTGGTCCTCTAGAATAGACTTGGCATTTAGTAAATAATAATAACTAAGAAAGACCACCTGAGAGGGTGGGGAGCGGGTGAATGGATGAAGGGGGTCAAAAGGTACAGATTTCCATGTATGAAATGAATGAGTCATGGAGATGTAATGTACAACATGGTGACTATAGTTAATATTGTATCATTGTATGTAATATTGTATTGCATATTTGAAAGTACCTAGGAGAGTGGATCTTGAAAGCTCTCGTCATGAGAAAAAAATTTTGTAACTAGGTATGTTGATGGATGTTAATTGGAGTTACTGTACTGTTAAGAAAAAAATGTTGCCTGCCATTCCAGTTCTACAAGGATCAAGCCGTTAGCCACTGCAGTAGTCCACCGACAGTGTACCCTGAAGGGCAGTCATGATGGAGAAAAACAGGAAACATTCTTTGCTTTGGATATACGTGCCCCGAGAATTCCCTGGTGGTCCAGTGGTTAGGACTTTGCACTTCCACTGCTGGGGGCAAGGTTCAATCCCTGGTCGGGGAACAAAATCCTGAAAGCTGTGAGATGTGGCCAAAAAAAAAGAGAAAGCCATGGATATACTTGCCCCTAGATAGTTAAGATGCCTATCTAAGGAAAAATTTCAAATGACCACAGATTCTTACATCTTCCTATATAGAAAAGCACTAAAATCATTAACTCGAGATGTCTGTTCTTAGTAATTAGCAGTATTCTTTTGATGCTTGACTACATGCTTTTCCCAGCAAAAAAAATTTCACATGTATCCTGGCTTCTCCTTTGCCACTTTGAAATAGTTCCTCAGAGCTTTCTGAGAGGCTGCCTCCTGGGCTGTAGACCTCAGTAATGTACTCAAATAAAACTTAACTCACAACTTTTATGTCGTGCAATTTTCTTTCCTTTGACAGTGGTGATATTTTGCAATATAGAACAGATATCAAATTGTTACGTTGTATACCTGAAACTAATATAATGTATGTCAACTATAGCTCAATATTAGAAAAAAGTTGAGACAAACAAAAAAAAAAAAGAAGGATCACCTGAAATTGCTTTGGACACTGCATTTTCCTGATTAACCTGAAATACATCCTCCATAAAGATCAGTTTTGTTACTCAGAAGGTAGAACTTGATATACATGTTCCACTGAAATGAAGCACTTGGAGCTATGTTACCAGTGATTTTGTTGATGTTTTTAGTGGCATTAGATCAGAATTTTAGGTCAAAACAGTGAGGCCGCAATAAGCCAGCAACCTCAAGTTGGGTGGGAGTTATGAATTCCCTCCTCCAGCCTCTGTTTCTCCCATAGGGAAGAATAATACCTTCCTTCCAAAGATTTTATGACAATTCAATGATAAAAGTACATATGTGAAAGGCCTTTCAATTCTGGTTTTTTTTCTTTTTTTAATGTTAATCCCAAACTCCTAATTTATCCCTGCCCCCTCAATTTTCAAAATACACCACAGTTTTAAGACTTTTAGGCAGTGAGCAGATATCAAACCATTTGATGTAAAAGATAAAGTAAAACGCAATAGCGGTTGTGCTAGAGCTAACAGAGATTTAAAAATAGAAGGACTGCCCACAGATTGTTTGAATCTCAGGGTTGGACAACCTGCGCAGATCAGACACACCTCCACATGCTGGGCCAGCAGCCAGAGTTCCCAGGCATTCTACCCCACTCCACTCCTCCTGGAGATGATCTGCATCATCTCCCACCCTGGAGGGAAGAGGAGGGAAAGCCAGCAGGGGCTGGGCCATTGGCATCTAGCTGACTGACCCGGAGACCCATGTGGATCATGGAAACTGAGGCTGGGACTGGAAAGTTCCAGCCCTGGCTGACGTGTCAAGTCATAGAATCCTAGAGAAAGCCTCAGGCCCCAAATTAGGGAGTGCATGTATAAGTAAAGGAGGCACACACCAAGACCTGGGAATCGAAGAGAGACAAAATCAAAGCAAAAGCAGATGGAGAACAAGAACCTGGGAAGATAAGTGGGAGAGGCTGATTCTGAGGAATCTCCTCAAATAGCCTGAGGGCCTACAGAGTACCTAGAAGAGACCTGGCTTACAGAACCACCTGGCCAATGTGAAAAATGCCTCAAAGGAAACATTGACCTACCTTGAGACCCCCTCCCTTTCCCATAATTCTATTACTGAAAGCAGGACTTGCTGCTACAGTGGAACCTCTTTTTACGGATGCTGGTGGTTTTCAGTCTATGTTTGATTTACATACTGCACAAATGCATCCCAGAGGTGGGGGAACAAAGGGGACCTGAAATCTAGCCCACACGTCCTTCACCAGGCCATATTCAGGTGTGGAGCTGCATCTGCCCAGAGGGAAGAAGAGGCTCATCCTTTGCTCAAGGGCACTGTTATGGACTGAATTGTGTCCCCGCACCCCACAATTCATATGCTGAAGGCCTAACTATCAATGTGATGTTAGAAGGAGATGGAGGTTATGAGGGTGGAACCCTCATGACGGCATTACTGCCCCGCTAAGGAGAGACCCCAGAGAGCTTGCTTCCTCATTCTCTAGCCACACTCCCCAAGGAAAGGCCATGTGAGGACACAATGAGAAGGCAGCTGTCTCCAACTCAAGGAGAGAGCTCTCACCAGACACTAATCCTGCTGGCACTATGATCTCAGATTTCCAGCCTCCAGAACTGTGAAAAATCAATTTCTGTTTAAGCTACTCAGTCTGTGGTATTTTGTTATGGCAATTGGAGTTGACTAAGACAGGCACCTGCAGGTCTGCTTCCATCACAAAGCCACAATACAGGACGACGGGAGACCTGGCCTCACCCTTGCATGCTGCAGTGCCAACAAACTGTGATTCCATTTCATTTATAAGACATTTAACTAAATTTTAAAGTATATTCCCCAAATGCACTCAAGTGTATTATGTATTTTTATTTTTATAAATTTTAAATTTATTTGAAGACCATCAAACCACATTATTCTATCTGGGGATAGAATAAAGATTCTTGCCATCTCTAAGCACATATCTGAACTCTTTATCAAGGTGTCTTATATTTTTGACAGTTATAGCTCTGCACTGGACTTGTACTAAATTCAGACCTGCATGTAATTGAGCAAATGACCTGGGAGTGGTCTGCTGGGGCTAGAAAAAGGACCCCATAAGGCTAAGATGGGTCACCGTGTCTCAGTATTTTGGGATGAGAAGGGAGGCAGTGTGGTGGATGGTGATCTGACCCGTCTTTTTCTCAGGCTTTCATGAAGGTGAGGACCTCAGACTATATAACCAATTCCATTTTACATTTAACTCATGCAGGAATCTTTCATCGCCCTGAACCCACACCCTCTGTATTAGTTTGTGAGGGCTGCAATAACAAAGAAGCACAGACCTAAGCAACAGACATACATTGTCTCACGGCTCTGGAGAGCCTAGAGATTGCAAAATCAAGGTGGCTACAGGGTTTGTTCCTTTCTTCTAAGGGCTGTGAAGGAATGGTCCATTCCCGGCTTCTCTCCTGTCTTCTAGACGGCTGTCTTCTCTTCACATCACCTTCCCTCTACGTGTACCTGTCTCTGTCCAAATTTCCCTTCTTTATAAGGAAGCCAGTCACACTGGATTAGGGCCCACCCTAACACCTCATGTTAACTCAATTACCCCTGTAAAGACCCTGTCTCCAAATAAGTTCACATTCTGAGGTACTAGGGGTTAGGACTGCAACATATCTTTTAGGGGGTACACAATTCAAGCCCGGGCACTCACCAAGGGATCTTCTAGAGACAATTTGGCTTCCCTGAAGTTTCTCCTACGTAGAGAGAATATGGGTAGCGAGTAGTTGGAGCTCTTCTCCCTGTCAGTAAGTGACTTGTGTTGGGGACAGAAACTAAAACTCCCTGCCAACCCATAAAACCTGTCCACAATAGTAGAGGAGAAAAGGAACATTTTTATCATTGAATAAGCATTCAACCAAGATGTGATGCACATCACAGGCAATCTGCTAAGAGATTGCAAAGACGGAAAGACATCTCACCTTGTATAGTTAAGCAGATACAACTTATTATTTACATATTTTAAACAATAACTAGTCCTAAAGTAGTAGGACTAGGTAGTACCATTTGTCACACATAGTAATTGCCACTTGGTAATCACAGTGACCATTTATGTTAGCTATTGGCTTTATCCCAAGGAGAAATAAATGACTTATATCCTTTTCTCTCCAGTTTTATTGAGATATAATTGACATATAATATTGTGTTAGTTTAAGGTGTATGACAAAGTGATACATGTGTATATTGTAAAGTGATTACTGAAATAGGTTTAGTTAACATCTATCACCACACACAGCTGCAAATCTTTTTCTTGTGATGAGACCTTTCAAGACCTACCCTTTCAGCAACTTTCAAATATACAACACAGTACTGCTAGTTATAGTCACCATGCTCTACATTACATCCCCAGGACTTATTTAGCTTATAAAACTTCTCATATCCTTGTGACAAGAGGTAGGTTTGCAAGTCAGAGCCAGGTGCACCACCAGAATTAGGCTCCTAGCCTCCCACAGAAACTGGCTGCATTATCCTTCTTGACAAACACATTTCAGAGATGACTCCTAGGTTCCTGAGAAAAGTATTCCTGGGTCTTAAATCTGGTAAGAGGCTTATTTAACTTTTAAAAAGTTTACGCTCATCTCAGAGGGACAGAGAAAGAATTTATAATTAAGTTTTCTAAAGTAAATGCTGAAAGAAAAGGGGGAGGGGATGTGGGTCTCCCTTTTTGTACCGCGGAATTTTTTTTTTCTTTTTTGATTCATATTTACCTTTGTACTTGGCATTCTTATTTATACACCAACTCTTTCTGAGTTTTATTAATGTCATTCAGAATGCCCAAACCTAGTTCACCATGAAAGCACAGGACAAACTGAGTTGCTGAAGATAAAAATGTAAGGGGAAGATATTGAACAGAGTTGATTCTACCTTGTGAGATCCTGAGTGGCCAGTTGGGTTTCCTAATGATCCCTCTATCTAATAGCTCTCTGACTCCAATAGTAGTTAGACATTTTAGATATTAAATATTTTTTTTAACATAGTAAATCCAGAACTAATCCAAAACTTAGTTTTTTGTTTTGTTTTTGGTTTTTTTTTGTGTTTTTTTTTTTGCGGTACACGGGCCTCTCACTGTTGTGGCCTCTCCCGTTGCGGAGCACAGGCTCCGGACACACAGGCTCAGCGGCCATGGCTCACGGGCCCAGCCGCTCCGCAGCATGTGGGAACCTCCCAGACCGGGGCATGAACCCGTGTCCCCTGCATCGGCAGGCGGACCCTCAACCACTGCGCCACCAGGGAAGCCCCAAAATTTAGTTTTGTTCATAGGACTCATTTTCTCTCTCTCCTCTCTCTTTCTCTCCATACCAAGAAAGTTTGCAAAGTCCAGTGGGAGACTAGAGCTTAACCATGTGGAAAAGTCTGGGAAGCAGTGTAAACCACATGCCTCAGAATTATCCGACCAAAGAGTGAGAGAGCTGGACTATGTATACACCACCTCCCATCAGTCACTCACTGGTGGAGAGGGCTACTCCTAGATGTTAATTCCTGGGTACTTCTGGCTTCAGGGGAAAAAAGGCCCTGGAAGTTTCCATAAGAAGCCATTAGGTGCAAAGATGTAGATGTCAGTAGTTGGAAGTCTGCCATTATGTGGCAGACCATCATATCATAGAAATGTTAGCATTTGAAGAATGCCAGCAATCACTGACAACTACACTATATAGAGGCTTTGTATATATCATGGTAAAAAAATGGCTCAACATCTTGTATTTATGGAGCATATATTCTATTGAAGGGAGACTAACAATAAACAAAAAAATACAATAAATAAGTAGATTATATAGTATTTTAGAGGTTGATGAGTATAGGATAAGAGAATGGAAGTGTTGGATGGGAGAATGGCAGGTTGTAGTATTAAATATGGTGGTCAGTGTAGGCATCTTTGAAAGGGTGACATTTGAACTGAGTCTTAAAGGAAAAGAGTGAATTAGCCATGCAGATACCTGGGGAGAGCATTCCTGTCCAAGGAAGAGCCATTGCAAAGGCCTTAAGGCAGGAGCATACCTGGTGTGGTCAAGGAACGGCATGGCCCATGTGGCTGGAGTGGAATGAGCAAGGAGAGTGATAGATGAGGCAAGAGAGGTAAAGGGGCCACATCCTGTGGGGTCTTGGGGGCCACTGCTTTTACTCTGGGTGAAATGGGAACCCACTGAAGGATTTTCAGGAAAGGAGTGACAGATCCAGAGTAGACCAGCAAGCAGTAAGGATGGAGCCCATTTAGGGAGCTGTTGAAATGCTCCACCTAGAGAAGATTATGACTTTGCCCAGTTGGAAGCAGGAGAGATGATGGAAAGTGGTCAGATCTTTTTGACCTTTTGGGTAGCATCAAAAGGATTGGCTGAGGAGCTGGATGTGTGAGGGGAGGGGGATAAAGTCTAGTCAAAGACGACGTAGAGTTTGGGATTGTAAGGACAGTGTCACTACCAACTGAGACACTGAAGAAGGTGGCCCTTTATACATTAAACATCCTTGATACATTAAGGAAATTTGCTCTTTGCCTCTCCTCCATTTTTGTGTCTTTTGACTTTGTTTTTGCTATTTAAAAGTTTTCATTCTGTTATAATTAAGTTTAAATCTTTTCTTTTTTTTCTGAGTTTTCTGTCTTGCTTGGAAAGGTTTTCCACAAATCTTGTATTTATAAAATAATACTTGCATGTTTTATTTAGAATTTGTATGGCTTTATTTTATTAGCTTTAAATCATTAATCCATCTAGAATTTGTTTAAGAATCCAATGTTGATGGGTTTTATTTTCAGATGACCACCTAGTTGTTTCAAGGCTTTTATTAAATAATGTTTTCCTCACTGATTTGAAATGCCCTCTTACCATATTCCAAAATTCCTTTGTCTTGGGGTCTATTTCTGATCTCTATTCTGTCCCATGGATTAGTCCATTCAAACTGCTTTAATTAGGATAGTGTTATAATATGTTTTAGAAACTGATACAGGTCATTCTTCCCTTATAACTCCTCATTCTTCCCTTATAACATTTTAATATTTTTCCATATATATTTAAGAATCCGTTTGCTTTCCACCAGCAAAAGTGTATTGATGGTTTTAGTGGAATAAGGTAAAATGTATAGGTGAATTTAGGGAGTAATGTTATCTTTATAATATTTTTTTCCTACACAAGTCTTTGTTATGTTTTTTCATTTATTCAAGTATATTTTACGTTTTACAGCAACATTTTAAAGTTTTATGTTGAACTCATCCATTTCTCAAGTCTGTCATTAGTCATAGTATCCTTTTTTGTTAGTATAAAATGAGATATTTCATTCCATTATATTTTTCAACTTATCTGTATATAACAAAACTATTGATTTATTATGATGTTGATTTTGCTGCCACTCATCTTACTGAATACCTTCACTATTTAATAGTTTTTCAATTAATTTTCTTGGATTTTCCAGGCAAGTCAATCATATTGCTTGCAAATAACAATAATTTTTCTCATTCTTTCCACATTTTTTACACTTTTATTTAAACTTTTCTTCTAATTGCAACAGTTAGTGCCTTCAAAATAATGATAAATAAAAGACTAGTAGACGTTTTGTCTTAGCTTTACCTTAAAGAATGTCTTGCATTTCACCATATTAAACTCAATGCTGTTTTTAGATGATTGTTTTAAATTAATGATTATTTAAAAATTTTATAGGCATTAATAAGTTACTCTTCTAAACTAGTCATTTGAATTTACACTCTTATCAAGAAAGTATGAGAATTTTTTTTCTTACAATTTCACCAACCTGTAAAAAGATATTTTATATCTTTGCCAATATGATAGACAAATAGTGATTATTTTTATTTGTTTTTCATTACTGCAGTTAAGATTCTTTTTTAGGAACATATTTATTGGATAAAGCTTTTTCTTCCTTTTATTTCAACTCCCTACATAATCCTTGGACCACATTTCTATTGGATTGTTTTTTTTTTAATCAAATTTTAGAAGTTTAAAAAATATATTATGGGCACTATTCTTGTGTCATATATTTTGCAAACACTATTTTCCCTGTTTGTCTTTTTTTGTTTCCATTTTTATTGTGGCTTTTTTCTATACTGAAATTTTAATATTTAAGCAAACTGGTAAATCTTCTTTCATAGTTTCTTTTCTTTAAAAACTATGAGATTAGTCAATATCTGAAGTTCTCAGATTTAAAGTCCTTTCTCCCAGTCCAGCCCTGGCCTAGACAGGGGTATTAATCTGGATTTACACTCAGTAAGTGATTCCATTATCCGAGCCTCCGCTTCCAACAACGTTCTTTGAATCAATGAAACTCAAATGTACTTTTTTCACCTTGAATTACCCACATTAAAAGAATTCAGTATTAAGTTACTGAAGGTGTAACAGCATTTAAAGAAGAATTTCTGGGCCATGACTGATGTGATTAGGAAAACATTCAGGCAATACCGGAAAATACAAAAGAATAAGCAATAATAAAACTTGGCAGATCACTCACTGAATTGCCATTAATCGCCTTGCAATTTACTTGAAACCCGGCAGAACAGGCCCTTCCTAACAAGCCTTTCATTCCTCTACTTCCCACAATAGCTAGATCCTCAATGTTTTTCAATCTTGCTTTGTAAAAATCATCTTTTATTCTCCTTCACAATCCATTTCTAATTCTACTTGCTTTTTTCAGCTTTCCCTAATGTTCACTGTCTTTGCTGGGCTTCTGGTGCACTATTGCCTTTATTTTCAGTCTAAAATTCCTAACAGTTAGAACGTGGAGGTGAGGGAAGGATGACATGAGCAGCCTTGAGAAGCTTTGAGCTTCCCGGATTGAAAGTGTTCCAGAGAAGAGGAACACCTGTCAGGAAATAGTGGGGCAGGGATTCTAATACTGAGTGGAGTTTAGATTACACGATCTGCAATATTCTTCTCAGAACAAAGATATTGTTTCCAAAGAAGACATACCAATGACCAACAAGCACATGAAAAGATGCTCAACATCGCTAATCATCAGAGAAATGCAAATCAAAACCATAATGAGATATCACCTCACGCCTGTCAGACTGGCTATTATCAAAAAGTCTACGTATAATAAATGTTGGCGAGGATGTGGAGAAAAGGAAACCCTCGTACGTGGTTGGTGGGAATCTAAATTTGTGTAGCTACTATGGAAAACAGTATGGAGGTTCCTTAAAAGCCTAAGAATAGAAGTATTATATGGTCCAGCAATCCACTCCTGGGTATACATCCAGAAAAAAATGAAAACACTAATTTGAGAAGAAACATGAACCCTAATGCTCATAGCAGCATTACTTACAATTGCCAAGATATGGAAGCAACCTGTGTTCATCAACTTATATAGTGGAATACTACCCAGCCACAATACTACTCAGAATAAAAATTTGCCATTTGCAACAACATGGATGGACCTGGAGGGTATTATGCTCAGTGCAACAAGTCAGACAGATAAAGATAAATACTGTACGTTATATAGAGGCCAAACTAGTGGTTACCAGTGTGGAGCAGGAAGGAAGGAGGGGCAAGATAGGGGTAGAGGGAATTCCCTGGCGGTCCAGTGGTTAGGACACTGTGCTTTTGCTGCAGGGGACACTGGTTCAATCCCTGGTCAGGGAACTGAGATCCTGCATGCTGCTTGGCACAACTAAAATAAAATAAAATAGCTACAAAGATATATTGTACAGCACAGGAAATATAGCTGTATATAATAATTTTAAATGGACTATAATCTATAAAAAATTGAATTGTATGTTGTACACCTGAAACTAATGTAATATTGTAAATCAACTACATTTCAGTAAAAAACAAACAAAAATACATTGTTTCCAATAAGCTTTAGCACATGCACACACTCAGATTCAAAAGACTCAAAAACTATTCTGTAGAAGAGAGAAGTGTCTAGGTTAGAAAAATTCTTTATTACCTTATAATTTTGGCTCATTGTTTTGACCAGACCACTTTTAATTTCTAAATTTATCCAGTGTCAGATAGATGGCTTTGCTACATTTAAAAAGTCTAATGATAGAAGGAAGGAAAGAAAGAAAGGAAGGAAGGAGGAAAGGAAGGAAGGGAGGGAGGAAAATGAAAGAAAGAAAGAAAAAAGGAAGGAAGGAAGGAAGGAAGAAAGAAAGAAAGAAAGAAAGAAAGAAAGAAAGAAAGAAAGAAAGAAAGAAAGAAAGAAAGAAATGATGACACCAGGTCTAGGCCCACAAGGAGCTGTTTGGCTAAGTCAGTTAAGGCAGCAAAAGCCATGGCCCCGGAGTTCATGACGGACAGTGAGAAGACTGGCTCTCTTTCATTCAACTTGGTTTTAACTCAGAAGCAAATAGATCTTCCGTCCCTTCTACACTCAAGGCGTCCTGAGGAAAGAGCAGGGGTTCTGTAACACGGTGTGTTGAGAAAGGCAGCCTCACTCCTTGGTTGGCTTTCAGTTATTGGGGCGTGCAGCAAGTTAGGTGGACCCACTGAGGATATTATCTTGATGTGACTAAAGGAGTCCCAACAGAATGGACAAGTGGCTTAAAATGATTCCTGCAAACAACTGGTATGAGCTCAAGGGAACACCAAAGAAACGGCAGGGCTGGTGCTCCTCCAACTCGGAGAACAAGCTCTTTGTCAGCCACATTGAGCTAAAAACAGAATCAAATCTGGCGAGAAGTTGGTCAAACAGAGTTAAAATTATCAAAAAGGCTATTTGAAATATGGATTTACGTCCACAACCATTAACAATGTGAAGAGCTGTAAGGAAGTATTATGCCTCAAGATATTAGCCTATGAAAATATGAAGCCATCATGACTGTCAACACATTTAAAAGGTGAGCATTCAGAACATTATTAATAATGGTATAATTATAATGAGAGCAAAGGAGGTGAATAACGTTAATAAAATAAAGTGTAAGATCCATTTCAATGTAGTCAATACATAATCTTTATCTCATCATTTTTTAATTTCTGTTTTTTATGCCTGTTGTAATAGTACATGTATAGAACTGCACACATGTATAGAAATACACCTGAATAGAAACATATGACATATTACTGATGGGGTGCCCAGTGCGATATAGGACAGGACAGTGGATTGCACCCAAGTGACCACCCCAATAATCAGACACTTGATCTCACATGTATCCACTGACAGGAGAAAAAAATTATTAAGCTTAGAACTATGAGTCTAAAAAAAAACAAAAAACCAAACAAACAAACAAAAAAAACCTATGAGTCTGGGAGATAATGAGATCTATCACTCGAGCTGTTCACACTTAGGGTAAATAGATAGTTATTTGATTATGTTGTAGAGAGATTCAAGTAACCTTTGGAGAATTAGATTAGATGACTTTTAAAGACCTTTTAATCCTAAATTCTATATTCTCATGATTCTTCTGTTTCCAATGTATTTTGGGTCAACTTCTTTCAACAAGTTTATCTTACTCTGCCTTTTATTATATTGATTTATGTATGTGTTTGTCTTATGTATGTCTTTGTCCCTTCTGGTAGCTTAAATTTTTTGAGGGCAGAGTTTACTTTGTATTACTGGTTGTATCCCCAAATTACCTGAAACCATGTTTTGCAAATTGGAGGCATTCAATAAATGCTTGCTAATTTAAAGAGTGAAGTGTTATCATCTTTAATAAAGCAAAAAATATTGTCTATTTGTGGGATAAAATAAATCAAAATCCAAATAAAACAGTAGAGTAAGTTGTTCAGAGGTCTCAGATCATTTTTGATATTGAATACAGATCAATTTCAGTATTGAATGAACCATCATTTATCAAAATGTTGTCCTTGTGCAGAGAGGGTAGGGGCTGCCTCATCACAACAGGTTGTGGCATTGCATGACGTTTTGCTTGCCCAGTGATTATCAATCTATACGTATTTATTGAGCAGTTATCCTGTGTCAAGAGCTGTGTTGTACACTGTGAGTATTATAGTAAATATTAATATGGTTTCTATTCTCAAAGAGCCCAGAATTCAATTCAGGAGACAAAGGAGAAGGCATGTTCATGAAGCAGAGAATGCTGAAATACAAGATATTACGATGCTATAAATTGGTTTCAACTGAACTCTCTGTTGCTCAGGGACAGGAGGGTCCCTGTGGGCTGGAATGATTGGGGAAGGCTTCTTGGGATAGAATGGCTTTGAGCAGGACTTTGAAAGCACCAGCTGCTCTGGTGTCTGGCGAGAACGGTATCCCCCATCAAGGATCAGCCCTTTTTTAGTGATCCATCTGGACATTTGCTGTTAGAATTCTGGGGTAAAATTCAGGCCACAAATCAGAGAGTTTCTTTGTAATCAGAAACATTGATAATATGCTTTGTTGCCATCATAAAGCCCCCAACTCAGTGTTTTTATCTATAACTGTGACAAATTATGGTCGACCTGGTGTTGAAAATCCCTTCCAGCTGTAAAATATCTGTAATTTCATGAGAAAAGAAAATCTCCAGAGAGAAAGACGGATCCAGGGCACTTGGCCTTGCAGATGGTCTGTCTAGGTACAGCCCGAAGAAAGCAACAAAGCCCTAGGGATACATGGAGAACACAGCTGGGTGAGGAAACGAAAGCACTATGCTTGGTCTCCGTGCTGCGGGCAACTCCAGCACGGATGGCCCTGCTGAGGCTGCTTAGCAGGCCTGTCCTTGTGAACATGGACCTGGTTCCCACCTGTCTTCGTGGAAGCGGCAGTCCTGCAGCCACAAAGAGAACTGATTTGGTTTCATCCTTCATCAACTCCATCTTGGCTGCTAAGAAGAGCTCAGAGACTCTCAAATGACAGTTCTAGAGAAATGCTTTGCCATTAATGGGTCAAGAGAGAAAGTGACTGTGAGCACAACACGTAGGACAAGCAGAACTCAGTAAAGCTGTAACATCTTTTCTATCTGCTGTTACCGAGGATGAGGATGGCTACCTAGGAAGCCAACTATCAGAGACATTTGTGTATTGCTTTTCATTTTTTCACTTAACAAATACTGATTGAGCAAAATTTACTCATCTATGTAACTGTTCATCAACTCGGTAATTCAACAACTTTATATGGACGCTCTAACACATCAGGCATTGCGCAATATGTTTGCAGTGTAGAGACCAATACCGCCCTGTCCTGCCCCCTAGAAGATGGCGGTTTTCGGAAACGCAGGAGAGGAGGCAGCAGCTACAATCTACTGTGACAAGTGGATGCCAAGGTAACACAGAGAGCAGTTACTGGTGGTTCATGGTTGGGAATCAGGGAAAACGTCAGGAATGTGAAGCCTTGGTTAAATCTGCAAAGTCTGAGAGGTGGGATGGGAGAAGAGAACCCAGGAAAAAGGATCAGCTGAGGCAAAGGCACAGGGTGAATATGGTGCGTTCTATGAAATTCATTTACTTGACAAATATTTATTGAGCCTCTCTTATGTGCCCGGCACTGGGTTGAAGCATGGAACACAACAGACAAAGTCTCTTCTCTTTATGGAGCTAATATTCTAGCAGGGCAGACAAATGAGAAATAATAAACATAACAAATAAGTAGGCAGCATGTTAGAAAGTGAGACGTACACAAAAAAGGAAAGAAAGAAAAAGCCGAGCAGGGTAGTGCGGGTGTGGAACACCCAGGATAATTTGACGCTTCTAAAGGGCAGGTGCAAGTAGGAGGTAGCTGGGAACCACCTTGAGCTGCTTCTCTTCTTAACTTCCCGGTTGCTCCTTCCCCGTCCACCTTCCAAACTTTTTCTGGAGTGAACTTCCTGAAATTGATCTTATCAGTCCTCTGATTAGATCGTTCACTGGCTGCTCACTGATTTCAGTTTCAGTTCTGAACCCCTTAGCAGGGCACGTGTGGTCTAACCTCTGCTCACCTCAAGTCACTTCTCCTGGGGCTGTGGATGTCTATTGACTGCCTCCCCATCATCAATTTTCCCCTTCATACTTCCTCTCTGCCCAGCTTCAAGTAGAAGCCGATTCACTTATTCTATACCTTGAGTAGAGTAACTGGTTGTGGGGGTATCAGATCTAAAGAGACCCAATGAGGCTTGTGTCTGGAATCTGGGTATTTTTCCTGCTCTGGACCACGTCGTATATAGACATGAGACCTGGAACTGGGCTAGACATTTTAGCAAAACCCTCCGAAAGATAAGTTGAAAGATGGAGGTTAGAAGAAAGGGACTAGTAGAGAGCCTGAGCCAGAGTCCCAGAGACATAGATGACATATGAGCCCTACCTCACTGGTAATTGACGCAGCCTCATCACCACCTGGCGATGGGTTAGAAATGCAACTTCTCAGCCCCCATCCCAGACCTACTGAATCACAAAGTACAGGGTGGAGTTCAGCAATCTGCGTTTTAACAAGTCCTGTAAGAGATTCTGATGCTCTTTAACGTTTGAGAAATACTGACCTACAGCAGTTACTTAAGCCTATAAATCTGCTTTCTAGTTTAAGTCAGTTTGAGTTGGATTTTCCGTTACTTGTGTCACTTGCACAGTCCTACTGAACCAGTAGGACTCAGGTGGTGTGAAAACAAATGCAACTTCATTTGTGTCCCTCACTGCCCCTGTAAACCTGTTCAGTGTGGGCAGTCCTCTTACCACTAGGTGAAAATTTGGGCAGGCCCCATAACTTTTCCATTCCTTTTTTCCCCTGTATTTTGTCTATTGTGGCAAAATATACTTAATCATAAAATATACATTAAATTTACCATTTTAACTATTTTTAAACGTACAGTTCAGTGGCATTAACTACTCACACTGTTTGTAACCATCATCACCATCTATATCTTCCCAAACTCAAACTCTGTACCCATTAAAAACTAATTGACCATTCCTCCTACGCTCAGCCCATGGTAAGCTCTGATCTACTTTCTGTCTTTTTAAATTTGCCTGTTCTAGATAGCTCATATAATTGGAAATGTAAAATATTTGTCCTTCTGTGACTTGCTTACTTTGATTAGCATAATGTCTTCAAGGCTTGTCCATTTTGTAGCACTTGTCTAAATTTCATTCTTTTGGTTTTTTTTTTTTTGCCGTACGCGGGGCTCTCACTGTTGCGGCCTCTCCCGTTGCGGAGCACAGGCTCCAGACGTGCAGGCTCAGTGGCCATGGCTCACGGGCCCAGCCACTCCGCGGTATGTGGGATCTTCCCGGACCGGGGCACGAACCCGTGTCCCCTGCATCAGCAGGCGGACTCTCAACCACTGCGCCACCAGGGAAGCCCCTTCATTCATTTTTAAGGCTGAATGATATTCCGCTAGATGAATACAAGACGGTGGCCAAGATGGCAGAGTAGGAAAACCCTGAACTCACCTTCCACGGACACACCAAAATTACAACTACTTACAGAGCAACTATCAATAAGAATGATCTTAAGACTGGCAGAAAATATTTCCCATAACTAAAGACATAAAGAAGGAGCCACAGTGAGACTGGTAAGAGGAGTGAAGATGTAGTATGGTCAGGACCCACACCCCCAGGTCCTCAATTGACAATGGAAGGAACATCACAATCGTAGAGGCCCTCACTAAGGAGTGAGGGGTCCACGCTCCATAAGGGGCTCCTCAGCCCAGGGGTCCTACATTGGGAAGATGAGCCCCCCAGAACATCTGGCTTATGTTCAGGAGAGACAGAGGGCTGTAGGAAACAGAGCCTCCACTTTTAAAGGACACATGCATAATCTCACACTGCGTCCCAGCATGGAGGTAATAGTTTAAAAGGGGCCTGATTCAGACCCTCTTGCTGATCTTGGAGAGACTCCTGGAGAGGCAAGAGACAACCAGGACTCCTAGTTCATTAAGGTGCAGGATACAAAATTAATATACAGAAATCTGTTGCATTTCTATATGCTCACAATGAACTATCAAAAAGAGAAATTAAGGCAACAATACCATTTACTGTTGCATCAAAAAGAATAAAATATTTAGGAATATATCTAGCTAAGGATATAAAGACCTGTATCTGGAAAACTATAAGACACTGATGAAAGAAATTAAATATGACACAAACAAATGGAAAGATATACTGTGCTCATGGACTGGAACAATTAATATTGTTTAAACGACCATCCTACCCAAGGCAGTCTATGGATTCAAGCAATCCCTATCAAAATACGAATGGTATTTTTCACAAAACTAGAACAAATAATTCTAAAATTTGTATGGAAACACGAAAGATTTCGAATAACCAAAGTAATCTTGAGGACTTCTCTGGTGGCGCAGTGGTTAAGAATCCGCCTGCCAATGCAAGGGACACGGGTTCGAGCCCTGGTCTGGGAAGATCCCACATGCCGCGGAGCAACTAAGCCCATGTGCCACAACTACTGAGCCTGTGCTCTAGAGCCCGCGAGCCACAGCTACTGAGGCCCACACACCTAGAGCCCATGCTCCGCAACAAGAGAAGCCACCGCAATGAGTAGCTCATGCACAACAATGAAGAGTAGTGCCTGCTTGCCACAACTAGAGAAAGCCCATGCGCAGCAACAAAGACCTAATGCAGCTAAAAATAAATAAATTAATTAATTAAAAAGAAAAGAAACAAAGTAATCTTGATAAAGAAGAGCAATGCTGGAGGTGTTATGCTCCTTGATTTCAAACTATACTACAAAGTCACAGTAATCAAAACGGTATGGTGCTGGCACAAAAACAGACACATACATCAAAGAACAGAACAGAGAGCCCAGAAAAAAACCCCAAGGGTATATGGTCAATTAATCTATTACAAAGGAGGTAATAATATACAATGGGGAAAAGACAACTTCCTCAATAAATGGTGTTGGGAAAACTGGACAGCTAAATGAAAAAGAATCAAACTGGATTACTTTCTCTGTATACATTATGTACGAAAATAAACTCAAAATGAATTAGAGACTTATAGGTAAGACCTGAAACCATAAACCTCCTAGAAAAATACATAGGCAGTACACTCTTTGACATTGATCTTAGCAATATGTTTTTGGATCTGTCTTCTCAGGCATGAGAAACAAAAGCAAACATAAACAAATGGGACTACATGAAACTAAAAATCTTCTGCACAGCTAAGGAAACAATCAACAAAATGGAAAGGCCATCTACTGCATGGGAGGAAATATTTGCAATGATACATCTGACAAAGGGTTAATATCCAAAATATACAAAGGACTCATACAACTCAACATCAGAAAAACAAACAACCCAATTCAAAAATGGGCAGAGGACCTGAATAGACGTTTTTCCTAAGAAGACAAGCAGATGGCCAACAGACACCTGAAAAGTTGTTCAAGACCACTAATCATTAGGGAAACGCAAATTAAAACCACAGTGAGATACTACCTCACATCTATCAGAGTGGCTATCATCAAAAAGACAACAACTAACAAGTGTTGGCAAAGATGTGGAGAAAAGGGAACCCTCGTGCTCTGTTGGTGGGGTTGTAAATTGGTGCAGCCACTATGGAAGACAGTGTGGAGGTTCCTCAAAAAATTAAAAATAGAACTGCCATGTGAGCCAATAATTTCATCTTTGGACATTTACCTGAAGAAAACAAAAATATTGATTTGAAAAGATGTATGCACACCATGCTCATTGCAGCATTATTTACAATAACTAAGATATGGAAGCAACCTAAATGCCCATCCATGGATGAATGGATAAAGAAGATGTGGTGTATATTTACAATGGGAAATTACTCAGCTATTAAAAAAAAATGAAATATTGCCATTTCCCACAAAATGAATGGATCTAGAGGGCATTATGCTAAGTGAAATAAGTCAGACAGAGAAAGACAAATACCATATGGTCTCACCTGTATGTGGAATCTAAAGACAAAAGTAAAAGACAAAGCAGAATGAAAACAGACTCATAGATACAGAGAACAAAAGGATGGTTGCCAGAGGGGAGGGGAAGAGGAGGGCAAAATAGGTGAAAGGGATTAAGAGGTACAAACTGACAGTTATAAAATAAATCAGCCAAATGGATGTAATATGTAGCAAAAGAAATATGGTCAATAATATTGTAATAATTTTGTAGGGGGACAGATGGTTACTACCATCTTATTGTGATCATCATTTCATAATGTATGCAAATGCCAAATCACTACATAGGACACCTGAAACTAACATAATATTGTACATCAACTATATTTCAATTAAAAAAAATAAATTTAAAACATTTTGCACTTGATGTATATACCATATTTTGTTTATTTGTTGAACGTTTTGGCTTTTTCCACCTTTTGGTTATTTTTATCTTTTTTGAGAATGAACAATACCTTGATCTCTTGAACACAAAACACAGTCCTGATTCAGAAATTAGGAAGCTCATTTCAATGCATTAACACTGCAATCTTCATTGAAACGCAAGACTTTCTAGAGGTCTATCCTCCATACCTGCCAGGTAGGACCTCAGCTCTCTGCCCTGGGGTTGTGGAGGAAGGGGTAGGGGCAGCTTCTCCTTCCCTAGATCCTCCTGCCCTTCAGCACTGTTTGTGATTGTAAATCACGCCTGCCCAGGACTAGCTCAGGAAGGAGGGAAGTGGGGGGAAGGGAAACAAAGAAGTTCTTATATGATAGTTTGCACTCTCTGGACCCAAGTGCTATGTTGCAAATTTTTTTGTGGATTCATCAGAGATTATAGCATCTGGAGGGGGAAGTTACTTTCAAAAGTCAGCCGTCTGCTCTGCAGCCACAGGCTGCCTTGACTCTCTCAGGCAACCGCCAGGCTCCAGTGCATGGTTCCAGCCACTGCTAGAAACCCACATTAGACTCATCTCCTTGGGACATGGTTAGGGTCAGGACCTCACCTGGTTTTCTTCAGAAAAATTCCTTTATCTAATTAATCTATTTATTTTCATTTTAAAAATATTTATTACAGTAAAAATACGTAACATAAAATTTACCATTTTAACCAATTTTAAGCGTACAGTTCAAAGGCATTAAGTGTATTCACATAGTTGTGCAACCGTCATCACCACATACCTCCAGAAAGGTGACATCTTCCCAGACTGAAACTCTGTACCCAATAAACACTAATTGTCCATTCCTCCTATCCCCACCCCCAACCCCAGCCAGCATTCTATTTTTTTCTCTATAAATTCGGCTACTCTAGGAACCTTATATGAGTGGAATCATGCAATATTTGCCCTTTTTGACTGGCCTATTTCATTTAGCATAATGCCTTCAAGGTTCATTCATGTTGTAGAACGTGTTAGAATTCTAATTTCCTTTAAATGGCTGAATAATGTTCCATTGTATGTATATATCAAATTTTGTTTCCCTGTTCATTACTCAATGGGCACTTGGGTTGCTTTCCCCTTTAGACTATTGTAAATAACACTGCTATGAACATGAGTGTACAAATATATTTTTGAGTCCCTAATTTCACTTCAGAGAAATTTTTATCACAAATCCACTTCACGAATCCTCTCTCACTCTCTACTCTCTCCCTTTGGGATGAGGGAGGGAATTTTAGTGTCCTGAAGTGGGTCCTGGGTACTTGGAATATTTTCTCTTGCATCTCAAAGTCTCTGTTAAAATGTAGAACTTAAAATCCTGTTATACAACTGAAAACACATGAACTAATGTTAATCTCTTTTTTTTTAACAACTTTATTAGAGTATAATTGCTTTACAATGGTGTGTTAGTTTCTGCTTTATAACAAAGTGAATCAGCTCTACATACACATATATCCCCATATCTCCTCCCTCTGTGTCTCCCTCCCACCCTCCCTATCCCACCCCTCTAGGTGATCACAAAGCACCGAGCTGATCTCCCTGTGCTCTGCGGCTGCTTCCCACTAGCTACCTATTTTACGTTTGGTACTGTATATATGTCCATGTCACTCTCTCACTTTGTCTCAGCTTACCCTTCCCCCTCCCCATGTCCTCAAGTCTATTCTCTAGTCTGTGTCTTTATTCCTGTCCTGCCTCTGGCTTCTTCATGACCGTTTTGGTTTTTTTTTTTTTTTAGATTCCATATATATGTGTTAGTATACGGTATTTGTTTTTCTCTTTCTGACTTATTTCACTCTGTATGACAGACTCTAGGTCCATCCACCTCACTACAAATAACTCAATTTCGTTTCTTTTTATGGTTGAGTAATATTCCATTGTATATATGTGCCACATCTTCTTTATCCATTCATCTGTTGATGGACACTTAGGTGGCTTCCATGTCCTGGCTATTGTAAATAGAGCTGCAGTGAATATTGTGGTACATGACTCTTTTTGAATTATGGTTTTCTCAGGGTATATGCCCAGTAGTAGGATTGCTGGATCGTATGGTAGTTCTATTTTTAGTTTTTTAAGGAATCTCCATACTGTTCTCCATAGTGGCTGTATCAATTTACATTCCCACCAACAGTGCAAGAGTGTTCCGTTTTCTCTCCACACCCTCTCCAGCATTTATTGTTTCTAGATTTTTTGATGATGGCAGTGTTAATCTCTTGTGATAGTTCTTTAAGTATGAGTCATAGTCCTGACCTCAGAGAGGAAAGGAAATGCACAACCATTTAGGAACTGCCACCTGCTGGGCCTCAGAAAGAGCTTCCTATGTTTCTACGTCATTAAATTTGTGTAAGGACCCTGCCAGATGAGGGTTCTCATCTTCTTTTCAGGCCAAGAAACTCAACTTCAGATAAGACAATTAGCTTCGTGTATGTGAGGTCCCACAGCCAGAAAACGAAATCCAAACACAGGTCTGGTGGTCTGCTAAACACTTCCATAATCTTTGCATCCTATGCCAGAGACAAAACTGTGAATAAGTAAATTCTAGAGTACTGATCATATGATAAATCTCAGGAAAGGGGACTATCAGTGTGGGCTGTACTGATTTGAGAGTAGTCTGTGCTTAATGTTGAACTTGATCTTGAAGCATGAGGAACATTTAGGCAAACGGAAATTAGAAGGGAGGGCATTCCTGGGGTAAGGACTATACTAGGCAAATAAAAGGAGGAGGGAATTAGTACGGAGTATGTGAGGGACAGAGACTGGACCTTCCTCATTAGGGAGATGGTGCCTGTCGAAGAGCAGCAGGAGATAAGTTTCGATCAGAAGAGCCAGCGCACATTAGAACAGAACTGGAAATCCAGCGTGGCGTAACACAGACAGCATGGGGATAGACTTGGATCACTGCCTTGTCTTACTTGTGAAATCTTGGGCAATTCATTTAAACACACTGGTCCTCAGTTTCCTTACCTGTATGGTAGAGACGATCGTACACGTGTTGTAAGAAGTAGCGATGATATTGGGTTGGCCGAAAAGTTCGTATGGGTTTTTCTGTAACACCTTACGGAAAAACCCAAACAGACTATTTGGCCAACTCAATATATGTATAAAGTGTTTGTCCCAGACCTGGCACATAGTAAGTGCTCGATATACGGTAGAGGCCTTTGCTACCATCACCATCATTATTGTCCTCATCCACACGTTAGACGGTAGGGAAGCAACGGATATTTCTAAACATAGGAGTGGCTGAGCAGAGGCAGTGTTTCAGGAAGACCTGCCCGCGACAGAATGCAGTCTGATTGCTGAGGGTGATGTCGGAGGCAAAGGGGACTGTCAGAGGACCCTCAGCTTACTGGGGTGTGAAACCAAGGGCTTGAGCAGGTGGAAGGAACTGGAAAGAAGAGGGAAGAGCAAACTAGTGGTTCTTTGAAGGAAGAGTTGGCAGAGCTCTCAGAATCCTGGAAGTGACGTACCAGGGAGAGAAAAGATTCTAAAAAACAGCACACTTTCTAGTAAGAGAGATGAAGGAGGAAGATGGGAACACCAGTGCTGTGAACTAAAACGAAGGAAGGAGGGCTGATTGGGGAGTGGAAACACCACGGGGGAGCTGCTCTGGTCAGTTCTGGGCTTGTTGAGACCTCAAAGTAAGACAAAACCATACATGGGGTGAGCGGGAACTGATACCAGAAAAAATGAGGAAAAAAACAGAGTATCTGAGAGAGAGAGCAAAGCAAGAGTCAATTAGAGTTGAATGAACCGGCAACAGTACCCTTCATACAAAGAATTCTTGTTGTCTGAAGCCAATAACAGAAAAACAGTGCACTTGTTTGTACTGTGGGAGCAGCCGCAGAAAGCCGGGAACCACGAGACCCTGCAAGGCTGTCCTTTGCCTACTTGGCCCATGGGTACTACTGCACTGGGCACAGTGCCAAGTGGTCACTGCTGTGGCAGAAGGAGGGAAGATGGTGTTATGGGAAGTTGCACGTTTCCTCTGCTGGGGAACTCTGAGCTTTTGTCCACACATACCTCATGTGTCAGCTCATATGACATGAAGGCAATGCAGCAGCACTGACCCTAATGCTAGGGTGCTGGCTGATATTTGATGTATATTCTGTTGGAAATCCCCTTAACACTTCTAGGTTGCTAGGATACTCTTCAGAACCACTCAGAACTTTGCATGTCTTGAAAGTGTTCATGTAGATCCCCCAAGACTTTAACTGTGACCCACTATATTTAAAAACTAAAGTGGAATTCATCTGATTTAGCAACAGTCGCAAGGTTTTATCCTTTGTTTTTTTAAAAAATCGTATTTCAGCAAAATTTACCTAATGCATGAGTTATTCTCAGAGTAAAGGGTTTCTTTTCATTTCAAATCATGTCTGATTATTTCTGTGTTAATCACAATGTTGATCATTATTCCAAGAAACAAGACCGTCAGCATTTGGTACATTTTTTTTTTGGTACATTTATTATTTGAGTGAAATGGCGTACATCGTTAGCTGGATCCTAGATATGGCTTCCATTTTATTGGTATTCTGAATTCAAGCAGATTCTAAATTAAAGTATTAAATTTTATACAAGCAGTACAGTATCGTCAGAAGTGCCTTCTGGATAGGAAGGGGAGAGTAAGGAAGAGATTTTATTCTTGCTTCTGTTGCGGGACTATGCAGATCAGATGTCCAGTTGCCAACTTGACAAAAAAGCTCAAACCTGAAATTGTCGTGTCACTAGCTTTTCCGTTTGGCCCATGTTGCATTATCATGAGCTGGTAGCCCTGGTGATTTTTATTATAGAATTTACATAATAAAATTTAAGATTTACTGATGATGCCCCTCCTATGTTCCCCCAACCTTCTCTAACACAGAAACACTGCAGTGTGTTTAATTAGCATTAAATTGTCAGTTCTATGAAGAAGAGACCACGTCTGCTTTATTTACCATTGTATCCCCAGTACAGTTCCTGTGTCAAATTGTGACATGCATCCAGTACATATTTGAATATCTAAACCCATGAATGATGGCAACAAGCTGGTTCATGTGACTAGTTACATGAAATGCTAAGATGTTTCTTGAGTCATTAGAATTTTTCCCATCACCTATTGTTTTACCTTAGAATCATAGAAACTTAGAGTTATAGAGGCCTTATAAGTCACGTAGCGCAGTGGTTTTCAACTTTAAATGCACACTGGAAGCATCTGGGGGCTTTACAAAAGACCAGTGCCTGGATCCCACCACCAGAGATTCTGATGCAATTGGTCTGGGATGTGGCCCAAGGGCTGGGAGTTCTAAAAGCTTCTCAGAAGACTCCAATGTGCAGTCATAGTTGAGAGGCATTGCTATGTTGCAGCCTTTTAGAGATAAGGAAGTTGAGGTCCAGAGAGACTAACTGACTTGCCCCACATCACAGAGTTAGCTAGTGGCAAAGGATGGAAACCCAGGTGTCCTGGCTCTCAGATCAGTGTTCTTCCCACTTATACCTGTGTTTTTCAATCTGGACTCACTCACAAACCATTTACTCTATCATTCAGTATTTTCCCTTAAAGGGACTCCTTTTTTAGCAGTTAGCCGATTTGTCTTAAAAGAAAATTTTATATCATTTGATAACTGGAAAATCTGTTTCACTTGCTATACATAGATGAGAACTAAAAATAAAAATGTTACTAAGGGGCTTCCCTGGTGACGCAGTGGTTGACAGTCTGCCTGCCGATGCAGGGGACACGGGTTTGTGTCCCGGTCTGGGAAGATCCCACATGCCGCGGAGCGGCTGGGCCCGTGAGCCATGGCCGCTGAGCCTGCGCGTCCGGAGCCTGTGCTCCGCAACGGGAGAGGCCATAACAGTGAGAGGCCCGCGTACCGCAAAAAAAAAAAAAAAAGTTACTAAGTTTTAGCTCGATGAAGTTGCCTGCTGAAGACTCTCAGTCTGAAACGTGTTCTCTCCCTGAGAAGAACAGCAAGAAGAAACAGGTAACTCTCATTGAGGCTTTCTCCTTAACAAGAGGACTGAAAGGGAATTGAAATGGAATGACTAGACATAGAGAATGGAGATTAGGTTTGACATAATTACACTACCAAGTGTAAAAGATAGCTAGTGGGAACCTGCTGTATAGCACAGGGAGATCAGCTCGGTGCTCTGTGACGACCTAGATGGGTGGGATGGGGGGGTGGGGTGGGAGGGAGGCTCAAGAGGGAGGGGATATGGGGATATAAGTATACATATAGCTGATTCACTTCATTGTACAGCAGAAACTAACACAACATTGTAAAGCAATTTTACTCCAATTAAAAAAAAAAAAGAAATAGTGGTCTCCAAGAATCAGCAAATAGGATATGAAATCCCGTGAAAGAAAGATGGCACTTGCTCCCTCTTCTCCCAGAGGGCAGAATCATTCATTCATTCATTCATAAAAAAAGAAAAAAAAAAAGAAATGGAATGACTTTTTAACTATATGAGTCAAATAATAAATTTTAGAAGAATGAATGAATTCTTTTATTAATCATGGATTCCGTGTCCACGTAGCACCTACAACTGCCTCAAAGGTCAAGGTGGGCCACATCACATCCTCTCTGAAATCCCATGATGCAGGTGTAATTGGAGCCACAGCTGTTTCGCTGCAGTGGCCATCTAATCAGAGTGGTTAAAGACCAAAATATATTAAGGGTAGAATTCTGGCATAAAAGAAACTGTATAGAAAGGGGAGAAAAGAACAACACAGCATTTTCTTTTGATACGCCAAGAAAGGAAAAACTCACCAAGGATTTCTCTTACTGGGTTTAAAACTCTTTCAGATTTTTCAGTTATCAAGTTCTGATGCAAATTACAAACTGGTATATTTACTAAGTGCTCTCTCCAGGCAGAAAAAGCAAAAACACTGGGTGGAATGAAAATAGAAGATAAAAAGTGGGTGGAAGACCCTGCTGAATTCTCAGCTAAGTCAAGTCTGATTAGACCACATTTTCTAAAGCAGATGTTTATGTTCTGAGGCAAAAGTTAAACTTATCAGACACACATGGCATGGACAGTGGAATGGGACAAATTATGAGGGACACAAGCCTGATGTCTGTTTCCTCAAGCATTATTCCATACCGAGGAAACGTTTGCTGGAACAATCCTTATGTTCTCCATAGCATTTGAACTTACAGGCACTCATCCACAGTTTCTTTCTTGGAGGCTGAAAATGTCTTTGTCTACTTTGTGCTGTTTAAAAGTTGTCTAATCAACGTTGGCCTAATGCTCTGTCCTTCCTGCAAAAGAGCCAGCTGGGATCTTTGGTTCCATCAGGGGGTAAGTTATCATACAGCCATTTCCCTTTTAACACATTGGCTGGGAAAACTCCCCTGCCAGGAACTAAAAGGCTTTAATTTTATGAATCATCAAAGCTTTTTCTTATACATGATGTAGAATAACCTTTTCTTTTCAGAAGGTCTAATCCCACAGCCTCCCAGAAATCAAGATGTCACCAAATGGCATGTGCGTGGAGCTCAAGAATAACAAAGGCGAGCTCTATTCAAGGCCAAGCTGCCTTCTTGCAGTCTTGCATAACACCCGGTGTTAGAAAACCTCGACCCATAAAACACTCACCTACTTTGTGGAGTTTAAATAAAGCAGAATGGTGTTCCTTTTTAAAGAAGTGCTTTACAGTTATCTTCCTGTCAGAATTTCAATTATTCTATGACTCAGTGGGTATATGTCTAGCTTTTTTTAATTCTTTTTTTGGGTAAGAATGTGAAGAAGTTTTTCGGAGAAGTTTGTAAAGGAAACGTTTATATAACAATGCTAAGCTGCATCAAATACAAATACAGCTTATTTCATTCTTGGAAATACAATGTTTTAAAAGTAATGTTTTAAGAATTGAGCCTTATCTATAAAAGTGAATGACATTTTCTTTGGTGCATTTGAAAACATGGTAGTTCGCTTGGGAATTAACTGACATTTATGGCAGAGTTGAGGTTATTCAATATTCACCTGTCTCAGTCCTTCGGATTCAGACTTCCATAGAAGAAGATAAATCAGGCTGAAATTTCTTACATGCAAGGGATTCATTTTTCCTGGTTTTCACAAAACCTGAGCATCTGTCCTTTCTCTCATCTAGAGCATAGGCTGGCCAGCTGCCCCCTATACCCACCTCCACCTCTGAACACACAGCTAGACTACATTCCCAGCGCTTCGTGCCCGTGACTAGTTCTGGCCAGCAGAACGTGGACAGAAGCGGTGCGCTTTTCCGTCCTGGCCCATAGAAACTCCCCGTGACACCTGCGCCCATCATCAAATGGCCAAACACCCAGGGCGGACACTGAGGCCACGTCACAAGCTGAATGGCCGTGTGCCAACCACAAACGTGCACAGCACTGAACTCTGAGTCTGAAATAAGCTTTCATTGTGTTAAATCACTGAGAGTTTAGAGTTTTTCATTGTTTTTAACAGTAACAAGCAATACATCACTGTTGTCTTTTCTTCTCTCTTTCCGTCTCCTTCTGCTGTCCTCTTTCCTTCACTCGTTCCTACTGTCTCTCCTTATCGTGTAATTAGGTCTTTCCGATTTAATAACTAAACCAAATTTCTTTTATTGGATTTGCGATTAAGGCCTTAACAGTGTTGAAATAATAAGCAGACTCAATTAATTTAATTGGGAGAAAAACTTCAATCAATTCGACTTTTCAAAAAGCGTACAAGTTAATATTTAGGATAATTTGTATTAAACAACTGAGTAAACAGTGAACATTTTATCTCATTTAGAAATCACATGAGAGCCTCAGGGTAAGTTATCTTAATGCTAATGACCCAGCAGATGTGTACCTGACAACCATCTTCTAATGAGGAAAACCGGTGTCCATGCACTTGGAAATCGATATAACCTTATGTTCTCAGACAACTCTATTTGAATGGCACTGTGACTTCCAGTGGGCAAGCATGGGCACTGTCACATCAGGCAGGCCAGAAAAAACACACTCGTACTACATACGACCACGTGAGGCTTCCAAAAGAATTAGAGTTTCAAAGTGGCTTTTAGAAAATCCAAAATGGAAATTCCGATCTGATCTTGTGTAAGCTGCTTTCTTTCAGACTCAATATGGCAACTAACCCTCCTCCTTCTCTTCTTGCTCCAAGTTGGTGATTCTCAAACTGGGCTCAGGGAAGCCCATTTAGAGGTTATCTCAAGAAGTAGGCTCCAGGCAACTCACTCCAGATTTGACTAGAAAAGCTTTATTTTGATCTGTTTTGCAAATTGGGTTTCTGCATAAGCATTTATTTTTGTGTGTGAGTGGAGAAAATTCTTTCGCTTTAAAGCAAAAAAACATAGCTTTATATGTTCTACCTGGATATGACATCTACTCTCAGAGTTTTAGTCACACAAATGTCCAAAGACGTCCAAATGTGAACCTCTAGCACATCATCCCACTTGTATTTCACCACCTCCGCTCGCTGGATGCCTCATAGCCACCTCTTCACAATATTCCTGAAATAGAATGCATTATCCTGCCTACCCTCTTCCTGCATTAATGACATAGCCTCTACCTGATTACTCAACAGAAAGCTCTGAATCATCCTGCCCCCCTTTCCTTTTCCTCCCCATATCCCAGCAGTAGTTTAGTCCAGTTTGTAAACTGTCCTAAGTATCCATTAAATATGTCCTTCCTCTCCATCCTAGTTGCCACGGCCTTAGTCATACTCCTTCTGGACCATCACAATAGTCCCCAGTGGCTCTCATGTTACTCTGCCCCGACTGCACTGAAATACAGTAGAAATCATAATAGTTCATATTTATCTTTAGCTTGGCAGTTAATAAAATGCTTTCATGTACATTGTCATATTTAAGTATCACCACATTCCAGCAAGAAGACATTGTTAGTCTTCATTTAGATCAGGAGGCCTCAGAAAATTATCTTGATCAGGCATCCTCAGAAAGTCAAAGAGCTGCTGCTCGAACCCGAGGACTCTGAAGCTAATTCAGATGACATTAACCACACTACCAAAGACACATCAGTCCTTGGCTTTAAGACCTTCAATTCCTCACCACTGCCTACAAAAGAAAACCCAGACCTTTTAGCACCTCGAACACAGCTCGCTCTAATAGTGTCCCAGGAAGTTTTAGAAGTTAGTAGTAGTAGCTAATTTAGTAGTTAACATTCCAGCTCTGGAGTTAGAACACACATTCTAGTGTAAAACCTTGGATAAGTTACATAACGTTTTTAAACCTCAGTTCCTGAAGGTGCAACGTAAGGCTAATAATGGAGTTAATCCCACGAGGTTGCTGTAGGGCCTAAGTAAGACTGTGCCCGTGAAGTGCTTTATACACTGCCTGTCCCATAGGAAGTGCTCAGTGAATGTTGGCTGTGGGGGGGCAATTTACCAGCCTCTTCCTGCTCTATTTACTTTCTATCCTCCACCCTTCAAGCAGCCACACTCTCTACGATGTCCTTCATGGAACCCCGAAAATCCCATGTGGTAAGCCCCCCACCACTTTGTACACACCTCTACAGTTAGATGCTTGGTTGGGTTATACCACCCGTAAGACCAGGGGTGGAATGTTCCCTGGGGCTGGTCACAAGGTCTCGGAGAAAGTCCCCACAATGGAAGCCTCTTCCCACAAGCTCTCCTAGGTCTCTTGCTTTAGGTGTCTTTGCTCTGCCTCTCCCCCAACCCCTGGCACTTCTGACATCAGTGTTGTTCTCCAGGCTTGCCTGTGCCCCAGCCGGATAGCCCTGCTGTCTAACTCCAGCAGTTCGATGGCTATGTGACCTCAGCTCCGTGTCAGCACAGTTGTTCCTCTTTGGTGCAAAGCTTTGGCATCTGGTCTGGGTTCTTTCTGGCATCTGACCTCCAGCCTCTAGCTCTTCCGAAGCTGATGGCTCCCAGAGTCTGACCCAGAATGGGTCAGATGGGACGATCATGAATCTTATCACGCTGTTTTGTGTTGTCTGTCTTGTCTTTGATCTTGGTAGGTCCTCCACAGCACCTGGTTTAGAATAAACACTATCAGTGCTTGTTGACTGAATATGAGACAGGCTGGGACCTGCAACCTGGGACCCTTTGCTGCAGTGCTGGCACCTGGACAAATGTCTCCTCAAGCAACAAAATGTAAAGAAACTTAAGGGACTACAAACAACTGTGTTCATGCACAGTTGGGGCAAATTATGGACAACAAGATACAAAAAAAAAAAAAACAAAAAACAAAAAGCCCAACTGCCACTTCTGAAGAGCTGGGAGCAAAAGGAGGGTGTTGGGAGCAAAAGCAGGGTACTGTGCATGACCCCTGCACACAACACTACCAAAGGGGTGAGCAAACCATCTAAGCTACCTCTTCAGCCCGATCCCCGGACAAGGCCCTACCCTCACCCCAGATAAGTAACAAGCTCACCCCCGCCCCCCCCCCCCCAGGGAGTGAACAAGCAAGGGAACTTGTTGCTTGTTTTTGCTCCCCCCTGCTATAGCAGAGGCCCCAGTAAAGCTTTGCCTGAATTTCTTGTCTGGCCTCTTATCAATTTCTGTTGATTAAGGAGGTCAAGGACCCTGGTCCGTCCCAGAGGAGTGGCTGTGAGTCTTGGGAACTCCTGATATATAAGTTCTTAAGACCACCTAGGGGCATCTGACAGCGAACTCAGTCTTCTGAAACCTCTCAAACACCACAACATTCAGATCAGTGGGAAGTACACGTAACTGTGGTCATACGTGAGGGTTTTATCCCCAGTGGAATTAAGAAAAGCATTCCACCTGTAAAGTGTTTTTTCCTTATTTTTGTCCATTATGTAATAATAAGCTTCATTTTATGTGTTTTCAAGATTGACTGCTTTTTGCCAAGCACTGTGTTGATAGTAATTCCTCGCAACTGTACATAATTCCTTGAAAGAAGCCTTATCTTTGTGTACTTTTTCTTTCTGGTGGCACCTTGCTGAGCAACTTTATGAAAAATGCATGCCACAAAATGTTTCTTAAGTTGAAATACACTGCAGTTTTCCAAGTTTTGTAGCTGAGAAATATTCCCATTTTGTGTTTGATTCAGTTACTATGGCTTTCATTGGATACACTTTTTTAAACCACTGGGCGTTATTTTTGTTTTAAATCTGTAAAACAAAAAAAAGTTGCCTAAATGATTACTGTTTCTTCTCAACTCCAGCTATCTGTAGTGTATAGTTAAAAACCCTGGTGTCTCCCCGTCTCAAATGGTCTCAGAGTTAGTCAGCAAAGATCCTAAAATTCTACTGGTTTACTAAAAATAAGAATACACTTTGAAATTATTAAAATTTTAAAACATATACTTTAGAGAAATGCAAATTGATGCAGTGAGATACTGTTACCAAATCCAGGCTCACTCTACGACAGGCCAATGAATCGGTGACGAGTTGTTGAGGCAAGGAACACGACTTTAATTCGGAAAGCCAGCAGACCAAGAAGATGGCAGACTAGTATCTCCGCAAACCATCTTTTTGGGGTCTGGATGCCAGTTTTCTTTATAGAACAAATGGGGGGAGGAGATGAGGAAGTAAAGTAAAAAGGTCATAAGTTTTACAAATATCCCCTGGTATGGACAGCCTCGGGGAGGGGATGTGTTAATGTTAATTTCTTCTTTCTTACAGCCATCTACAGGTGGACAGGGTCCGGATGTTTCCCTGAACAAAGGCATTTTGGTTTAACATTCAAGCACAAGGGCAGGGCTCCCTGAGGCAGGCCATTATGTATAGACAGTATCCTTTTAGTGAACAAAAGCAATGGGACGCAAGGGTTAAAGTAAAAAAAAAAACAGATCCAACATGTAGTCAGATTTGGCTCCTCCCTGTTAAAATAGCACAAATTGCCTACCAAAAAGAATGATTATCGCCAATGCTGGGAATATTATCAGACACCACTGGTAGGAATGTACAACCATTATGGAGGACAATTTCACAATATGTATCACCAGACTTAAAAATGCATATTTAAAAAATGCATATAGGGCTTCCCTGGTGGCGCAGTGGTTGAGAGTCTGCCTGCCGATGCAGGGGACACGGGTTTGTGCCACGGTCCGGGAAGATCCCACCTGCCGCTGAGCAGCTGCTCCCGTGAGCCATGGCCGCTGAGCCTGCGCGTCCGGAGCCTGTGCTCCGCAACGGGAGAGGCCACAACAGTGACAGACCCGCGTACCGCAAAAAAAGAAAAAAAGCATATAAACTCTGAACCAAACATTATTCTTTTACAAGTTTCTCCCAAAGAAATGATCGAGGATAGATGCAAAGCTTTATTTTTTTTCACATCTTTATAGGAGTATAAATGATTTACAATGTTGTATTAATTTCTGCTGTACAACAAAGTGAATCAGCTATATGTATACATATATCTCCATATCCCCTCCCTCTTGAGTCTCCCTCCCACTCTTCCTATCCCACCCCTCTAGGTGGTCACAAAGCTTCGAGCTGATCTTGTGCTATGCAGCAGCTTCCCACTAGCCACCCATTTTATATTTGGTAGTGTATATATGCCAATGTTACTCTCTCACTTCATCCCTATATATGCCAATGTTACTCTCTCACTTCATCCCAACCTCACCATCCCCCTGTGCCCTGAAGTCCGTTCTCTACATCTGCATCTTTATTCCTGCCCTGCCACTAGGTTCATCAGTACCGCTTTTTAAAATTCCATATATATGCATTAGCATATGGTATTTGTTTTTCTCTTTCTGACTTAACTTCACTCTGTATGACAGATTCTAGGTCCATCTACTTCACTACAAATAACAATCTCACTCCTCTTTATAGCTGAGTAACATTCCACTGTATATATGTGCCACATCTTCTTTATCTATTCATCTGTTGATGGACGTTTAGGTTGCTTCCATGTCCTGGCTATTGTAAATAGTGCTGCAATGAACATTGTAGTATGTGTATCTTTTTGAATTATGGTTTTTTCAGGGTATATGTCCAGTAGTGGGATTGCTGGGTCATATGGTAATTCTATTTTTAGTTTTCTAAGGAACCTCCATACTGTTCTCCATAGTGGCTGTATCAATTTACATTCCCACCAACCATGTACAAGGGTTTCCTTTTCTCCACACCCTCTCCAGCATTTATTGTTTGTAGATTTTTTGATGATGGCTATTCTGACCAGTGTGAGGTGATATCTCATTGTAGTTTTGATTTGCGTTTCTCTAATGATTAGTGATGTCGAGCATCTTTTCATGTATTTTTTGGCCATCTGTATGTCTCCTTTGGAAAAATGTCTATTTAGGTCTTCCGCCCATTTTTGGATTGGGTTGTTTTTGTGATATTGAACTGCATGAGCTACTTGTATATTTTGGAGATTAATCCTTTGCCAGTTGCTTCATATGCAAATATTTTCTCCATTCTGAGGGTTGTCTTTTCTTCTTGTTTATGGTTTCCTTTGCTGTGCAAAAGCTTTTAAGTTTCATTAGGTCCCATTTGTTTATTTTTGTTTTTATTTCCCTTACTCTAGGAGGTGGATCAAAAAGGATCTTGCTGTGATTTATGTCACAGAGTGTTCTGCCTATGTTTTCCTCTAAGAGTTTTATAGTGTCTGGCCTTACATTTAGGTCTTTAAAGCATTTTGAGTTTATTTTTGTGTATGGTGTTAGGGTGTGTTCTAATTTCATTCTTTTACATGTATCTCTCCATTTTTCCCAGCACCACTTATTGAAGAGGCTGCCTTTTTCTCCATTGTATATTCTTGCCTCCTTTGTCAAAAATAAGGTGACCATATGTGCATCGGTTTACCTCTGGGCTCAGAGCTTTAGCTCTGAATGGTAGTTCTCAACCTTGAGATTGGAAAAGAAATGAAACAAATGTTTGTGGATTGGCTGAAATGCCATTTCCCCAACAAGTTGGACAGATCTTTGGGGCGATCGTTCTGTAAGTACTGTAGGCTGGGCACACAGTAGGTCAGAAACTCATACAGACTCTTTCTGGAGCTCAAGTCTCCGGGCTGATCCCACGGGGGTTGGGCTGGGCGAGGCCATTTTCCTTTATCCCCTCCCTGGCTTTGTTATGTGACAAACCAGAGGGAACTGAGCATCTCAGAATCTGAACCAGAGGTTTGAGGAAGAAGAGCCTGGATGAGGTAAGGGAGCCAAGGAGAGGAACAGAGGTAAAAAGCTAGAAGGGAGGACAAAAGAGGAGGCCAGGGCAGCGCCGCTCCTACACCCGCTATGAGGAGACGAGCTCCGAGAACAAGAGATGACTGGGTGGAAAAGGAAAGCGCTCTCTTGCGCCACCTTCTGGTAACTATGTGTATATACAGCATACATTTTCTGCTCATAAACTCTGCTTGCTCTTCTAGATGGTTAGGACATAGTTACTGGATTACAGTAGAAAGTAACCAAAAAGTCCAACAGTGGAAGATGGACTGAGAAAATTTTTATAGACGACTACTGTAGAGGAGGAAAAATAATTTTCCTTTTACTCGTCTAAGTTCTTAGCTGAGACCCCTGTAATAAAGACATTAACAAGAGAAAACCAGGAATTTTATTAACGAATATGTCATGTATACATAGTAGAGACCCAGGGAAAAATGCGTGACTCCTTGAGGTGGCTCTTAGAATTCAGACTTAAATGCCATTTTAATAGAGAAAGGGGAAGGGAACGTAGCCCTCTCAGCAGGGAGTGAATGATTTTTAGGAGAGATGGCTGGGCACTTAGAAGAGCAGGTGAGAGATATGATGATTTGTGGTGAAGCTTGTCTGGTCTCCTCTCCTGTGGTAAAAGTCAGTCTTCCCGGGGAGGGGACTTATCACCGTTGAGCTCCTTTTGGAGAATCTGTCTTGAGGCAGATAAAGGGAGTTCAGAGAAAGCCTCTCCCTGCATTTGCTGCTTTTCCAGTAACTGTAGCTGAAAACTTAAAAAAATATACAAAGCAGAATATTTTGGGGTCGCATACTCTGCTGCCTTTCACTATTTTCTAACATGAAATGCTATTTACAATACACCGTTGAGTGAAAAAAGCAGGTTACCAAAAAAGTGTGCAGCCATTTCAGTGCTGTGAAAACAACACACAAGTCATATATTGTATATATACAGTCAGAAACATGGAAAAAATATGAAATGGTACTCTTTAAGGTGTTAACAGAGTTCTAGGCCCTGGGGTTAGATACAGAAGCAAACAGGACAGACAAAGCTCCTACTTGTGGACCTTTCATTCTCCTGAAGATACACGTAACTTAAGAAACAAGCTAATAAATAAATAAATAATATGTGCCGCATACTGTTACCAGTGCTGGGGTTAAAATTTTGTGTACATGACGTGTGGATATGGTCCATATCCTGATAGAAGTCTCAGTCCTTCTGAGGAGGCAGGCAGGAAAACAGGTTAAGTGGATGCCACGATCAGTGCTATGAAAGAGGAAGTAAGGTCGCTGTGGGCCTGAAGGGAAGGGGTGCCCGACCTTATCCTCGGGGTCAGGGAAAGCTTCCTGAGGAGGGAAGTCCAAGCTGACAGCTGGAAGATGAGGTAGGAGTTAGCTGAAATAGGGGAGAGCTTTCCAGAAAGAGGCCATTGTAGGTTGGAAGGCCTTAAGGAGGCAGGGAGGTGGGAGAACAGACAGACACGCTGGCTGAATGACAGAATGAGTCATTCCGAGAACCGAGTCTGGGTTCTCTGGTGCTTAGAGTTTGAGTGTGGACAGAACAATGAGAAGAGAAGAAACTGGAGAAGCAAACAAGGGAAGACCATGAAACCATGTTAAGCAGTGTTTGGACTTGACCTTGAGTTACCTTTCAAAGATCATCATGAGTAATTCAAGGGATCAGTAAACGGGGTTAGCCCTAGTATGTTCCTCCTCAGGAGGAAAACATCTTAAAATAATGATGTTGTTAAAATCAATTTCTGAAAAATACTTAATCCAGACTCAACACTGAGGGTCCACGAGATTTTACTCTCATTTTTCTGTAACAATTTGAATTGTAATCTGAGCAACACTAAAGTAAGCTCTGTTTATCATTTGACAATAAGACATAAATTTCCCTATTGACAGATAAATTTCACCTGTACAACTACTCTATATGCACATATTTTTGCATGTCTAATAGTGTCATTTGCATATAATTTAAAATCATAGGTCATGTTGGAAGAATTCTGAGCCATACTGGTTGTACTCAACAAGCAAGGGAAACAATCTAAATTATATCCTGTCTCTGTTTAAACTATTATCAGACCAGCAGTGGGTGTCCTGAGGAGGCTTTCATTCCAGCTCTCCACTGAGGGGCCTTGGATCTACCACAGAACTCCTTAGGGCTTCAGTTTTCTGATCCATACTTGAGGGAGGTAAGCAAGTATTGCTAAGGTCCACCGAAGTCTATTATTTGGGGACTTCTTTTTCCCCATGGTAAAACTTGACAACATCCTAAAAACATTCTACACTGAGCACTCTTTGGATACTAATAATCTTTATTTTACAAGTTTTACAGGAAAGGAACAATTGTTTTTTTAAAAAGAAATGTTCGAAGCTTCTTTCTCATTATGGAAGGTGGAAAAGACAAGGCTGATTTTTTTTGTTTGAGAAATACCTGGAAAGAGCTTTTGGGTTATAAAAGGTGAGCTCTGTCTGGCATATTCTGGAAAGAGATATTTTTGACAGAGAACCTAACTGTTCTGTAGATAAAGTAGAGAGATTGCGGATTTGCAGTGGTAAAATGAGTGGTGACTATTGACAGAAGTGGCTTCAGCTGTTATTCTATAACCTCCAGTAGACATCCCCCAACCCACTTCAAGTAACATATAATCTAGGCTTTTAAAAACAAGGTGCTTCTAAACAAAGGACACTTGGACAGAGGGACTTTACCCCTTACCTCCAATCAAATTTTCCTCTCCAAGCCCCTTCTATATAGTCTGATAGTCACCACTGGCAGAAGGAAAAGGTTTAGGAACCCTGGGGACTCCAAGAAGAAGATAAATGGGAAAAAGATCAGGATGGAGGAGAAGGTAGGTCTCAGCAGCACACAGCAGGCCAACGCCTGAAAGTTAAGACAACAATGTAAATTCCCCAGAGTGGAGAGTTGGCTGAAGGACTCTGAGAACAACAAGGCTTAACATTCAACTTGAAGTTGTTTTCTGATCCATGCTATGCTTTAACCCCTCCTCTGTTATTCCAGGTCTTTGGCAAACTGTTAAAACATACAGTTATCTAACAGGGATAAAATGGATGCAAAAAGGTATTAACAGATATAATCAAAGAAAAAAATCCTCAAAATGAAGATTTGAATCTCCAGAACTAAAAGTACACGTTCTATTTGAAGAAAATTAATATCAGTATGTTTAACTCTAAGGTAAGTAATTGGACTTTAAAGATAAAATTCTTTAAGCATCCAGGCAGAAAAAAAAGTCACCTACAAAAGAAGAAAGTTAAACTGCCCTCAGACTTCTCTACAGCATTATTTACTGTCCAGACATCATGGAAGAGTCTCCAAAATTTGGAAATAAAATTTGACTCAAGGATGTTAGACCTAAGTAACCTGTCTTGAATTCGAAGTTTAAGAGACAAACATCTTCAGACATGAAGGAACTCAGGGTATATGACATACACAACTCCTACTTGAAAAAAAAAAAAAAAAAACCAAAAATTATTCAATGATGAAATTCAGCCAAGATAATGCAAATGTTAAAAATATGGTAAACGGGATTAATGTAACACTCAATTACAAACAATAAAGTAATGTCTCTGGGTCCAACAAAACTAAATGTAAGCCAAGAATTTTGAACGTAGTCAGACTTTTCTTGAGTATAAAGAGAACAAATATTATCAAACATGGAAGAAATCAAGAAATGGATCATCCATGAGACTTTCTGGAAAGTACAACCTGCCAATGGCATTAATTCAATTGAGAGACAAATAGCATGTAGACATCAAGAGTTAGATTTTGAATATTAGAAATACTGCAGAATGGAGGCTTCCCTGGTGGAGCAGTGGTTAAGAATCTGCCTGCCAACACAGGGGACACGGGTTCAAGCCCTGGTGTGGGAAGATTCCACATGCTGCAGAGCAACTAAGCCCATGCACCACAACTACTGAGCCTGTGCTCTAGAGCCCTTGAGCCACAACTACTGAGCCATATGCCACAACTACTGAAGCCCATGCACCTAGAGACTGTGCTCCACAGCAAAAGAAGCCACCACAATGAGAAGCCTGCACACCGCAATGAAAAGTAGCCCCCGCTTGCCACAACTAGGGAAAGCCCACGCGCAGCAAGGAAGACCCAACACAGCCAAAAATTAAAATAAATAAATTTTAAAAAAGAAAGAAATACTGCAGAATAATAGGGAGTTTCATACTCTTTTAGTGGAATTTAAATTAGTAACATTGTTCTAATAATAATGGTAATGATTTTAAAAATAGGTCTGAATAGTTATACCCTCTGTTCCAATAATTCACTTCTAGTCATTTATTCTGATGAAATTATTAAGGATTTGAAAAAAAAGATATCTGATGAAAGACAGTGATGTCAACACCATTTGTGAAAGGGTAAAATTCTTTTTTGATTTTCTAAGACAAGAATAGTTATGGAACATCTACAATATTATGCATAAAATTTCTGAAAATGTATACCTTGCAATTTTTTATTAGTGTAAATTATGTTCTTTCTGGATACAGAAATAGTCTCATACTGGATGGATAGATAGGTAGATAGATAGATAGATAGATCAATAGGTAAATTAACTGATTTGGGAAACCCAGACATGTAGATGAGACCCCGCAAACTGACTATTACACACTCAACAATGAGTATATAAAGTAATAAAGTAAGGTAGCCTTTGACATTTGAAATAAGGAAATTAAAACAATTTTTCTATCCTGATGAATTTTTACAGATAATTTATGTAAGTAATATAAATCTGCCTGTGTGTAGTTGTTAGTCCAACTCTGTTGGCAGTTTGGGTTTCTAGAGTGAAATATAAGCCTAAGAAAATTTATGAGTAAATTTATTTTTAGCATTTAATTTTTCAAAATATAGTTTCAATGTATTTTGTATTTATAAAATATTTCACAGGGCAAAAAAAGAACTTGTGAGTAAATTTATTGTTATGTAAACTGATTGACTTAAAAAAAGGGTGACATAAACTCAAAATGGACTAAAGACCTAAATGTAAGGCCAGACACTATAAAACTCTTAGAGGAAAACATAGGCAGAACATTGTGACATAAATCACAGCAAGATCCTTTTTGACCCACTTCCTAGAGAAATAGAAATAAAAATAAACAAATGGGACCTAATGAAACTTCAAAGCTTTTGCACAGCAAAGGAAACCATAAACAAGACAAAAAGACAACCCTCAGAATGGGAGAAAATATTTGCAAATGAAGCAACTGACAAAGGATTAATCTCCAAATTTTACAAGCAGCTCATGCAGCTCAATATCAAAAAAGCAAACAACCCAATCCAAAAATTGGCAGAAGACCTAAATAGACATTTCTCCAAAGAAGATATACAGATTGCCAACAAACACATGAAAGGATGGTCAACATCATTAATCATTAGAGAAATACAAATCAAAACTTCAATGAGATATCATCTCACACTGGTCTGAATGGCCATCATCAAAAAATCTACAAACAATAAATGCTGGAGAGGGTGTGGAGAAAAGGGAACCCTCTTGCACTGTTGGTGAGAATGTAAATTGATACAGCCACTACGGAGAACAGTATGGAGGTTCCTTAAAAAACTACAAATAGAACTACCATACGACCCAGCAATCCCACTACTGGGCATATACCCTGAGAAAACCATAATTCAAAAAGAGTCATGTACCACAATGTTCTTTGCAGCTCTATTTACAATAGCCAGGACATGGAAGTAACCTAAGTGTCCATCAGCAGATGAATGGATAAAGAAGATGTGGCACATATATACAATGGAATATTACTCAGTCATAAAAAGAAACGAAACTGAGTTATTTGTAGTGAGGTGGATGGAACTAGAGTCTGTCATACAGAGTGAAGTAAGTCAGAAAGAGAAAAACAAATACCGTATACTAACACATATATATGGAATCTAAAAAAAAAGAAAGAAAAATGGTCATGAAGAACCTAGGGGCAAGACAGGAATAAAGACACAGACCTACTAGAGAATGGATTTGAGGATACGGGGAGGGGGAAGGATAACCTGTGACAAAGTGAGAGAGTGGCATGGACCTATATACACTACCGAACGTAAAATAGATAGCTAGTGGGAAGCAGCCACATAGCACAAGGAGATCAGCTCAGTGCTTTGTGACCACCTAGAGGGGTGGGATAGGGAGGGTGGGAGGGAGACGCAAGAGGGAGGCGATATGGGGATAAATGTATATGTATAGCTGATTCACTTTGTTATAAAGCCGAAAATAACACACCATTGTAAGGCAATTATACTCCAATAAAGACGTTAAAAAAATAAAAGAAATTAAACAAAAAATTTTTAAAAGGCTGACAAATAAAAAATTCAGAAATCAAAAAAAAATACAGATGTCTAGTGTTAATAGTACTTCAGGGAAAGATGGAAGAGGGGTGGGGTCCCCATAGGGGTGACGTGACAGGAGCAAGACCTGTAGCTGCAGGAGGTGAGATGAGGAACAGGACTTCATCAAAACCATTCAGAGTGAGAGTGACTCCAAGAACATAAGCCAACACAGCTCCCACTCGCACCGCTCCTCTGCTGTGAGCCATGCCACACCCCTGAGCACCTGCACTTGTGCACACACACAAGCGCACAGAAGAACTGCTTGACCCACCCCACAGGCCATTTCCCCTTACCTGTCATTAAGGTCTCTTCATTTAAATGATTGAGTTTTAGTATCAGATGCTGTGTATACTCCCCAATTCAGTGTGTGTAAAACTAGGAACACTTAACACGTGACTGTAACAGAAGTAAATATACAAGATGTGACCTGGGTTTCGAGGGTCTTTTGTTTGTTTGTTTGTTTTTTGTTTTTTTTTTTAATAAATTTATTTATTTATTTTTGGCTGTGTTGGGTCTTCGTCGCTGCGTGCGGGCTTTTCTCTAGTTGGGGCGAGTGGGGGCTACTCTTCACTGTGGTGCACGGGCTTCTCATTGCGGTGGCTTCTCTCTCGCTTTTTTTTTTTTTTTTTTTTTTTTTTTTTTTGCGGTACGCGGGCTTCTCACTGTTTTGGCCTCTCCCGTTGTGGCGCACAGGCTCTGGATGCGCAGGCTCAGCGAACATGGCTCACGGGCCCAGCCGCTCCGCGGCATGTGGGATCTTCCCTGACCGGGGAAGGAACCCGGGTCCGCTGCACCAGCAGGCGGATTCTCAACCACTGCGCCACCAGGGAAGCCCTGCGGTGGCTTCTCTTGTTGCGGAGCAGAGGCCCTAGGCACACGGGCTTCAGTAGCTGTGGCAAGCGGGCTCAGCAGTTGTGGCGCACGGGCTTAGTTGCTCCGCGGCATGTGGGATCTTGCCGGACCAGGGCTCGAACCCATGTCTCCTTCACTGGCAGGCGGATTCTTAACCACTGTGCCACCAGGGAAGCCCTCGAGGGTCTTTTTTTTATCCTGATTCATTCTGTGTCAACTGAAGAAAAACGCACAACCTAAAATTTGCGAGTTAAGTTTTATTTGGGGACTTGACTGAGGACTGTAGCCCTGGAGACAGCCTCTCCGACAGCTCTGAGGAACTCTTCTGGGAGGAGCCAGTATACACAGGAGTTTTTACTGGAAAAAAAAAAAGTGTAGTCGAACATCAAAAGGTTACTGCTATTCACAAAAAAACAGACATCTCAAGTTATTGGTTTTAGTGCTTTTCTATGTAGGGGAAGATGCAGGAGTCTGGGCTCATTGAAATTATTTCCTAGATGGGCTTCTTAAGTATTTAGGGCCAGTATTCAGAGCACAGAATGTTTTCTGGTTTTCTTCCCCCTGAATTCCCCTCAGGGCGCACCATCAGGAAGGCAGCTGCAGTGGCTGATGACTTGCTGGTGGGCAACATTCATTGTTTATTGGGATGGCAGGGGACATTCCATTTCCACATCTGTTAGCTTCCATGACCCACCGCAAGCTAAAGAATGGTCCAAACCCTCTGTCTCTACTCTTGCTGCCCTTGTAAAAGCGAAGTTTAAAGTACAAGATCATGAAACCATTCTGTGAGCCAGAACTTTCTTTGGTTATTCATGAACATATGTGAGTAAATGCCTTTTGGGTATGATGATTATAAGTGTAACAAGATGGGAGGAAAATTCTGTTAGCCACTGATGCAAGCATCCCTCTCAGGGAGAGCTTGCCTCCCTTAGGAAAATGCCATTCTTGCCCGAGCTAAGAGCTGAGTCTACGGTGGTGGGGTATGTCTTGTTACTCCGCAAGGAGCTCCTGGGTGAATTTGGGAGGGGTGTGGGAAGAGGAAGAGAGGGAAGGACAGAGACAAAGGGAGAGAGGAGATGTCCAGTGCTGTGCCACGACTGGGATCTCCTGAATCTTCAGAAAGTTAAAAGAAACCCAACACAGAATACTTCGTGTGATTGCATTTCTCATGGAAACCCTCAGTGGGACTGAGAAGCCAAGCAGCTAGCGCCCATGCAGTCACAGGGAGAAGAGCCCCTGTGCGGGTGACAGACAGGATCAGCCTGCTGGGGGGAGATGGAGGAAGAAGCTTAGAGAACAGAAGCCGAGGTCTGCGGCAGGCGTGCACACTCGGGAAGTGGACTGAGATGGTTAGTGAAAAGATACCTATAGGACAGATGAAGGAAATGTCATGAGTTTGAGGGAAGGCTTGAGTGGAAGAGCTCGTCCTGTCCAGCAGGGACATAGGAGCCCAATCCTTATAGGAAGAAGAAAAATATACCTATCTTATTTTCTGTTCTTAAGAGGAGTGCAGGCATTCTTGGAAACTGTGTCATAAAGCGGGATGTTACAAAATAGAATCTATTTTAATCCAAGGAAAATTATTATAGCAGAGTAGCATCCTGACTGAGAACTCAGCATTGCATAAACCATAAATACAACCAACACGAATCGTGAAAGCAAAGATACATATAAATTTACATAACCACTTAAAACTGTAACGTTATTCTTGAGTTCTTTAAAACAGATATAAATGTAATATACACAGAATTTTATAAAAGACTCCAGTATGCTATAAAGTGAATAGCTGTAAAAACAACTAGTGTAACCAATTTAACATGAAATATGTTAGTTATAATAAAAATTAAACAATTAATAATATTGTGTTTGCCTTCTTAGCACTTAAATGTAGTTTTCTGGAACAGTAAGTATAAGCCTTAAAGGGGTTATTCAAGAAAGCTTGAGCTAATGCCTTCTTTTTTCTATTAAATGCCCCTGAATTAAGCAATGCTGCTGGCAGTCAGTCAATTAATCAGAAGTTTCTTAAGGAACAGAGTTGATACTCACTACTTGCTTGCTGTTCTCGTTGAGGGTGAAGATGATGTCTTGTCAGAAAACCATGAATAGCATATTTAGAAGAAAGAAGCAGAGAGGAAGGTATGAGAGGAGGATTCTCCACTGTGTCATTGAGTTGAGTGGGCTGTAAGTGGGTATTTGCACTCTTAGGAGGTAGGACATTGTATCAGGTGAAATTCTTACTATGGTTTAACTAGTGTGGGCTGACTGGGAAGTAGTTGTTGAGGGGGTGTTTAAAAGTCAGGACTGCATTATATTGCATGTAATGGACACCTGTCTACAAATAGGGGTTTATAGTTCCCAGTAACAAGAAGTACCAGCAGCCCTGGGCTGACCTAACTGCTCGAGGCAGTCATCAAAGACCCAGTCTTCTGTACTCTCCTGCTCTGCAGCCTCATGCTTGAGCTCAAGGTGTCTTCGGCACCTCCAGGCATAATGACCACACTCCAGGCAGGAAGAGGGAAAGGGCAAAAGTATGTTAGTTCAGTTTATCCCTTTTTATCAGAAAATCAATAGCTTCTCAGAAGTACTAATGAACTTCTGCTAGCCTCTCATAGGCCACCATGAAACATGGCCACCTACACCATGGAAGCTGAGCATATTCCATCCCCAATGAAACCAGTGTTCCATAGTAAAGAAGGAGGGGAGAATGGATATTCCATAGACAGCTAGCAGTGTTCTTCCACGGGTTGATTTATTTGGGATAGGAATTCGGGGCTTTGTGGCGGCATACTCCATATTACAGGCTATGTTCAAATGTCGGGGCCATTAACATCTTTCACATACATTGTCTGAGTTTAAACTGATGTGCTGCTTATAAACTTGCCCTCTCAAGATTATTATTTACCATTTTAAAATATATAAAACTATATTTTAAATATATAAAATATATATATATATATTTAAAATATATAAAACTAAATTTTAGGTTAAATGACTAGTCCAAGGGCATGTGGGCTCAGTACGAACATTAATTACCTTCATCTGGCATTTTACATAGAGAAAGTTGTCAGTTGTGGATCTTGTATTTAGAGATAGAAGAGGCCCTAGAGATTACTGGGACTACAGATGATGGAACAGAAGCCCAGACAGCAAAGCTGGTTTAGCCAAGGTCTAGTTACCAATAGAGACAGAACTAAACCCAAACATTTTGACTTCAGTCTCGCATACTTTCCAAGATCTGCCTGATAAATATTCATCTAACCTTTGAACTCCTTTCTTTTGTGAGGAAGAAGAAATGAGTTTCAGAGCTTTCATTTGATCTCCATCCATTTCAGACTCTCCTGAACCACTTCTTATTTACAGAGCCCCTCAAGACAACCCTAATAACGAGGCTTGTTACTTTGCGGACTTAGACACATACATCGTGGGATAAATTCTATTTCCCAAAATGGTAGGACTATATCAATAACAGCCTGGTGTCCAGTTAGTCTCTGACCCTTGAGCTTATTCTGTGTGCAAGAATAAGTGTTCTTTTTTTTTTATAAATTTATTTATTTATTTTTGGCTGCGTTGGGTCTTCATTTCTATGCAAGGGCTTTCTCTAGTTGCGGCAAGCGGGGGCCACTCTTCATTGCGGTTCGCGGGCCTCTCACTGTTGCAGCCTGTCTTGTTGCAGAGCACAGGCTCCAGACGCACAGGCTCAGTAGTTATGGCTCACGGGCCTAGTTGCTCCGCGGCATGTGGGATCTTCCCAGACCAGGGCTCGAACTCGTGTCCCTTGCATTGGCAGGCAGATTCTCAACCACTGCTCCACCAGGGAAGCCCAAGAATAAGTGTTCTTTAGTATTTTAGTTCTCAAGGCTCACCATCCAAGGGGCCAAATAGACACCCTCCTTTGATGTGGTGATTTTGTCTGGGAAGGTTTAGAATTAACTTTTATTGCAGTATAGTTGATTTGCAATGTTGTGTTAGTTTCTGCTGTACAGAACAGTGAATCAGATATACATATACATATATCCACTCTTTTTTAGATTCTATTCCCATATAGGTTGTTACAGAGTATTGAGCAGAGTTCCCTGTGCTATACAGTAGGTTTTTCTTAGTTATCTATTTTATATATAGTAGTGTGTATATGTCAATCCCAATCCCCCAATTTATCCCACCCCCTCCTGGGAAGGCTTTGTGTGCACACCCAAGTGGCAGACTGGGAAAGGACCATGGAATCCACATGGTCCATACTTGCCCCAAGGAAGGTAACCCCTCTCTGCATCCCTACATGTGCCTTTCTAAGGCATGTGTAGGAAGGCCTAAATGACGAGGAACCACTGTTATTTAGGTGTCTCTAAATTATCTGAAAGTTCTTCCCTCTCTTGAGCTGAAATCCACTGTTTCATAGCTTCCATTCATTGATTCTAAGTCAGTGGTTGGGAGCTATATGGACATTAACTCCATCTTCCACGGGACAAATATTTGAAGAAAGCCACTGTGCTCCTGGTAAATCTTTTTCCAGTTCCTTCTGTTATTCTTCCTGGGGCATCTCTAGATCCTTCATCATCCTAATCACCACCCTCCAAATAAAATCCAATTTGTCAAGGCCCCTAAGAATCAGGTACATTTGGAACCAGACACCATGGATGAGTGTGGCACATAGTAGGGCCATTCCCTTCTTTCTTTTGGATACTCAATTAAAGGGGCCTTAACTTGCATTAAGGAAGTTAACACTCCTCCCACTGTTGTTCCGTCTTGAGGTTATTGGTCAATCAAAGGTGTTTCTCTTTTTCTGGAGCACCGTTTTTTGGCCACGTCTTGTCTTCTGGACTGACATATCTATACTCACCGCAGGTTTACACAGAGGCATTCAAATAAGTGAATGTGTCGCATCAAATTGTTTTGAGGTTGTCAAAACAGTAATTCAGTCACAGTGATGTACATTCATTGTGCAATTACCTGTTCCAGGCTCTGTGCTAACAACTTTATGTGTATTATCTCCTTTGATCCTTACAAGGACCCTCTTGAGACAGTTATCTTCTAGTTTGACAGATGAAGAACAGACTCAAAGTGGTTGAAGAGTCTGCTTATGGTCACATACAAAGGAACCAGAGAAGTGGGGAGTTCAGATCCAGGTCTCTCAGAATTCAAAGCTTTTGCTCTTCACTACAATTCTATTCTGCCTCTTTATGGTAAGCACACAAAAAACCAAAAAAGGGATTAAAGGAGGGCTCTTCCTGCAGCTTTATAATAACCAAAGAGAGAGGGCATAATAAGAGAAATGGGTTTGAAGTTCTGGTTTGGTTAGTATCTAGGATAGATACTCTGGTCATAAGATCTCATAACCCTCTACCCTCTGGGGGTTAGAGGTACATTGCTCTCGTAAGTTACAGAAGTATTGAAAATGTCAATTTAATGAGTCTCCCTGGCAGCTGGCATTGCTGTGCTCATAATACAAAACAGCTGAAAAGGATACATGGAATGACACCCAAACATTTATTAACATATTGGGAATCAAAGTGCCATGGAAACACTAACTACAAATATTTATCAAAATATTGGGAATCAAAGTGCCACGCAGACAGTGGCTACAATTATTCCCAATGAGAGCTGGCTTGAGAAAAGTTCAACAGTGACATAAGGGGAAAAAGAGCTCTATGATTTATTTTAAAACTATTTTTTAAATGCCCTGGTCTACTAACAGCTGTTTTTTCCTGCTGTGTTAGTTCCGTCCTTCAGCTCCTCACAACAAGAGTGGCTGCAAAAAGAAAACTGCTAACATGAAAACATGATCGGAATAATAGGCGACCCCCAGCAAGGAGCAGACCTTCCCCAAGTAGGAATGGAGCCTTGGCTTTGTGTTCTGAGTTTGGTCTCTCTCTCTTTTAGGTAACAATCCTTTGAAAATATGTGTGATGATGGATTTGGGAAAGGCTCCAGAAAATGAGAACTGTCCGGTGGATGGAACCACATTTAGCTAGCTAAATAAAACAAACAAAACTAAATCTTGCTCTGGCTGCTGCAACGGGGAAGTAGATAGAATCCAGAACTTAAGTTTTTTCTTGCTTTGAAACTGTATGCTTGACTCTAAGCAAATCCTCTCTCTACTGTTGGTAAGTTCTGTCAAATGGCCCACCCCGAGCTCCTGTAAACGGAGTTGCTCCTACCTCAGGGCCTTTGCACATGTTCCTTCTCTCTGGAAATGTTCACCCTCATTTCCACCCCATCATCCTGGCTGACTTCTGCTCATCCTTTATATCTCTGCTACCCTCCCACAACAGGCCTTAACAAGGCTACCCAAACTATTTTAGGTGTTGTAGGTTTTATGTTCTTTTACCCTGTACATTTTCTTTTAATTGCTTGTGGTAAGCAGAATAATGCCCCCCTCCAAAGATAGTCATGTCCTAATCCCCAGAATCTGTGAATACATTACCTTACATGGTAAAAAGGACTCTGAAGATATGATTAAGTTAATGACCTTAAGATGGTGATTATCTGGTGGGCCCAATAATCACAGGAGTCCTTATAAGTAAAATCAGTCTCTGTATTTTAAATACAGAGTGTATTGAGGCAGGAGATTCAGAGGTTGAGAGGGATTTGAAGATGCTACGCTGCTGGCCTTGAAGAAAGAGGAAGGAACCAAGAGCCAAGGAATCCAGGTGATCCTAGAAGCTGGAAAAGGCCTTGTATCCTTAGGACCTAGCCCAGTACCTGGCGTGTATAAACACTGGATAAATATTTGAAAATTGATTATGCTCTATAGGAGCAAGCAGTAATGGCATCACGAGATCTCCCCCAGTCTTCGTGATAACAGACAATAACTCTGACCAGAAGACCCCTTCATTCATTTTCATTCTTTTACACATTTGCTTTTTTTTTTTTTTTTAATTTATTTTTGGCTGTGTTTGGTCTTCATTGCTGCAAGCGGGTTTTCTCTAGTTGTGGCGAGAGGGGGCTACTCTTCATTGTAGGGCGCAGGCTTCTCTTTGCAGTGGCTTTTCTTGCTGTGGAGCACGGGCTCTAGGCGCACGGGCTTCAGTAGTTCTGGCACGCGGACTCAGTAGTTGTGGCACACGGGCTTAGTTGCTCTGCAGGCATGTGGGTTCTTCCCGGACCAGGGCTCGAACCCGTGTCTCCTGCATTGACAGGCGGATTCTTGCGCCACCAGGGAAGTCCCTGCTATTATTTTCAAGGTGCAATGCCAGACAATTGGGATAAGAGAGAAATCAAAACAGACCTGATCTTTCCCTTAATGATGAGGCTAAGTGGTGCCACCTGCTACCCAGGAGCTTCCTTTTCTGTCACACGGTTGTGCCCAAGTAACCAAAGTGATTGATTGTGGGGCGGGGGGTAAACACAAATTTTTGGTGAAAAATCTTGTTTATATTTGCTATGTCATTTAAACATGGATTTGTAACTGGAAGATGTATATGAGAAGGCTGTTTGTAAGCTCATAGTTATAGGATGTAGTTTTAGTAAGCAGCAGGTCACTATATATAAATTCCATCATTCTCTCCCCAAGGAAAAGAAACAGGTACAAGTTAAAGAAGATCAGACTGGTAGAGACCAGGCCCAGTGACAGGCTTGACCATGGCTCTCTCAGTCAGGTCAAGACTGTGTGTGACTATTTTCTTCTGATTCCATCAAGTAAAAGAATAAATATGAGATATAAACTAGAAAACTAATAGCATCATAGTATTAAAAAGTACAAATATTGCGTAAACAAAAAATAGGGGGGAAACATACACGTGTCATCACACTTATACATGCTGAAAACCTCTCTTGTAATCTTGCTTAATATAGAGGCCTCACTCATGTAAAACAAACTCTAAGAAAATCTAAGAAAAGAACGTGGGCTGCATGGTTTTGGAAACTATATTGCCTTTTGATGAAGGTTTAAGGTTGCCACATTAAAACATATAACATATAGTATTAACATACAATATAGTATGTCACATTTTACATTATGATATATCATATATCATAGCATATAAGGAAAATATCATAAAGAGCCCCATTTAGTGAGATTATATTTATAAAAGAGGCCTTACATACTCTGGATAATGTTTTTTTTTTAAGATTTTAATGTAAATGTGTATTTTATTAAAATGAAGGAAGATTCCATAATCATTAGATTTTTAATGAGCTTTTTTTTCCTCGAGACATGACCTGTTTCGTGATTCTCTCTCTTATATTTCTACTTTTAGCATTCAATTCCCAAACCTGGGTTGAAAAAACCTCAGCATTACATATACGGGGAGGGACAGTAGAAGTGAGGAGCAGTGACAAGGTCAAGGTCCTGAAGTGCGATGCTAGGGAACCCTGTCCCCAGGCTCTGCAGCCCAGGGAGCTCAACACCCTGGAAAGCTGGCCAGAGTTCAGCATGCACTCTACTGCCATCCGCTGTCACCGCTGCTTCAGTCAAACAGGGCAGAGACGTGGAGTCTTAACATCTTTGAGATACCTGGAAAATAGTCCAGTCTAATAAGACAAATCCTCTCGCTTTGTATAACATAGTATCAGTCATTTGTTCCACTTCCTTACCAACAGCTGGTATTTTAAGATACTAGCCATTTTGATGGTTGGGTAGTCGGCGGTATCTCTTGATTTTATTTTGCATTCTCACGATGACTAAGGTTGAGCACTTTTCACATGTGCTGGTTGGTCATTTGCGAGCCCGGTTTTGGGAGATGCATACTTCAGTTTTTTGCCCATTTTTCCATTGGATTGTCTGTCTTTTCCTTATTGATTTGATGAGTTCTTTATTCTGGATGGAATGCTTTGTCAGATATATGTTTATCAATTTTTTTCCTCATATTGAAGTTTGTCTTTTCATTCTTATAATGCTATTTTTTGATGAACAGAGTTCCTAATTTCAACGTAAATGGAAAATTTACATTTACTGTAAATATGCATAACTGTAAATTTAATGTAAATAGTGAAGTCCAACTTACCAATGGTCGGTCTTTTCTGGGTCTTAAGACATCTTGGCCTACACCAATGTTATGAACATATTTTCCAATGTTATCTTCTAGAAGCTTTATCATTTAAACTTTCACATTTAGATCTACCATCTGCCTGAAATTGATTTTTGTGTGTAACATTAGGGTAAAGATTCATTTTTTTCCCTTGTGATATTCAATTGAACATTGAGAAACCACCCTTTCCTCACTGCACTGCATGTCACCCTTGTCATAAATCAAGTGGCTGTATACCTGTGGCTGTTTCTAGTCTCCCTCCCAATGGTCATTTGTTTATCCTTGGGCCACAGCCATGTATTTCTTTTGTAATAATAACTATAATAGAAGGAAAGTTACTTATTAAATCCTACAGACTGCTTTGATTGGGCAGTTTGTCTACTGTTCTAGCACTCCCAGCGATGTGACAGTGTCTTAATACAAGCTCCCAGGGGACTAATCTGGGTCTTTCTTTCATAATTAAATATTCATGGGACTTACTACCACTACTACTACTACTACTATTACATAGCTAACATCTACATAGCATTTACTATGTGCCAGGCACTCTTCTAAGCACCGTACACACGTTAACTCATTTAACCTTCCCAATAACTCTATGAAATAGGTACTATTATCCCCTTTTAGAGATGAGCAAGATACCCCAAACCACCCAGCTACTACGTGGTGGTGCCAGGACTTGAATACAGGCAGTGCGGCTCCAGAGTTTGTGTTCTCAGCCACTATCCTTTACTGCCTTACTGCCTCTCTTATAGGCAATGTATTTTCTTGTGAACCATGACATGCAGCCAGGCAGTCTCCTAGCCCATGGACCATCAATTATACCAGAGCCATCTGACTGTGGAAGGTCCCCTCTTGCACCTCTGTCCATTCACTTACTCTTCGGGGTACTGAGTATTCATTTGTAGGTAGGCTGGGAAACTTAGCTTGGTTAAACTCTGCATACACTGTGGCTTGATGTAAAAGCCTTTAATGATATGGCTCCTGTTTTCCTTTCCAACCATCTCCCTCCAAAACCCCCAAATGTACTGTTGTGTGTTCCTTTACGGGATAGTCAGTCAGCTTCGGCCACAAGAAGAGACACAGTAGAGGCTCAGGAAAGCAAAGTTTATTATACTCACAGGTCAGAAACAGGAGGCACCCATGCCATGCAGAGCCACATGGGGAAGCACCAGTGTTGGTCAGGAGGCAAAGGGACAGGAGCGAGGGAAGAGCCTAGGCCATGGCCTTTATTAGTTTCTGCATTTCTGCAGGAAAGGCAAGGCAGGGCAGGGTAACAACTTAGAACTGGTTACTTTGAATAATTACAGCAGGCTCTAAGCTATAGGAGTGGTCCCTGGTTGCCTGGTACCTGGTCCTGGGATGACTAAGGCAGAGGAATATTGCTTCCAGTGGGGGTAAGGGCCAGATGGTGCAGGTATGGCTCTGGATTGGTGAGTTTGCATATCAGAGGCCTGCTTCTGTGTGGGTCCTTTGCTACCTCTAAGAATTGGCTAGTCCCAGCAGGGCAGTCTCTCCCCAGTCTGAAAAAAATGTTAAGATGTTAAAACATCATAATATACAGAATATTAAAAACATATATATAAACAATATATGTATTCCGTATTCAAACAATCTGTAGTAGCCAATGGCCATGTGCTTCACCTCAGAGCATATATTGTTCCTTGCTTTGATTGCACTTGTCTTATCTTTAAATCTTAGATCAAATACCACTCTGTCAGGTCAAAGCCCTGATGATCAGAGATGCGGTTACGAGCTTTCCTCACATCACACCCTAGTGGCTGCAGCACTTTTCAGATTGCTGTAATTATGGTTACTATACCTGTTTCCTCTACTAATTGTCTTACCCTTCTGAGGGGCCAGGGAGTGGGAATGGGTGGAAATGTTGCTTGAATGAATGTATAAATGAATAAGCAAATGAAATAAACCCTCCCTTCCAGAGACAACATTCCACTCTCTACTCTTTTCTAATCTGTACCACAAACCACACCTACAAAATGGGGTAACAGCTCCTTCTTGCCTCCTTTCACTAAAGGTCTGACATCTACCAAGGCCTCTTCCTTGTTGAGGCTGGGGTGACTGAGGCAGAAGTAAGGTCCAGGATTTTCATTACTTAGTTACTGAAATCAGTAATCTCAGTTTTGATATCATAGAATTAATTTATTAGCAAGATAGAATATACATTTGAAGGCACATATTTCAAACTAAAATATTTTAAAATTCCAGTGTTCATAGTTTACCATTATAAGCCTATCTTAATGAATTAATCCTTACAAGTGGTAAGCAAAGGATATTATTTCCATTATAAAGATGTGGAGTGAAGCTCAAAGATGCCAAACAACTTGGTGTAAAGTCACAAAGCTAGTAAGTGACAAAGGGCAAAATTCTAATTCAAATCCACGGCTTCTGTTACTAAATTTGGAGCATTTTTCCATTAAGCCACACTGCTCTTCAACTTACATTTATTTCCTCTCAGCTTTTATTGTCAATGTTTACCAACAACAAAAAGGTACATGTTTCATGCGTGCAAGCACTGTGTTAATGGTCATTTTGAATGCTTCTCAATCTAGGTAAACAGCAGAGCCTTCTCAAAAGGCAGTTTGCTAGGGCAGCAGTATGAAAGAAGTAAGCGAGTATAAACATCTCAAATAGAGAGACTAATCTGCAGAATTATTTCAAGGGCCTATGCATTTCTAAGGAGTATAGGGCTTCCCTGGTGGCACAGTGGTTGAGAATCTGCCTGCTAATGCAGGGGACACGGGTTCGAGACCTGGTCTGGGAAGATCCCACATGCCGCGGAGCAACTGGGCCTGTGAGCCATAACTACTGAGCCTGAGCGTCTGGAGCCTGTGCTCTGCAACAAGACAGGCCGCGATAGTGAGAGGCCCGCACACCACGATGAAGAGTGGCCCCCACTTGCCGCAACTAGAGAAAGCCCTCGCCCAGAAACGAAGACCCAACACAGCCAAAAATAAATAAATAAATTTATTAAAAGAAATAAATAAATAAGGAGGATAGAAAGCACAAAGCAGCTTGTAAAGAACCTCTAGGTGAACCTAGGGTTATTATGAAATGACCAAGAGATTTATCAAATGTTTCTATGTAATCAGTAAAATTAAGGATATAATATACAAAGTACAGTGGGTTGGTTTTACAGAAATAGACAAAAGATTATGGGTCTAGTAGAAAATTAAGCACATGATCACAAAGTTTAAACCGTGGAAATATGAACACAAGAGTCAACAGTATATGAAAACCTGTATACCCTTTTATGTATCTAACCAAAATAAAAATAATATTGTACAAAACTACTTTCAAATGATTTTTTAAATGTCTTTTCTCTGTCTTAATTTATCAGCAGGTGAGCCAACGGATCATATTTTTTGAAATTTCCACTTAGATACATTCACACGAATATTAACTTCTTTTATGTAGAATGAGAGTCGTATTTCTTTCATCAGCTTCTGAGTAGGTGGCTTTAAAACTCCATGCTGGTACATTTACTTATCTCTGAGGCTTTTAGAAAGGCATTTCTGTACTGTGACCCTTAAGAAACCAGAGTTTCAAATCCTCAACTTATTAGCCTCCCCTCTTCTCAGTCATCCTCAAGATTCAGAGAATGTAAAGGATTCAGCTTCAGCAATGGCTGGGGACACCCGCCCCAATACTGTTGTATTCCTAAATGCTATTTCATAAAATACATATTAATAAAACAGGAAAGAGAAACACCAAATGTTTTATTCTATATTTTCAATTCAGTAATATAAACAATATTTACATAGCATTACATTTAAGTATTTACACATTAACATAGAAGGCAGTAAGAAATGTTGCTTTGGGGGTTAATGACCACTATACTTGAAATAAGGTGACTTTCAAGTTCATGGTACACAATGAAAAGGATTATTAAAGAGCATATTGAAGAAAAATAATATCATGGAAAACTATTAGCTACATGGCTCAGGATTTACATTAATTATATTTTGGCTCCTCATATTTTTTTCCTTATTTAAAAAAAAAATACTAGCCTACTAACTTATGAAGCCTAAGTTTACTTTCAATAAATCACCTTGTTAACATAACTTACAGTTTGTTATTTACAATCTTTAAACATAATTGAAGAGCAAAGTTTTGGGAGTGCTCTTAAAATGTTAAGTAATGAATAAATGTATAAAAAGCTATACTGAGGAAAATGTCACATATTACAGCTCAATAATGTAAATGGTATTAGAGATATAAACATACTTCATGGAAAGAGTATATTGACCTAATAATACAGGTATACAAAGGAATGACTATGTACCATTTCACGAGGTGCCTATTATTCCAATAGTGAATCAGTCCACTGCCAAACAGGGTGAACAATTAAAATGAGGCAAATTGATTCAGCCCATATACAATTTCAAATTTCTAAGTAAACTTGAAAATATTTTCAACATTTATTTAACCAGAAAATATGTAAAACAAAATACTGAATTGAAAACTAGGCTTGAAATTGGAATCAAAATTCTTTTTCAGTGTGAGAAAATATAGGCAAATCTAGTTCATAAAATAATCTACAGAGACAAATGATGGGGACTGTTTTGAATATCATTAAAAAAATGTTATGCTGAAAGCAATATTTAGATTTTTTTTTTGTCCCATTGTCAGAGCTATCTAGTCTATAAGCTGGTGAATTAAATACCATGCATAATAGGAAAATAATATTTTCCACTGTATCACACTACATGTTCACAAGGCAAGTTATGTATCTACAAGTTATAAAAATAAATCTTTCTGTAGATTAAAAAATAAAAATAGAATAATTTGTATTACAAGTTTTAAAAAATATGGCAAACTAACCTGATAATCATGACTTTGTTTTTGCCATGATTATAATTGTCTTTATCTATTCAATAAATTAAATCAGAAATCTTTGATCCACCAGTGTTTTGGATGCCAAATTCTTCTGTCCTACTGTATTACGAATAAATCTAAAAATCTGAAAAAAAAGTAAAACAATTCAGAAGGAAAAAAATATATATAAAGGAAATTAATTGTGCACATCAATTAAAATATCTAAATTAAACTAGCTAATTCTCTCAACTATTTATTTTCATGTATCAGACATCTGAATTCCATGGCAATACACAAAATTATTTCAAGACTATTATCATCTTTCATAATACTGAAGCAGTGTGCGTCCCTATTCAGAATATATTTTTATAAATTAATAATACAAATCCCCTTAGGTTCACAGGAATATACTTTTAAATATTTGGCAAGACAAGTTTCCTCTAGCTCTAAAAGCTATGGAAACGTCAAAAGAACTGTTAGGAACAGAATTTGTTCTAATTCTAGATCGCTATCAAAAACTAATATATCTTATTAACTCATATACTTCTTTGACATAGTGGGGAATATTTGGGTGTTATGAATACTAACATTTCTAGAACAAATTTGGTTTTTCTTGACGTCTCCATTTCAGGCTCCACACCCATCCACGCAATTGTTTTCTAATCCAAGCAGATAGGGGATGTGTGAGAGTTACAAGTTAAAGTGGCTGAGCCTCAGCTACATCTCAGAGCTTGCCTTTTTGTTACAGTAACATCTGGTGCACAGGGTGAATGGGACTCTAATTACTGCTCACTGCTGGCATGTAGGAGAGATGGGTAATTTAAATGTCTTCCTATTAGGTTCCTTTCACATTTGCTCAAGCAACTTATGCCTTCCCCGAGACCTCAGTACTTCATTGAACCTGAAGGAAAGTGTAGAATGAACCTCGTTGAAATGTTTTTCCTTTTTTTGGCAGGGAGAATCATATTCTAAATCTTTATAAATTCCTAGTGAGAGTATACATTGTTACTCTCTGCTATAAAAATAAATATCTACTTCTAACATACTTCTTTTAAATGAAACCCAGAAAAAATTCTTAAATTTACCTCTTGCTGTAGGTACGTAAGGAAGGATGCTAAAATAAAATTTTGGCAAGCCAAATCCACAACACAGAAGAACATCAGATCATAAATAAGAAGAGTGGCTTCATTTCCATAATACAGAACACTGCTGAAAGAATAACTTTCATCTATCAAAAAAAGCAATTTGTAAGACATAAATTAGAAATTTAAAAATAGAATAAACCTGTGATAAATTTCTGGTGATAAAACTTGGATATTTAAAAACAACTAGTTACTATAATACTTCATGGCTATTGTATGTCAATTATACCTGAATTTAAAAAAAGAAAAAAATACTTCATGGTTTACAAAAAATAATGGGTATTAAAATTTGCTAATCTAAAAGGTTAATCAAAGAACTCTGCTCATAAAAAGTAGTTTTATCATTTGCACCAAGGGTTGTAATTGCTAGTAGTTTAAGTACACAGTCAATATCTTTCAATGATCAGGTAATGAATATCCCTTCTCTATTTGTTTATATAACTAAAGGCTAAAGAATCTTAGAAAGATTCTCTGAGATAGATTAAGTTTAAAAAGCAAAACACACTTTTCTGTACAGCAGAGAATTAACACAGCATTGTATATCAACTATACTTCAATTAAAATAAATAAATGAAAAGCAAAACAAAACCAGCAAGGACTAGAATAGTGTGCTATAATTTATGTCTCAAGTAGTCCCCTAAGGTTCTTCTCTGAGACCTTTTCTCTTCTCACTCCCCAAGTAGGGGTTCATCCTTTTTGGGATGTGAACACCCTTTTAAGATTCTAATGAAAGCTACAGACCCTTTCACGAGAGGAAGTGGGGGAAGTACACATATACAAATCTTGCACACAATTTCAGGGAGGTACAGAGAATCACTTCAGTGATTCAGCCGCCCATGGATACCCAGTTAGGACCTCTTGTTCTATACAAGAGGACATCTGGCTTGCTGTTAACATTCTTTTTTGATCAGGGAGTTAGTTATAGGAATATATTCAGTTTGTGAAAATTCACTGGCCATTAAGCTATATCCTTACAAGATATGCACTTCTGTACATATAGTTGTATACATATTTTTAAAAAATAAACAAGCCAGCAATATGCACTCTTCGTGGGTGACCTTTCACTGCCATCGCTCCAGCAATGATCTCATTTGATGAGACTCCCCAGCTTACTGTGTGCCTTTACTTTCTCCTAAGATCCAGTCCCCCAGTTCCTTACATTTAATGGCTTACTGGACATCTCTTCCTAGATGTCCCAAAGGTACCTCAAGACACAACATATTCAAAACCAAATTCATCCTCTTTCCTTCAAAACCTGGTCCTCCATCTGCACTTCCTGTCTCAGAGAAGGGTGGCACCACCACCAACCACCTAGTCACAAAAGCTGGAAATCCGGATGATTTTTGACTACTCTTTCTCTCCTACGCTCTTTTCCTTAACATCTCTGGCAATCTTTTCTTCTTCTTTATCCTCATCACTACTGCCTTAGCTCATATTCTCCTAATTTCCCAATAGAGATGAAGAAATTGTTGATGATGATTGTACATCTTGATTTTTTTACTTTCTTGTAGAATAATTATCTTTTATATATTTGTTTCTTGCTATTGATACATGACATAATAAAATGGGACACAGAAAACTACTATAATTCCTTGAAGTTAACTAAGTTCATTATGTTTCCTATATAAAAGTATAAAATCAAAAGACAGGAATTACAAGCATGTTTTTTCAAACTTGGAAAATAATAATCAAGTTCAGCAAAGGCATTTGAAGGGTACCATTGTAAAAGATGCTTTTTTCCATTGGTTCCATGAATTCCATTCCAAGAATTCTTTCAAGAAGCAATTTATCTTTTATAAAGTAGTCCATTTCCTTATGAACCTAATATAAAAAACGAGAGTCATTTCAAAAACAGCAGTGAAATGAATGCTTCCCAATTTTTGTAAAATCAGAAGGAGAGAAAAAGAAAAATGAATAGGACACAAAGAAAATCAAGACAATTTACTACGCTGGACTTTATAACAAAATACTCTTTAAGAATGTTTTAAATTTTAAATGCTATTAGTAGTACTTAGGACTAGATATACTGAAAATCAATTTATAACAAGCTTTTTAGGAATACAATCATAGCATATTTCTACAATAAATAATTGATAATATTTGTTAAGTAACAAAATTCCAGTACAGACATATTTTAAGGTAATCATCATGCTAATAGACAGGTAAAAATCTTTTCCTTTTATATAACTTAACTCCATTCCTAAGCCACAGTATTAGTTTTTACAGCAAAAACAAACAAACAAACAAAAAACCCCACAAGGCATAAGTCCATTGACTTGGTTGACTGAAGAAATAATTGACACTCCTCGTTAACTTTTTTAAAATTGCATTTTGATTCTAGCTTAAAAATAAATGATGATACATACATGATCGATGAAAGAGCCAAGAAATTTATTCATAGTATGATATGCTTTTATACTCTGCTCAAAAGTACTTCCTGATGAACTCAATAGTCTAGCAGGGCCATTTTTCTAACGTGAAAAAGAGACAAGGATAAATGCAACATGCCTTACATCCTTGGTATCTAAATAACATGAAATACTGACAAAATATATGTGAATTGTACTTTATACAAACCCTTGTTAGTGTCTCATGGATTCTGTCATACTGTTGTCTCATTTGGCTAGAAATAGCAATTTGAAAAGTTTGACCATCTGTATTGGGTATCAAACCTCTTTGGCTACACAAATTTTCCTGAAAAGTTAAAAAATTTAAATTAAGATCAAGATTATGAAAATTTTGCCTATCTTAAAAAGAAAATACAATATTTAACATTACAAGATTTGGAAGCCAACTGAAATTGTACTGAACTATTATATTTGAGACAATGAGAGTCCAACAGTATTCAAGGTTCCCACTCCCCTCTAGGTTTTACTAATTTCTATTTCGTCATACTTCCTTGCAGGTGCTGTATCATCTCCTTTACTCTGCCTACTTAAAAAAAACCTCATACTAAGTTCACTGTATATTGATATTCTTAGTTTTTTTTTTTTTAAAGGGCTTCAAATGCTTGGCTTTTTATTTATTTATTTATTTATTTATTTATTTATGGCCGTGTTGGGTCCTCATTTCTGCGTGAGGCCTTCCTCCAGCTGTGGCAAGCGGGGGCCACTCTTCATCGTGGTGCACGGGCCCCTCACTATCGCGGCCTCTCTCATTGCAGAGCACAGGCTCCAGACGTGCAGTAGTTGTGGCTCACGGGCCCAGCCGCTCCGAGGCATGTGGGATCCTCCCAGACCAGGGCTCGAACCCGTGTCCCCTGCATTAGCAGGCAGACTCTCAACCACTGCGCCACCAGGGAAGCCCATTCTTAGCTTTTTTATAATTAATTTATTGCTCTTTAATAAATGACAAAAAGTCTAGTCCTAGAATTAGCTACTTTTATAAATGGTCTTTTTTGTTTTCTAAACACTTTAATATGCTTCCTTAATTAATTCCAATAAAAAAGGTAGTGATACATGACCCAATGGTTAATGTTATAGACCAGATATCTATTTCATCTTTTTTAAATTATTATTATTATTTTTACATCTTTATTGGAGTATAATTGCTTTACAATGGTGTGTTAGTTTCTGCTTTATAACAAAGTGAATCAGTTATACTCAAGTCTCTTTGACACGACTTGAATCCTGAGAACCATATGCCTGTCAGTTTGCCCTACCCCCGACCTAGCCAATTCTCATAGATGCTTTAGGGTTCAGCATAAGTATTCTTGCCTCCATTCTCAATTTTATTTGCCTACTCTGGAGCTTAACATTCTCCTCCTTTATCTAAACCTAAGCTGGAAACATAATATAACACTTGGTTTTCTACTGACTTAAAGGCAGTCTATGTGTAGTGAATTTCTCTATTAAAAAAAAAAAATTTTTTTTCCTGATTAAAAAAGCACATGCTGCTACAGATAATTTATAAAATATGGAGAAATACAAAAAAAGAAAAAAAATCACCTATAATCTGAACACCAAGAGATACAGGTATTTTAAGGTATTTCATTTCCTGTTGTTGTCTAGGCATATACATATAGATGGCATAAAACTGGGATCGTACTGATTTCTTTTTCACTTAACATTATATCCTCAGCAACTCCCCATGTCATTAAATGTTCTATAAAACATGATTTTTAATGTTTACCTAGGGTTTCACTGTATAGGTAAACCAATTTACTTAATATTCTCCCATTTTTACGTATTTTTTGCCCTTATAAATTAAGCCCTGTGATGAAGATCCTGAACCTAAGTAGTTTTTCACACTGCTAATTATTTCCTTGAGTTAGATTAATAGAATCAGTAAGTCAAAGATAATGAACTCTTTATTTTTTTAATTTTTGGCTGCATCAGGTCTTAGTTGCAGCACGCTGGCTCTTCCTTGTGGTGCGTGGGCTTCTCTCCAATTGTGGCATGCAGGTTTTTCCTCTCTCTCGCTGTGGTGTGTGGGCTCCAGAGCACATGGGCTCTGTAGTTTGCGGCATGCGGCCTCTAGTTGAGGCACGTGAGCTCAGTAGTTGTGGCACGTGGGCCCAGCTGTCCCGTGGCATGTGGGACCCTAGTTCCCCGACCAGGGATTGAACCCGCGTCCCCTGCACTGTAAGGTGGATTCTGTACCACTGGACCACCAGGGAAGTCCCAAAGATAATGAATTCTTAAAAAACTCTTGCCAAATGCTTTCCAGCGTTTGTAAAAATGTATTCTGAGACGAGTGCCCATTTCACCCTGTCCTTGATTCTACTAACTATTAGCTTTTTTTTAAAAAAGTTTGGTAATTTGAAGAAAGTAAAAATGTTGTTTTTACATTCATTTCTTTTATGATTTATGAGGTGAATATTTTTTAGACGTTTATTAGTCTCTTCTGTTTATTTACATATTAAAAAAATCTTTTTGTCCTTTTTCCATGGGAATTTTTTGTTTTGTTCTGTTTTGTTTTTGTTTTTTGGCCACGCTCTGCGGCATGCAGGATCTCAGTTCCCCAACCAGGGATTGAACCTGTGTCCCCTGCAGTGGAAGTGTGGAGTCTTAACCACTGGACCACCAGGGAAGTCCCTCCACTGAGGTTTTAACTTAATTTGCTTACTGATTTATATGACTTTCAATAGCTATCAATATGTTTGTCATATTTACTATGAGAATTTTACCCCATGTCTTTTATTAATATAATTGTTGTCTACACAAATGTTCTACATTAATAAAGTAAAATCAACAAATGTTACTTTTTGATGCTTTCTGTATTTTATGCTTAGATTGTCATCTCCCAATCTGAAATATTCTTTTCTAGGTTTTCATAGTTTCATTTTTAAATTTAACCTTTCAGTCCAGGTATAATTTCTAATAGTTAAACAACTGATTCAGTTCAATGTATTAAACAAATTGTTCTTCTCTGAGATGTTGTTATAATCTATTAAGTTCTTGCAAGTCACAGGTATAGTCCCTTAATCAATAAATCCTCTTGGTTTTTCCTCTTAAGTACATATTTTTCTTTTTAAATTTTCTTATGGAAGTTCTCTAATATACATAGTAGAAAGAACAGTAAACCATCCATCACCCAACTTCAACAATTAGCGACATTTTACCAATTTTCATCTATCCTCCCAACTTTTTTCTTTTAAAGCAAACCCCAGATACCATGTTATTTCATCTGCAAATACTTCTGTATGTATCTCTAACCAATAAGGCCTTGAAAAAAAATGCCATTTTCACACCTAATAAAATTAATCTTTCCTTAATATAATTTAGTCTTTAGTCTATTAAATCTCCAAGATTTTTCCCAAAGATTTTTTTATAGTTGGTTTGTTTGAATCAGGATCCAATCAAAGTCTACATATTGTATTTGATTATTTTTTTTTCTTAAATTTCTCTTATATCTAACAGTCTTCTTCCACCACCACCACCACTTCTCCTTTTCTCTTCATGCCTTTGATTTGTTGGAGACACTGGGTCGTTTGTCCTGTGAGACATCCTAACATTTTGCATCTGGCTAATTGCTTCCTGTGGTATTATTTTGTCTCTATCCCCTCTATTTCCTGTAAACTGGTGGTTAGATCTAGAGGCTTGATTACATTTAGGTTCAATTTTCTTAGGCAAGAATATTTCATGGGTGATATTATGTACTTCCCTACTGCATCATAACAGGAAGTGCATAATGTCAGTTTTCCTAACTTTTACTTGTAGTAAGGTTGAGCCAGTGTGTTCAGATTATATCAACCTGATTCCTCATTATAAAGTTCCCTGTCATCCTTCACTTAATTTTTAGCATCCATTGATGACTGTAGCCTATAGGCATTAATCCATTAGTCATTACAAAACGGTGATTTTCTAACTTAGAATTCCTTTTACTTTCTTCCAACAGAAAGATCTTTCCCTCATGAATTATTTGGTTACTTTGAAATACAGTTCATAAAAGAACTGTAGGATGGAATTTGATTCATTCTCTTTCAGTGTTCAGGATAATGAGCTGGTATCCTAGCAACTTTCAAAAGTAACCAATGAGGATTTTTTAAAAAGATTACTACAAATCCCAGATTAAGAGAAACCATCTCTCAACTTAAAAAACAAAAAGATATAAAATACATTCATACCGCTTCTCTTTTAAGATTCATATTCATTTCTTCCATATTAGTATCAGCATGCCCATGTACTGATCTACCATGAATGTAATAACCAAAACATCTGTGGGATAACAGAAACACTGATATCTATCAAAAGAGAAGAAGAAGCAGTTAGCAACTCAACTGCAAAACAATAAAAATTAAGTTCTTCTTAAAATTGCTTCCTTTCTCTCAAAATAATGAGGGTTGAATTCTTGGAAAACATATAAAGAGAATAATAAGATAATAAAGGATAATGAGGTTATTTTAAAAAGTAGATGCAAAAGAGACTGGAGACACTCCCAAGAAAGGAAGAAACAGGGTTGATATATGAAAACTTTTCAGGGACTTCAGGTGAACTGTTTGGTGGCATAAGCAATTCATAATTAAGAAACTGCAAATAAAGAAGGAAAAATTAAGACAGTAAATATTAAATTGTAGCTTGTTATAACCATCTCTGGAATTAACCACCAGTGGAAATCAGACTAAAAATACAATCATAGCAAATCACTTTTAAAGCCTCTCTTAGTGTACTCATGACCTTTAAAAAGGGAGAAATAACAGTTGCAAGATAAAGTCAGAAAGTACTTACATTGCTCATACAGCACAAATCAACAAACTGTCGAATTTTATCTTCTACAAATCTCTCATAAAAGACAGCAAAGAACACAATCTGAAACATTAAGCCAAGTTTATGTTTATTAGATTTTAGGATTTAATTTTCTTTCATAGCCACAGTATAGTGTCATAAGAAAAAAGAAGTTCCAACCAAGAACATAGTGGCCAATAACAATTCCTGTGGGATAAAATCCTAGTTATCATTTCTGATTCTTCTGTCAAAGGAAGAATGCTTTGCAATTGTGTTAAGATTCACTGAGGGAGCTTATTTTGAATTTAAAAAACTTTTCTGTGTCATTAAAATAAGATAGGACAAACACAGGGGGAGGAAGTAAGGGGCTTTAAAAGCTTTAGGATAAACCAATGCATTAATGGCCAGATTTAGGTCTGGTTCTGCAATTCCGCTCATCTCCTAAATTCAAAAAGCCACTAGAAAAATTGCTGTTTTTCAAATTAATCTTCTCTGATAGAGTAGCACATAAAAAGCATATGTCAAGTATTCTGTTTCAACTACAGAAAATGTGTTAAACATTCAAATGGAATGGTTTCAAGTGTTTTCTTAGATAGATTTAATAACAATACTACAAAGGGAAGTTTTATAAATCACAAGAGAAAAGTTTACATTGTAGGCCTTCTTAGATCCACTTCAGAGAAGGATAACATTTCCTAACCACCCAATTCAAAGCTGTCGCCTGCTGTCGCATTCCTAACTTCCATTCCCCTTACCTCCCCCTCTACTCACTATCTCATCTCCCTGCTGATGCCCTTCACAGCACTTGTCACAGCTGTGGCTTGTTCTTGTTACAGCATATCTTTGAGCTCAGCACAGTGCCTCGCACGTAACACGTACTCAGATATGTAAAAGAATATAGCAGGTGAACACTGAGAAAACTTTCCTAAATAGTCTCTGAACACATTTTAAAACTCCTTTAAATGACATGAAAAACAGTAACATTCAAAGTTTAAAAACTAAGAGATGCCACTTAAAAATTGAAGAAGCTGGGTTTGGGGAAATATAAGGAGTGAACAATAAAGCCTAATATTATGAGAATCAAGAAGATTTTGTATAGACAAATTTATGGAACTGTAATAGGCTAAAGGAACTTTTATGGATATTTTAGGAATAAACACTGATAGTTTGAGAATGTGACCATGGTATCAAATGACAGCAAAGTGAGAAACAAAGAACGAGGTTAGACGGTAGTGCCCAAGACAGCTAGTTGCTGCCTGAACAATCCTTTCCCTTCCCCTTAGTGACAGACCCCTTCTTTGAGGGGGTCTACCCAGCTGACAGTGCAGTGAAGTGTGGCCATGTGACCAAGTTCTGACCAAGGAGATGTCAAAGACACTTCTGAAAGGGCTCTCAAAGAGGAGAGGGTGAGCGTCCATTGCACTCCCCGGATTGGCAGGCCCACCAATCTGCACACAGGACCAGACCCCGGCCCTTATGGTCGTTGAGTTTGGGCTGCCCTTGCTCCACTGCCCACCTCCTCATCCAGTCATGCTGGAGCATCTGAGCTCACTGCCCACACAAATGGATTACAAGGGCCAGAAGCTAGCTGAACAGGGGTTTCAGGGAATTATTCTTTTCTGCAATATTTGGATTTATCGATGGGTATGTGGCTGAACAGTCTGGGTGGACTACAAAGTTATGGCAGGATTTGCTTTTTCGTGTTTGCTGACATTTTCCTTCATGGCCCATTTATCACTGACACCCCCTCAAGTGGTTCGAGACTTGCTCTGTTTGAGACTCCGGCACACAAGACAAGAAACCAGGGGAAAGAAAAATTAAGAGGCATGCTAAAAATAACTGATAGGGGTTTTCATGATTCAGCTTTACTACTTTACCTGCTTGTGTTTCATGTGAAATGAGCTAAATTGTTTTCATACCTGAAACGTGAGCTAAAAACCACCTATGCTCAGCTATATATAAATTTTGTTCTCTTTATATTTTACTTCTCAGTTGGGTTTTGATTTATAAAACTTTTAGACTTTCTCTTAATAATCTTCCTCTGAAATGCAGAACAGAAAACAACACAAGTATGCAAACTTTCTTGCAGGTCTACAAAATAAGGAAGAATAAATGCCTCATAAATGATAATACAATTTAACTATTACAGTTTCATAATTTATTATGAGTAGTTAAGCTGTTTTAATGTTTTCAGTTAAAACTCATAGTGAACAAATAAAGAGGAAAGGGTGAGGTCTTCTCCCCTGGCTCACCCCTGCAACTCCATCAGCCATTACGGACTGCGAGGTGACCTTAGAGGTGAAGTCCTGAGGGGCAGAGCAGAACAACAGGCATCTGGGCCTGACAGCAGCCACCCTGCTGGCCCTGCATTGCCAACCTCTGCTCTTCTTTCTCACAGGAGACAGAAAAGTCACTTTTATTTCAGCCACTGCTATTTGGGGTTTCCGTATTGTTGTACTCAATCAATACGAAAAGCTTCAGATGGTATTCCTTTAAATTCTCTACACCCAGATAAATCTCATCTATTCACAAAAACTTATATTGGTATATGTAAAAATAAATATTTTCTTACTATTATACTGATGATAAACATCAAACCCCATAATACGGTTGACAGACAGTAACTAGACTTATCATGGTGATCATTTTGAAATGTATAGAAATATCAAATCACTATGCTGTGTTCCAGGAACTAACATAGTGTTGTAGGTTAATTATACATCAAAAACAAACAGACAAATGAACAAACTCTTAGAAGAAGAGATGAGATTTCTGGTTACCAGAGGTGGGGGCTGGAGGGGGAAGGGGGGGAACTGGATAAGAACAGTCAAAAGGCACAAACTTCCAGTTATAAGATAAATAAGTACTAAGGATGCAATGTGCAACATGATAAATTAACACTGTTTTAGGTTATACATAAAAATTAAGAGAATAAATCCTAAGAGTTCTCATCACAAGGGAAAAATATTTTTTTTTATTTCTTTAATTTTGTATCTGTATGAGATGATGGATGTTCACTAAACTTATTGTGGTAATCATTTCATGATGTGTGTAAGTTAAATCATTACGCTGTACGCCTTAAACTTATACAGTGTTGTATGTCAGTTATATCTCAATAAAACTGGAAGGAAAAAAATCAAACCCCATATTCTTTTAATCAAATTTTATTTCAAATCCTAATTTCTGTTTCTTTTTCTTTTCCAATTGTCAAACTATCCCTCACTAGCTCTATCCTATAGCTTCAAGTTTGAACAAGTCTCACCAACTTAAAATAAATGCAAATTTAAAGAGTCTATTCTTAAGTTTCAGAATGACACCTGAGTCCAATTCTGTAGGAATTTTGGGATTTCAATCCCAAAGATCGTTTAAAATAAGCTTTTAAGGCAAATATTTGCTCTCCAGTTTACACGAAGTTCAACCTATTCTTTCTAGAGGTCCCACCTTCATTTGCTTACTTAAAAGTTAGAGAGATCTTAATCAAACAGAAAGCCTTTTTCCACTCATGGGAGTGTCTGTAAGCAAGAGAAAGAAATGCAGAGATCAGAGTTAAGCGCTGTAGCTGCTGCTTCTTTCTTTTCTTCCTTCATTCTTTTTTTTAAAGCTTTAAGAAGATAAGGGAAGTAAGCACAGAAAAGATCCTCTGCTAGAGCCCTGGGACCTGAGAAGATTTATTTTTAGTTTCAGCTATTTCAATAAATATTTCAGAGAAGATTTCAGAAGGGGTACTGGTTTTTGAGAGGTTTAATGATATATAAATAAATGTAAACTATAAGTTATATTTCAAAAGAAAAGAAAAGATTAAGGGTACCTTAGCAATTCCTATCATTATATATAAACTAAATCCTGTGACTAGAAAGCTGCAGACTCTGAAAGACCCTTCAGAGACCCACTATTGAGAAGAAATGGACTCTGAAATCAGATTGCCTGGGTTCAAATTCCAGTTCTGCCAATTTCTAATTGCAGGACTTTAGGCAAATATTTAACCTTTCTGTGCCTCAGCATCCTCAGCTATAAAATGAGGATACTAAAAGAATCTATCTCTGAGGGCTACTATGAAGATTAAGTAAGTTACTTTGTGTAATGCAGTAAATTAACACAGTGCCTAGATTATCATACTATGTAAAAATTAGCTATTAGTTATTATTATTGTTGTTCTTGTCACCTTCTTTATACTATAGAAATCATGTTGTGGTCAATATTTGAGGATTAGCATGTAAACAGAGTTAAAAATATAGAGAGGCAATGTTGCTTAAAAGAACAATCTCTTGTTACCTGTATAATTCCAATGACTAGCCAAAGAGCGGTAGACACCGCATATCTCAAAATGCGGCTATAAGGAGCTATGTAGCTAGGTGGGCTTCTGGAAAGACTAGAAGATGAGTCCATTAATGCTAAGTTCTTGAATCCCACAACCTGAAATAATAAGAAAAAATAATTTAAACAGACATAAAGAAAACTCCTCTAGTCTGAAAATAAGACCCTCCTCTCTACCCCTTACCTTGAAAAACTAAAGTATTCAAGTTTGTATAAATGGTAGAAAATCTAGATAAAAATAATTATCCAGTATTTTAATTACAAAGTATTTAATACAAAATATTTAGCTAGTTCATTTGGTATTCTCTTCAATATGACTAAAGGCCAAATATAACATTATCATATACACAGACAAAGCTCAAAAATTTCTGTCAAGAGAATAAAGCTTTCTTCAGTAAACTACCAATGAACAACCAGTATTTCATGAGTTTTAACATATGCCAGGAACTATGTAAAATACCTTTTATACTTTAAAACAGTATTTTCCAAAATGTCTTTTGAGGAAGATACCGTCTTTGATAAAAGGAAACCATGATCAAATAAGTTAAGTTAGTATATTATACTCACCTCCATGCCTTTCACCCTCATAGAATAAAAGCTCTGGAAAGTTTTATGGTAAAGGAATCTACATGACTTTATTGAATCCAGTGTTTTCCAAACTTACTTCATTATAATACTTTTTTCTCACATAACACCTTTTAAAGCTTTAAAAAACACTACTATAAATGAATTTTTGAGACAGTGTTCATATATCCTAGGGACACACACATTCCTCTAGGTTTAAAAAGGAAAGGAAGGAGAAAAGTGGGAAAGAAGGAAAAAGGAAGGCAGACATACAAGTTAATAATTCATACGTAACCTTACTTAAGCAGCTAATTCTAGAGAAAACCTGTTACTCATACAGTTTCCATATTTCAGTCTCATATTCAGTACTGAATACTTCTTTAATAATTCTACTCAGACCCATGAAATAACTGTAAAGGGATCATAAGCATGTACCCATTCAGTGTGTCTTGTTAAGCTACAGCCCCAGCTCTTAAGACAGAACACAGTCCATAGTAGGTGTTCAATGATAATTTGTTAGAAAATTTCAACCTTCTAATAGTGGTTCTAATACAGGAGTGAGAATATGAATAATGGGGTGGGGGTTTCTTAAAATACAGATACTTGAGCTTGCCTCAGAGCTACAGAATTGAACATAATCTCGAGGGGTGAGGTAAGGCATAGGTATTCTGCAAAAGCTTCCTATGGGGTTCTGCTACAAACCAGTGGTTTAAAAATCACTCCTTACCTACAGTAGACAAATTCAAAGAGACAGAAAGTAGAATGGTGGTTTCCAGGCGCTGGGGAGAGGGGAGAAGACGGAGCTGTTGTTTAATGGGTACAGAGTTTTAGTTTTGCAAGATGAACAGAATTCTAGAGACTACTGCACAACAATGGAAATGTACTTAACAGTACTGGACTGTATACTTAAAATGATTAAGATGGTAAATTTCATGTTATGTGTGTTTTTTCATGGCTTGATTACAATATTTTAACCTTTAGAAAACTCTTCCACTGACATGAAAACTTAGCTGGAATTATATTAACATTTATGAGGTACCCATAAGTCGTATACAATTACATCAAACAGTTTATACCTCCAAAAGGAAGAGGACAGTAAGTACTTGAAAGAGTGGGTTAATTTTTCTCACAGTCTGAATTTCATTCCATTCATTTGCCACAAAATATGTTCTCCATATGCTTACTGGAACGGTAGCACTCCGAACACCACCCTCACCTGGTTGGGGGGATAAAATGAGTAAAAGCGTTTCACCTTCTTTGCTCTACAATGGTGGCAAAAGAATCTTGGTACAAATGGTTACTTTCATTACCTTCAACAGCTTTAAGAACCTTTCCTTTAGGTCGCTCCCAATCAATAAAGAATATGTCTATGGTAATCTGGGAGATGAGCTTATGCAAAAATTGCAGAGCCTGAGAATGACAAACAAAGCACCTTAAAGTATCTGCATTAAGCCTGCTTATGAAACCAACAGTGATTCTTTAAGAATGTCCATCGACAGATGAATGGATAAAGAAGATGTGGTACATATATACAATGGAATACTACTCAGCCATAAAAAAGAACGAAATAATGCCATTTGCAGCAACATGGATGCAACTAGAGATTATCATACTAAGTGAAGTAAGTCAGAAAGAGAAAGACAAATACCATACGATATCACTTACATGTGGAATCTAAAATATGACACAAATGAACTTATCTACGAAAACAGAAACAGACTCACAGACATAGAGAACAGACTTGTGGTTGCCAAGGGGAGGGGGGCAGAGAGGGATGGACTGGCAGTTTGGGGTTAGCAGATGCAAACTATTATATACAGAGTGGATAAACATGATCCTAATGTATAGCACAGGGAACTATACTCAATATCCTGTGATAAACCATAATGGAAAAGAATATAAAAAAAGAGTGTCTCTATGTGTATAACTGAGTCACTTTGCTGCACAGCAGAGATTGGCACAATGTTGTAAACCAACTATACTTCAAAAAAAAAAAAGAAACAAACATACCGTAATCACAAGAATATATAACTTTCACAAGTTACAAAGTCGTTAATACCATTAGGGGATCAACAGAAGCTCACGAAATAACGGAATCACCAAATTCACAGAATTTTTATATACATATTAATTCGACTTCCCTTTTTCTGTCTTTCTTTGAAATAGGGATATGAAAGGAGACACACTACCTCCTCCTCATACAGGGATCTTGCATTAATTGTCTCTCTTTCCCAAGGTTTCCAAAAGCATACTTTGTTTTCTAGATCATCTAACTTCTTTATAAGTAAAGGTATTTCCAACTATAATTTGCTTGTCCTAATTAAAGTTTTAGCATGCTCTCACTGTTGTTTTTTTCCCCCTATTTCTGGTATTTTCATTTACAGAATATGTTTAAACTAAGGCTTCCTCCTAGTAGGTACATTATTGATCAAACAAGGGATAAAAATCTAAGTATGGGATGATTCCTCTCTTCGTGGAGCTCACAGATCAGTGGGAACATCAGACACTTAATAATCACAACACAATTGGATGAGATCTACCACAGAAGCATGTAAAGAGCTTCACATCCATCGACAGAACAATGAAGTAGGGAGGGGGGTTGCCATGGAGAGAGGAGGAAAGGAATATGGAGGCAGAGAACAAATGCTAAGAGTTCAGCACTTTATCCAGCATGGTACCTTTTACTCTCAATTAACAGGTTAAATTAAATAATAAAAAAATATTTAAGGCAGATCTTCAGAATAAGATATCTATTATAAATAAAAGTAGACTTCCTAGTAAAACAGAATTAATTCATGCTTTCTTCCAAAATTAAACTAAATTTTACACCAAAGATTTTGAAAGCAGTTTAATTTTAAAGACTTATATGCTTATTAGCAGGTCTTTTAAATTCAGTAACCCGTGCTTTGAAACTTACCTTCAGAGCAAAGGCACATCCCACATAAGTAACAAAACGTTCTTCCTGAGCCGGCATTGGTAGCAAAACAGAGACAGACTTCTGTGCCTATGATAAAAATTACGCTGCTAAATATGACCATACAAAGTTTTTACTAAACACAAGTTATAACCCAAAGAAAGCGTAAAAGAGGAAGGTGGTGATGCACTCAGTAAACACAGCACACTCAGGGAATGGTGAGTTTAGCATTTGCCCCAATACTCTTGATCAGAAATATCCTCCACTAAAGACAGTTCCTTTATAAAGAAAGCTTACAAGTTATTCAGGTATTGGCACTTAGGTTAAATTCAGAAAATCACTTACTTTGAAGAAAATAAGCCAGTAAAGACCTGTTCCCACAGTGATGATAAAGAAAACATTGGCCAGATCACCAGCATAGTAAACCAAGAATTTCATAACTGTCTGCAATTTAAAAAGAGAATTACAGCCATTATAGACACAACCTATTTATACTATTACTTTTAATAACATGTTATTTACCCAGTTTCTCAAGCTTGAAGCCTTGTTTCATGTATACGTGGATCAGTTAGAAAGACCAACTGCAGCCACTTCCTAGACACCTTTTGGGTCCTAACCTTTTGATCCATTCCCAATAGCCTCTGTCTTATTCAACCCTTCTCATCTTTCACCATCTAAGAAATTTAGAACCGCCTCCTAATTTTCTTCGAGTCTGGAATCCTTCTCTCCAATGTATCCTCTATACTACCATCAGAGTTGGCTTTCTAAAATGTAAATTGGATTGTGTTACTCCCCTTCTTAAAAATGTACAGTGACTCCTTATTAAAATATAAATTCCTGACTCACAAGGTCCTCCACAACCTAGACAAAAATTAAATATTTAGCCTCATCTGCCAGTTCCAACCACTTACTCAATAATTAACTATTCCACACTTTCATCTCAAATGTTTTGGGGAATGAAATGGGCATTGATTCTACAAATATTCTTCTCTTTTTCTCTCTGGCAAACTCTCATGAGCTCTGAGGGCAGAGACGATGTCTCTCTTTGCTCATTATCACAATCCCCCCAGTGCCTAGTAGAGCACCTGGCACTCAGACAGTAGGCTGTCAGTGACTATTTGTGGAACGCGTAGATAACCCAGCTTAAAGTTCACTTCTCTTGGAAGCCTTTCTTGACTATCCCAGACAGTAAATCAAGCCCCCCTCCTCTGATTCCTTGGCACATTGGCTCTGGAGCCAGGAAGACATCCCAGCACAAACAAATTTACTACGTGCCTTTCTCATGTTCTTTATCAGCGAAATGGAAATACCACCTATTACTTTGTTGCTATAAAAATTAAATGAATAGGGGCTTCCCTGGTGGCGCAGTGGTTGAGAGTCCGCCTGCTCATGCAGGGGACATGGGTTTGTGCCCCGGTCTGGGAAGATCCCACATGCCACAGAGCGGCTGGACCCGTGAGCCATGGCCGCTGAGCCGGTGCGTCCGGAGCCTGTGCTCCGCAACGGGAGAGGCCACAGCAGTGAGAGACCTGCGCACCGCAAAAAAAAAAAAAAAAAAAAAAAGTGCCTGGCACATAGTAAATATTCAAAAAATGATAGATAAAAATAAAAACAAACATAAAGAAGATTAATTGAGAAGAGAAACTATAAAGTTAATAGAGTAAAATATGGGCGAATACCTTTTTGATCTTGAGATAGGGGAGGCTTTCCTAAACAAGATCCTAAAAGCACATGCCATAATATGAAAACCTACTCAGATCTGACAATATTAAAATCAAGAGTTTCTGTTAAACAAAGTAACACATAGATAAAATAACACATGAATCACTCTTGGAGAATAAATTTCAACATCAAAAACCAAAAGTGGATTTATATTTAGAAAATACATAAAACTCCAAATAAATAAAATATAAAAACTTGTTTAAATAAACAAGAAAAACTGAAAACTTAATTAGAAAAATGGGCAAGGGATACAAACAGGAAGTTCACAGAAGGGGAAACCCAAATGATTAATAAAGCATATAAAGAGTAATCAGAGAAATGAAAATTAAATCAAGAATAACATACTACTTACCCCACCAAATTGGCAAAAAATGGAAAGACTTGAAAAACAGCAAGTATTGATTGGTGAGGACGTGAGGAAACAAGAACAGCTCTGCTGTTGTGTGCAGACTGGCCCACAGCAACGTGGGAGGGAAATGAGCATACACCTCTCATAGTCATATACACCAGAGAAACTCAAGGCAACTTTTGACTCATTCTCTAGCTGTGTTTTATTAGAAGGATATAAAATAGCCAAAAGATAAAAATATACTTAAAAAATTCCTGTGATCATACCTGTAAATCGATCATGGGACTCCCAATGCGCCTCTTCCAACCTGCTGTCTTCAAAAGAGACAATAAAACAGCTAGTCCACCCAACACACCCAAAGCAATCTAAAGGAAAATAAAAATTTGGAATTTATGTAATTTCATAATGTAATTTCATCCATGTTCAAAGATACTGTAAACAGAAAGTAAGGAAGTACTCAAAAAATGGTGGTGGAAGGTGGCTAAAAGGACATAGGAGCCAAATTTAAGGAACTCCCAATGGTCAAATCTGGGACAATTTGAGCAAGAAAATAGATAGTAATGAATTATTATTGTTAGAATAAATAAATATCCATGAGTCCATACTGATTTAAATAAATAATTGAATAAATAAATCAATGTGGACAAAGGGACAGTTCCTCCTTATAGCAGAACTTGAATTAACAAATATAGAAGAAATGATGGAAATACACAATCATCATCAGACAAATGTCACAGTAACACTTTTTACTGGCAAGAATTAACAATGTGTGCTAAAATTAGAGGGCAAAAGAATAATGAGGAGCAGGATATTTGCATAATCTCAAGTATCTCCTCACAAGATACAAGACACTTATTAATTATAAGTGGAAAAATACAGTGGAGAACTCTGTGGACACCATCTTAGCCATATGATCGAAGGTCACATCACTGTTAATAAGATACACTGACATCAAGTATCTTCTGATATGATTTGCTGAGAAGGGTACAACATCATTTCTGTGGCATTTGTGCTAAAACTACATTTAATCATGGGAAAATATCAGATAAACCCAACTGAGGTCCAAAATACCAGTGTCAGTCATGAAAGACAAAGAATGACAGAGCACCTGTCACAGATCTAAAGATACACACGATGGCTAGAAGTAATATGTGACCCTGGACTGGGTCCTAAAACAGAAGAAAGATAGTGAAAAAAATCTGTAAAATCCAAAGAGTATTTAGATTAGTTAACAGATTAAGACTACATCAATATTAATTTTCTGATTAACATCACTGTACTACCATCATGTAAGATGTTAACATTAGGGGAGGCTGGGTGAGGGATATATGGCAAATCTCTCTATTTTGACAACTTTCCTGTACATGTAAAAACCTTTTTTTTTAAGTAAAAAATATACTGTAAGTATTTTTAACAGGTTAAAATAAACTCACATCTGTCTGGACATGTGCTTCTCCTTGATCCATTTCATATGTGACCGAGAAAGAAACCTGATATTTAAAAGAAAGTGAATTAGCCATACTGAAGTTATATAACACAAAACTACTTTTACTAGAAAAATACATTTGTAACTGAATTTTACCATAAATGCCATACTTTTGAACTATCAATGTTACTAGAGTTGACCCTTATTTGTATCAATACATAAATGAATACGCTCTTGGGAATTATTCATGCTACTTTAAACATCCCTTTTGAACACATGTTAAAGAAAGAGGGCTTCATTAGGAGCTAGGTAGGTTCATTAATAGCAGTCAAGCCAAATTAATCGTATTTCATTTTCTGATAGGTTTCTGTAACTGAGGAGTGTGACTGATCTTACATATCAAGAATTCAGCAACTGGCTAAACAATCACAGCCTAAGATGGCAGATTAATCAAAGGGCTGAACAAGAATCTTAGGGATACCATTATATTGAGACAGTAGAAAGAAGAACCAGCAAAGGGATAAGAGAAACAGGAGTATGAGAAGTAGGAGAGGGAAGATACCTAAGTCTTAGCAAGGTCATAAACAGGGAGTTTCAAAAAGGAGGAGGTCACCAGTAGTGTCAAATGTTGTACAACTGGCCCTTGAACAATGCAGGGGTTAGAGACGCCAACCCCCGTGCAGTCAAAAATCCAGAGAGAACTTTAGAATTGGCCCTCCGCATCCATGGATTCAACCAACTTCGTGTAGTGCTGTGGTACATATTGAGTGAAGGAAAAAAAAAAACCCATGTATAAGTAGACCCATGCAGTTCAAACCCATGTTGTTCAAGGGTCAACTGTGTAAGTGTCAAGTTAAAGAAATAAAGCCAGTGTATGTGGAATTCATTGCTGACTTCATGAAACAGGTTTTCAAAGAAGCAAATGGCAAGAGCAAAACTGCAAATGATGAAAGAGTAAATGGTTGGGAAATCAAGGAAAGACACACGATAGCAAGCTGAACAGTTGGCAGAGCTGATGGATAATTTTACTGTTTGGTCGTGTTAGTTTGTTTTTAAGATGGGGCAACCTGAAAGGTATTATAAGCAAAGGAAAGGGACCAGCAGAGAAGCTGGCTGAATAAAGGGTTGTGGGTGAAACAGGATACTGGAGGAAGTACTCTAAACAAGTACAGGTTGAAAATTTGCTTAAGAAAGTGGGAAGGGTCCTTTTTTCTTAGAAATAGGAACAGGAGTTAGGAAAGATAATGAAACAGAGATACTTAAGTATTAAAGAGGAAATCTGAAGGAATTCGTATTGGATGGTTTTGATCTGCTCCGTAAAATACAAAGATAGGTTATTTGTCTTTGGTGAGAGAGCAGAGATGTAGCTGGATACTTAAAATGAATGTAGAACTTTTACAATAGCTGTCATGAGAAATTAAGAAATGATGAAAGAACTGTACATTCTACAATTAGAATGAATTTGAGGTGGACTTCCTCAATATGGTTTTATGATTCTCTCAACTTTTTTTCCAATTTGTCAAGACTTAGTTTAGAATATTTTGGACAAGAAAAATATTTAAAGAAAACACCCAGAAGTGTTTTATGTTAAGATAAATATACTCTTGACTACCCAAGAATGACCATTCCAGGAAGACGTAAACCAGGCAGTCTTTTGTTGTTACTAAGCATGTTTCTGGATTTTCTTCTCCTCTCACTATAATGTATACAAATACAGGCAATCGAAGCTAATTTTAACATGAAACCAGGTAATACAAATGAGGATGTGAAATCTTTCAAAGAAAAGTTATTTATGTGCCTACTTTTCACTTAACGAAAGCCTGAATCCAATAGTAGCTGAGCACACATACAAGTGCAACAGAGAGGCCAAAAGCACTGGCTGAAGAACTAGAATTTTAAAATTCATAAAAGTAAAATAATAGAAATTAAAAGCTATTAGTGAGTCTTGGAGTAAGGAATGCTCACCTTCCAATTCTCATGTTTCTGGAGAGGACAGGGAATGAGGAAGAAGTAGAGAAGGATTAGCCTGCTTTTGACCTCTATCCTCTCTCATTTACCCCTCATCAAAGCAGGGATGCTTCATCTGCCTGGCGAGGTAGAGAGGAGGAACTGTGTCGTGCGGCTCAGCCTTTCCCAGGCTCATTCTCTTTGGTGTAGCCCGTTTTCAGTGTGTACATGGTATCGCTTCCATATACAGGCCCTGCCAGGCAGGGGAGGATTATAGTTCTGTGGTTAAACTTAACTGAGTTGGGAAATAGCAGAAGACTAATTGGCTGAAGGTCCAAACTGCATTCTCTAGCTCACTTTAGCGCTACTAGTTATAAAGCTGATAATTTGATTCTCTTTCTGCCTGTTGAATTGTGTCTCTATCAAGTGGGCAAGACTGGTGAGAAGAGGAACACACATGCCCACTTAAGGTTTGAGTTCCTGGTTTAGTTAGTCAAGGAGGCAAAATCTTAACAGAAGCAAGGTGGCCAAAGAGGATGGGAGCAGATGCTGCATGGCTCCGCCTACCCCAGGATACTGACAGGGAGGCCCAGCTGCTGGTGACGCTGTCTACTGACAAACATAATTCTTGCTTTTTTATACCCAGGATCCATAAGAACTCACCTCTTACCACTATTAGTAAAAAATAATTAAGTCTTGACTATATAAAGTGCCATGTTTATTTAAAACTTTAAAAAGGACTAATTGTCTTTTGATCATAACACAAACTCTATCAGCATTATACGAACACATAGAGAGGCAATGATTAGGAAGGAACTCACCTTCACAGACTGGCTGTTGGGATCTTTGATATCAATGTCACTGTAGGCAATGGTAATTAAGGGAGGGTAGATATTTCCATTTTTTGTGTTGGGTACAAGGCGGATACTGTTTAAAAGAAAATTCATTTTTAGTTATAAATACATCTAGGCCCTTAAACATAAATTTAACTTATTGTTTCTTCTGAATTAGATACGGATAGTCTTGGTGATCTCAGAACTACCAGTTACTAAAAACTAGAGGTCAAACATAAACTAATGGTAACAACATAGGCTATTTGAAGTGGTCAGAACTTTATATTGAAATATAACCTCTGAGACAAATTAGAAACTCTTGTTGATCTAGGTCCTACGAAGTTTACAAATGAAATCAGTGAAGTACTGTGCACCACTTTTGAGGACTACTCAAAAGAGAAGTGTTACATGAAGCCTAGAGGAAGGCAGATAATATCCTAATTTTCAAAGAAGATGAATTCTTAACAAAACACTGTGTCATATCTAATACTCTTTAGGGCACATAATGGGGTACATTTTGCTGAATTCAATGCATTAGTAATGTACAGTTTGTAAACTCAGAAAGGAAAATGCCAAGCACCGGTGGCCAGCATAGTTTCTCCAAGAGCAAATCACGCGTGGCTAGTTTCAATTTCGTGTTCACTAGGGATACTACATTAGATTGAGGGACTGCTAAAAACAGCACAGTTGGATTTCAGCAAGGTATATGACAAAACTTCTGTACTGCCTACCTGATAAGATTATCATAAAAATCAAAGTGAAAAAAATAATGTATGTTGAAGTGCCAGAAAGAAGATGGTGCTGATTTTCATCAGTGTATTCAAGGTGCACATCATAAAATATTGGAGTGGGAAGGCTGGTTAAGGTCTTAGAGATAGGAATCTCACACTGGAGAAGACGCATGAGGGCTGCAAGGCACTACCCTAAGGCAGGGTCATCATTAAAGTATCCCAGGAAGGTACTTCCCTGGTGGAGCGGTGGTTAAGAATCCGCCTGCCAATGCAGGGGACACGGGTTCGATCCCTGGTCCGGGAAGATCCCACATGCCACGGAGCAACTAAGCTCGTGCGCCACAACTACTGAACCTGTGCTCTAGAGCCTGCAAGCCACAACTACTGAGCCTGTGTGCCACAGCTACTGAAGCCCGCACACCTAGAGCCTGTGCTCCACAACAAGAGAAGCCACCGCCATAAGAAGCCCGCGCACCACAATGAAGAGTAGCCCCCGCTCGCTGCAACTAGAGAAAGCCCGTGCACAGCAAGGAAGACCCAACACAACCAAAAATAAATAAGTAAATTTATTTTTAAAAAAAAGTATCCTAGGAAGAGTGAGGTGTTGATAATTAATGAGGGCCAACCTAGAACAGTAGCTGTTAAAGGAGATGGAGCCGCAGAAGCCTGCCTATTGCAATCACCTGGCAGGCTCTAACATACCTGCTTCAGCCCACTGATCTTCACTTTCCCCCTCTCAACCCATTCTAATTTAGCAGGTCTAGAGTGGGCCTACAATATGAATTTTGGCAAAAGTCCTTAATCTCTTCTGACGTAATTTTCCCCTCTATTAGTGTATCCCAATCTATCGGGACATCTAAAAACACAGTATGTATTGTTCCAGTTCAGGTGTTCTTGTTGTTTTCACCTGATAATTACAGGTCACTACTTTCACTACCACATTTTCCCATATACTCCAAGCCTCATTTAGTGCATTAGACGTTTGTTTACCTCAGTGATATTTGGGTAGCAACTCGAATTAATCTTGGCTGACTTCCTAAGTCATTTTCTCTTCCACTTAGTGCATCCACTAAGAAAATGCGCCGAGTCAGAAGCCACTTGCCAGAGCTACTGTCTGTTATAATAATAAAAAAAGAGATGGCATTTAAAAAGTATCTTCAATTCTTCAAGATGGCTCTCAAGGAGAACTTTTTCCATTCTACTAATTTTTCTATTAAAATTAGCCCTGATTTTACAGTTCTACTAATTTTTCTCAGGATACACTTTTAGCAATAACATAATTTCTTAATAATAAGCCTGATATATTTAGTAAAAATTTCTAAATATACCAGCAACCTTACTGTTTTACTTTTAGGCATGCTATATAGAAACTTATACTCAGAGAGAATCTATGACCATTCTTATAATCTGCGATTTATTAAATTATCATGTTGGTTGACTGGTTAATTGATTTCAGCTCAGAGAAAGAGTGGTATGTATGGACGCCTTACCTTGGTTCACAAATATTTTATTGTGCTGAAGATTTAAGTTTAACACAGGCACAGCCCAAATATATTGGTGTTGATTTTCATCAGTATATTCAAGGTACACATCATAAAATGTAGGCGTGGGGAAGTCAGTTAAGATCTTAGAGATAGGAATCTCACACTGGAAAAGAAAATGAAAAATGAAAGTATCCAAATTGAAAATTAGAAAGCATATTTATTATCTTTACAAGTTTTTTTTAATTGTAAAATGAAAAGCTTTCAGTTACCTTGTTTATCCACATTTCCATGTGTCTTTCAAAACATGAATACTATGTATGATTCTTTTATAAGGGCCAAAATAACTAACAGTAAAGAACCACCTGGATCTTGTCCTACAACCCATTCATTCTCAACAGTAAGTGTACAGTGAAAAGGTTTAAAAACCCCTATCCTATGGGATGAGGTCCCAATTCTTTCTCCTGATGTACACCGCTGTTTATGATTTGGCTCCCCTTAACAGAGCCAGGTTTATCTCCCACTGCTCCCTCTCTGTCTATGGTCCAGTCAAACTAATCTACTTACAGTCTCTAAATATGCTGTGCTATTCTACATCTCTCTGACATTGCAAATGGTGTTTCTGCTTGACATTCCCTTCCCCACTGTGCTCTCCTGGCAAACTCATATTCATTCTACAAGCTCAAGTATCACTCACTCTGTAAAGCCTTTCCATATTTCCCTAGGAACTGCTAATGAACCCTCCTTTGGACCAACATGGTACCTTGTTCATATCTATAGAACAACACATCACATTCTTTGCAATTCTTTGTCTGTCTATATAGCTGTTTTCTCTACTAGGCTATGAACTCCTTGAGAGGCAACCAGGTTCAATGGAAAAACCATGATTTTCAAGCCTAACAGAACATTTACTTGATGCAACACCTTGAGTAAATTACCTAATCTTACTGAGCACCATTTCCTCATTCATAAAACACAAATAATATGTATTTCACATAGTTATTTCATGGATCAGATGAGATAAAAATGATAAAATGCTGAGCATACAGCAGCGGGCATTTAACAAGTCTTGATTCTCCTGGCCCAAAGTAGACACAAAATAGCATTTTTTTAAAATAACATAGAAGTCGTTTCTAATAAAAGTAAATGCACGTTCATGATAGAAAATTTGGAAAATATAAAAAAGAGAAAAAATCACCTGTAATCCCACCATTCAGAGATAACCGCTGTTAAAAATGTTTATCTTCTAATCTGTTTTCCCTGATAGTATTTTTTATTATAGTTTTAACAAAACTGGAAGCACAGTTTTGTTCTATGGTGTACATATATGCATTTTATCAAGAAGTATTTTTGTAGACTAGTGAATTTCTTTCAAACGTTTAATGGCTCATAATATTCCTTTGTACCATACTGTAGTTTTAAAATGCATTACCAAAGGAAGGAAGGTCAGGGAGGGAGGGAGGGAGGAAAGCATGGAAGGAGAGAAAAGGAAAGCATTTTTATTTGTTTCTGGAGGGTAGAGGGAGGAGGGAGTGATAACACTTTATTGTTCATTAAAAATGAAGTAATACTTTTGCTTTATTCTAAAATGTTCAAAAGTAGAGATTATTTTTATGACCTATATGCCTAGAAGTAAATAAACAACTAATTATGATGTTTAAGACTCTATCTATGACAAGGTACTCTTTTCATGCTGATTAGATTAATAAAAACTATATCAATCGGTGAAATTATTCATTACTACAAGAAATTTCCAATTTCAAAAACTCAAAGATATTCCAATTATTGCTGATGTGAAAAAATGAAGCTAAAATACAGACTGCCTAAAATAGTTCCAACTTACATTCTGCTGATAGGTTGTTCCAAAGGAATAAGCAGCATTTAATCTTGTCTCTGTGTCTGGACAAAGCTACAGCAAAAGAATACAACTGATAAATATCTCTCACAGATGTTTTCTTTGCTTATAGTCAAGGGTTCTCAACACTCAACATGGACATATACTTTATATAATACTCATTCAATGTATCAAGGAATGAAAAGTTAAGGGAGCATCTTTGTTATAAGTCATAACTTAAAGTAGTTTTAAGAAATTCCAATTTAAAACACATGAAAAAAATCAACTCTACCAAGCAACTGATGCTCTATCCAAGCAATAATCTAGTTTTTTTCTCATCTTTGCCTCAGTCAAATATAAGACACGTTAGGAATTCTCTAGCTAGAATCATACTCACCTGTAAAACACCTCCTTCTAAAGTTTGCCACTTGAGAAAATTTCCTCTTACATCATAAGAAGCAGCAACAAACTTCAGTTTTGTATACTGATTAAAGAAAAACAAGAATAAAATAATGTCACATACTCTGAAACTCTATAAATATATATATTACATACAACAGTCTATACAAACTTTCAGAGTTTAGACTTCCAGAGTATATATTCAGTAAAATAGCCTATAAAATTTTTTTCATTGTTGATTGATCTTTTCTTTTTCCAGAGATCAAATATTGAATTCAACTATCTTTACTTTGAAGCAACATTAATCTAAGTATCTCTATGATTAAACACACCAAAATAAATGGACTGGGTTTTCGCACAAAAACTATTATTTCAGAATTGAGAGGCAGCGCTGGTGACAGATAACTTCATTTGAAACCTGTTAAATGTGTGTGTTGTGTGTGTGTGTGTGTGTGAGAGTGTGTGTGTGTGGGGGGGGGGTGAGTAGGGGAGGGAAAAATCTGTTCTTTCATTCTAGAAGGTCAAAAAGTTGAGGTAAGAATTTGGAGCTGTGAAGTGCTAAGGAAAGGCATAAGAATCCCAGTCAATCTTTGGAAGCCCTTTTTAAACATGTGGAGATACAGGACAGAGATGGCTTTGCATTTGGTGATGAAAACTGTCCTTCCCAACCCCACAAGTACTACTTGCTGCTATACGACATAATCCAGAGGTATCATATACTCAAGTAAGGCAGCTAAACTTTGTATTTTTAGTTCCTCAGCAGCTAATATTCAGATTTAGTTTAGTAATTAAATTTTTAAAAGCCTATCAAGAATTATGACTAGTAATATTCTTGTTACCTTTTAAAATTGTAAATCAAAATGTAGTTATCCTTCAATAATATAGTGACTTGTACCTGGTTTTCCCCTTTAAAACTGAAATTTGTAGGAAGAGGTGTAGTACTGAGTACTTGAGGTGCTAATCCTAGCTGGTCTCCATAGAACAGCCATGGAAGATTCTGTCTCCTATAAACAATCACAATTGTTTTAATAATGGGGAACAATTCTTAATATGTATTTGTGCAAGTAATTGCACTGAATTTCGTCAAAATGATGGTTCATCAATTAGAATAGCCTTACCAAAATGAAACAGAATGAACAGTGCCCAGTCCAGCAGTATTTTCAAAGATAAACTGAAACAGTCGACATGCATCAAAAGTGGTAGAGTCATAAGAATTCATATTCATCACACACATATTTCCAAGAGCTTGGCAAGATGTCAGATTGGCATACACCTACAAGAGAGCAATGACAGAGAAATGTATGGACTTTAACATCCTAAGCAAAAGTTGACATAAAAATTATGCTCGGTTTTAACTTTACCTATTCTGCAAATTCTTTTTTTGGACATTCTTTTGCTTTTAATACCTTTCCTCTAATTTAAGTAGAAAAGAACTTTCTATATGGCAGATAAATAATTTGTACATTTTAACTGTAAATTTTAGGTGGAAATATAAAGACAAGCAATTAAAAGAAGAACTAACAGCATGACATTTTAAAAAACTATTATGCAGAATAATTTTTGAAAGAATAATAATTTGTTCCTATATTAGAGCTTATGCATATAAATCTAATCCATTTTAAGTAATTTGTTTATGAACAGCAAAATAAGATCATTTGTTGAGTTTGCCCCTTAAACTTCTTTTTCAGTTTTCCCTTTCAGGAAAAGACCACTCCATTTTTAGTTATTCAAATAAAAATCACTGCAGTAATATTCTGTCTCTCCCTTCTCGTATCCAGCTCATCATTAAATCCTATTGGCTCAATCTTCAAAGTATATCCAGAAGCTAAACATTTCTCACACTTCCATGGTACCACCCTTGTCCACGAGTCCACTTTCTCTCACCTGGATTACTCTAATACTCTCCTAAATGGTCCCCCCGCTTCTGTCTTTGCCCCAACAAAATGTGCTCTCCATATTAGAGTGATCTTTTCAAAACCTGAGGTCAACCATTGTCTTCCTTTGCACAAAACCCTCTATATCCCTTCCAGTAAACTCCAAGTCCTCAACATAGTCACTCCCTTCACCCGTGAACTCATCTCTCCACTTTCCCTGCTCACTCTGTTCTAGCCACTCAGGTCTCCTTCCTGTTTCTTTAGCATGAACACCAGAGAACTCCTGCTTCGGGACCTCTGCACTTGCTATAGTCTCTGCTTAGAATACTCTTCCCCTAGATATTTACAAGGCTCTCTTCTACTTCCTTCAGATCTTTACTCAAATATCACGCTCCCAGAGATGCCTGTCCTGACCACCCTCCATAAAATAGCACCACCTTCCACTCTCTATGCTCTTTACCCTGATTTATTTGTCTTTATAGCACTTAGCACCACCTAACATTTACTTACAATATAATTCTACGGGGGATTTTTCTCTATCTTTTCCTGAAATAGATAACTTAAAGATTTGAGAACAGAGCTTGGCATACAGTAGGTCATCAATAAACATTTACTAAATGATAGTATGAATCAGTTTCCCCTAACATTCAATTTCTGCTGAATAAGTTTGGACACATTCAATTTACGAATAATGAAATGTGAAATGAATAACATTTTCTTTAGTATTCTCTTTCAGTCCACTTAGAAAGGGTTTATTTTTCTTATAGAAAATGACCAAGGAGATATATCTACTTAGGAAAGTTTTATTAAGTGGGGAAAAAAATGGTATCACAATTCTTTGAAATGGAATAAAATTATTTTCTAGAAATTCAAATATACCCAACAAGCAGCTGCTGATGACTGCAAATACTCTGCAAACCATTCTGAAGTGAAAGACATGCCCTGTAAACACAAAGATGAATTTTAGTTTTAAGTTCAAATAGAAATTCCTTAACCCTATGCTGTTTAGAAGACATTAATATGTATATTGCTGAGTCGGAAATAACTAACATTACTTTCTCAATATTATCAGAAAAATAGATTCTAACGGCAATATAAGAATTAATTCTAAGCAATGTCAGTAATTACAAATAGGACTGAATTACAAAATCACATCACTTAGGCAAAGGATATAAGGAAACAAAGTATGTCTATAATCAAAAAAAAAACAAGAAAACACTATTATGCCCATTTCACTAAAACAAAAATCAAAGTGCAAAAAAATAAAAGAAAAACTAGATTCTGACTTAGTATTGGTTAATATTTGCTGATTTAGGATTATTACACTGTATTAAATTGGCAAGTAATAAAAAAGAAATATCTGTGAATGATTTCTAAGCAACTGGAGACTGGGGATATACAGAGTAACTAATATGTAAAATCTCCAAAGTGGTGATTCTCAAACAATGATGGGTATCAGAATCAACTGTGGAATTTCCTAAAAACAGAAAATGCTTGGCTTCATTCTAAACCAAATGAAACAGAATGTCTAGGATGAGACCAAGGCATACATGTGCTCTGAAAGCTGCAGGTACAAGCCTCTAGTTAAGCACCACTGCTGTAAAGTTCATCTGCATATCTTGCTAAAAAATGAGACACCGAGAAGCACCATTCAGAATAAATTCTCTGAACATGGACAATGGAGATAAAACCAAATTATATGAATCGTGACACCACAACTGTCAAAGAAATCTAAAATAAAATTATGAGTCACTTCATTATTCATTATTTTCATCTCTTCAATAAGCAAAAATTCTCATTTTGTAAGAAAAAAACCTATGCATAGAAGGTTGACTAACACACACAAAAAGGCTGAGCAAAAATGGAAAGCAATAACAACAGTACTGGCAAATGCATGTAAAATGAAGTCACAGACAATGCCAGTGATAAAGTTGTATGATCCTTTGTAAAACAATATCCACGGAATTTTTAGAAACACTTAGGAAATTTGTCTTAAGGCAATAATCTCTCCAAAAGGAAAAACACATCTTTGTGCATAAAATGGTTGACAGCAATATTATTAATAACAGAAAACCTAAATAGTCAATAGACATACAATTACATGAATTTCAATGCATAAACTAGAGTATTACGTGACTATTTAAAATTATAATTACATTGGTTGATCCTGGAACACAGTATAGAGAAACTAAGGTAGTGCCTAAAGACTGAAAGAGACATGTCAAAATAACACAGGGGCTATACCAAAGGAAGTCCAAATTTGAGGCAATTTGAGCTTTGAAAAGAAGAGTAACAGTGACAGATTATAACACACTCATGATACCTGGAGTTTGCAGTAAAGCTAAAAAAAAATAAAAGCACAGAGAGAAAAGAAAGCACTCTTTCTAGAAGACTGCTAACTAAAAATATAACGGGAACAACAGAATTGTGAAATCATTTTTTTTTTTTTTTTTTTTTGCGGTACGCAGGCCTCTCATTGTTGTGGCCTCTCCTGCTGCGGAGCACAGGCTCCAGACGCGCAGGCTCAGCGGCCGTGGCTCACAGGCCCAGCCGCTCTGCAGCATGTGGGATCTTCCTGGACCGGGGCACGAACCCGTGTCCCCTGCATCGGCAGGCGGACTCTCAACCACTGTGCCACCAGGGAAGCCCTGTGAAATCATTTTGAAATAACCAATTTAATAATTGATTCAGGTAAGGTTCATCAATGGCTGCTAAAACAGATATGTACATAGTCTCAAAGTAAAATCTCAGACTAACTTATTAGTCACAGTACCTTTCCAATGGAGAGAAGTGGCAGACAGCACCATGACCAGGCAGTCAATTTAGCATCACCACTAACTGGACATCCTGACCTTATGTGCTCCTTGTTGATGCAATGGGCTATTCCCAACACCTATATCATATTTTTGCAAAAAGACATTTCACTGAGTCTAATCATGAGAAAAATCCAGAGTGTGGGATGCTCTACAAGAAAGCTGGCCTTGACTCTCCAAGAGTCAATGCAAAAAAAAAAAAAAAAAAAAAAAAAGCCAAAACAAAAAACCCAAAAAGCAAAACAGAACAAGGATCTCTCTGTTCTAAATTAAAGGAGACTAAAAAGATTAACTCAGTGCGGGGTCTTTCACTGATCCTGGGTCCCCCTTGCCAAAAAAAGTGGGGAGGGATAAAAGACTTTATTGAAACAAATGGGGAAATTTGTTGGGTATGAACAGTATATCAGGTAATTCTATTATATTAATTTTAATCTTATTAGGTGTGATACCAGAAAAATGCCCTTGTTCTTAGGAGCTACATGATAAAGTATTTAGGAGTGAAATGTTATATAGCTACAAATTATTTTCAAGTGGCTCAGAAAAAAATATGGATGTGTATGTGTGCATATGCATACACTCACATACACAGAGAGAGATAAAGCAAATGTGGCAAAACATTAATAATTGGTTAAACTACTAAAAGATATATGCACAGTTATTATTTTTTTCAACTTTTCTGCAACTTAAAAATTTTTCAAAATTAAAGTTGGGAAAACAAACGAAGATGTAAGCTGTTTTTGGAAAAAGGGAATGGGAAGACACTGGTTCATATATTTGGAAAGTTTTTATTGATTGTCTGGTATATTACCTGAGGAGGACTGCATGTCTCTCTTATAAAATTATATAAAACTATAGGATACAGAAATAGTTATAGATATGTGTATGTATATACATAATGTGTGTATATATTTTCTAGCTATGTCTGCTAAAGAGGGCATACTAAGCATGGTAAGCTTGGTTTCTAAGTATTATCCTTAAGAGCTTCTTAGAGAAATAACTGTTTCCAGGGCTGAAGCAGGAAAAGTACAAGATGAGCCTGGAAATCTTATTGTGCCAGAAAGTAAGGAAATGCTCAAAGAATGATAGAGATATGTCAAAAAGACATAGGAACCAACTCAAAGGGGCTTCTAATAATGGCCAAATCTATGACAATTTGAGCACCAAAACAAAAAATACATATACTGGATTATAAGAAATGAATAAAATAGGAACCCACAAATCCATACTGTCCTTACTGAACAAATAAATATATAAAGGTGAGGAAGGGAAAATTCCTTACAGTAGAATGTTAATAATGTGGAAGGACTGATAGAAACATTTGGCAACCATCATAGTAGTGGTTGATGAAGGCAAGTGACATCAGTGGAAACTAAAGCTACTTAGTTTAGAGAAGGTTTAGAGAAGAAGAAGTGTAACCTTGGAAATTCTCCTCAAAAATACTACCAAATACAGGGGCTTCCCTGGTGGTGCAGTGGTTGAGAGTCCGCCTGCCGATGCAGGGGACACGGGTTTGTGCCCTGGTCCGGGAAGATCCCACATGCCGCAGAGCAGCTGGGCCCATGAGCCATGGCCGCTGAGCCTGAACGTCTGGAGCCTGTGCTCCACAATGGGACAGGCCACAACAGTGAGAGGCCCGCGTACCGCAAAAAAAAAAAAACTACCAAATACAAAGGGAAAATGGTAACTTAATAGCAGATGTGGTGAGTTTACAGCAGGGGGTGATGGTTAGGTTGACACCACCAGTGGTGGGACAGATGGACAACATGTGTCTCCTCATGTGACGCAATGGATTGAGAAGAGCACATCTTTTTTGTGGTTTCCTGCCAGGCATGTCCTGATTATGAAAAAAAACTGGATGGACCCAGGTTGAGGGTCACCCTCTGGATTGTAAGGCCTGTAGTCTTCAAAACTGTCGAGGTAGGGGACTTCCCTGGTGGCCTAGAGGATAGGATTCTGGGTTTTCACTACTGTGGCCCAGGGTTCAATCCCTGGTCAGGGAACAAGATCCCACAAGCCATGTGGCATGGTCAAAAAAAAAAAAAAATAGTAAAATGACAAAACTGTCGAGTTCATGAAAGGCAGGGAAAGACTGAGGACGTGTTCCAGACTGGAGGAGACTGAAGGGGACGTGACCTCTAAATGACTGGTAATCTGAGACCAAATATGAAAAAGAGACATTGTTGGAATTTTTGGCAAAATTATTTTTACTTATTTTGAAAAGGAAAAAATGAAAATTAAAGGCCTGCAAATTTGATAATGGTATATGTCACTATAATCAGAGACCGGAGAAGAATGCCCCAGAAAACATGAATCTTATTACAAACGAGCCAATATTTGGATGATCTTAAGCTCCCTATGTATATGTCTATTTTAGTATTTGTTTTTCTGCAAATATTTGGTACTTGCCTGTAATCCCACAAGACTATACTGGAGGAGAGGAATTTTTGCTTTATTCATGAGGATTCCAGATTCCACCCTCATCACGGCTATCCTTACAGCTCCCCTAGTCACTCCCATTTATTCAGTGATGATTGTAGCAACCAGATCCTAGCCTATCCACACAAGCTCTACTCTGACTGACTCCTAGTTAGTCATCTAACTCCTCTTCTCTTGGACTGATGACCTCTTCAGTTCCGATTCATCCACTTCCCATTTTACATCCCAGATCTTGTTATCACCAGATTCTGTTGCAAAAGCTCTAACTATCTGCCATCACGCTCTCATCTATAAACAAGGAACTTGGTCGGATACAAATAATCCTCAAATCTCCAGTGACTACCATGTACAGGCTCTGTGAGGTAGGTATTATTACACCCAACCTACAGACAATAAAACTGACGTTTAGAAAAGTCCAAAGGTATAAAACTAATGACTGGTAAATCCAGGGTTCAAATCTAGAGTCTCTGGTGCTCTTAACTATATTATACTGCATTCTTTATAGGATCTATAAAAGACCTTTCCAGCTTAAACATTCTGAGATCCACTGAAAAAGAAATGAGCTGAGGTAGAGAAGAGAGCAACTGTACTTATAAATTATAATGCTGAGTTGTTGTCTAATGTTTCTTATTGACTGATAATTTCTATTTTAAAGGGATTTACACATAAATGTTTCTCATTTTAGCCCCAAATTAATTACCAAAGGAAGAAATGCAGAAATATCCTTAACAATAGAACAAAAAAAAAAACTGAAGCATACTCACAAGATCTCCATAACGTGCAGCTGAAATCATACGTGGAGGGAAATTCCCTGTGCTGCTGAAACATAATCCCCCTGTCTTCATTAATAAATAAGAAAAAAAAAAGTTTATGGAAGAATATAAGTAATTTAATTTAAAAGTATATACATTATCAATTTGATTAGACTTACTAAAATGTTAGGTTCTGAACATACACAGGACCTGCTGGTGTTAATGAATGTTGGTTCACATTGGACACACCTGTCAATATAACAAAAATAATTTGTTAAATGTTAATAAATTACACTAGCCCTAATTTAATTGAGAACTTGTCTTCCTAACTGATTATATTAGAATAGACTCATTCAACTAAGCAATTACTTGTAATAAAGTAAACATATTAGAAGTATTAATGCTGATATACTACTCTTTGTATTACAAGGCAAGGTATAAATAAATAAAATTAACCAATAATAGGCAAATATTCTTTTGAAGCCGCAGGTAATATAAAATAAATAGTATTGAATAGCAAAGATGGTTAAGTCACTCAAATAACAAAAGAGCCCAACAAACTCATATAAATGAAACCAAATCCATTTTTATAAGTAGTTATTATCGAATATACTTTCCTTATTTTTCTGCCACAAAGCAAAAAGGTAACATACGCTGAAAAGAAACGAGTATCTATACCCTCATCAAACCTACAGCAAACACTCTTAAAGTCTTTTCATCTTCTTTATTTATTTTAGGAAAATACTTTATATTTTTCATTAATGAATGATATAGAGGGAGGGAGGGAGGGCAGTGGACTAGTGGGGACACTGATAGGTTTCTATGGGTACTCATTACAAAACAGAACAGGTAGGAGGAGGAGCTGGGGCACAGCACAGAACTCAAACTAGGCTTAGGGAGGTATAAGAGGAGAGGAACGGGGGATCAACCCAGTGGTCTGTATTAGGTTGCTACAACCTAGGTCAGCCTGAGAGAAAAGATGATCCAACACTAAGTATCCCCAGGAGAAACTGCTCAAGTATTTTCTATCTCCAATTTGGGAACTGAAGAGAAAACAGTATTTAGAGGGAGGTCAGCATGTAGGCAACTAAAAAAATTGAAGAACTGGAATAGGGATGATGTGTTTGAGTTAAAGAAACGGAGGGGTGTGTGTGTGGTGTGCAGGTATGCATGCATAAACGGGGAACAGGAAGTGAAAGAGAATAAGGCTATAAACCAGGATACCTGGGTTATGATAATTATCATCACATTTATTAACATATTTTTATGTAATATAATATATATAGTACCTAGTATATAATAAGTAGATTGCAAATAAAAGTTACTATTATATACTATGCATTATATTATAGATTATGTACAAATTACATGACAAACAAAAATCGGTACCTTTTACTGAGCACTTACTCTGTAGTATTTAGCTAAGAACTTTAGATATGTAAAGTATGTTTCTGAGCTGTGGTAACAGCCTATGAAGTGGGTGGTATGTCCCCATTCTGAAGACAAGGAGACAGACTTATCGAGTGAGGTCAAACAACCAACAAGACACTGAAACAAGAATTAAACCCTATTCTGTCTCATTTTCTGGGCCTCAGCTTCCTTACCTGTTTATTTCTATCCTTCCTTGGGTTATTGTGAGGAGCAAGGAATCTGATAGGAAAGGCACAGATTCTACATAAATATAAGATATTAATGAAGTCAGCACCCAGCATACCGCTTACCTGTTTCCTAAAGCATTTGCTATTGTAAAAGAGTTTTCACTTTCCTCACAGAGTTTACAAGTTGCTTCAGACAACAATGTTCCATTAACATCTCTTTCCACTAAACAATTTAGAAACAATAAGATGTTAACTCATAGTCAATATATAAGCTTCTATACACTTAGTAAAACCCAGTTGTAATTATTATTCTAGTAATTCTCAAAACAACTTGTTTGCATAAAGTCATGTCAAGCACCATCCATAATAAAGTATCAAAAAGTGAAGCCTTCCCCATTCCCACATAAAAAATACAGAAACCAATTTCCAAATCATCATCATCATCTTAAATTAATATATTTTCCTCAGAGAATTTCTTACCTCTTACCTGCATGTTCCTGTTACACTGGATTTGGGGAAACAAGTATTTTCATAGACTTCTGATAAGTTTCACAACTTAGAGGGCTTTTGGTGGTATCTATTACAATTGTAAATTCATATACCTTATAATACTACAGTTTCATTTTCAGATACCTAACCCACAGAAACACTTGAAGATGTGCATAAAAATATTCATCAAAACATTATTTGTGGGCTTCCCTGGTGGCGCAGTGGTTGAGAGTCCGCCTGCCGATACAGGGGACATGGGTTCGTGCCCCGGTCCGGTAAGATCCCACATGCCGCGGAGAGGCTAGGCCCGTGAGCCATGACCGCTGAGCCTGCGCGTCCGGAGTCTGTGCTCCGCAACGGGAGAGGCCACAACAGTGAGAGGCCCGCGTACCGCAAAAAAACCCCAAACATTATTTGTTAGAAAATAATCTAAATATTTTAAATAGCAAAATGCTATGAAATACCATGGAGTGGATTAAAAAGTATGTGGTAGATCTAACAGATCATACCATTAACTGAAAAAAGTATGCTGGAGAACAATGTTTTTGGTATGAAGTATTTACATAAAAAATACCACTTATATTTCCTGTGGTTACAATGTATACAATGTACATTAAAAACAGGAAAAAAAAAGTCTATAAGGACACATTCTAGAATCTACTTCTTACCTAAAATATGGCCAGTGGGACAGTGGCATTTTCCTTCTGCAGTTAAACCACCAGGGCAAGAAATACAGTTCCAGCCATCTTCAGTAACACCTTTCTAAATTAAAAGAAAAAAATTATTTTCCCTTTCTTAATTAATGTTCTCCTTAATTTATCATTAAGTCCAAAAAGCCACAACAGTGTATAATTTGCAGGAGCTATGCAAATAAATTACATAAATATGAGCCACATAAAGATTTCCTGGATAGACAATTTGTGCTTATATTCAAAAATCAAGCTATACGTTATTACTACAAGTACTGACTACTATATTATCATTACTATAAGTACTGACTATTATTAACTCCAGGCAATAGTTCTTTTTTCCTTATGATTTTCAATTTAAATGAGTCCTTACTCTCATAATTAAGTCATTCAGTTTTTGCATTTACAAAGAAAAAATGCAACGAAATTCCACACTATTTAATCAACAGATAGCCAATTAATAGTTTAGTCTTACCTGTTCTAAAATAGTTATTCTAATTTTTAAAAATTCAAATATAATAGCTTTTAACAATTAAGTTATGATTTAAAATGGATGAATTTTATCGTAAATAAATATACTTAAAGTTGTTTAAATTATGAGATCTTTCCTTTTATCCACTAATAGTAAAGGTTTTTTATAAAATATGACATCATCAAAAATTGGGCTTATAATATTATATGGTTTAGAAAAAAACCTGGGGTAAAAATACAGTAATTTTATTACAAATATGGATGTAACCAAAATTAATAGAAAACAATGGTAACAACAAAACAATGCCACAAATTATTTTAGGTTTTGGTTGAAAAGACTGGATATATCAAGAAATGCTCCTATATTTGTTAGTACATTTATACATGTAGGACTATTTAAAAATTATGATAGCTTAGTAATGTCACTGAAAAATAAATCTGCTTTGGCACCATTTCATATTAGCAGCTTTTTATCACTGTAATTCAGCTAGGGTCAATATTTCCCAAAATATAAAGTTTCAAAATGATCATCAAACCTGTAAGTACTAGTCATAAACAAGGACTGGTTTATATATTAAATATTAAATTCCCAGACTCAATTTTTTTAATACAATAATGAGAAGAAACATTACTATAAAGGCAGAACTGGCACACTGACTCATAATTACCCAAAATGATTCAAAGATATATTTCTGTTAATTAAGAATCATCATATATAGTAACTATTAATTTACTAATTTTCCAAAAATGATGATATAATGAAATGATTAACAAAACAGATATTAACCTATTTACTGATGAAACTAGCATTTCATGAACTTATCACTCAGATATCATTACGAACATGAATCATTATATAAAACTGTTGACGCTAAATCTAAGACACTGAACTCACTCTGTACCAAATGATACAAAAATGAAAAACTGCTCTATATATGTATCATTCACTCATCTATTGATATTTGCTTTTATAACGCAGTTTCTCTATGAAATAAAAATAAAAATAAAGACACTCAAATTTTCACAGCTTTGTGTTTTTTCAGATTTCAAAAAGTAAAGCAATATCTTTGTTTTTTTCCAAGTTTGCAAAATTTCACTGATCTCCCAAAATTTACTCTAGTAAAAACAAAGTTGGCTTAATAATTTTAAAATCTGTGGGAAAATATTAGAGTACAGCATTAAATTGTAGTTTAAAAAACAAAGGTATTTAATTTACTATTTTTTACAGTAAGATTATTTTTTAAAATAAATACTCCATACCATGTTTTCTGGGCACTTTTTACAAATAATATCAGGTCCTCCATTATTAGAGATCATCTGAAATCCTGGTAGACACACACATACAGTTCCTAAAAAGAAAAGAGCCAATTTTGACCTTGATAAATAAAACTCCAAGATAGGAAAATTTTAATAACTCTTAAGATCTTGAGAAGTAGTAGTTAAGAGCAAGACAGCAGAGGGACTTCCCGGTGGAGCAGTGGTTAAGACTCTGTGCTCCCAATACAGGGGGCTGGGGTTTGATCCCTGGTCAGTAAACTAGATCCCACATGCATGCCACAACTAAGAGTTTGCATGCCACAACTAAGGAGCCCACGAGCCGCAACTAAGGAGCCCTCCTGCCACAACTAAGACCCAGGGCAACCAAATGAATAAATATTAAAAAAAAAAAAGCAATACAGTGGAGCCAGTACTGCCTAGGTTCTAATCTTGATTCTGCTACTTAGTTGTGTGATCCTGAGCAAGGCTCTGTGCTTTGGCTTCCAATTTGGTAAAATGGGAACAACAAACAGTACCTACCTCACGGGGTTAATATAAGTTAGTTATTATCTGTAAAGGTCTTAGAATCCGTCTGGCACACAGTAGGTATTGTGTTTGCTACCATTTTAAGTGCAAGCATAAATAAACTATTAAGTTATAACTATTAAACTAATAACCAAACTACTGATTAACTGCTATGGGAGATTTTGCATTTCTATGTCATCCAACCATACATATATATTCAATGAATTCAAATTTACTTTGTCAAAACAAAACCTTATTAGGAAAGTTATCTCGATTCGAATAAATCACTGTTTTCCTCTGTTTGGAAAGATAGTAAACTTTATAAGATAATCACTACTCAATTTGCTGAATAGGTAAGGACAGCATTCTCTAAGAAGGCATTAAGTGGATACAGCACCCATAGGAATCCATGTAGTAGAATGTTTATGATATCAGGGTTCATAACTATGAACCTTACACTTTAGAGTCTGGGAAATGCTTTCTCATTCATATTTCCTCACCTGAGAATCCTGACCTGTCCTACACAGTGACTTAAATAAAGATACATCAAATTTAAAGATGGCAGAAAGTTAATACCTGGGTGCCCAAACCGAGATTAAAAACATTCTAAACTTTATAATATGGGAAAAGTCTTATTCTGAGCAGTTTCAGTGAGGACAACTAGGACCAAATGATGAACGTCTCAAGAAAAAAAAAGTTAAGTTTAATCTAAAGAGACTTTAAGGGCAATCAGTAATATTCAACAATGAAAGGGCTAAATCCTAAGGAAATCTATAATATTACGGACAGACTGCATAGTGGAAACACATAGGTCAAGACTGAGGGCAAAGAGACAGGAGTTCTTCCTGTCCCCAATTTAGAAGACAAAGAAGACATTACGACCTCATCTGGGCTTCCATTTCTGTATCTGTAAAACGAGAAGACTGGACCTGATTACGGTTAAGGTCCCTTCCAGCTCTAAATTCTGGGATTTGAAAAGATCAAAAACTATCAAAGTTTACAAGCGTTAATTTGCATTCCCTCCCTGACCTGTTCTGTCACCTGCTCCTCTGCACCTCAGATTACTTCTCTATTTTTCTTCCTTCGGTAGTCAGCTTTCCAGGTGCCTCCCTAAAGACCCCCCGGATGAGGAGTGAGGGACTGGAGCCGAGAAATTAATTTCGACAGCCTATGAGGTAGCGGACTCAGGGTTTCCCCAACCTCACTCGTTGTGTGCATACTTCAATCCTCCAAGAAACCCTCCTCTCAGGCGTTGGCAGTTAACCCTTCTGAAACATTCTTCCGCATACGAAAAGATATTTTAGTGATGAGGGGTCTGGGGACAGCATCAAAGCGGAGGTGTTACTTTGGCTAGGGCCCATCCCGGACCGTCTCACCTCGAGCATCCTGCCTCTGATTGGCTCCACACGCGACACAGGAGAGCGCGGAGATATCGAAGTACTGGTTGTGGCCGCATGTCTCCGGCTGCCGGAAAGGGAAGAAGAAGGTCTGAGCCTGTGAGACGCGAAGAAGGACCAACAAGAGGAACAGAGTCACACCCGCAGCGTTTAAGGTGGACCAAGCCGCCATTGCCACCACGGTCCCGCGTCCGCCCGTCACCAAGATGCACTCACTCGCGGCCGCGCAGTCTCCGGCGCCCCATCAGCCTCCGCGACAACTCTGCAGAGCTGATTGGACAACTGCGGTCCGGAAGTGTCTGCCTGCGCTGTCTGGTTGCTAGGTTACCAAAGCCGCGGGAAGCTGGCTGGTCTAGGAAAGGATGAGTTAGAGACAAGCTAACCCTGGAGCCTGGCAAGTGGGACCGGCTATTTACAACGTTTGCTTCAAACTCTGCTACTCGACCCATTAGCGGGACGTGAAATCAATTTAGGAGGTCGCAAAATAGATAACCACAGAAAAGAAAATATCTGATTTTTATCACACAAATTAAGTATTGCTTCACTAAACTGTTAAATCATATTTACATCAAAATTTACACAGACTAGGTCATTTTCGTGTTAAAGGCGACATTCCAACAATGTATTTGTCAAAATACATTGTCAAAAAAGTAGGAAAAACACTGATTTGAAATAAGCAATGTTGGAAGATTGACTCAAGCACTAAAAACAGATCTTTCCTGACAGACCTTTCTTTGTGTTTCTATGTTCTGTGTTTTAAGCACAGACATCATGTTTACAAAATGAGATCTTTAGTCCAGTTGTGAATAAAAAAGGGACTTATTTTTTTTAAATCAAATATACACATACACGATTGTTGTCTTTCAAAATGGGCACTCTTGGAAGCTGTTAACCCCAAAACATTTTAGAATTACCTTCAAAGCCAGTTTCTGGGTCATAAAAGAAAAAGTTATTTCTTAATATTTAAATCTCACTTCTGCTTTTGTTGTATTCTATTTGTTTTGTTGTATTTTGTTCTCCCCCCAATAAAATCTGGCATATTTTGAAGCCACCTTATTCATCAGTGGTATCTTGGAATGACTTTTGGCTTTCCAGAAAACCCACACACTTCATAATAAAAATGATGATTTATCACTATTAAGGAAAATACACACACACGTATAATGTTCTCAATACGTGTGGGAAAATGCATCTAAGGAAGTTAGATAACTTTAACTATTAGCCACCATTAGGCCTATTATTTGTCATGTGACCTTCCCCAAAAGACCAGCATTCACTCTGTCGCTAATACCTATGACACAGAAGGTGTATGTTATGAAAAATGTTCCTTAAAGAGGCATTATAAAAAATGTTTTTTGAGTAATTACCATATTGTTGGAGGGTCTAATTTGAAGTAGAAATCACTTATCTGAATATAATTTTTGAAAAACATATGACTCCATAAATGTTAATCGGGGCTCAGAAAGAGTATGGTCAGAATAGTTGAGATTAATGTTCAAAAGCTTCCTGTGGGTGAATTTTAACTCTAGTCCTCCTTAATGCTCTGTGGGAGTGGTCAGGGCAGTAAAATTTACTCACTGTCTACTATATAATTGAAGCAATAAAAGAGCAGATTCTTTGTATTCCACACTGTGCACTATGCTAGGCACTTGACAGCATTAACCTTAGCTCTTCATAATAACCCTTTGTAGGAACGCTATCCCCTTTTTAGGCTACTTTTACAATTAAAGAAACTGAGGATCAAAAAATTTACATTTTAGGAAGTGGTGAAACTAGACTCTGTCTCCATCTGGCCAACTCCAAAATTGTTATCTTTTCATACTCGTTATGTTGAACGAGTTGCTTTACTCAGTTGCTATCTTCTCAATCTATTTAGTGGCTTCTTTGCAGAATAGATAGAGAAAAAAAAAGGCATATTCTATATGTAGGACAAACCTATTGTCTTTAGTTAACAAGATGATACTGGCATTTTATACCACAGACAGTGGAACTATGTGGTTGTCTAAGACTTTTGGGCACTGCACCTAAAAAAACTTCCCCAAAGAGCTAAATAGTTTATCTGTAGCACAAGGATTCAAAATAGTTGTAGTTAAGTTGGAAATAACTGTAGATACTCTCGGTTCATCTTTATAAACTGCCTAGAAGGATAATAGAAAGACTGTTAGCTACAACTGTTAAGCATAAATTGGGACTGTATCATTAGGAATATTTTCATTGCAAGTAATAGAAGATCAGGTAGTTTAAACCAGTTCACAGTGGCTTAAACAAAAACAAACATAGGAATTCTGGAGGTAGGGGCTTCTGGTGTTCATTCAATGATATCAGATAGTCATCTCTGCAGTTTTCTTGGCTTTTCCCTCCTACCTGCAATGTGATTGTCTTACACCAGATATCAACATTCAGATTTAAGACAGGAAGAAGGAAAGTTACGGAACCAGAGATGTTTCCTCTGTTTCTTTAGTCAGAAAAGCAAATGTTTTCTGTATGCCAGATATTGTGCTAAACTTAAACTTCTTACATGTATCATTTCAATCTTTTTATGAATAGGTAGTAATCGCCACTTATCAGGCTTAAAGACATGCCCAGTATCACCCAGCAAAGAAGTGAAAGAGTTATACATAGAAGTGGATGAGAAGAAGAACATGTTTTAATGTCAGCTTAAGAAGAACTTTACCCCCCAAAAGTGAAACGATGGGTTCAAACACTATCGCAAATGCTTATTGAACACCTAGAATGAGATAGGCACTGCAACATGCCTTACCAAAATTATCATCCACTCAACACCCTTATGAAACCTATACTGTTACTATCATCTCTTTTTTTATAGATGACAAATGGAGACAGAAGATTTTTAAAACTTACCAAAATTCAAGGCTTGCAATTTACAGAAGCAACTTTAAATTATGGCAGTTTAACTCTTGGGGCTGCTTAACCACAATGCTGTGTGTCCTAACAATATAAATGCTACAGAAGGTCAAGGAGGCTGAGGATGGAGAAAAAGTCTTTGGATTTGGAAATTAGGGGATCATTAGTGATCTTTTAGAGCGCAGTTTTATTACAGTGATAGGGGTAGAAGCAAATCATAGAACAGTACTGAGAAAGAGCAACCACCAGATGTAGACTATTTTGGCATTGAAAGGAAGGCAAAAGAAGGGACTGAGCTAAAAGAATTTTAATTTTTTCTTTAGGATAAGGAGAATAGGTCTATAAGTGGAGAGTAAAGGAAAGGAGTAGTAGAAGAGAGATTTAAAATAAAGAGAGGAATAATTGACTCTCTCTTGAGCTCCTGGGAAGGGGTCAAGGACTTAAAGTAAGAGTGGAAGGAGGACCATCTAAGGGGAAGAAAGTCATTCTGGGATTAGAGGGAAAAAAGAAAGATGAGTGAAGCCATCAATAAATCTTGGGCTAGGGATCAGAGAAATTGAACAAGATCAGTTTTCTAAGTAAAGAACATAGGTAAAAGTAAGAAATATTTTGAAAAGGTAGATTGGATAATTGGAAGGGAAATCATTTAGAGTTGAAAATTGGCAGCAAGTCTAGATCTTACCTACAAAAAGGCTAGATCATGTTGGAGTGGGAGCATCTAGAGGATAGGCTAGGAAAGTCCTCGGGTCAAAGTGAACAGTTTATGGAGAGGACAAGTATAGTTTGGTTATGTTGAACAAGTTGCTTACTCAGGTAGAGAGGTATAACAGAAATGGATGTGGAGGTCTAGGGCTTGATGAAGAGTTTGGAGCTGGAAATGGGAATCATCTTGAGTGTTCCAAAGACTATTGTGGTTTTGAATCCCTAAACTGAGTTACAAGAGGCATAATCGCCAGGAAAGAGAGCCCTATGGGAAGTCAGACGGCATCTCATCTTTGGTGGGGAGTTCAATCATTTTTCAAACATTTACTGAGCACTTCTATGAGTAGACACTTGTTAGGGACAAGAGCTATCCCTGGCACTTTCCCTCAGGGGCTTCATAGAAAGAAATACATAGAAACGAATCATTAAAATATTTTGAGATAACTGCTCTAATTGAGACTGTGCAACTTGAAGATGGGATTACCCCTGCCTTGGTGGGTAGGAGGGAGATCAGTGAAGAAGTCGCAGAGTAAGAGACACTGTAGGACAGGACAGGTAGCGGGACCAGCAGAACAGACCCAGAGGCATGAGTGAGGAGGCACACCAGTGAATGACACATATCTCAGTATCCCTGAGACGTGGGGTGTGTATGGTCAGTGGCAGGAGATGAGGCTGGAAAAGTAGGAAGAAATACAAATGAATGTTCTTGAATGCCTGTTATTTGCCTACCATTGTTGATCAGATTTGCATTTTAGAAAATATTCTAGAAAAGCGGTATATGGAAACCTCTAGAGGTAGAGACCACTTGGGAAGCTAAAGCAGAAATCTAGGGTCTAAATAGGGCAGGGAAAGAAGGGAGAGGCAGGAGAAGATAAATGAAAGAGTTGTTTAGGAGGAAGAATTGTGAGAATTTTATGACTTGGATAGAGGAAGTAAACAGGAATAAGAATCGTTCCCAGGTTTTCTGATTTGGGTGGCTGGGTGAACTGTGACATTAAAGGAACATAGAAAATGCTTGGGGCAGATAAAGGCTTCTTACTGATTAAAGAAAAAAGTTTAAAGGTAGAAATTCAACTTATAGGAATTATCTAATATGTTGGTGGGAGTTAAGACCATGGCTAATAATTGAAATAACTGATATTAATTTCTTGCTTTCAATGTGTCAGGCACTGAAATATCTCATTTGATCCTACATTGGGACCATTATCATCACCTTTACTTTACAGATGAGAAAACCAAGGCTCAAAAAGCATCTATGACTTCCTAGGGTCACACTCAGATTATGATTCTAACCCTGATAATTTGACACCAGAGGCCACGCTTTTTTAACCCTGATTCTTTTGTGGCCTCTCCCATTGCGGAGCACAGGCTCCGGACGCGCGCAGGCTCAGCAGCCATGGCTCACTGGCCCAGGCGCCCGTGGCACGTGAGATCTTCCCGGACCGGGGCACAGAACCCGCGTCTTCTGCATCGGCAGGCAGACTCTCAACCACTGCGCCACCAGGGAAGCCCTAACCCTGATTCTTTACTGGTGCTCTTGAGTCCCTGGATGTGCTTTCCTGGGCATTAACAAATAAAAGGGAAAGGTAAGTGAGTCCATGAGGGGATTAATGAACTAAAATACTACAGAGAACATGAAGGCTAAATGCAAAGTGCAGAAATGGAGGTTGTGGTCAGAAGGGGAATTAGGTCAAAATCCTACAATTGGGGCCTTTTGTGTGGTGAGTCTTGCACTCTTTCCCAATCTCCAGATTCTTAGATAAAAACAACTAGATATAAACAACTGCTGCTTTGTATTCATTATGTTCCAAACTGAACTTGGCCTCCATGATGGAACACTCTCCTGGTTTTCCTCCAGGTTATTCCTAGAATAAACCTTCTGGTTATTCCTGCTCTCCGCCCTTTGTAGGCCCAGACTCCTTTGCTTGGCTATTAAATGTGGAATCCCTGAGGGCTCACTCCTAGACTTTTGACTCTTCTCATTCTTTGGTTTTCCTCCTGGGGAAAGTCATGTCCATGACTTCAATGACCACTTTTTGTAGATGACTCACATATATATGTATATCCAGGCCAAATAATTTTTCTGAGCTTTGAATCAGTATTTCCACTGTTTTCTTGAAAAACTCCATTTGGGTGGAATGGAGTATCTTTAAATCCAGGTGTCCAAAAACAGCTCATGATCTCCATCCCTTCTCCCACCCCCAAACTTGCTCTCTTCTAGTGTCCTCTATCTCAGTTAATGGCAACATCATCCAAACTGTAATGAAGGCCAAAACTCTAGGAGTAACTTTTGATGCTTTCCTTCCCTTCAACTTCCCATTTCAGTCCATTAGCAAGACTTCTTGATTTTTATCTTTTAAATATCTCTTGACTTTATTGCCCAAATATCCCTTGAATTCTTTTACTTTTCTTAATCTCTGCCATCACTGCCACCCTAACTACAACTTTCCCCCACCGCTTAATTACTGCAATGGCCTGTTTTAAACTTAATTTTTCAGCTGTAGGCATTATCAGTTGTCTGCCTGCTATGGAAGATGAAGATTTGCTTTTTATCACATTTTCTGAACCTCTCCATCTTTTTAATATATTTATTTTAAATTTTCAGTTAGAGTAGTAATCACTTTCACATTACTATGACTACTTAAATGCTGTTCACATTTGAGTCATGTACTGTACCACAATTTTTATCTTTCTCTTATTTGAGTGTCTTCTTTGCTTCTTTAGTTATCATATGCTATCATTTAAAAAAATCCTCAATTCTTCCTCAGAACTATGAATCTCCTTTCAATATATTTAACACATTTACTATGGGCCAGGTTCTCCTCCAAGTGGTTTTAATCTGTACAGTGGCCCTTTGAAGTAGATACTGTTATCCCCCATTTATAGATGAGGAAATTTAGGAAGACAGAGAGCCAATAAGAACTTGTATTAGGATCCAGGCATCTGTGTTCCTTTTCTCTTCTTATTTTTTTAGGAAAATATTTTATTTTATTTATTTTTATTGAGGCACAACCGACATGTAACATTAGTTTCAGGTGTACAACATAATGATTCAATATTTGTATATATTGCAAAATGATCACCTCAATAAGTCTGGTTAACATCTGTCACCACACATAGTTAAAAATTCTTTTTCTTGTGATGAGAAGTTTTAAGATCTGCTCTCTTAGCAACTTTCAAATATACAATACAGTATTATTAACTATATTCACAATGTTGTACATTACATCCCCATGACTTATTTATTTTATAACTGGAAGTTTGTACCTTTTGACACCCTCCACCCATTTTGCTCACCCCCTACCTCTGGCAACCACCAATCTGTTCTCTGTATCTATGAGTTTGGCTTTTTTTTTTTTAAAGATTCCACACATAAGTGAGATCATATGATCATATGGTATTTGTCTTTCGCTGTCTGACTTATCACTTACTATAACGCCCTCAAGTTCCATCCATGTTATTGCAAATGGCAAGATTTCATTATTTTTTGTGGCTGAATAATATTCCACTGTGTGTGTGTGTGTGTGTGTGTGTGTATCACAACTTCTTTATCCATTCATCCGTTGATGGATGCTTAGGTTGCTTTCATATCTTGGCTATTATAAATAATGCTACAGTGAACATGGGGGTGCATATATCTTTTTGAGTTAGTATTTTCGTTTTCTTCAGATAAAACCCAGAAGTGGAATTGCTAGATCATATGATAGTTCTATTTTTAATTTTTTAGGAACCTTCATACTGTTTTCCATAATGGCGCACCAATTTACATTTCCACCAAGAGTGCACAAGGGTTCCCTTTTCTCTATATGCTGGCCAATACTTATTTCTTGTCTTTTTGATAATAACCATTCTAACAGGTGTGAGGTGTTATCCCATTGTGGTTTTGATTTGGATTTCCTGAGTGGTTAGTGATGTTTAGTTCCATTTCACATGCCTGTTGGCCATCTGTATGTCTTCTTTGGATAAATGTCTATTCAGATCTTATGCCCCTTTTAAAATTGGATTTTTTGGGGCTTTTGCTACTGAATTGTATGAGTGATTTATATATTTCAGATAGTTACTCTTGTTAGATATATGATTTGCAAATATTTTCTCCTATTTGGTAGGTTGCCATTTTATTTTATTGATGGTTTCCTTTGCTGTGCATAAGACTTTTTAGTTTGATGTAGTCCCACTGGTTTATTTTTGTTTTTGTTGCCTCAGGGATCCATGTTCTTAACCACTATATTATATGATCTCTCCTCAAGGGAGTAAACCAAGATTGAAGAGAATATGCACTCTATTAAGCTGGAAGAGGAAAAGAGAGATCTCAGGCTTAGTGGATTGTATATCCTCTCATTTCCTGGTTTACTTCTTTCTTTGGGCTGAGCACATACTTCAGCAGCTTCCTGAGAGGGGTCATAAGACGGAAATTTTAGAGACCTTGGATATCTGAAAATGTCTTTAGTCTTCCCCCACACTTAGTAGTTTCCCCCCTGTTGTGCTGATTGAATTCCCCAGAAATAATCTTCTCCCTGAAGGATTTAAGCTTGGTTACCAGTTTTAGTGGGGAAAAGAGTGTGAGTTTCATCATTCAATTTCATCATTCACATGATGCCCTTCTTTTCAACATAGAGCCTCTGATCTCATCTGTATCCATTGTCCCTACGTCGTACTCTCTCCAGAGAATAAACCTTCAATCTTCTGCTATAGTAGGGCAGAGACAGGTTTCTTGTACTGGAAGGAAAGAGCCTTAAGTGCATGTCTTCAGTGCTTTGTAAATTGATGTTCAATCAACTCTGTTTTCACTTCCTTCCCCAGCAGAAGATATTGAGGCCTCTTAAGGCTTTGAGGACTTATTTGGTGCATATAAGGTTGCTTCTTAGCTTTTTCCACTGTCAATTCAGAATCCTCTTGGATTCACAAAAGAAACGATCACCTATCCATCTCATTCCTGCTTGCAAAGTTTTATTGCTGTTGTCTCCTACCCTATCATCTTCATTCTTGTCAGAAATCCTTTGAAAGTTCCCTTTTTGATATTTTATTTGGATTTCTGAAAGGAGTGAAAATAACTACAGTTCAAACTGTCACCTTAAACTGGAAGTCAAAATAACCTGTTGACCTGTCTTCATGTGCATACTCTTGCCACAGTCTAATCCATTCTCCAGACCTCAGCTGGAGTAATCTTTTGAAATGCAAGTCTAGTATGTCACCTCTCTGTTGAAAATAGTTCATTGGTTTTCCACTGGAGAGCTCAAAGTCTTTAACGTGAACCGTAACCCCCAGCAGGGTCTGACTTCTTCCTGCAGCCTTTCATTGTCCTGTGCACTCTGCCCACACTGGTCTTCTTTCAGTTCTCTGATTGCCACTGAGCCTGTGCACTTCTCTGCCTGCACCACCTCTCCTCTCTTCCCCTTCCCAGCAATTTCCCTTTACCTTGTTAATTCTTCCTTTCCTTCCAGCTCATCTGTCACTTCTCTTCCTGACTTCCATGAGCAGGCCAGGCCCTCCTATGAAATACTCTCAGAGGAACATGTATTTCCCTTTTACAGCTCTTATCCCTGTTGTAAATTTACATTTAGTTTAATAATTCTTTCACTAGTTTTCTCTCTTCTCCTGAACTATAGTCTTCACGAAAATAAATACCATGTCCATTTTTGTTCACCATTGTCTCCTGGGGTTGTGTGTAATACATTATAAGCATTTAATACACATTTGTTGAAATGGAAAAGATCAAAACTTGCTTCATTCCCTTATTCTCCAGTTTATTGTCATCTTCCGAACTCTAAGGGGAGCTCAATGCTCTCTTCCCTCGTTTCATCCCTGGGAAGGGAGCAGAGGACCAATGTGGGTTAGACCTAGACCACGAGGCCTCTGGCCATAGTCCTTATGGACAGAATTCTTTGGTGTCCACATGGCATGGTGTCAGGCAGAGTACAATGCACTAATTATCAATCCTGAGGAAAACTCCAAACACGTCTGCCCATTGCATCTTGGTATTGATTGGAGTTTCAAAAACAAAACAAAAACAAAAACAAAAAACAATGCAGTCCAGCCCTGGATGGGACAGCACTTAACTTAAATAGAGAAGAGGCACAGCAAGCTCAGCTTCAATAATGGGCATCGGCACCCCATAGCTAGCGGGTCTCTCCCTGCTGCTGACACAGGGTGATTAGCCTAGGCACTGCACCCATTCATGCTGCAGTGAAAGGAACCCTGTTCCCTCGCCTTCGAGGACAGTAATAACAGTGGGGTTGGTCAGGTACCATATGAGGCACATGCTTTAAGCAGAGACAAAAGAGTACTCATTGAGATTGAAACAAGGAAACATATTCCCACACAAGGTAATCAACCAGGCACGGTCTGTGTGGGCTCCTTAACCCTTGGTAAGGAAGTGTTCCAGACCCAAGGTCCATTCTTATGCAGTTGAGTGGGGGCTCCATGAGACTGCCTTTTCCAATGCAAGGTCTTCTGGATTCTCTCTCTCTCTCTTTTATTTTTTCGTTTTCTCCTTTTGTTCTCTCTTCAGAATTTCTCTGTAGAGTCTTAGGTCTTCCTCTTGCTTCTTCCTTTTGTTTTATGTTCCTGGGACTGGATGGAACACAGGGGAAGGAAGCCTAAGCAGAAGGAGACATCCGGTTTCACACATGGTCCTGCCTGTTCACTAGAAATAGGTTGTACAGTGAGATTTGGGGGTCATAGCTTCATCACTGAAACCCAGAGATTTTATCCAGTACCCTTCCTGCACGTCTCCTTTTTGTTAACTATAGCATCCATAGACTATTCAGGATCTCAGTCTTCTCCATATTTCTACCATGGAGACAAGACTCTTACTTACATCAGGCAAGAAGTTATCCAAGTTAGAATGCTGGGGTCCTGTTCAATTCTAATTGACCACACATCATTCATTTGTTGATTCTGTTAAGTCTTTTGGATCTGACTTCTGTTACACACAACTGAGCAACTTCCTTTATTTAATTAGTAGTATCCATACAGTGCTCCAGTGATTCCTGGAGGTTTTGTAGGTGAGCCTCTGAGAACCACTGCAGGGGACAAACTGGAAAGGAGCATACAGGCCACCAGAGAGACATTTTCATGTCATATGCTTTTCCTGGTGCTTTACTGTGGGTCTTTAATGCTTATATATATAAGACCATTTTATCTACACAACAACTCTACTATTGTCATCTTCATTTGATGGGTGAAGAAACTGAAGTTCAGCAACTAAAATGATACAGCTAGCAAGTGGCAGAATTGGGCTTGGAACTATGGTATTCTGATTTCTGAGCCTACTTTCTTGATTTCTAAGTTATACAGTTGGCTCTTCATATCCATAGGTTTCACATTTATGGATTCAACCAACTGCAGTTTGAAAATATTTGGGAAAAAATTCCAGAAATTTCCAAAAAGCAAAACTTTAATTTGCCACATACTGGCAACTATTTACATAGCATTAATACTGTACTAGGTATTATAAGTAATCTAGAGATGATTTAAAGTATACAGAAACATGTGCATAGGTTATATGCAAAGACTATGACATTTTATATAAGGGACTTGAATATCCTTGTATTTTGGTATCTGAAGGGGTCCTGGAACTAATCCCCTGAGGATACCGAGGGACAACTGTAATGGAGTTTACTGTGTCTTAGGGACTGTTGTAAATGCTTTACAAGCATTATTTCACTTAGTCCTCATAATGGCCCTGCATGGTGGGTACTGTTAACTTCCTCTACAAATGGAGAAGTTTAAGGATAAGGAATTTGTCCATAGACACGAAGTGGAAGAGGTGGGATTTATACTTCAATCTGGCTGATCCAAGAGCCCATGGTCTTAATTCCTATGCTCTACATGTCCTCCTGTATGTGATGACTGGCTGCACATGTGGGCTTGTCTCTTCTGCTACAGTATGAGCTTCTTGAGGAAAGAGGACCGTGATTTCTTCAGCTTTGTCTGTCGGGAGCCTTAGCAAGGTTCTGGACACACAGTCCATGCTCAATAAATCCCAGTTGAATTGAGTGGAAGTCAGGGTTTGCAAGAGGGTCCTTGGAGTTTAGAAGGTGGAGGAACTCTGAGACCAAGTGATGAAAGGCTGTTCTTGTAGATGTTGAAGACCTAGGAAGGACAGCTGAAAACTGTCTGATAGCAAAATCATGCAGGAAGGTAAGTAGTGCTGTAGTCGTGGTAACATGCCTAGTAAAGTTGACTAATTGCCCAGGCAGAGCCAAAGAATGGTGATGGCTCCGTGTGGTTACCATGTTTCAGGGTACAGTCTTCTGTTTTGCTGTTCCAGAAACTTTCTTTCTGTTTTCTAAAATGATTACGTTTTCATGTTGACACACTAAAGGCTCAAGAAACTGTTTAATAGCCAGAATACCATATAGGTAAACTCAATTACCTGGACTGGAATTTTCTTCTTTTGATTGTAATGGTGTAGTCATCAGAGAAAGGCAGAAGGCAGACAAGAAAAAAACAGCCATTCACTATATTGTTCTGTTTGGAGAAAATCTGTGAATAGAAGGGGGATGGTCATCTTCGAAAAACAAGGGCAACTGGCAATATCTGTCTAAGCCTTTCCAAGGGAAGGAGTCTGATCTAACCACACTTGTTCAGATGAGCCTTATAGTAAGTGCTCATTAAATGACAGCTGTATTTTTGTTAAGATGGGTTAGATGGGTTTCTTAGGTACCCTTAACTGAAAAACAGTTTTTGACATTAGATAACTCATGCTCTATTTTCATGCTTAGCAAACAATCCTCTCATCATTTGACTTCATATAGAGAGTGTTTACAGCCAGTAAAGTGCTGGTCAGCCTGAGTTGATCTCAGTTTCACTTTACTAGTGTTTCTTCTTGTGAATTAATATTGACAATATCGACATTTTGGAGCATTGTTTCTGTGTGCTTGTTTACATGGAGTCTGCCTCAGAAGATAGCATACTCTCCCTGTATAATTCAGAGCAGTTTTCTCTGGAAGCAAACCACTAGGGTTCAATTCCTGGTTAATACTACCTCTGTCATCTTCATTTGATGGGTGAAGAAACTGAAGTTTCTGTAACCTGGGGCAAGCTACGCAATCCTTTATGCCTTAGTTTCTCTTATTTGTAAAATAGGAAAAATAATAGTACCTACCTCTAAAAGTAGTTGTAAGAATAAAATGAGATAATACACAGGGGCTGGCACATAATAAACTCTCAGTAGATGTTAGTTTTTAAGTTCAGGTTCTTGAGCTTGCTAGGCTAGGTCCAAACCCTGGAGTTTTGGAAATAATCAAGGTAAATGCTGCCTAGTCATTGAGCCTAGCTCCCTGAGGTGACATCTTCTGCTTGTCTATGGGGTCACCTTGACATTTGAAACAAGTCACTAATACTTATGTGGTCTCAGATATTTACATATATTTGCTCATTCAACATTTCTGGCAACCTTAAGAGGCAGGTACTAATATTATCCCCATTTTACAGATGAGGAAACTGAGGCATAGAGAGGCTAAGTTATTTGCCCAAGTGAGTAAATTGTGGCTCACTCAGAGAACTACCTTTTATTCACTTGTTAAACTACCTCTTCTTTCTCAAAGAGAATGGGTATTTTGCAGTGAGAGAGATATTGAAAACTCATTTTTTTCTCTCATATGTAACAATGCTTTAAAGTAATAGCTTCTTAGTGAGCTTTGAATCCACCCATAAATGTATCCTGTAATTATAAAATGTGGTGGGCTGCTTTGTTACTTGCAAATAATAAAATAAAACACAAGGTTGTTCACCAGTTCTTACAAAGCAGGCACCACAGAACTTGCCTGTAACTGTGCTTTTCGCTTCCCAATTTGCAAAATTGGCTTTATGTGTTCTGTTTCCAAAAACCCAAAGGTAGGAAGAACTGTATAAAGACATTAACAGACTTCATAAATGTCTCTAAAGTTGAATATGCATGCACTTATTAAGCCCCTTGGGTGTTGGCATTGTACCTGTAACATCTAAGGCAGCAACACTAACATTTTTCTGGTCTTTTAAAAGTATTTACAAAGAGGCTTTCGTTAGATGCTTAGAACACATAACAGCAGCGCTGAAAAGATGAAATCGTAAAATTTTCTCCGCTTTTGCGTCTCTTTTCTTAACTCCTGGGAATCACGAACGTTTGTCCAGTGTATTTCGGCTGTTATTTACTGAAGCCTCTCACCGCAGCAACGGGTTAACCCCGAACTTTGTCTCAGAAGCTCTCTCCTGTTCCTTGTTCAGGTTCCCGGCTTGGTTGGAATCCGAGCATGCGCAGGAGCTCAGCAACTCCACGGCGAGCGAGCGCGCTTGCGGGAGCCACCTCCCTTCCCTGGACGACGGGAAGTAGGTGAGCGTCTGGGCGCGTGCGCAAACGTGGCCGGGGCGCCGGGGTGGTGGGTTGCGCCTGGAGAGCGCATGGGCAGACAAACTGTGCGTCCGTTTGTCCGGAGCAGAGGGGAGAGTGGGCGCCATCTTCTTCTAGGCTCACTCAGGGGTCTGCCTGTTTTGGGGAGGCTGCTGCGACGAGGAGTGCACCCCGCCCCCAGCCTTGTGGTTCCGACTCGGCAGCAGCGGTGTGTGTTTATTGCCAAGTGCGAAGCAGTTACCCCTGGGGCGCCGGGGGCTGGGAGGGGTTGGCGGCCGGGACGGAAGCACAGGGAAAGGCGGGGCCGCGCAAGGAACTAGCGTAGCTTCTGTCGTTAGGGCACCCTCTTTCCTTGCTAAATACCGACTCACCCGTCCATGTGGTGGTGTGTGTGCACTTGCCAGTCTGCTTGAGAGTGAAGATCTCGAAGGATTGCATAGGTATTTTTTTTCTTTGCTATGTCATCGTAGTCAGCGGTGGCGGAAAAGCGCTGAAGGCCTGGCTCATTAGGCTTGAGGGGAGCTAAAGTGTTTCAGTTAGATTTGGGGACAGTTCACGCTTTGGCGAGTTAGGGCGGAATGTGTTTGCCCTTGGGACGGTGTAACGGAAAGGCACGGAGGTTGGGCGGTCCAGGTTAATATGAAGGCTGATTTTTGGCTGAAGGTCTGGCTACAGCATCGGATCCCACGTAGCAACTTTGGCCTGGTGCGAAAGAAGGAAGCTCTGACCCCTGGGAGTATGGACAAAGGCTTTGGGCTATAGAAGCAATGCCTTCGGATGATCCGTTTGAGGATGATGGATGTTATGGGAATTCCTGTGCCGTGTGGATTCATCTTCATTTACGGTTCCTACTGGGGACTTGGCTCTGTGTCGTCATGCCTTTAGTTTTTTATTTTAACCATCTACATTATAAAAGGATAAAAGGCAGATCGTCATAAAGAATCATTGTGGACTGGGGTAGATTATTTTCTGCAGGGGAAACTCTTGCGTTTGTGCTTCAAATGTGCTTCATCCTAACTTTAGGTTTTAAGAAATAGTGGCAGTGTTCTCCCCCTCACCATGTCTGGAAAATGACTTGCTATTCTCTAGTTAAAATAAATGGATCTGAAATAATACCATTTAAATTTAGCCTTCCTCCCTTTTCCCTTTCAGTCTTGATGAAAAGATGCACATTTCGTGGGGTTTTTTTTTGTGATAATGATGATTAAGTGGGATGAATCGTTGGATAAAATTAGCAAAATTATTTAAAATGAGCTTGTTAATTTCAGCGACTTGCCCTTAAATGAGCTCTTAAGGACCCACTTCCTTCTTTTCATAGGTTAGAAGTTCTAACAGATCACTGTCTTTAAACAAACACAGCCACAAAAATACTTTTGTTGCATTCGTAAGTAGAAAAATTTTAAGTGTAGAGTATTTTAGGGTATTTTTGTGTTTTACTTTTTTGTGTAATGTTCTAAGAATAGAATTTCTGGGGAATTTGCTTAAGGAAATAACATGGGAACCACAGGAAAGATGCTCGTTTTCAGAGCTGGTTTCTTATAGGTGGTCTCCTAGGTGTGTTTTTTAGAGGGATAAATGGTACATTACCTTTCTATCTCAAGGGCAGAAAAGTTTAAGCAGTAGTTATATTTGTGGCAAATTAGAAGAAACATTTTATATATTCTACTTGAATTGCAATTCACGAATTTGTACTCGTGGAACTACTTAGAATATTGTTTACAAATTAGGGAGGATAAATTAGGAGCCTTTTTTTTTTTTTTTTTTTTTTTGTGGTATGTGGGCCTCTCATTGTTGTGGCCTCTCCCGTTGCAGAGCACAGGCTCCGGACGCGCAGGCTCAGCGGCCATGGCTCACGGGCCCAGCCGCTCCGAGGCATGTGGGATCCTTTCGGACCGGGGCACGAACCCGCGTCCCCTGCATCGGCAGGCAGACTCTCAACCACTGCGCCACCAGGGAAGCCCTTATAAGGCATTTTTTGTATTTGGCATTAATTACTCCGTGAAATGTTCTCAGCTTTTTCTGTAGATATATTTCTATTCCTTTTTGAATTTTTAAGAAAGTTTAGGAGGGACAAAATGATGTTTATTACACTGCTTTCTAAAATATTTTAAAAGCGAAAAAGGAGCTAAGTCATTTTGCATAGGAAGAAGTCTTGGAACAGTAATGTGGACAACTATTCCAGAAGCCATTTGTAGTTTTTGTTAAAATGTTCGTGTGGATGTTGGTTTGTTGAAGAAACTAAGCTTATACACGATTTTTGGCGGGGGGTGGGTGGGGGTGGGGTTGGGGAGACAGTGCAGATATTTTCTAATAGACTAGTTTTTAGAACGGTTTTTTAGTTTCACAGTAATATTTAGTGGAAGGTAGAAAGATTTCCCATATGTCCTCTGCCCCTCCCCCACATACCATGCAAATATTTTATAGTAAAACTCATTAATATTTTTAATATCAGTTTGGCACTGATAATTTAGATGTGTAAAATGTGCCAGTTAATTTCTTGCTATCCTTGTTAGTTTAGCTTGTAGTTTAAAAAGTAATCTATGGACATTTTTCAAAGGAAAATAAGCCTTGCAGACCTCAAAGAACATGTTTTCAGACACCACTTTTGTGGATGAGTGGTATTTAGGTGTAAGTACTGAATTAAAACAACCTTTATTTGCACACTAAAAACATAAACTTATAATCATTAATTTAGCCGGTCTTAAAAACTTACTTGGTTAAGACTACTTTGTTTGGGTACATCTGAAAGTATTAGATGTAATTTCCTTAAGGAATATTAAATTCAGATTTTTCAGTTGTTAATACTGATATCCCCAAACATTCCAAACTAATATAGTCTTTTTTTTTTTTGCGGTACGGGGTCCTCTCACTCTTGTGGCCTCTCCCGTTGCGGAGCACAGGCTCCGGACGCGCAGGCTCAGTGGCCATGGCTCACGGGTCCAGCCGCTCCGTGGCATGTGGGATCCTCCCGGACCGGGGCACGAACCCGTGTGCCCTGCATGGGCAGGCGGACTCTCAACCACTGCGCCGCCAGGGAAGCCCCAAACTAATATATTCTTACTATATTTTTACCTTTCTACATTTTCATTTGGGTTTCCTCGGTAGAATGCAGGATAGTCGTTTGAAATGGAATAAACATTAGCATCATAAGATTCTGTGTTTATCTGAATGTTTTCTTTCTGGCTTAAGATGAATTTTACTAGTTTTTTAGGAGTTTAAGATAAGGAGTAGCAATAGTTGAGTATAAGAGTAGTAGTAATTGAGATTTTAGATTTTAGGGATATTTTATTATTTGTCTTATTTATAGTGGAATCAGGAAATTTGGTTCCATGTTTAGAAATGTGAGGTGTATATGTAGAATGTAAAATTGTGTCCAAATGGTAGCCATTGGTCTTGGATTTATTGCTTTAAAAATTGGTTTTTGAATTTGAAACATTAGTGTTCACTGTATCATTTATTAATTTGATTTGGTCTTATGTTTTGAAAGGGAGGAGATTTGCAGGAGAGTTGGACATAATGAATTAGATGTTGGTCTTTTTATGGGTGGAAATGAATAGAAGATGTTTTGGGAATTTGGGGTGTTAAATTGTCATTTTACTTGTAGAACAGTTTTTTTTTTTAAAGTGGATATAAAATTCATATACAGTGAAATGCACAGACCTTAAGGATAGAATTCATTTAGCCTTGATAAATTTATACAACCATATAACCAACACTCCAATCAAAATATATAACATGTCCATCACCTTTTTCCTCATGTCACTTCCAATCAAGGACCGATTGTTAAATTTTCAGGTTTTTTGCTTCTAAATAATTTGCCAATGTCTACTTGGAATCTGTACCTTCTTTTTGCTGAAGGATGATTAATTTCCCCTTGGAACAAAGATAACCATTTTGTAATGCCCTTAGTTGTGCTTCTTGTATTGCTTCACTTTTATTAGGTAATTCTGAAGTGAATATCCTAATCTGGCGTTGTTTAAGATCAATTGCAGGGTCCAAGGATTAATTATATTTCATTTTCTTTCCACAGTTAAGTTGCTTTTACAGAATTAACAGGTCTCCAAGAAATAAAAAAAAAGGTAAGATATCCAGAGCTTAAGGCGTTTCACAGAAGCTTGACAAAAAAAAATGCAAAGTAGAATAGTACATCTAGGTACATATGGCTTCTGTACTTTATGTCTGGTCAGTGGTGCACTAGTGGTAAGCAGTTTATTATCATGAGCAGCGATTATATACTGACCATAGATGCCTTTTCTAAGTATGTAAAATTCGTTGTGGTTGGTAAAATTCTTTAATCACCAAAGCTCTCTCTCCCATGTTTCAGTAGAAGATATGTCTGAAAATAGTTTGGTCTTGTTGTGAAGTAGCACTTGGCAGACTTACAAAGAAGATGTGATATTTTTGATGCTCATACTGTATAGGATAGGTGATAGGAAATGTTTCTTCAAAGTAGCTGGTTTATTTATTTGTATGTTTAGTTGGGAGAAAGTTTATTCCTTTTTTTCTTTTTAAGAGTTAGATACAGTCAATATCTTTGTGAACTCATGTCTTATTTTCATTTATAAATGCTGAAGAAGGTAGGAACCAAGTAACTATTAAGCTTAGTTTGGGATTAGGTACTTCAAAAATAAGACTTGCTATTATGTGTACCTTTCTGTCTGCAGGTCATTATTGCTGTGGTTTGAGCTCAGCATGGCTGTAGTCATCCGTTTACTGGGGCTTCCTTTTATTGCGGGGCCTGTGGATATTCGTCACTTCTTCACGGGATTGACTATTCCTGATGGAGGAGTGCATATAATTGGAGGGGAAGTTGGGGAGGCTTTTATTATCTTTGCAACAGATGAAGATGCAAGACGTGCCATAAGTCGTTCAGGAGGGTTTATCAAGGATTCATCTGTAGAGCTTTTTCTTAGTAGTAAGGCAGAAATGCAGAAGACTATAGAAATGAAAAGAACTGATCGCATGGGAAGAGAGAGACCAGGATCTGGGGCACCAGGGGTTGGCAGCTTATCTAATTTTGTTGAGGCTATTAAAGAAGAAGCAAGTAATTCTGGATATGGCTCTCCGATTAATCAAGATGCTGGGTTTCATACTAATGGTACAGGACAAGGTGATTTAAGGCCAAGAAAGACACGGCCGTTGAAGGCAGAGAATCCTTACTTGTTTCTACGAGGCTTGCCTTACTTAGTAAACGAAGATGATGTACGTGTCTTTTTCTCTGGTTTGTGTGTGGATGGAGTAATTTTCTTAAAGCATCACGATGGCCGAAATAATGGTGATGCCATAGTAAAATTTGCTTCATGTATCGATGCTTCAGGAGGTCTTAAATGTCATAGAAGTTTTATGGGTTCAAGATTTATTGAAGTAATGCAAGGCTCGGAACAACAGTGGATTGAGTTTGGAGGTAATGCAGTTAAGGAGGGTGACATTTCTATGAGGACTGAAGAACATTCTCCACCAAGAGGAATTAATGATAGACATTTTTGGAAACGATCTCATTCAAAATCTCCCAGAAGAACACGTTCTCGTTCTCCTCTTGGATTTTATGTTCACTTAAAAAATCTGTCCCTAAGTATTAACAAAAGAGATTTAAGAAATTTCTTTAGAGATACTGATCTGACTAATGAACAGATTAGGTTTTTATATAAGGATGAAAGAAGAACAAGATATGCCTTTGTGATGTTCAAGACTCTGAAAGACTATAACACTGCTCTGGGTTTACATAAGACTGTTTTACAGTATCGTCCAGTTCATATTGATCCAGTTTCTAGAAAACAGATGCTGAAGTTCATTGACTGTTATGAAAAGAAAAGACCAGCGTCAACAGAGAAAGAGAGGCTTGGACACGTTTCACAAAAATACTCTCAAGAAGGCTATTCTGGCCAGAAACTGTGCATATATATAAGAAATTTTCCATTTGATGTTACAAAAGTTGAAGTGCAGAAGTTCTTTGCAGACTTTTCTCTTGCTGAGGATGACATTTACTTGCTTTATGATGACAAAGGAGTTGGTCTAGGAGAAGCATTGGTGAAATTCAGATCAGAAGAACAGGCCATGAAAGCTGAACGTTTAAACCGACGAAGATTCTTGGGGACAGAGGTATTGTTAAGGCTCATATCTGAGGTACAAATGCGGGAGTTTGGTGTAAATTTTTCTTCAATGTCCAGTGAGGGAATGCATGACCATTCACAGTCATGTGACAGAGATGATCATTCCCATTCATTTGACTCAAATGATCTACCATTATACTCGGTTGGCCCTTCTGAAAACTTCAGGCATCAGCAGGAGGACTTGAGGCAACTGGACAATTTCAAGCATCCCCAGGGGGATTTCCGACCTCCTGAAAGGCGCCCTCCAGAAGACTTTAGGCATTCCCCAGAGGATTTCAGGCACTCCCCTGAAGACTTCAGGCACCTTCGGGAGGAACACTTCAGGCGGCCTCCTGAGGAGGACTTCAGGCGCTCTTGGGAAGAGGACTTCAGACACTCTCCGGAGGAGGATTTCAGGCACTCTCGGGAGGAGGACTGGAGGCGGCCACCTGAGGAGGATTTCAGGCGGCCTCCCAAGGAAGACTTCAGGAGACCCCCTGAGGAGGACTGGAGGCGGCCCCCCCAGGGAGACTTCAGGAGGCCACCTGAGGAGGATTGGAGACGGCCTCCTGAGGAGGACTTCAGACGGCTTCCCCCGGGGGAATGGAGGCGGCCACCTGAGGAAGACTTCAGGCGGCCCCCTGAGGAGGATTTCAGGCGACTTCCAGAGGAAGACTTCCGGCGACCTCCCGAGGAGGACTTCAGGCGGCCCCACGAGGAGGACTTCAGGCGGTCTCCTGAGGAGGATTTCCGGCGTTCTCCTGAGAAGGACTTCAGGCGGCCACCTGCGGAACACTTCCGGCGGCCACCCCCGGAGCATTTCCGGAGGCCGCCCCCGGAGCACTTCCGTCGGCCACCTCAGGAGCATTTCCGGCGGCCGCCCCCAGAGCATTTCAGACGGCCACCCCAGGAGCATTTCAGACGGCCGCCTCAGGAACATTTCCGGCGGCCATCCCAGGAGCATTTCAGGCGCCCCCGAGAGGAAGATTTTAGGCACTCACTGGATGAAGATTTCAGGGGTCCTCCAGATGAAGACTTTAGGCACCCTCCTGATGAGGACTTCAGGAATCCCCAGGAGGAAGATTTTAGAAGCCCTTCCGATGAGGACTTCAGGCGGCTCCCGGAGGAAGACCTCAGGGAAGCTCCAGAGGAGGACCCTAGACTTACTGACAGTTTTAGACTTCCTGGTGAGGAGTTTAGGAGCCCCCCTGATGATTTTAGAAGTCATCGCCCTTTTGTGAATTTTGGTCGCCCAGAAGGTGGCAAGTTTGATTTTGGAAAGCGTAATATGGGAAGTTTTCCTGAGGGGAGATTTATGCCTGATCCAAAATTAAATTGTAATTCAGGTAGAGTAACACCCATTAAGATAATGAATCTTCCATTTAAAGCTAATGTTAATGAAATTCTAGACTTTTTCCATGGTTACAGAATCATACCTGATTCAGTTTCAATACAGTATAACGAGCAAGGATTACCTACAGGGGAAGCCATTGTTGCCATGATAAACTACAATGAAGCTATGGCTGCTATTAAAGATCTGAATGATAGGCCAGTTGGCCCCCGCAAAGTTAAGTTAATTTTGCTCTAGAGAGCATTTCTAAATTCAGAATTACCTCCCCACAGTATTGATGCAGTAAAATGCATTTTTTAAGTGTTTACTTTTAACTAATGAAAAGAAACATTTTAATTTTGACCTGTGAATAGAACAAATGTAAATAGAATGTGAATCTGGTTTTCTTTTGCTTGCAAATTGCCGTTCACTTTTTCTAACTTAAAAATATATATGCCTTTTTTTGACCAGTGGGGGAGAGAACTAATTCCCTGAGTGCATTAATTTTTGTTGATGTCATGGGTAAACGTCAAGACTTGTATAGTAGAACTGTATTTGGGGAAGATAAGTTTTATATTCACTTTTGTTTCCATTCTGTAGTCTACATCTTTTTACTCAAACTGTATAAGGAAATGGTCAGTGACTGATTGTTCAGGGTTAGCATTTTCATTGCTAACTGCCTGCAGAATTAATGCCCTCTTCCTTGTCTGAGATATTACTGTTAAGCCTCCCCTTAATCATAAATAGTTCAAAATTGACAGACTGTGAACTTGAAATTTACTTATGTAAAAAGCTTAGGAAATTCTTAAAACTTCGATGATCATAACTTTCAAAATTTTATAAAAATAAAAAAATTGCAACTGAATAAACCAACTAATTGTATTTGTATAAAGAGAAAAAATATTATAGCTTCTTTTGTGAAGGTTTCCAACAGCTGTATAAGGTAATATTTATGACAGGAGAGACCAAACATTCTGTAATAATAGTGTATTAGTGCTGTGTATAGTTCTGTGGTTTCTTCCAACATCTCATCAACCAAACTGATAAGATTTACTCTAGATACTTAAAGACAAAAAAATAAAAAAGTAATTATAGGTACAAGGGGACTTTCAGGCTTATGCTGGTAAGAATCTGATAAATGGACATAGTTTGTGTTTCTAGGAAGAATTTACTGATGATTCATATAAATTGTATTTTTCAAATTAGGTTCTCATCTCTTAATTTCAAAACTTTTTATCCAAAGACTCAGTGACTAAATATAACAAGACTTTTGTGAGATTGAATTTTGACTTCTTTGATATTTGACATTTAGACATTTTGCAAATACTGGATTTGATTTTCTATACCATCATAATGTTAATGCTTACATTGGGCACTTACTGTGTGCTAGGCAGTATAAGTACTTTACATGCATAATGTCAATCTTAATTATTCCCTAAGAAGCTTAAGAGTATTTAGCGCTATTTCACAAATGAGATAATGAAATTCAGAGAGTTTAAGTTACTTGCCTAAAGTCATAGCTAGTAAATCATGGAGCCAGTTTCAACCCAGACAGACAACACACTCCAGTTCATGCTCTTAATACTTTTGCCTGCTAACTTTGTTAAATGCTGTTTTTAATTTTAGTAAGACCATGCTAAAAATATTTTCAAGAGTAAAGGATATTTTCTTACCTCCATTTTTGCTTTAAAAATAGCATTAAGAAAAGATAAAATTAGTATGCCCAAACATTGTTAATAAAAGACAAAGTAACTAAAACTTCCAGGGTTTCTCTGGGAGACAAACATTATGTATTGGCTTCTAATTTAAAATTGTTCATCTTATGAAACATGATTTGACTTTGGTTGGCCTTTTATAGTTTACATAAAACAAGGTTAATTTTCCTCAATTCTGTGATTTAGATATTTCCCACAGTGAGCAAATAAGAATAAAGTTTGAATTTATATCAGTAGTTTAGTCATTTAATAATAGGGTATGGCAGAAGTAGAATACTTTGTCAGTATTTAGCCAGTTAGTGCTATAAGTATTTTGGATTAATCTTTAGTGATTTAAAGAAGTCTAAGAAAAACCAACCGAAGTTTCTGCGTTTTTTTTTTTTTTTTTTTTTTTTTTTTTTGCAGTACGCGGGCCTCTCACTGTTGTGGCCTCTTCCGTTGCGGAGCACAGGCTCCGGACGCTCAGGCTCAGCGGCCATGGCTCACGGGCCCAGCCGCGCCGCGGCATGTGGGATCCTCCCGGACCGGGGCGCGAACCCCTGTCCCCTGCATCGGCAGGCGGACTCCCAACCACTGCGCCACCAGGGAAGCCCTCTGTGTTTTTAATTATGTTGAGTGTCGTTCTTGCTAGTGGAATGAATAAATTGGTAAATTTGGTTCAAAAAAGCACATCAGTATGGCTCTTGAAACTAGTAAGCTTACAAGCAGCTAGGAAAATGACAATAAGAAGAAATGATATTTTTAACTGTTCAGAGATTATTTAGATAATTTATTGGAGGAGATATGGGAAGACTTAAAAATGCTTCTTAAATATATATCAGTAAAAGCTAAGATGAAGCTTAAAGTGCAGTATCACTTAATATTGAACTGCTTCTCAATCTAGGCTGGGATGGTCGTGGTAGATAAGAGGCTATCACAATAGTAAACACAGGCTTTGTATTTCGATTGTAAAATTAATGGATTGATATGAATAGTTAATTTACTCCGTAATCTTCGGTTTAATATATTTTTTAACTTTAAAAAGTTTATTACAGAAAGCTGGCTTCTACTTCTTGGGAGCCATTTTTGCATATCTGTTCCCAACTCTGCCTTCAGTGACATGTTGATAACTTAAATTGGCCGTGGTAGGAGTATTCACACCATGGAAATTGGTAAATGCAGAAAATCAGGGCATTTTCCACCCCAGAGAGCCAACTACCAGCACACCACCAATTTCAAACAGGTAAGAGAATAGCGTACTAAATCCTCATACACCCATCACCCAGCTCCAGTAATTATCTCATAGCCAGTTTTGTTTCCTCTCCTAGATGTATCAGGTACAGTGGCATATTGGTTCTCTAGTTTAATACCCAGTGGCATTTTAATTATCTTAAAGCCAAACATTTTTGACTCGAGGTATTCTGAAAAATATAGATCATGCCTAGAAAGTAAACTTAATCCCAAGAGATAGGTAAGAATCATTGTGTTAGGAGCACACACTTACCACTTACTGAAAATACTGTCAAGAGCATTGGCTCTTGGTCCATGTATCACCTATTAAGCAGTGACCCTATCACCTCCATCTTTGTATTAAATGTAAGCTAATATTTACTGAGCTGTAATAGATACTGTGTATTTATGATCTTTAATTACATGTGAATTAACTATATCATTTAGTTCCAATAACCCTAATAAACCTATTTTGGAGATAAGAAATGGAAGCCTATAGCCTGTCTTTTTATAAGGAAGCTAAAAGAGGCTTTTACATTTTTAAGTAGGGTTACATAAGTACCTATGTAATAGCCTTGATTTTGTCTCTCAGCTCACAAATTGTAAAAATATTTACTGTGTAACCCTTTAAGGAGTTTGCCAACCTATGTCTGGTCTAAAATTTAATTTTACATCGAAAGTATTTTGTATATTCCTTTTGTCCTTAGAATATTTTTTTTGAAGTAGCCAAAGCATACATTTTATATCAGAATTATTTGCTGATTGCTTTATATATCAGGCACTATTTTAACTTTATAAATAGGGCAACTGATGCTCAAGAGAAGTGAATTGCTATCATAAGCAGCAAGAGCAATACTAGAACTGTGTTTTTTTCCCAGCTACAAATACCAAGATTAAATACTGAGAAAATAAAAATGCAATGATATCCTCAGTTTTTTAAGAATGTCAAATTATTTAGGATTTTAAAATGTTTTGAATATTTTACTTAAAAACTAAGTAAATTATCACTTAGGGCTATTTTCATGAAGCAGTGCTTTGTTAAGAACAGAACCATGAATAACAAAGTCAAAAAAGCTTTCTGGGAAGTTTTATTTTTCTGTTATCCTTTTGTGGTAATCCCAAATGATCATTTCCTAATTTTTATATGCCTGACTGGGATCTATGAAATAACAGAAGTACAATTCCCCATCCAAAGAAGAAAAGCATCAGACATACTGAAAGGCTCTGATTAAATTGTTTTATATTTTCAGGAACAAGAGTGACTGTACATTGTTTTATTGATTAGATGGTAATTTGGTAAAAGTTTTACAGAATTTTTACTGATTTATGGTTTTCCATGATGTTTTTTAGGGCAACATTCCACCAAATCATAGCTTTGCAAAAGATGTAGTGCCATATATAGCACTTTAGTATGACAGTGGCTTCGTTTTAAAACCAGAATCAAGCTGAATGTAGCTTTCTAAAGCTAAAATTTATGCTTTATGTATAGTTGTAAAACACCAATATCCTAGTGTCCTATTATTGTTAAGAGTGACTATAATACTCTCATTGAAAAGTAAATTTATATATTGAATGATGAAACTTCAGGTTGTAGTAGAAGTGAAAAAAAAGTAAAAAAAGAAAACTTGGCTTTTTGATTAAAGCTTTATGGAACAGAATTTGTATTTCATCAGAATGACTATCTAGGACCCTTTTCTGGTATTGAAAGCATGGTGTATTAACCTAAAGGAAGCAAGTGGAATTGTTAGATTTTTTTTTTTGTTGTTTTTATCTATTTAACTAGTGTAACCTCAACTAGGTATAATGCATTAATATGAAATACTTCTGAAATACATAATCTTTTTAAAAAAATGGAACTTATACAAAAAGATCACATGCTGCTAGACAGAATGTTGAAATGACTGGTGTGTAATATTTTTTAAAACTTCATTTTTGGTCAGCATAAATTTCCTTTAATAATTTCTCCATTTCCAGTAGGATTTCATTTCATTTCAAGCCAGTATAAAGTTTTACAGTTTTAGTCATTCTGGATTCCAAGTCATTTAAGATGAAAATGGAAATGCAAAGTTTACTTAAATTTAATTTTCTTCTTCTGTAACATCTAAGTCTTCATCCTCTTCATCATCTTCTATTTGTTGATCCTTTCTTAGTCGACAGGTGGATACCTGTTAAAACATTTTAAATAATACTAACTAAAAAATATTTTTACATGCTTGGTATCTTTTTTTTTTTTTTTTTTTTTTGCGGTACGCGGGCCTCTCACTGTTGAGGCCTCTCCCGTTGCGGAGCACAGGCTCCGGACGCGCAGGCTCAGCGGCCATGGCTCACGGGCCCAGCCGTTCCGCGCCATGGGGATCTTCCCGGACCGGGGCACATACCTGTGTCCCCTGCATCGGCAGGCGGACTCTCAACCACTGCGCCACCAGGGAAGCCCTTGGTATCTTTTTAATACGCCCTGATAGAGAAGTACACGTAGAACAAATATTTCAGAAAAATGTCCATAAGTAGTAATTTTTAGTAATGAAAATTCCCTATGAATTATTGTATCTTAAGGTTTGAAAACAGACGCAAAATTTTTTCATTCATATTATTTTTTGAAGAAAAATGTGAAATTAGCCATTTGATTCCAGTTGGGTACCAGTACTTCAATAACCGACTTTAAGAGAAAAGTATAGTCTCTGTATATTATAAATGTCAAAAAATATTTTAGTTAAACAGTTCTTAGGTCACAAAAACAGGTATCTGAATGAAACTCATTAAAGGGATGGCAAAAACACAAGGATATTTCAACTAGGCAACTGAAATATTAAACTTTAAAAATAGTCTGGTTTAAATGTAATGAGTTGAGAATCTGAATTCACTACTTGGCTTTAAGTCCTGACTGTTACCACTTGGATCATCCTGCTTCAAACTTTTCTGAGGGTGATTATACCCAGGGGACATCTGGCAATGTCTGGAGACACTGTTGATTGTCAAAACTGGGGTGTGTGTTTGTGTGTTACTGGCATCTTGTGGGTAGAGGCTAGGGATGCTGCTCAACGTCTGTACAATGCACAGGACAGTACCCCTGCCTCCCTCCCCCCCTCCAAATTATCTGGCTCCAAGTTAATAGTGCTGAGGTTGAGAAACCCTGGGATTATGTATTCTAAAGTGCTACACAGATCTTGGCTAACTTAGGTGATATTATTAGCTCTAAAAGGTCAAAACTCTGCATACTATAATACTATAGTACTATAATACTAGTACTATAATACTTGATTATGGAATTTATGTGCAAGGCACTTAGTACTGGAATAATAAAAATATAATTTGGTTAAGGGGAGAGATGCATAAATAAAAAGCAGTAAATAAATGCTTAGAGGAGAATCAAATGTAAACAGAAGGTACTGGGTCACACTTACCTGAAAGTTATATTTTGAAAATATTTTGCTCAATTTTGAATTCTGAAGGCTAGATATGAAAAAGGCCATAGCTTTCTAAATCAGGAGTTGGCAAGCTATAGCCCAGTTTGTGGCGTTTCTGTAAATAAAGTTTTATTACAACTACTGATTTGTTCATGTATTGTTTATGGCTGCTCTTGGTTGGGGCAGAGACCATATGGCCCACAAAACCTGCTATTTTCTGTGTGGCCTTTTAGAGAAAAAGGTGGTTGACCCCTCCCTGTTCTAGATACCAGGTACTTCAGGCTTTCTGGATATAGAAGAAAAGAAAATTGATTCTTTACCCTAAAGATATGTGCTTCTGGATCTATGATAATGTTCAACAAAAGCCCTTTTTAGGTATCATTTCCAGTAAGCTGTGATAGTGGGATTTAAACCCTAAATAGTTTGATTTCAGAATCTGTGCTCTTCCTGCTATACCAGAGAACAAATGTAGATCAGCATTTTCCTGTCCCTTCCACCTCTGCTCCCAAGTGTTCTGCTTCAGAGAGTAATATCTTACAGATGATAAAAGAATTAAGAGCCGAACCTAGTGCAGTCTTCTGTTATTTTACATAAGAGGGTAAGAGAGGGTAAGTTATTCGAAGTCCTGTGACTTAAGGGAAACATTTTTAGTACTGAACAATTCCAAAGGCAGTAGCTCACATTCCTTTAAATTATGGTTTCTAGCTCACCTGTCCTGTTCCAGATACGCACTTAGCTGACAGTGATCTCTGAAGAGGTGACTTTGAATTTGCTCTTACGATATCTAAACGGGATGAATAATCTGGTGGATACAGAGAATTTCGGAAAACCTGTTGCAATGATAAAACATTATAAAGTGATACTAAACAATGGAAATCTAGAAAATCATGTTAAGTTCCCTTTAGTTTATCATGTTAAGTTCCCCCTTAGCTTAGAATTTTTTTAAGCAACTCCCCTCCCCACACTGGGGACAAAGTTTATTTATTGTAAATTTAAAACAAAAATCAAAAAAATAAAATAAATATTTTAAGTTGGAAAGATGTAAGCTAAAAAATTCTATTGAACCACCTAAGATGATGACGGGCCCTGAAACAATCACTTAAGAGCTTTTGCTGGTGAAACATGAAAAGTTCCTACATTAAAAGAGTATGCAAGCCAGTGGGAAGACTAAGTCACAACTTTGATTCTTTCTGTTCTGCTTATCCTCAACTCTTTATCAGTTTAAATTCACTGATGGCTTTCATAGTACATCACAGAAGAGTAAATGGAGCCACTCTAATTTATGGATTCCAATCTCACCAGGATCTGGAATGCCATTGCTTGGCAGTAGTTCCAAATCTTACTGTGGTCTTAAGCTTCCCTACCTGTAGCTTTTCCACCATTTCTGTAACAAAGAAGGCAAGTCTGTCAGATGTGAATTTCTTCATATTCCCTCTTTTTTTCCTCAACTCTTCACCCTATCCTTTTCCTTTTTTTTTTTTTGCGGTACATGGGCCTCTCACTGTTGTGGCCTCTCCCGTTGCGGAGCACAGGCTCTGGACGCGCAGGCTCAGCGGCCATTGCTCACGGGCCCAGCCGCTCCGCAGCATGTGGGATCTTCCCGGACCAGGGCATGGACCCGCGTCCCCTGCATTGGCAGGTGAACTCTCAACCACTGCGCCACCAGGGAAGCCCCCTTTTCCTTTTTTAAAGCAAATGTCATTCTGATTCTCTCCAAGGTGCATTTTCCCTTTAGCGAAACTTCAACAAACAAAAGCTCTCTTTCTCCAGTTTTCCTCCCCCACAAACGAGATCCGTTAAAAAAAAAATTACTTCAAGGTATAACTTTACTTTTTAAAAATCTTCTCAAACATTCTACTTCATTTGTCAACAAACTACATTAGGCTTTCCCCTTCCACTGAAATTGGTCTTGAAAGTTGTCTTTTTGTCTTCAGCTGACCTTGTCCTGAAACTTCTTTTCCATGCATGCCATCACGAAACTCTTCATGTGCTAGCTGCTCTATTTCTTCACATCCCTTTTTCTACTGCATATACCCGAAATATTTTTAAAGGGTTTCCCTTAGCCCACATTACCTTTTTTGACAACTTTCTCTGACTAGAAAACTTTGGCTCCTGACTATTGAGAGTCTAAATGCCTTAGGTGACATTCAAGGCTTACAATCACCCACACCTACCCATTATACTTCACTTTTAGTATATATACCTATATGCAGAACATGTAATACTACTGTGACTTTGCAGTGCTGGTTCCTCAGCCTGGAATTTCAGCGCACTTACTCATCCTTCAGGAGCCAAGTCAAATGCCATCTTTTTTCTGCTCTCCCCTGTTCTCTAGTCAGTAGCTCCTATTGTTTATACCCTCAGTACAGCTTTTATCTCACTGTTTTGTAATTACATGTCTGTTTCTACAACTAGTTTTAAGTTCCTCTAGAGCAAGAAGCCTTGTTTTATCTTTGCAGTTCCTTCCAGCTTAAGACAGTAGCCTGGTAAATGAATGATGTTAACATGAACTTAATCTGGGTGTTTTGAGAAAAAACGACCCAAACTAGGGGATGTCTCTACACATTTCTTTAAACCTTAAAGAAGTGCAGGACACAAAAGGAATCAAGGGATGAAACTTAACGCAAGACGCAAGCGGTATGACTTGGTTAAACGGCAATTCAGGCATGCTAATAATTAGGTTATTGAACAGTTTACTGAGGACCCAATTATATTTTGGTGCCAGACATGGAACCTGGCATCCTGGTATGATATCAAAACTGGATGACTCAATCCACTGGTATTTGGAAGAAATATATTTTTGTTAGAATGACATTCCTTTTTAAGCTTTTCTAGCAAAGATAAAAGTGGGAAGTGGAAGATAATTTACAACCTTTGGGGTAAAAGTCTAAACCAGTTGAATATTAGTCTCCTACTGCAAAACAACAGATTTACAGGAATATTAATTTATTGGCAATAATGCATTTTCCAATATGGTCCAAGATCTCTTCTAGGAGTGAGTCTCAAGATCTGAAATATGCTCTGAACTGAATGTACAGAGGTGATCTTTTGAAGGGGAATATGGGCCTGACAATACTTTTTATGTGAAGAACAAATCAGGTAAGATGGTTTCTGATAACTAGATTCAAATAATTAGCTGCTGCCTGAGTAAGTCAGGACTGCTATCTAAGAAGAACAGCAAATTATTTCTCTGTTCCTCTCTGCATATTTTCTCTACTTGTTTCCAAGAAACTTGTATTTAAAGGGTCCTTCCTCATCTTGGTAGCTGTTTGATGTAATTTTACTTCGACTTGTCCCACACAACTTTCCCCAGATTGCTCTCTTCTCCTTTCCACAATTTCTGTATGGCATTGTAGTGATAGCTTAGGCCTATAGTTCATGACATCTCAGGACCTTTGTATACCTATCTGAGCTCTCTGCCTGAAAGCTGTTGCCACGTATCCTACTTATCCCTCAAACTTCTGATTAAGAAATCATTCTTTCTCTAGACTATTTAGAATCCTCCATCACATACACTTGCAGCACACTATATTTTTTCTTTATTTTTTCTTTGTATATTTTTTTCTTCTTCACATTATAAAACGTAAATAGTCACACAGTATATTTTTTAAATGTCTGAACTCCTTTTAAGTTTCTGCTTTTTTGACAACTTGGACCAATTCTTATAATGCTAAATCCTTGGCACTTAGAATGGTGTCTGGCATATAACAGGTGCTCAATAAACAGTTGATGAATGTACTTTTTATGAGGTAAGCACTATAAGTATCTCCATTTTACAGATGAGGAAGCTGAAGCATGAAAAAGTTAACTTGCTCAATACTGCCCCAATAGAAAAAATGGGGAAGTTCATACTCAAAAACACATCTACCACACAGCCCTGAGATCTTGAATTTTTTTAATGAATCCTACATCCTACCTAGCTAGCTGATGAAGAACAGTGGTAAGAGAAGTGGTAAAGGAAGTGGTGTGACAAAAAAGATATCTAGGACCTCTGGAATGAGAAGGAAAATCTTGGGGTCCAAAGGGCTTGAAGGAACTTTTAGTGACTTTAGTGACAAGTGTATTGGGTCAAGGGTATTAGAAAAAGGAGAATGAAAATACTTGTAAAGGAAACTTAAGTCTTGTAGGAAAAGCGAGGGATCAGTTTTGAACCTGCCACTCAATATAGTGTTGTTTCTTGTAGGAAATGGTTCATGTCACTCATCAAGAACCACGCTTCTGGCAGTATAGATAGGATAAAAACACAATGTCTATAGTCAAACTTCTGGGTTTGGCTCCCAGCTTTGTTACTTACTAGCTATGGGATCCTCTGGGAGGTTCCTTAACCTCACCATGCCTCAGTTTTCTCATCCACAGAAGTAAGGATAATAAATACTTTTATTAAAGTTGATGGTAGGGTTAAAATAATACAATGAAAATGCATAGATCAGTAGCTGGTTCAAAGTAATCACTATATAAACATTTGCTACTTTTACAAATTACAGATAAAAGCTTGATCTATTTTTTAAAAATATAGGATATAAAAAGGAGTAAAAATTTAGAAACCTTAGCTTTAGTATTTGGAGGGAATAGACACTTAAGAAGCCATCTATTAACAAACAGTAATAGAAATACGATCATGTATGCTTAACTGAGGTAAAACTGAGAGCAGATTTTGGCGCTGGAAAATGTATATACACATACTAAAACACGTACTTTTCTTCATTTTGGCCAAGCTATTATCTGGTTTTACTGAATTCAGGTTTCTTGGAACCAGCAGAGTAGTGGAAAGTGAAGGCCCAGGGGATCTCTTTATAGATACTTCAGTTAAAAAAAAATGGAATCTTCAAAATTATGAAATGACAGACACTCTCAAATTCTATCACTTATTAATACAAAATTCTGGTTGTATCTTGAGAGTACGTGGCCTTTTTCACTTCTACTGTAGACAGAGTATATCTCGAATATTTTATCTATTTCAGCAAAAATACTTTGCCTTTTTTTCCCCTTTTGGAAGGTAAGATTGTAGGACATTAACTCTACAGGTGAGCTGGTTGAAACCAGGCTTTGATATTTAATTGCTCTAATGTTAGCTGGCCAGTAAGATTTATTTGCATTTAACTATCAGTACAAAGCAAACCTACATTTATTTCATAGCTTACTGATTAAGTCCCACAAAACTAGTTAGAAGCCAGATTCCGCTATTTACTAGCTAAGTGGCCAAGGGCAAGTTAAGTTACTTAAAACCCCTATACCTGTTTCTTTAGTTGTAAAACGAGAATGATAACAGTACCTACATCAAAGGAGTGAGTGAGAAAATGCCTGTAAAGCTTTGGGTGTTGTGGCATAAACACTCAAATGTTAGCTCAAATCAATAAATGCTATTTTTAGCACATGTAAGTGACATATCACTAGTCAAAATGATACATTATTTCATGTAATGGTTTTATTTCTATGTTTTACTAGATATTAATCCTTGGATTAATCCTTGGAACTCTACCATGGTTAATTTGAACAGTTAAAAAATAAATAGAAATAAATAGAAAGTCATACAGGTTCAGCTATTTGGAACTGCATACAATAACATCTAAACCATGTAGTGTTCTAATTTAAGATATTTTTACCCAAACTAATGCTTTCTTTTAAACATTTCCATATCAATAGAAGAACTGAGCTTAGATGGACGTAGTCTTACCTCTAAATCTTCTTCTTCATCAATCTTTTGTATATTTTGGTAGGCAGCAGTGTAGACCTCTAAAGCTTTGCCATGAAATAACATTTCGATAGTGATAAATTCTGAAAATATAGTCTAAAAACACAAGGATTTGAATTTAAACAATCATATAAACTGCTTCATGAATTTAGTAAATTTATTCCTTACTATATAGTCTTGGCATTTTATGAGATACAGAGGTGTCTGTTTTTCCACAGGGCAGATGAAGTACGAAAGATAACTGGAATAAAAATAGTTGCAAAGCCCTTCTGCAGCAAAACTTTCAAATTACACAAAATATTTCCTATCTTATTATTTACTTCCCTTTTTTAGTCAGTTCTTCTATTAGATATTTATGATTTTAAAAAAGATTTGACTAAAATGTATGTCATTATGTACTCTGTTGCTCAGTGCCTATAAGTATTAGCTAAAGCAGTTTAGTACTGAAGCTGTTTTTTTTTAGCAACTCCAACTGATGTTTAAAAGAATGTTTTTTTAGGCAAGAATTCTATCCCATCATATTTATATGATACTTGTATTCTCTAACCACAAAGGGATTACTTGGTAATAATGATATTCCTACTACTGATAATAGCACCGTACATTTGCATAGAGCTTTCCAGTTTACAAATATATGACTTGTCCAGTGTTGCTCACAGCTATAATGTTAAGACTTAGATCTGACTCTTCAAAGTTAGAGCTCTTGCTCATTGTACTGTGCTGTTCTCGCTGGAATCAATCATTTCCTTTAAAAATAAACTACAGGTAAACTCTGAGCATGATGATGACAAATTACAGTAAGGAAGGTCATGAGCAAAGAGAAATGAATAAAGATGTGCATGTTGATCTAACCAGAGGTGAGATAATCGGTGGGTAGGGAAAGTATACAAGCCAGACAAGTTTTCAATAAAATAGGATCTATCCTTTTGTTATCTTATCCCTTATCAAAATAAAAAATCAGAGCATTAATGTAAAGAGAAGCGGGCAGAATAAGAATAGGATAGAAAATACTCAAGCATTGTCCTTTAAGGGGCAATATAGATGAGATGGGTTAGGCTAGAAGGCAATAGTCAAATACTCATTTTCCTTCATTTCTGTTCTCCTGTGTTAACCACCCAGATAGGAGTGGTCCTGCACCTTGCAAAGTAGCCATACAGATATCCCTTAGTGTCCTGTGATTTTTTTTTCCCCCCCTCTCCATCTCCATTCTTAAGGATTAGAAAAATATTTAAGGGAGAACTAACGGGCTTCTGATTGCTACTCAGTGGAAATAGATCTGTAGTTGAAAGTAACCCTTCTGAGCTGCCAAGCACGTATGTAGGGCTAAATGAAAAGATTGGGCTCTGGGATAAATGACTTATAACTATAACTGACAATGACCTTTACTGTCACTTCATATAGGTCACAAAGTGCTCTGGTATACTGGACTGGCAACTGACTAATAAACAGCATTATGCCAAGGTGCAACTTTGGATTCCACACCAAGAATCTCCAGATAGGAATACCTTAGAGGTAGAATGGCTTTTGACTAGGGCTGGTGCTTCTCTTGTCAGTCTTCCTAAGATAGTTGACTAGCTAGAAAGTAAGGGGTTAAGCTTAAATCGCTCAAGTAAATTGGGTATTACTCCTATTTTTAAATAGTTCTACAAATGAACATTCTAAATCTTTAAGAGACTGGCACACTATTTAATAACTAATGAAATCCAAACATTTACAGCCTTATTACACCTAAATCTGTAGGTTTAGGCTTAATTCAAGTCTATTCCACTGTGGTAACTGAGGAATATGGAAAAAATTCAAAATAATTTAAAATATTTTTTGAATATTTGAATATAGTTATTAAATCCCTGATGCCAAAATCTCTGAATGTGATGTCATCTCTGAACTAACAATTTCTTAATAATAGCATTTTATACGAGTTATATTCCCCTTAGCTCATAAGTAAGCCCTGAAAATATGTTGATATGTCTGTCACTGAAGAATGATACATTATTTTGGTTTATCCATATCCTCTGATAAAAGAATCTATTACACTCTCATTTGAAAAGACAGAGCTCAACATTGAGTCTGTTAGCATTTTGCAGTCTCAAAATTTAGTTTCACTTAGTGATAGAAAACATTTTAAGAAGTAGCTTTAATTAGTAAATGGCTATTATTTCCTACTTGGAACATGAGTGAAAAATCACTCAAGTTTTGTGATACTTTGGTTTAATCCTTTATGGTTTGACCGTTTACTTCTTGACAAAACATATACTATGTATCTATTTAAGATGGGAATGGCCCTGTTAACTCTTCTGTCACAAACAGTGATGGAGAATCAGTGGCATTGCTAAGGCAGTATTCCAGACTTGGAATTTTTGACCCAAGAACCATGAAGCCTTAAGATTATCAGAGAGGACAGTTACATCCCTGAGTATAGTAAGGAGGAAAAACTACCAGTTATACTTTTTCTTTCTAGCTATTGATAGAATTTCATAAAACATGGGAAAATGGGCAGAAAGGAGGAGGATAATAGCAAGGAAGAATCAGATGACAACTGGTATAAGAAAGAACATAAAAACATTGTGTTTTTAAAATAAAATAATTTCAGTGAGTCACCAGAAAGGTGGTGGAACTTTGAAAGATCCATTCATATTTAGAAAAAATTTTCCTCAAATAAACATAGCTTTCAATGATCTCACGTAATCTGCTAATCTGGAATGGGTCAGTATGGTCCGGGCCAGAGGCATTCACACATTACTTTTTTTTCCTCATTTTCAATTTTATTTTGTGTGACTAGAAGGCCATTTGGGTACGTACTTAATTTTTATTGGTGGGGGTGGTGGGGGAGCTAATATGAAATTCTCTACCCATCGGCAAGTATTCTGCAAAGCAGGTAGCCTAGTAGTTTAAAATAGGGGCTCTGGATTAAGATAAACCTGGGTTCAAATCAAGACGGAAACAAATCAGCTGTGTAATATTAAACAGTTTGTTCTTTTCTCCTTAATTTCAACATCTTAGGTTTTGCCTTAAGGATTAAATGTAATCCAGGAAAAGGTACAGTATGGTAACTGGCTTAGAGTAAGTGCTCAGCACAAGTGTGCTGTTTTTATTGTCCAAGGAGTAAACCAGCTAAATTAGAAAATGTTCCTTATCATAACATTAAAGCCTCCATCTGGTTTAATTAGAAAGCAGGATATTTAACAAAAAAGTCATAAAAGGTCTTGTTAATAATTTTGGCAAATGGGAAATGACAGCTCTCCAGAGTAGAGGCTATTTAATAAATGATGTCAGGAGAACTTTCTATCCATTTGAGAATAATAAAGTTAGACATCTACCTCATACCATAGGCAAAATACAACTGCATAAAATAAAATATTTAAAATATTAAAAAATCATACAAGTACTAGAAAATATGAGCAAATAATTATATAATCTTGGGGATGAAAACTCCTTTCTAAGCATGACACCAAGGCAGAAATCAAAAAGGAGAAGATCAATAGATCTGGCAGCAAAAATAAGACTTTAAGGTGGTAAAAACATACCATAGGCAACAAAATGGGAAAATATATTTGCAACAGATCTTCTCTTTAATATAACGGGTTAATATTCTCAATATAAAGAATTTTTACAAATTAATAAGAAAAATGCCAACACTCAATAAAAATATAGGCTAAGGTCAAATGTGAGTAATTTACTAAAGAAAAATGTGTCATTAAATATATGAAAAAATACTCTGCCTCAACAGTAGTAACTGTAGCAAATTAAGATGATACTGATTTTTCACCTATTAGATTATTTTATTATTAAAAATACTACTACTCGTCATTGTTACATTGGTGTGCTCATGTAAGGTTCTGCAGAAATGTTAACTAGTTAAAGCTTTGTGGACAGAAGTTAAAAACAGCTATCCAAATTGAAAGTGTGTATGCTCTTTGAATGAGAATGCCACTTCTAGTAATTTATCCCAAGAGAATAACTGGACCAGAAAAAAGGCTGATGTTTAATGATGCAATGAGATCTATAATTGCAAAAATAATCTAGATGTCCATCAATGAGGGCTGGTTAAATAAACTGATATATCCATATAGCAAAATACTATATGAGGGTGCCATTACGGACAATATGGATCTTTGTTTCCTCAGCACAAATATATCCATGATATATTAAATTTTAAAAAGATGCTATATATAGTGTGGTCCCATTTAAATAAAACTGTATAGTGGTAATAATATTACCTTTCTCATAGGACACTGTGAGGAGGAAATGAGTTAATCCATATAAAATGCTTAGAATGTGTGACATAGTTAATGTCTAAGAAATATTTGTTGTTATTATTCTTATTAGTATATTTCTTGAGTATATTTCATAGAAAGAAAGTCTGGAAGGATATAAACCAAAACGGCTTATTTCTGAGTAGTGGAATTATTACATTTTTCTCAATTTTATGAAAAAAAGTCATGGTGATTTCATATTTATTTATAAGAAAAATAAAGTTACTAAAAATTAAGTTTTGAAGCTATTTCTTGCTCACGTCAGCGACTTTACCAATACTGAATTCCTGTCCCTATCTGTTCCAGGAGTGACCCCTGGTCAAGATCGTTTTCATAGGTCAGAAATTCCCTTGACACCATATAACTGATGACTTTTTCCATTACATGGGAAACAAATAGGATTGTGACTTTTCTTCCACATTCTATACAACTAAGTTCATACCAGCTTTTCCCAGAAAGACAGATCCTTTGCAAGGTTCCTATCAAAAGTCTTTTCCTAAAAATTGTGCTACCTTACTAATTAACACTGCTGCTAAAATTCAGATGGACTTGTCAATTAAACCCCACCTCAAACACAGTTAATACAGTTATGAGCAGTGCTCACTACTGCCAATCATTTCTACCCCCAGGGAGGTTAAAGAAAGACCCAGAAGCTCTGCCTCCATCTGAAGCAGTAGCCTGATAACAGGTACAATAAGAATGTTCTTTAAAAAAAAAAATGTTTTGTGTCTGATTCTCCCAAAACATGAGCGGGATCAACAGTTTTGACTTTTCCAAGAATTTATCTCACAAACAGAGGTGTTTGTCAGACATGGTAAAATCAACATGGCAATATCTGAATATTGTTTTTGTTAGAAGTAAGGGGGTGGTAAAGTAACCCTTCTGATTGATTTTCGAGGCTTTTGGGTACAGGATCTGTGCATCCCTCTTTATCATAAAACATCTCAAATGAGGCCTAACTTGGAAAAGGAACAATTTGACAGTAAGGAGGAAAGACATACAGAACAGAGATTCATAACCTTAACAGACTCTGGTATTAATCTCTGGAACTCATATTTCTGGGAGTTTGCTAGAGTCATGGGGGCCTGTATTAAAAGTGTACACTTTCACAGATGACATGATCTTGTACGTAGAAAATCTTGAGGAATCTGCAAAAAACTATCAGACCTAATAAATGAGTTTTGCAAGGTTGCAAGATATAAGATCAATGCACAAAAATCAACGGTATTTCTGTGCACTTGCAATGAACTGAAATGAAATCAAGTAAACAAAATTCCGTTTACAGTAGCATCAATAATCATAAAATACTTTGGAAAAAGTTAAAGAAAAGCACAAAACCTACACTTTGAAACTTATAAACATTGTTAAAAGAAATTAAGGATGATTTAAATAAATGGAAAACCAGCCCACGTTCATGGATTGGAAGAATTAATCTTAAGATGGTAGTACTCAAATTGACCTACAGATTTGATGCAATCCCTGTCAGCATCCCAGCTGACTTGTAGAAACTGACAAGCTGATTCTAAAAGTCATACCGAATTACAACAGATCCAGAATAGCGAAAACAATCTTAAAAAGGAACAAAATAGAACTCACACACCCTGATTTTAAAAGTTACTACAAAGCACTGTTAATTAATCAGGACAGTGTGGTACTGGCATAAGGATAGACATAGATCAATGGGAGTTCAGAAACAAAACCACATCAACTGATTTTCAACAAGAGTGCCTAGACTTCAATGAGAAAAGAACAGTCTCTTCAATAAATGGTGCTGGAACAACTGGATAGTCAGTCACATGCAAAAGAATGGGGTTTAACACCTTCAGTTCACATGATACACAAAAATTAAATGCATAAAAGACTTAACAATGAAAACTATAAACGTGTTAGAAGAAAACATAGGGATAAATCTTTATAATCTCAGATTTGGCAATGGATCCTTAGATATGACACTAAAAGCACAAGCAACAAAAGAAAAAGATAAACTGGACTTCATCAAAATTAAAAAGCTTTGTGCTTCAAGGGACACCATCAAGATAGTGAAAAGAACTCACAGAATGGAAGAAAATAACTGCAAAACATCTGATAAGGGATCTGTATCCAGAATATATAAAGAACTCTTAAAATGCAATAAAAAAAGATAACCCAATTAAAAGATCTGAATAGACACTTTTTTCAAAAAAGATATACAAATGGCCATAAGCATCAGCAGGAAAATGCAAATCAAAACCACAATAAGGTACCACTCTACACCCACTAGGACGGCTATAATGAAAAAGTCTGATGAACAACAAGTATTGGTGAGGATGCAGAGAAATTGGAACCCTCATATACTACTGGTGGGAAAATACAATGGCACAGCCACTTTGGAAAACAGTCCGGCAGTTTTAAAGACAGAGTTACCATATGAACTAGTAATTCAACAGGTTATATGGTTGAACTGAAATGAAATGTCCAAGAGAAATGGAAATATGTCTATACAAAAACTTGTCCATGAATGTTTATATCATTAGTCATAATAGCCAAAAGGTAGAAACAATCCGAAAGTCCATCAACTGATGAAAAGATAAACATAATGTGCTTAATATCCATACAATGTAATATTATTCCACCATAAAAAGGAATGAGATACTGATACGTACTACACTATGGCTAAACCCTGAAAGCATGCTAAGTGAAAGAAGCCAGTTACAAAAGCCATGTATTTTATGATTCCATTCATATGAAATGTATGTTCAGAACAGCCAAATCCAAAGAGACATGAGATTAGTGATGGTTGCTTAGGCTGGGGGTGAGGGCTGGGGGAGCAGGAAGGTAAAAGTTAAAGTGTACTAGGCCTCACTTTGAGATGATAAAAATGTTCTAAAATTGAGTGATGATGGTTGTACATATCTGAACACACTAAAAACCACTGAGCTGTACATTTTAAATAGGAGAATTGTACAGTATATGAATTCTCTCTCCATTTTTAAAAAAGTAGGTTTTTTCCTGTCTTCTTTTTTTGTGACCACCACAAGACTTCCCTCTTCCAGGGTCATGATATAGCAGGCCAAGAGAGAAGCTTGGAAGCCCTTTTCTTCTCTGTGCACCATCCACTGTGCAGTCCCTTACTCCATGTCCTACTGCTTCAGGAAATCCCAGGTCGTAGGAATTGTAATTGGGAATTCTGCACTCACTGTCTCTGCCCGTTTTGTAATTGGTGATGCTCGTGGGATTAAAATCACCTGTAGAGTTGGCCAGCATGCAGATGGAACACTGAAGTGAGCCTAAAGATCAGAGACAGATTGCCATGTGTAAAAGAGAAGTTTTTAGGCATGAAGAACAGTGGTAAAGTGAGGAATCAGGCTCCCAAGTCACTAAAGAAGCCCTTACTTAGGTGGCAATGAATCAGACATACCTCACAAGTCTCCAATCTCATTTTTCAGATTAGAGCCAATTATTTTAATCTTCCTTCCCTTCTCCCTCAATTTGAGAGAGGATGTCAGCAGTTGTAAAATGTAATGCCCTGCCCACACTCTTCTATGTCGGTAAAAGGGTTTGTCTCAGGGCAGCTCCTGAGTAGCAATCTACACAGCAGAGTGCAGAGTGAATTGAAAGGCTTAATTTTTTTTTTTTTTTTTTTTAATCTTCAGGACCTAAGTAGAGACGTTTGAGCCTGGCTATCAGAAAAATCAAAGTTCTGAAATTCTATGAAACTATGATAGGAAATTTAAAAAAAATAAAAGGGCAAATGAATGTTGTTTCATGGACTGTAGAGAGAAATGATACAGTTAAGTGGCAGATAATGCCTATTTTATTGATAAGAACGCAACTTTTGAAGGCAGGATATTTTCTTTGTTAATAAGTTATTAAAATGACAAAAACTACTCTTCTTTAAAAGCTGTTCCAGGAAAATTTGCAGTGAGCCAAAAGGCATCCTTAGATGACTTGTTTTAAAGGCCATAACGTGATCGTAAGTAATCCTCCGTATCTTTCCAAGATGCCTATGAGAAAGTCACTGAAGACCTTCTCAAGTCCGTGATCCTGAATGTCTACTGATGTGTTATAATAAGTCAATTCTTGTGACACCATACCATGGTGGATGCAAGTTTATGTGGTTAGCTACTCTTAATTATTTGATAATATGTAGGTATTAGAAACCTATAAGCTATAAAAATTAGTGATAGTGTGTCATAATGGAAAGCACAGATTTTTAAAATACATAATTGGTTTATGGTTCAGACTTTTGGCTATGATACTTCAGAAAGGTTACTTTATATCTCTGCTTAATTTTTTTTTTTTTTTTTTACATAATATATGATAACACCACCTCACTTTCATGGGGTTGCTGTAAAGATTAAAAGATAATTTATGTAAAGTGCCTGGAGCCGTACCTGATACATAAAAACATAATAAATGTCATTTTTCTGTGATTAACACTATTTGTAATAACATTTGAATATCTGGCCTTTGGTTGGGAATGGAGCCCCTTTAAATACCACTGTTTCCATAAGAAAATAATATTTGATATGTTTCTGTTTACATCTTTTTCACACAGACTATTTATGGACTAAAAAAATCAGTAATTTAAATTTGTCATAAATTTAAGTAAAAAATAAGGTTAGAAAACATATTTTGAACCTTAACAGTTACTTTGTTACCTTTATATCCTTTATTTTCTGCTTTTCAAAGCTGTCAATAGTCTCCTCCAGATGGCGAGTTGTTCGAGCAGCATCCATTGTGGCCCTTTGTAATTCAGTTTCTGCCTACAAAAGTGTCCCCGCCAAAGTACAAGAAAAACTCAAGTCAGAATCCATTCGACTGAGTCTTTTTGTAAACGCTACCACTGCGGTACTGGCTTTTTGCCATAACAGCGTCAATCATTCAAAATATATTTTACCACATAAAGTAAAACGATCTATACGATAAGCACATGCAGAGTAAAGAACTTTAAATCTTTCAGGTGACATGATTCATGATCTCAAACAAAAGAAAACAAAAATTCTTTCCCTTTCTGCATACAAAATCATTTTATTTCTATATCACCCTTGGATGATTTACTGTAAAACAATTTTCTATATTTTCTACTGCTTTCACATATTTCACTGTCTCTGCCATTTATCATACTCTCCTTTTCTCCTCACTATCTCTCTCCCCTTTAACCCTTTCTCCCCCCAAATACTTAAGTATTTTCAATCTTCTAGTTCTCCAAATGCATGAAATGTTTCTACTTCTGTAATATCCTAATCAGGTAGAGTAGGATATACACTACAAATATTTATTTCAGCATGGATTTTCTATTTGTATATTCTTCTTATAAGCTAACAATATTACACTATTACTTAGTTAATGCTTATTACAAAAAATATATACCAGCAACTAATAAATTAGATGGAAAATCTAATACTTTCCTTCAAAGTACTCATACTATCTAGATCCATGTTGTACAATCAATACGGTGGCCACTAGCAACATGTAGCTATTTACATTTAAATTAATTAAAATCAAATGTAAATTAAAAAACTGGTTTCTCTAGTTGCCATTTCAAGAGCTCAATAGCCATACATATAGCTAGTGGCTACAGTGCTGTAAAGTGCAGAACATTTCCAATCTAATCATGTATTTCTCTTTAAAAAAATCATCTCTTCCTTTAAGGACAACAGTTTGCCCCAAAATATTTAAAATCTTTTGTTAAACAATAACATATTTTTAAAAACATGGCCCAATTTTCTGATTAAACTCTTTCTAATAATGTTTCCTATGTTAGTATTATGTTTACTCAAAAGTATCACATATCATCATCTTAATATTTACTCCATAGGAAAAATTTGCAGTTGTGAATCAAAGTTTTGTGAAACATAATATTATGACATTTAAGCCTTTGCTTTCTTTTTCAAGAAAATGTATAAATTGAAATAAGTAAAAAGGTTTACTATAGGGGTCCATCTCTTCACACATCACTTTATTACCCACCTGTGACTGAAATTTTTCATAAAGGAAAAAAATACATTTCAAATAGAACAATTTCTTCCAATAAATTAAAATCATATGCTATTATAGAATTATATCTTCTTGCAATTAGATTATACATTAATCATAACTTTATATTGATTATATACTCTTACAACTAGGTTAATTCAGATATACAATTTCAAGAAACTAAGCATTTAAACATTTATATATATCTCTGTGTGTGTACATTTGCTATATAGGGTATAAAGTTTTCTTTAAATCCATGCAAACTTTTATGCTTTTAATTATAACCAGTAATCAAAAACAATTCTCTTTATTACTGATTTTCAGATTTTTAAAAATATAACTATCACAGGATTTATTACGAAAAAATTTCTAACAGTTATGATGCATGTTAACCTTTTACTAATGAGAATATTCAAGCAGACTATTTTTCTAATACTGTTCAGTACATGTGACTTGTGAAATTCTTTACCGTGACTACTTACTTTTGACTTAACGTCTTTTCCCTCCCCGTTTATTGACAGTTTCATTTTAAAATCTGGAAGGGTAGGTAGAGTTGGCTAAATTAGCAAAGAGCAGGGAAGCAGAAGCCACCTTCCACCACACTCCAGCAACTATGATTCATTTCCTAGTCTCAAATCCTTTTACTCGGGCATAGCCACGTGCCCAAATTCGCACAGCTATTTTTAGCAAAGTGGATAAAGATTTCTGTTTCTTCCTTTTGTTGAAAATTCTTCAAAATCCTATAACATACCAATTTGGGCAGGGGATACTTTTGATTAAAATACTGTGATACAACTTTATGAATAAGGATATCAGTATATTTAATGAAATTAGTCATGAGTGCAAAATGGCTTATAAAAGAGTGAGCCAGATTGGTGTTTTTCTGTTGCAAGAAGCTTTTTCAGAAGCCACCAGGGGCCTTAGGGGGTCCAGGCAGAACACTGGGATTCTTCTTTACCCCATCCTCTTATACCAGAACTACTCTTTTATTTTATATACTGAACTTTAATGTACTTCTTTTGAAGATCAGATGAATTTTAAGGGTCTATCCTGGTAAATATTCTATGATGCTATGATAGAATATCTTTATATTTATAGTGGATGCATTTATATGTAGACTGTCCTTTATTTTCTGGTTTCAGGTTGTCAAAATCCACTGGAGTCCTACACCTTTCCCACTGAGTGTGGCAATTCATCTACAGCCATAATCTATTCAGTTGCTGCTTTATCTCCCCCTGTGTGAACTCCTGACCTGCTCTGTCTATGGTATAAGACAGCCTCCTCCACAGCAGTGTTTACAGCAAAGTACCAAAGTCAGAGGCGTCTGTCTTAGGAAGACATTTATTTCCACATCGAGTGTCCATAGCAATACCCCTGAATCAATCATACCACCTCAAGATTCCAGATGTGACATTTTTTCTGCCCTTACGTACTCTCCCCTCCTCCGAACAAAGCAGCAAAATTTTGACCTCTGGCTTGATTCTTAAAAACTGGTGATATTCCCTAGTCTCTGCCTTAGTCCATAGTTGTCAGTCAGATTTTCCCGCATTCTGTAGTTTGTCTGACTTGCTTGAAACCCAGACTCTATAATCTCCAGTTTGTAGATCCCAGACATGTGGCTGCCCATTTTTATTACAAGGTTGGGCATATGTATCTTTGGTCCAAAGGAAGGAGGACCAGGCTGTTGGTGCAGCCCAAAATCACTAATCAAGGGATTCCCCTCAGAAATGGAGGTGTTCTGGAACCTCAAATGTCCCCAAAGAGTCAATCCTCATGTGGTTTCTGGCAAAGGTGGGCTGTAAAAAACCTTAAGTAGGGAGGAGACACAAGGAATGGGAAAAAGAGGCAGCAGGATAAGTTAGTACCTTATATACAACTGCACCTATCCCAGTTGCTGGCAATTAGCCAGATGCTATTTTCTTTATTTAGTTAATTTATTTATCTAACTATTTATTTATTTATTTATGGCTGCACTGGGTCTTCGTTGCTGCATGTGGGCTTTCTCTAGTTACGGTGAGCAGGGGCTACTCTTCCTTGTGGTGCACCAGCTTCTCATTGCAGTGGCTTCTCTTGTTGCAGAACATGGGCTCTAGGTGCGCGGGCTTCAGTAGTTGTGGCTCATGGGCTCTATAGCGCAGGCTCAGTAGTTGTGGTGCATGGGCTTAGTTGCTCCACAGCATGTGGGATCTTCCCTCACCAGGGATCGAACCCGTGTCCCATGCACTGGCAGGTGGATTCTTAACCACTGCACCACCAGGGAAGTCCCTGTTTAGTTTTGAACATGGCACATTCTAGTTTAACAAATAATCATTCTGAACAGAAGAACCTCGTTACAGTAGACACTCCTATTTAGATCTGTGTCCAGCTGTGGACCTCAATTATACTCTTGAATCTCCTGAGGGTCTTTGGCTGGAAGTCATAATTGTGGTTTCACATAGCTGTTGTTTTTCAAGATGAAGGGAATTTTACCAGGAAAAAAATTATTGTTCCTTCCTTTTCTCAAATGCAGGGCTGAGAAGGCATTGATATATTAGGATTAATGATAGATCTTTAACTTTATAATTAATATTTAGTCATCATTTATGTAAAAAATCTTAGAATTTTGTATTCTTTATAAAAACATCTACACTTATGAGTGTTTTATATTTTGAATATGTTGTGGAAAACAACATAAGACTGAATTAAGTTGTGTATTCTCTTTAAAATTAGCTAATTTCCATAGTGAGAATTTGTAAATGCATGTGTTTCTTTTCAAACTTTACATTCATATTCTTTGCACATTTAAAGTAGAAATGCATAATTTCCATATATATTTACTTCTGTACTGCATACCTTACAAAATATCTTTTTAAAGACCCAAATTCAAAGGATACAATAACATGTCGATCAGATGGGTTTCTCTGACGTGTTCTTTCTAACTGAATTAACTGTTTAGCTTCTCGATTCCTTGCTGTTAATGTTGCTTTGAGGTCATCCTGCAAACAGGCATTTTTTTTTTTGTTAATAAAAATCTCTTATTTAAGTAGTAAAATATACACTTCTCTGTTTTAAGAAGGGAAGAACACTCCCTATTTGATCCAGGCATCATTACCACAGGAATTATTACTATTGCATAATCAGTGTGTGTCTTTTTGTGTGAGACTGTGTGCATGTGTGTAGTTTAATATCCTCTCAAATAATGACACAATTTCAATGCAAAACTATATATATATTTATATATATGTATATACACACACATAAAATTTTGATTGTGGTGGTAGTTACAGATGTATACACATTTATTAAAACTCAGTGTACATTTAAAACAAGAGCATTTTACTGCATGTAAATTATACCTCAATAAAGTTGATTTAAAAAACAGAACTTTGGGAATGTAATGTATACCCTGGTGACTAGAATTAATAATACTGTACTGCATTTTGAAAGTTGCTAGGAGACTAGATCTTAAAAGTTCTCATCACAAGAAAAAAAAATTTGTAACTATGTATCATGACAGATGTTAACTAGACTTATTTTGACCATTTCATAATATATACAAACATCAAATCGTTATGTTGTACACTTGAAACTAATATATGTCAATTATACCTCAAAAAAATTAAAAAAAAACTCTGTCACATTCATTTTTAGTTTACATGTTATCGCCTGCTTTAAAACAAAAGTATAAACAAATTCATTTAGTAAAATAATTTCTTTCCACATGTTCTTCATGAATATAAATATTAAATATTTTAAAGTTTCCATAATAAACAAAATTGCTTTATGATGCTACAGTAGTATATAAAAATACTTCCTTATTCTCAAAGTTCTAAGAATGCTTCAGAGTGTGTAAAAAGAATGACTAAACACTACTCTGTACCTTTTATTAAAAGGACAGTTATTGGAAACCTCATATGTTTTGCCAGAATACCTAATAATAGTAGAAAAAATGAATTTACTTACTCGTTTCATTTTTACAATGGTTCCATAAGCTTTCAAAGGTTCAACTACTTTGGCTTCAAGTCTTTCAACCTATTGAAAATTATTATAAAATATAACTGAAAAGAAACATAGACATATCAAAATTTAAATTCTGAAATAAAACGTGTGCTGTCAAACCTGAACATAATTACTACACCGATTAATATTTGAAATTTTTAAAATTAAAATGTCAGTTACCTTTATAAATAAAAGAATAACCACCAGAAATTGATAAGACTCAGAACCTAAACTCAAATACATTAAAAACTGTTAAGCTGTGCAGTAGCAATAAAAGCTTTTGGTAAGTTTTAAGACACCTCAAATTTTATTGCAGCTACCACTTTCAGTGTGTTTAATACTTGGATGGATACTTTACATACATTATATCGGAAATGTAAAAGCCCAACCTTCCAGATAAGAAAATCAAAGCTGAAAAATATAGCATATTGGAAACATTTAAAACAACACAATCCTCAAAAGCAAAAAAGCCTACAGACCACTTAGAGAACAAGATAGTGTTTCTGAGCTGTTATACTGTATGGTGGATCTCTCTTTTATTTAAAATTAAACAGTTTTTCTTAAACATTACAATATTTATCAGATTTTGAGTAATTTCTCCTTTTACTAATAGCACTAGTGGAAGGCACTAAAGAAACAGATTTTTTTTTAAGGCAAGTATACAACTATAGCATAAGAAAAATAACTCCTGGACATTAAAATTTTCTTTTTCAGGATAGCTAATACAAGATGACATGTATTTAATTGTTTAAAATGAACATGTATTACTTTTGTAGCAGGAAAAAGGCTTTTTTTTTTGATGATACAGGTTTATATAATCAGTGAGTGTATATCACTTCATATTCATTTTTGTTTAGTTTCTATAAACAGAATGTATATGAATGTTTCACTTAAAAAATTTTAGGAAAATGGAGAAGATCAAGTTCTCATTGAGCATTTAAATATTAGGAATCCTAAAATCAAATCCATGAATACTCAGGATTATTTATTCCATTTCAAATAATCCATACACTGATTATTCAGTGTAAAGATTAGCCAAGTCTTTTTTCTGTTCTCCTTTTTGTAGCCTACCTTTTGTTCATTGTTCTTTAGCACCTCCACCATTTGGTAAGCAAGTGAAATAAAAAAAACAAATGTAAATCAATTCAGTTTGCTATTTGATAAATAGCATAAAGGTTGTCTAGAAAGGGGCACTGAAATTATTGGCTAACGTAGGGTTCTAGTATTATCTGTGAGTATAAACTACTTTTGAAACATTAAGTTCCCAGTTACACATAACTGAGAGCTGCTTATTACAGAATAAATACCATATGACAAGAACGAAACATTTTCCCACAAAGTAGCCCCAAAAGTAATTACTACTCAAATTTCTGTATGATTAGCAGTTATAGGTTCAAAGATCATTATCTTCTTTTTGATTCTGAGGTTTTTTTGATAATTGAAATTTCTGTTTTAGGCTTTTAAAAAGGAAGAAAAGCACTGATGAGAAAAGTACAAAAGAAGCAATGCAGCTCTAATTGGGCAACTTCTGACAAGTTAAAGTCAAAGTGAAAATTTCTGACCTGTATCTTGAATCCTGAAGTAAATATAAGTACTGATGAGGTATTAAAGTAAATGGGCTTTAACAATTTAAACAATTACAACACCACCTTCTTCCCTCCCCCCACCCCAAAGCAAAAAAACCCAAACAAACCCACAAAAAAAACAAAAAACTCCACAAAATTTCACTACTGGTTTGTATGCATAATACCATGGTGACTAGAATTAATAATACTGTACTCCCCCCCCGCCCCCCCACCGCCTTTCAATGAAACATTGGTCAACTTTCCAGAGCATGGAAGCAGCAACAAAAATCTTTTGTTCATTTACTACTTATTCACTCACATCACCACTTCCAACATCTTCCATCTCCATATATACTTTAAAATATACCTACCTGCACACAAGACACAAGTCATGCTCCTTTTCTTGCCCTGGGGTACTACGTTTACTACGCCCTGCAAATAGCCACCCCATGGCCAAAAGTTGGCAAGTAAGGTGGGGAAATTCAGTACTTCAAGACACCCTAGAGTTTAGTTTGAAAACGGTAAAATCACAGGAAGCGTCCCTTTAATAGACTTACACAATGTTACCGACATGAAAAGGTACGTTTATCATCAAGAGTGTGTTCGCCACTGCAGTTAGGTAGATTACAAGTCTTCAGGGCTCCTCCGTCCACTACGTCAGGGCTCATTCATAACATGACGGTGTGACTTCACTCCATACCTCTGCTTGTCGATAATCCTGAAGTTTGGCAAACTCATCGGCAAAGGTTTTCAGGCCCTGCTTTAACTTCGGGGTCTCTGTAGAGGCATACACGTTGATTTCATTCACCAGGAGGTCTGCTTTGTCTCGCAGTCTGGCAGTTTTCCGCACATAAGCAGCAAAGATTTGGCACAGCTCTCCAAAGTGCTTCTCCACATTTGTGACAGCATCTTGCAGTTGTCTGGTTTGAGCATCCCTAGAGAAAAAGGTGACACAAAAAGCAAATCATTCTCATTTGAGATGAGATGGATTCATCTTCACGTTAATTTGATTATGCCAACATTCCCGGGGTATTCTGCAGCTTCGACGGCGCAAACCTTCAAAGATCCCACCATCTCCCAAGGCCGATCCTCCTCTAGGTCCCCATTCGGGGCCTGGCCTCCACATCCCACAGTGCAGGCGCACGAAGAGGCCTGGCTCCGGCCGGCGTCGCCACTGCGGGGTGGCGGCTCCCGGGGCAGCTCCGCGCCATGCTGCCCGGGCGCCCGGCTGCCACCCGGCGTCTGCACCGCCCGCGGCAGGGCGGGGGCCGGCGCCTGGGGAGCGTGAGGGCCGGCCACCGGGGAGGTAGGCCCCAGAGCGCGGCGGCTACTGTCCAGCCCCCGGCCCCGCGCCGGAGCTCGGCCCGGAGGCCCACGGAGGAAGCCTCCACTCCCCCACCCGAGCCCTCGCGTGTGGCGGCCCTGGGCAGCTGCGGCCCCGGGGCTGTTACCGGTTTTCCAAGCTGCGCCTCAACATCTTGCCTCGCGCACGGTCGCAGACCCGGGGCTGCGGCCCAAAGACAGGGGTTCCGAAACGCCCGGGCGTGCGCGGGGTCGCGAGAGCCCGAGAGCCCGCCCCACGCGCCGCCGCGGCTGCCCCGGCGTTTCCACGGCAACGCGGCGCGCTCCCGCGCGGTCGGCGCCGGCGTCCCGGAGCGCGGAAGCTAGAGAGGTGACCCAGCACCCACCCGCGCCCAGCGGCCGGCGCGTCCACCTGCGCGCTCCTGCCCGCGCGAGCGTCTGGAACGCGGCGGAAGGCTGGGGGCTGCCGGGCCTCTCCGCGTCCTGCGGCAACCCGCCACCAAACTCCCGCCTCCGTCCCTACATGCTGTACTGTGAGCAAAGTTTGCAGGAGAAAAGCGGGTCAAACGGTAACGAGGAGGGAGGGAAAACTGGAGGCCAGTGGGGCCAGTCTCTGCTTATGCGACGCTGAGTCTTAGAAACTGCTCATCTTGTCCACTTCTCTGTGTTGAAGCCGAACTTGTGGGCTCTTGGAAGGAGCAGTGCTTTCCGCCTTATTCATTTATTCAGCTTTTCACTTATTCAGCAAATATTTACTGAGTTCCCATTTTGTGGAAAAAGTAATGTTCGACACTGGGAATAATACAAAGATAAGAATCCCCTCTCCGCCCGTAACCTTCCCGGCCCTGAAGGGCCTTAGAGTTTGATGAGGAGACACTTAAACCTTTGCGATATAACCCGAGATAAATAACAAACAAAACCCCCTATCCTTGGCCTTCGCTTCTGCTGCTCTTCCAAGTAAACACCATCAGGACTAAATCTAGGCTTTATTTCTTTCAAGAACCCTACTGTGACAATTTGCACTCTTCCCTCTTCCAGACAGCGTTAGGGCTCCCTTCCAAAGTCGTGTATTCTGTTGATTTTGTACTGTGTCCCGTAGTCTAGACTTTTGAGCTCTTGGAGGCAGAGGCAATGTAATCTTGGCCTTGTATTCCTCAGCACTTGGTGCTGATAAAACTTTGTTTTGGACAAACGGATGTCCCCAGTCCTATGTTACCTCTCTTACAGAACTTTTATTCTCTCATGTTACAGTGTATGCCTCTCTTCTCCCCTTGCATTCATTCAGGAAGTTATCCATTGACTGCCTGGTGTGTTCCAGATGTTATGCCGAGCTCTGAGCATGGAGTGGTAACTTAAAACCAGAATAGTCTTTACTCTTACAGAGCCCACTTGGAGGGATAGACACTAATCAAACAAATATTGATACATGTAAGATTGTAACTGAGTTGTGTGCTATTGTATCAGTTTTTGCTGTGTAGCAAACCACCACAAAACCTAGTGGCTTACAGCAATGCTTTAGCTAACTCGGGATTCCGTGAGTGAGCTGGGTGGTTTTTCTACTTTGGGTCTGCTCAGCTGGGCTCTTTCATACATTCCTGGTCAGCTGGCGGGTCTGCTGGTGGCTGGATGATCTAGGATGGTCTCGCTACCAAGTCTTCTGGTGGGAAGGCTGTCAGCAGGGGCAAAAAAGGCAACATGTTAGTAGCCACTTCTGCAATGTGACACAAGTACTAAGGAAAAATAGATGACACCAAGAGAGCATATACTGAATATAAATGTTTGTTTTGAACTATTTGGGGAAAGGACTAAAGTGATGTTTGAGCTGAGATCCAAAAATTGGGAAGGGGGTAACTAGGTGAAGAGGGAAGGAAAAACAGTCCAAAGAGAGGGATAATACAGGCAAATTGCCCTCCCCCCTCCACCCTGTTTCCATCTATACCTCAACTTCATGTTTCAGAAAATGGTACCAACCTCCAGCTGATTGTTCTAGTCAGAAACCTAGCAGTCATCCTTTCTTTTCCCCAGACATGCTGGCAGTTCTCACCTGTTCTACCTCCAAAACATATCCTGAACCATTCCTTCTTCATTTCTACGTCACCGTAATCCAAACTACTGGCATCATTCACCTTTACTGCAAACCCTTCTTACTGGTCTCTTCATGTCCGTAGTTACACACTGAAATGCAAAATAAAAGATGTGGGTCAGATCATGCCAACCTTTCAGAGCCTCTGCTGGATGCGTCTGAATGTTTGTGTCTCCCCAAAATTCATATGTTGAAATCCTACCCACTAAGGTGATGGTATTAGGATGTGGGGCCTTTGGAAGGTGCTTAGGGCATGAGGGCAGAGACCTCGTGAATGGGATTAAGTGCTCTTATACAAGAGACTCCGGAGAGCTCCCTAGCTCCTTCTGACATCGTGTACTGAGCAGACGGTCTCAGCAGGCACTGAATTGGCCAGTGCCATGATCTTGGATCATGAATTGTGAGAAGTAAATTTCTGTTTTTTTTTTCTATGCTACCCAGTTTGTGGCATTTTTGCTATAGCAGCTCAAAGGACTAAGACACACTCCCAGTGTACTTAAAATAAAATTTTAAATTCTTACTCTGGCTATTAAGGCTGTATCTCACTCTTGCCTACCTTCTCTCACTGCCCCAGTGTGCTCTAGCTACAATATCTTTCTTTCTGTCTCTAGCATATATCTAGCTCATTTCAGAGTCAGTTTTGTGTTTGTTTTCTCTGCCTAGAACACTCCGTTCTCATATCTCCACATGCCTGGCCCCTTTTCATCATATAGAATTCTACTTAAAAGAGATCTAGAGAGTGAGGCTTTCTCTGATCACCTAGCTATTACCATATCACCCTTTTTTGTTTCCTTTGAAGCACGTGCTACTCTCTATTTGTTTATATGTTGTTTGCCTCCCATGACTAGAATATATTCTCCATGAAACCAAGCACTTTGCTGTCATGTTCATGTTAGATTTCCCATACCACCACAGTCCTTGACTCATAGTAGGAACTCAGTAATTAGCTGAGTTTGCCAGTGAATGAGTAAGTGAAAACCCCATGACAGAGGGAGCATGGTGTGTGTGAGGAAATGGAAGAAAACCAGTGAGGCTGGAGTAGAGGAAGTGGGCATGATGATATGTGTTGCAGTGGGAGGGTAGGTAGGGCCAGGTCTTGTAGGGCATCTCGGCCATGCTAAGGAGTTTGGTCCTTGTATTAGTCAGGGTTCTCCAGAGAGAACCATATATATGGTTTTCTTATAAAGAATTGACTCCTATAATTATGGAGGCCAATTCCCAAGATCTGTAGTCAGCAAGCTGGAAACCCAGGAGAGCTAATGGCATGAATTCCAGTATGAAAGCTATTAGGCTCAAGACCCAAGAAGAGCTGATGTTTCTGGCTGGGTCTGAAGACTGGAAAAACCCAAAATCTCAGCTCACACAGTCAGGCAGGAGGAAATCCCTCTTCCTCAGCCTTTTTATTCTTGTCAGGTCTTAAATTGGTTGGATGAGGCCCACCCACATTAGGGAGGGCAATCCCTTTTACTCGGTCTACCAATTCAAATGTTGAGCCCATCCAGAAACACCCTTACAAACACACCCAGAGTAATGTTTAGCCAAATGTCTGGGCATCCTGTGGCCTAGTCAAGGTGACACAGATTAACCATCAAAGTCCTTATCTTGGTATCTATGTGAAGATATTGATGTGTTATAGCAAGGACTATCTTATTCATCATGTAACTCATATCTTTTAGAAGATGCCTCATATATAGTATAGTAATTGTTGAATAAATATATATTGAAGTGCACTCTTTCAGTCTCCACCCAACGTATGGGCTGAATGTGTTCTAGGAACCCTTCTCCTGAGATTTAGTCTCTTTGATCTTATTCTACTGTCAACAGACATTTCAAAACATGCATCAGTACAATTGTTCTCCAGTGTTTGCACTGCTTGGAGAAACTTTCTTTCTTATAGGCTATACTTTCTCCTAGGACACCTCTAATAGAAGAGGAGCTGGGGGCCTGGGGAGGCCAAGTGCCATGGCCAAGGTCACATGATGAGACAGTAGGGGAGCTGGAATTAAATCCTTTGTCTTCCCTCTCTCTCCAGTGCTCTTTCCACTGTACCAGGATCCACTCCCCCCCATTATGCTTTTTTGCAAAGTTATTAAACAAATATAAACATAAAGTACTAAGTAGTCAATGAATGTCATTTCATGTTTGGAATAAGGAGAGGGTGTGCCCATCATTGGTTGTAGCATTCCAAAATCTCTCGGGATTATTGTTCCAGGTTACAAGCAGTGTAACCTGACTTTTCTTAAACTACAACTGCCTTTTCATAAACCACTATATGATATTTGTATATTTATTGTGAAAAACAGCACAATCTTATTTAGTATAAAATTGAATAAATTCCAGTGCGGGATGGCTTAAGAAAGGTCCAGTGGAGACAAAGAGTTACATTAACTTCATTCACTCATTTATTCAGCCCTACTTACTGAGAACTCATCATGTACCAGATGCTGGATTTACCAATCTTTAATCCAAGTGCTCTGAATAACGTGGAAATAGACAGCTATACACATAACTGGATCATTAAAATTTTTTTTCTATTCTTTCTTTAGAACTTTAGAGGTGATGTTTAAATTAGATTATTTTACTTAAATTATGTTATTATTTTGTTAATATTTCTCCTCCCCTACCCTTTTGTCCCATTTTATTTTTTAAAAAATATTTATTTATTTTCCTTATGTTTTTCTTTTGGCTGCGTTGGGTCTTAGCTGTGGCACACGGGATCTTTGTTGAGGCCTGCAGGATCTTTTCGTTACGGTGCACCCTCTGCTCGGGTTTTCTCTCTAGGTACGGCATATGGGCTTCTTTCTAGCTGAGGCGTCTCGTTGAAGTGTGCGAGCTCAATAGTTGTGGCACATGGGCTTAGTTGCCCCACAACATGTGGGATCTTAGTTCCCTGACCAGGGATGGAACCTGCATCCCCTGCATTGGAAGGCGGATTCTTTACCACTGGACCACCAGGGAAGTCCCTGTCCCATTTTAGAAATGAAGAAAGATGTTAAATGACCAACCATGATATATTGTATTTATTTGCTAGTGTTTATGCCTAAACAATATAACTTCAGATGCAGCTGTCCCATGTTAAGAAGCTTAAGCAAATTGTTTTAATGCTGATGCACAGAAATAAAACCTCTCTCCAGTAAAATTTTAGGCTTTTTTTTGGTTTGTATGATTTTATTTTTTGCTTTAAAGATTCAATACTTGAGGGGATATAGGGGCTCCTTCTAGTGGTGAATTTAGTATTTAAAATTACTTGGTCAAGCACTAGAAGCAAAGAGTATAGAATGAAACTACCCCAGAATCCTATCTCATTTAACACCAGTTTTTAAGTAGAGATCACCTATAGCCGGTTTTCTTTTTAGTAGTTAAGGGGCGGAGTATTATTAAGTGATAAAGCACATGGGCTTTGATGGACTCTGAGGTCTCATACCTGGAATTAAATTCTGGCTCCATCATTTTCTCAACTGTTAGCATGCCTCAGAACCACGTGGAGGGCATGTTAAAACACAACCTTCTAAGCCCCACCCCAGAGTTTCTGATTTGGGAGGTCTGGAGTGAGAGCCAAGAATATGCATTTATAACAAATTCTCAGGTGATACTGATGCTGCTGGTCCAGGGACCACACTTTGAGAAGCACCATCCTTGACTCCTAGAGTGATGAAACTAAGCCTTATATTCCTCAAGGTTTAGCCATAGGGTTATTGTGAGGGTTAAATGGAACAGTAGATGTTAAGCGCTTAGCATGGTACCTGACATGGTAAGTGTTCCACAGAGGTTAACTCCTAGTAATAGAGCTATCAGTGTTTTCCAATGTGAAAAATTCAAAAAATAACGTAGAACTTTTTAATAATATTGTTGTTGAGCTACTAGTGTTAGCTAAGTTATATCAGTAATTTTACTTATGATTGAGTGTGCTTGACAGTGTACTAAGCATTATTAATATATCTATTAGCATCTCTCTCATTAATACATTGATCTTTATGCATATTGCTTTGAAAAATTGATATAAAACAAAACAAAAACGACACACTGAGGGCGCTATGTCAAAGAGACAGAGGGGCCAGTTGAAAGGGATCCCAATGACCAAAGTTGGGACAATTTGAGCAATAAAATAAAGTGGTAATTGATTATAACCCACATTAAAAAGTAAATATCCCTGAGTTCATGCTGAGATAAATAAATGATTGAAGGAAGGAAGGAATAAACAAACAAATAAATGGAGAAGAAGAGACAAATCTCCCGTGTTAGTAATTCCAAATATTCTCTGTAGACGCTATGCCCTCAAAGACGTGGGGGATAGCTACCCACTCCTTAAGTGTGAGCAGCACATGGTGACTTCCTCGCGAAGAGGGAAAAAAGAGTAACTTTACAGCAGAGAAATATGACACACACCACCTCAGCCAGGTGATTAAGGTCAATATCAACAGTGGTAAGTCATGTTACTAGTATGTACCCTTTATATGATGTACCTTAAACTTACGGTCTTCTTCCTGATAACCCATAACCCCAGTGTAACCATGAGAAACACATCCGATAAATCCCAGTTCAGGGATACTTTACAATACACCTGACCATTACTCCTAAAATTTGTCAAGGTCACTAAAAATAAGGAAAGTCTGAGAAACTGTCACAGCCAAGAAGACCTTAAAGAGACATGACAACTAAATGTAACGTGATATACAGGATGGGGTGGGTCCTGGAACAGGAAATGTACATTAGGTAAAAACCAAGGAAATATGAATAAGGTATGGAAAAATATAAAGCAAAACTCTTTGACTTTTACTCTTTGACATACAAACCAAAAAAAAAGACATATATTTGTTATTAGAAGTAGCATCAAAACTTGAAAAGCATAGTAAAGAAAATAAATGCCAATGCTATATGATGTTATGTTAATATTAGGTGAACATTTTTCTAGATTGATCTATCTACCTATCTAATAAATAGAGGTAGAGCATATATATGCATATATACACACATATATATACACACACATATATAAACACATAGGCATGAAGACAAGCAATCTTATAAAAACAAGATCTTTATATGTGTTTTAAAATTTTATTTGGGGCATTATTTGATTTTGTTTTTACATTATGAAATATATCAAACATACAGAAAATAATTAACTGACCCCTATAGTAGTATATTTATTTACTGGGCGGATTTTACCATATTTGCTTCAGTTTTTTTAAATAAGCAAAAGTTCTAGATGAGTTAAAGCCCTACCCCTTCATCTTATTCCCTCTGTCCCTTTTGTCTCATAATAATTGCTATCTTCAAGGTGGTGTGTATTCTTTCCATGCCTGTTTGTATATTTCTACTTTACGTGTATGTGTTTATTAATGATGTGCTATTTTTATGTTTTTGAACTTTACATAACTGGTATAATATTTTATATACCTTTTTGAAATTTACTTTTTAACACAACATTATGTTTTAGAGATTTATCCATGTTGTTACATTTCGTACTGTATAGATTTCTTTTGTATGAATAAATGACGGTGTTTTTGTTCTTCTGGTAAATATTGGTTGTTTTATTTCCTATTTACAAAATATGCTGCAATGTATATGTACTTTATTTTCTCTGGAGTATCTGTATAGAAATGGTTTGTCTTTTCATGTTGTTTGTAATCACTTTTGCAGAGCAGAAGTTTTTAATATTAGGTCTTTAATCTAGTTGAAATTTATTTTTGTATATATTCAGAGGTAAAGATCTAATTTCATCTTTTTCTATATGGATAACCACTTGTGCCAAATTAATGTATTGAAGTTTTGGTTCAACACCCCCCCATCCCAACTGATTTTTTCTTTCATTTTTTTTTTTTTTTTTTTTTACTACTTCTGTCATATACCAATTTCCCATACATAGTTTTGCCTGTTTCTAGGCATTCTATTCTACTGGCCTATTTGTTTATAGCTGGACCAATTCTAAACCATTTATATTAGAGATATTCTGAATGGATCTAATTACTCGAAACAAGAGAAACTTGTTTGTTGATTTTTAAGATAAATCAAGTTGGCCTTAACGTGAAAAAAATTTTTAATGGCTGTAACCACAATTTATTTTCCTAATCCACTTTTTGGGGACAGCTTTATTGTGATATAATTTATACACCATACAATTTGCCTATTTAAAGTGTACAATTCCATCTTTTTTAGTACATTTACAGACTTGTACAATCTATTACCACAATCAATTTTAGAACATTTTTATCACCCCCAAAAGAAACTCTGCACACATTAGTGGTCACTCTCTATTTCTCCTCAATCCTCCCAGCCCCAGGCAATCAATAATCTACTTTCAGTCTCTATAGATTTACCTCTTTGGGACATATATAAATGAAATCATACAATATATGGTCTTTTGTGACTGACCTTTTTCACTTAAGATAATGTTTTCAAGGGTCCATTCATCTTATAATATGTATCAGAACTTTGTTCTTTTTATTGCTGAGTAATATTCCATTGTATGGATATACCAATTTGACTTATCCATTCATCTGTTGATAGACATTTGGGTTATTTCCACTTTTTGGCTATTACAAATCATGCTGCTATGAACATGTGCCTTCAAGGTTTTGTGTGGACACATGTTTCCATTTCTCATGGTTATATACCTAGGAGTGGAATTACTGGATCCTTTGATAATACTATGTTTAACTTTTTGAGGAACTTCCAGGCAATTTTGCAAAGTGGCTGCACCATTTTACATTCCCACTAGCAGTGTGTGAGAGCTCCAATTTCTCCACATCCTCACCAACACTTGGTATTATCTGACTTTATTGATTCTAGCCATCCTAGTGAGTATGAAGTGGTATCTCAAAATGGTTTTGATTTCCATTTCCCTGATGGCTAGTAACGTTGAGCATCTTTTCATGTTCTTATTGGCCATTTGTAAATCTGTTTTGGAGAAGTAACTATTTGTATCTTCTGTCTATTTTTAAACTGGGTTGTTTGTCTTTTTATTACTGACTTATAAATGTTCTTTATATATTCTAGATATAAGTCCTTATCAGATATATAGATTTGCAAATATTTTCTTCTATATATGGATTGTCTTTTCACTCTCTTCCTTTTTTTTTTTTTTTTTGCGGTATGTGGGCCTCTCACTGTTGTGGCCTCTCCCGTTGCGGAGCACAGACTCTGGACGCGCAGGCTTAGCGGCCATGGCTCACGGGCCCAGCCACTCCACAGCATGTGGGATCTTCCCGGACCGGGGCACGAACCCGTGTCCCCTGCATCGGCAGGTGGACTCTCAACCACTGTGCCACCAGGGAAGCCCTCTTTTCACTTTCTTGATAGTATCTTTTGAAGCACAAAAGTTTTTAATTTTGATGAAATTCAGTTTATCTAATTTTTCTTTTGTTCCTAGTGCTTTTGGTGCTTAGTTTAGGCAAAGCCTTCTTTGCCTATGTAAGGTCACGAAGAATCACTCCTATATTTTCTTTTAAGAATTTTATAGTTTGGGCACTTACATTTATGTCTATGGTCTAGAATCACTCCTATATTTTCTTTTAAGAATTTTATAGTTTGGGCACTTACATTTATGTCTATGGTCTAGTTTGTGTATGGTGTGAGGAGGGGTCAAAGTTCATTCTTTTGCATGTGATTATTCAGTTGTCCCAGAACATTCATGGAAGAGACTATTTTTTCCCCACTGAGTGTCTTGGTACCCTTCTTGAAAATAATTGATCATTAATATAAGGGTTAATTTCTGGATCTCAACTTCTTGCCATTGATTTTTATGTTGATCCTTGTGCCAGTACTATACAGTCTTATAATTTTGTAGTTGTTTTGAAATTGGGGTAAAGATAGGATATTTTTAAAGACATTGTTTTTAATTAAAATGTTAACTTTAATTTTATTGAATTTAATAACAGAGAAAAAAGAAATAAAGTACAATATAAGGAGGTCTTGGAATTTAGAAAATAATATTCCTGTTCCACAAGATATTAGTTCCTAAAAGATCTAAGATTAAAAAAAGGGAAGTCATTAAGAATAGAAGTTTTCACATTTTGTAAACATGTGCTTAAATTTCAGGTTCTATGTTTAACTCTCCTATGAAAAATAAGGAAATTAGCATCTTCATAATTCCTACCTCTTCCCTTTCCTCACATTTTGTTGTTATTAATAATATTTTCATGGTACATTATCAATGTTACTAACAATATATTTGAAACTACAACCCATACAGTGGCTTAGTCTTGGTTATACATTTACATCAACTCAATGCTCCCTACCAGTCCATGTTATCTAAGTTGTTGACTATAAGCTCAAAGTTGTGTGTAATATTATCTTTTTTTATTGAGTTATGGTTGATGTACACTATTATATAAGTTGCAGGTGTACAATATAGTGATTCACAATTTGTAAAGCTTATACTCCATATGTAGTTATCACAAGATATTGGCTATATTCCATGTGTTGTACAATTTATCTTTGTAGCTTATACATAATACTATGTACCTCTTAATCCCCAAATCCTATATTGCCCCTCTCCCCAGTGGTAACCAGTAGTTTTTTCTCTATATCTGTAAGTCTGCTTTTTTGTTATATTCACTTTTTTGTTATATTCAAAATAGTTTGTTATAGTTTTTAGATTCCACATATAAGTGATGTCATGCAGTATCTGTCTTTCTCTGACTTATTTCACTTAGCATAATACCCTCCAAGTCCATCCATGTTGTTGCACATGGCAATATTTTCTTTTTTGATGGCTGAGTAGCCTTCCATTGTGTATGTATAACACATCTTCTTTATCCATTCATATGTTGATGGGCACGTGAGTTGCTTCCATATCTTGGCTATTGTAAATAATGCTACTATGAACATTGGAGTGCATGTATCTTTTTGAATTAGTGTTTTTGGGGTTTTTGGGGGATATATACCCAGGAGTGGAATTGCTGGGTCATTTGCCAGCTCTATTTTTAGTTTTTTGAGAAATCTCCATACAATTTTTCAGTGTGGCTGCACTAATTAACGTTCCCACCAACAGTGTACTGGGTTCCCTTTTCTCCACATTCTCACCAACATTTGTAATTTGTGTTCTTTTTGATGATAGCCATTCTGACAGGCATGAAGTGAAATCTTATCATGGTTTTGATTTGCATTTTCCTGATGATTAGCAATGTTGAGCATCTTTTCATGTGCCTGTTGGCCATCTGCATTTTCTCTTTGGAAATTGTCTATTCAGTTCTTCTGACCATTTTTTAATTGGGTGGTTTGTTTTTTTGATGTTGAGTTGTATGAGCTGTTTATATATGTTGGATATTAATCCCTTATTGGTCATATCATTTGCAAATATCTTCTCTCATTCGGTAGGTTTTCTTTTCATTTTGTCAGCGGTTTCCTTTGCTGTGTAAAAGCTTTTAAGTTTAATTAGGCCCATTTGTTTATTTTTCTCTTGTTTCCCTTGCTTTAGGAGACAGATCCAAAAAAAATATTGCTGTGTCAGAGTGTTCTGCTTACGTTTTTTTTCCCCTAGGAGTTTTATAGTATCTATTTAGGTCTTTAATTCATTTTGAGTTTATTTTTGTATATAGTGTTAAAGAATGTTCTAATTTCATTCTTTTACATGTAGCTGTCCAGTTTCCCCAGCACCACTTATTGAAGAGACTGTCTTTTCTCCATTGTATATTCTTGCCTCCTTTGTGATAGATTAATTGACCATGAGTGTGTCGGTTTATTTATGGGCTCTCTATTCTGTTCTATTGATCTATGTGTCTGTTTTTGTGCCAGTACTACACTGTTTTGATTACTGTAGCTTTGTAGAATAGTATGAAGTCAGGGAACATAATTCCTTCAGCTCTGTTCTTCTTTCTTAAAATTGTTTTGGCTACTAGGAGTCTTTTGTTTTTCCATACAAATTTTAAAATTATTTTTTCTATTTCTGTGAAAAATGCTATTGGTATTTTGATAGGGATTGCACTGAATTTGTAGATTGCCTTGGGTATTATGGTCATTTTAACAATATTAATTCTACCAATCCATGAGTATGGTATATCTTTCCATCTTTTGTGTCCTCTTCAATTTCTTTCATCAGTGTCTTATAGTTTTCCAAGTACAGGTCTTTTACTTACTTAAGTAGGTTTATTCCTAGGTATTTTATTCTTTATATTGCAATGGTAAACAGGATTGTTTCCCTATTTTCTCTTTCTGATAGTTCATTGTTAATGTATAGAAATGCAACAGATTTCTATATATTAATTTTGTATCCTGCAACTTTACTGAATTCATTGATGAGCTGTAGTAGTTTTCTGGTGGCTTCTTTAGGATTTTCTAAGTATAGTATCATGTCATCTGCAAACAGTGACAGTTTTACTTCTTCCTTTCCAATTTGGATTACTTTTATTTCTTTTTCTTTTCTGATTGCTGTGGCTAGGACTTCCAGAACTATGTTGAAGAAAAGTGGTGAGAGTGGGTATTCTCTTCTTGTTCCTGATCTTAGAGAAAAAGTTTTCAGCTTTTCACCATAGAGTATGATGTTAGATGTGGGTTTGTCATATATGACCTTTATTATGTTGAGGTATTTTCCCTCTATGCCCACTCTCTGGAGGTTTTTTTTTTATCATAAATGGATGTTGAACTTTACCAGAAGCTTTTTCTGCATCTATTGAGATGATCATATATATGTCATCTAAGTCTTCTTTTGAAAAAAGTCAGCTCAGGTATTCTGCCCATTTTTAAAATTGGATTATTCATTTTTTATATTGATTTTTATGAGCTCTTTATATATTGTGGATATTAACCCGTTATCAGACATGCCACTTTCAAATATCTTCTCCCATTCAGGAGGTGGCCTTTCTGTTTTGTTGATGATTTACTTCACTGTGGAAAAGCTTTTAAGTTTAATTAGGTTCCATTTGTTTAGTTTTGCTTTTGTATCCCTTGATTGAGGAGGCAGACCCCCCTGCCAATAATATCACTAAGACTTATGTCAAAGGGTGTACTGCCTAGGTTATCTTCTCGAGTTTTATTATTTTCAGACTTACATTTCAGTCGTTAATCAATTTTATTTTTGTATATGGTATGAGGAAATGTTCTAAGTTTATTCTTTTAGATATAGCTCTCCAGTTTTCTCATCACCACTTATTGAAAAGACTGTCTTTTACCCATTGTATGACTTTGCCTCCTTTGTCATAGCTTAATTCACCATATGTGCATGGGTTTATTTCTGGGCTCTCTATTCTGTTCCATTGATCTACATGTCTGTTTTTGTGCTCATACCATACTGTTTTGATTCCTGTAGCTTTGCAGTGTATTCTGAAGTCAGGGGCAGGGCACTCCCAGCTTTGTTCAGTTTTGTTTTGAAGATTGTTTGGCTATATGTGGTTTTTTTTGTGGTTCTATACAAATTTTAGGATTATTTGTTCTTGTTCTATGAAATATGTCATGGGTATTTTGATAGGGATTTCACTGAATCTATAGATGGCTTTGCATATTATGGACATTTTAATGATATTAATTCTTTCCATGAACATGGGATATCTTTATATTTATTTGTATCATCTTCAATTTCCTTCATCAGTGTTTTATATTTTTCAGAGTATAGGTCTTTCACTTCCCTAGTTATATTTATTCCTAGGTATTTAATTCTTTTTGATGTGACTGTAAATGGGATTGTTTTCTTAGGGGAATTACCTGACAGTCCACTGGTTAGGATATGGCACTTTCACTGCTGGGGCCTGGGTTCGATCTCTGGTCGGGTAACTAAGATCCTGCAAGACGTGCAGTGCAGCCAAATTAAAAAAAAATAAAGCAACAGATTTCTGTATATTAATCTTGTACCTGCAGCTTTACTGAATTCAGTTATTGGGCTCTAATAGTTTTCTGGCAGAGACTTTAGGGTTTCCTATATGCAGTATCATGTCATTTGCAAATAGTGACAGTTTTACTTCTTCCCTTCCAGTTTGGATGCCTTTTGTTTCTTTTTCATGACTGATTGCTGTGGCTAGGAGTTTCAATACTATGTTGAATAAAAGTGGCAAGAGTGGGCATCCTTGTCTTATTCCTGAACTTTAAGGAAATTCTTTCCAATTTTCTACATTGAGTATGATGTTAGCTGTGGTCTTGTCATATATGGCCTTTATTATGTTGAGATATATTCCCTCTATACCTACTTTGTTGAGCATTTTTATCATAAATGGGTGTTGAGTTTTGTCAGATGCTTTTTCTGCCACCTATTGAGAAGATGGTGTGATTCTTATCTTTCCTTTTGCTAATGTGGTATATCACATTGATTGATTTGCAGACATTGAACTATTCTTATATCCGTGGAAGAAATCAAACTTGGGACTTCCCTGGTGGTCCATTGGTTAAGACTCTGCACTTCCACTGCAGGGGCTGCGGGTTTGATCCCTGATTGGGGAGCAAAGATCCCACATGCTGTGTGGCATGGCCAAGAAGAAAAAACAAAAAAAACCATTTTTTAAAAGAAAGAAATCAAACTTGATCATGGTCTATGAACCTATTTATATGTTGATTTGATTTGCTAAATTATTTTTGAGGATTTTTGCATCTGTATTCACCAGGGATTTTGGCCTGTAATTTTCTTTCTTTTCTTTACTTTCTTTCTTCTTCTTCTTCTTTTTTTTTTTTTTTTTTTTTGTAGTATCTTTGGCTGGTTTTGGTATTAGAGTAAAAGTGGCCTTGTAGAATAAATTTGGGAATTTTCTCTCCTTTTCATTTTTGGGAATAGTTTGAGAAGTATAGTTATTAACTGTTCTTTTTATGTTTAGTAGAATTCCCGTCTGATCCTGGACTTGTATTTGTTGGGAGTTTTTTGATCACTGCTTCAATTTCAATACTAATAATTGATATTTTCAGATTATCTATTTCTTCCTGATTCAGTCTCAGAAGATTGTATGTTTCTAGGAATTTATCCATTTCTTCTAGGTTGTCCAGTTTGTTGGCATATAACTGTTCATAGAATTCTCTTATGATTATTTGTATTTCTGTGATACTGATTGTGACTTGTTTTTCATTTCTTATTTTGTTCATTTTGGTCCTTTCCCCATTTTTTAATGAGTCTTGCTAATGGCTTATCTATTTTGTTTATCTTTTCCAAAACCAAGTTCTTAGTTTTATTGATCTTTTCTACATCATTTTCTTGTCTCTATTTAATTTGTTTTCTCTCTGATCTTTATTATTTCCTTCCTTCTTCTGACTTTGGTGTTTGTTATTTTTCTAATTCCTTTAGGTGGTAGGTTAGGTGGTTTATTTGACATTTTTCTTGTTTCATGAGGTAGGCCTCTATCAGTATAAACTTCTCTAGTTTTGTTGCATTCCATAGATTTTTGGAAGGTTATGGATTTATTCTAACTGGTTGCAAGGTATTTTCTGATTTCCTCTTTGATTTCTTCATTGACCCATTGTTTTTTTATTAACATATTGTTTAGTCTTCATGTGATTGTGTTTTTCCCATTTTTCTTCCTGTAATTGATTTCTAATTTCACACCATTGTGGAAAAAATGCTCGATATAATTTCTGTCCTTTTAAATTTGTTGAGACTTGTTTTGTGGCCTAGTATGTGGTCTCTCCTAGAAATATTCCATGTGCACTTGAAAAGAATATGTATTCTGCTGGTATTGGATGGAATGTCCTGTAGATATCTACTAAGTCCAACTGGTCTAATGTGTCATTTAAGGCAGTGGTCCCCAACCTTTTTGGCCCAAGGGACCAGCTTTGTGAAAGACAATTTTTCCATGGACCGGGGGGTGGGGGGAATGGTTCAGGCAGTAATGCGAATGATCGCCAGTGATTGGGAGCGAGTGGTAGATGAAGTTTCACTCACTCGCCCACTGCTTACCTCCTACTGTGTGGCCCAGTTCCTAACAGGCTGCGGACTGGTACTAGTCTGCGGCCTGGGGGTTGGGGACCCTGATCTAAGGCCAGTGTTTCCTTATTGATTTTCTTTCTGGATGATCTGTCCATTGATGTAAGTGGGGTGTTAAAGTCCCCTATTATTATTGTATTATTGTTAATTTCTCCCTTCATGTCTGTTAATATTTGTATATATGTTGATGAACATTTTATCTGCTTCTTGTATTGTTCTCTTTATCATTATATAATGCCTTTCTTTGTTTTTTATTATAGACTTTGTTTTAAAGTCTATTTTTTTTCTGATATGAATATTGCTACCCAGCTTTCTCTTTGTTTCCATTTGCGTTTTTCCATCCCCTCACTTTCAGTCTGTGTGTCTTTAGCTCAGAAGTGAGTATCTTTTAGGCAGCATATAGATGGGTCTTATTTTTTCATCCAGTTAGCCACTCTTTGTCTTTTGATTGGGCATTTAATCCATCGACATTTAAAGTGATTATTGATAGGCATGCACTTATTGCCATTTTTTTTTTCTGTGTTCTGGTTGTTTTGTAGTTCTCTGTTCCTTTTTTCTTCTTTTAGTCTCTTGTTTTGTGGTTTGATGATTTTCTTTAGTGTTATATTTGTGTTCCTTTCTCTCTAGTTTTGTATATCTATTGTAGGTTTTTTGATTTGTATTTACATGTTGATCTATAACCATTTCTACTTATTAAAAACTGGTAGTCATTTAAGTTCAAACACATTCTAAAAGCTCTACATTTCAGCTGCCCCACCATGTTTTGTGTGTGGTTTTTTTTTTTTTTTTTTTTTTTTTTTGCGGTACGTGGGCCTCTCACTGTTGTGGCCTCTCCCGTTGCGGAGCACAGGCTCCAGACGCTCAGGCTTAGCAGCCATGGCTCATGGGCCCAGCCGCTCCGCGGCATGTGGGATCTTCCCGGACCGGGGCACGAACCCATGTCCCCTGCATCAGCAGGTGGACTCTCAACCACTGTGCCGCCAGGGAAGCCCTGTTTTGTGTTTTTGATGTCATATTTTACATCTTGATGTCTATCCCTTAACTGTTTATTGTTGTTATAGTTGACTTTACAAATTTTTGTCTTTTAACCTTTGTACTAGCTAATTTAAGTGGTTGATCCATAGCCTTTACCAGCAGGATTTTTCCCTTTCTATAATTTCTTATTTCTTGTTGTAGCCTTTTTTTTCCACTTAGTAAGAAGACCCTTTAACACTTCTTGTAAGACTGGTTTATTATTGATGAACTCTTAGTTTTTGCTTCTCTGAGAAGTTCTTTATCTCCTCTTCAATTCTGAATGATAACCTTGCTGGGTAGAGTATCCTAGGTTGTAGGTTTTGTCCTTTCAGCACTTTAAATATATCTTGCCATTCCCTACTGGCCTGCAAAGGTTCTGCTGAAAAATCAGCTGATAGCTTTATGGGGTTCCCTTGTATATAACTCGTTTTTCTCTTCCTGTCTTTAGAATTATTTTTTATCTTTAACTTTTGCCATTTTAATTATGATATGTCTTGGTGTGCTTCTCTTTTTGTTCATCTTGTTTGGGACTCTCTGTGCTTCATGGACCTGGGTATCTGTTTTCTTCTTCAGGTTCAGGAAGTTTTCAGCCATAATTTCATCAAATACCTTTTTACCCTTTTCTCTCTCTTCTTCTTCTGGGCCTCCTATAATGCAAATGTTAGTATGCTTGATGTTTTCTCAGAGGTCCCTTAAACTATTCTCATTTTTTTAAATGTGTTTTTCTTTTTGCTGCTGTGATCGGCTGATTTCCATTATTCGATCTTTCAGATTGTTTATGTGTTCTTCTCTATCACCTAATATGCTGTTAATTCCCTCTAGCGTGTTTTTCATTTCAGTTATTGTATTCTTTGGTTCTGACGGATTCTTTTTTAAAAAAAATATTTTCTAGTTCTTTGTTAAAATTCTCACTGTGTTCATATATTCTTTTCCCCAGTTCAGCTTATTATTGCTTTGAGCTCTTTTTTTTTTTCATAAGTTATTTCTTTCTGTTTCATCAGGTTTTTTGTTCAGGGTTTTTCTTTTTCTTTCATTTTAAACATATTCCTCTGTCTTTTCATTTTGTTCAACTTTGTCTATATGAAATTAGGTGACTTGGTTTTGAAGTCGTGTCCTTGTGTGGGAGCATCCCTTTTCAGTCTGTGTGTGCCCAGTGGCTTTGGTCAGAGAACTGGATCTGAAGTAGGCAGGGATCATGTCTTCCCCAGGGTGTGCTGGCAGCACCACTTTGATGGTGGGTGGGTCTGGAGGCGGAGTGGCTAGAGCAAGAGCCAGGTGCAAGTTGGGGTTTTTCCGTGATCAGTGGCTGTTACTGCCCTATCAGGGGCTAGGGCAGAGCCCGTGGGGCTGGAGCAGGAACTTTGAGGAAGCTAGATTTCTCCCAGGTGTGATGGTAGTCTTTGCCTTGGTTTGGGATGTGGCCTGAGCCTGAGGCTTGGGGCTGTACTTCTGTGTTGGTTTCATTTTTCCTCTGGGGTAAGCGCCTTGGTTAGAGCCTGTGTTTGGGCTGGAGGGGTTGGTCTCACGCCACTGAGCTAGCCTTATCCTGTCCCAAGTATACACAGGGATGCATGCTATGACGATGGTGGTCTCTGCTCTGGAGTTAGCCTCATTCCCTTCCAGTTGCGTGCAATCAGAAGGCATGTGCTGGCAATGGCTGCCTCCATGCTGGTCAGAGGCAGGGCCAGAGTCCAAGCTGGCTCCATTCCCTCCAAGTTTGTGCGCTCTTGTTGGCAATGGCGGACTCCCTCTTAGTGGGGAGCAGCGTTGGAGCAAGAGGGGCTGGAGCAGGAGCCCAGTGCGGGCTGGAGGAGTGCTCTGGGGCAGCCCTGGCATGCTGGGGAGTGCTGCCTCAGCGCTATGACTGCGAGTGAGCCAGGCTCTGTGCATGCTCTTTAAGAGTGGAGTCTCAGTTTCTTACAGCCCTCTGATAAGCCCCAGTGGGTTTTAGACCAGCTAAGGTGCTTCATCTTCATGGTGTCACACCCCAGGGCTGGCATGTCTAATACGTAGCTCGGACCCCTTACTCCCCAGGGAGGATCCCCAAGCTTGTAATGTCCTCTCCTCTCTGTTTCCCCCACTAGGGGTGCAGGTCCCGACCAAATTGCTTCTCCTCACTTCCTTCCAGACTCTGTGTGGGTCTTTCTTTATAACCTTAGTTGTAGAAGAGCTGTTCTGCTAGTCCCCAGGTCAATTTCAGCAAGAGTCATTCTATATGTCATTGTAGTTTTGATGTGTTCATGAGGGCAGGTGAGCCCAGCATCCTTCTCCTCTGCCAGCTTGATCTGTCTCTTTTGGTAAATATTTCTTTTCTATTGACTAGAGTTTTAGATGGTACATATACTTATATATATGGTGTGGTAACTATTTTATATAAAACTCCAGCCAATAAAAAAGAAATGTGTGTGTGTGTATATATATATATATATATATATATATATATATATATATTTCTATTAATATAAAACATACAATGACACAAGTTAAGTTTTTATGGAATTGTAAATACTATGTAGGCTATTTTGTAAATTGTTTAAAATATATTGATAATGTACTTGGAAATTTTTGTATAGCAGAATATACGTCTATCTCATTCTATTTAGTGGCTAGTACTCCATGGTATGAAGTTTCATTATGCATTAACTATTAACCTATTGTTGGATATGTAGGTTATCTACCATTTTTTGCTATTACAAACAATACTGAAGTGATCACTTTATACCTTATCAATGTGCACAAGGTGTGTGCAATCTTTAAGAAAAATTCCTAGAAGTTGAACTTTTGGGTTTAAAAGGTTAATGGTTTAAAGTTTAAATTTCTGGGCTAAAAGATTTAAGTGCCAAATTATTCTCTAAAAAGACTTATAAATTTCTGTTCCTTTCAACAGTGTGTGAGAAAAGTATGACTTTCTCTACACCCTTGCGTTTACTGAATATTATCTATTCTTTAAAACTTTTGCCAATAGTGAATAATGCTTTCTCCTTGTTTTAATTTGCATTTCTGTGAATAGCAGTGAAGTTGAGCATCATATGTGTGTATATATATATATATATACATATATATACACACACACATATATATGTATATATATTTGTCCTTTTAAAAACATTTCATTTGGAAATAATTTCAAAACTGCAAATATAAAAACAGTACAAGGAACATATGCACACACTATTTACCTAGGTTCATCTATTGCTAACATTTGACCACATTTGCTTTATCATTTGTTCTCTGTGCATATGTTTGCATGTGTGTGTGTGTGTGTGTATGTGTGCAGAATTTTTTGCTGACCTGTTTGAAGGTTACATATATTATAATCCTTTAAAGTATCTTCATATATATTTCCTAAAAATAGGAATACTTTTTTACATAACCATAATGAAGGTATCAAATTCATAAGTTAATATTGATACAATACCTTAGTCTATCATTCATAGTCCAGTTTTGTCCATTGACCTAATAATATCCCTGATAGCAGTTTTTCCATTCTAGTAAAAGATCCAGTCTAGGATAAGGTATCACATTTAATTGTCACGTTACTTTAGCTTTCTTTAATATAGAACATTTCTATAACCTTTTTGTCTTTTATGACATTAATATTTTGTAAGAATGTAATCCTCTGTGCCCCGCTTTCTTAGTAGAATGTTTATCATTTTGTGCTTGTCAGATGTTTCCTACTAACAGACTGAGGTTATATGTTCTTGGCAAAAATACTGCATAGTTGATGGTGTGTTCTTCTCAGGGTGTCACATATGGAGCACAGGTTGTCCATCTCTTCCTTATTGATTATGGTAATAGTCACATGTCAGTTGTTCAACATGCATCCCTTATATGTTAAGTACTGGGTTCAAAGATGAATAAGATAATCCCTTTGCCAAGGAGATTATGGTCTAGGGAGGAAGCAGAAATATAAACAGAAAAAGTATGTTGAATGTTGTAATAGAGGCATGGACAATGGAATAACTAATTCTACCTTTAGGAGTAACTCTGGCCAGGGAAGTTGGGGAAGCTTTACAGAGATAAGTTATTTGAGAACAGGGACTATCATTATGAATGTTTGTTTCCTGTATAGCATCTGGCCTTATACTCATTAAATGTGTTAAATAAATAAATGAAAAAAGTCTATGTACCTCAAAATAAAACCGTCAGAATATGGTACAAAATATGATTTTGTCTCTCTTTTTAGCTCACTATTGATTACGGAATTGAATGTTTTACACACTAAAGAAATATAGTTACATGCTGAGAGAAAATGTTCTTAGTAAATTATGTGCAAAAATGTGGTTTATAAATTTATGATGTAAGCTTTTCTAATACAGTTTTATATCCAATTAGAGACCTTGATTACAAAATTGAAATATGTACAGAATCATAGATCTTGATGCAGAAAAGAATTTCAAGAGTGCATTCATTCCAATCTCTTCTCTTCAGGCAAGGCCAATTTTACATGCAAATCCATGGGACTCAGAGAAGTTTAATGGTTTGACAAGGTCAAAGTTATACAGTTATCAAGGAGTCTGTAGTCCTGATCAAATGCCAGGCATGTTCCTGGCAACAATTGGTGCTAAATTCATATTTGCAGAATGAATAATGTTCCTTCTTCCTAGTGTATTGTGTTATCTACTATTCACACTGAACTTTTAGGAATCCCTATGATTGCAGTTCCTATTTGTGGTCTCTAAGAGTCACAGCTAATCCTTCAAGTCATATCCTAAAGTTACAAGTTCTATTGCTGTGAACTAATACCACTGTCTAATAAAAATATAAAATGAGCCGTGTTTGTAATTATAAATCTTGTGGTGGCTACATTAAAAAAATAAAAAGAAAGAATAAAGTTAATTTTCATAATATATTTTATTTAATGAATATATTCAAAGTTTTAGCATTTTAGTATGTAAACAATATAAAAATTATTAAGATATTTTACATTCTTTTTTCATAATTTCTTAGAAATGCAGTGTGTATTTTGCATCCCAATCTTATTTTGGACTATCTACATTTCAAGTGCTCTATAGCCACGTGTAGCTACTGGTTACCATATAGTCCAATACTAACAATATGGAGTGTGTGTTGGACAGTGCAGATCTAGCATGACCTTTGGTAATCTACCCTTATGCTTTGCATTGTTCAGTGCCACCTGCCAAAGGACAGATGTCCCAATGAAAGGTCTCTTCTCCCACCAGACCTGACTGTGACATAGTCTCAGGGTTGTGAGTACAGATCTTTATATTGTTCTTTCATAGAATTGTGGAATTCTAGAAAAGAATGAGAAAATATAATGGTACTTTAATAAAAACATACACACACACAACTGCTTGCTTCTCATGTTTATGGTATCAACAGCTAATTGTGATGTTTTCAGAATTAGACCATGGATAATGTGTTCATCTAAACTGATCTCCACGTTCCTTTTATAGATTGATACATCACATCATACCATCAAGATAAAATTGCTTACTCCTAGATTTGAGGGGAGAAAGAGAAGATAGCTTTGATGAAAATTTGACATTCAGATTTTAAATACCTTATTTTATATGTTGATAGTGAACATTTTTCTTCGCTATTATTAAAGACGGAAACCTTTGTAAAAGATAACGTTTCAAATTAGTAGGTAAAGATAATGGACTTACTACATGATCCTGGGAAAACTGAGCATACCTCTGTAGAACTGTAAAATAATAAAGCTGGATCCGAACTTTATTTCTATATCAATATGGTGCCGTATGAGACATTCTGTTTCATGTATTGTTGGTGGAGTGGAAAATTGGAGGGCAATTTGGAATGTCAATTTAAATTGTATGTTTCTACCTCTAGGAACATATCCAAGATATATGTTCATACATGTACAAAGAGAAGTATGTAAAATGTAATTTACTTTATCAATTATTTATAATAACAAAAAATTAGAAAACAACCAAAATGTGTATCAGTATAGGATTGGCTAAATAAATTTTGATACATCCATACAGTAGCTTTTCATATACTTCTTTAAAAACGAGATCTCGCTAATATTCTGATATAAAATTCACTCTAAGACATATACAGAAAACAAGATACAGAAATGTATATAGATCGGGGTCAGCAAACAATCCAACTTACTGCCTGTTTTTGTAAATAAAGTTTTATTGGAACACAGATTCTCCCATTTGTTTATGTTTTGTCTATGGCTGCTTTTGTGCCACAATATGAGTACTTTTTATTTTTTTTTAACATTTTTGTTGGAGTATAATTGCTTTACAAAGGTGTGTTAGTTTCTGCTTTATAACAAAGTGAATCAGCTATACATATACATATATCCCCATATCTCCTCCCTCTTGCATCTCCCTCCCACCCTCCCTATCACACCGCTCTAGGTGGTCACAAAGCACCGAGCTGATCTCCCTGTGCTATGTGGCTGCTTCCCACTTGCTATCTATTTTACATTTGGTAGTATATATAACTCCATGCACTCTCTCACTTCATCCCAGCCTACCCTTCCCTCTCCCCTTGTCCTCAAGTCCATTCTCTACATCTGTGTCTTTATTCCTGTCCTGCCCCTAGGTTCTTCATAACCATTTTGTTTTAGATTCCATATATATGTGTTAGCATATGGTATTTGTTTTTCTCTTTCTGACTTACTTCACTCTGTATGACAGACTCTAGGCCCATTCACTTCACTGCACATAACTCAATTTCATTTCTTTTTATGGCTGATTAATATTTCATTGTATATATGTGCCACATCTTCTTTATCCATTCATCTGTTGATGGACACTTAGGTTGCTTCCATGTCCAGACTGTTGTAAATAGAGCTGCAATGAACATTGTGCTACATGACTCTTTAGAATTATGGTTTTCTCGGGGTATATGCCCAGTAGTGGGATTGCTGGGCCATATGGTAGCTATACTTTTAGTATTTTATGGACCTCTATACTGTTCTCCATAGTGGCTGTATCAGTTTATATTCCCACCAACAGTGTAACAGGGTTCTCTTTTCTCCACACGCTCTCCAGCATTTATTGTTTGTAGATTTTTTGCTGATGGCCATTGTGACTGGTGTCAGGTGATACATCATTGTAGTTTTGAGTTGCATTTCTCTAATGATTAGTGATGTTGAGCATCCTTTCATGTTTTTGTTGGCAATCTGTATATCTTCTTTGGAGAAATGTCTATTTAGGTCTTCTGCCCATTTTTGGATTGGGTTGTTTCTTTTTTTGATACTGAGCTGCATGAGCTGCTTGTAAATTTTGGATATTAATCCTTTGTCAGTTGCTTCATTTCGAAATATTTTCTCCCATTCTGAGGGTTGTCTTTTCGTCTTGTTTATGGTTTCCTGTGCTGTGCAAAAGCTTTTAAGTTTCATTAGGTCCCATTTGTTTATTTTTGTTTTTATTTCCATTTCTCTAGGGGTGGGGCAAAAAGGATCTTGCTGTGATTTATGTCATAGAGTGTTCTGCCTATGTTTTCTTGTAAGAGTTTTATAGAGTCTGGCCTTACATTTAAGTCTTTAACCCGTTTTGAGTTTATTTTTATGTATGGTGTTAGGGAGTGTTCTAATTTCATTCTTTTACATGTAGCTGTCCAGTTTTCCCAGCACCACTTATTGAAGAGGCTGTCTTTTCTCCATTGTATATTCTTGACTCTTTTATGAAAGATAAGGTGACCATATGTGCATGGGTCTATCTCTGGGCTTTCTATTCTGTTCCATTGATCTATATTTCTGTTTTTGTGCCAGTACCATACTGTCTTGATTACTGTAGCGTTATAGTATAGTCTGAAGTCTGGGAGCCTGATTCCTCCAGCTCCATTTTTCTTTCTCAAGATTGCTTTGGCTGTTTGGGGTCTTTTGTGTTTCCATACAAATTGTGCAATTTTTTGTTCTAGTTCTGTGAAAAATGCCATTGGTAGTTTGATAGGGATTGCATTGAATTGAATCTGTAGATTGCTTTGCATAGTATAATCATTTTCACAATGTTGATTCTTCCAGTCCAAGAACATGGTATATCTCTCCATCTGTTTGTATTGTGTTTAATGTCTTTCATCAGTGTCTTATAGTTTTCTGCATACAGGTCTTTTATCTCCTTAGGTAGGTTTATTCCTAGGTATTTTATTGTTTTTGTTGCAGTGATAAATGGGAGTATTTCCTTAATTTCTCTTTCAGATTTTTCATCATTAATGTATAGGAGTGCAAGTGATTTCTGTGCATTAATTTTGTATCCTGCTACTTTACCAAATTCATTGATTAGCTCTAGTAGTTTTCTGGTAGCATCTTTAGGATTCTCTATGTATAGTATCATGTCATCTGCAAACAGTGACAGCTTTACTTCTTCTTTTCCAATTTGGATTCCTTTTATTTCTTTTTTTTCTCTGATTGCTGTGGCTAAAACTTCCAAAACTATGTTGAATAATAGTAGTGAGAGTGGACAACCTTGTCTTGTTCCTGATCTTAGAGGATATGGTATCAGTTTTTCACCTTTGAGAGCGATGTTGGCTATGGGTTTGTCATACATGGCCTTTATTATGTTGAGGTACGTTCCCTCTATGCCTACTTTCTGGAGGGTTTTTTTTTTTTTTATCATAAATGGGTATTGAATTTTTTCTGAAGCTTTTTATTCATCTACTGAGATGATCATATGGTTTTTCTTCCTGAGTTTGTTAATATGGTGTATCACATTGATTGATTTGCATATATTGAAGAATCATTGCATTCCTGGCATAAACCCCACTTGATCCTGGTGTATGACCCTTTTAATGTGCTGTTGGATTCTGTTTGCTAGTATTTTGTTGAGGATTTTTGCATCTATGTTCATCAGTGATATTTGCCTGTAGTTTTCTTTCTTTGTGGCATCTTTGTCTGATTTTCATATGACTGTGATTGTAGCCTCGTAGAATGAGTTTGGGAGTGTTCCTCCCTCTGCTATATTTTGGAAGAGTTTGAGCAAGATAGGTGTTAGCTGTTCTCTAAATGTTTGATAGAATTTGCCTGTGAAGCCATCTGGTCCTGGGCTTTTGTTTGTTGGAAGATTTTTAATTACGGTCTCAATTTCAGTGCTTGTGATTGGTCTGTTTATCTTTTCTCTTTCTTCCTGGTTCAGTCTCGGAAGGTTGTGCTTTTCTAAGAACTTGTCCATTTCTTCCAGGTTGTCCATTGTATTGGCATATAGTTGGTTGTAGTAATCTCTCATGTTCCTTTGTATTTCTGCAGTGTCAGTTGTTACTTCTCCTGTTTCATTTCTAATTCTATTGGTTTGAGTCTTCTCCCTTTTTTTTTTTTTTGATGAGTCTGGCTAATGGTTTTCAATTTTGTTTATCTTCTCAGAGAACCAGCTTTTAGTTTTATTGATCTTTGCTATTATTTCCTTCATTTTTTTTTCATTTATTTCTGATCTGATCTTTATTATTTCTTTCCTTCTGCTAACTTTGGGGGTTTTTTGTTCTTCTTTCTCTAGTTGCTTTAGGTGTAAGGTTAGATTGTTTATTTGAGATGTTTGTTGTTTCTTGAGGTAGGATTGTATTGCTATAAACTTCCCGCTTAGAACTGCTTTTGCTGCATCCCATAGGTTTTGGGTCATCATGTTTTCATTGTCATTTGTTTCTAGGTATTTTTTTGATCTCCTCTTTGATTTCTTTGGTGGTTTCTTGGTTAATTAGTAGTGTATTGTTTAGCTTCCATGTGTTCGTATATTTTATAGATTTTTTTCTGTAGTCTCATAGTGTTGTGGTTGGCAAAGATACTTGATATGATTTCAGTTTTCTTAAATTTACCAAGGCTTTATCTGTGACCCAAGATATGATCTCTCCTGGAGAATGTGCCATGAGTATTTGGGAAGAAAGTCTATTGTGTTGTTTTTGGATGGAATGTCCTATAAATACCAATTAAGTCCATCTTGTTTAATGTATCATTTAAAGCTTGTGTTTCCTTATTTATTTTCATTTTGGATGACCTGTCCATTGGTGGAAGTGGGGTGTTAAAGTTCCCTACTATGATTGTGTTACTGTTGATTTCGCCTTTTATGGCTGTTACCATTTGCCTTATGTATTGAGGTGCTCCTATGTTGGGTGCATAAATATTTACAATTGTTATATCTTCTTCTTGGATTGATCCCTTGATCATTATGTAGTGTCCCTTTTTGTCTCTTGTAATAGTCTTTATTTTAAAGTCTATTTTGTCTGATATGAGAATTGCTACTCCAGCTTTCTTTTGATTTCCTTTTGCATGGAATATCTTTTTCCATACCCTCAGTTTCAGGATGTATGTGTCTCTAGGTCTGAAGTGGGTCTCTTGTAGAGAGCATATATATGGGTCTTGTTTTTGTATCCATTCAGCCAATCTGTGTCTTTTGTTGGGAGCATTTAGTCCATTTACATTTAAGTTAGTTATCGTTATGTATGTACCTATTACCATTTTCTTAATTGTTTTGTGTTTGTTATTGTAGTTCTTTTCCTTCTCTTGTGTTTCCTGCGTAGATAAATTCCTTTAGAATTTGATGTAAAGCTGGTTTGGTGGTGCTGAACTCTCTCTGCTCTTGCTTGTCTGTAAGGTTTTAATTTCTCTGTCAAATCTGGATGAGATCCTTGCTGGGTAGAGTAATCTTGGTTGTAGGTCTTTCCCTTTCATCACTTTCATTATGTCTTGTCACTCCCTTCTGGTTTGCAGAGTTTCTGCTGAAAGATCAGCTGTTAACCTTATGGGGATTCCCTTGTATGTTATTTGTTGTTTTTCCCTTGCTGCTTTTAATACTTTTTATTTGTATTTAATTTTTGATAGTTTGGTTAATATGTGTCTTGGCTTTTTTCTCCTTGGATTTATCCTGTATGGGACCCTCTGCACTTCCTGGATTTGATTAACTGTTTCCTTTCTTATATTAGGGAAGTTTTCAACTATAATATCTTCAAATATTTTCTCAGTCCCTTTCTTTTTCTCTTCTTCTTCTGGGACCCAAATAATTCAATTGTTGGTGCATTTAATGTTGTCCCAGAGGTCTCTGAGACTGTCCTCAATTCTTTTCATTCTTTTTTCTTTATTCTGCTCTGCAGTAGTTATTTCCTCTATTTTATCTTCCAGGTTACTTATCCGTTTGTCTGTCTCCGTTATTCTGCTGTTGATTCCTTCTAAAGAATTTTTAATTTTATTTATTGTGTTGTTCACCATTGTGTGTTTGCTCTTTACTTCTTCTAGGTCCTGTTTCTGTATTTTCTCCATTCTCTTTCCAAGATTTTGGATCATCTTAACTATCATTACTCTGAATTCTTTTTCAGGTAGACTGCCTATTTCCTCTTCATTTGTTTGGTCTGGTGGGTTTTTACCTTGCTCCTTCATCTGCTGTGTGTTTCTCTGTCTTCTCATTTTGCTTAACTTACTGGGCTCGGGGTCTCCTTTTTGAAGAGTGCAGGTTCGTAGTTCCTGTTGTGTTTGGTGTCTACCCCCAGTGGCTAATGTTGGTTCATTGGGTTGTGTAGGCTTCCTGGTGGACGGGACTGGTGCCTGTTTCTGGTGGATGAGGCTGGATCTTGTCTTTCTGGTGGGCTGGTCCACGTCCGGTGGTGTGTTTTGGGGCATCTGTGACCTTAATATGATTTTAGGCGGCCTCTCTGCTAATGGGTAGGGTTGTGTTCCTGTGTTGCTAGTTGTTTGGCATAGGGAGTCCAGCACCGTAGCTTGCTGGTAGTTGAATGGAGCTGTGTCTTAGCTGAGATGGACATATCTGGGAGAGCTTTTATCATTTGAATTAGGTGGAGCCATGTCTTATCGTTGAGATGGAGATCTCTGGGAGAGCTTGCATAGTTTGAATTACGTGGAGTTGGGAGGTCTCTAGTGGACCAATGTCCTGAACTTGGCTCCCCCACCTCAGAGGCACAGGCCTGACACCCGTCTGGAGAACCAAGACTCTGTCAGCCACACGGCTCAGAAAAAAGGGAGAAATAAAGAAAGAAGGAAAGAAAAAAATAGAATAAAATAAAGTTATTAAAACAAAAAATAATTATTAAAATTAAAAAAATTAAAAAGTAATGAAAAAAATAAAAAGAAAGAGGAGAGCAACCAAACCAAAAAACAAATCCACCAATGATAACAAGCTCTAAAAACTATACTAAAGAAAAATAGAAAAAAACAAAAACCAAAAAAAAAAAGCAACAAAACGGACAGACAGAATCCTAGGACAAATGGTAAAAGCAAAACTATACAGACAAAATCACACAGAGAAGCATACACATACACACTCATAAAAAGAGGAAAAGAAAAAATTATATATTGTTGCTCCCAAAGTCTACCATCTCAATTTTTGGATGATTCGTTGTCTATTCAGTATTCCACAGATGCAGGGTACATCAAGTTGATTGTGGAGAATTAATCTGCTGCCCCCGAGGCTGCTGGGAGAGATTTCCCTTTCTCTTCATTGTTTGCACATCTCCTGCGGTTCAGCTTTGGATTCGGCCGTGACTCTGCATGTAGGTCGCCTGAGGGCATCTGTTCTTCACTCAGACAGGACAGGGTTAAAGTAGCAACTGATTAGGGGGCTCTGGCTCACTCAGGCCGGGTGGAGGGAAGGGTTCGGAATGCAGGGAGAGCCTGCGGCAGCAGAGGCCAGCCTGACGTTGCAACAGCCTGAGGTGCTCTGTGTTCTCCCGGGGAAGTTGTCCTTGGATCACGGGACCCTGGCAGTGGCGGGCTGCACAGGCTCCTGGGAGGGGAGGTGTGGATAGTGACCTGTGCTTGCACACAGGCTTCTTGGTGGCTGCAGCAGCAGCCTTAGTGTCTCATGCCCATGTCTGGTGTCCGTGCTGATAGCTGCGACTCACGCCCATTTCTGGAGCTCATTTAGGGGGTGCTCTGAATCCCCTCTCCTCGTGCACCCCTAAACAATTGTCTCTTGCCTCTTAGGCAGTTCCACATTTTTTCCCGGACTCCCTCCCGGCTAGCTGTGGCGCACTAGCCCCCTTCAGGCTGTGTTCATGCAGCCAACCCCAGTGCTCTCCCTGGGATCTGACCTCCGAAGCTAGAGCCTCAGCTCTCAGCCCCCACCTGCCCTATGCGTGAGCAGACAAGAATCTCAGGCTGGTGAGTGCTGATCGTCACCGATATTCTGTGTGGGAATCTCACTACTTTGCCCTCCGCACCCCTATTGCTGTGCTCTCCTCCGTGGCTCCGAAGCTTCCCCCCTCCACCACCCGCAGTCTCTGCCCCCGAAGAGTCTTCCTAGTGTGTGGAAACCTTTCTTCCTTTACAGCTCCCTCCCACTGGTGTAGGTCCCATCCCTATCCTTTTGTCTCTGTTTATTCTTTTTTCTTTTGCCCTACCCAGGTTCGTGGGGAGTTTCTTGCCTTTTGGGAGGTCTGAGGTCTTCTGCCAGCGTTCAGGTGGTGTTCTGTAGGAGTTGTTCCACATGTAGATGTGTTTCTGATGTATTTGTGGGGAGGAAGGTGATCTCCACGTCTTACTCTTCTGCCATCTTGAAGGTCTCCCACGAGTAGTTGTAACAGAGACCATGTGGACTGAAAAGCAGAAAATATTTACTATCTGCCCTTTAGAAAAAATCTTTCTGAGGCTTGTATGCTAATATCTGTGTTATATAACTTTGACTAGTTAAAAAATAATATAAAATAATTGGAGATTATCCCATCTCCAACATAGATATCATTTCACAATTGTAAATCTGAAAAATTCTCAATGGCATGTCATTGAAATTTCCTGCCTTTAAAGAGGTTTCAGTAAAAATCGTCAAGGAACATTTTTATGTGGTTTTTAATATGATCAATCCATGGAAGGAAATTACATTTCCCTATGACAGGATCTGCATTGTGTCAGAAGAGCAATTGAAAAGGTGGAAAAATTTAATCAATCAATTCATCATTTTGTATACAAAGTAAGTAGTTCGAAGGTTGTTTTTCCTTGCCTGAACTCACTGTAGCTACTGCCTGGCCACCAGGCAAGTTGGCAGAGTAGTGAGAGTTACCAGCTAGCCGGGTAACTAATACCAGGAGCTCTCAGAGTGAGAGGACTGGACATAATGATTTTTTTTTGGGTGCGGGGGGAGAGGTATAGTTGCTTTACAATGTTATGTTAGTTTCTGCTTTATAATGAAGTGAATCAGCTATTTGTATACATATATCCCTCCCTCTTGTACCTCCCTCTGCCCCCCCGCCCACCATCCCACCCATCTAGGTCACCACAGAGCACCAAGCTGAGCTCCCTGTGCTATACAGCAGGTTCCCACTAGCTATCTGTTTTACACATGGTAATGTATATATGTCAATCCCAATCTCCCAATTCATCCCAATCCTCCTCCCCCCACCATGTCCATATGTCCGTTCTCTGCATCTACATCTCTATTCCTGCCCTGCAAATAGGTTCATCTGTACCATTTTCCTACATTCCACATATATGAGTTAATATACGATATTTGTCTTTTTCTTTCTGACTTACTTCACTCTGTATGACAGACTCTAGGTCCATCCGCCTCTCTACAAATGACCCGATTTCATTCTTTTTATGGCTAATATTCCATTTTATATATGTACCATATCTTCTTTATCCATTCATCTGTTGATGGACATTGAGGTTGCTTCCATGTCCTGGCTATTGTAAATAGTTCTGCAATGAACATTGGAGTGTATGTGTCTCTTTGAATTATGGTTTTCTCAGGGTATATGCCCGGTAGTGGGATTGCTGGATCATATGATAGTTCTATTTTTAGTTTTTTAAGGAACCTCCATACTATTCTCCATAGTGGCTGTATCAATTTACATTCCCACCAACAATGCAAGACAGTTCCCTTTTCTCCACACCCTCTTGAGCATTTATTGTTTGTAGATATTTTAATGATGGCCATTCTGACCGGTGTGAGGTGATACCTCATTGCAGTTTTGATCTGCATTTCTCTAATAATTAGTGATGCTGAGCATTTTTTCATGTGCCTCTTGGCCATCTGTATGTCTTTTTTGGAGAAATGTCTATTTAGGTCTTCTGCCCATTTTTTGATTGGGTTGTTTGTTTTTTTGGTATTGAGCTGCATGACTTGTTTTGGAGATTAGTCCCTTGTCCATTGCTTTGTTTGCAAATATTTTCTCCCATTCTGAGTGTTGTCTTTCCATCTCATTTATGATTTTCTTTGTTGTGCAAAAGCTTTTAAGTTTCATTAGGTCCCATTTGTTTATTTATGTTTTTATTTTCATTAGGAGGTGGGTCAGAAAAGATCTTGCTGTGATTTATGTCAAAGTGTGTTCTGCCTATGTTTTCCTCTAAGAGTTTTATAGTGTCTGGTATTACATTTAGATCTTTAATCCATTTTAAGTTTATTTTTGTATATGGTGTTAGGAAGTGTTCCAATTTCATTCTTTTACATGTAGATGTCCAGTTTTCCCAGCACCACTTATTAAAGGGACAGTCTTTTCTCCATTGTATATTCTTGCCTCCTTTCTCATAGATTAGGTGACCATAGGTGCATGGGTTTATCTCTGGGCTTTCTGTCCTGTTCCATTGATCTATATTTCTGTTTTTGTGCCAGTACCATACTGTCTTGATTATTGTAGCTTTGTAGTATAGTCTGAAGTCAGGGAGGCTGATTCTTCCAGCCCTGTTTTTCTTTCTCAAGATTGCTTTGGCTTTTCAGGGTCTTTTGTGTTTCCATGTAAATTGTAAAATATTTTGTCCTAATTCTGTGCAAAATGCCATTGGTAATTTGATAGGGATTGCATTGAATCTATAGATTGCTTTGGGTAGTGTAGTCATTTTCACAATATTAATTCTTCCAATCCAGGAACATGGTATGTCTCTCCATCTGTTTGTGTCATCTTTAATTTCTTTCATCAGTGTCTTTTAGTTTTCTGCATACAGGTCTTTGATTTCTTTCAACAGTCTCTTATAGTTTTCTTAGTACCGGTCTTTTACCTCCTCAGTTAGGTTTATTCCTAGGTATTTTATTCTTGTTGCAATGGTAAATGGGATTGTTTCCTTAATTTTTCATTCTGATCTTTCGTTGTTAGTGTATAGGAATGCAAGATATTTCTGTGCATTAATTTTGTATCCTGCAACTTTACCAAATTCATGGATTAGCTCTAGTAGTTTTCTGGTGGCATCTTTAGGATTTTCTATGTATAGTATCATGTCATCTGCAAACAGTGACAGTTTTACTTCTTCCTTTCCAATTTATATTCCTTTTATTTCTTTTTCTTTTTAGATTGCCGTGCCTAGGACTTCCAAACTATGTTGAATAATAGTGGCGAGAGTGGACATCCTTGTCTTGTTCCTGATCTTAGAGGAAATGCTTTCAATTTTTCACCATTGAGAATGATGTTAGGTGTGGGTTTGTTGTATATGGTCTTTATTATGTTGAGGTATGTTCCCTCTATGCCCACTTTCTGGAGAGTTTTTATCATAAATGGTATTGAATTTTGTCAGAAGCTTTTTCTGCATCTATTGAGATGATGATATGGTTTTTATTCTTTAATTTGTTGATATGGTGTATCACATTGATTGATTTGCATATATTGAAAAATCCTTGCATCCCTGGGATAAATCCCACTTGATCATGTTGTATGACCCTTTTAATGTGTTGTTGGATTCTGTTTGCTAGTATTTTGTTGAGTATTTTTGTGTCTATGTTCGTCAGTGATATTGGTCTGTAATTTTCTTTTTATGTTATATCTTTGTCTGGTTTTGGTATCAGGGTGATGATGGCCTTGTAGAATGAACTTGGGAGTGTTCCTTCCTCTGCAATTTTTTGGAAGAGTTTTAGAAGCATGGGTGTTAGTTCTTTGCTCAGTGTTTGATAGAATTCACCTATGAAACCATCTGGTCCTGGACTTTTGTTTGTTGGAAGATTTTTAATTGAAGTTTCAATTTCATTACTTGTGACTGGTTTCTTTATATATTCTATTTCTTCCTGATAAAGTCTTGGAAAGTTGTACCTTTCTATGAATTTGTCCATTTTTTCCATGTTGTCCATTTTGTTGGCCTGTAGTTGCTTGTAGTACTCTCTTATGATCCTTTGCATTTCTGCAGTGTCAGTTGTAATTTCTCCTTTTTCATTTCTAATTTTATTGATTTGAATCCTCTCCTTTTTTTTCTTGACAAGTCTGGCTAAAGATTTATCAATTTTGTTTATCTTCTCAAAGAAGTAGCTTTTCTTTTCTTTGATTTTAGCTATTGTTTTCTTCATTTCTATTTTATTTATTCTGCTCTGATTTCTATGATTTCTTTCCTTCTACTAACTTTGGGTTTTGTTTGTTCTTCTTTCTCTAGTTGCTTTAGGTGTAAGGTTAGGTTGTTTATTTGAGATTTTTCTTGTTTCTTGAGGTGGGATTGAATTGCTATAAACTTCCCTCTTAGAACTGCTTTTGCTGCATCCCATAGGTTTTGGGTTTTCATGTTTTAATTGTTTGTTTCTATGTAGTTTTAAATTTCCTCTCTGATATTTTTCAGTTATCTCATGGTTATAATAGTGTATTGTTTAGCCCATGTGTATGTGCTTTTACAGTTTTTTCCCCCTGTAATTTATTTCTAATCTCATAGTGTTGTGGTTGGACAAGATGCTTGATGTGATTTCAATTTTCTTAAATTTACCATGGCTTGATTTGTGACCCAAGATGTGATGTATCCTGCAGATTTTTCCATGTGCACTTGAGAAGAGAGTGTATTCTGCTGCTTTCAAGTGGAATGTTCTATAAATATCAATTAAGTCTGTCTGGTCAGTTGTGTTATTTAAAGCTTGTGTGTCCTTATTTATTTCCTGTCTGGATGATTTGTGCATTAGTGAAATTGGGGTGTTGACGTCCCCCACCATATTGTGTTACTGTTGATTTCCCCTTTTATGTTTGCTAGCATTTGCCTTATGCATTTAGGTGGTCCTATGTCGGGTGCATAAATATTTACAATTGTTATGTCCTCTTCTTTGATTGATCCCTTGATCATTATGTAGTGTCCTTCCTTGTCTCTTATAAGAGTCTTTATTTCAAAGTCTGGTGTATCTGATACAGTAGTGCTACTCCAGCTTTCTTTTGATTTCCACTTGCATGTAATATCTTTTTCCATCCCCTTACTTTCAGTCTGTATGTGTCTCTAGGTCTGAAGTGTGTCTCTTGTAGACAGCATATATAAAGGTCTAGGTTTTGTATCCATTCAGCTAATGTGTGCCTTTTGGTTGGAGCCTTTAATCCATTATCGATATATATATTCCTATTACCATTTTCTTTATTGTTTTGTGTTTGTGCTGGTAGGTTTTTTCTTTTCTTTGTTTCCCACCTAGAGAAGTTCCTTTAGCGTTTGTTTTAAAGCTGGTTTGGTGGTGCTGAATTCTCTTAGCTTTTGCTTGTCTGTAAAGCTTTTGATTTCTCTGTTGAATCTGAATGAGATCCTTGCTGGGTAGAGTAATCTTGGTTGTAGGTTTTTCCCTTTCGTCACTTTAAATATATCCTGCTGCTCCCTTCTGGCCTGCAGAGTTTCTGCTGAAAAGTCAGCTGATAACCTTATGGGGATTCCCTTGTATGTTATTTTTTTGCTTTTTCCTTTGCTGCTTTTAATATTTTTTCTTTGAATTTAATTTTTGTTAGTTTGATTAATATGTGTTTTGGCATGTTTCTCCTTCAGTTTCTCCTGTATGGGACTCTGTGCGTTTACTGGACTTGGGTGCCTATTTTCTTTCTCATGTTAGGGAAGTTTTTGACTGTAATCTCTTCAAATATTTTCTCAGATCCTTTGCCTTTCTCTTCTTCTTTTGGGTGCCTATAATTCTAATGTTGTTGTGTTTAATGTTGTCCCAGAGGCTCTGAGACTGTCCTTAATTCTTTTCTTTCTTTTTTCTTTATTCTGCTCCTCGGCAGTTATTTCCACCCTTCTATCTTCCAGCTCACTTATTGGTTCTTCTGTCTCTGTTATTCTGCTATTGATTCCTTCTAGTGTATTTTTTATTCCTGTTATTGTGTTGTTCATCACTGTTTGTTATTTAGTTCTTCTAGGTCCTTTTAAAACATTTCTTGTATTTTCTCGATCTGTGCCTCCATCCTATTTCTGAGATGTTGGATCATCTTTGCTATCATTACTCTGAATTCTTTTTCAGGTAAGTTGCCTAATTCCTCTTCATTTATTTGGTCTTGTAGGTTTTTACCTTGCTTCTTCATCTGTAACATATTTTTGTTGTCTCATTTTTTTTGATGGGTGGGGCTGTATACCTGTCTTGCTGGTTGTTTGGCCTGAGGCATCCAGCACTAGAGTTTGCAGGCAGTTGGGCAGAGCTGGGTCTTGGTGCCGAGATGAGGACCTCTGAGAGATCTCACACTGATTAATATTCCCTGGGACCTGAAGTTCTCTGTTAGCTCAGTGCGTTGGGCTCAGCACTCCCACCACAGGAATTCAGGCCCGAACCCTGGCCTGGGAACCAAAACCCTGCCAGCTGTGCAGCATGGCAAAAGAAAAAAAAAAAAGCAACAAATAGAAAAGAGCAGAATAATAACAAAAAGTAAAAAATAAAATAAAATTAGAAAGAGTAACAATAAAAATGAAATAACAACAACAAAACAAAACAGAACCACAACAGCAAAAAATAAAGAAAAATAATAAAAAAGAATAAAAATAAGGAAAAAATAAAAAAATAAAAAATTCCCTGGTGCCTCCCCTATCAGTGTTCTTGCCCCCACGATGAGCTACAGCCTACCCCTGCCTCCTCCGTAGGCCTCCGAGACCTCTAGGTAGGTCTCTGGACCCACTGTGTCAGCCTCACCTCTGTTTTCCTTTCATCAGTGTCTATTCATGAAGCTGGCCTGGAGCACACATGCCCACACAGGCCAGCTGGGGTGCAGGCCTCCACAGGCGTGCCTGTAGGGCCCGGCACAGCTGGAGGAGACCTTGGAGGGGGGTGGTGCTCCGGCCTGCCTGGACCTGTGCTGCCAGAGGAGGCCCTGTCGGGGCGGCACTCAGTCTACCAAGACCCATGTGGCCAGAGGAGGCTTTGGTGGAGGCGGGGCTTAGGGCTGGGACCCGCACGGCCCTCGGAGGCCTTGTAGGGGGTGGTACTCAGGTCTGCTGGGACCTGCACAGCTGGAGGAGGCCCCAGCTGGGGTGGGGCTCAGGCCTGGGACTCATGTGGCTGGAAGAGGCCTTGGGGGGGGCAGGGCTCAAGCCCCAGGGACCCACAGAGCTGGAGGGAGCCCTGGGGGGTGGGGCAGGCCTGGGATCCACGCAGCTGGGGGAACCCTGGGGGGTGGGGGTTCAGGCCCAGGACCCCAGCAGGCTTGCTGGGGTCCAGGCAGGTGGGGGAGGCACTGGCCGTGTTCACCTCTGATCCCCTGACAGTCCCTCCCTGTCCCCACTGATCCCCTCGCTGTGAGTGGGCCCCTCGGAGTGTGGGAACCTCTCCCCTCTTCAGGCCCTCCTCTGGTAACAGTCTTGTCCTGCCTCCACTCTTCTCCCCCGCCCCTTCCCTCCCATATGGGGAAGGGGATTCCTCCCCGTGTAGGGATTCCTCCCATCCCCTTAGGTGTCCGAGGTCCCCCACCAGCACCTAGTAGATGCCCTAGTTGTGAGGAGGTGTGATCTCCACATCCTCCAAGTATGCCATCTTCTGGACATGATGATTATTAAAGCCCAGTGCTGGACTAACATGCTATCATCCTGTAAGTTCCACCTGGCCTTCTTGTATACCATGTCAGCATTCTGGCCTACTGGATGCATTGCCTGAACTTCGAAGGGGATAGCACACCCAGGCAAGGAGAATCTGTTTGGACTATCCACTAACTAGTGTTCTGTAGCTGGTTTGCCCTCTCTGGACACTAGGATGGTGGCTGCAATGCTAGTCAGGGTCACTCAGTTCAGGTTCCCCTTCTTAATATCAGGAGAAAAACTGCATCCACACTGTGGAATGCATTATACTAGGTAACCAGGGAACTTAAATATTAAAATACACACACACACACACACACACACACACACACACACACACACACGTTTGTGACTCTACCCAGGCATGACAATATGGTGACTCTGGATTAATGTTAAATAATTCCAGTTGTTCTGGAGAGGCCGCTTAGCTAGGTTCTCTTCTGGTCCAAGGCTGGTACCTTAATTCTTTTGCCATCCCAATTCTGTTCAGCCTCCCTCTATATCTGGTGCTAGTCTTTTTGACACACTGATCCATAAAACTTTTCTTTTTAATTTAACAAAACATTTTTATAATACTTTGGACCCCCATACAGTATAGAGCCATAGTTACCTTCTTGACCTCTTCCCCATGACTTCCTCTGACTCATGTCTTTATATTTCCTGGTTCCTTGCTTGCTCTGACCTTGGATTATCCACCTATAGCAACCTGGCCTTTCTTAGCCCGGTCCCTGCCCCTCATCGGTACCGTTTCTCTCAGCTTGTAGCGTTGCCGGCTCAAACCAAACCAAAGCAAAAACTCTGTTGACACCTATAATCACAAACATGGCCCTTGCTCACCTAAGGGCATGTTAGCCAATAATTATCACAACCAGTCTCCTTTCCCCATCATCAGCACCCTGTGCTCCTCTATGTCCCCCAGATACTGTGCTCTTTCATGGTTCCATTTTAAGCTGTTCCCCTGCTGGAACACACCCTGTGCCCTTTGCCCGGAGCATGCCTCTCACCTCAGCTCAGTTGTCTCTGACTCCTCTGGAGAGATTTACACTCTCTCATTTTAAATCCTCAACATTTTTTCTTAATGTTGTTACTGTATTGAAATTGTACGGAAATTATTTGTTTTTGTGCTTGTTTGCTCCTTGGTTGCAAATTGTGCAGTAGTCATTTTATAGACCGTGCCCCTTGAACAACATTGGTCACAAGTAAGTCTTCAACAAAAGTCTGAGGAATGAATGTGCTGTTCTTGAAAACTCCTTGCAACCTTAAGTCTAAGGTTTTATGAATATAGACAAAATTATGGCCACAAATTCATTCAATAGCAATATTTATTAAGTACCTATTATGTACCAGACGCTGATGTGGTGCGTGATATGCCTCAAAGAGCAAAACAAACATCCCTGTGCCCTTGGAGTTTACTCAGTGGTGAGATGCCAGCAAAGAATAATAGATGTCATAAATAATCCAATTCTACAGTACGTTAGACGGTAATAAGTACTACAACAAAAGGAAAAAATGGAGCAGGGTCAGAGAGATTAGCAGTGTTGGTATTAAGGTGGACAATTTCCAGTTATCCACTGTTGCTTTTAAATATGGCATCTACTAATACCTAACACCTGTGCAAACAGTTGAAACACTTTATGAGCTTATTTAATTCTCTTACTAATCATAGGAGGTAGGCATTACTATTCTCATTAGCTTTATTAATATGGATTAGGAAACTTCAGAGAGAGGTTCAGTAATTTGACTAAGGTCACGCAGCTAATACATGGTAGGCAGTCTGATCTAAAAGTTTAGGTTCTTAATCAGTATTAATTAATACCCTGATACCTATGGGAGGTGATACATTTTCTATATTCTCCACTTCACTTTCTCGATATACAGTAATTTTTTCTTTTAAAGACAATAGTTTTATTCGAAGGTAAGGAATCTCTTTACAGCCAGGGGGCAGCAAACGATTGCTTTTGAACTATGTATAGGGCAAGTGAAAAAATGCAGATAGCTTTTTAAACTGCTTAATTGTAGTTAATAAGCCCCCAAATAAGAAAATGCAAGTCTTTCCTGGGCTTTTCTTTATGCTTTTAGAATAAAATTAATTACTTTCATGTTAAAGGAACATTTTAAAATAATTACTTTAAAGTAATAAATTTATATGAAGACTAATCACCATCTTGATCTGAATCTTGATCTAAATATCAGCATCTCTAATATTTTTCCACTTTGATTTTATAATGTTTTTAAATGCCAGAATGTGTATTCATTACAAATATTTTAATTGCTGTTTTCACAAGAGAATGGAATAAAATTAGAAATGGAATTTAAAATTTATGTATAAAGATATATATATATATTTTTGTGGTACGCGGGCCTCTCCCTGTTGTGGCCTCTCCTGTTGCGGAGCAACGCGCAGGCTCAGCGGCCATGGCTCACGGGCCCAGCCGCTCGGCGGCATGTGGGATCTTCCCGGACCGGGTCATGAACCCGTGTCCCCTGCATCGGCAGGCGGACTCTCAACCACTGTGCCACCAGGGAAACCCTAAAGATATTTTTTAAAGATTCAAAAAGAAAGAAAGTGGTGTGGAAATATGACCACCAACTTAAATATTAATTTAGGTTTTCTGCGTTGTAAAAAGGCACAATTGCTAGATAACTGTAAATGAAGATTCGAGGGTGCTTTTAGGGCTTTTTAAAGGGATAATACATAGAATAGCAGAATGGGGCATTTGATAGTAAATAGCAACTCAGTAATTCTTAGATAACCTAATGGGGAAACAGACAGATCATATTTCTACAAATCAATGGAAAGAAATGGAATTGGGGCAGAGGATTATTAACATTCTGATGGACATGAATTTTAAAACTGAGAGGATTCATATTCATTTATTAACCATCAGACAGATACTAATCCAAAATGAGGAATGCAAGCATTCCCCTTGGAATGACTGTGGTGTGAAAAGAAACAAGACGGGAGACAGGACGGCCAGTGCCAAGCGGGGGTGGGTGAATTTTGCCCCGTAGACTGCTGGTTCTGCGTGAGCTCTTCCTCAGGCTGGGTTACCTGCCCGAGGCCTAGACCCCCAGACTTACCGCTGGGAGGGGCCTCCAAAGACCCCTCTCCAAGAGCCTCCTCTCAGGAGGCCACCACCCGAGGTCGGTTTCTTTTAGTTAGAACAGCCTCTTAAAAATAGTAAGTGTGCTCCGAGGGAAAACACATTATACTACCCGTTATCGTTAACGCTTTTGGATAACTGATTTCCTCAGCTAACTTTCTTCAGAATAGGGAGCAGGTTTTAGCCTTTCTCCCAGGGCTCAGGTCTTGCTTTATTAACCCCTTCCTCCTGGGGCCTTCCCTAACCTCCCCCACGTCGAGGCCACGGACGACACGTCTTGCTCTCGCTTGAATCCTTCCGACCCTAGCAGAGACCGAGTGGCTGGAAGAAAAGGGGAGTGGTGGGGGGGGCGTGTTGGGAGAAAAATGTTCCCAGAGAGTGCCGAGCAGGCAGGGCTTCGATCCCTGGAAGGAGAAGGCAGAGGACGAGGCCTGCAGGTGGAGGGTAGGGGGCCGTGAAAGAAATGTATTGTATACACTTCAAGATATTGTTAAAAGGTGGTTGTTTGCAGAGGTGAGAGAAAATAATTATCTGGACTTCTCCGGGTTCTAAATTAAAGCTGGATCCCACATCCATTTATAAGGCTTCATATTTGACAAAGAACTTTCCACTTCTTTTTCTCAAATAACAAACATAAGCAGAGGCCCTTTTGATATATACGTTTGAGGATCCCGAGGAAGGTTCTATGCACAGGGAAACATGATATATTTAGTATATGTCCAAACGTGTTTTATATATAATATAAACATTGTGGAATATTTATATTTATAAATTTACATCATATCCATATGCTTATATAGCTACATGATATTTATATTTCCCCCGTTATGGTGCTAACTCTAGTTGGCCCCGTGGGTGCTGCTTCACCGGCCCACGTCCTTTGTACAGACTCTTCTCAGATTTGAGCTCCTTTAGGGGCTGCCCGCCCCCCACCCCCCCGCCCCACCTCCCATAACCCCAACCCAACCTGCCCCTGCCTGCTGAGATTTTCCAACTGTTGCTGTGGAATCTAAACTGCTGTAGAATCATGTGTGTATCTCTCTTCCAACTCTTAAAAAAGTCTATTGGATATTAGTTTTAGTACAGTTGTATTGTCAGCTTCCTTACATGATTTTAAGCTCTTTGAGCTTCTTCATCTTCATATCCTCTGCAGTGCTCAGCACTGCATGTGGCAGTGTTCCTGCCTCTATGCCTTTGCACTTGCTGCCCCCTTTGCCAGGAGTGCCAGATATCTGCTTGGGTAGCTCTTTCACTTCCTTGAGAGCTCAACTCAAATACACCTTGTCAGTGCCTAAAATCCTCCTGCCCCACTGCATTTTGTAACTCACTTTCCTACTTTATTTTTTCTCTTTAGTACAAAATACATCTAGTATTCTATATGTTTTCCTCATTAATCTGGTTCATTTTCTGTCTAAATTGCATGTTCCATGAGGACAGAGATTTTCGTCTATTTTGTTTAGAACTGTTTAGAACTTAGCACACAGTAGGTGTCCAATAAGTATTTAGCAAATAAAGGAATAAATAAATAGCAGCATTAAATAAATGCAGTAGAAATGAATCAGCATATACAAGCATTGGATCTGAGCCTAGAACTGATGTCAAGGGAAATGAATGATTTTTTTCCAACATGTGTAGAAGGGCATTAGTTAAATTAATTCACAGTTACCTATATCTGTTAAGTTTATGAAATGCCAACTAATTGTTTCATTAATGTTTCATATATATGTATATGTATAAAATTAAAAAAATAAAGAGTGGGTATGTAAAGATTTCCAACTTATTTTTGCAGACCAAAGGGAAACATAGGTCTTTGTCTCCTGGATTGTCAGAGAAATGATTATGCTTCTAAGACATCTGTTCATCTCATCATTTTTGTTTCCTCCTGTGGTTTATGCAATTGAGCCCAATGTTACGTATTTGTTTACATAATATGGCATATGGTATTGGTCAGTTCTGACCACAGAAATGTCCTGAAGATTTTCAGTAGCACTGGGCCTCACAATGTATGGTTTTGTCATTGAAAAATTAGATTTTTATTCTGGTAAACAAATGAGTACTGAGCAATTTGACAGGAATTTTGAAGAAAGATGTTTAGATTTCTCACCCCACTGTACAATACTGAATTGCAAGATTTAGTGAGCTAATACTAAATAAGTAGTTTTTTCACTCATGAAAGGTAAGCTTGGATCTGGGCCAATTTGGGGAACTTGACATTCCAGAATGAAACTTGGAAAATACTGGGACTTTTAGAACAATTTGTGAAAATAATTCACTATTCATTTGAATACAGACATTTTCCAGAAAGCATTGCCCTTGAAAAGCTTTGAAATTTTATCTTGGAGAACAGAAAAAAATTTTGAGAAATATGATTACCCTTATGAACATTGTATGATTTTGCTTCTAGGACAAGAAGACTTTATCTTATAATCCTGATCTGCTTTATTTAGTCAATTTCCCTCAGTTTTAATTAGAATTCTTGATTTTGTCAAATATTTATAAAGTGGACTTAGTAAGGAGAGACTTTATTTGCAAGGATTATTGCAAAGGGGGGAAGGGTCTATTGCAATGTTGTGAGGGGTCTACTGCCGCAGAGAGAACCAGTGACCGTGAGATCTGCAGTGTCTTAAGAGTTAGGCAAAAGGGCTTTTATAAGAGGAGTGGACAAAGCTAGAAAGAGCCTGGTGTGGGGAAGTGGGATGAAAGGATGGCATACAGGACAGTAGATCAGAGAATGTTTTATCTTGACGCCAGCCTCTTCTCCAGGAGGACCCATAAATAGGGGCTGTATGCTGTCTCAGGCTCACAGTAGGCTCAAGTTCAGGGACTGAAAAAGGAGAGGAGCTTAACCAAAGTTTGGTCACCAAACGTTTTATTCCCATTTGTCAGTGGGGTCAAGGGATTGAGCTAATCATTTGTGAAGCAAAGGCTGGCCTTGCCACAGGTAAACAAAGGGCATCTATGAGTCTCAACTAAGTCGAGTCATATGGGAAGGGTGGTTCTAAGCTGTTTTCCAGGACACAAAGGAGTGGGAGAATTCCTGTAACCTTCGCTGTTTGCCAGGAACACGGGGCTCAGGTTAAATTCAACATCGTCAGCCTGTCTACCTAGAATGATTTTGGACAATAGTCTGGCCTTGTTCTGTTTTCTTTATAAAAAGATTACAGTGAAACTAATCTCCTGGTTACTAATTTGAAATTTCCTCTCCAGGATGTTCCTGGGGGAGAAAATGTGAATATATAAAATATCTCATTAAAATAAAAAGGCGCGTTTGAAGCTTTTTACTTGCAGCTGAAGTATGTATTAAAGGAAGTGATTCTCTGGTTTATATGGCAGCTGACTTGCAAAGGCATTGCATATTTAATTTTTACAATGCGAATTGTAGGATAAAAGAAATCTTCTTTAAAACATTGATTAATCAAAATTAATATTTAAAAACTTTACCATAAAGGTAAATTCCCAGATCACCCTAAGCTACTTGCTTTACAAAAAAATTAAAGACTACTTCCTGACCCTCTGGGAAGTTGCATTCTACGATGAAGGATAGTGTTATGGCAAAAAGCTGCATACAGATAGAAGGAATTAAAGATAAAAAGCTGAGTGTTTCATTTTGTTGTATTGTGTTAAAAAAGGCCATCAAAACACAAAATTTATATTTAAATCAGTTCATTCTTTTCAGAAACATATTGGATTGGATACATCAACTGAGAGATAACTGCCCATTTTATTTTCTCTTGCAGCTATGTATTTATATTAAATTTTGATTTTCCTCAAAGCAGCTCAAAGAAAATGAGGAAAATGTATAACTTTTTAAGCCTCTGAAATTCCAAACATATGTAAAACAAATAAAAATAGGCTGGAGGTGGGAAAACTTTTGAGGAACATTTTGTAAAAGTGGCCACCTTGCAGGAAAATTTATTCCCACTGGGCCCAGTCCATAAGGAAAGCTTGTATTCAGTCTGAGTTCTGTTGTTAGACCTGCGCGGTCTCCTAGGAGTTTCGACTCGCCCAGGAAACAACAAGAGTCGGAAGTCGATGCAAAACGCAAGAGGTTTATTGAAGGCCGGTGCACCGGGGTTCCTTGGTCCTCACGCAGGAGGTCGAAGAAGGAACCCTTTTGGGCGCGAATATGTCAGTTTTATAGGTTTCCACTTCCCCGTATGTAAATTATAGATTTGGTTGTGTTCTCCTGCTGATTGGTCCCGGCTTAGGCTCGGACCAGAGAGGGAACTTGTCCCCAGCTGCCTGATTGGTCTTTGACAGGCACCTTTTTTACATTTTGTTATCTCCCTCCTTCTCCCCAGCTGCCTGATTGGTCTTTGACAGACACCTTTTTTACATTTTGTTATCTCCCTCCTTCTCGGAAGGGGGCCGGACATCCTGGAAATTCACCCATTGTCTAAGAAGCCCCTATTGTCTGGAGAGTTCTTAATCATTAGCTGGAACAATGTCCCTCGAGTCCCACATTCCCCCCTTTTTCTTGTGACTATTGATTCCAATCATGGAATCTCAACCTTCTGTATCCCAATAAGGTGCTCCTATAGCCAATTTACAAACATCAGGAAAAAGATCTGGCCACCAGGTCCAGGGGGGTGCAGTATGACTAATGGACCAGGTTACATCTCCAGTCTGAGAAATTACCTGCCAAGTTAAACGTTGGGGGAGGTGAGGGCTAAAATCACTTACAGTCAGTAAAGGCAGTAAAACCAAAATTATAAGTCTTAGGTTCGTAGAAGCTTGAGTTTGAGCGGGTTGTCGGTTCTTTGGGCCCGCCATCCTGATGATGCCGTCGCTGGTGCAGCCTTCACATGTGAAGCATGGATCCAGGCAGCGATGCCGTCCACTTTTATGGCCGTTGGGGTGGTGAGGAGGACGGTGTATGGTCCTTTCCATCGAGGTTCCAACGTCTGGGTTCGATGCCGACGGACGTATACGGAGTCTCCGACTTGGAAAGGATGAGTTTCTCCCGGTGTTCCCGGTTGGTAGGCCTTGGCGAGTTGGGACCATATTTCTTTCTGGACCAATTGGAGTCCCAGTAGCCTAGCATATAAGTCAGTGTTATTTTGACAATCAGGTTTTATTTCTTTTCCTAAAGTGAGGAGGGGAGGCGGGGCACCATATAATATTTCAAAAGGAGTAAGATGGTATCGGGAAGGTGTATTTCTAACCCGGAATAGGGCCAAAGGAAGGAGCACCGTCCAATCGGTACCGCCAGTCTCCAAGGACAATTTAGTTAGGGTCTCTTTTAGAGTCCTATTCATTCTTTCTACCTGACCTAAACTTTGGGGTCTATAGGCACAATGTAATTTCCAATCAGTCCCCAAATATCTGGCCACATCCTGACTTACCTGGGCGACGAAGGCTGGACCATTATCAGACCCTATTACCTTTGATGCTCCAAATCGAGGAAAAATTTCTTCTAAAATCTTCTTGGCTACTACAGCAGCTGTTTCTTTCTTTGTTGGGAAAGCCTCTATCCATCCTGAAAAAGTGTCTACAAAAACTAAAAGGTATTTATTACCATGCCTTCCAGGACGCACTTCGGTAAAGTCCACTTCCCAGTAAGTTCCTGGGCGGTCCCCCCTGAGTCTCTTTCCAGTTTCAAGTTTCCCTTTGTGAGCATTTACCTGTTGACATGGGACGCATTCCTGCACAATTTGTTCAGCTATTTTGTCATTCCAGGGGTTTCGTACCCGGCTTTTTGTAACAAGGCTACCATCTTTTTAGTCCCCAAATGTGTCCATCTGTGCATCTGTTGTAACATGGATTCTGCTTGCTGAGGGGACAAAGTTCCTTTTGTTGTGGCCGGGATGATTTCTTCATCGCGGCCTGGTTTTTCAGGAACTTTATGTGACAGTCCTAAAATGACTTCTCCCGATGCTATTTCTCGGGCCACTTGGTCAGCCATATTATTTCCCCTAATTATTGGGGTATTTCCTTTTTGATGTCCAGGGCAGTGGATGATACTGACTTTAGTAGGAAGCATGAGTGCAGTCAACAAAGCTACGATTTCGTCTTTGTTTTTAATTTCTTTGCCACCTGAAGTTAGTAGCCCTCTCTGTTGGTAAATGGCACCGTGGATATGAGCGGTAGCAAACGCATATCTACTGTCTGTGTAGATGTTTACTTTTTTATTCTCTGCCATCTCTAATGCCCTCGTCAGGGCAATTAATTCAGCTCGTTGGGCTGAGGTCCCTTGTGGTAGCGCCGCTGCCCATATGACTTGATTTCCGTCTACCACGGCTGCCCCAGTTCGACGCTTACCTTCCTCCAGGAAACTGCTCCCATCCGTGAACCAGGTGAAATCAGCATCAGGGAGGGGCAGGTCCATCAGATCTGGCCTACTGCCGTGTGCTGCGGCTAGTACTTCCTGACAATCATGTATGATGGTGGAGCCTTCCAAGTCAGGATCAGGTAGCAAGGTGGCTGGATTGAGTCCTGTGGCTGGAGCAAACTTGATGCGATCTGAGTTTAGCAACAGGGTTTGGTAATGGGTCATCCTGGCATTAGTTAGCCACCTATCCGGTGGTTGACGGACTACATTTTCCAGGGCATGAGGAGCTGTTATCGTTAGATTTTGTCCTAAAGTTAGTTTGTCAGCATCTTTGACTAGAACGGCCACTGCAGCGATTATCTTTAAACAGGTGGGCCATCCTGATGCCACAGGGTCCAATTTTTTTGACAAATAAGCAACTGGGCGATTCCAGGGACCCAATTTCTGAGTCAATACTCCTTTTGCAATGCCCTTATTTTCGGCCACATATAAATGAAAAGGTTTGGTTACATCTGGCAGTCCTAGGGCTGGAGCTGAAAGTAAAGCTCGTTTGATTTGGTCAAAAGCCCGTTGTTCCTTATCGCCCCAAATGAAAGGAGTGCTGTTTTTGGTTAGGGAGTACAATGGGGCTGCCAGCTCAGCAAACCCTGGAATCCATAGTCTACAGAATCCGGCCGTCCCCAAAAATTCTCTAACATGCCTGGCGTTTTTGGGAGCCGGAATTTGGGCCACCATATCCTTTCTGCTCTCCGTGAGCCATCTTTGCCCCCCTTTTAATAGATACCCCAGGTAACTGACCTGTTGTTGGCATATTTGTGCTTTCTTGGCTGAGGCTCTATATCCCAGGGTTCCAAGTTCCGTTAACAGTTTTTCAGTACCCTTGATACAATCTTCTTGGGTCTCAGCAGCTAATAAAATATCATCAACGTATTGGAGTAATGTTACCTGGGGATTTGATTCTCTGTATAATGCCAAATCCTGATGGAGGGCTTCATCAAAGATGGTCGGGGAGTTCTTAAATCCCTGAGGTAGCCGTGTCCATGTCAGCTGACCAGACATTCCCGATGTTGGATCTTTCCATTCGAAGGCAAAGTAGGGTTGGCTCAGGGGAGAGAGTCTTAAACAGAAAAAAACATCTTTAAGGTCCAAAACAGTATACCACGTATGTTGAGGTGGAAGAGTGCTCAGGAGGTTGTAAGGGTTTGGAACTGTGGGGTGGAGGTCTGCCACCCGTTTGTTTACCTCTCGTAGATCCTGCACCGGCCGATAATCATTTGTTCCTGGTTTCTTTACCGGCAGGAGAGGGGTGTTCCATGCTGATTGACATCTTATTAAGATGCCCAAGTCTAGTAGCCTCTGTATATGGGGACGGATACCGTCTTTGGCTTCTCTACTCATGGGGTATTGACGGACTGTTATTGGGGTGGCAGTTGCCTTGAGTTCCACTAGCACCGGGGGCCGATTTTTGGCCATCCCCATTCAGGCAGTTTCTGCCCAGGCTTGAGGGAACCGAGTTACCCAATCAGTAACATTAACTCGTGAGGATGAAGGCTGCTCGTATAATTTATATTCATCTTCTAATTTCATAGTCAATATTTGAAGTAACCTTCCCTTATTATCAGTTATGGTGGGACCTTCTGGCTGAAAGTAGATTTGAGCCCCTACTTTGGAGAGTAAATCTCTTCCCAGCAAAGGATAGGGGCATTCCGGAATAATCAAAAATGAATGGGTTACTCGTCCAATCCCAAGATCTACTGTCCTTCGTGTGGTCCATGAATATTGTTTATTCCCAGTGGCTCCTTGTACCCATGACCTTTTAGCTGAGATAGGACCTTTTGAGTGGAGAAGGACGGAGTGCTGGGCTCCGGTATCTACCAAAAATTGAACAGGTTCCCCCTCCACTTTAAGAGTTACCCGGGGCTCGGGGAGAGGGTTCGAGCCCTGACTTTCCTAGTCTTCTTCTTTCAATGTTAAGATTTTGTTTTTGGTTGGCCTTCCTCCATTCTTTTTCTTAGGGCATTCTCTCGCCCAATGTCCTTTTTCTTTACAGTAGGCACATTGGTCCTTGTCTAATGGCTGCCTTCTGTCTGTCGTTCGCCCTTCCTGCCTACTTCTATCCCCTATATTTCTTCCTCCAACCACAGTGGCCAGTATCTTACTTAAATTCCTCTCCTGTCTCTTATCCCGTCTTATTTCACGGGCTTCCTGCTCTTTTTGCTTTCTTTCTTCCTTCTCTTCCTCTGTTTCTCTTTTGTTATATACTTTATCTGCCTCTTTTACTAACTCCTGAAGCGAAAATCCCTGCAAGCCATCTAGCCTTTGTAATTTCTTCTTAATATCAGGGGCCGCTTGATCTATGAAAGCCATCGCTATAGTAGCCCTATGTCCCTCCGAAGTTGGATCATAAGGGGTAAAGCGTCTAAAGGCTTCCATTAAACGTTCCAGGAACACAGTTGGCGATTCCTGGGGCCCCTGAGTTACTTCCCTTACCTTAGCCAAATTAGTGGGCCGTCTGGCCGCTCCATGGAGACCCGCCACCAGAGCCTGGCGATACATTTTCAGGCGCTCCTTACCTTCCGGGGCATTGAAATCCCAGTTTGGCCTGACGAGTGGGAAACCAGCATCAATCTCGTTAGGCAGCTGGGTAGGTTGCCCATTGGCGCCTAATACATTTTTTCTGGCTTCCAAAAGAACCCGTTGCCTCTCCTCAGTCGTTAGGAGAGTCTGGAGCAGCTGCTGACAATCATCCCATGTGGGCTGGTGGGAGAAAACAAGAGATTCTATTAAAGCGGTAAGGGCCTGTGGATTTTCGGAAAAAGTTGGGTTATGCATTTTCCAATTATAAAGATCTGCAGAGGAAAAGGGCCAATATTGGAGAGGTCTATTCCCTTGGCCATCGGGGGGGGCCATATTCTCTAAGAGGTAGGGCAGTGGAGTCCGGGGAGATAGCCCTCCGGCTCCTAGTGCCCACTGAGGGACCCCCTTCTTCTTCCATCATGGATGGTTCCCTTGGTGCCGAGGGCAGTGGAGCTGGGGGTCCTCTAGGTGGTAGGGGACTCGGGGCCGGAGGATAAGGGGGTGGGGAATCCAAAAGAAGCAAATCGGACTGCGGGTCAGGATAAATCGCCTTCGGTAGATCCGGGGCGTCGGGTAGCTTCTCCGTGTTGGGGTTTTTCTTTAAGGCTAATATCTCCGACGCTGCTGATGTATGCGCGGACGTACCTGTTGAGGAAACAAAGGGCCGGACCCACGGAGGTGGGGAGAGAATTAAATCTTCCCAGACCAAGACATATGGTACTTGGTCTGGATGTCCGTGGGGATCTATATTAAATATCTTAGACTTCAGCAGCTTAATCTTGTCTAATAAAAAGGATCCTTCGGGGGGCCATCCTATCTGAAATGTTGGCCATTCAGAGGCACACAAAGTCTGCCACTTTCCTTTCTTTACCTCTACCGAAAAATTATGGGCTCTGGCCCGAACTTCGGTCCAATAGCTTAGGGTAAGGGAAAGAGGAGTCGTCATAGTTTGTCCCATTGTCGTCCGTCAGAGAAGAAGAATAGACCACAATACAGAAACAGTTAAAACTCCACGAAACACATATACGTATGGGCCACCGCGAGCTCGCTTCAAAACCGAAACTTCTTCAGATGGCAGTTACCACCAAGGGAACTGCCGAAACCGAGTGAAGGGGAGACAGAGTTTGCCTCTCCTTCCAGATGAGCCACTAGGGCGTCCCCTAGGGCTCATGGACCCCGGCTATTAGCACGTCTGCCTAGCCAGAGGTCCGATACAGATTCCATAATAAGCCGATTCTTACGGCTTTCCTCCGATAATGGCCCACAAAGAACAAGGGACAAACAGACAATCAAGCTCGAGCTTACCTGGTACCTCCAACTCCCGATGTTCTTGTGGTCCGGGGCGAGTGGAATCCCGGACGAGCCCCCAAATGTTAGACCTGCGCGGTCTCCTAGGAGTTTCGACTCGCCCAGGAAACAACAAGAGTCGGAAGTCGATGCAAAACGCAAGAGGTTTATTGAAGGCCGGTGCACCGGGGTTCCTTGGTCCTCACGCAGGAGGTCGAAGAAGGAACCCTTTTGGGCGCGAATATGTCAGTTTTATAGGTTTCCACTTCCCCGTATGTAAATTATAGATTTGGTTGTGTTCTCCTGCTGATTGGTCCCGGCTTAGGCTCGGACCAGAGAGGGAACTTGTCCCCAGCTGCCTGATTGGTCTTTGACAGACACCTTTTTTACATTTTGTTATCTCCCTCCTTCTCCCCAGCTGCCTGATTGGTCTTTGACAGACACCTTTTTTACATTTTGTTATCTCCCTCCTTCTCGGAAGGGGGCCGGACATCCTGGAAATTCACCCATTGTCTAAGAAGCCCCTATTGTCTGGAGAGTTCTTAATCATTAGCTGGAACAATGTCCCTCGAGTCCCACACTGTCACTCACCAGCTGGATGACTCCAAGGTCACCTAAATTTAGGTGACTCCAAGGTCACCTAAATTTTCCTAGCTTTGGTTTCCTTATCTGAAATGAAGACTAGATGGTGCATAAGGATAAGTGTAGTTTTAAAAGTTTATCGTATTGTCTTAAAGCCAGAAATTCCTTAATTTATGAAGCAATTTAAAAAATCTGTATCATCAACAGATTTCCACCCCTAAAAGTTTGTAGAAGATGCAATTAGGGAAGAGGGTAAGAAAGAAGGAGAAAAAGGAAAACTATATACAGTAAAAGGCTCAGGAGAGAGATTTTCCCTGAAACGGGCTGAGTGCTCAGGGAAAAAATAATGTTTGCTGGTAACACTTTCTCCAGGATCCTGCATTCCTCTTCACCTCACCCTGGCCATGTATCTCTACGGGGTCATCACTTATGCCAAAGCAACTACCCTCTTTCTGTTTTTCTTCTCTTCTTCCTTCTGTCTCTGCAAAATACTCACCCTCTCAGCAGCCAAGGCTCATCCTGGTTTCCAGAATTAGCTGCACCTATGACAGCCTCATCACTTTTTCCCAGAGCCCTCTACAAACCATGTATAAAATGGCTTTTGTTGCTATTTCCATTTTCAGACAGTAGATGTCTCTGGTTTACTGTTAAAGAGGTCTTCCCAGTTGTCATCAGTGTTCCCAGGTCTCCTATAGCAAGTTATGTATTGAACCACCTTAGAGTTAGAAATGTTTGATTTCAACTTGTTTGTAATCATATCTTCTAGGCAGTAATTTTACAAATTTATGTAAAATCCACAAACAGTGCTTCCTCGTCTTGGATATTTCTGTAGAAGAGTTATTTTCTCATTGTGATGCCGGTGGATGGGGAAAACTAGCTCCTCGTCTTAGAGATCTCATTAAATCAGGCCATCTTCCATGAGGTGTTTGAGATGCTGCCTTTTGGAAAACTTGTATAATTGACAATATCTTCCAGCTAAATATTTGAAGTTCTAGTTCTAATTAAAAAAAAAAAACTTTTCAAGTTGTATCACCCATTTTATTTTTATGCCTCTTGTATATTTCTTTCTCTTTAAGCTATAAGACATTCTTTAGTCTTAAAAGAGTCCAGAATCAGTTTTCCAGAGACACTTTGCCATTTTCTCTTAATGCCGTGCCAGTAAGGTAAAGGGAGCATTATAGAGCAGATATACACATCTCCACGCCAGATACCTAAAATATACTTGCTGGCTTCAGAAAGATCTGCCTACCCTTTGTAAAAATTTCAAAAATGCTTTTATGAGAGATGTCTTAAGAATTTTAATGGAAAACAAAATTATGGTGAATCTGATGAAAATTTATCTTTTCATTAATAAATTTATAATTTTTGTAACTCTAGTGAGAAATGTTCCCAGCATACAATTCCATTTATTTCACTGAATGGATATTTAAAAACTTAAGTTCAGGAATTCCCTGGTGGTCCAGTGGTTAGGACTCTTCACTTTCACTGCTGAAGGCCCAGGTTCAATCCCTGGTCAGGGAACTAAGATCCCACAAGTCATGCTGTGTGACCAAAAACAAGCAAAACAAGCAAACAAACGACCCCCATAAGTTCTTCTTTCCTTTCCTTCCTTTTTTCCATTGGTATCTGACTAAATGCCATGTAAGACCAAAAACGTAAATGCATAAATTAAAATAAAGAGGGTTTTAATTTCCATTAAAAAGGTCTCTAAAACTCATAGTTTTTCACATCTTGATTCATATTGGCTTTTCTGCAAAATGTCTTTTTAATTACAAAAGTTAATCAGTTCTTGGTGCTGTTGTTTAAGAGGGTAACCTAAATATTTTAGGAGGTAAATTAAATTTTTGATGAGCTCTGTGATTAGCATTAAAACCACTTCAAGATCTTCTATATACTCTCAAATATGATGATTTTGAACAGATTATAATTTAAAAATGATCTCTGCTATCTCTTCCAACAGTAGGGTCCTGTCATCTCACTGTTTCCCTCTTACTCTCCAATTACCTGAATGCCTACACTCTGAACACAGCCCTTCCCCGACCTGATGACGGCTTTGTGTAGCTGTCATTCTAGATTTATTGCTTAGTTTGGGAAAGAGCTGTTTCAACAGCACATGCCCTGCAGACTCTCAGAACTAGCAAAAACTGTTCATTTAAAGAAAAATATTAGTCAATACCTCACATGCCTGTAATTCTGAAATTATGTAGGTTTTTTTTTTCTGAATAAAGTTAGAAATCCAAAATGACAAGAAAAATTTCTTAACTTCATCCTAACTCTGTGATATTGCTGTCTGACAATAGCCATGGCCAAACCCACGATTTAAATTTCAGACTTAGTAAGTGCGAAATCATCTTCGAGAGCCAGAATACACAAAGCAGCAGTTGTGACAATATCCTTCTACAACGCATGTTAGAAAGAACATCACAAACACATTGCCAAAATTATTAATTTTCTAGAAGAAAAACACGTGAAGCAAATGTTCTTGTAAAACTAATATAGTACATGCCTTGAAAATTGCTTTAACTAGCAATAATATATTGCTGTTGAATTATACGTTCAAGACATTGGAATTCTTGTTAATTCATACTTTAACTGTTTTGTAACTACACATACTCGAGGATACCAAATATCTTTAATTAAAAGCTGAAGTTCTGAGGGCTCAGACTGAAATGCCCAAGGTCGCGAGGCCCCTCCACAAGACCACCAGAGTCGAGAGTCAAAGCCAAACGGCAAGGGTCATTTATTGCAGGTTCGAACCTGGACCTCCGCGCACTCCTTGCCCGTGACGCTAAGAGGCCCTGGCGGAGTTTAGTACAGCTCTTTTATAGACCGGCACAAATATAGTCGCCGATTGGTTGACTTTTAAACAAAGACACTAGTCGCCGATTGGTTGACTTTTAAACAGAGACACTAGTCGCCGATTGGTTGACTTTTAAACAAAGACACTAGTCGCCGATTGGTTGACTTTTAAACAGAGACACTAGTCGCCGTCTGATTGGTTGGACGGTTGCGGGGGGGGGGGGGGGGGTCAGCAGGCGTAATTACAGAAGCGAGAGCGGCTGGTTAAGTTTCGGTTTCCTGAGGTTTTGTTTCTTAATTAGAAATACTTAAGGCGGGGCCATGGTCGCAAAAAGAAATAGTGCAAACAGGAGGACTGATACAACCCTAGCAGTGCTGCGGCCTCCACCAGCCCAACGGCAGGGCGTCGGGAGGCTGTGCGCCCAACTTCAGGCGGCGCTCCCAAATGTGGCAAGCCCAGCGCCGCGCCCTGGAATGGTCCTTTTTTCGGCCCTCCCCCTCCGGAAAGAACAGAAAAGAAATTCCAGGAAAAGCACAAATTGAATGCAGGGCGTCAACTCAGTCCTATTCTCACCAAACTAGAACATAGCCCCCTCATTCCCCCCTTTCTCATGAACCAGAGGAGCCAATCTTGGGTCCTCAAGGCTCCGTTTCTTCAATTTCTGAGGCCTCGCAGGGCTGATATTGTGTTCTTAATATCATTAGCTGGACTGTATTTATTCTTTCGCGAACAAAATTCATGACTTTACTGAGTATACAGGGGCCTATAGTGAGGAGGAGAAGGAGGCATAGTAGAGGGCCCAGGATGGGGAGGAGGAAGGGGAGCATCCCATGAAATCCTGACCAAAGGGGATTATCCGCTAATTCTTGCCGGCGGCGAGCTAGGTCTTCCTGGAGCTGGTGGATCTTATTTCTTACAATGCCTGATTTATTTGCATAGAAACAACATTTTTCTTTTAGGGCGAGGCATATCCCACCCTGTTCAGCTGTCAGTAAGTCTAAGCCCCTCCTATTCTGTAGGACCACCTCGGCCAGCGAATCTAATTGGTCCTGTAAGTCCTGAATGGTCCCAGAGAGAGTTTCTACATCTTCTATTAATTGCCTTGACAGCTGACTATAGGAGTGAAGGGAGACCCCAAGACCTGTACTCCCTGTGGCCACAGCTCCTGTAATTCCTAATCCTACCAGGAGGGGTAGGACTGTAATGGCTCGTTTGGTTCTGCCTGCCCAGAGGTCAAAGCTGGGAATGGGCAACGGGGTGTCTCCCGAGATCAGGTCTACATTGGGGAGAAGGGTGGCCAGGGTGCAGACCCCTGTCCAATTCAGGGGTAAATAGGTGTATGCTAGGTTACTTCCACAGACAAAGACAGTGGTATTAGGACTACAGAGGGAGGAGTTCACGGGGATATATTGACTACATCCAGTGGATGAAAGGATTCCCAAGTCAATACTGGCGTTAGAGAGGGAATCGTTCTTGACAAAGCATGAGGTATTAAAGGTGGTTGAAAATTTTGAAAATTGTATGGGGAACGGCTCGGGGAGTGAAGTAGGGTTACATCGTTCGCTGATATTTAAATTGGCGAAGGTGGGGATGGCTATAGGGCGGGGCGGTCCTTGAGGAAGGCAGAGCCAGCAATCCTGTGCTAAGTTGGGGTTGGTGGTATTCAAAAGCGCAAAAGTAGCTTCTAGTATGGACATGGTCTGGGAGTCCAATTCAGAGGGATCGACCTTAGGGAGAATTAGGGGGTGGTAGCTGAGCTGTGGGTACAGATGCCGATAGGCCTCTTCTATTTGTCTTCGGGTTTCTATCTGGCGCACTGCGTCCTGGGGCCCCCCACCGTCTGACATATGTGTGGGGGCCCTGGTATTCCAGCATACCGGGGTCCCGGGGGTGCCAGTGCATCCAGCCTGAAGGTATTTATTATCATCACTAATGGTGGGGCTTTTATTATTCTGTAGTATGGCTGTGAAATAAGTCTTGTTATTGGCCCCTATACATTGCTGGTAAGAGGAATAGCACATGCTATGCATTGATTCCTGGAAGGTAGAACAGGGGCAAGTAGCTCGAGGGGGAAGTGGCTTAGGCTTATGGTAGCATTGCCAGTTTTGAGAGGCCCCGGTAACCCTATATTCCTGAACAAGATACGCAGTTATGCCCCCGCAGTCCTGCATATGAGTATACCCTCGGGGAACAACAGGAGTCTCCATAGTACCTCCCCTGCACTCGCACGGTGCACCATATAGTAGTTGTATTAAAGTATTCTTATTGGGGGGAGGGCCGAATCCTCCCCTCGTGGCCCGAGGGTTGAGGGTTAGGACTATCATTAGGGCTTTCAGCAGTACCTTGGTCATCATGGGGGAGGGTACGGCGCAAAGTCAGTTTGAGGGGATTGTTCTTACTCCGGTCAACAGTCCAGGTGACGTCAGCTTTAGTGGACTTGATGAGGTCAGAAAATGGGTCCACCGGCTTGACGTGCGTGTGATGGATCCAGGCAGCTATGCTGTCCACCTTAATGGCTGTCGGCGTTGTCAGGATGATCTGGTAAGGTCCTTTCCACCTGGGTTCTAGGGTCTCTTGTCGATGGCGTTTGACAAGGACCCAGTCACCTGGCCGGAGCTGGTGTGGAGTAGGTGGGGGTCCTGTTGCATATAGCTCTTTTAGTTTGGGCCAGATTGTCTCGTGTATCCGCTGTAAGGCTTGGAGGGAAGACAGGAGATTATTTTCTGGGTCCAATTGGATAAGGTTAGTCTTTAGATTAGGGATGATAGGAGGAGGCCTACCATGCATTATTTCATAGGGAGTAAATCCTAGCTTATAGGGGGAATTTCGCACCCTAAACAGAGCGTAGGGGAGTAGGACTACCCAGTTAGCGCCAGTCTCCATGGTCAATTTAGTCAAGGTCTCTTTTAGAGTTCTATTCATCCTTTCTACCTGTCCTGAACTCTGGGGGCGGTATGCACAATGTAATTTCCAATTAGCCCCAAGTATGGAAGCCAGATCCTGACTTACCTTAGAAACGAAGGCTGGCCCGTTGTCGGACCCTATCATAACTGGAAAGCCATACCTGGGCAGGATCTCTTCTAGTAGCTTCTTAGCTACTATTCGTGCAGTCTCATTCTTGGTTGGGAATGCCTCAGTCCAACCTGAAAAGGTATCTATAAACACCAGTAAATATTTATACCCATATTTGCCAGGCTTTACCTCCGTGAAGTCCACTTCCCAGTAGGCTCCAGGCTGGTTTCCTCTCTCCCGGATGCCAGTGGTTGGCGGGTGGGTGCTGGCATTATGGAGTTGGCAGACTGCACAGTCAGCAACCAGTCGTTCAGTCTTCTCGGAGACATTTTTAATTTTAAGTCCAGTCTGCCTGATGAGATCCTGTAGCCGTCGGGCACCCAAGTGGGTGCTACGGTGGATCCGTTCAAGGACCAGGGTTCCTAGTCTCTCAGGAAGGAGGATATTGTTTTTAACGTCCCGCCACCATCCGTCTCTAACCTGGGTTAGAGGAAGCTTGCTCATCCATCTGATGTCATCCTCCGAGTAGTCGGGTTGGGGCGGTAGTTCCCGGGGGCCTGGATCCGGCAGTTGCAGGGGAAGTAATGGTATTGGAGTGTGTGCCGCCTTTCGAGCCGTCTGGTCTGCCAAATTGTTGCCTCGGGTGACTGGATTCGTGGGTTTTTGATGCCCCGGGCAGTGTACAATGGCTAGCTTTTTGGGTTCCCATATGGCCGCTAGCAAGGCCAGGATTTCCTCTTTGTTCTTGATGTCTTTGCCCTCTGCTGTGAGTAGTCCCCGCTCTCGGTATATTGCCCCATGTATATGTGCGGTAGCGAAAGCATACCGGCTGTCTGTGTATATGGTAGCTTTTTGGCCTTTGCTCATCTTGAGAGCTTGGGTCAGGGCAATTAATTCAGCTTTTTGGGCTGAGGTCCCTGGGGGGAGAGTCTCTGCCCATATCACCTCAGTTTCTGATGTTACTGCTGCCCCCGCATACCTCTGACCTTGCTGGACAAAGCTGCTGCCGTCAGTGAACCATGTGACTTGTGCATCCGGTAGGGGCTGGTCACGTAGGTCTTCCCGAACCCCATGGATCTGGGCCAGTACCTCTGCACAGTCATGGAGTGGGGAGTCCAAATCTGGGTCAGGTAATAGGGAGGCAAGGTTTAATGCCCGCGGCGGAGTGTAGCTGATTCTGAGGGGATTTAACAGTAGACCCTGGTAGTGGACCAATCGAGCATTGCTCATCCATCGGTCGGGAGGCTGTTTGAGAACCCCGTCGATGGCGTGGGGGGTGGTGACATGTAACTCCTGCCCCATAGTTAGTTTGTCAGCATCCTTTACCATTAGGGCCGTGGCAGCGATCATCCGGAGGCAAGGAGGCCAGCCGGCAGCCACTGGGTCCAATTTTTTTGATAGGTAAGCAACAGGCCGGGGCCAAGGACCGAGGGGCTGGGTCAACACGGCCTTAGCTATGCCTTTGCTTTCATCTACAAAGAGGTGGAAGGGCTTGGAGACATCAGGGAGACCCAGGGCGGGTGCGGACAGCAAGGCAGTTTTGATCTGCTGAAATGACTGCTCAGCCTCTTCTGTCCATTCAAAGGGCGTCTGCTCTTTGGTGGCTAGGTATAGCGGTTTGGCCATTTCAGCAAATTTGGGTATCCATAAACGGCAGAACCCAGCCGACCCCAAAAATTCCCTCACCTGTCGAGGCGTGGTGGGTCTGGGGATGCGGAGGACGGTTTCCTTCCGTGCATCTGTGAGCCATCGTTGCCCCCCTTTCAATAGGTATCCCAGGTAAGTTACCTCAGGCCTGCAGATCTGTGCTTTCTTGGCAGAGGCTCGGTATCCCAGGGTGCCGAGAGTCCGTAGGAGGTTTCTGGTTCCCTGCAGGCAGGCTTCAGCGGTCTCAGCAGCTATTAAGAGATCATCAACATACTGCAGAAGGGTTACATTGGGGTTTTGTCTCCGGTACTCACTGAGATCCTCGTGTAGGGCCTCATCAAACAAGGTAGGCGAGTTTTTGAATCCTTGGGGAAGTCTGGTCCAGGTGAGTTGTCCGTTTATACCTCTCTCGGGGTCTGACCATTCGAAGGCAAAGAGTTCTTGACTTTTGGGCGCCAAGGGTAAACTAAAAAAGGCATCTTTGAGGTCCAGCACAGTATACCATTGTTTTTCTGGACAAAGGGCGCTCAAAAGAGTATATGGATTGGGCACAGTAGGATGGATGTCTATGACCCGTCTGTTAACTTCCCTCAGGTCCTGCACTGGGCGGTAGTCTTTACTGTTAGGTTTGCGGACTGGCAGCAGGGGTGTATTCCAGGCCGACTGGCAGGGACGCAGTATCCCCAGGTCAAGAAGCCGGCGAATATGAGGAGTGATACCAGTCTTGGCCTCTAGGGGCATGGGATACTGTCGGACACGTGCAGGATCTGCCCCCGGTTTGATCTCTATGAATAGGGCTGGGCGGTGTTTGGCTAGTCCCATCCCCCCTGTTTCTGCCCATGCTTCGGGGAACTGCTGAAGCCATAACTCTATATCTTGATTTTGGGAGGGTGGTTCCTGGTGAAGTCGGTACTCATCTTCCAAGTTCAGGGTGAGCACAGATATGGGTTGGTCGTGAGGGTCTGTTACGATTGGCCCCTCTGGCCGAAAATGAATTTGTGCTCCCATTTTAGTGAGTAAGTCTCTCCCCAGTAAGGGGCAAGGGCTATCGGGAATGACCAGAAAGGTATGGGTTACCCTTCCCGTGCCCAAGTCCACAGTTCTCTGAGTGGTCCAAAGGTAACGTTTGACTCCCGTAGCTCCCTGGACCCAGGAGGATTTGTTAGAAATTTTCCCGTGGGGCTTAACCAAGACCGAATGCTGTGCCCCTGTATCCACCAGGAATTGGACTGGTTTCCCCTCCACTCGTAGGGTTACCCTGGGTTCGGGGAGGGGGTCCGAACCCCGTCCCCCCTACTTTGTATCATGTGTAAACAGGACTGGGGTGGCGTTCGGTTGCCATTGCCCCTGGTTGGGGCGCGGCTGCCTTTTCTTGGGGCATTCCCGAGCCCAGTGGCCCTTTTCCTTGCAATAGGCACATTGATCTCTATCCAATGGTCGCCTGGAAGGTCGAGTGGCTGGGGGGCCCTCTTGGTCTTTCTGAACAATGGCGGCCAAGACTTTAGTCATTTTCTCAGTGGCTTTAAGTTGTTTATCCTCTGGGGCGTCCCGGTTATTAAAGACGCGCTGGGCGATACGGAGTAAGTCCTGTATCTGTTTGCCCTCCAGATCTTCTAACTTCTGGAGTTTCTTTTTAATATCAGGGGCTGCCTGGTTAACGAAGGACATTACAATGGCGGCCTGATTTTCGGGGGCCTCTGGATCCATAGGGGTATACTGCCTAAAGGCTTCCATTAATCTTTCTAAATAAGAGGAGGGAGTTTCTGTTTTACCTTGTACGATTGAATATACCTTGGCCAAATTAGTGGGCTTGCGCGCGGCAGCCCGGAGACCCGCCATTAGAGTCTGGCGATAAATGAGCAGTCGTCCCCTACCTTCTCCGGTGTTATAGTCCCAATCATCCTGCGGGGGGCGAGTTAAGGGAAAGGCTGCATTGATGAGGTCAGGGTTAGCGGTGGGTTGACCATCATCTCCAGGAACCAGTTTTCTCGCCTCCAGCTGGATTCGCTCCCGTTCTTCGGTAGTGAATAGGATCCGGAGGAGCTGTTGGCAGTCATCCCAGGTGGGCCGATGAGTGAACATAACGCTATCTAGAAGAGCTATCAAGTCTTTAGGATTATCAGAAAAACGGGCATTCTGGGTTTTCCAATTATATAGGTCACTGGTAGAGAATGGCCAATACTGGAGTCGGGGGTTCCCTGTCTCATCGGGAGGGCCTATTTCTCGCAGGGGTAGGGCTATGGTAGAATCAGGATGGCGGAACCCTGGGTCGCGCTGAGTGCGTCCGCGAGTGCGCCCAGCCGGCCCCTGGGAATTATTTTCATTGGGCAGGGGGACCGGTAGTGCCTCTGCCTCTCGGTCCTCCGGTTCTGGCCTGGGTGGCCCTCCGGGAGGGGCTGCAGGAGGTTCTACCAAGGGGAGAGGAGCAGAGCCAGGAGCAGGAAGGGGGACTGGTTGTGGGGCCACAGGAGGAGATTGATATGGGGGGGGTCTAGGAGAAGGAGGTCTTGGCTGTCAGAGAGTATGGGTGCAGTTCGGGTCTGAGGCTTGGGAGGTTTAGTTGGTCGGGCCGCAAGGATCTTATATGACCCTGATGACAAAAAGGGGGTCATCCAGGGAGGAGGGTTTTCTACCAGGTCCTGCCATACCAGGATGTAGGGGATCTGGTCCGGATGGCCTTCTTTTCCTGGCAAGAAAACTCTAGATTTAACTTTTAGGATTATAGGAAGACAAAAGGTACCCTCGGTGGGCCAGCCAACCCCGAAAGTTGGCCATTCAGAGCGGCAGAAGGTAATTAGTTTTCTTCTCCAGATATCCAGACTGAAGTTGTGTCCTCGGGACTTTACATCCCCGAAATTAGCGAGAAGGAGGGAGAGGGGGGTACTCTGTGCTTGGCCCATGTCTAGGTCCTGTAAGAGATTGATTAGAAAAGGTTACTCTGAAAACAAAAGTGATTAAGAGCAGTCCCAATAGCGGAGTCTGTAAAAGGAGGAAGGGGAGGTTATCGCGTGCGCGCTTCAGATGGGCTGCCAGCCCCAGATGGGTCGTGGTGGACGTCTCCAACCACACCCGACTAGGTGTCCTATAGCGCGTCCGCCAGGACTGTCCTAGTCCCCAAAACAGAAGGTACCCTGAGCCGGCTTACTTACCGATCGGTTGTCAGCGATGACCCGTTGACCTGATGTCTGGTGGGCTTGGGGGCATCCCGGACGAGCCCCCAAATGAAATGCCCAAGGTCGCGAGGCCCCTCCACAAGACCACCAGAGTTGAGAGTCAAAGCCAAACGGCAAGGGTCATTTATTGCAGGTTCGAACCTGGACCTCCGCGCACTCCTTGCCCGTGACGCTAAGAGGCCCTGGCGGAGTTTAGTACAGCTCTTTTATAGACCGGCACAAATATAGTCGCCGATTGGTTGACTTTTAAACAAAGACACTAGTCGCCGATTGGTTGACTTTTAAACAGAGACACTAGTCGCCGATTGGTTGACTTTTAAACAAAGACACTAGTCGCCGATTGGTTGACTTTTAAACAGAGACACTAGTCGCCGTCTGATTGGTTGGACGGTTGCGGGGGGGGGGGTCAGCAGGCGTAATTACAGAAGCGAGAGCGGCTGGTTAAGTTTCGGTTTCCTGAGGTTTTGTTTCTTAATTAGAAATACTTAAGGCGGGGCCATGGTCGCAAAAAGAAATAGTGCAAACAGGAGGACTGATACAACCCTAGCAGTGCTGCGGCCTCCACCAGCCCAACGGCAGGGCGTCGGGAGGCTGTGCGCCCAACTTCAGGCGGCGCTCCCAAATGTGGCAAGCCCAGCGCCGCGCCCTGGAATGGTCCTTTTTTCGGCCCTCCCCCTCCGGAAAGAACAGAAAAGAAATTCCAGGAAAAGCACAAATTGAATGCAGGGCGTCAACTCAGTCCTATTCTCACCAAACTAGAACATAGCCCCCTCAAGACAATTTTCTGGGTCCCAGTCCTTTATACCTAAGAATGAGAAAATGGAAAGTAAGGGTGCAGGTAACATTGCCTCTTTCTCCTTCCTCTTCACGTGTTTCGTAACCAGTCCCAATTTGGTAAAATAACTTCACTTAGGTGGTTTGTCCTCGAGTTCAATATCCCAAACAACCTTTCTCTCTTCCAAACTGTAGTATTGTAAATCCCCTTGTTTCTGTCTCTTCCTTCAGGTTAAAAAGCCAGTGGCCATTTGGAATCTTCTCTCTCTCTCTCCTGTTCTTCTTCTAAATGCTTGCGGTCACTGGGCTCTTTCTCTGAAACATTTCCTCTTTTCAATCATTAAAATGTTTTTACTCTCTCCTCTTCACATCTGGATTTGACAGGTCAAAATTAGTCTATTTACAATGTTGTTTTTTATGTTTTTCTTTCATCTTCCCCAGAACTTAAGAGTTTAGACTCCGTTGCTGGTAAAAGCAAATATATTATTATTATTATTATTATTATTATTATTATTATTATTATTATTATTATTGCTGGTAGATTATAACAAAACCTACCTTGAATGGCATGATCCGTAGTCTTTTTTTTTTTTTTTTTTGGCGGTACGCGGGCCTCTCACTGTTGTGGCCTCTCCCGTTGCGGAGCACAGGCTCCGGACGCGCAGGCTCAGCGGCCATGGCTCACGGGCCCAGCCGCTCCGCAGCATGTGGGATCTTCCCGGACTGGGGCACGAACCCGTGTCCGCTGCATCGACAGGCGGACTCTCAACCACTGCGCCACCAGGGAAGCCCACCTCTTGGTCTTTTTCATGCCATCTCTGATCCAGCTTTGTTTTGCCTACTCAAATTCAGTGTATTCTTCATTCAAAATGTGGAGCAAGTCCCGGGAAAGCTGCATTGTTTCCCCAAAGAGCACCCACATGGCCCTTTCCCTAATGGAAGTTCTTTGCTGGCACCGCTAATGTGCATCCTGTGTCTTTCCTTGTGTTTTTACTATGTCCTCATGTGACCACCGCGGCATCCCAAGAATATTCCAAACTCCTGAGGCTGAGAATATTGATCCTCTTTTTTCAAATTACCCACCATATGTTTTTTGTTGTTGTTGATAATGGCATTTGTTGTCCCTTCAGGGTTCTGATGACTGTTCCTCCAAGTGCTCTTTGCCACTGAGACCATGGTTGTTGTTCATTTGGAAATCTCTTCCTTCTTCAGAGAGAGAGGATTGGTGTGTGATTTAAAATGCTGCTGCTTCTTTTGGCTTTAAAATAAAACATTTATTTAGATATAATTTACATACCATAAAGTGCACCTGTTTTAAGTGTACAAACCAATGAATTTTAGTGTATCTACAGAGTTATGTAACTTCCACCACCATCTAACTTTAGAATATTTTCATCACCTCCGAAAGAAACCTAGTACCATTTTCAGTCATTCCACTATTGGTTGACGTTTAACCCACCATTGTTTTAAAATACTGAATGCATTAGAATATCTCTATTCAACAGTGTGGTTATTACTGAGGGAAAGCTATTAACTAATTTTTAATGGATTTTTTACTGTATTATAAATGTTCCCATCACTCAGTAATGATTAAAGCTCCTTGATTAGGCACTCTAGTTTGAAAATTTTGTTTGTTTTTTTGATGCATCAAACTCCAATGCATAAGAATATTTGGCTTTTGTGCAAGGGCAGAGCATTTTTTTTTTTAAAGAAACTGTGTCAACAGGACAACTAATTCAACCATCTTGCTTGAACCGATGAGTCAATTTAGTTTTTTACAACACTGTTAAAGGTGATTATTTGATCAAGAACATTTGCCATTTTATTCAAGTTTGTCAAATAATTTGAGTGTGTGGACAGTCTTATATCTGCCTTAATTAAGAATAGGTGGCAAAGAAATAGGACCTAATGCAAAAAGAATTTCAAGGGAGCACCACTTTGGAGTCTAGCCTATGTGTCTAGCTCCAAAGCTCCACATATTTCTTAAAAACTGACAATAGAAATTTAAAATATTTTATTAAACAGATGTGTGAGGTATAGAGAGTAAAGACTACATTGATTTACAGATGGCAAATCAGGAGCTTCAGTTAATATAAGTACCGTATGTACTTGTGACCACTTCCAGTATTTGGAAACCATTAGTCAGAGTCTGACATTTTGATATTTGCTTTATTATTTCTTCATGGTTTTATGTGTAACCTGTTGATTTTACCTTCTAAATATTCCATGAATCTACTTATAGCATCTCTCAGGTCAAGAACTTGGACCCTCTCTTGGATTTTTGTTGTACAAGCCTAACTTGTATTACTGCTTCCCCTCTCATACCCTTTCCCTCTCACCCCATCCCCAAGCCTATCCCTTCACTCTGCAGCCAGAGTGATCCCTCAAGACCAAATCCACACATGTCAGCTCCCTTTGACATGCCTCTATCACAAGGAGAGCAAAGGGCAAGCCTCTTGGCACAGCATACAAGGCCCTGTGCTTCCTCTGCTCTGCTTGACCTTCTTTGCTGCCCATCTCCCAGAACACTGTTTATTCTAATAACGCTTTCCTGCTGGATACTTTTGCACATGCCCTAATGTTTCCTGTTTCTCTTCAAGCAGTCCTTTCTGCCTGCAGTGGTTGCCCTTCCATCCTTCTTCACACAGATAATTTGGATTCGTTTTTAAAGACAGTTCAGGTGTCGACCTTTCCAGAAAGCCTTTCCTTGACCACAGATTAGGTGAAGGGTCCCTCTCGTATGCTCCCTTAGGACCCCTTGCCTACCCCCCTCATGTCACTCATTTTATCATTTTTGAAAGAATTTGGTATGTGTCCCTTACTGGTGTGCAAATTCTTCGATGGCAGGGAGCATGTTTTATTCATCTCTCTATTCCCAGTGTTTGGCAGGTAGTAGGTGCTTTATAAAGGTTTGCTGACCTGAAGTGAATTTTGTTGAATAAATGACTAAATTTCTTGGTTCACGGAACACTTCTGCTTTTCTTCGGTGCCTTCTTTCTGAACCTTTGTTCATCTCAATATTGTCACTCTAATTTACAACCAATTTTTTCTAGAACTTTTTTTCACAGTATCTTTGGGAATGGTTCAAGTCTGATCTTAGGATGAAAAATGCAAAGTAAAGGTTCTCAAACATTATTCTATATTAACTCTTCATATGTTCACATTTATTTGTTGATCAGACATTTTCCAAACTGAAAGTTAGGTTAAAAATATTAAGTATTATAATATCTACCACCTTCATTTATCAAGTACTTACTGTATGCCAACCTCTGTAAAAAACCCCTTCACAATAAGTTTATTATACTTAGACATCCTAACAACAAATGCAGACAAAATTATTATTCCCATTTTACATCCAGGGAAGCTGGGTCTCAGAGAGGTTAAGTAAGTTGCCCAAAGTCACACAGCTATACGTTGCACAGCTAGTTTTCAAACCCAGAGGTGTTAACTCCAGAGTCCATGTCTTTTCCACCTAGTCTCAATGCTTCCTGGAAAGGCAGTTTCTAGAAGAATGAGACAGAAAGTAGGTAGTTTATGATAATAGGGAGATAGGGAGCAGGCAACAGTCAGACACTGCTTTGAGGGGGGCAAATTGAAATAATAGCATTGAAATAATAATAATACTGACCGAAGTTAGGGTGGTAGAGCGGGTGTCCCTTGAGGGGAGAACGGCAGGCCTCTTACATCTGGGGAGAGGATGTGGAAAGCGGGTGGAGTCTATCAAAGACTTCCATTTTTCAAGTGACTGTCCTTGATAGGAAATATTTTGGTGCTTACTACTCATCACATGAACTAGGAAAAACTGTGAATGTCGGACTCCTTCCCCTGCTCCTAAGTCCCTTCCTTCCTTCCTTCCTTTCTTCTTTTTTTTTCAGAAAGCAAAGAGGAGGAAGAAATTAAAGTAAAAAGAGAAAAGTATGTATAAATCGGTAAAGAAATAAAGAGAGAGGGTTAAGAAATAAAATACAACAGAGCTGGGATTGGTCACCAGGTAGTCTTCTATGCAAACATCAGATCCTCAGAGAAATGATTTCTTTCTTTTCGGAGCTTAAATTATATCTGCCACAAATTGTTTTTCAAGAAAATCCATTTGGCTTGATTTTAACTTCAATATTTAAAAGACCTGCAATCATCATTCTTTTCCACACTTTATGATTCTTTTGAGGTCCCATTTTCTCAACATTTGACCAAATTATTGAAACAGAAATGGAAAAACAGCTTTCTTCCAAATGGTGTGAACATTGCTTTATAATTTTGTTAGCATGTAGAGGTGACAGAATGCTCTATAATTTGTCTGCAAACTCTGAGCATGGACATTCAGTTTTAAAATGAATATCATTTGTGAAAATTATTGCATCACTTGCTTCTAGAAATTTTACAATAAATCAGTTTCTTCTCTCTTTTTGGTATTGAGTTAAAACTTTCTGGTAGGTGAGCTTCCCAATATTAAGACAGATTTGAGTTAACAATCTCTTTGAAATCGAAAAAATGTTAAAGTGTATTGATAAACTGTGTGATAAATGGTTGTGTAGAAACCATTGACATTGCATGGTGGATTAGAATTTTAAATAAGACTTAATTTTTATATATATGTATGTATATATATTCATTCTTGTAAATTAGACTTAATACATGCCTTTGCTTTTAGCTGCATATCTATATAAAGTAGTACATTTAAAAATATTTTAAAATGAGACAAAATTAAAAATTCGACTCAGAGGAAAATTGAACAATGGGAAGAATGAACTTCCTTTGACCTGGTATAAATGAAAAAGTGATTTCAACCAAAAATAATGTTTCTCCCTGCAGAACAGTAGGGTTATATATGGAGATACCGTTGCAGCATCCAGATGTGTGATTTCAGGATACTGCCAGATGTTATATGTGCTCCAGGAGAGCTCATAGAATTGGGTAGGAGGCATAGAATTTGCTGCCCGAGCAACACACAAGGAGGACCATGGGCCAATAAGGAAAGATCTCTTCCTAAACCAGGGCTGAGAGCTGCTGGCGGAGGGGTTCAGGCTCACCCAGGTGCTTGCCTTGGTTTGCCCCATCAAACAGGAGGCAAGGCTGGTTGGAGTGGGGAGAACCAGATCCAAGACTTTCTTCTAATCCCTTTCCTTGTCCTCTTCCCCTAAGATGTGGGAGGAAAGGGCATGTAAGGAAACTTCAGATTATGTAGAATCCTATCAATTTAAATTTCAGGCCGTAATGATATGAGTGCAGTGGTTAGGCCTACCTATTGTATATGTTCTCCTTTTACGCCTTTGTTACAAATGGGCTGATTTGTTCATTTATTCCCTCATTTATTCCTTCCTTCCTTCATGTAGCTATCAAACATTAATTGCATTATCATTTTGCTAAAAGCTGACGGTGAAATAAGGCAGGGGCACAGCCCAAAAGGAATCTGGGAATGGGTGTTAACATCACTCCTCGTGGAACTCAGTCTAGTTGGGGGTATAGTCAGTAAATCAGTAAATTGAATAAATAACTTGATGATTACACTTTGTGATGGCTGCCGTGAAAGAAATGAATAGGATACAGTGGCAGAGAACCATGCTGGGGAGAAAACTACTTAGATAGGGTGGTCAGGGACAGCTTCTTTGAGGAGGGGGCATGGAGGCTCAAACTGAAGATGAAGAGGAGCCAGCCCTGAAAAGAGAGTGAGTAGCATGTGCAAAGGCCCTGAGGTTTGCACCCCTTGAGGTGTGAAGGAGCTTGGTATTTTCAAGGCATGGAAGGGAAAATATTTTCTTCTGTAACTGCAGCTTTTGTGAGTAAGGGAGAGAGTGGCACAAACTGGAGGATGGGTAGATACATGCCAGGTTATGCAGAGTTTTTTAAGGTGAGGCAAGGAGCTTAAATTTTCTTTGAAATAAAATGCGGAGCTGTTAAAAAAGCTTAGGCAGGGGAGAAATATGAACTAGTTTATGTTTTAAAAAGAGTGCTGAGGCTGCCATGTGAAGAACAGATGGAGGTGGGCAGGGGAAGAAGCAAGGAAAGCTGTAAAGAGGCTTCTGCACTGGTCTGAGTGAAAGGACAGTAGCTGGTACCTGGTGGTGACAGAGGTGATTCAGTGGGGTGTGGCAGATAGGCAGGTAGAGTTGACAGGGCTGAGGGTGAGAGATCTCTCTTCGTCCTCTGGAGTTCCGTGGCTCTGGGAACACAGTTTGAAAATCACTAATCCATATAGTGTAAAAACGAGTTTGACTGACATTTTCAGACACGTAAAATGATTTGACTGAACCGACCAGATTCCCTAATGGTTGAAGCTATAGTTCTTCTAAAGCTAGAATTCTAGTTTGTTCAAAAGCTACGAGATTGTTTTTGATGATGGAAGTGTATTTACTGAGGTATATAAAAACTGTTTACCACACATGTTTTATTTAAAATGTTCTTTGGAGGAAATAATTTCTAAATCCTTGACTTTCAGTCTTATGATTGAAATCTCATGATTGAAAGTCAAGATCGAGGGGGCAGCATAAACAAGGGAAGAGGCCATCAGGAGGAAGAAAGAGCAAAGATGAATTGAGTCAATGATTTAATGGCACACAAAATAGTCAAACTAAATTACACTGCTGTGCTCAATCTTAATTTTTAAAAATGATACCCCTTTCTTTCAATGCACAGTGTTTGGAAGGTTAAGACAATGGTTCTGTGATTTTTAGGCCTTAGGCAGGTTGTGCTTCTGTATTTAATTTTGCTGCAGTAACACACACCCTTGTAATTCCCTTTTAGTAGGACTTCCAGCAGGGCTCTGCTGTCACTCGCAGCTCACGCAAAAGCAGCGGCACATCTGCCGGCTGATTTGAGAACGGGCAATCATATTACCCCATCCTGTATAATTTGATCTGTGTGGGTCACCCAGGACTCCAGCAATATTTCTTTGTTTCTCGCTCGCTTTCTCTCTTTCTTTTAAAGGATGAAAATTACATTCGTCTGTATCCACACCTATGTATTTTCACAATCATTTATCTTTTCTTAGGGAGAATTGTGTGCCATTTTTCCTACTCTCAAGTCACATGTCATTTTAGGCTAAAGGTATCCATGCTGCTGTGACATAAGTGACAAGAAAAAAAAACTGTGAGGTAACATTATGAAGCACTGTTTTAAAAGATTTTATTTTTACTTAATCAAAGAGGCTTGTATCCCCAGGAAGGATGAAGAGCTATTCTATCCTATCCTATCCTACCCTACCCTACCCTACCCTATCCTATCCTATCCTATCCTATCCTATTCTATTCCATTCCATTCTATTCCATTTCATTCTCTTCCCTTCCATTCTTCTACTCACCAGTTCTTAAGGCTGGCAGTAGTCTGGAAGAGGGAGACAGCTGCTGCTGATGTTGCAGCTTTGTCTGTGGTTGGTAATGTAGCTTTTGACCCACATGGTTAGTAAATGTTGGAAAAGCTATGGATGCAGAGGTTAAGTCAGGCATCATGACACTGTGGGCTTCTCTGGATTGCCAGGTGCCTCTGCTTATTGTCTGATGAGCAACCTAGTTTAAGGTTGTTCAGAATGGTGGGAAATTGGATTGGAAAAAAGATCATCAGTGTGTGTGCACAATTCTGGGCTCCTACTGAGAGGGGAAATATAAGACAAGGTACACAAGTAGGGGACACACATCCTGCCTTCAAGGCCAGATGGGCATTGGACCATCCCTTCCTTCCTTCCTTCTTTCCTTCCTTCCTTCCTTCCTTCCTTCCTCCCTTCCAACAAATAGTTAAACCAGAAGAAAAAAAAGACATTCTTTTCTAATTGGTGTAAAGATCAGATTAGTGATTATGTGGCTAAACTGATCAAACTCCATGAGAAATCGGTTCAGTTTTAATGCTGTTTTGTCTTTTATTTATTTATTTAACATCTTTATTGGAGTATAATTGCTTTACAAAGGTGTGTTAGTTTCTGCTTTATAACAAAGTGAATCAGCTATACATATACATATATCCCCATATCTTCTCCTTCTTGTGTCTCCCTCCAACCCTCCCTATCCCAACCGTCTAGGTGGTCACAAAGCACCGAGCTGATCTCCCTGTGCTATATGGCTGCTTCCCACTAACTATCTGTTTTACGTTTGGTAGTGTATATATGTCCATGTCACTCTCTCACTTCGTCCCAGCTTACCCTTCCCCCTCCCCGTGTCATCAAGTCCATTCTCTACATCTGCATCTTTATTCCTGTCCTGCCCCTAGGTTTTTCAGAACCATTTGTTTTTTTTCCTTAGATTCCATATACATGTTTTAGCATACTGTATTTGTTTTTCTCTTTCTGACTTACTTCATTCTGTATGACAGACTCTAGGTCCATCCACCTCACTACAAATAACTCAAATTCGTTTCTTTTTTTTTTTTTTTTTTAATTTTTTTTCTCACTAGTTATTTTATTTTGCGGTACACGGGCCTCACTGTTATGGCCTCTCCCGTTGCCGAGCACAGGCTCTGGATGCGCAGGCTCAGCGGCCATGGCTCACGGGCCAAGCCGCTCCGTGGCATGTGGGATCTTCCTGGACCGGGGTACGAACCCGTGTCCCCTGCATCGGCAGGCGGACTCTCAACCACTGCGCCACCAGGGAAGCCCAATTTCGTTTCTTTTTATGGATGAGTACTATTCCATTGTATACATGTGCCACATCTTCTTTATCCATTCATCTGTTGATGGATACTTAGGTTGCTTCCATGTCCTGGCTATTGTAAATAGAGCTGCAGTGAACATTGTGGTACATGACTCTTTTTGAATTATGGTTTTCTCAGGGTATATGCCCAGTAGTGGGATTGCTGGGTTGTATGGTAGCTATATTTTTAGTATTTTATGGACCTCCGTACTGTTCTCCTTAGTGGCTGTATCAATTTACATGCCCACCAATAGTGCAAGAGGGTTCTCTTTTCTCCACACGCTCTCCAGCATTTACTGTTTGTAGATTTTTTGATGATGGCTATTGTGACTGGTGTGAGGTGATACCTCATTGTAGTTTTGATTTGCATTTCTCTAATGATCGGTGATGTTGAGCATCCTTTCATGTGTTTGTTGGCAATCTGTATATCTTCTTTGGAGAAATGTCTATTTAGGTCTTCTGCCCAGTTTGGGATTGGGTTGTTTCTTTTTTTGATACTGAGCTGCATGAGCTGCTTGTAAATTTTGGATATTAATCCTTTGTCAGTTGCTTCATTTCGAAATATTTTCTCCCATTCTGAGGGTTGTCTTTTCGTCTTGTTTATGGTTTCCTTTGCCGTACAAAAGCTTTTAAGTTTCATTAGGTCCCATTTGTTTATTTTTATTTCCATTTCTCTAGAAGGTGGGTCAAAAAGGATCTCGCTGTGATTTATGTCATAGAGTGTTCTGCCTATGTTTTCTTCTAAGAGTTTGATAGTGTCTGGCCTTACATTTAGGTCTGTAACTCATTTTGAGTTTATTTTTATGTATGGTGTTAAGGAGTGTTCTAATTTCATTCTTTTACATGTAGCTGTCCAGTTTTCCCAGCACCACTTATTGAAGAGACTGTCTTTTCTCCATTGTATATTCTGCCTCCTTTATCAAAAATAAGGTGTCCATATGTGCATGGGTTTATCTCTGGGCTTTTTGTCCTGTTCCATTGATCTATATTTCTGTTTTTGTGCCAGTACCATACTGTCTTGATTATTGTAGCTTTGTAGTATAGTCTGAAGTCAGGGAGCCTGATTCCTCAAGCTCCATTCTTCTTTCTCAAGATTGTTTTGGCTATTTGGGGTCTTTTGTGTTTCCATACAAATTGTGCAATTTTTTGTTCTAGTTCTGTGAAAAATGCCATTGGTAGTTTGATAGGGATTGCATTGAACATGTAGATTGCTTTGGGTAGTAGAGTCATTTTCACAATGTTGATTCTTCCAATCCAAGAACATGGTATATCTCTCCATCTGTTTTTATCATCTCTAATTTCTTTCATCAGTGTCTTATAGTTTTCTGCATACAGGTGTTTAGTCTCCTTAGGTAGGTTTATTCCTAGGTATTTTATTCTTTTTGTTACAATGGTAAATGGGAGTGATTCCTTAATTTCTCTTTCAGATATTTCATCATTAGTGTATAAGTGTGCAAGAGATTTCTGTGCATCATTTTTGTATCCTGTTACTTTACCAAATTCATTGATTAGCTCTAGCAGTTTTCTGGTAGCATCTTTAGGATTCTGTATGTATAGTATCATGTCATCTGCAAACAGTGACAGCTTTACTTCTTTTCCATTTTGGAATCCTTTTGTTTCTTTTCCTTCTCTGATTGCTGTGGCTAAAACTTCCAAAACTATGTTGAATAAAAGTGGTGAGAGTGGACAACCTTGTCTTGTTCCTGATCTTAGAGGAAATGCTTTCAGTTTTTCACCATTGAGAACGATGTTGGCTGTGGGTTTGTTGTATATGGCCTTTATTATGTTGAGGTAAGTTCCCTCTGTGCCTACTCTCTGGGGGGTTTTATCATAAATGAGTGTTGAATTTTGTCAAAAACTTTTTCTGCATCTATTGAGATGATCATATGGTTTTTCTCCTTCAATTTGTTTATATGGTTTATCACATTGATTGATTTGCATATACTGAAGAATCCTTGCATTCCTGGGATAAACCCCACTTGATCCTGGTGTATGATCCTTTTAATGTGCTGTTGGAATCTGTTTGCTAGTATTTTGTTGAGGATTTTTGCATCTATGGTCATCAGTGATATTGGCCTGTAGTTTTCTTTCTTTGTGACATCCTTGTCTGGTTTTGGTATCAGGGTGATGGTGGCCTCGTAGAATGAGTTTGGGAGTGTTCCTCCCTCTGCTGTATTTTGGAAGAGTTTGAGAAGGATAGGTGTTAGCTCTTCTCTAAATGCTTGGTAGAATTTGCCTGTGAAGCCCTCTGGTCCTGGGCTTTTGTTTGTTGGAAGATTTTTAATCACAGTCTCAATTTCAGTGCTTGTGATTGGTCTGTTTATCTTTTCTCTTTCTTCCTGGTTCAGTTTCAGAAGGTTGTGCTTTCCTAAGAGTTTGTCCATTTCTTCCAGGTTGTCCATTTTACTGGCATATGGTTGCTTGTAGTAATCTCTCATGTTCCTTTGTATTTCTGCAGTGTCAGTTGTTATTTCTCCTTTTTCATTTCTAATTCTATTGATTTGAGTCTTCTCCCTTTTTTCTTGATGAGTCTGTCTAGTGCTTTATCAATTTCGTTTATCTTTTCAAAGAACCAGCATTTAGTTTTATTGATTTTTGCTATTGTTTTCTTCATTTCTTTTTCATTTATTTCTGATATGATCTTTATGACTTCTTTCCTTGTGCTAACTTTGAGGGTTTTTTTGTTCTTCTTTCTCTAATTGTTTAGGTGTAAGTTTAGGTTGTTTATTTGAGATATTTGTTGTTTCTTGAGGTAGGATTGGATTGCTACACACTTCCCTCTTCAAACTGCCTTTGCTGATCCCAAAGGTTTGGGTCGTGCTGTTTTCACTGCCATATGTTTCTAGGTATTTTTTTGATTTCCTTTTTAATTTCTTCAGTGATCTCTTAGTTATTAAGTCGTGTATTGTTTAGCCTCCATGATTTTGTATTTTTTACAGATGTTTTCATGTAATTGATATCTAGTCTCATAGCCTTTGTGGTCAGAAAAGATAATTGATACAATTTCAATTTTCTTAAATTTACCAAGGCTTGATTGTGACCTAGAATATGATTTATCCTGGAGAATGTTCCATGAGCACTTGAGAAGAAAGTGTATTGTGTTGTTTTTGGATGGAATGTCCTATAAATATCGATTAAGTACATCTTGTTTAATGTATTATATAAAGCTTTTGTTTCCTTATTTATTTTCATTTTGGATGATCTATTCATTAGTGAAAGTGGGGTGTTAAAGGTCCTTACTATGATTGTGTTACTGTTGATTTCCCCTTTTATGGCTGTTAGCATTTCCCTTATGTATTGAGATGATCCTATGTTGGGTGCATAAAGATTTACAATTGTTATATCTTCTTGGATTGATCCCTTGATCATTGTGTAGTGTCCTTCTTTGTCTCGTGTAATGGTCTTTATTTTAAAGTCTATGTTTTATGATATGAGAATTGCTACTCCAGCTTTCTTTTGATTTCCATTTGCATTGAACATCTTTTTCCATCCCCTCACTTTCAATCTGTATGTGCCCCAGGACTGAAGTGGGTCTCCTGTAGACAGCATATATACCTGTCTTGTTTTTGATTCCTTCAGCCAGTCTATGTCTTTTGGCTAGAGCATATAATACAATTACATTTAAGGTAGTTATAAATATATATGTTCCTATTACCATTTTCTTAATTGTTTTGTGTTTGTTATTGTAGGTCTTTCCCTTCTCTTGTGTTTCCTGCCTAGAGAAGTTCTTTCGCATTTGTTGTAAGGCTGGTTTGGTGGTGCTGAATTCTCTTAGCTTTTGCTTGTCTGCAAGGGTTTTAGTTTCTCTGTCAAATCTGAATGAGATCCTTGCTCAGTAGAGTAATCTTGGTTGTAAGTTTTTCCTTTTCATCACTTTAAGTATGTCTTGCCACTCCCTTCTGGCTTGCAGAGTTTCTGCTGAAAGATCAGCTGTTAACCTTATGGGGATTCCTTTGTATGTTATTTGTTGTTTTTCCCTTGCTGCTCTTAATGTTTTTTCTTTGTATTTAATTTTTGATAGTTTGATTAATATGTGTCTTGGCACATGTTTCTCCTTGGATTTATCCTGTATGGGACTTTCTGCACTTCCTGCACTTGATTGACTATTTCCTTTCCCACATTGGGGAAGTTTTCAATAATAATAATAATCTCTTCAAATATTTTCTCAGTCCCTTTCTTTCTCTCTTCTTCTTCTGGGACCCCTATAATTAGAATGTTGGTGCATTTATTTTTGTCCCAGAGGTCTCTGAGACTGTCCTCAATTCTTTTCATTCTTTTTTCTTTATTCTGCTGTGCAGTAGTTATGTGCACTATTTTATTTTCCAGGTCACTTATCCGTTCTTCTGCCTCAGTTATTCTGCTATTGATTCCTTCTATAGAATTTTTAATTTCATTTATTGTGTTGTTCATCATTGCTTGTTTCATCTTTAGTTCTTCTAGGTCCTTGTTACATGTTTCTTTTATTTTCTCCATACTATCTCCAAGATTTGGATCATCTTTACTATCATTACTCTGATTTCTTTTTCAGGTAGACTGCCTATTTCCTCTTCATTTGTTTGGTTTGGTGGGTTTTTACCTTCCTCCTTCATCTGCTGTGTGTTTCTCTGTCTTCTCATTTTGCTTAACTTACTGTGTTTAGAGTCTCCTTTTCACAGTCTGCAGGGGCTGCAGGTTCATATTTCCTGTTGTTTGGTGTCTGCCCCCCAGTGGCTATGGTTTGTTCAGTGGGTTGTGAGATTTCCTAGTGGAGGGGACTGGTGCCTGTGTTCTGGTGGATGAGGCTGGACCTTGTCTTTCTGGTGTACAGGACAGTGTCTGGTGTTGTATTTTGGGGTGTCTGTGACCTTACAATTTTAGGCAGCCTCTCTGCTAATGAGTGGGGTTGTGTACCTGTCTTGCTAGTTGTTTGGCATAGGGTATCTAGCACTGTAACTTGCTGGTTTTTGAGTGGAGCTGGTGTTAGCGTTGAGATGGAGATCTTTGGGGAAGCTTTTGCTGTTTGATATTATGTTGAGACAGGAGGTTTTTGGTAGACCAATGTGCTGAACTCGGCTCTCCCATCTCAGAGGCACAGGCCTGACACCTGGCCAGAGCACCAAGACCCTGTCAGCCACACGGCCAGGTACATGGGGAGTTTCTTGCCTTTTGGGAAGTCTGAGGTCTTCTACCTGTGGTCAGTAGGTGTTTTGTAGGAGTTGTTCCACATGTAGATGTATTTCTGATGTATTAGTGGGGAGGAAGGTGATGTCCACATCTTACTCCTCCGCCATCTTGAAGGTCTCTGTTTTGTCTTTTAAAACATAGAGTACTTTATCTGAAGATTTATTTTTTTACAAATACAGTAGAAGCAACGTGTAAGAGACTAAAGCTTACTTCATCAGGGTGAGGTCTAAGAAAAGCCATAGAAGAAGGAATCTAACCAATAAGCATTTTAATAGTAGGTAGTCCTGCTGCTATCAGAGAGTGGTTTGTAGAAAGAAGTTGGATGGTTATAATTAGTGGTGGATGCAAATGGTTAATGCAAGGATGTTTTCTTTCATACAGCAGTGAAAGCCATTCTTGCTATGAAATAACATCACTTCTGCTGAAATAAACTCCACAGTGTTAGTCTCAGGCTGGTGATTAGAGAACCTGATTCTTGTGACACTTCTCAACCAAGGAGTACTAAAGCTCTTGACATAGTGCGGATGTTCAAGGTTGCCTGTGGCTTTACAGGCTTGCAGTGATATACTGCTGGGCTCTGTTAGGTCATAGAATTGGTTACTGGCTTTTAGAGGGATTTCAGTTTAAATTTGGAATCTCCAAGCCAAGAACAGGACCCGTTTTCTGCTATTCATTATAAAATAAACAAGTCTTCAATTAAGCCATCTCCTTTGTCAGAACCTATGGGGCAGATAGCCCATCAATGAAGGCATCGTTTCTTGTAGATCAAGGGCGGGTAACAATAGGATGCTACTTTACAGTATTTTATAAACACTTAGATGAAATTACCCTATGATTTGTACTTGGAAGTAACAAATTAAATATTTTGGGTGCATATACTAGAATCAGTTGCTTCATGAATTCTAATGGGGTTGTGAGAAAAGAGTTGTGCAGTGCTCCAGCCTGTGGCTTCAGCTGGACACGCCCGTGGGGGAGTCTGACTCTGATGTATCTAAAGGAGACATTTTCTAAAGCCGACCTTGAAGGTAGAAAATAGAATGCAAGTGGTGGTGGTGGGACTTGAGGAAAATGCTTTCTCTTGGGATCTGGAAAGGAGATGCCAGAGAAGATAGGACTCAAGGTTTGAAAAAATGGGGTGAGCTAAGAGGCATCCTAAATGAGTTTCTAGATTGTTTGGTTAAAATGGTCCCTGATTTTTTTTTGTTTTTTAACAAAAACACCTCTGAGGATCCCTAAAGCAAATTTATGTATATCACATTAAAAATATGCCTATTAAATTGTTTTCCAACTCGTGATATCCTAGATGAATCAAATCCACAAGACCTTTCAAGTGATCAGTATAACCTTATAGAAATAGCTAGACTCAGGAAGTTTTGATTTTGAGATTTAATGAGTATTTCAATGAACGAGGGTAATTAATTTTATTTCTTTCAGAAATTTTAAAAAGTGTGTATATGTGTATTTTCTTTTAGGGAAATGGCCAAAAACCTTATTGAAAAATAGAGGGAGTACAAGATGGCTTATACCTTCTTGTGACCAAGGGCAAGTCACTTCACTTCTTTGGTCCTCAATTACTTTATTCATAAAATGAGAGAACTGATGTAGGTTCTTGGATGTGTATAGGTACTTATAAAATAAATGATGCTGCTTGTGTGTAAATACTCTTTTAATGTGCATGGACTGTTTCTTATCTTTTTCAGTAACCATTATGAGGTGGGCACTTAGCTGGTGGAGTGGAGGAGGAATGTGGAGCAGGGATGAGGGTAAGCTGATGCAGGAAGGGGAGCCTTGTGCGGATTGATGATGGCTGAGCACCGTGAGCTGAGGAGTGCGCCCGTGGCCCCAAAGATTAAAGCAAAGGAGGGAAAGCTAGACATGTGGACAGTTCCCAATCTATTAAATCTCATCAGCTAACAATATTTCAAAAACAATGTTTGGGGATTGACAATCATATTTTGTAAGGATATTAAAAAATCTAGTATGATGTGTTACCTTCATTTTGTGAATAAAATGACATTCACATCTGTGTATATAGGAAGCATATACTATCAGGAAAAAAAATCCAGTTCTTTAAATTCAACAAATTTATCTTTTGGAAAACTCATCCCATCATCCTTATTCTCCTCATTTTTCCTTGGACTGGTAAAAAATGTCATCCTAATGGTCACAGGTCCTAGGACCAGCATTTAGAAATCAATGAGTGTTTCCAGGATTCATTCTATGATCCTTGTTTGTATTTTCTGGGAGAGAACTAGTAAATGAGTGCTCTCCTAGGCTTAAAATCCTGAGAGTCTATGTTTAGTGGTTCTAGCGATGCAGGGATTGAAGGGGGAGAACAACTCTTTGTCACCTTCTTGGGGGACCAGCGAGCAGCTCTGTATGTGGGAAGGGCAGGCAGGAGCACATGTGTCTTTGGAAACAGTGGCAAGCACTGAGATGGAACCTCCGTAACCCTGCTGGGATGATCATCTTTAGATTGAGTTTTACAATTAGAATGGTATGAATAACATAAATAAACTGATGGTGACTTACCTTGCTTTTTAGTTTCATTTCCTGGAGTTTTATGACTTGAGTTTTGTGAAAATCACCATTATCAGTCGGCAGGTAGTCCACCCATCTCAAATTATTTGTTGATTGTCTGAGAAATAATTTTTCCCGAAGGAAGTCCAGCACTGACATAATGCTGATTTAATTATTAAAAAATTCTGCTTATTTTTCCATAGCCTTTTGGCCATATGTAGCCTTTTGGTGTTCTGAGGATACTCCTAGCACTGCAGTGGTGCTGTCCGCGTCAATCAGTGTACCCTCAATGGGAAAGCCTGTTTTCAGGGGACTCAGTTTCCCCCTTTGTGTTGGAGGGTGATAATAGTGAGATAGTCATCTCCTGAAGGCAGAGATAAGAGCATCCGTCTGTTACCCTGTCATGATTCCCTGACATAACTGTGCTCACCACCAATGTATATTTAGACCAGGAGCTTCCCACTATCTGAAGCAAAAATTTCTTGTTGCAAAGCTGCAGTATGTATATTGGCAAATAATCAATGTCCCTTAAGAGGAAACTAGAAGGCACCTTGGATTATTTCTATTAGAGCATGTGAGTCCTCTAAGCTATGACATTTTTCTGGTCAGTCTGATTGGCAGGCAGGAGGCCAAAGTTAGCATTGACCCAGCATAGCCACCACAGTGGGGAGAGGGTAAGTAGGGGATGTTTCTCCCTTGTTTAGAGTCACACAGGGACCTTAAAATATACCCTTCTGGTGTTTAGACCAGGTTACTCTTTCCTTCAAGGAGGTATGTTAAGTTCCTTCTACTCGTCTCCTACTGAATGTTATATATAACTGAACTTAATTTTTATTTTTTAAGTTCTGGTAATGAGGTAGCTTTGAAGACTAGTCTCTTTGTTTTGTGAAGGCAGGGGCCTTTAAAGATGGGATAACAAAGAAAGGGGCCTGGAATAGGTTGAAAAGGTAGCAGCCTGGAGAGTGATGTATGAGTGACTCTTCGGGCAGGACTTGTTGTCATTCTTCTCTTCCTGTAAACACAGAGGCTCAGCTTCACGGGAAACCAGAACTCTGCCCATGAAACATCTTCATCCTGCCATTCTCTAGGTCTCAATCAATGAAGCCATATAATTTCAACCATTCACATTAAAAAATTTAACCCAGGCTTCCCTGGTGGCGCAGTGGTTGAGAGTCCGCCTGCCGATGCAGGGGGCGCGGGTTCGTACCGCGGTCCGGGAAGATCCCACCTGCCGTGGAGCGGTTGGGCCCGTGAGCCATGGCCGCTGAGCCTGCGCATCCGGAGCCTGTGCTCCGCAACGGGAGAGGCCACAACAGTGAGAGACCGCACACCGCAAAAAAAAAAAAAAAAAAAAAATTTAACCCATTAAAAAACTTTATCAATGCTCTTGACTTTTCATTTTTAATCAGTTACTGGGGGGGGGGGTTCTCTAAATAGTCCTCTCCATCCTCATCATAATTACTTAATCCAGACCCCCATATCTCCCTGCCTGGACTTGGGCGTGGTCCTCCTGGTTGCTTCCTTGGCCTCAGTCTCTCAGCCCTTCCAATCCATTGCGTGTGCTTGTTTGGGGACTTATCCTTCCTTCACCCCCGCTCACATCATCACCTCCCTGTCTTAACCAGTACCCAGTGCATCGAGTCTCAGCTCTACTGATTGAGCTTCCCCAGGATTCACCCGCTCCACACAAATTTATTGAGCACCAACAATGCATCCGGCATGGTGCCAGGACCTGGACATAGGAAAAAGATAAAAGCCCCACTTTCGAAGAGCATTGGTTCTTGTTGAGGAGAGAAAGTGTAGGGGAAGTTCCGGAGTCAGGGAAGCCTTTGCCAAGGAGGTGACCTTGGAACCTGGTTTTGAGGGAGTGGAATTCATCAGACAAAAGGGATTTCCAAGGAAGAGGAACTGTGAAGAGAGATGAAAGGTACTCATTTGAGAAGTGGGATGAATTCTGAAGTTAGCGCAGGATGGCTTGAGGGTGGGCGCTGATAACTTGGCAGGAAGGAGGTGTGGGCTGCACCCAGGCCTCCTCACTGTGGTCCCGCTCTCCCCAGTCAGCAGAGAGCCCGCCTCCGGCTGGGCCTGCCTCATGCCATCTTGCTCCTTTCCCAACCGGGCCCTCACTTGCATGTTCCCCTCACTTGACATGACAAGTCATGTCATGTCATGGAAACATGACATTCCCCCAGATCTTTCTATCTTTTGAGGTGCAGTTATTGTGCCACTTGCTCTAAGGAGACTTCCTAGACTTCTTGGGCCCTCTTTACAGTGCCCTCTGTTTCTAAACTTTTTTGTGTGGTAAAGTTACATAATATAAAATTTACCGTTTTAATTATTTTTTAGTGTACAATGTGGCATTAACTACGTTTGCATTGTTGTGCAACCATCACCACCATCTCCAGAAATTTTTCATCTTCCCCAAATTGAAACTCTATACCCCATCTCTCTAGCTCCTGGAAGCCACCTTGTTACTTTCTGTTTCCATAAATTTGACTTCTCTAGGTACCTCATGTAAGTGGAATCATACAATATTTGTGCCCTTGTGACTGGCTTCTTTCATGTAGCATAATGTCTTCAGGTTTCATCCATGTTGTAGCATACATCAGAATTTCCTTCCTTTTTAATGCTGAGTAAAACTCCATTATATGTATGTGCCACCTTTGTTTACCTATTCACCTGTCAGTGGACACTTGGGTTTCTTCCGCATTCTGGCTGTTGTGAATGATGCTGCTTTTAACGTGGATGTATAGTGTTTGAGTCCCTGTGTTCACTTCTTTGGGGAGTGTTTCTCTGCTTAAAAAATTATTTTAGTCTATACACAATTTGGCATGAAATAACTTCTTATTTATTACTGATATTATTTTATAATACTTTGAACACCTACTAAATGGTATGGAATAGGCACTTCATGTAGAGAAACAATCAGAGCCACTACCGTTTACTGAGCACTTATGATACCAAGTACTCTTCTGCATGTTTTGCATGTAGTAACACATTTAATCCTCAGAATAACCTTAGGAGAAGAACACTTATAGTCCCCATTTTACAGACTGAGGAAACGGAGGCACTGACTAGTTATGTAACTTACCCAAGGGCATGTAGCAAGTAAGAGGTATATGTTATGAACTCTCACAGCAACTCAGAGAAGCAAATATTACCATTTTCACTTATTCTGATGAGAAAATTATTGCTGTCAGAAATTGTCACACCTAATACCACACAGTTAAGAAGCAGCAGAATTCAGATATAACCCTGGTTTACCTGACTCCAATTCCCATGCTCTGCAGTGTATTTTATTTTATTTTACTTTAAAACCAGATTGCACATTCTTGTGAGAAGAAAACATCTTTCTGATTACTGCACATTTCTAAGTACATAATCAGTGATCACTAAATATTTGTTTTCTTATTGTTAGGTTAATAAGTGGATGAATGTGTAGGATTTAAGGAAAGGATATCATAGTTTTGAGTGGAGACTTGAGTTTGAGGACAAGGGAATGGGAAGAAATCATTTAAAACAATAACAAAGAAATTAATGCTCAATAACCATTGTTTTTCCAAATCTATAAGTAGGTCATAATACATGGAATGCAGCGTTACATATGCTGTGTCCCATGAAAAACAGTTATTGATGATTCACAGAGTTACACTGCTCTTGTGAATTGTTCAAATTTGCTGGTAAGATGTGAAGCCCCAGACTCCCACCAGGCTGCTGTCTCTGCTCCTGCCATGGAGGAGCCTTTTCTGTGAAGAGGGGAGAGCTTGGGGGAAGCCAGGCTGGGAGGGGATGGCTGACAGGGAGAGTCAGGATGGATGGATGAGGATGGATGGCCCCAGTGGGAGGAGGGCACGCGTGAATTGAGAAGTAGGATCCATCCATTATATAAAAGTAAACAATAAGCAACTTTTGAATCACGGTGCTGCATTTCCTTCTGGGATTCAAATGACTGCACAAACCACTTGAGCTTCATTTTTATGGTTTATGGAGCTCAAGGGAATTATATGCTCATGATTTGTAGTTGCTGGTTCCACGTAGTGTTTATGGCTCCGTATGCTGTGTACGATGATATCGTGTGCATGCCTGTACACAGGGTTTAATTAATGACCTAGAGATTATCCTTGGCCTGACTTATTGATGTCTCTGTGTTGGAAAACATGTGCTCACATGCTGAAAAATAAGAGCAGCTTAGGGCCAAGAGCAGGAGCCTTGGAATTTGGAGTGAAATTTCATGCCACTCCATGCTTTTACCAGCTGCAGATTCAGTCTTTGGAATTCTTCATGTGTTGTGCACCTTTCCAGCTCATCCTCTAAGCTTCTGCAATAAGTGAATCAATTAAAAGTTGAATTAGATTCTAATTCCCTTTGAATCTGTTCTTTCCTATGTTTTTTGGAGAGTGCAATGGATATAAAAGTTACAATTGTTTTTTTAGTTATTCTTTCTTTGAGAAGCAGTGAGTCTTCTCCATCTTCTGCAGTTCAGGGCGTGTGGTGTCCTGCCGTGGACTCATGTAACAATGTTTTTTGGGCCCCGTGTGTGAAGAGGGAAGGTCGGGGCACAGGTTGTAATTTTATTAACTTTTTTCTTTAGAGTAGCTCTGCTAAAATTAGATTTTAGAGTGTTAAAGTGACTTAGATTCAGTTCAGTGATTTTCAAACTTTAAAAAATTTAGAGATCCTTTCTTTAAGGAAAAGCAAGTGTAGAAGCCAACAGACAAAACAGATAAACAAGCAGTTGTCCTTGTCCCTTTGGCCAGGTGAGAGGCAGTGTGTGCAGTGGTTACAAGTATGAACTGTGGCATTAGACTGCTTGGGTTCAGGTCCCAACTTGTCCCACTTACTTAGAAGGGCAAGTTACTTAATCCTCTTTTGCCTCAGTTTATCCATCTATAAAATGGGGGTGATATGAATAAAACTTTTCTCATGGGGTTGTTGATATAAGTTAAGTGCTTAGGCTGTTCCTTGCATGTGGTACTATCAGCTACTGCTATTATTATTTAACCTGCTCAAGGCTCAGTGAAGTAGCCTGAAAACCTCTGAGTTCTTCAAATATGTATTGAATACCTGCCATAAGCCAGGCACAGGTCTAACTGCTGGGGGGAAGGTGGTGAACAAAACAAAGTCTGCTTTTCTGGCTCTTACATGCTGGTGGTTTAGCCCAGGGGTTGGCAGACTTTTTCTGTAAAGGTTCGGGTGTGTAAGTGTTTTAGGCTCTGCAGACTGTACTGTCTCCGTCATCACTGCTCAGCTCTGCAGCTGTGGCATTAAGCAGCTCTAGACAATATGTAAATGAACGGGCGTGGTTGTGTTCTAATAAAACTTTGTTTATAAAAACAGGGAAGTGGGCTGGATCTGGCCCGAGGGCAGAGGTTTGCCTCTTCCTGATCTAACCTAACCTCTCCTTTTATAAACAAGAAAATTGAAGCCCAGGTCACACAGTAGTGGCAAAATCAAAACTAAAATCCTGTTTCAGACATCCTGTGCTGTATTCTTTCATTCTGCCATGCTCTCTGGTGCACTGGTTCTGTGAGGGCCCAGTCTTCTCCACAGTAAGCAATACACACAACAAATAAGTAAATTATCAGATGACGAGGACGAACAGGAGTGTAGGCATAGGTTGTAGGGTTTCCTAGATGGTCAGAGTAGGCCTCGCAGAGAATGTGAAATTGTAACTGAACCAAACTTGGGTCTGCTCCCCCACATGCAGTAAAGACAATCTACTGACGCCAGGTTGTGGTGAAGGAAAGTGCAGCATTTATTGCAGGTGCCAAGCAAGGAGTCCAGGGTAGCTAGTGCTCAAAACACCCGAAGTCCCCATGGGTTTCAGCAAAGAATTTTTAAAGGCAAGGTGGGGAGGGGCATCCCAGGGTATGTGATCAGCTCATGCACAACCCTCTGACTGGCTGATGGTGAAGTAACAGGGGTTAACATTATCAGTCTTTAGGCTCCAGGCTGGGGAGCCTGGGGGCTACATGTTCATGGTCATCAAGTGGTTAACATCTTCCATTTGGTGGGGATTTTCGAATCTGTAAAACCACTCAGGAAACGTGTGCGTCAGATACTGTTTTCTAGGCTACTTAAGAGAGGAGTTAAAGCAGAGGATATGGGGGAGGGGTCTGTCCCAGGAAGGCCCCAGAGGGTCCCGCTCAGTTACAAAACTTGAGAAAAGCTTTGAGGGAGATGAGAACATCAGCAGAGCGAACCTGAGGCAAGAGCAAGAACTGCTAGAGCAAAGAGAGGGGTTCCTGTGAAGAGTGTTGGAAGAATGGCAAATAGGCCAGTGCAGCTGGAGAGGAGTGTGCAAGGGGGCGTAACAGGAGTGGAGGTGGGGTGGGGCAGAGACCATACTGTGTCCATGAGCCTGAGGGCAGTGGGAAGGCACTGCAGTATTCTGGACAGAGGACTGCCCTGCTCCAGGAGAATGGGCTCCCTCTGGCTGCTCTTGAGAATGGAGTATAGAAGCAGACTGGGTAGGAGGACATGGCATCAATCCAGATGAGAGGTGATGTTGACTCAGGCCACAGGGATAATGATGGATGGAGAGAGAGAGGAGGTCAGATTCTGGAGATATATTTTGGATGTAGCACTGATAGCATTTCCAACATATTGAAGGTGGAGTATGAAGAATGAGAGGAATTAAAATGATCTTCTGCTTACAGTATTCATAGGATTCCTGAGCTGATTACACAGCCCAGGAACCTTCATTTATGTCTGGGAGAACTGAGGTCCAGAGAGGAAGGACTTTCCCTCGGTCGGGGCAGCTCTATCTCCCTTTTCTATTGACGGTCGTTTGTCTTCTTGTGTTTATCTTCTTCCTTCTTACCTGATGCCACAGAGCTAGGTGCCCCTCCTCTGGCCTTTCCCTGTCATTCTGTTTTTACTTACACCTGTCATGAAATGTCCCTCTCTGTTTACTTGTTCCCCCCCATAGGTTAGCTCTCTGAGGCCTCCTAGCATAGTGCTTGATATATAGTAGGTGCTTAGTTAATATTTGTTGTATGAAGAAATACATTTTTTGAAATAGTCTCCTCCAAATTTCCAGCCATTCTAAAGTCTCATTGTTGTCCTTTTATAGTTTTTCTTCTTTCACTGACTTTTCTTTCAGTGTTTTCTTTCTTTCTTTCATTTCTCATAGAATCTTAACTTGGATTTGCTTCATATTTTCTATTTTAAGAATTTCCCTTGGGCCTGTCACATTGAAAGGAAAAGTCCTTTGATTTTCGTTTTAAATTACATCTGTTAAACAGTAACACATCAGGCAGTAAGGCATTTGATATTTTAAATCTCTACTTTTACTTTCTTTTTGTTCCTCAACAGGTCTCTTGGGGGCATTCAAGTTCAGAGTATCTTGAAATTCTGCCAAGACTGGGGCACAGTTGCTGTGGTGTGTGTAATGCTTGAATGTGTGACGTGCAGCTGGATAATGCAGAGTTTGCTCATGCCCAGAGTGTGATGCATCTGTCTACACCCGGTCCTCTCCTTTGCCATTACTCTTAGTTGAGCATGTGCTATGAAAACCACCAGGTGTCAACAATCTAGGCAACCAAGCCCTAACTAAATCTTCTCGGGATGAAGGTACACCTGCCGGAAGCATCTTCCAGAACTGCAAATTCATAAAACCCTTTGCTTTTAGCTGAATGATTGCTCCATGTCCTGAAAGCTACAAAAACACAACATCAGGTTAGAGTACATAATGGGTAAAATACCTGTTATCTATAGTGACTTGAAAGATATTTTTATTCTTTTTGCATATTATTTTTTGAGGGATATGTGAGTCTTTTTACTGTCTTAAAAGGGCTGTGAGCTAGCAACAGATTTTTGGTTGCCACATTTTTGGCTTTATGATTCATTGATCATAGTCTCATTCTTTGGAGTTCAATGATGAAATAATAGATAATATTTATAGCCTAGCACCATGCTAAGTATCCTACATGCGTTCTTTAATTCTCACAACCCTACGGTAGGTGCTATTATTATTATTATTCCCATTTTACATTTGGGGCGTGAAGTTAAGTAACTGACTCCATGACAATATCTGTGGAGCCCAGGGCATACTTGTTCTTACCAAATGGTGTTTGCTTATCTGTAGCTCTGTGGTATTATGCTGGCTCATGTTCAGTTTTTCCTCATTTCGATTTTAAATTATGATCGTTTTGGGGATACAGGGTAAATCTCAATAAGCCCTAATGTTCATTTGTGTTTCATTTGGTGTATATTTTATAAAAATTTCCAACTTTTCTATACCACTATAGCATTTACAAAATGCTTTTACAAATAATATCTCCCTTAATTTTAGTGTTCTTCGGACTCTATTCTTCTATCATCAGAGTCATACTGATCATCTTAAATGCAGAGAAAAGCTTCCCTGTCCTTTCTTTTCCCTTTTAATTCCCCCCAAATCCCACCTCTCCTCACATCTGTTGCTTCACAGTATTCAAAATAATTTCATATCTATTATCCCATCGAATCCTCAAACCAGTCATCTGAGGTAGATGGTGTTTTCCCTATTTTTCTGCCGAAGAAATTGAGTCTTAGAGAAGTGATTTGACTGTCAGAGAGATGAGGCAGAAGGGAAATCAGAGAGATTCGAAGTCTGGGAAAGATTCAACCCACCATTTGCTGGCTTTGAAGATGAAGGGTCCCAAGCCTGGGAAGATGAGCAGTCTCTAGAAGCCGAGACCAACCCCTGGCCAACAGCTGGCAAGGAAACAGGGACCTTAGTCCTACAACCTCAGGGACCTGACGTCTCCCCTAGTACCTCCAGAGAGGAGCACAGCCCTGCAGACACCTTGATTTTCAGCCTTGTGAGACACTTAGAGAGAACCAACTGAGCCATGCTGTGCCCGGACTCCTGACTCATGGAGCCAGGAGGAAATAAATATGTAGTTTTAAGCTACTGAATTTGTGGTGTCTATTACAGTGACAGTAGAAGACAGATACAGTCACAAAAGCTGTTCTGTACTATTTCCACTGGCTTCCTGGAACAGCACCCAGCACTGTGGTTTCTAAAAGGGAGAGGACCATCCACTCCAGGTATGCACAAGATGATCCGCTTAGGTAAAGAAAAAAAAACTCAACTCTTAAATTTACAGTTTTGTAGTTTTTATAATGTAATTAATGTATTGGTATAGCAGAATATTTATAATGCATGTATTGTGTTGTCTGCTCAGTTGTTTTTTACTGATAGGGTTACATGATCAAAAAAGCATGTTGAGCAGTGACCTAGTGGAGTGGGGAGCAGAATGTCAAGTCAGCATGTCTAGTGGTAAGCTCACTGTATTTGGAGTTGGAGCGATTGATTTTGTTTCCACCTATGAAGGAAATTAGCCTGGTGGCTTTGGTTAAGCCACTTTACATCTGTGGCTCACATGTCCCCATGGAACCTGAGGGAGATTACTTGAGCTTCCTTGAGAGTATAGGGATGCCACGTTGATGTCCAATCAGTAACTACCATCTCTGAACCATGTCTTTGTTCTGATTGAGGAAAAAGAAACTTAGACCAAAAATACAGGTTTTACTGAGTTGGCTTTTTGTTTGGACGAATTGATCACTGTGTTTGACAGAGTTTACTTAATACAGTAAGCTACTTCTGGACAGGTATTTTTCTGATTCACTTCTCAGGTCTTCCAACCTCTAATCTGGTACTTTGCACCAGATTAATAATAAGATTTTGCAGAATCAATGTGTGGACTTAATTAGGTAAATAAAAAAGTTAAAAAGAAGCAGTAACAACATAATTATAGTGATATATCTTAGTTATTACCAGGGCCCAGGTTGCCTGACTGCTTCCATTAGGACACAGCATTTCAAGGAGACTGGCAGTAAAAGTGATGTCACTAGAGATATTCCAACAGGACTGTCAGCTAGCTCCATGTAAGTAGTACATATCGTGTGCCAGATGTTATTCTAAGTACTTTCTATTTCTATACTAACTCAATGTTCACAATAACAATATTGGTTTTGTACTAATATTTTAGTTACAAGTGGGTAAAGCAAGGCACAGAGAGGTTAAAGACCTACCAGAGGTCACACAACTATTGATAGTAATTGGCAGAGCAGGTATCCAAACCCAGCAGGATGGTTTCAGAGCCTGTGCCCATCACCACTATGCTCTGTTGCTTCTCCATGGTATGAGGTTGTGAGATAGGCTTAGAAGGACTCTTCTTCTGAGTTCTTCAAGCATAGGTATTCTCAAATTCCTAACCCATCAGGAATTGAGGACCACCTTCCTTCCCCAAGGACTCAAAGCATGAGAGCAGAATGGGAGAGCCCAGCGTGGGGTGTCTAGGGTGTTGCTATGGAGATGAGTAGCAGGGAGAGCATGGCTCAAAGAGCTCTCTGGCCTTGGGAAAATTAAGCTTTCTGAGCCACAGTTTCCTCATATGTCAACATGGAGCTGACAAACCTACTGGATGAGGCAATAGAGGATGAAATGAAATAATGGATGTATAGCATTGCTTTGGGCGTGGAACACAGCAGTGCTTAACGAGACTTCATTGAACAGCACTGTGCCCAAAAGGTGTTAACACACAGGAAAGAGGATACGTCCCGCTACCTACGGCACAGCTTTGACTACGTGGAACTCCAATGCACTGTGTCCCAAGCCTGTCCCATGATCTTCTGCTTCCATTCTGACCTGCCTGTCTTCCTGTGTTCTGAACCCTCCCACAACTTCACCATCCCCCAGCGTCCTAGGTTGGAAACCTCACCTGTACCCAAACAGCTGCAGAGCTTTGTTGAGTCTGCCTCTCTAAAGTCAGCAGGACTCATCTTCCTCTTTGTTTCTTTATGGCTAAGGATTTAGCTTAGGTCATCGTCAGTAGGCTTGGATTATAGGCACAGCCTCTTAACCCATCTTCCCATCTCCATGTTGCTGCTGGTTATCTGTCCAAAACACAAGCCAAAATATTGCTTCCTCATGAAAACCTCCTTTTACCTTTGTACTGCTTTTAGTGAGACTGTATAATCTGGACCCTTTCATGGTCACATCCCATCCAGGAACAAGATGTGCACTTGGCAGAAGTGCCTTGTGTTACCTAAGGAGTACATGAGTGTGGTGGTGGTGGCTGGATGTGGTGCGTCAGCAACTGGGTAAGGGAGCCACCAGCACTGGGGTTGCTTAGAATAACTAGTCAAAGATAGAGGGTGACTAGCTGCAGTCTTGGCCAGGGCCATTGATTTCTCCTTCCTTTCCACTTTCCACCTTTTGAATGCTTCCTTGTCACCAACTCTCCCACCAAAGTATATACAAGAAGAATAAAAAAAGCCTTTCAGAATTTGCAGATACCTGGGAAGGGCTCTGGAGACAATCTGCATATCCAGAATCTGGGAAATACTGTATATATAAGCATTGGCTTCTAAATACACAGTTTGTAGGCCTGAGATCTTTGTGGTCACTAGGCTATAATTTTTTTTTTTTTTTTTTGCGGTACGCGGGCCTCTCACTGTTGTGGCCTCTCCCGTTGCGGAGCACAGGCTCCGGACGCGCAGGCTCAGCGGCCATGGCTCACGGGCCCAGCCGCTCCGCGGCATGTGGGATCTTCCCGGACCGGGGCACGAACCCGCGTCCCCTGCATCGGCAGGCGGACTCTCAACCACTGCGCCACCAGGGAAGCCCTTCAGGTGTCTTTTGTCCCCAGCCCAGAGAAGCTAAGAAGCAGGAAACTGGAAGACGGCAGGGAAGTTGCAAGTCACAATCATACTAATGGAAGAGAAGAATGACAGCTGACAGCAAGGGAGGTGACAGCAAAGCTCAATCAGCAATGCAGGACTGCTGTGGACTAGCTCGGAATTGTTGGCTTTTGTCTGCAAGTCCAGGGCAGACCAAGTGGGGATGGCCTTTAGGCACCACACACAGGAAAGGGACATTGGAGGGAATGACTTCAGCTAGGAAGATGTGAATCTCTAAATGTTGTTCATAAGTTTGCCAGATCAAAGAGCTCTGTCTGGGGCGGAAGCTGGGATAGGAAACTGGGCAAATGTTGCTTGGCTCAAGATAGATGCTGGAGGACCAAGAGTTGGTTTCCAAGGTAGGTGGGCACGAGTGCTAAAGAGAGGTGCTCTCAGGTCCATGGGGGTGGTCAGGTTGATTCAGAAACTAAATTAGAAGAGTTTAGGTTTTTGCTGACCAAGTTCCTTTCATATAACCTTAAAAAAATCTGCTGCAGACTGGTACCTTCAAGATGTATGCTCTAGGGAGGGAGCACAATGATCTTGGGGTATGTGGTGTATGTAGTATACAATGCCTTTTTATCTAAATACAGAAAGAAATTAAGCTTTAGTTAAATAAATATTGACAGTGGCATTTGTGTGACACGTAAATAAATATACATATTTTGCGGGGATACTCAAGTACAAAATGTCAAGTGTTTGAAAATGACTGGTCTACAGAATGATATGGCTCTATCAAGCAGTCTGCATGAATTCTTTCAATTTCTTGCCCCCAATTGCATCTGCACACTTACCTGTATCCATAGCCTCATTTCCCCCTTCACTCCTTTTGCTATGAAAAAGAGCTCTTTCAGTGGAAGAGATGGCCTTTCCTTCTTTCTGAAGGTGGTTCCTCCTCCTGCATTTAGGGTCCCAGTTCTACCAGTTAATTTTGAATCGTACTTACTCCATAAACCTGTTCTCTTTCTTACTACATATTTAATATTTTATGCTCAACTTATGAGTAGTCTCACAACTTTCCCATTTTTAGAAACACTCTCCAACTCTTCATCATGAATCTATTGTCCTTCCTCCCCACCATACCTCATTCCTGAGAAGATTTTGCAAGAGGAGCCCAGGCTCCCTGCATGCACTTTCTCTCTTCCTTTGACTTGTCTTCCCCTCTAATCTGGGTTCTGTGCCAGCATCCCATGGAAGCTGCACTGGCTTTTATGCTCTGGCTTTAATCACCAGTAATCACCTAATGCCAAACCCAGTGTGCAGTTTTACTGCTCATTTTTCTTAGCCATTCTTTGGCATCTTAACCATTCCTTTTTTTTTTGAATATCTACTTTCAGTCCACCTCTATTAACACTCATGACCACCTACCTGGGAAACCACCTCTTTCAGGTCAAATATGGAAAACATCATCTTTGGTCTAAGCTGGTTCCTCTGTATTTCCCTTTCTTAATGAATGCCAACACTGTCTGCTGTATCACTTGAGACTGAGCTTCAACTCCCTCTACTGATGAGTCAGTCAAAGACATTCTTCATTTCTATTACTGTGCTTATGATTTCTAGCATTTCCTTTTGATTCTATCTTTGAGTTTCCATTTCCGTGCTTACATTTCCCATCTTTTCTTGCATACTGTCTACTAACTTTTTTCATTAGAGCCCTTTACATATTATAGTTATTTTAAATTCTCTGTATAATTCTAACATCCGTGTCATATTTGAGTCTGGTTCTGATGATGTTTTTTTCTCTACAGACTATTTTTTATTGCCTTTTGTCACACCTAGTAATTTTTTTGTTGAAAGCCAGGCATGTTGTATTGGGAGCTACAAATTGAGAGAAATAGGTCTTTAGTGGGAGGGTGTATGTTAATCTGGCTAGCAGTTGGATATACCAGAGGCCTGAGTTTCCTCTAGTCCCTGTTTTTGTTCACCCTTTTGGTTTTGACTCTTCCCTATGTACTGTTCCTTGGAGAGAGTTTGCATCTCTCACCTCCTCTTTTAGCTGTAATCCACTATTATTATACTGGAACCTATTGGTGCAGTTGTAGGGTGTGGGGGCGGGGGTGTGTTCTATAATCTTCTAAGTGTTGGTCATAGGTTCATAGGAGCCTATGTCTCCAGGATGTGGCCTTCACAAGGTTTTCTGTCCCTCTCCCAGTGGTATAGTTTTTTCCCCCTTGTGCCATGCTCCACTCCTGGACTGCAGTTTTCCCAATCTGTTTCATTGAAGCCTAGTTCTTTATGAATATGGGCTTTTCTCTTCCCCCCTTAAGTGTGACAGGAAGACTGGAGGAGGCTGGAAGGGGAGGGAATTCCTTTCCCCAAGTGAGATAAGGTTTCAAAATTGTGCTGAGGTGAAACACTTTCCTCTGGAGACTAGGATTTTGTTATAGAGATTGCTCTGGGTGGGTTTCACAGCAGTTGCTCTCCCCCTCCCCATGCCAGGGCTAGGAGTGGGAAGAGTTCTTTCTCAGATCCTCCCTGTGAGAACATGGTGGGGTTCCTGGAGGGAAAACTCAGGAAGGATCCCTCCCCCAGGAATCTCTCACTCTTACACCAGTCTACACTGAGCCTCCAGCAATTTGTCAACATTACCAGTTAAGCTTCCTACCAGTTTATGGCTCCTCTGGCTTTTGCTCCAGGGAAACTAATTTCGATTGTTTTATCCCCCGGGGTTGTGCCTATCTCTCTAGATTTAAGGGAGGTGGTTTGCCCTGCTACCTCAGTTCTATGATAGGTCCAAGAAAAGTGATTTTCAGTTTGTCCAGATTTTTCTTGTTTAAGGATGGGAGTGATGACTTCCAAGATTTTTATACGTCAGAGCTAAGATCGAAGTCGACCTCATTCCTAGACCGTCACTGTCCATATCTAAGTCCTATTACTTCTCTTTCCAAAATATCTCTTGAGACATCCTCAGTGTTAGTCAAAGCATCATGATTTCTTGTCTGGATCCCTGTGGTAGTCTCCTGACCATTCTTATCTCCAGAAATGCACTTGTTCAGTGGATTCTTTAAGTGGCATTTTAGGACTGTCCTTACTAATGTCTTCTGATGGTCCATCCACCTTAGTAGAGAATACAGTGTCCCTCTATGGATCCTGCTCTCTAGTCCCTTACAATTTAGTAGAAAAGGCAAAAGGTTCAGAGTCTGAACACAGGGATATGGATGCATTTTATGAGAATTTTGAAATTATTCCTTTAATTTCTGTTGCTTCAATTAAAGAATCCCTTTAAATTGGGACCTGTTCACAGAAGTAAGAAAACAGGTCAAAGAGAAATAAAAGTCAGCACAAATTTTAATAAATGGTCTATTTATTGATACAAAATTTGTTTCTTTGTGATCACACTAACATACCCATAGTTGTACAGAGGAAGGGACTGGATTGAAATGTCTATTATTTTGGCCACAACTGCAATAAAGTCCTGAGGGCTGTGATGTGACACATACTCTGTCAGAACATACATGAGCCTGGACACGGGTAAGATGAGGGTCCCCAGCATAAGCGTTTGACTTACTTTCAACCTCAGGAGCTCTTAATTCACTTCCAAGGACCAAATGAAGTGATAACTGTAACGCACCAACAGTCTAGAATTTAGCTGGCCCTGGAGACGTTGCATTAGCGTTCTATGGGTGAGGTCTAAATTAGATGGCAGTCAGGTATGTACACAGGAGTGGTCATTACTGCGGGCAGATGTGCACGGCTAATGGCTGGCAGTGGAGATTGCTGCAGGGGGAATTCCTTGATAAAAATGAGTTAAAATGAGACAGTGGATTCTCCAGAAGGGTGCTTTTCTACAGACTACACTTTTATTGGTGAAGGCAATCAAAAGGAAAAAAAATCGAGCCATTAAAAATGAAAGCCACTATAATGTATTTATTTAATATCATCTACATAGTACACGACTGTAGGCCTATATGTGATTTTTTTCTTTCAGTCTGAGTAAACTAAAGGAAATAACTGCTTTTATTTTTTCCCCAAATAAATGGAAATGGGAGGCTGGTACATTAAGGCAATGTAGGGACCTAACGTACAGGGGCAGAGGGACTACTTGCAAAAGAGCTAAACCTTTATACATGTAAGCCACACTGCCCACGATCTCATTACACTGCGGAGAGCTTGCAAGCACTGCTCCCCAATCACAAAGAAAAATCAGCGTGCAAGTGACCTGTGCGTTCGCACCTCTGCAAATCTCAGGCAGGAGCGGAGATTTATATTCACTTTACGCACCCCTGAGGAAATACCCATTTTATGCCATTGATGGGCCAGATGTATTTTCCTCTGTGAAATCTGATCAGAATGTAATTAGAAGAAAATACGCTGTGTATTCAAAAACAAATGCACAGTATTCTTTAAAACTCCATGGTAATTTAGGCAGTGATATCCGATTAGACGAGCTGTACGGAAGGGTTGTTATGTGTGATCGAGCCTATGCGGTTATATTTGTGACAGTGCACTGATTTAGTTCTATAGCCATTGAGCTGAATTGAAGATTTCACATGTCCAAAAAAAACTTTGTCTGAATATGATTACCGATGTGATAAAATACCTCATATTAGGTAGTGGGATTCCTTGAAAATGACAATGTGGATTTGAATCTTTTTTTTTTTTCCAGAACCAATTTTACATAGAAGGAAAAAAAAATGAAGATGGCTTTGGGGGAAAAATACACACATTTCTAATAAAACTTGCTAGAGCAATCACACAGACTGCTATTGTTCGACCTCATCTGTGCATTTTACTGTAACAAAGTGATTAATATGCTTCAAATTTTGAACTTACGGACTCAACTATTTTAGCGTCATATCATCAAAATATACAAAAGCCTGGCACATCTAATTTCTATGTAATCCCAAGTAGTATAAAATTATGTGTGTATTTATAATATTTAGGCATTTGAATGGATTGTGTGACATAAGCATGGACAATTATATAGAGGAACATGAATAAAACATGTTCAAATGCATAAACAAGGCAGACACCAGCCAAAAGAACTGTATATGTGAATGAAGAATTAGGATGAAAATTCACCCTTTAATCTCTTGTAGACTTTGGATCACAGTATTTTATGTAAGACTGAATACTTTATAGGAAATATCAGGGAAAAAAGGCATCATTTATAATCTGTGTACTACAAGGATGTTAATTCTTAGTTTTATGTGAACCAGAAAGGTGAGTAAAATGTTGTTAGTGTTCCTGAACCTCTCTGAGGAGATCCAAAGAGAGGATGGATTAATGGCATTGGATTTAAAGGCACGATTAACAGGCACTGCTTCTGAATTGAAGGTATTAGGAAGCAGCTTTACAAAGAAGAATATTCTCATAAGCAGATTCAGGCATCATCTGGGAATACTGATGGCTTCCAAGGAATCAGTAAGCTATAGCCTTGCTCTGGTATTTGTCAAAACCTTTCAAATGTGAAGAATGTCTAAAGAAAAGGAGAGTTTCTGGGTGCAAATTAAGGATTGAAAGAAGACATGGCAGTGTAAAAACATGGCCCCGAATTCTTTGATACTCCTCCCATTGAGAGGTTGGGTCATTTCCCTTCCCTTTTCTTTCTTTCTTTCTTTTCATTTTTTTATTGGAGTATGGTTGCTTTACAATGTTGTGTTAGTCTCTACTGCACAACAAAATGAATCAGCCATACACATACAGGTATCCCCTCCCTTTTGGACTTCCCTCCCATTTAGGACATCTCGGTGCATTAGGTAGAGTTCCCTGTGCTATACAGTATCATGTCCCTTCCATTTGAATCTAGGTGGGTCTGTGGCGGCTTTGACCCACAGAATGTAGTGGAAGTGATGCCATGTGATTCTGAGGCTCAGTGAGAAGGGGCCATGCAGTGTTCACCCAGTTCTCTGGGGGTGCTCACTCTGAGAGAAGCCAGCCACCTTGTAAAGAAATCTACCCACGCTTGAGACCGCCATGCTGGAGAGGCAGCTGTGGGCACGCTGGCTGACAGAGTGGAACCTTCAGATGGCAGTCTTTGCAGGCACTGAGGAGTAGAGGCAAGCACTCTCCCTTTTTCTTCTCCAAATCACTGATCCCCAGAATCTGTGAAAATACTAACGTTGCTATTTTATGCCACTTAGTTTTGGTGTGTTTGGTTCTCAGCAGCAGTAACTGGAACAAGCCAGTATTTCCCAAAGTTCTCTTTAGTAATTATCATTTGGGCAGCACGTTAAAAACAGATTCCCACATTTCACCCACGGACTTTCTGACTTAATATGTCTGGTCAGGGTTAGGGATGGAGAAATCTATTTTTAACCAACAGTAAGGGAAGTTAACTATAATAAAATGACTCCAAGATGCCACATGATTTGTTGGTCAGTTTTGATATATGACTTTTTCATGACAAACATATTTCTTTAATCCCTTGGAACAGGCTCCCAGGTCCATTCCCTTCCCTTATTTTAACATTGTAGAACACATCATTTACAGGCCTATCTATTTTTCTAGTCCCACTTGTGAAAAAGCAGCAAACAAGACAAGACACTCTCATTCATTCAGCGCTAAACTGGAGCACAGAGGGGGCGGCCGGTATTAGGTCTTTAATGCTGACGGTGCTGGGGCTGGCTTAGGGGATAAGGACGGTATCACAGGTGGGGTATGGAAGCAGGAGGGAAGGCAGAGGGCAAATAAGCGTCCAGATTCCACCGTAACCCCGCGGGCACTCCATTGCGCTAGTTTATTACCATTACTACTTCTAACAACAACAACGGCAGCCACTCAAACCATGCTTTATGGAGCATTTCCTTTGTGTGCATTGCCTGCATTCGCTCACATCTGTCTCCTGCCCTTCCAGTGCCAGCATCACATCTTACTTCTTTTTCATCCCGTGATTAGTGAGTAGCGAGCACACGGTGTGCAGGCCCGTAAATGTTTGTTGAACAATAATAATAAATGATAAGAGGTAATCTTTACGGGGCTCTTACTAGGTGCCAGACTGTGCTAGGCACTTTAAATAGATGATCCTGCCTATAGCAAACGTATCATAGAGTAAGATCATGATCCCCATTTGACAGAAATGAGAACTGAGGCTGATGTGTGACTAGCTCAGAGTCAGATGCATCAGGAACGGTGGCCCCTGCGTGCTGCCCTAGGGAGCTGGACTTCAGAACTTGACTCTGAATGCATTAATAAAGCTGTGAAAGAGAGTGAACAGAGTGTCACTCTTGACCCTTCCCCATCCTGCCTCTGCTGGGGGCATTCTCAAGGAAGCTTGAGAGGGGACAAGCAAGGAAGCTTGCTCAGCTAACCCTGCTCATCCTGCCCTTGTGGGGCCCAGGCATGACAGAGCCCCAAGCTCTACTCTCCCATAGCCCTCCCTCTGTACCTTCTCTTTTATTATTCACACCACACTTTAAATTACTAGTTTAATGTCTGTCCTCTCCTCTAGACAGGAGGGAAGGGCTCATGTCAGTCTTATTCCCAGAGCCCAACATATGGCATGCTCCCAGGGCATTGCTGTCGAGTGACATCCTTTATGCGTATACTGCACACGGCATACCTCAGTGGGTTACGTGGTATGCTCTAGTTCATGTAGTGTTAGGTACTGAGGAATCAGAAATGGGGAAGCCAAACTCTCTATTTCCAGAGATCCCAGTGGTCAATGGCGGTGGGGGTGGGGGAGACTGATAATGAAACAAACAGGTGTAAAATTTCTGAGTGGTGGCCGATATGGAGAGATTGTCAGGACATGCTGCCAAAACAAGGAGATCCTCGAGCTGTCCTTGCAGGATGAGTCCTAGTTAGTTGGGTGGGTGTGGGGGGCAGGGACTGGATGGACATCTAGGCGGAGGGAGAAGCATGAGTGAAGGTCCAGGCACAGGGAAGAGCAAGGCACATGTGCGCGGCGGCAGGGAGCTTGGTGATGCTGGAGGCAAGGGTATGTGGGGCTATCGCAGGAAATAAGAATGCCAGTGGCAATGGAATAAGTCATGAAGGACTTGATCGGGTTTGATTAGGTTTGAACTTCATCTTTAAGGAAATGGGGGAGTCCTAGATACGATTCAACCAATAAAAATCTAGAATCAGTTCTGAAGGGGAGCATTGAGTAATAAGTGGGGATGTTTTGGGAAGTCACACTGGGCAACACCTCTGACATTTAGTGGGGACAGGAATGGGGTTGTATCCTGCAGTGCTTGGAACTATCCCAGACAAACTGGCGGAGGTGCCCCTGTTGAGAAACACAGTGCATGATTACACTAACAAACACCTGGAAGGAAAGCACCCTGATATTTACAGGGTTCGGGTGGTGAATAATTTTGTTTTGTTGATAGGAGAGGACCTGCTTGAAGTACCAAACTTACAGGGAACAGTTTATTTAAGGGCTGATTCCATAAAAAACCAAAACAGCAGCATTTTCACGTTGGATCTGAATCCAACGATATTTTAATCTTTTAGCTCTTAAAATATATTCATTTATTCACACAGTCATTCATTTAGTCAACAAATATTTATTGAATACTTTTTTAGGGGCAAAGCACTGTCCTAGGCTTAGGAGAGACAGCATGAAGAGGACGCTGCCCTCATGCAAGAGGGAGTTTACAGTCCCCCAAATTCCAAGGGGGATAAAACATGAGAGAGATGATTCAGTTGCTTCTTTTGCAGCCTAGAATTATTTATGTGGGATCTCTGAAAATATAACTAGGGCCACATTTCTTTGTAACTAGACAAGCTCGTAACCCCAAGGGTGTATGCATTGTCCATGCCTTGCAGGAGAGGTAGATGGAGACTGTGTCATTAAAACCAAGTGCTGACACATACCCAGGACTGCTCAGGGAGTAAGAGAGTTGAAGATTTATTTAAAATTGGGAGAGCAGAAGAGTTGGCACCTGTAGGAAATCTTGCCAGTGCAGTTATGTCAACTGCCATACACATTTCAGTAAAATCAGTGGTTAAAGTCTATCAGCGTTGACCTAATTGGTTGCAAATAAGGCAAAACCCAAAGATTGTCAAGAATCCTTTTAAAGCAGAATTGGTTTCACTTTCTCTCAGCTCATTTCCCCAAACTTCTTTGTTGGGGCCAGCCAAGCAAGAAGAAGAAATATATGTAGGTTACAAAGAGAGTGTTAATTGTCATCATCATCACATCATCATCATTATTTTGTTTATTTTTTTGTGGTGGTACTTCAGATAATGTTCTTAATTTGATGGGGGGAAGAAAGAAAGCTAAGATAGTTTCCTTCCCATTGGCTCAATGTAGTTGAGGGAGAGACCAAGGGAAACATTCCCTGCATACACCTGAAGCCAAAGATACAAAAAAGGGGTAAAGAGATACTACTGGTAGAAAAAGTGAACAGAATCACAGTTAACCACGCTGGGAGGTTACTGTCATGGCAGGATCCTTTATTGAGACATGAGCTGCGTTTTGTCTTTCCTGTGCTAGAGAGGAGGTGGCCACTCCTTGGGTTCACTTACCTCAGGGGAAGCATGGCCCAGGAGGGGACTTCTCTTCCTGTTTTTGGTGGAAGACGAAACTTGTTGAGGTGATTATACTAAGGTGCCCTGGAGATCAGGAGAGAGCAGGAAAAAGAGAGAGAAGAGACGGAAGAACAGGAGAGAGAAGAAATCCTCTGAGACTGGCAAGATCTTAACATTGAGGAGACCTACACTCTGTTCTGTCACAGTGGACCCAGGAGTAGCAGGGCTAGAGGGGAATGGCAGCATGAAGGCTGGACCCTAGGCCCAGGATTTGCTAGTCAAGGCAAAGATTCCACTGTCTATTTTGACTCAGGGCCATTGGGGTCGAGGTCCCTCTCTGGACAAAGTGAGCCTCAGTCATAAAGCATCTGCTGTGACCACATGGATGGGAGATTGAAGGTCTGTGTCTGTTTTTCTGGGTACTATATAAGCCTCTCAGGTTTTTGTGAGATTTTTAGAGAGGGAGGGGTTTTAAGAACTGTGAAGGGTCTGAGACCTTATCCTACTTCCAAGCTGATAAGTTAACGCATAACTGTTTCATGGATGCTGGCAGAAGATATTACACTCTTAGATCAGAGATAAAGGGTAGATTATTACAGCAATACTAGTAACCATAGTATCATCATTTTTGTATTGATTCCCTCAGTTCCAGTGCCCATAGGGTGACGTGAGGAGGGCCAGATGATATCTACACAAGCAGTGGGTTATATTATAGGACAGGAACCCTGAGCTTAGGGAATGCCAGTCTTGTATAATGGACGGTAAGCATGCCTGCCCTTTGCTCTGGAGGGACACATTCCCTCTGTCTTCTGAGGCTGTTTGCTATAGAAATATCTTTGAAAAGATGATCTGGAACAAAGGGCAGTTAGTACCTCTGCTCAGCAGATGTGCAGAAATGCGGAAGACCTAAGGAGATGAGTCTCCCAATGGAGGGGACATTCCATAATGACTGAGGTTAAAATCCAGCTATGGAATAGGGACTTGAAGTCAGATTTAATTTGGTTCAAAGAAAATAAAGAAATATGATATTGCTTAAAAAAGAGTCTTTGGAATAAGTTTTATACCTAGTATATTACAACATTCCAGACACAATGCTAATGCTTTACATGATTGATCTCACTTAAGAGCAAGGATTTTGGAGTCAGACTGATCTGAGTTCAAGTTCTGGATATCACTTCCTGGGGTAGTTGTTTAACCCTCAGCCTCTGTTTGCTCACCTGTGAAATGGGGATGATGTCTGCCTCAGAGGTGATGTGAGGAATCAACAAGATGATGCCTGGAAAGAGTTTAGCCTGTTGCGTGGCATAAAGTCGTTGTCAAGTGTTTGGGAGCTAGTAATATTATTTAAAGTCACGTAATGTAATAACACTAACTATATGTGGGAAACGTGTAATGGAAGGTAGGAAAAGAGAGAAGCCTTGTTTTTCAAGTCTTCTACCTTATCTCTGAGGTCCTCATTCTTTTGAATTGGCAGGCTTTTTGAATAGGCAACTTAGGTTTGAAGAAAATTCAAGTTTTCCATACCTGCATCCCTCACACCTTTGTTTGAGTTGACGTACAATATAGAAACATTACTACTTTACAGATGAAACCAGGGCTAAAGGATAAGAAGGCCTGAAAGTCCAAGCTGACCCAAAGACCAACTGTGAGAACAATGGACCCAGAGGCCACCTAGCCCCTTATGGACAGCCTGTCCAAAGAATAAGCATGCAGGCAGGCCATGAATGGGTTACCAGTGTGCCCAAGTAGTGGTCCCTTAAGCAGGTATGTGGCTCGGAAGGATCTGGGGTGGCTGGGGTCCCTCCTTGGGCCAGTCACCTCTGACTGAGAACAAGTCTTGTAGACGCAGGGTGGTGACTATAGTTAATAATACTGTTTTGTATATGTGAAAGTCACTGAGGAGGAGATCTTACAAGTTTCATCACAAGAAAAAAAACTGGTGTAACTATGTGAGGTGATGGATTTTATACTTACTGTGGAGATCATTTCACAATATATACAAATATCAAATCATTTTGTTGTACCTCTGAAATTAATACAATGTTATATGTCAATTACATCTCAGAAATGAATAAGTCTTATTTCCTATGTGTGCCAGGACATTGTAAAAGTTTAGGAAGCACTGATTTAAGGATTGAGCACTTTTGATCCACAATGGGGAGGATTGTCTGTGGAGGTAGGAAGAGATGGGGTAAAGTATCATTGGAAAGCTCAAGCTAAATTCAAGATTTATCAAACCCAAGCAAGAACAGGATAGGTGAATTCCAGGATTCCAGGGAGGCAATTTTTTTTGCCATGGATGCCTACATGGAGTTGGGAGCTGGGACTTACCTATAGGGCAACATACTGCCACTTGGTTACGAAGCAGAAACCTACTTATCTGGGAACTAGGGTACCAGTACCAAAATGAAGCCAGAACCCAGAATAAAGTCCTACCAACTGTCCAGGTTATTGGCTTAAGGCTCCTTGTACTTCCTCAGCTTAGGGCAAGTGGACAAGCTTGTCATCTGAGTCTGGAGCAGGGCCAGATTTTAAAGTAAAGGCTTAAGTGGATTTAGGTTTGAATGTTAAGAAGGAAGCCAGGCAAGGAGCCAAGCAGACCACAAAACCGCCCACTCTTTGGGCTCTTGTGGCTGTGCTGTCAAGTCTGGAATCCACCAGCCAATCACCCCACCCCCATATCAGAGAACAACTTTATTCCTTGCTGAAGCTAAAGAACATTTCGGTTCTGTTCTGCCACATCCGATCACAGGATTTTTAAAATAGAGTGAGTTAAGTAATCAACTCAGATAATCAGCTCAGCCCTTACAGCAGCATTTGAGTCATTTATTAATGCAGGGACATTAATCTGGTCTATTATAAATGCAGGATAATTACCCAGATGATGTGTGAAGCTCTTTCTAAATTTCTCTTCTTTATTTAGTCCAACATAAGAACTGACATATGGCGCCTTTGCCATGGGTAAATGTGGATGAGGTCAGTTACAAAGAAAGCAAAAACTGATAAGTGGGTGTGGGTTTGAGAATCAATCAATCAGTTGGGACATAAGACCTTCTGTGACTTGGAGTAGGTACTGGGGCACAGGGTCAAAAAAGTAAAGACCATAGGCATGTGCCCCAAAGGATTTCTAATCAAGCAGGGGAAGGAAGGCTAAGCTGTTAACGTCAATTAGGGTGGGTGAGAACTTGGGAACCCTTGGAGGTGGGACCCTCCATTGTGGAGGAGCTTGGAAATGTCGATCACACATTGGAGGAAGGTAGGCACATAGACAATAGTTCACAACTCTGGTTTGCGTCTTTGGTTTAAGGCAAGGAGGGTTCTTGAAGGGAATAGAGTTTAATCTAATGTAAGGTGGGTGACTGTAGAAAAGAGGCAATCATTTAGAGAGAACAACAGCGAGAAGAAAAAAAAAGGACAAATCTTTGGTTAACTGGGCTTTGGTGCCATTTGACAAAGAGAGTCAGAATGATAGATCTAGAATCCATGGCAAGAAATGTGTAACATTTTTTACCCTTTGAACTTCCTGTTTTTTTTTTTTTTAAGCTTTTTTTCTCCGTGGTGATTATCAGTGTGTTTGGGGAAGGACAACAAATTTCAGGAGGTTGGAGCTGGTGGAATGTTAGTAACAGGAGTTGTAATAAGAAGTGTTTGGCTGTTTGTTGTGTAGATTGCACTGAAGTTCCTTTGTTGCTCTCAGAGCTCTGCCTTACACCCCTGTCCAGTGGTGATCATTTGTGGGAGACTGGAAAGGAAAAGGGAGCCCCATCCCACATTGGTGTGGATTCGGCTGGAGAGGAGAGAATGACGGGAAGAGGGAAGACACAAACCAGCAGTGGAAAGAACTCACTGGAAGCAAGCAATCAAAACGAGGGGAGACTAAGGAAACAGCATTTTTTGAGTCCTGAGATACTGGGGTGATGTTAATTCATGCTTGAGCATTTCTTAAATTGATGCCGAGATTGTCCCCCATCTTTGCCCCTCAGTTCCAGAAAGTTTCAAGAGGACATCAGGCAGCTGACATTGGGTTATAAAGGCCCCCGTGTTTTCCTTTGTGGCAACAAGGAAGAGGTGGGTATTTTAGAGGCTGTGTCCTACTCCACAACCAACCTCAAGAAGGTAGTACAGAAGAGAGAGGAGGGAGCCGACCTTCCGTCACTGGGGCCTGTAGCAGATAAGAAAAGGAAGCCTGCCCATGGCTTAAAAAATTGTCCTGAACACCCTTGTAGTTTCTGCAGAGAGCAATAGCCCTCATGCGCCATCTATCCCCAGGGAGGGTGTCAGTTGGCAATGCATGCATTACAAGTTCAAAAGAGGGGGTAAGTAGTGGCAGAAACTTCTTGGATGAGATCTGCCTTTGGTTTGATTCTAAAGAGTGAGAGGGATTTGGCCAGGCAAGGAAGAGAAATAATTGAATGATAGCTCCCATCTCTGTGTATTTCCCATGGCCAGGCCTGTGCTATTTTACATATGTTATTTCATTTAATCTTTGAAAGGCTTATTTAATAAATGACCAAAATGAGGTTTAGAGAGATGAAGACCGTGGAGCTGAGTTTCGTATCTAAGAACCTCTGGTACCACTGAGTGTTTTTGGTCGCTGTACTCTGGGGTCTCAATAGACCAGACTGTGGGGTTTTAAACCCATTAGTTCCTCTATTGAGAAAGCCTGGAGGAAAGAGCATAAGTGTGGGAGATGAGGCCGTGGGAAATGGGCATTGCCAGCATTAGGGTACCTGTGAGGGTCAGAGTGGAGATTTGTCTAATCAGTGCACAGACTCAGACTGGGGAGAAAAGGTTGTTTGCTTCTCAAACATTCCAAGTCCTTCCCAATTCTGCTGGTTCTCTCCTTAATCTACCTTTTCTTTGCATAGTCATTCTTGTCCTTCAGGTCTTGGAACAAATATAATCTCCTCAAGTAGTTCTTCTCAAACCATGGCCCAATTTATTTCATCGTATCTGTAACTAGTTATCTAACAAATGTCTAACAACTTGCCCCAAACTCAGCAGCTTAAAACAAGACTTATTGTCCATCTCAAATTTTCTGTGTGTCAGGAATCTGAGAGCTAGTGGGCTGGCTCAGGGTCTCTCATGAGGTTGCAGTCAAGCTGTCGGCTGGGTACAGTCCCCTGAAGGGCTGGTGGATCTGCTTCTAAGACTGTTCACCCATTGCCAGGGGCACCTCAGTGTCTTATTGAGGACACTCAGTTGCCACGTGGGACTCCTCATAGGCTGTCTGGGTGTCCTCGATACATGGCAGTTGGCTTCTCCCCCAGAGTGAGCCAGAACATGAGAGGGTGACAGGAATAGAAGACATAGTGTCTTCTCTAACTTAATCTTGAAAGCGACAAACCATCACTTCTTCCACATTGTGCTGGTCAGTCAGACCAACTTTATATAAGGGGGAGAGGACTACACAAGGGTGTGAACATCAGGAGGCAGGATCATTGCGGACCATCTTGGAGGTGGTGACCGCAGTCCTGCTTATTTTCTTCATAGCATGTATCTCAATCTTAGATTTTCTTGTTTATTTGTTTACTTGTTGATTGTTGATCTCTTCCCCACTGAAATGAAAGCTATACAAGGGCAGAGACACTTATCTGGCTCACTCCTGAGTCTCCAGCCCCTAGAAGTGTCTGACACAATCAATATTCTTGAATGAATGAAAATGTGATTGAACCACGTGGCAAAGTATAGGGAGTCACTAACCTGCCTCCATTTCTTCTAACTTTATTTTTTATCACATTAGTTTGTCATTATGTTAACGGCTGATATAAGATCACTGACTGGACAAAGAGGCAGGAGCATGATACGGATGTCTTGTTTAATTTTTTTTCACTTGATAAATGATTTAAAATAATTAACCAATATGTTCTTAGTCTTTACATTCTACCAAATACATTCTTTAATCATCAGAATAGTCTGGTATAGAATATCATAGTTTCAAAATTGCTTTGACATTCTACGCTCCATTTGACCTTAACAATGCCATGTTTCAGTTGATGGAACTTATGTTTATAGATGAGGTATTGGAGGTTTGGAGAGGTCAATGACTAACCAAAAGGATAAACTTAGTGATAACATGGGGACCTAAATGAAGTCTATCTCCAAATTAAGGACACTGTCCATGAGCCCAGATTGCCTTTGTTTAATGCTTACATAATACTCCTCTCATGATAATTTTAATAGTCTTATATAGAATGATATTTTCAGAATAGCTATTCTCAGAATAACTCTTTCATATGTGCATGGACTGTTTCTTGCACAGCAGGGTGATTATATTAACTTACCATGATAGCCTGGGCTTTGAATTGTTTATTTAATTTAATTTAGTTATCATTTTTTGACTGCCTGCTGTGTGTACCAGAAGTGGGCTAGATGTTGCGTATAAAAAAGGTGAATAAGCGATGTGCTTTGATTTTAAAGAATGACATTTCTTGTATTTTTTCCTAATTCTAAAAGCAACTTAGGTGTTTTTCAGAATTTTGGAAAAATATAAAATATATAAAGAAGAAAAAAAATGCCTACAAACCAACTTCCAAATGTTAACTACCATTAACATTTTGGAGTATTTCCTTCTAGTGTTTCATGTCTATCTATCTATCTATCTATCTATCTATCTATCTGCCTAAATGTATATGTTCTTTCCTATAATATTTTAATGCAAGGAAAAAATCACATTAAAAAAATTTCCCCCACATCCCATTAAATATGACTTAGCCCCTCACCTACCTGCTATTGGGGTTGGCCAGTGACTCCCTCGAGATTGTTAAAGACCCCAAAGGCTTAACAACCTGGGAAAATTGGAAAAGCTTCTGAGCTTAAGCTGTGGTCCCAGCCCTCACAGACCATTCAGTGGTGGAGCTCCCTGGTGTCACGGCTCAGAAGGGGCTGATGTTCAGGCCCCAGATCTCCAAGAGCCATGCACACCTGTGGGGCACATACAATACAGCCCGGGAACAGAAACCCATCACTTGATTCTTCCATCTCCTAGTCTTAAGAAGTCCAACTCTCTCTCTATGTCTGTGCCATGTTCTCTGTTACCCTTAAATCATCCCCCCCACCAAGATAAATGTCCAGCTTGCTCACTCTTGCTATGATTGAAATACCAAAGATGTTCAATCCATTTTGGAGCAAGAGTCTCCAATCTCACAGGCCTTGCTGTTCTTCAGCAAGAGGGAAGGGGAAAATTACATTTCCATCTGCTTGCTAATGATTACTCAGCAGAAGAGAAAAGACAAAATGCTAATGAGTTTAATAATTACACATGCTATCAATATTTCTCTCTACCTATATTTAAATTTCTTTTTTGTTTTTAACATCTTTATTGGAGTATAATTGCTTTACAATGGTGTGTTAGTTTCTGCTTTATAACAAAGTGAAACAGCTATACATATACATATATCCCCATATCTCCTCCCTCTTGCATCTCCCTCCCACCCTCCCTAGCCCACCACTCTAGGTGGTGACAGAGCACCGAGCTGATCTCCCTGTGCCATGGGGCTGCTTCCTACTAGCTATCTATTTTACATTTGGTAGTGTATATATGTCCATGCCACTCTCTCATTTCGTCCCAGCTTACAGTTCCCCCTCCCTGTGTCCTCAAGTCCATTCTCTATGTCTGCATCTTTATTCCTGTCCTTCCCCTAGCTTCTTCATAAGCTTTTTTTATTTTTTAGATTCCATATATTTGTGTTAGCATACGGTATTTGTTTTTCTCTTTTAGCATACGGTATTTGTTTTTCTCTTTCTGACTTGCTTCACTCTGTATGACAGACTCTAGGTCCATCCACCTCACTGCAAATAACTCAATTTCATTTCTTTTTATGGCTGAGTAATATTCCATTGTATATATGTACCACATCTTCTTCTCCATTCATCAGTCGTTGGACAATTAGGTTGTTTCCATGACCTGCCTATTGTAAATAGAGATGCAATGAACATTGTGGTACATGACTCTTTTTGAATTATGGTTTCCTCAGGGTGTATGCCCAGTAGTGGGATTGCTGGGTTGTATGGTAGTTCTATTTTTAGTTTTTTAAGGAACCTCCATACTGTTCTCCATAGTGGCTGTATCAATTTACATGCCCATCAACAGTGCAAGAGGGTTCTCATTTCTCCACACCCTCTCCAGCAGTTATTGTTTGTAGATATTTTGATGATGGCCATTCTGACTGGTGTGAGATGATATCTCATTGTAGTTTTGATTTGCATTTCTCTAATGAGTAGTGATGTTGAGCATTCTTTCATGTGTTTGTTGGCACTCTGTATATCTTCTTTGGAGAAATGTCTATTTAGGTCTTCTGCCCATTTTTGGATTGGGCTATTTGTTTTTTTGTTATTGAGCTGCATGAGCTGCTTATGAATTTTGGAGATTAATCCTTTGTCACTTGCTTCATGTGCAAATATTTTCTCCCATTCTGAAGGTTGTCTTTTGGTCTTGTTTATGGTTTCCTTTGCTGTGTAAAAGCTTTGAAGTTTCATAAGTCCCATTTGTTTATTTTTGTTTTTATTTCCATTTCTCTAGGAGGTGGGTCAAAAAGCATCTTGCTGTGATTTATGTCATAGAGTGTTCTGCCTATGTTTTCCTCTAAGAGTTTGATCGTTTCTGGCCTTACATTTAGGGCTTTAATCCATTTTGAGCTTATTTTTGTGTATGGTGTTAGGCAGTGATCTAATCTCATACTTTTACATGTACCTGTCCAGTTTTCCCAGCACCACTTATTGAAGAGGCTGTCCTTTCTCCACTGTACATTCCTGCCTCCTTTATCAAAGATAAGGTGACCATATGTGCGTGGGTTTATCTCCTGGCTTTCTATCCTGTTCCATTGATCTATCTTTCTGTTTTTGTGCCAGTACCATACTGTCTCTATTAGTGTAGCTTTGTAGTATAGTCTGAAGTCAGGGAGCCTGATTCCTCCAGCTCCATTTTTCGTTCTCAAGATTGCTTTCGCTATTCGGGGTCTTTTGTGTTTCCATACAAATTGTGAAATTTTTTGTTCTAGTTCTGTGAAAAATGCCAGTGGTACTTTGATAGGGATTGCATTGAATCTGTAGATTGCTTTGGGTAGTAGAGTCATTTTCACAATGTTGATTCTTCCAATCCAAGAACATGGTATATCTCTCCATCTATTTGTATCATCTTTAATTTCTTTCATCAGTGTCTTATAATTTTCTGCATACAGGTCTTTTGTCTCCTTAGGTAGGTTTATTCCTAGATATTTTATTCTTTTTGTTGCAATGGTAAATGGGAGTGTTTTCTTGATTTCACTTTCAGATTTTTCATCATTAGTATATAGGAATGCCAGAGATTTCTGTGCATTAATCTTGTATCCTGCTAGTTTACCAAATTCATTGATTAGCTCTACTAGTTTTCTGGTAACATCTTTAGGATTCTCTATGTATAGTATCATATCATCTGCAAACAGTGGCAGCTTTACTTCTTATTTTCCAAATTGGATTCCTTTTATTTCCTTTTCTTCTCTGATTTCTGTGGCTAAAACTTCCAAAACTATGTTGAGTAAGAGTGGTGAGAGTGGGCAACCTTGTCTTGTTCCTGATCTTAGTGGAAATGCTTTCAGTTTTTCACCATTAAGGACGATGTTGGCTGTGGGTTTGTCTTATATGGCCTTTATTATGTTGAGGAAAGTTTCCTCTATGCCTACTTTCTGCAGGGTTTTTATCATAAATTGGTGTTGAATTTTGTCAGAAGCTTTCTCTGCATCTATTGAGATGATCATATGGTTTTTCTCTTTCAATTTGTTATTATGGTGTATCACATTGATTGATTTGCGTATATTGAAGAATCCTTGTATTCCTGGAATAAACCCCACTGGTGTATGATCCTTTTTATATGCTGTTGGATTCTATTTGCTAGTATTTAGTTGAGAATTTTTGCATCTATGTAAAAATATCAGTGATATTGGCCTGTAGATTTCTTTCTTTGTGACATCCTTGTCTGGTTTTGGTAGCAAGGTGATGGTGGCCTCGTAGAATGAGTTTGGGAGTGTTCCTCCCTCTGCTTTTGGAAGAGTTTGAGAAGGATCAGTGTTAGCTGTTCTGTAAATGTTTGACAGAATTCGCCTGTGAAGGCATCTGGTCCTGGGCTTTTGTTTGTTTGCAGATTTTTAATCAGTTTCAATTTCAGTGCTTGTGATTGGTCTGTTCATATTTTCTATTTCTTCCTGATTCCGTCTTGGCAGGTTGTGCATTTCTAAGAATTTGTCCATTTCTTCCAGGTTGTCCATTTTATTGGCATATTGTTGGTTGTAGTAATCTCTCATGATCTTTTGTATTTCTGCAGTGTCAGTTGTTACTTCTCCTTTATCACTTCTAATTCTATTGATTTGAGTCTTCTCCATTTTTTTTCTTGATGAGTCTGGCTAATGGTTTATCAATTTTGTTTATCTTCTTGAAGAACCAGATTTTAGTTTTATTGATTTTTGCTATCGTTTGCTTCATTTCTTTTTCATTTATTTCTGATCTGATCTTTATGATTTCTTTCCTTCTGCTAACTTTGGAGGTTTATTGTTCTTCTTTCTCTAATTGCTTTAGGTGCAAGGTTATGTTGTTTATTCGAGATGTTTCCTGTTTCTTAAGGTAGGATTGTATTGCTATAAACTTCCCTCTTAGAACTGCTTTTGCTGCATCCCATAGGTTTTCATTATAGTGTCTCCATTGTCATTTGTTTCTAGGTATTTTTTTATTTCCTCTTTGATTTCTTCAATGATCACTTCGTTATTAAGTAGTGTATTGTTTAGCCTTCATGTGTTTGTATTTTTTACAGATCTTTTCCTGTAATTGATACCTAGTCTCATAGCTTTGTGGTCGGAAAAGATACTTGATACAATTTCAATTTTCTTAAATTTACCAAGGCTTGATTTGTGACCCAAGATATGATCTATCCTGGAGAACGTTCCATGAGCACTTTTGAAAAATGTGTTTTCTGTTTTTGGATGGAATGTCAATATCAATTAAGTCCATCTTGTTTAATGTATCAGTTAAAAGTTGTGTTTCCTTATTTATTTTAATTTTGGATGATCTGTCCATTGGTGAAAGTGGGGTGTTAAAGTCCCCAACTATGAATGTGTTACTGTCGATTTCCCCTTTTATGGCTGTTAGTATTTGCCTTATGTATTGAGGTGCTCCTATGTTGGGTGCATAAATATTTACAATTGTTTTATCTTCTTCTTGGATCGATCCCTTGATAATTATGTAGTGTTCTTCTTTGTCTCTTTTAATAGTCTTTATTTTAAAGTCTATTTTGTCTGACATGAGAATTGCTACTCCAGCTTTCTTTTGGCTTCCATATGCATGAAATATCTTTTTCCATCCCCTTACTTTCAGTCTGTATGTGTCTCTAGGTCTGAAGTGGTCTCTTGTAGACAGCATATATATGGGTCTTGTTTTTGTATCCATTCAGCCAATCTGTGTCTTTTGGTGGGAGCATTTAGTCCATTTACATTTAAGGTAATTATCGATATGTATGTTCCTATTCCCATTTTCTTAATTGTTCTGGGTTCGTTATTGTAGGTCTTTTCCTTCTCTTGAGTTTCTTGCCTAGAGAAGTTCCTTTAGCATTTGGTGTAAAGCTGGTTTGGTGGTGCTGAACTCTCTCTGCTCTTGCTTGTCTGTAAAGGTTTTAATTTCTCCATCAAATCTGAATGAGATCCTTGCTGGATAGAATAATCTTGGTGCAGGTTTTTCTCCTTCATCACTTTAAATATGTCCTGCCAGTCCCTTCTGGCTTGCAGAGTTTCTGCTGAAAGATCAGCTGTTAACCTTATGGGGATTCCCTTGTGTGTTATTTGTTGTTTTTCCCTTGCTGCTTTTAATATGCTTTCTTTTATTTAATTTTTGACAGTTTGATTAATATTTGTCTTGGTGTATTTCTCCTTGGATTTATCCTTTATGGGACTGTCTGTGCTTCCTGGACTTGATTAACTATTTCCTTTCCCATATTAGGGAAGTTTTCAACTATAATCTCTTCAACTATTTTCTCTGTCCCTTTCTTTTTCTCTTTTTCTTCTGGAACCCCTATAATTCGAATGTTGGTTCATTTAATGTTGTCCCAGAGGTCTCTGAGACTGTCCTCAGTTCTTTTCATTCTTTTTTCTTTATTCTGCTCTGCAGTAGTTATTTCCACTATTTTATCTTTCAGGTCACTTATCCATTCTTCTGCCTCAGTTATTCTGCTATTGATTCCTTTTAGAGAATTTTCAGTTTCATTTATTGTGTTGTTCATCATTGTTTGTTTGCTCTTTAGTTCTTCTAGGTCCTTGTTAAATGTTTCTTGCATTTTGTCTATTCTATTTCCAAGATTTTGGATCATCTTTAGTATCATTATTCTGAATTCTTTTTCAGGTAGACTGCCTATTTCCTCTTCATTTGTTAGGTCTGGTGGGTTTTTACCTTCCTCCTTCATCTGCTGTGTGTTTTTCTGTCTTCTCATTTTGTTTATCTTACTGTGTTTGGGGTCTCCTTTTTTGCAGGCTGCAGGTTCATAGCTCCCGTTGTTTTTGGTGTCTGTCCCCAGTGGCTAAGGTTGGTTCAGTGGGTTGTGTAGGCTTCCTGGTGGAGGGTACTAGTGCCTGTGTTCTGGTGGATGAGGCTGGATCTTGTCTTTCTGGTAGGCAGGTCCACGTCTGGTGGTGTGTTTTGGGGAGTCTGTAGCCTTATTATGATTTCAGGCAGCCTCTCTGCTAATGGGTGGTGTTTTGTTCCTGTCTTGCTAGTTGTTTGTCATAGGGTGTCCATCACTGTAGCTTGCTGGTCATTGAGTGAAGCTGGGTGCTGGTGTTGAGATGGAGATCTCTGGGAGATTTTCACTGTTTGATATTATGTGGAGCTGGGAGGTCTCTTGTGGACCAGTGTCCTGACGTTGGCTCTCCCACCTCAGAGGCATAGCACTGACTCCTGACTGCAGCACCAGAGCCTTTCATCCACATGGCTCAGAATAAAAGGGAGAAAAAGTAGAAAGAAAAGAAAGAAAGAAAGAAAGAAAGAAAGAAAGAAAGAAAGAAAGAAAGAAAGAAAGAAAGGAGGGAGGGAGGGAGGGAGGGAGGGAGGAAGGAAGGAAGGAAGGAAAGAAAGAAAGAAAAGATAAAATAAAGTACGATAAAGAAATAACGTTATTAAAATATAAAATAATTATTAAGAAAAAAAATTTTTTTAAAAGAAAAGAAAAAAACAACGGACGGATAGAACCCTAGGACAAATGGTGACAGCAAAGCTATACAGACAAAATCTCACACAGAAGCATACACATACACACTCACAAAAGAGAAAAAGGGGAAAATATAGTAAATCTTGCTCTCAAAGTCCACCTGCTCAATTTGGAATGATTCATTGTCTATTCATGTATTCCACAGATGCAGGGTACATCAAGTTGATTGTGGAGCTTAAATCCGCTGCTTCTGAGGCTGCTCACTGAAGGGCATCTGTTCTTCGCTCAGACAGGACGGAGTTAAAGGAGCAGCTGCTTCGGGGGCTCTGGCTCACTCAGGCCGAGGGGAGGGAGGGGTACGGAGTACGGGGCAAGCCTGCGGTGGTAGAGGCCGCCGTGACGTTGCACCTGCCTGAGGCGCGCCATGCGTTCTCCCGGGGAAGTTGTCCCTGGATCCCGGGACCCTGGCAGTGGCAGGCTGCACAGTCTCCCGGAAGCGGGGTGTGGATAGTGACCTGTGCTCGCACACAGGCTTCTTGGTGGCAGCAGCAGCAGCCTTAGCGTCTCATGCCCGTCTCTGGGGTCCGCGATTTTAGCCGCGGCTCAAGGCCGTCTCTGGAGCTCCTTTAAGCAGTGCTCTTAATCCCCTCTCCTAGCGCAGCAGGAAACAAGAGGGAAGAAAAAGTCTCTTGCCTCTTCGGCAGGTCCAGACTTTTCCCCAGACTCCCACCTGGCTAGCCGTGGTTCACTAACCCCCTGCAGGCTTTGTTCACGCCACCAACCCCAGTCCTCTCCCTGCGCTCCGACCTCTCCCTGAAGCCCGAGCCTCAGCTCCCAGCCCCGCCCGCTCTGGAGGGTGAGTGACAAGCCTCTCGGGCTGGTGAGTGCCGGTTGGCACCGATCCTCTGTGCGGGAATCTCTCTGCTTTGCCCTCCGCACCCCTGTTGCTGTGCTCTCCTCCGCAGCTCCGAAGCTTTCCCCCTCCGCCACCCGCAGTCTCCGCCCGCGAAGGGGCTCCTAGTGTGTTGAAACCTTTCCTCCTTCACAGCTCCCTCCCACTGGTGCAGGTCCCATCCCTATCCTTTTGTCTCTGTTTATTCTTTTTTCTTTTGCCCTACCCAGGTACGTAGGGACTTTCTTGCCTTTTGGGAGGTCTGAGGTCTTCTGCCAGCGTTCAGTAGGTGTTCTGTAGGTGTTATTCCACGTGTAGATGTATTTCTGGTGTATCTGTGGGGAGGATGATGATTTCCATGTCTTACTCTTCCGCCGTCTTCCCCCCAACCAATCTCTGGGCTTTCTATCCTGTTCCATCAATCTATATTTCTGTTTGTGCCAGTACCATACTGTCTTGATGACTGTACCTTTGTCATATAGTTTGAAGTCCGGGAGCCTTATCCTCCAGCTCCATTTTTCTTTCTCAAGATTACTTTGGCTATTTGGGGTCGTTTCTGTTTCCATACAAATTGTGAAATTTTTTGTTCTAGTTCTGTGAAAAATGCCAGTGGTTGTTTGATAGCGATTGCATTGAATCTGTAGATTGCTTTGGGTAGTATAGTCATTTTCATAATATTGATTCTTCCAGTCCAAGAACATGGTATATCTCTCCACCTATTGGTATCATCTTTAATTTTTTTCATCAGTGTCTTATCGTTTTCTGCATGCAAGTATTTTGTCTCCTTAGGTAGGTTTAATCCTCGGTATTTTATTCTTTTTGTTGCTGTGGTAAGTGGGAGTGTTTATTTAATTTCTCTTTCAGACTTTTCATCATTAGTGTATAGGAATGCAAGAGATTTGGGGGCATTAATTTTGTATCCTGCTACTTTACCAAATTCATAGATTAGCTTCAGTAGTTTTCTGGTAGCATCTTTAGGTTTCTCTATGTACAGTATCATGTCATCTCTAAAGAGTGACAGCTTTACTTCTTCTTTTCTGATTTGGATTCCTTTTATTTCTTTTTCTTCTCTGATTGCTGTGGCTAAAACTTCCACAACTATGTTGAATAATAGTGGTGAGAGTGGACAACCTTGTCTTTTTCCTGATCTTAGAGGAAATGGCTTCAGTTTTTCACCATTGAGAATGATGTTGGCTGTGGGTTTGTCATATACGGCCTTTAGTATGTTGAGGTAAGTTCCCTCTATGAGTACATTCTGGAGGGTTTTTATCATAAATGAGTGTTGAATTTTGTCAAAAGCTTTTCCTGCATGTATTGAGATGATCATATGGTTTTTCTCCTTCAATTTGTTAATATAGTGTATCACTTTGATTGATTTGCATATACTGAAGAATCCTTGCATTCCTGGGATAAACCCCACTTGATCCTGGTGTATGATCCTTTAAATGTGCTTTTGGATTCTGTTTGCTAGTATTTTGTTGAGGATTTTTGCATCTATGTTCATCAGTGATATTGTCCAGTAGTTTTCTTTCTTTGTGGCATCTTTGTCTCATTTTGGTATCAGGGTGATGGTGGCCTCGTAGAATGAGGTTGGGAGTGCTCCTCCCTCTGCTATATTGTGGAAGATTTTGAGAATAGGTGTTAGCTCTTCTCTAAATGTTTGGTAGAATTCGCCTGTGAAGCCATCTGGACATGGGATTTTGTTTGTTGGAAGATTTTTAATCACAGTCTCAATTTCAGTGCTTGTGATTGGTCTGTTTATCTTTTCTGTTTCTTCCTGGTTCAGTCTCGGAAGGTTGTGCTTTTCTAAGAATTTGTCCATTTCTTCCAGGTTGTCATTTTTATTGACATATAGTTGCTTGTAGTAATCTCTCATGATTCTTTGTATTTCTGCAGTGTCAGTTGTTACTTCTCCTTTTTCATTTCTAATTCTGCTGATTTGAGTCTTCTCCCTTTTTTTCTTGATGAGTCTGGCTAATGGTTTAGCAATTTTGTTTATATTCTCAAATAACCAACTTTTAGTTTTATTGATCTTTGCTATTGTTTTCTTCATGTCTTTTTCATTTATTTCTGACCTGATCTTTATGGTTTCTTTCCTTCTGCTAACTTTGGGGGGTTTTTTGTTCTTCTTTCTCTAATTGCTTTAAGTGCAAGGTTAGGTTGTTTATTTGAGATGTTTGTTTTTCTTGAGGTAGGATTGTATTGCCATAAACTTCCCTCTTAGAACTGCTTTTGCTGATCCCAAAGGTTTTGGGTCATCGTGTTTTCATTGTCATTTGTTTCTCGGTATTTTTTAATTTCTTCTTTGATTTCTTCAGTGATCTCTTGGTTACTTAGTAGTGTATTGTTTAGCCTCCATGTGTTTGTGTTTTTTACAGATTTTTTCCTGTAACTGGTATCTAGTCTCACAGCATTGTGGTTGGAAAAGATACTTGATATGATTTCAGTTTTCTTAAATTTACCAAGGCTTGATTTGTGACCCAATATATGATCTATCCTGGCGATTTTTCCATGAGCAATTGGGAAGAAAGTGTATTCTGTTGTTTTTGGATGGAATGTCCTATAAATATCAATTAAGTCCACCTTGTTTAATGCGTCATTTAAAGCTTGTTTTTCTTTATTTATTTTTATTTTGGATGATCTGTCCATTGGTGAAAGTGGGGTGTTAAAGTCCCCTACTATGAATGTGTTACTGTCTATTTCCCCTTTTTTGGCTGTTAGCATTTACCTTATGTATTGAGGTGTTCCTATGTTGGGTGCATAAATATGTACAATTTTTATATCTTGTTCTTGGATTGTTCCATTAATCATTATGTAGTGTTCTTCTTTGTCTCTTGTAATAGTCTTTATTTTAAAATCTATTTTTTTCTGATGTGAGAATTGCTACTCCAGCTTTCTTTTGATTTCCATTTGCATGGAATACCTTTTTCCATCTGCTCACTTTCAATCTATATGTGTCCCTAGGACTGAAGTGGGTCTCTTGTAGACAGCATATCTAGCAGACTTGTTTTTGTATCATTCAGCCAGTCTGTTTCTTTTGGTTAGAGCATTTAATCCATTTACATTTAAGGTAGTTATCAATATTTATGTTCCTGTTACCATTTTCTTAATAGTTTTGGGTTTGTTATTGTAGGTCTTTCCCTTCTCTTGTGTTTCCTGCCTAGAGAAGTTCCTTTAGCATTTGTTGGAAAGCTGTTTTGGTGATGTGGAAATCTCTTAACTTTTGCTTGTCTGTAAAGGTTTTAATTTCTCTGTCGAATATGAATGAGATTCTTGCCTGATCAAGTAATCTTGGTTGTATGTTTTTCCCTTTCATCACTTTAAATATGTCCTGCCACCCCCTTCTGGCTTGCAGAGTTTCTGCTGAAAGATCAGCTATTAACCTTATGGGGATTCCCTTGTATGTTATTTTTCCCTTGCTGCTTTTAATATTTTTTCTTTGTATTTAATTTTTGATAGTTTGATTAATATATGTCTCGGCACGTGTTTCTGCTTGGATTTATCCTGTATGGACTCTCTGCACTTCCTGCACTTGATTGACTATTTCCTTTCCCATACTGGGGAAGTTTTCAACTATAATCTCTTCAAATATTTTCTCAGATCCGTTTCTTTTTCTCTTCTTCTTCTGGGACACCTATAATTAGAATTTGGTGCATTTAATGTTGTCCCAGTGGTCTCTGAGACTGTCTGTCATTCTTTTCATTCTTTTTTCTTTATTCTCCTCTGTGATAGTTATTTCCACTATTTTAGCTTCCAGGTCACTTATCCGTTCTTCTGTCTCAGTTTTTCTGCTATTGATTCTTTCTAGCGAATTTTAAATTTCATTTACTGTGTTGTTCATCATTGTTTGTTTGCTCTTTAGTTCTTCTAGGTCCTTGTTAAGCTTTTCTTTTATTTTCTCCATACTATCTCCAAGATTTTGGATCATGTTTACTATCATTACTCTGAATTCTTTTTCAGGAGACTGCCTATTTCCTCTTCATTTGTTTGGTCTGGTGGGTTTTTACCTTCCTCCTTCATCTGCTGTGTGTTTCTCTGTCTTCTCATTTTGCTTAACTTACTCTGTTTGGGGTCTCCTTTTCGCAGGCTACATTTTCATAATTCCTGTTGTTTTTGGTGTCTGCTCCCAGTGTCTAAGTTTGGTTCAGTGGGTTGTGTAGGCTTCCTGGTGGAGGGGACTGGTGCCTGTATGCTGGTGGATGAGGCTGGATCTTGTCTCTCTGGTGGGCAGGTCCACGTCTGGTGGTATGTTTTGGGGTGTCTGTGGACTTATTATGATTTTAGGCAGCCTCTCTGCTAATGGGTGGCGTTGTGTTCCTGTTTTGCTAGTTGTTTGGTATAGGGTGTCCAGCACTGTAACTTGCTGGTCGTCGAGTGGATCTGGGTCTTAACTTTGAGATGGAAATCTCTGGGAGAATTTTTGCCATTTGATATTATGTGGATACGGGATTTCTCTGCTGGACCAGTGTCCTGAACTCAGGTCTCCCACCTCAGAGGCACAGGCTTGAAACCTGGCTGGAGCACCAAGACTCTGTCAGACACACAGATGATTTTGGAGCTCCAGAAGTCCCTAGATCTGCCATTTCCACACCGGAGAACCAGGGAAACCAGGGTGTCCAGAGGTGCAAGAACCAGGAGTGCCAATGTTAAAACTTGGTTTTCAGGTTTTCTTAAGGGTCCATGTTCCAGGACATCCCGTAATCTCATGAAAAATGTAGGAATTCTGGAGTAAGGCTAAGCCTACAGGGAGCTACTGGCAGAGTAACCTGAGGTCAACCTCCGTCCAAAAATGCTAAACAGAAAATTCCAGAAGTAAACAATTCAGAAGCTTTAAATTTCATGCTGGTCTGAGTTGCATGAGGAAATCTCACTATATTGAAATTTAGATGATACATCCATAGTTTTTGATCCTGCTTTTTAACATGATGCCATATCATGAACATAACCCACATTTTAAAATATTTTAAAAGAAACAATTTTCCTACTTTTTGATGTTACAAAAAGTTCTGAAATCAACATTTTTGAGCACAAATCTTTGTTCAAACCTATGATCAATTTTTAGAATAAATGATGTGTTTCTGCTCTCAAAGAGTTCACTTCTGGCTTGGGAGTGAGAGGGCAGGGAGATAATGAGAGGAATAATTTTCATGCATGTGGTGGTTTGGACAATGGAAACAGAATACTAGGTGCAAAGGTGAGAAAAACAGGGAAGACATCAGCAGCAGTGACAGATTTGTCAAGATGTGTTTAGACATGCTTCCTTAAGTCCTCTGACAGTTAATGGCACATATTTCAGATGTGCCCCTGAAAGAGTGGTGTAGTCTAAGGCCTTACTCCCCAAGAGTGGCCTCAGACCAGCAGCATCAACTACTTGGGAGTCACTACAAATGCAGAACCTCAGACCCTCCTCCAGACCTTGAAAAACTGTAGATAGCATCACTGTTATACCATCCTATGTCTCTGTGTTCTAACCAGCTGATAAGCCTGCATTTTTAGCTTGCATCCTAATTTCCCTTTCCATCAACACAGAGCCCATATTTGAAAATACATGAGCAGTTATTACTATTATGATGATGACTATTATTACTATTACCTTGATTTTATAGTGTATAGTTTCTTTTAAGAAAAGAAAAGGCTTGAGAAATATTATAACACTAATCCTTACAATATCACTGTGAAATAGGTAGGTGGCAAATATAAACAAATATCAATGTTATGCTAAATCATACTTAAGTATATGGTGTGAAATCCTGAGCAATCTAATGAAAGCAAAATCCTTTTGTTGCAGATGAAGTATTTTATGTTTATATCTCTTATGTTAAATCTCCAAGGGATAGGGCTTGGTGACCTATTCTGTTTTTCTCTACCTCTCATTTAAATAATGTTCCTTTTGCATTTATATGAAAAAAAAGTTAGATATATTTTGAAAAAATTCTAGGCCTTAAGGAGATTTTACAAACGTGACCTCAGCAATGCCCATATATAAGGGAAACTGACATACTTAGAATTACAAATGGAATTGAAATCAAAGGCTGTAATTCAATCTGGTCAGCTTCTATATTGAGGTATTACTGGACTGAATCCAACCCTTCTTTCCATCTTGCCAGTTACTATGTCAGACTAGTTCTTTCCAAACTTTAGTCCTTTTTTTTCATCACATTCAGTAATTTATTATTTATCTTTAAAAACAACTAATTAAAAAAATCCTAAATATATTTTCCTTAAAAAGAAATTTTATATTACCACCACAAATGGAAGACGAGTAAGTTCTACTTGGTATAAAATAAAATAATACTAAAAACAAACACCATGAAACCAAACTATGTTATTAATTCTAGTCTTTATCCTTTGAGCCTGAGGCAGGCTCTCTCTTTGTTAAAAAGAGAGATTTAGCAAGTACTGGGGTGGTGTGAAAGATATATTGGCACCAAAGGGAGATTTGCTTCTTGAGGCAATTAGGAGAATTAACAGAGTTGCTAAGAGATTATTTTTCTGACTTTATAATTCAATGTTATTTAATGCCCACATGTGTACTACTTAAACTCATTTCCCTTAACTCCCCTAGTTTTGAACATTAATTCTCAGAAGTAGCCAGAGTGGCCTACCCACAATTTCCCCTATTACTTCTGCATCCTCCTGCTAAATACTTCCTGCTCTGAGCCTTTGTACAGCTTATCCCATCTGATATGACTTCTCCTTTTTTCTGACCATCTGAATCTTTTCAGCCTTTAAAACTGACTCTATATTCCTCTGGATGAGATTCCTTGATTTCCTGGGCTTGTGGAAATCTCAGCCTCTTTTAAATTCCTTTTACAGCATTCACTTCATATTTATCATACACCAAGTTAATGGTTGATTGAGAATCTTCTTGTGGGAGAACCTGCCTTCATTACCAACTAGGTGCTAAGCTTTCTGAGGGCAGCATGGCACCAGAAGCTCCTTCTCAGCATGGTGCCTTGCAAGGAGCAGGTGCTCAGTCAGTAACTGGTGCTTATTTGAGACAAAATTTCTCTGACTCTGCTCTATTTATGTTTTGAAAATTCATGTGCTAAGTGGGGCTGTATCTACAGGAGATTGATAGCTCTGAGGGTTCCCGATTTACCTTGTCACTCTGTTTGGTGCCATTACAGCAGAAGTAGAAATTTTCAGCAGCTTGATTTCTGCTTTGACCTCGAAGTTGTGGTTTGTGCTGTTTGTGACATTTTTAGGGACCTTAGGATAGCCCTGTTAACTCAGAGAAGGTAAATTAAATCAAATGTAAACTTTGGGTTTTGATTCAATCTAGTAGCCCAACCATTTAGAATTCATAGAAAGCATCCCTGGAAGAGGCAAAGAAAGCATCTTAGACCACCCGATACAGTTTTCATTATTCAAGCCATCAGATCTTAACTTCTTTCTTCAGCATGCAATACTTTTCAGACTCTGCCTACCATGATATGATTTTTAATTCAATCCTTCCTTTTGGGCTCTGCTTGCCAGGTTGATTAACTGCATTTGTCTCATATCCTGAAAGGTAATTGTTTTTAAGATTTGGTTGCAGTATTCCCCAGAAGATCACCAATTTTACAAAAACATTGTTACTGCTGAAATCTTGATATTTCACTTGGGTAAAATTGTAAGTACCGAGATCATTATCTAAATACTGATAAACGTTCCCTGTTTGAAATCTTTCCTTGTGTAAGGTTATACTTGATATAACTTTTAAGTTATTTGATGGCTGTAAGGACTTTCTTCAGGAATATACTCTTTTTGCAGAGATCTTTTTTACATCTAGAAGCTTTTCAAAATTTCTTTTCAAAAACAGCTAGAGTACATTTTAAACAACATAGAAAATTATTATAAAAGACTGGAATTTACATAGGAATCAGAGATGTCAAATTCAACCAAGCAAATCCATAGTTCCTTCTTATGGTTGGTTAGAGGTGTTGAGATTGCATAAAATTGCCTGTATGTGTAGGAATATTAAAGGGTTAACCTGTTTCGTTTACTTAAATATTCCAAACTATGATGAAAACATTTTTGCACCTAAGAGGAAAGATTGTGGGTGAAAAACTGAAGATACATGATTTATCACTCCCCTCACAAATAAAATTTATTCATTGCATCCACCAGCCATCACACAGATGGTCAGAAAATTGGCTTTGTGTAGGGATGTGGATTCAGGCATGAATATTAATATGAGACAGATGTAAACGCATATTAATATGCATTTGCTTTGCATGGACTGACATTACACTATTTTCATTAAGGAAACTGCATTTGAAAAGAAAGTATAGGTCACCTTTTACAAAGCATAAAATTGTATGGTAGATATATTTGTGGGCTCTGGAAAACTGCTGTTGATAAGAAATGGAAGAATTAATGTTGAATCTGTGGTTGGATGTTTACAACATGGCAGCAGAGGCATCAGAAAGATTTTGCTCCTCTGATTACAATTAAACTATATTTTCGAACTGTAGCCATACAAAGTACAGGCGGCTGCCACTTGAGCAATCTAGGAAGCAAAGCCCTGTTTGGATATGATACATGGACAAGTATAAATTATGAAGAGTCTAAGATAAGCTAAACTATCTAGAAAGATCATTCACATCCTAAGACAAATTTTCAGTGTGTGGTTGCCATAATGGCAGTGATTCATAAAAATATAAGATTTATGCAGGCGTGGTACTTTGGGAATATTTTTATTGTGGTGCGGGACAGCATTTATGCTCACATCAGCGCCAGCATCTGTGCTGTTAGTATCTGCTTATGGTAGCATTGTGCTTCCTTCCCAAGTGGAAGGAGAGAACGTGACATTGTAAAAAGCTATTCACACGCTTGCTGCTTTGTACTCACAAACCATTCACAGGGTGTTTTGCCACTAAAATATTGCTTACTGGAGAGAACAGCAGCTTTCTTGTGTTTGCGAATCCCTTTAAAACTGCTGTGTTGGCTCTTCAGGCAAACATGATTACATCCCAGCCCATGAATGTGCAAGTTAATAATTATAAATGATCTATTATTGATTATTCAGTTCAGTGACTTCACTAATCCTTACAGAACCTCCATGAAGCTTCTGAATTCCATTCACCAGCTCCGATTTCCCCCTGACTTTATGCCTTTCCACTGTCCATTCAAAAAATTCATCTGGAGGTCTAGCCATGTGTCCACAAATGGAGCTGACATCTTCCCCCACAATATACGGAATAGTGGAGTAGGCGTGGAACCTTGTCTAGGGTCAGGAAGCTTTGGGTTCGAATCCTGGCTCTGCCTTTCACTGGCCGCATGACCCAGGCAAACACCAGGTTATGAACACCATTGGTATGCTTCCTAAAGTTGCAATTCAGAGTTCCACATCTAGTCACTTCCAAAGAAACAAACAAACAAAATATCTTTATTTCCCACTTGAAGGTGACTGGGTGTCATAGCAAATAGAACACAGGGTGATTACAGAATATATGTAATAGGTCGCCTGACCCTATTTCTCTTCACTCATGCAGGCATCCATGTTTTAAAGCAGTGATACCTAGTCAGAGGGACATATCTCTCTTTAGGAAATATATGGATGGAATTTGGGGTCCATGAGATTGCTAAAATTATGTACATAATTGCATATGATTTTTTCCAGGGAGAGGGTCTACAGATTTAAAAAAATTTTTCTTATTATATTATGCTTACTTGCTTTTTAAAAGATGTGTAGAGGGACCTTCAAGATGGCAGAGGAATAAGATGTGGAGATCACCTTCCTCCCCACAAATACATCAAAAATACATCTATATGTGGAATAACTTCCACAGAACACCTACTGAACACTGGCAGAAGACCTCAGACTTCCCAAAAGGCAAGAAACTCCCCATGTACCTGGGTAGGGCAAAAGAAAAAAGGAAAAACAGAGACAAAATAATAGGGATGGGACCTGCATCTCTGGGAGGGAGCTGTGAAGGAGGAAAATTTTCCACACACTAGGAAGCCCCTTCACTGGTGGAGACAGGGGGTGGGTTGGGGGGAAGCTTTGGAGCTACGGAGGAGAGCACAGCAACAGGGGTGCAGAGGGCAAGGCAGAGAGATTCCTGCACAGAGGATTGATGCCGACCAAAACTCACCAGCCTGAGAGACTTGTCTGCTCACCTGCCGGGGTGGATGGGGGCTAGGAGCTGAGACTCTGGCTTCAGAGGTCAGATCCCAGGGAGAGGACTGGAGTTGGCTGCGTGAACACAGCCTGAAGGGAGCTAGTATGCCACAGCTAGTAAGGAGGGAGTCCGGGAAAAAGTCTGGAATGGCCTAAGAGGCAAGAGACCATTGTTTCGGGGTGTGCGAGGATTCAGAGCGCTGCCTAAATGAGCTCCAGAGATGGGCACGAGCCGCGGCTATCAGCGTGGACACCAGAGACGGGCATGAAACACTAAGGCTGCTTCTGCAACCACCAAGAAGCCTGTGTGCAAGCACAGGTCACTATCCACACCTTCCCTCCTGGGAGCCTGTGCAGCCCACCACTGCCAGGCTCCTGTGATCCAGGGACAACTTCCCCGGGAGAACGCATGGCATGCCTCAGACTGTTGCAACATCATGCTGCCCTCTGCCCCTGCAGGCCTGCCCTGCATTCTGTTCCTCTCCCTCCCCCTGGCCTGAGTGAGCCACAGCCCCCTAATCAGCTGCTACTTTAACCCTGTCCTGTTTGGGCAGGGAACAGATGCCCTCAGGCGACCTACACGCAGAGGCAGGGCCAATTCCTAAGCGGAACCCCAGGAGCTGTGCAAACAAAGAAGAGAAAGGGAAATTTCTCCGAGAAGCCTCAGGAACAGCGGATTAAATCTCTACAATCAACTTGATGTGCCCTGCATCTGTGGAATACCTGAATAGACAACGAATCATCCCAAATTGAGGAGGTGGCCTTTGGGAGCAACTGTAGACTTGGGGTTTGCTTTCTGCATCTAATTTGTTTCTGCTTTTATGTTTATCTTAGTTTAGTATTTAGAGCTTATTTCCTTTAGTAGATTTGTTTATTGATTTTGTTGCTCTCTTCCTTTTTTTACATATATATATATATATATTTTCCCCCTTTTGCTCTTTTTCTGAGTGTGTATATGTATGCTTCTTTGTGTGATTTTGTCTGTATAGCTTTGCTTTTACCATTTGTCCTATGGTTCTGTCTGTCATTTTATTTTAGTATAGATTTTTGTGCTTGTTATCATTGGTGGATTTGTTTTTTGGTTTGGTTGCTCTCATGACTCTTTCTTTTTTTATATACTTTTTTAACTGTAATAATAGTTTTTTATTTTAATTATTTATTTTATTTTATTTATTTATTTTCTTTCTTTCTTTTTCTCCCTTTTCTTCAGAGCTGTGTGGCTGACAGGGTCTTGGTGCTCCGGCCGGATATCAGGCCTAAGCCTCTGAGGTGGGAGAGCCGAGTTCAGGACACTGGTCCACCAGAGACCTCCCAGCCCCAAGTAATATCAAACGGGATAAGCTCTCCCAGAGATCTCCATCTCAAAACTAAGGCCCTGCTCCACTCAACTACCAGCAAGCTACAGTGCTGGACACCCTATGCCAAACAACTAGAAAGACAGGAACACAACCCCACCCATTAGCAGAGAGGCTACCTAAAATCATACTAAGTTCACTGACAACCCAAAACACACCACTGAACATGGTCCTGACCACCAAAAAGACAAGATCCAGCCTCATCCACCAGAACACAGGCACCAGTCCCCTCCACCAGGAAGTCTCACAATCCACTGAACCAACCTTAGCCACTGGGGGCAAACACCAAAAACAACGGGAACTATGAACCTTCAGCCTGCAAAATGGAGACCCCAAACACAGTAAGTTAAGCAAGATGAGAAGACAGAGAAACACACAGCAGATGAAGGAGGAAGGTAAAAACCCACCAGACCAAACAAACGAAGAGGAAATAGGCAGTCTACCTGAAAAAGAATTCAGAGTAATGATAGTAAACATGATCCAAAATCTTGGAAATAGAATGGAAAAAATACAAGAAACATTTAACAAGGACCTAGAAGAACTAAAGAGCAAACAAACAATGATGAACAACACAATAAATGAAATTGAAAATTCTCTAAAAGGAATCAATAGCAGAATAACTGAGGCAGAAGAATGGATAAGTGACCTGGAAGATAAAATAATGGAAATAACTATGGAGAGCAGAATAAAGAAAAAAGAATGAAAAGAATTGAGGACAGTCTCAGAGACTTCTGGGACAACAATAAATGCACCAATATTCTAATTATAGGGGTCCCAGAAGAAGAAGAGAAAAAGAAACGGATCTGAGAAAATATTTGAAGAGATTATAGTTGAAAACTTCCCCAGTATGGGAAAGGAAATAGTCAATCAAGCCCAGGAAGTGCAGATAGTCCCATACAGGATAAATCCAAGGAGAAATATGTGCCAAGACACATATTAATCAAACTATCAAAAATTAAATACAAAGAAAAAACATTAAGAGCAGCAAGGGAAAAACAACAAATAATATACAAAGGAATCCCCATAAAGTTAACAGCTGATCTTTCAGCAGAAACTGTGCAAGCCAGAAGGGAGTGCAGGACATATTTAAAGTGATGAAAGGGAAAAACTTACAACCAAGATTATTCTATGCAGCAAGGATCTCATTAAGATTCGACGGAGAAATCAAAACCTTTATAGAGAAGCAAAAGCTAAGAGATTTCCACACCACCAAACCATCTTTAGAACAAATGCTTAAGGAACTTCTCTAGGCAGGAAACACAAGAGAAGGGAAAGACCTACAATAACAAACCCAAAACAATTAAGAAAATCGTAATAGGAACATATATATTGATAACCACCTTAAATGTAAATGGATTATATGCTCTAACCAAAAGACATAGACTGGCTGAATGAATCAAAAACAAGACTGGTAGATATGCTGCCTACAAGAGACCCACTTCAGTCTTAGGGACACATGCAGATTGAGGGGATGGAAAAAGACATTCCATGCAAAAGGAAATCAAGAGAAAGCTGGAGTAGCAATTCTCATATCAGAAAAAAAAAGATTTAAAAATAAAGACTATTACAAGAGACAAAGAAGGACACTACATAATGATCAAGGGATCAATCCATGAAGAAGATATAACAATTGTAAATCTTTATGCACCCAACATAGGAGTACCTAAATACATAAGGCAAATTCTAACAGCCATAAAAGGGGAAAGCAACTGTAACACAATCATACTAGGGGAATTTAATACGCCACTTTCACCAATGGACAAATCATCCAAAATGAAAATAAATAAGGAAATACAAGCTTTAAATGATGCATTAAACAAGGTGGACTTAATTGACATTTATAGGACATTCTATCCAAAACAACAGAATACACTTTCTTCTCAAGTGCTCATGGAACATTCTCCAGGATAGATCATATCTTGGGTCACAAATCAAGCCTTGGTAAATTTAAGAAAATTGAAATCATATCAAGTATCTTTTCTGACCACAACATTATGAGACTAGATATCAATTACAGGAAAAAAATGTAAAAAATACAAATACATAGAGGCTAAACAGTACAATACTAAATAACCAAGAGATCACTGAAGAAATCAAAGAGGAAATCAAAAAATACCTAGAGACAAATGACAATGAAAACATGACGGCCTAAAACCTATGGGATGCAGCAAAAGCAGTTCTAAGAGGGAAGTTTACAGCAATACAATCCTACCTCAAGAAAAACAAACATCTCAAATAAACAACCTAACCTTACACCTAAAGTAATCAGAGAAATAAGAACAAAAACCCCCAAAGTTAGCAGAAGGAAAGAAATCATAAAAATCAGATCAGAAATAAATGAAAAAAAAAGGAAGAAAACGATAGCAAAGATCAATAAAACTAAAAGCTGCTTCTTTGAGATGATAAGCAAAATTGATAAACCATTAGTCAGATTTATGAAGAAAAAAAGGGAGATGACTCAGATCAATAGAATAAGACATGAAAACAGAGAACTAACAACTGACACTGCAGAAATACATAGGATCATGAGAGATTACTACAAGGAACTATATACCAATAAAATGGACAACATGGAAGAAATGGACAAATTCATAGAAAAGCACAACCTTCTGAGACTGAACCAGGAAGAAATAGAAAAGAGAAATAGACCAATCACAAGCACTGAAATGAAATTGTGATTAAAAATCTTCCATCAAGCAAAAGCCCAGGACCACATGGATTCAGAGGTGTATTCTATCAAGCATCTAGAGAAAAGCTAACACCCATCCTTCTCAAACTCTTCCAAAATATAGCAGAGGGAGGAACACTCCAAACTCATTCTACAATGCCAACATCACCCTGATACCAAAACCAGACAAATATGTCACAAAGAAAGAAAGCTACAGGCCAATATCACTAATGAATAGAGATGCAAAAATCTTCAACAAAATTCTAGCAAACAGAATCCAACAACACATTAAAAGGATAATACACCAAGATCAAGTTGGGTTTATCCCAGGAATGCAAGGATTCTTCAATATATGGAAATTAGTCAATGTGATACACCATATTAACAAACTGAAGGAAAAAAACCATATGATCATCTCCACACATGCAGAAAACCTTTCAAGAAAATTCAACACCCATTTATGATGAAAACCCTCCAGAAAGTAGGTATAGAGGGAATTTGCCTCAACATAATAAAGGCTATATATGACAAACCCACAGCCAACATCGTTCCCAATGGTGAAAAACTGAAACCATTTCCACTAAGGTCCGGAATAAGACAAGGTTGCCCACTCTCACCACTATTATTCAACATAGTTTTGGAAGTTTTAGCCACAGCAGTCAGAGAAGAAAAAGAAATAAAAGGATTCCAAATCGGAAAAGAAGAAGTAAAGCTGTCACTGTGTGCAGATGACATGATACTGTACATAGAGAATCCTAAAGATGCTACCAGAAAACTGCTAGAGCAAATCAATGAATTTGGTAAAGTAGCAGGATACAAAAATAATGCACAGAAATCTCTTGCATTTCTAAACACTAATGATGAAAAATCTGAAAGAAAAGTTAAGGAAACACTCCCATTTACCATTGCAACAAAAACAATAAAATACCTAGGATTAAACCTACCTAAGGAGACAACGTACCTGTATGCAGAAAACTATGAGACACTGATGAAAGAAATTAAAGATGTTACAAACAGATGGAGAGATATACCATGTCCTTGGATCGGAAGAATCAACATTGTAAAAATGACTATACTTCCCAAAACAATCTACAGATTCAGTGCAATCCCTATCAAACAACCAATGGCATTTTTCACAGAACTAGAACAAAAAATTTTAAAGTTTGTATAGAAACACAAAAAAACCCAAATAGCCAAAACAATCTTGAGAAAGAAAAATGGAGCTTGAGCAATCAGGCTCTCTGATTACAGACTATACTACAAAGCTACAGTAATCAAGACAGTATGGCACTGGCACAAAAACAGAAAGATAGATCAATGGAACAGGATAGAAATCCCAGAGATAAACCCACGCACATATGGTCACTTTATCTTTGACAAAGGAGGCAAGAATATACAATGGAAAAAAGACAGCCTCTTCAGTAAGTGGTGCTGGGAAAACTGGACAGCTACATGTAAAAGAATGAAATTTGAACACTCCCTAACACCATACACAAAAATAAACTCAAAACGGGTTAAAGACTTAAATGTAAAGCCAGACAGTATAAAACTCTTAGAGGAAGACATAAGCAGAACACTTTATTACATAAATCACAGCAAGATCCTTTTTGACCCACGTTCTAGAGAAATGGAAATAAAAACAAAAATAAACAAATGGGACCTAATGAAACTTCAAAGCTTTTGCACAGCAAAGGAAACCATAAACAAGACGAGAAGACAACCCTCAAAAATGGGCAGAAGACCTAAATAGACAGTTCTCCAAAGAAGACATACAGATGGCCAACAAACACATGAAAGGATGCTCAACGTCACTAATCATTAGAGAAATGCAAATCAAAACTCTAATGAGGTATCACATCACACCAGTCAGAATGGCCATCATCAAAAAATCTACAAACAATAAATGCTGGAGAGGGTGTGGCTAAAAGGGGACCCTCCTGCACTGTTGGTGGAAATGTAAACTGATACAGCCACTATGGAGAACAGTATAGAGGTTCCTTAAAAATCTAAAAATAAAACTACCATATGACCAAGCAATCCCACTACTGGGCATATACCCTGAGAAAACCATAATTCAAAAAGAGTCATGTACCACAATGTTCTTTGCAGCTCTACTTACAATAGCCAGGGCATGGAAGCAACCGAATTGTCCATAGACTGATAAATGGATATAGAAGATGTGGCACATATATACAGTGGAATATTACTCAGCTATAAAAGGAAACGAAATTGAGTTATTTGTAGTGAGGTGGATGGACCTAGAGTCTGTCATACAGAGTGAAATAAGTCAGAAAGAGAAAAACAAATACTGTGTTGTAACACATATATGTGGAATCTAAAAAAAAATGGTTCTGAAGAAGCTAGGGGCAGGACAGGTATAAAGACCCAGACATAGAGAATGGACTTGAGGACACAGGGAAGCGGGGAAAGGTAAGCTGGGATGAAGTGAGAGAGTGTCATGGACATATATACTGTACCAGGTGTAAAATAGATAGCTAGTGGGAAGCAGCCGCATGGCACAGCAAGATCAGCTCAGTGCTTTGTGTCCACCCAGAGGGGTGGGATAGTGAGGGTTGGAGGGAGAAACAAGAAGGAGGAGATATGGGGATATATGTATATGTATAGCTGATTCACTTTGTTATAGAGCAGAAACTAACACACTGTTGTTAAGCAATTATAGTCCAATAAAGATGTTAAAAATATAAATGATGAATAATATGTTTAGACTGTAAAAACTTCAAATTGTACAGAAGAATATCAAGTAAAAAAATCAACCATCACAGAAGCATATCAAGTAAAAAGTTAGAATTCATTTTTCTCCACTTTTCACTCTTTACATTCTCAATCTCATCAGAGGTTCATACCATAATTCTATTTGATACTGACTTTAATAACATAAAGTCATATTACCATATCAGTATATAAAGACCTACCTTTTAAAAATATATATTTTGAAATAATTATAGCTTCAGAGCATGTTAATAAAATGTATAGAAGGGTCCTGTGTTTCAGGACCATTGGTAACATATTTCTTAACTGTAATACAATATCAAACCCAGGAAACTGACATTGGTAACTGACTACAGAGCTTCATGTGATCTTACCAGTTTTACATGTACCTGTGTGTGTGTGTGTAGTACTATGCCATTGTATCATGTGCAGATTCACTTAACCACTACCATAATCAAGGTACAGCACTGTCCATAATCACAAGGATCCCTCCTGCCACCCCTTTGGCAGCCTCATCCACCTCTCTCCTCGCTATCCCTAATCCCTGGCAGCCACTAATCTGTTCCTCAATCTTGTATATTTGCTATTTCAAGAATGTTATATAAATGGAATCATATGACTTGTAGTCTTTTGAGATTCTCTTTTTTTTTTTTTTTACGCTCAGCACAACTCCCTGGAGATTCATTCAAGTTGTTGAGCGTATCAATAGTTCACTCTTTTTTATTGCTGAGCAGTAAGTGGTACTGTAGGGTTGTACCACAATTTTGTTTTTAGTCATTTGCCCATTGAAGAACATTTAAGTTGTTTCCAGTTTTTGGCTATTATGAATACAGCTGCTATGAACATTACTGTACAGGTTTTAGTGTGGACCAAAAGTTTTCATTTCTTTGGGACAAGTGCCCAACAGTACAATTGCTGGCTTATATGGTAAGTGCATGTAGTTTTATAAGACACTGCAAAACTCTTTTGAGGTCCATAGCTTTCCCACAGATTTTCTGAGAGCTATGACTCTAAGAAGGTTGAACCAAATGGACATGACCCAGATTTGGCCTGTGACCCAATTATTTGCTCCAAATTGTCATGTAAGGAAACTTCTCTTTTCTTACCCTTTCTATTACTACTAATGGGCATTTCACACTAAAACTTCAGCAATAGTTCTTTGATGACATTTCCTCATCATTCACAACCCTGGTCCTAGGACTCCCCTAACTCCTATTCATCTAAAGTCTTTTAAGCATCCATTATCTGCAAGAGAAATCAGCAATAACTTGTTCTCAAGGATTTTGATTGTGTTCCTCACACTGTTCTTATTTATTTACATTGTTGACACTCCATCTACTGATTGTGAGTGTCTGCTCTGTTAGCTCTGTGTTTCATAGAAAGTTAAGGTCCTTCTCCTTACTATTGAACTGCATTCCATAGGTCCTCAAAGTGCAACTCATTGAAACCCTGTTTTAGCTGTCATCCTTTTTGCTGCAGGGAAAACTTGAAAGGAAACAGCTCAGCTTAGGCTGGTGGTGAGAGATGAATTTTCTAGGATAGAGAAGGATGATGGCACACATTGATTAAAGCCAGGGTGATGCAGGTTTATAATTTCTTTTAAGTTAAATCTTCACCGGCACTTTATTTACTGGCACTTGGCTTGAAGTGAAAAATAAGCACACTCAACAGCCATTTACAAATATAAACATAAAAAAATTCCAGAGATAATGAAGCCGATAGTTTGGGCTAAAAGGACAGCCAATATCTAATGTTCCCAGTTACTTTCTTTTTTTCCTGATTATTAGCCTGTTTGATCCAACATTTGTTTCAGCTTCTAAGCCTATACTGCTTCAGCTGACTCTGGGATCCAAGTATCCAATGATAATGTGTCATCAGAGCCAGAAAACTTGCATTTTAGAAAGTACTTTCACTTTGTTGCATCTGATTCATACCAGATGCTCTTCAAGATCTGATGACATGACATGACATCAAGTTCTCAACATCTAGGCTCTCTTTGCTTGATCTTGGTGAAGCTTGACTAGATTTCAATGGTTGTGAGCAAACACCAGAACAGGTTTTGTTATTTTTTTATTCTCTCTCTTTCCTTTTAGCTAATGTTTATCAAGAGCTAATTTACTGCCAAGCATTGTGCTAAGTATTTTGCATTGCCTCATTTAATGTTTACAGCAACCTTGGGCACTTAGCCCATGGCTATTGTATCAGACACTTTCCTTCCCTGTAACACATGCTGACTGGTCTAATAGTACACAAGGTGCTCAAGGCCACTGCATTATTCTCTGGAGGGCTGAGTCCTTCAGCTGCCCTCAGCAGAGGGATGGGCTCTTGTGGGTCAGTTGAACTTATTCCCAAACCTGTTTTTCACATGTTATTCTTGTTGGAATTATAATAATTGATTAAATATTATGGAAAATGAGGATATATAGATGGGAAAGAAAGAGGTTTTTTTTCTCTTTTATGAAAACAAAGTTGAATCTTTAGAAAGTCTTAATAAGAGAAGTCACTACCAAATTGCTATTAAATTTAGTGTGGGGGGGCGGGGGGGAAATGCAGAAGGATTTTGCACTTAGATTGTTTTATGAATGTAAAACAGTCTGTTCTGTTTCTCTTTAAAGAAAGTAAAATGGGATGGTGGTGGGATGAACTGGGAGATTGGGATTGACATATATACACTAATATGTATACAATAGATAACTAATATGTATACAATAGATAACTAATAAGAACCTGCTGTATAAAAAAATAAAATAAATTTCAAAAGAAAAGTAAGACGAAATTGTAGAAACATTATGGATGTGGTTTATGCAAGGAAGGAATAAAAGGGTCTTAGTACTATTTCATAAGCTTGATGAATATTTCTTTATGTTTTAAGTTACTATAAAATAATTTAGGTGTGTTTGTATCATTTTAGGACTCCTCTTTTAACTGACATTTTGCTTGTGTAACTAATTCCAGGCCTGAATGAAGCAAGATAAGGAGCCTGCAACAACACTATGGCATTTTACAGATGTAGAAACTGAAGCTTAGAGAAGTTGTTTTACTTATTTTCTTTTCCCAGACAATTCATGATATCCTATGGGATAGTGCAAAGCTAGGATCGGGTATACATGTCTTATATGTCAGGAAATTGCTTGTGTCAAAAACCTGTGTCAAGATTTTTTTAAACTTTATATTGGTGCCGAAAACCATTTTTGATGATGAGTGTAACCAAATCTAAAATATTGTAACATTACAATTAAAATATTCAAGAATGTTTAGTAAAAAAAGCAGGTTATAAATATTTAATGTAATACAAATCCTATTTCAGGGAGAATTTTATATATATATATATATATATATATATATATATATAAATTTGTATGTTTTAGATTATCATCATCATCGAATACATATAACTCCACATAAAGTAGACTGAAAGAATTTATGCCAGGTGTTAATGATTGTTTTTATTTCTGAATGGTAAGAGGAGAGATTCTTAATTTTGCTTTTCAATATTTTTCAAACTTGCCTCTATACACACATATTTTTATGATTATTTAAAATGTTCTAAAAAATGAATCATGGGCTTGATTTGTTCCTTCTCCCTTTACCCTAAAAATCTGCTGTTTGGCCTATTATTACCGTCATCTTAATAATGGAAGCATGGAGTCACGAATCTTCTACAATATTTTCCCTTTGTCTGGCTTTCTGGACAAATTGCTTTAAAAAAATAGCCTTCCATTCTGACCTGATTTTCTCTGATACCTGACAATTCGTCTCAGATGTTTCTCTCCTGGGTCTACCAATGCCTTATCAGTACTGCGTTCAGAAGAATTGAATGCAGTATGGGTTGATTTAACAAAGCTTCTGTCATCCTAGATCTCTATTATATGTAAGATTATAAGAAGTCTCCTGTCTTGTGACCTGGAATGGCCTAGCTAGAATGAATAATTCACCATATAGTCTTCTCTACTCAACTATTTATGCTTTACCTTTTTTAAAATGGAGGTTTTCTAACAAATGAAAAAAAAATGGGTAAACATGTTTTCAGATTTTATTTCTTATATACCTTTAGTAGATTCTTGAGCTATATAAATGTGCAAATGAAAGCTGTCTCTTCCTGTCCACCTCGTTTTCTCTGTGCAATTCATTTAGTTATGTCTCTGTCTTTTCTTTTTGATGTAACAATTGCTGATATGAGGATGAAATGTAACATTACTTGTCTGGAATCTCACTGAGTGAAGTATGCCTGAAGAATGCAGTGATCAGGGCGAGGGGGATGTTTCTATGTCAAAAACAGGTTTTTGGGTTTTTTTTATCAGCATTGATAGAAAAATTCCCAGCCAGTACACAGAGCTTTTAGTTAAAAACAAACAAAAAAGTCTGAAATTATAGTTTTCCACAGGAACATGATAATAATTCATTAAACTCTAACAATTTAATCCAGGAGTCAGTGATGGTGGGGGGCCTCTGTGTGAAGCATAGAAAAAAATCTCTCTGAGGTTTGGTGCAATTTTCTTGCTTTTTAATCTGGCACTCAGGGTGTTTCCAATCATCCTGGCTTCACAGTTGGGAGTTTTTCCTCGGTGTTCTCAGAGACTGTAGAAGGAATGATAAAACACCTGTTGTCAGGCTGCGTGAGAATTCATCTCTTCCCTCACAATAGGAGAGCGAGGTACAGATGTTGTTTAATAAAGAATTTAAGAGACAAAGTCAGCCTGTCCAGTCTGGACAAACCCAAGGCTGTAATTGCTCAAGTAAGGGACACATGTTGTCCCCAGAGAGGATTCTCCTTGACTTCTCTGGCTTTTCTGCCTGAGCCCTTCAAGAGGTGGGCATAATGATGTCTGTGGATATATATTGGTGTATGGGTAAACAGGGATGGTGGCAGGTGGCAGATTTGAGAGTCACAAAATGTTTCATGAACTTTTCCTTTGTTTTCTAAATTTAAGACACGGCATAAGAATAGCGCTGAGAGTTCAGTCTTTGACTTTTCTTGAAAAATTCAATACTCATTGCTAATCCACCCACCAATCAAGAACTCGGAGGCAAACGGAAAATACGTGAGGATGAACCAAATACCTTACTCGTTATAGAGGTTTCATGAGTTTAGAACAAGGGAGAGTTCACACGAATGATCTCTCGGGACAGCATCTGAAAATTTCTGCTAACAGTAAACGGATCCACAGAGGCCTGATTCTACTCTTGGTCTAGCAGGTGATGAAGGCTCCCCCGGCCATGGAAGCTCAGGGATTTATCCTTTCCAAGGGATTAGGCACTTGTTCACTTTGTGAGCAAACAAATCATAAACTAGTGTAATAAGAGCTCTCATGAAAAGAATCTCAGAGGATGAGAAAGTTTCATTTTTGTGAAGTACTATCACTTTTGTCTATCTTTTAAATGTAAAACTAAAATATGCTCATTAATAAAATGAAAAAAAATGAAAAAAATAAGAGAGAAATGACGTATCTTTGAATTGAAATCCCATCATCCAAAGGTAATTATTGTCTTGGTGTCCTTTTTCCATACTGTTTATTACACATGTATAACTCCCCCAACACACATACACTTTAGTTTTTTTTACATAATAATGGAACAATTACATTCACATCATTTAATAATCTGCTACTGTCACTTGATAATACCATGGTCATTATTTCATGTCCATACATTAAGCCTATGACATAGTTTTAAATAACCACATAGTAATCAATTGTATGGATTTATCATTAGTTATTAAGCTGATTCCCTACAGATGGACATTTAGTTTGTTTCCACTATTCTGCTACACACTCTATGCTGAATACCTTTGCCATCCTTTCTTCCTCCCACACATTTGACAAATTACATTAGGAAATAGAATTTCTGGGAAAAAAATTGATAGCTATAGCCAAACTGTCACCTAAAGATGTTAAACCAATTTTTGTTCCTGCCAATAGTGTATGAGAATGACTGTGTGCCCTCAAACGCTTGCCAACATTACATTTTGTGTTTTTAAAAAATCTATATTAATCTGTTAAATCAAACATATTATCAGTTCATTGTCCTAATTTGCATTTATTTTATTACTAATAAGATAGATCATCTTTTATACACTTGAATGCCATTTGTATTCTTTCTTTTACAATCTGCCTCTTCATAACTTTTGTTCATTTTCATATTGAGCTGTTTATATTTTCATTATTGATCTTTAAATTTCCTTATATTATAAGCATATTAATTATTTTGTCATAAATTCTCTCCCCTAACCTCGAATTTGTCAACTGACTTTCTTTTTTTCTTCATTTTTATTTGGTAAAATCTAGTGATATTTTCCTTTGAGGTTTCACCTTTTATTTTTATGTGTGGAAATTTTATAATTCTTAGAGCAATTCAGTATTCATGTATATTTAATGTAATGATTTAGTTCATCTAGGATTTATTTTGATGTATGGATCTAACTTGATATTATATTGATTATAATCAATTTCCCGAATACTTTTTAAATTGAGATATAATTCACATAAAATCCACCATTTTCAAGTGTACAATTCGGTGTTTTTTTAAAAAATAAATTTATTTATTTATTTTTGGCTGTGTTGAGTCTTTTTTGCTGCTTGCGGGCTTTTCTCTAGTTGCGGCGGGCAGGGGCTACTCTTCGCTGTGGTGCATAGGCTTCTCATTGTGGTGGCTTCCCTTGTTGCAGAGCCTGGGCTTTAGGTGCACGGGCTTCAATAGTTGTGGCTCGCGGGCTCTAGAGTGCAGGCTCATTAGTTGTGGAGCATGGGCTTAGTTGCTCCGTGGCATGTGGGATCTTCCCGGATCTTCTTCGAATCCGTGTCCCCTGAATTGGCAGGTGGATTCTTAACCACTGCACCACCAGGGAAGTCCCTCAAATGACTTTTTAAGAACTTTGTTAATGATGTTTTGTGTCAAACAGAAACTTTAAAAGTGATTATTATCAAATCTATCCATCTCTTTCCTTCATGAATTCTATCTTTGGTATAATTTCTAGACCAAGATTTTATCAATTTCATTTGTATTTTCTTCTAGTACTTCTATTACTTATTTGCTACTATTTGAATCTTTAATCTAACTAGAATGTTTCATACATTCCAGTATACAGGATGGGTTAGAAACTCAACAACTTTTTCTCCTTAAATGGTTAGCCGGGGTCTCCATCATTACTAAATTTTCCATTACTTCATTATTGTTTTGAGGGGCTTTATCAGATTATAAATTCTGATACATACTGGTTCTATTTCTGAAATTACTCTTCTGTTAATTCATCTATTCTTCTTTTTTAGGTTGAGATTTATTTTTTACTTTTAAAATTGTGATCAATATACGTAAAATTCACCATTTTAACCATGTTTAAGTGTACAATTCTATGGCATTAAGTATGTTCAGATAGTTGTGCAACAATCCATCTATTCTTATACCAGCACCATACCCTTTCAAAAACTGAAACAGAATACAGTGAATAACTGAAGGATATATCCTTTTATCTATTCAGCCATTACACTACACCACCTTTTCACAGTTATGAACATGTGCCTGTACTTGAATCCAACCCTGGCACTTACAAAGTATGTAATCACAAGCAAATTATCCAACTCTTTCTTAAATAACTCATGCATTGATTTCTTCCTGTGTAAAATAAAAAAAAAAAAAAACTTACCTCACAGTGTTGTTGTTTAAAGTTCTTCTTGCCAGGCCTGGAATATAGTATGCTCAATGACGAATGTTAGTTTATAATAGAAAGTCATTTAGGACATGGTCATGCTCATGATTTTGCTTATGACTTAACTGGAGAGATTAACTATAGACATGAGAAGGGAGATGACTTCAAGACACACCACAAAGTAAATGTGTACGTTCAAACCCTTCCTTCTACTGGGAGGCAGACTCTGGACTGCTGTGGCAGAGACAGAGGTGTGAATAAGGCAGCTGGCTGCTCAAGTCAGACATTTCAAGGTGGGAGTGGGTTGGTTTGAACATTAATGTCCAGGAATTCATTGTCAGGGTGGAGTCAGTTCGGATCTGGAGTACCAAGTAACACCCGCTAAATATATGTTTTGAATGTTACCTGATCTGAGAAGATGCACTACCTTAATGAAACAGACCAGTCCAGAAAGTATGGACATCTGTCTTCTGCTGGCCATTTTTATAAGCACAGCACAATCTCTTCCTTCATTTTTTATGTCTACCAATCACTATTATGCCCAGGTTTCCCAGATCAGATGGGTGGTGTGTACTGCAAGTACCCAGATGCAGTTGTAACTTATTGAGTGCCCTCTCCCTCGTGGAGTATGAATCCCCTAAACTGTTTATGAATATGGATTTCAGGACTGCAAGGCCTGCCTTTACTACCCTATGTGACACTAAAACAGCTTGATGTGACTTATACTAATTTCCTTTTCTATCCCTTAACCACCTATTTCCTTTTTTTTTCAGAATTTTTATTTCTCTATTTATTTATTTATTTTAACATCTTTATTGGAGTATAATTGCTTTACATTGTTGTGCTAGTTTCTGCTGTATAACAAAGTGACTCAGCTATATGTATATATATATCCTCATATCCCCACTCTCTTGCGTCTCCCTCCCACCCTCCCTATCCCACCCCTCTAGGTGTTCACAAAGCACCAAGCTGATCTCCCTGTGCTATGCAGCTGCTTCACACTAGCTATCTATTTTACATCTGGTAGTGTATATATGTCCATGCTGCTCTCTCACTTTGTCACAGCTTACAGTTCCCCCTCCCTGTGCCCACAAGTCCATTCTCTACATCTGTGTCTTTATTCCTGTCCTGCCCCTAGGTTCTTCAGATACAATTATCTTTTTTTTAGACTACATATATACGTGTTAGCATATGGTATTTGTTTTTCTCTCCATCCACTTCACTATAAATAACTCAATTTAGTTTCTTTTTATGTCTGAGTAATATTCCATTGTATATATGTGCCACATCTTCTTTATCCATTCACCTGTTGATGGATACTTAAGTTGCTTCCATGTCCTGGCTATTGTAAATAGTTCTGCAATGAACATTGGAGTGCATGTGTCTCTTTGAATTATGGTTTTCTCAGGGTATATGCCCAGTAATTGGATTGCTGGGTCATATGGTAGTTTTAATTTTAGTTTTTTAAGGAACCTCCATACTGTTCTCCATAGTGGCTGTATCAGTTTACATTCCCACCAACAGTGCAAGAGGGTTCCCTTTTCTCTACACCCACTCCAGCATTGTTTGTAGATTTTTTGATGATGGCCATTCTGACTGGTGTGATGTGATACCTCATTAGAGTTTTGATTTGCATTTCTCTAATGATTGGTGATGTTGAGCATCCTTTCATGTGCTTGTTGGCAATCTGAATATCTTCTTTGGAGAAATGTCTGTTTAGGTCTTCTGTCCATTTTTGGATTGGGTTGTTTGTTTTTTTGATATTGAGCTGCATGAGCTGCTTGTATATTTTGGAGATTAATCCTTTGTCGGTTGCTTCATTTGCAAATATCTTCTCCCATAATGAGAGTTGTCTTTTCATCTTGTGTATGATTTCCTGTGCTGTGCAAAAGCTTTTAAGTTTCATTAGATCCCATTTGTTTATTTATTTTTTTATTTCCATTACTCTAGGAGGTGGGTCAAAAAGGATCTTGCTGTGATTTATATCATAGAATGTTCTCCCTATGTTTTCATCTAAGAGTTTTATAGTGTCTGGCCTTATATTTAGGTCTTTAATCCATTTTGAGTTTATTTTTGTGTATGGTGTTAGGGAGTGTTCAAATTTCATTCTTTTACATGTAGCTGTTCAGTTTTCCCAGAACCACTTATTGAAGAGGCTGTCTATTCTCCATTGTATATTCTTGCCTTCTTTATCAAAAATAAGGTGACCATATGTGTGTGGGTTTATCTCTGGGCTTTCTATCCTGTTCCATTGATTTATATTACTGTTTTTGTGCCAGTACCATACTGTCTTGATTACTGTAGCTCTGTAGTCTGAAATCAAGGAGCCTGATTCCTCCAGCTCCATTTTTCTTTCTGAAGATTGTTTTGCCTATTCAGGGTTTTATGTGTTTCCATACAAATTGTGAAATTTTTTGTTCTAGTTCTGTGAAAAATGCCATTGGTAGTTTGATAGAGATTGCATTGAATCTGTAGGTTGTTTTGGGAAGTATAGTCATTTTCACAATGTTGATTCTTCCAATCCAAGAACATGGTATATTTCTCCATCTGTTTATATTATCTTTAACTTCTTTCATCAGTGTCTTATAGTTTTCTGCATACAGGCCTTTGTCTCCTTCGGTAGGTTTATTCCTAGGTATTTTATTCTTTTTTTTTTTGCAATGGTAAATGGGAGTGTTTCCTTAATTTCTCTTTCAGGTTTTTCATCATTAGTGTATAGGAATGCAAGAGATTTCTGTGCATTAATATTGTATTCTGCTACTTTACCAAATTCATTGATTAGCTCTAGTAGTTTTCTGGTAGCATCTTTAGGATTCTCTATGTACAGTATCATGTCATCTGCAAACAGTGACAGCTTTACTTCTTCTTTTCCGATTTGGATTCCTTTTATTTCTTTTTCTTCTCTGATTGCTGTGGCTAAAACTTCCAAAACTATGTTGAATAATTGTGGTGAGAGTGGGCAACCCTGTATTTTTCCTGATCTTAGGGGAAATGGTTTCAGTTTTTCACCATTGAGAACAATGTTGGCTGTGGGTTTGTCATATATGGCTTTTATTATGTTGAGGTAGGTTCCCCCTATGCCTACTTTCTGGAGGGTTTTTATCATAAAACCCAGTTTTGAATTTTGTCAAAAGCTTTCTCTGCATCTACTGAGCTGATCATATGGTTTTTATCCTTCAGTTTGTTAATATGGTGTGTCACATTGATTGATTTCCATATATTATAGAATCCTTGCATTCCTGATATAATCCCCACTTGATCATGGTGTATGATCCTTTTAATGTGCTGTTGGATTCTGATTGCTAGAATTTTGTTGAGGATTTTTACATCTATATTTACCTTTGGTATTGGTTTTCTTTTTTTGTGACATGTTTGTCTGGTTTTGGTATCAGGGTGATGGTAACCTCATAGAATGAGTTTGGAGAGTGTTCCTCCCTCTGCTCTATTTTGGAAGATTTTGAGAAGGTGGTGTTAGCTCTTGTCTAGAAGTTTGATAGAAGTCACTTGTGAATCCATGTGGTTGTGGGCTTTTGTTTGTTGGAAGATTTTTAATCACAGTCTCAATTTCAGTGCTTGTGATGGGTCTGTTTATATTTTCTATTTCTTCCTGGTTTAGTCTCAGAAGGTTGTGCTTTTCTAAGAATTTGTCCATTTCCTCCAGGTTATCCATGTTATTGGCATGTAGTTCCTTGTAGTAATCTCTCGTGATCCTTTGTATTTCTGCAGCATGATTTGTTACTTCTCCTTTTTCATTTATAATTCTGCTGATTTGAGTCTTCTCCCTTTTTTTCTTGATGATTCTGGCTAATGGTTTATCAATTGTGTTTATCTTCTCAAAGAACCAGCTTTCGGTTTCATTGATCTTTGCTATTGTTTTCTTCATTTCTTTTTCATTTATTTCTGATCTGATATTTATGAATTCTTTCCTTCTGCTAACTTGGTTTTTTTGTTCTTCTTTCTTTAATTTCTGTAGGTGTAAGGTTAGGTTGTTTATTTGAGATGTTTTTTGTTTCTTGAAGTAGGATTGTATTGCTATAAACATCCCTCTTAGAACTGCTTTTGCTGCATCCCATAGGTTTTGGGTTGACTTGTTTTCATTGTCATTTGTTTCTAGGTATTTGATTTCCTCTTTGATTTCTTCAATGATCTCTTGGTTATTTAGTAGCATAGTGTTTAGCCTCCATGTGTTTGTATTTTTTATAGTTTTTTTCCCCCTGTAGTTGATATCTAGTGTCATAGCATTGTGGTCAGAAAAGATACTTGATATGATTTCAATTTTCTTAAATTCACCAAGGCTTGATTTGTGACCCAAGATATGATCTATCCTGGAGGATGTTCCATGAGCACTTGAGAAGAAAGTGTATTCTGTTGATTTTGGATTGAATGTCTTATCAATTAAATCCATCTTGTTTAATGTGTCATTTAAAGCTTGTGTTTCCTTATTTATTTTCATTTTGGATGATCTGTTCATTGGTGAAAGTGGGGTGTTAAAGTCCCTTACTATTATTGTGTATATTGTGTCAGTTTCCCATTTTATGGCTGTTAGCATTTGCCTTATGTATTGAGGTGCTCCTTTGTTGGGTGCATAAAGATTTACAATTGTTATATCTTCTTCTGGGTTGATCCCTTGATCATTATGTAGTGTTCTTCTTTGTCTCTTGTAATAGTTTTTATTTTAAAGTCTGTTTTGTCTGATATGAGAATTGCTGCTCCAGGTTTCTTTTGATTTCCATTTGCATTGAATAACTTTTTCCATCCCCTCACTTTCTCTCTGTATGTGTCCTTAAGACTGAAGTGGGTCTCTTGTAGGCAGCATATCTACCAGTCTTGTTTTTGTGTCCATTCAGCCAGTCTATGTCTTTTGGTTAGAACATTTAATCCATTTACATTTAAGGTAGTTATCAATATATATGTTCCTATTACCATTTTCTTAAATATTTTGGGTTTTTATTGTAGGTCTTTTCCTTCTCTTGTGTTTCCTACCTAGGGAAGTTCCTTTAACATTTGTTGTAAAGCTGGTTTGGTGGTGTGGAATTCTCTTGGCTTTTGCTTGTCTGTAAATGTTTTGATTTCTCCGTCGAATCTGAATGAGATCTTTGCTGGGTAGAGTAATCTTGGTTGTAGGCTTTGCCCTTTCATCACTTTACATATGTCCTGCCACTCCCTTCTGGCTTGCAGAGTTTCTGCTGAAAGATCAGCTATTAACCTTATGGGGATTCCCTTTTATGTTATTTGTTGCTTTTCCCTTGCTGCTTTTAATATTTTTTTCTTGTATTTAATCTCTGATAGTTTGATTAATATGTGTCAGTGTGTTTCTCCTTGGATTTATCCTGTATTGAACTCTCTGCACTTCCTGGACTTGACTGACTATTTTCTTTCCCATACTGGGGGAGTTCAACTATAATCTCTTCAAATATTTTCTCAGTCCCTTTCTTTTTCTTGTCTTCTTCTGGGACCACTATAATTAGAATGTTGGTGCACTTATTGTTATCCCAGAAGTCTCTGAGATTGTTCTCCATTCTTTTCATTCTTTTTTCTTTATTCTGCTCTGCAGTAGTTATTTCCATTATTTTATCTTCCAGGTCACTTATCTGTTCTTCTGTCTGAGTTATTCTGCTATTGATTCCTTCTAGAGAATATTTAATTTCATTTACTGTGTTGTTCATCATTGTTTGTTTGCCCTTTAGTTCTTCTGGGTCCTTGTTAAACGTTTCTTATATTTTCTCCTTTCTATTTGCAAGAGTTTGGATCATGTTTACTATCATTACTCTGAATTCTTTTTCAGGTAGATTGCCTATTCCCTCTTCATTTATTTGATCTGGTGGGTTTTTCCCTTCCTCCTTCATCTACTGTGTGTTTCTCTGTCTTCTCATTTTGCTTAACTTACTGTGTTTGAGGTGTCCATTTCGCAGGCTGCAGGTTCATAGTTCCCATTCTTTTTGGTGTCTGCCCCCAGTGGGTTAGGTTTGCTTAGTGGTGTGTTTAGTTTTCCTTGTGGAGGGAACTGGTGCCTGTGTTCTTGTAGATGAGGTTGCATCTTGTCTTTCTGGTGGGCAGGACCACATCCAGTTGTGTGTTTTGTGGTGTCTGTGAAGTTATATGATTTTAGGTAGCCTCCCTGCTAATGGGTGGGGTTGTGTTCCTATCCTGTTAGTTTTTTGACATGGGGCATCCAGCACTGGAGCTTGCTGGTCTTTGAGTGGAGATGGGTCTTAGCGTTGAGATGGATATCTCTGGGACAGCTCTCACCGACTGATATTATGTGTGGCCGGAGGTCTCTGGTGGACCAGTGTCCTGAACTTGGCTCTCTCACCTCAGAGGCTGAGGCCTGACATCCAGCCAGAGCACCATGGCTACATGGCTCAGAAGAAAAGGGAGAAAAAAAAGAAAGAAAGAAAAAATAAAATAATATAAAAAATAAAGTTATTAAAATAAAAAATTAAAATAATATTATTAAAATAAAAAAATAATAAAAAAGAAAAGAGAGGAGAGCAACAAAACCAATAAAAAAATCCACCAGTGATAACAAGTGGTAAAAATTAAACTAAGATAAACATAAAAATCAGAAACTAGTCAGTCACATAGAGCAAACCCCAAGTCTATAGTTGCTTCCAAAATTCACCACCTCAATTTTGGGCTGATTCATTGTCTACTCAGGTATTCCACAGATGCAGGATACATCAAGTTGATTGTGGAGATTAATCCACTGCTCCTGAGGCTGCATGGAGAAATTTCCCTTTCTCTTCTTTGTTCGGACACCTCCTTGGGTTCAGCTTTGTCTTTGGCCCTGGCTCTGCATGTAGGTCACCCACTGGCATCTGTTCTTCACCCAGACAGGAGGGGGTTAAAGGAGTGGCTGATTATGTGGCTCTGGCTCACTCAGACTCGGGGGATGGAGGGGTATGGAATGCGGGACGAGTCTGCGGTGGCAGAGGACGTAATCATGTTGCAACTGCCTGGGCCATGCCATGTGTTCTCCCGGGGATGCTGTCCCTGGATCACGGGACCCTGGCAGGGGTGGGCTGCACATGCTCCCTGGAAGGGAGATGTGGATAGTGACCTGTGCTTGCATCCAGGATTCTTGGTGGCTGCAGCAGCAGTGTTAGCATTTCATGCCCGTCTCTGGTGTCTGCACTGATAGCCCCAGCTCGCGTCCATCTCTGGAGTTCATTTGGGTGGTGCTCTGAATCCTCTCTCCTTGTGCACCCTGAAACAATGGTTTCTTGTCTCTTAGGTAGTTCCAGACTTTTTCCCAGACTCCCTCCTGGCTAGCTGTGGTGCACAGCTGTGTTCAGGCTGTGTTCACACAGCCAACCCCAGTCCTCTCCCTGAGATCTGACCTCTGAAGCCCAAGCCTCAGCTCCCAGCCCCCACCCACCTCTGCAGGTGAGCAGACAAGCGTCTCAGGCTGGTGAGTGCTGCTTGGCACCGATCATCTGAGCGGGAATCTCTCCGCTTTGCCCTCTGCACCCCTGTTGCTGCACTCTCCTCCATGGCTCTGAATCTTCCCCCTGCCACCTCCCCCCCACCCCATCTCCACCAGTGAAGGGGCTTCCTAGTGTATGGAAAATTTTCCTCCCTCACAGCTCCCTCTAAGTGGTGCAAGTCCCATCCCTATTTTTTTTGTGTCTGTTTTTTCTTTTTTCTTTTACCCTACCCAGGTACATGGGGGAGTTTCTTGCCTTTTGGGAAGTCTGAGGTCTTCTGCCAGCGTTCAATAGGTGTCCTGTAGGAGTTGTTCCACATGTAGATGTATCTTTGATGTATTTGTGAGGAGGAAGGTGATCTCCACAGCTTACTCCTCTGCCATCTTGAAGGTTCTCCTAACCACCTATTTCTTATACCAGCCTCTTATACCTAGGTTAATTATTCCTGCACCCTAAAGTAGAGTTGTTTCAGTAACAAGAACAGGTGTTTCTTAATACAATGTTTATCTATTGGATAAACACTGACAAATTCACATTCTTTGGCCTTCCTTTTCCTTTTTTTAATGTTAATTTTATTACAGTATAGTTGATTTACAATGTTGTGTTAGTTTCAGGTGTATAGCAAAGTGAATCAGTTATACATATACATACATCCACTCTTTTTTGGATCTTTTTCCCATATTGGTCATTACAGAGTATTGAGTAGATTCTCTGTGCTATACAGTAGGTTCTTATTTGTTATCTATTTTATATATAGTAGTGTACATGTCAATCACAGTCTCCCAATTTATCCCTCCCCCACTTTCCCCCTTGGTAACCATAAGTTTGTTTTCTACATCTGTGACTCTATTTCTGTTTTGTAAATAGGTTCATTTGTACCACTTTTTTAGATTCCACATATGAGCGATATCATATGATATTTGTCTTTCTCTGTCTGACTTACTTCTCTCAGTATGATAATCTCTAGGTCCATCCATGTTGCTGCAAATGGCATTATTTTGTTTCTTATGGCTGAGTAATATTCCATTGTATATATATATATATATATATATATATATACCACATCGTCTTTATCCATTCCTCTATCTATGGACATTTAGGTTGCTTCCATGTCCTGGATATTGTAAATAGTGCTGCAAAGAACATTGTGGTGCATGTATCTTTTCGAATTATGGTTTTCTGCAGCCTTCCTTTTCCTTGATTACACATCTTCTTCTGTTGATACTTCCCTTCTTTATAGATGAGATAAATAAGCTTGGTTACATTATAACTTTAATTCCCTACATTCTAGCCCTTAGCTGTTGGGCTTGGTGAATTCCTAAGTCCATGCAGCAGCACATGTGCACAATGACTTTTAGGACCACTAATAATGTTAACCACCAATTATCTCTTATATGTTGACTTTTACCACCTTCTGTTGCAATGGGTGGTTGTTTCCTGACTGTCTCCAAATTAATAGATGGTGTGGATTCTTGAGTACAGCTTCCAAATGATCAGTGACTTCTTTTATGTTTCTTTTATGCTGCTAAAAGGAAACCTGTGCCCTCATCCTAGTTCCTTTTTCCTTGGGTGACACAAGATGAGGGAATTTCAGTTTTCACATCTAGTGTTATCTCTCTATACCATAATAGCAGCCTTCATTGCTCTAAACTGCTGTTGAAAGAGACAACCACTACTAAGCCATTACCTATATATATTTTTATCACCCACTATTCATTATAATGCCTTTGTGTTCTGTCAGTGTTATCAGAGGCAACCAGTATTTATTAGGTATCCGCTGGATGTGTTACATTGTGGTAGGTGTTGCCAGGCGCCCTTATTTAGAATGAAGCATTACTTTGGAAGAAGGTGACAATTTTTCTCTACAGGCCACCACTTTACCTTTTACTGTGGTTTAGGCCACCACGTTGGTCAAATTACTCATTATGTCCCATGGGCTCTGTTAGGATTTTCTAGAAATGTGAGTGTGTTTGTCGTGTGCCTTAGATGGACTCCCTGCAATATGGCCTTTGGGTGAATTTGCAAATGTAAAGAGAAAAGATAGTCCCTCCTATTATATTTACACTTTAACACATAGTAAAAAACAAAAAATACTAGTACCATGCACCTGTGATTTGGAAAACAACAAAATTTTCTAAGGAGAAATTGTGTGCGTGTGTGTGTGTGTGTGTGTGTGTGTCTCAATCTCAGGAGGCATAAGAACTTCTACTTTCATTTTAATATGTATGCTATGGACCTGGGGTAATATAAGACTTGTAAATATTTCTAGGCCTATTTACCTTAATAAGCATAGTTTACCTTATTTTATATCATGTCCTGGTGAGGCCTTAGTGTTCTCGTCTGGGAATCATTTCTGATTTCTTGGCTTCTGATCAGTATAGATTTTGAACTCCCAGTATTCTTAGTCTTTGCATTCGTCAACCATCTTAAGTCTTAGAGAGTAGGTATAGCTGTAATAATTACCTTGCTGGTCTAGTGAGTCTGAGGTCACTGTCCATTTTGGCACACACAGTATGCCCTTTAATCCTACACTCTCTTGGTCTCTGGGGTATCTGTCATTACATCATGGAGTCCTGCTAGATACAAGTGACAAATCTACCAAGATCTTTTTAAAGTTTTGGATGCCTTTTTAATTTTGAGAATGATGATGGCTTGGGTTACAACTCATTTCTTGTTCTCTGCCCAAAATTTCATTGCAGAGTTAGAACTATGCAGGTGTTGTGATCACTGGACATACCAGTAGAGGGTTGCATGGCATTTTCTTGTACCCTGAGAGGGACTTACATTGTATTAAACAGAGAAGCAGGCTAACTCACTGAACAAGACATTTCAGTGTGATGGAATCCCCTTAACAGACATGACAGTCATTATTATTATTAATACAAATATTGATAAGAAATTTCAATGCATGCAATGCCATCATTTTACACAGCATCCAGATATTTTTTGGCTATAATTTGCATGCTGTTGTATGTTTTCCATGTGTGTCCTTTTATTCAACATAGGCAAAAATAGATACCGTTGCCTTATTTGGGGAGGCATAATGGGGAATTGGAGAACAGATAGACCTGCGGTTTGATTTCACCTCAACTCCTTTAATCAACTCAGTAGTGAATGTGAGCAACTTACTGTCATCTCTGAATTGAGGGTTGTATCACTTGGGTTCTGGTCAGGAGGCAGCAACTGTACCAGTTATATTAACAGGGAGAAGTTAATATTAAGAATTGTTAATCTGGGATTGGAGAAATGAAAGGTTAAAAATGAATACCTAGGTATCATGGAGGTGATGATGCAGGAAGCAGCTACCAAGACCCTTGGCTGGGGAAACAAAAGGAATAAGTTGGACTTCTTACAACTCAGAGGATTGGAGAAGGGGCCCTGCAGAGCTTGTATGCTGATCTCTGAGGAGGCTGTGCTGGCTGGCTGGGCTGGGGTCACTGAAGGGTAGCATCATGAGGCTGGTTCTATGAGTGGTAGAAAAAGTACACAGTTGAATCGCTATTGCTAATGGAATGAAAGCTACTGCTGCAAGCTGGAATGAGCTGCTGCTGCCAGGGCTAAGAATTGTTGCTGAGATGATGCTGACAAGAACAGGAAATAAAACCAGAAGCATCAAATCCCTGCTTCCTCCTGAAGCCTTGCAGTCTCTCTCTGGTGCTCCCTATTGGCAGAGCCTAATGGATCAGCTGGCAAAGCAGAAATGAGGTCTGCAGATTCTCAGCCCCAGCACAGAGAGTAGAACAGAAAAACAGTTGGTTTGAAACTGAGAAACAATTGCTTAATAACCAGTAGAGGGGTGATATTATACCCCAGAGATTGGTTATTGTTTTAACATTATTATTATTATTGAAATTTATGTAAATAATCTAGTATGATGACTGGGTCATAGTAAGAGCTAAAACTCATCTGCTCTTTTCATTTTGCTAGATTTACTAAGTGTTCTACCAGCCTAGTTATTGAAGATGGCCAATTACACTTTGATGATCCATTTTGATTTTTCCATTTTGGCCCCAATTCCACTCCAGTAACATTCATATATACAGATTAGTAGTGTTGACTCTGGAATCTACTAGTTTTTAGCCATTAACTATGGGCGAGTTAATTAAGTTCTCCAAGCCTCAGACTCTATTACATGAGATAACACATATACAGTGCTTAACTCAAAGCCTGTCCAATAAGTGTCTACAAATACTAGTGCCATTATTGTTATCATCATCACTATCATTATTTATTGAGTGTATAGAAATTGCCACAAAATAATATCAACTTAAAATATAACATTTAAGGAGCCAGCTTTCTCCAAAATCACAAACAAATACCTTGGTCCTCTGAAATTTAATTGTTATCGTGCGAAGTAAACATGGTTAATTTTCCTTGTTAGCCATCTCTGTCATTTTTGGTGCTTCAGAAGATTCCTACTTTTCTGATCTTTTATGTGATATTCTGAAAGAAGCCAACATTTCCAATTCTGTTTTGCATTAGCGGATATGGAGACCTGAAGTCTCTGAGACTTGCCATGAGTCATGCGTGTGTTTGTAAGAAGGCCTGGAAGGGATTTGAAAATCCATCATACCACTATCAGGGACTCTTGAATTCTGAAGCATTCCTGGCTGCCACTAACTCAGGGATATGGAGATTGTCACTAGAAATTCAGAGTGAGTGTCGTGCATGGTAATACGGTACATCATGGCTAGGTCCTGAGGCAAGCTGAGGACATCGTAGATTTGTTGCATTATGCATGAGAGGGTGTAAGAAATAAAGGATCAATCATCTTCTCCCTCAGATAACATTGATCATTTGCTACACATTATTTGGCTGGGTTCTGTGCAGATTTATTTTCTACAATGAGAATGAAAAGCAGATTGCCTGTTTCCTTAATGAGCAATGACATCAATCCAGCCAAATCTATCCAATGCATTGGATGGCGCTCTCTCTCTCTCTCTCTCTCTCCCTGCCCCCCTCTGTCATAGTTAGAAGAAATAGGGACAGCTTCTGAAGAAGGTGCCAGCCCCTGAGAGGATGGCGACAGAGTGGGAAAATTGGGTCTAATTTAGGCTGATGAAAAGTCTCTTTCTCTCTCTTTACATTTTTTGCTTTTTAATTTAAAGCAGTGTTTCCACTCTCCATTTTTCCAGATGACATTCTGAGGGGCTGATCTCCGGAAAAGGCCAAGTGAAAAGTCATCCAATAACAAGGAAGAAGATGGCGTGTAGAATGCACGAATAGGCTTTGCTGCTGGGATGCTACTCAGGACGAAAGGGCACAGTCACGGGGGCACACAGCAAGTAGCATCAGAGAATGTTATTACGATGCTCCCCAGTCAACGCCAGTGACTTTAACAACATTGGAATCAACATGTGGCATTCCATAAGAAAATGGAGTTGAAGTTTGTCTTCTGTTGATACAGTATTCTCCCCGTTGTGGTAGTGAATCGTCGGTAAAATAGTGTTGGAAGTAGTGTATGATCCAGGATTTGGGAGGAGATAAGATGTCTTGCTGGGGCACACTCTCTGCTTCAATCAGACAAGTATCTGCTGAGGGAGGCTGGGTGGGTGGGGGGCTTTGACGAGCCAACGATGGGCAGCTGGGGAAGTGGTGGAGCAGGTGACAAACAGCAGGTCTGGGCTGGCATGAAATCCTGGCAGAATGGGTCCCCCTGCAGGCTCAGTCTGCAGAGAAGCCCCATGCCTAAGGGAGAGCAGAGATTGCAGGTCTCTCTCAAGCGGGGATCCCGAGAGAGGGGGAGTGTTCAGACAGGTGGATGGAGCACCGGGTCAGGGCCACATCCGGGAGGTACTGCCAACAGATGGCTGTTGCTCAGGCCCTGGAAGGAAGAGTGACGAGGACCAAGCAGGAGACCATGTGGGGAAGGGCCAGGGGGCTGCATACAAGGCCTCCCGCACGAGGAAGTTCCCATCACACTGCATTTTTAAAACTGTAGGAAGCTAATTAATCATGAACCATGATATCACATGGAATCAGTAATGTAAATTGTGAACTACAAATCCTGGTTCTGTTTTTCTGCAGAAATGTAAATATGGGAGAGTTTTCACCAAGATGAAAATGAATTACAAAGAAGACCTGGGGAGGGGCCTTTCATGGAGTGTATGCCTCTGCTACATCAGCCTTGCTTCCCACCCTGAAGGCCACAGAGGCAGGTTACCAGAACCGGGGCTCAGGAGCTGGGCTGGGGGAGAAGCAGACTTTCAGTGGAGGGCGGAAGGAGAGGCTGGGAGGGTACTGGAGGCTTGGCTGTAATAATACCTCACTCTACGCCTCACGCTGTGCTAAGCCTATAGTTTCCCATAAAATTAGGTGTTATTAGCATGTTCTTTTCTGTTCTGTTTCTTTCTTCCCTCCCTTCTGCCTCCCTTTCCTTCCTTCTTTCTTTCGTTCCTGTTTTTTTTTTTTTAACGAATGAGGGAACTGTAACAGAGAAATAAACTAACTTTCCCAAGTCAGTGACAGGTAGAGAGCTGACCTATAATCTGTTGTTTTGTATCCGGAACCTGGTCTCTCGACCACTGCTCCACATGACGTCCCACTGACCTGATCTGTGTGTCACATAAGAGTCAGCCCTGCTCAGAGACTGCCCTGAGACAAACCATCACCTTGCTCATCCTAGAGAGTCCTTTACCAGCTCCTCTTAAGATCAGCTTGTCTGGGGAGTTCAACTTCAACGTGGTGTTGGTTGTGTGAACGTGCAGTCAGTTCCCAAGCTTCATTTTATTTTGTACCCAAATGGAGATCATTATATTGCAGATCTTATTTAAATCCATCTCTTTGTATTTACCCATCTCATTGTTCTAGCCTGTCTCGATCTCTTTAAATCCTTCTAACAGCAGATTTTTCTTTTTTCTCTCTTTTTTACAATCCAATGCAACCTGAACTGAAAGCCACGACTCTCCTAAAATCCCTCCTGTTTCTGAAAGCTTTGACACGTTCAGCAAAGATCTATTCCTCGGTGTCTGAGCGTGCTGTGTTTATTTTCTGCTTTGCCGATGCGTGGAGTTTAACTGTACCCAAATGTGCCTTTAGATGGCAAACTCTTTGGGGCAAGGGCTCTGCTCTTTGCTTTGGCACGTGCTACTTATTACAGAGCTCAGTGCACACCTGGGGCTCCAGATAAATAATAACAATTCAGGAGTATTTCTCACTTTGAGAGTGGCACGGGCCCTTTCAGGCAGCCTGTTAGCTTTCTTAAAGAATATCCCAGTGACCGATTTCACCTTGACATTGGAGGTGCCCATCTCTCTGCACCTGTTCCACCTGCTGCCAGCCTGATATCTGCTTCTTTATTGTTTGCTGTTTCTGCTCTGCCCTTAGGAGCCATTCCTGAGACGTAGCACTTGGGCTCGCAGATGACGCTCCCTAGTATATGGATGTTTTGATTCTGACCCCAGCCAGGCAGCCTTCTTCCCCTCTTCCTGCCCCACTGCAAAACTCTCCCTTTTCCACCCCATTCATGCCAAAGTGTGAATCCCGGATGATTGCCAGGGGAAAGAAGCCAGAACAGGAGGAGGTAAAGAGGTGGGAGGGGACAGTTATTTGCTTTTGGCAGGAAAAATAACTAACCAAAGCCTGACTTTCACAGATTTTAGCAAAAGGGTCTTTGATTTTGGTTTCTTTCTCTGTTTTGCTCATGCGGGGGGTGGAGTGGGCACAGGTTTGCAGCTTTCTCTTGTGAGCTTTGAAAAGAATAGTTTAAATATAGTTAACATACATATTATCATCTTCAAAATCTAGAAGGAAAGAAATCCTGGTTTGGCCCCAATGGATTTGGAAGCCAAGTTGCCCGCTTTGACTGCAGCCAGATTAGATTACTCTAATTCTCTCAAGTAGTACTTTTGCCAACAAGCAAAGTGGATCTTACGGAGGGGCCAGGACTCAGCTGAGAGGGAGAGGTCTTATACCCATAAATCATCTGTATTTGTTCGCAGATTTAGAATGGAAAATCCACTTTTAATTCCCCTGACTTGAGTTGCTGTTGCATAGGAGGGGTTGCTCCTTGGCGGGCTGACACTTGAAGCTCTTGAATTACCTGGTTCAGTCTCGTGCCTTCTGGCTTTTCTTGGCAAACCAAACGCCACCATTAGACAGTGTTTATATTCTCGATCAAAGAATCCTCTTAAACATTCCTTTTCATCATGCTCGTATCTCATTCACTCACTTCCAAAGCAGTCAGGCCAAAATTGGTGTCTAGGAAATTACTATATTATTCTGTGCTGTGTGATATATATATGTAATTGGTATTGACTCTACGGTCATATAGTTTTGTTCCAAAGAGTAACTTTATTTCTAAACTGACTTTAATTTCTGCCTCTGAGTCTTCAGCTTGTTTTCCAATAAAACCCCTCCGATACACGAATTTCTTGGTCAAGTTCTACAATATGGACATAGGCCAGTTCATGGTTTCATTAGTCCAGTGTTCAACTGGATCAAGATTGTTTTCTCTGTGCAAAATTTCTTCCTCTCCATTTCTCCTGATATAACTTCTAAATGACACTGAGGGAAGGATAAGTCACTCTTGTGATGTTGAAGACTGGGAAGACACCATGCATTTTCTGTTCTGCTAATATTCCTCTAGTCTATTATCCTACTCTGGCCAACACCTGGAGGAATCACACGGCAGCAACCGTCCTCCTTCCCACTCCACAGGCAGCTTCATTCTCCTCCCCCTCCTGTTGAATGTTCTTCCCCAGATGGGCTCCTAGAATTGCTCATTGCTGAGGCTGGTGGGGGGCCCCCCTCTCGCGTCTCTGTGCACAGGCCAACACACTCTTGTTTCCTTCAAGTCTCATGGGGCTGGATAGGTTTGCAAAGACAGTATTCTCCAACTGTACCTGGAAAATGTATCAGCAGTCTTTTTTTCCCCAGGCATTCCAAACATCATAGGAGAATGCCCTGGTACCCCTCAAGCCCCTAGTTTGGTCAGAGGTGGAAAAGAATAAAAAATTCCCCACTGCTCATTCTTTTCACTTTTAATCTTATTTGGACTCCTCCATCTCTCCTCTTTCCACAGGCTCAAGCCCTTTTGGAATGGCAGAGGGGAGTAGGCATTGGTGCTGTGGGTGGAGAGGTCGGGTGAAGACCAGCTCCCCTGCTTTGCAAATGTGTACCAGTATCCCCTTTCTTACACCTGAGGTCTTTTATCTCAAAGACAAAACTGGGGCATTTCTTTTTACTACTTCCCATATATGTCAACTATATGTGTTTTCAGATTTAGAATAAAAAAGCAACTTTTCGTTCCTTCCTTTTGGTTCATGTGGGTTGATGATGGGAACAACTACTTCCCCATGGCAAATGCTGACACAGTGTCTCCTGGTCTGAATGCCGGTGTTGCAGGGGGTATGAATACTACATGCTGCTTGATACCTCAGATTATTAGTGTGCCACAAATACTTTACATTTCTTCCTGCTATATATGTGTGTGAGTGTGTACACTTGTGTGTGTATTTTGGCAACTAACATAACCAAAGTATGTTAGTTGGTTCTACTTCTAATTCTCAAATAAAAAGAAAAATTATAATATTAAAATGCCAAACATACAAATATTTAGGAATATTAACTATGATGTCATCTCAAGAACCATATATAAGAAGGAATTAACATTTTTGTTCTTAGAAGAAAATATTCATAGCTATATCAAAACAAATATAATGATCAAGTATAGAGAAATATGGGATATTTCTTCGTTTTAGAGTATCTGGAAGCAAGATGACAGTCTTTTTCTAATACTAGGCCAAATGATGCTGGAGGTGGGGTGGATGTGCACAGGAATGCTGGTGTGGAGGTCTGGTCCTCAGGATAAGATGGAGAGCAAGAAGATTTCACCTTTACTGTATGTGGCTTATCTACCTTGCAGACTACCCATGGCAAGTAAGGAATGCAAGATTGTTTTCTATACTGCACAGCATAAGACTGGGCCTCTTGTCCATGCACTTACTGGTGTATGGTAAAGGAATTACACTTAATTCCCTCTTCAGTGACTCTTCACCCAGCCCTTCTGCATCCGTTCTCCAGATGGCAGACAAAGATCTCTTCAGAAAGCAAAACTGATCCAGTCATACTTCCACTGAAAACTCTGCAGCATCTTCCCATCGGTCTCAAAAAAATTTTTTTTTTCTTTCTTTTTTTGCGGTACACGGGCTTGTTACTGTTGTGGCCTCTCCCGTTGCAGAACACAGGCTCCGGACGCGCAGGCTCAGCGGCCATGGCTCACGGGCCCAGCCGCTCCGCGGCATGTGGAATCTTCCCGGACCAGGGCACGAACCCGTGTCTCCTGCATCGGCAGGCGGACTCTCAACCCCTGCACCACCAGGGAAGCCCCCGGTCTCAAAATTTTTAAGAAGTGTTTTTTGTTTTTATGGATTTCAAGGCCTCACGTGGTCGGGCCTCCACAAGCTCACTCATGGCCCCTCACCGTCTTGCTCTCTTCTCCCAGTCTGGCTTTTCCTTGCTCTCTCCTATTTGCGGGGCACTCCTCTACCAGAGGGCCTTAGCAAGTTGTGTTTGCTCTGCCAGAAGCACTTCTTTTTTTTTCAGACTTGCCATAGTTTCAATCTTACACTCTTTGTGTGATTACTGCCTGATGTCTGCGTCTCTCACTGCGTTGTGAGATCTGAGTGCCAGTTCCGCTGACGACTGTGACACCAGGGCCTGGAATGTGACTGGGGCTTAGTGAATGAATGCACGAGTGAATGAATGAATCCAGAAAAGGTGCCATTTAACCTGGGTCTGGATGGATGAGCAGGATTTCATCATGGGATTGGAGAGAAGGGTGTTCCAGAAAGAACGATCTGGAACAAGGACCGGGAGGAACTGGTGCATCATTTAGGCTCAGATAAAGAGCACTGGGGAGGTGAAGGGGCTGCAGGTGTGGCTGGACAGATTGAGAAAGGCTTGGTGTGTCTTGTTGGAAAACTGGGACTTTAACCCAAGCCACAGAATCACTGAAGATTTTGGGGAAAAGGACTGACAAGATGAGAGAGAAACTCAACTTGTGTGACAGTGTGGGAAAAGAGTGGGCAGCTGGGAGCCCATTGAGGAAGCTGTTTCTTAGAATGATGGGACTTGGGCTCAGGAAGTGGCCGTGGGAATGCAGAGAAGGCAACTAGGGAAGGCTCCAGGCTTGGCAATGACCTGGCAATGACACCAAGGTGAGGGCGCACAAAGAGAGGCAGGCAGGCAGCAAGTAAACCAGGACAGCAACGACACTCCCAGGACAACTTGTGCATAAGATTTTGGATAATCTACAACCTTCCATCTTGTACTTAGCACCAGAATGTAAAACAGAGAGTTAGCTCTGAAAGAGAGAGGTTCAGGATGAGGGATTGAGAGGGGGCATACTGGAGAAGTTTGTGGAAAGGGAAAGGTTAGTGTGGGGAGTTCCTCTGACTCTTTGCTGGGGGCAAGAAGACACTCTGTTTGGTGTCCTCAGTGATGCCTCCTGAGTTTTCTGTTAGTTTGATAATTTGAAAAGGAATCATATTATTCTGACACATTTTTGGGGAAGCACTTCAGGTGGTTTAGTTGCTTATTTGTATATCTGCATTATGATTAAAACCCAGAGGGGAGAAAGTAGAGGAGAAGGATATGGCAATAAGGTATCGAGCCGTATTAATTTAATCAGGAGTGTTTGAACCAAGGGAGAGATCAGTCAGGACTGGAACCAGCACGAGGGTTATGCAGGCATGAAGTACACTTTAGTAAATGTGCAATGGCATCCCAGCGAGACAGATCATAGACCGTAACTGGATCAGACGATGTCTTTTAAACTCACACAAATCTGAGCTATGCTACCACCTCATTCATTTCCTAGGTCACGACCTTGTCATTTTTGACTCTAAACTTGTATTCTTACCGTAAACAGGAAAGTGTTAAACTTTACTCAAGGAATATGGTATGGAACTCCAATCAGTGGACCCATATTAAGAAAAAATAAATTAAACATTTTTCTTAAACCTTGGCTCTAAATCAAAAGATAGGATGAAAAATTTATACTTGTCTGTTTTAAGTTAAAATAAATGATTAAAGGTTTGTATGTTTTATTTTGTTATGATTCCTTGCTTTGAAAGAGTTTTGATCAAGGAACTAAAGATGGGTCCTGGTTGTACTGGATTTTATTTGGGGCCATATCATATGAAGGTGTACATTTAACTTTTATAATCAAACAATGTAGAAGAGAAGTGGGAACGAACAGAATGGGGTAATAGTAGATTCTTCCCTTCCTCGGCACGTTCATTTTAGAGCTATGCTCATTGAGTGGAATAGTTTAAATTACGGTTACATAATTTATTTTTCCTCTTGGGCTCATGCTTACTCTTATTCTGTCTCTTTTGCTGAGATCATAGAGTTAAATTCACATGAAGTGCACATTTACACTTTATTGTTATCTCCTTTTCACAGATGAAGGAATGAAGCTTAGAGCAGTTGAGAAACTTGTAAGGTACTTGAAGCTTTAACAACTAAGGAGAGCATTTTGAAAGGAAGCCCGAGGAATGTTTAGGCCTGTGACTGGGGATAGGAGAGCTGTCTCCCTCCCTGTTTCTTATCCATTATCACCCAACTGTTTGCTCAAAGTCAAAACATACTTGTCATTCTTTTTTTTTTTTCTTTTTTTTGCGGTACGCGGGCCTCTCACTGTTGTGGCCTCTCCCGTTGCGGAGCACAGGCTCCGGACGCGCAGGCTCACCGGCCATGGCTCACGGGCCCAGCCACTCCGAGGCATGTGGGATCTTCCCGGACCGGGGCACGAACCCGTGTCTCCTGCATCAGCAAGAGGACTCTCAACCACTGCGCCACCAGGGAAGCCCACCCTAGTTATATAATATTAACTTATATTTAATCTCACAATTTCTCCTTGCAGTAAGTGCTACTGTTTTTCTCATTTTAAAAACAAGAGAACTAAAGCACACACAGAGATTAGAGGCAAAGATGACAAACAACATCCCACTTGATTTTCCTACCTTAGTTTTGTTTTCTCCAATTCACTTTCCACAACACAACTAGATAGTTCTAAAATAAAAATCTTACTGTGTTGCTCAAGGAATCAAAATCTTTTCCTCTCTTTCTGGCCTCTTGCTGCCACTTTGAGCCCATATTCTGTACCCCTTTCCCATGGGACCTTACCTACGTAAGAATAGTAACTGATAGAAAATTAATGGTGGAAGTTGAGTACCATAGCAGGTTAGGGGGAGGGCTATCTTTGGACCAGCACCTTCTTGGTGCCTTCAGCAGACTGTATGTTCCAAAGATGACTGCAACAAAATCTCTCCCCTCACATGATCTTGCAATGTGACACTGAGAGGTAGGGTCTATGTTCCCTTCTCTTGAATCTGGGTGGGCTCATGACTTTGGTCACTATGACATTATGGGACTTCCAATGCTAGGTCATAAAAGGTGATGCAGCTTCCATTGATCATTGGAATAATTGCTTTGTAGCTCTAAGCTTCTGTGTAAGTAATCAAAATGACTTGAGGCCATTGTGCTATGAGGAAGTGCAAAGTAGCTCAAGGGGAGAGACCACACAGAGAAGCCTGGATACTACTGAGGACAGAGGTGCCTGGCTAGCCACCAGCTGTTCCAGCACCAGCCGTCATATGACTGTAACTGCATGAGTGACTTGGAGCCAGAATCAGCCAGCGAAGGCCCTCCCGGATGATGACCAGAGATAATCAAATGATTATTGCTGTTTTAGCCACTAAGCTTTGGGACAATTTGTCATGCAGCCATATATAACTGGAACTGTGTCCTTCAATTCACACCACTTGAGAGTGTGGCTATATGCATGAGGAGAACACTCTAAGTGTTTTGATCCCTGGTTTGTGCTGGGAAAGGGGGTTCCATGTTTGAGGATGGGTTGAAGCAACTCCAAAAGGTGAGTGGCTGAGACAATTTTGTGCACTTGAATTATGCTTCTTTCTGAAATTTCAGCATATTGGAGTGTCACAGGAGACGAAATACACATTTTGTCAGTTGATTACCTGGTGGCTGTCTCCTGCTTCCATTAGGTGGCTTGGCAGGGAGCTCACTCATCAGAAGGGGACAAGGTCACCAGATGTACTTGCCCTGACCCCTAGCCTAGAAGTTCCCTTGTTAGCTAGTCCATGGGTGTTCTCTGCTCTCCTCCCAGCTTCTGGCATCTGCTTTCTGGCAACACTGGGGTGCAGATTCCTTTCTGGAGCGTTTTCTGCGGTGCATCCACTGTATTGGGCTGACTGAACTCTCTGGGAGCTCGAGGAACTATAGGCGCTCTGTTGCTGTTCTGCTTGTATGTTTTTCTCAATAAATCTCATTTTAACATTATTCTATGTGTCACTACTGGTAACTTACACTGTTTGTGCCTGTTATACAGCAAGTAAGGTCAACAGCCAACCTATTCTATGGATTTAGCCAGTCCAAGCTGAATCAATAGAGACAGAACAGGAAGTCTCCTTCATAGTTAACTACGAGAATATTTCAACAAAAACATCTCACTGGATGCCTGTCTCTGTGCCTGATATTTCACCATTAGAGATTTATCCAATCAAGATTTTTTGAGTGCCCTTTATATGCTGGACTCTGTGCTAGTTATTGGAGATATAAAGTTTTCAAGGATTCTAGAGTTTAGAGAGGGAGACAGACAAGGGGGGCTGGCAACTGCAGTTCAGGATGATACGAACTAGGGCAGGACTATGCCTGGAGCATCATGGGAGGAAACAGATCTGGGGGGAGGTCAGGGATGGCTGAGGTGGGAGTAATGTCAGGGCTGAGATCTGAAGATGAAGTTGGCCAGGTGAAGGGGAGGAAAAGTGAGAGAAACTGAAGTGGAACTGAAAAACCATTTTCTGCTTCTGGAGATTGAGGGGACAAAAGAATGGGGAGGAAAGCTGCAGGAGGGGCAGGAGAGGTTGCAGAGGACAAGGAAAGCATTAAAGCTGTGCATGGGAGTTGGACTCTATTTTGAGGGCAATAAGAAGCTACTCATTGTTCTTAGGTAGAGGAGGGACGGGATGAGATTTGTCTTTTAGGAGTATCAGCTTGGCTGTAATGTAGAGTAGATTGGAAGGGACTGTGGTGAGAGGTGCATTCAGGTGAGAGATGCTGGCGGCCTCAGTGGGGATAGTGGCCCTGAGATGCAAAAAAGTGGATACTTTTCAATGTGACCTCAGAATATTTTTCCATCCTTATCCTCCATAATTCCCAGGCCTCCACCCCAAACACTCTGTTGCACCCTACTAGTCTTTGAATACATCAGCTCTTGCTTCTCTCATGCTCTGTGTCTGTGTGCACATGTCTCTATCTGCCTGCATGTGTACACACAAACCCATCACTGAAGGTCAATGGTTATGTAAGATGTTAACATCAGGGGAAGCTGGATCAAGGGTGTGTGGGAATTCTCTGTACTCTCTTTGCAACTTTTTTGTAAATCTAAAATTATACCATAATAAAGAGGTTTTTTTTTTTTTTTAAATATTTATCAGCTCTTCAGCAGGATTAGGCACCTAGAATTTTTTTCCCGTCACAGTTTTCCCGTCTGTAATGTCCTTTGTCTTCTTTTGTCTTCTTCTACATTAGGTAAACTCGTACTCAGCCTTCAAGACCCATCTCCTCTCTATCTTCCCTGACTTCCCCAGGAAATATTATTTCTTCCTTGATACTTCCATAGATCTGTATCCTTTCTTCCATTATATGTCCTGTATGTTTCTGTTTTCAGCTTCACATCTACTCTTTTACAACTTTACATTTCAGCTTCACATCTACTCTTTCCATCCTCTCCACCCTGCTAGTTGCCTGAGCAGCTAGTTGCCTGAGTTGCCATTTCTTGATCTCTGGCTTCTGATCAGGTTTGGACATTATCAGGAGAAGAGAGGGAAAAAGGAGAATAAATGTGGGCACTTTATTCCCCTAGTTTCCTTTCTGTGGATTTACTCTGGGCTGGTTGCTTCCCACAGCAAAGGTTGATATTCTGGTAAATGGTTAACAACCAGCCTGGGGGTTGAGGAAGCCCTGACTTGTAGTGTTTGCCCACTTCTGTGGTGTAAATAGTCCCACCACGGCCGATTTCAAGCAAACAATGTACCTTATGCAATGTGGAGCTGGAAAGAAATGTACACTGTCAGTTCTCTGGAACTGGCTTGAGCAAGCGCCCACACCCCGCTGTTGCATTCTTTCCTTCCAGGAAGTTGTATCTGCTCCTCCTCTAGTCCGTCAGACCCAGAACAGGGGCTGTGTCCCACAGTTTTCAGCCCTGGGACACTGCACTACCTCCTGTGGTTTTCCTCACTATACCCATACTTTGGAAATAGTCCCTTTATTAGACCCTCTTCAAATTATCCAATTTGAGATACCATCTGTTTCCTGATGAGATCCCAATTGATTCACCAAGTTATACTGTGTGGAAATGAGTCATTTAGAAATCTTTTCTCCTCCTGTATTATAAATACCTATAGTGCAGGGATCATGATTAATTTCTGTATCTCCAACAACTAGCCAGTGGAGAGGGTGGGAAGGACAAGAAGGAACTAAGTTTTGTTGAGTATCTACTATGCACTATCTATTCTATCAAATTCTTTAGAAATGTTCTCTCTTTAATCTTAACAAATGAAATTAATTCTATGCACTACCATCCTAGCATTTACAGACAAGGAAATTGAGGCTCAGAAAGGTTAAGTAACTGTTTCAAAGTTACACAGTTAGGAAGTAGCTGAATTGGGATTTGAACCTGAGTGTCTGGCTCTAAAACCTATTCTTTTCACACTATTGCCTCAATTTATTTTTAGCAGATGAATGGATGTTTTTGTCAATGGAAAAGATAGAGTGAATGCCATTCGCAATGCCTGATAAGAGGAATCTTCAAGTGGGAGGGAGATGGCAATTGGCTTCCTTCCGTTCCTAGGAACGAAGTTTCTAGCAGTCTAATAGTTTATGAAATGTAAACTGTCCATGTGTAAGCATTCCCTTTGAACAGGGTATTTTAGAGAACAAAGAGCAATTCATATATTAGTTGTAAATCTGGCAGATATTTTCATTAGTAGCTTAACAATTCGATATCTTACAATAGTGCTGGGCAACTTGCTCCTTAAGGTCTAAAATGAGCTTCATACTCTGAGAAGAGGAAGACCATGTCTGTTTAATTTTGACTTAAATAGTGGGGGGAAACTGCAAACATGATCAATTCAAGAGAAATTTTATGAAAGAAAATACTTAGATCATCCTAACCTCTCAAATCTTGTGCTGTAATCTTTCCATCTAGAAGATACTGGTGACTTTAGTCAAGCCTTGGAAAGATCTGTGGGAGGGCTGCTTTAAAGAAACAGCTGTAATATATTTCTACTCTCTTAAAAGGGCTGATAGCAACTAGTATTTTCTTTTAATAATGAAAAACATTTGCTGGAAAAATTGAAGCTTGTTTTGGCAATTTCAGCCTAAGATACCATGAAAAGGAACCCAGTAGATCTAATGGACCCGTTAGAAACCTGAGTGAGAAAATCTGAGTCTTGCTCTGGCTTGGCCACTTGCCTAGTTTTATAATTATAGTTTAGTCACTTAAATGTTCTGTACCTCAGTCTCTTTATACGTGAACTGGGTAGTTAGATTAGATGTAGACTAAATTATCTTCCTAACTCAAACAAATTTATAAAATGCTTAAGAAATTTTTGTTTTAGTAAAGCCATTACAATTTTTCTACATCTATTAGCTACCAGGTTTATTCCAATTTTATTATTTTTTGTTATAGTAATGATTTCATTATTGAGTCATTTCCCCCTAATTATCTATCATCTATTTACCATCTACCTATATATCTATAACCACTAAGAAGAAAAGCTGCTCAATCTCCAATATGAGGGTAAAAAAATAAACCAATCCTTACATTATAGCTCTGTGTAGCCTTCTATTCCCTAACATATATTTTGTATCTGTGCGTGTGTGTGCACATTTGTATACACACACACACAGATACACACACACAGAGTTGTGTCCTGGTAAATGTTTATCAATCAGCTCTCCTGGGAAAAAAATAAGCTCTGATTTATAGGATTTACCGGTTTCTGTGGTGTAACTGTTCACACGATAGCCAATTTCAAGTTATCCGTAGTAAGTTGCTGAATGTGGAGGTGAGAAAAGCTCTACAAAATTGGCTCTTGCAGGCTGGTCCAAGCTGGCTCCAGCGCTCCTCTGACTGTAAGCAGTCTGTGGGGTGCTAACTGCTCTCTACCTATTATAACATATACTTTGAGAACTCAATACTAAACTTAAAACTAACCTATACAAAGCTTGTGTTTTTTCTTTGATTTCTGTTCATTGTGATCTTTACCTTAAATTACTCTTAATAGCTCTCTCCCTCACCCTCATACCAAATGTGCAACATACAAGCACATATATGCATACACACCCAAATTCTGTTAAGTTTTTTTGATGATGTTTATGCATTATGTAATAACGCGTAAGTAGACAACATTAACATATTGTGCAATTTTTTTTCTTCCGAAGTCATCTATCCTTTCAAATTTAAACTTAAAAGAGCTTCCTTAAAAAAATCTGTATTTCTAAATGGTTCTAAGCTTTTAAGTCCTTCCTAACGTATGTGTCTGTATTTGTACCCAAGATTTTCAATGATTAGTTATTTCTCAAAGGAGTTAGGGCTGGAAACACCCCCAGCTATTAGATCATCAAGTCTGGGAATGCTATAAATTTGATATACTCAGAAATCCAAAAAGCTTCACACAGTAATTTGGTATTTAGTCAATCACAGAAAGTCTACAATGCGTTGACTGTTGACTGAATGATGAGCATCAAACATAGAGTGTAATTAACACAGACAGAAGCTTACTGCCAACAACAGTTTGAAACAATTTTAGTTCTCTCTTTCCTGCCAACTTTGATATGTAAAGAACCCTTCATAGCATGATTGAGAAAATTTGTTTTTGCGTGGGGCATTCAGATTGCACTCCCCAGAGCCTCCAGAATAGTGGCTTTCACAGGGTGGGAACTTAACGGGTATTTGTTTGATTGAACCAGATCTATATTTTTAAAATTGATCCTCTGACACCACAATTCTTGTTAGTAAATTCTCATTGAATTTCATGAACCAGTAGTAACCTATTCTCAGTGCTCTTATGTAGTAAGTGAGCCTTTGCTAAGCTAGAGAACATTTTCCAAAGGAGAAAAGACAGTGATGGATACAGATCTTATTCAGTCCAAGGAAAACTTTTACAAAAATTGTTATTGGGAATTTGAAGTGTGTGCTGATCCAAGAACTGATCTGTGCTGATCAAATGTGCAAAAAGGAATATCACCTCCAAGTTACCCATTAATAATTTATCTGCTAAAACTGGAACCATGTTTGCCTTGATGCTTTGCTGAGTCCTGGGCAATCAGCTTGAATTTTGAGCTGAGAGCTAGTTGTGACTGGACTTGGAAAAGGGTATATGCCTGACTGAGCTGCAGGTATCGACGTGTGTGTGTATGTGTGTGTGTGTGTGTGTGTGTGTGTGTGTGTGTGAGAGAGAGAGAGAGAGAGAGAGAGAGAGAGAGAGAGAGAGTTCAAACATTAAAAATGTGTATCATTTATCCACATTGATAGACATAATTGTCAGAACATAACAATTATCTGTAGCCCTTGATTGTCTTTAGGCTACAGTTCAAGTCCAGGAGCTGCCTCACCTCTTGCCACTTCCTTCCTTCTACCCACAAATCAGTCATGCTGAACTACTTGCAGATCCTCAAGGCAGTCAGGCTTCTGACACCTCTGTGCCACATAGAATGCCCTATCAAGCAGTAGCTGCCTCTTACCATCCTGACACTTTCCCTCCACCCTTAACTCAGCTTGTTTACTCCTTTAAATCCTTCTAAACCCATTTCAGACATCTTTTCCTCAGGATGTCACCCTACTCTGCATCGAGTGCCCATCTTTCAGGGTTGATTGCATTCAGTAATGCATATATCAGTGTCTATCACACTGCCTGTCTGTCTCTCCTGCAGACTGTATGTTCTTGAGGAAGAGATTGATACTTATTTCCAGGACCTAGCACAGCCTTTGCAAATAGCATGTACTCTTTAATGTTGAGTATTCCAATATACAAATAACTAAAATTAATAAACAAATGCTAGACCAGTTGAGTATTCATCTATTCAGTCTTGGACTGCTTTTGTTAATCAGGATTTTTTATTGTAACAGAAACACAACTCAAAGTCACTTAAAGAAAACCAGGAATTTACCATTTCAAATAACTGAGATTCCAAAAAGTGGTGTTAACGATGTGCATATTGGATTCAGGTCTCAGATGATGTCATTAGAAATTTCTCTCTTCCCATGTCTATTTCTTTTTTCCTCTGGGGTGTTTTATCTAGCAAGCTCTCTCCGTTGGAAAAGATGGTCCTCATACCTCTAGGTTTACATAGCTTAATACAGCTCACCGTTTCAGAAGGATACTGAGTACTTACACCAATCCACCAAAAATGACTATGCTTGGCTCTTTGGGTTCCACATTCACTCCTGGACCAAATTTTACCGAGTCTGAGCTCTTACTGCTCACCACATGACAGGCCAATAAATCAAGAGATGAGGTGTTAGGGCAAGCAATAACGACTTTATTAGGAAAGACAGCAGACGGAGAAGATCATGGACTAGTGTCCCAAAGAACCATCTTACCCAAGTTAGAATTCAGGCTTCTTTTATACTAAAAGGAGAGGGACTGTGGCTGGTTGTTACAAACTTCTTGGTGCCAGCCAGACCCTGGAGGGGATGTGATAATCCTTTGTTCTTGTAGTTGTCCCACTAGATCTGGTCACAATATTCCTGCAAACCTCCAACAAGACAAATGTTATTCTTTTTATCTCTATCTGAATGAAAAGTATTTTACTTTTTTTTTTTTTTGCGGTATGCGGGCCTCTCACTGTTGTGGCCTCTCCCGTTGTGGAGCACAGGCTCCGGATGCACAGACTCAGTGGCCATGGCTCACGGGTCCAGCTGCTCCGCGGCATGTGGGATCTTCCCGGACTGGGGCACGGACCCGTGTACCCCTGCGTTGGCAGGTGGACTCTCAATCACTGCACCACCAGGGAAGCCCAAAAAGTATTATACTTTTAAAGGTCAAGCCTGGGAGTTAGAGCCTTGAGAATGGGCTATTGTGTATATTTCAGGCTCTAGGCCACATTCTTTTACGGAGGTGCAGAGCCAGCATGACTAAGCACAGGCAACAGAACACAAAGGTTAGAGCTAAAGGAACACATCCAGTATGTCAGGTTTGTTCTTCTCTGTTACACAACCACTGTGCCCAGGGTGATAGGGCATTGTGACTGGTCGTATGCTTAGGTCATCTGCAAGCTCCTGTGGAAGGTAGGACTCCTTGACAAAGGAAATGATATGGGAAGTCAAAAATATAACAGGTATGTCTGCACTGTGGTTGATTTTGCAGTATGATCAACCAATATGTATTTTTAAAAGTCGCCATGGGTCCAGGCTAATTTAACTACTTCATACGTCTTTTCTAGGCCCACTGAGACGCACCAAGACTGACAGAAAAGGAATGTCTGAAGGATGCTCGGTTTTCAAGCACTTAGATGCTGGGCTTAAGTGTATAATCCTGTGCCTGTACCTTGCTTCTTACTACTTCCTTTTATTTATTGCTTTTGAAAAAAAAAAACTTTTTATTTTAGAATAACTTTTGATTTACAAACAAGTTGCACAGATAGCATAGGGAGTTCTCATCTACCCTATCACCCAGTTTTCCCTACTATTAACATCTTACATTACTATGGTACATTTATCACAACTAAGGAACCAGACTGGTATGTTAGTATTAACTAATGTTCACAGTTTATTTGGCCTCCACTAATTTTTCTGTGGCCTCTCCCATTGCAGAGCACAGGCTCCAGATGCGCAGGCTCAGCGGCCATGGCTCATGGGCCCAGCCGCTCCGCGGCATGTGGGATCTTCCCGGTCCAGGGCATGAACCCGTGTCCCCTGCATCGGCAGGCGGACTCTCAACCACTGCGCCACCAGGGAAGCCCGGGAAGCCCCCTGGCCTCCACTAATTTTTCCTTAACATACGTTTTCTGTTCTAGGATACCATTCAAAGTACCACATTCTATTTAGTCATCATGTCTTTTTGGCCCCCTCCTTTGATAGTTTCTCAGGCTTTCCTTAGTTTTGATGACCTTGGCAGTTTTGAGGAGTGCTGGTCAGGTATTCTGCAAAATGTGCCTCAATTTGGGGTTTTCTGATATTTTTCTCATGGTTAGACTGGGGTAATAGATTTTGGGGAGGAAGACCTCAGAGTTAAAGTGCCATTCTTGTCACATAATATCAAAGGTAAATACTATCAACATGATTTATCACTGTGGATATTAACTTGATCACCTGGCTGAGGTAGTGTTTGCCAGTAAAGTTATTTTTTCTCCCCCTTCTTACACTCTATTTGGAAGTATGCCACTAAGCACAGGTCACACAAGTTGGGTGTTAAACTTTACTTTTTTGAGTGGAGGAGTACCTACTTAAATTACTTGGAAGTCTTCTGTGTGGGAGATTTGTCTCTTCTCCATTTATTTATTTACTCAATCATTTTTTAAATGTTAACATGAACCCATGGATATTTATTTTGTTTTGGGTTATAAGCCAGTACTACATTACTTTGTTCTTTAAACTGTTCCAACTTTAACAGTTGGGAGCTCTTTCAGTTGGCTTCTCTGTCCCTTCACTATGCTCCCGTCCTTTTGTTTCTTAAGCACTTCTTTACTTCTGGCTTTACAGGATACTCCATTCTCATTTTGTAAATTCTGTCCCAGTCCTAGAATCATTCATTTCTCTAAGGAGCCCTGCTTTCTTTCACTGGAGAATGGTATTAGAAACCGAGATCTGGGAGTTGGTTGTGCTCATTGATACTGGGTATCATTACTTCTATGCCCTCTTGATGGGTAGAGCTAGGAAATATATGCATGTATGCTCATTTCACTGCTTCCTTTTAGTTTCCTTTGTTATTGATTTTTTCTCTTTCATCTAGGCATGCCTTCACCTTGTCCCACAGTTTGATTCATAATTTGTTTTCTCCTGACTTCCAAATTTGGCTCTATTTCTTAGTTATCCTTTTATTAAATTTTCTCCTTGATTCAGTGATTATAATGTAAGAAGTAATGTGTTCAGCTTGACCCAGCTCTTGAAATGTCTACTCCTCTGCTCTGTCCTTGCAGACTACATGTTCTTCCCAGGACTTACTGGTGACACCAAGATGCTATAGGACAAATAGACAAGGTTTTCTTTCAGGACTCTGTTTTGAGAAGCTTTTACTGTAATTATATAACTCTGTGTGAAAAAATATATATTCTGTCTGAATATCCATTTTCAATATTCAACAAAGTAATAAAGTAAATGTCTTGTGCCAGAAAGTTGGATCAGGTTATAAAAATTTCTAGAATTCTGCTACTGCAAGGGTATAAAACATTCTCTGAAAATTATAGTGTTATTGGGAAGGAGGATGAGTTTTTTGAAGACAGGTATAAGGTAGACCATCTCAGGGTTAGAAATGGGTATAAGTAATTTTCTGATGATGCTTTTTATTCCTTTATTATATTTTTATTTTTAGCTGAATATATTTGACATATAACATTGTACAAATTTAAGGTTTAAATCTTTCTTTTTTTTCCTTCCTTCTTTCCCCCCTTTAATTTTTGTTTTCTGCTACGAGTAGGGAAAAAGAATTTATGAAAGACTTGAGGGGAATATAAAACACCAAACCATGGTAAACAATGTGTGAGGAAGAAAGTGAGATTTATTCCCTGAGAAACTGGATAGAAGGTAAACCCTTGAAGACTGAAGGAGTTAGCAGTTGCCTTATGTATTGAGGTGCTCCTATGTTGGGTGCATATATATTTATAATTGTTATATCTTCTTCTTGGATTGATCCCTTGATTGTTATGTAGTGTCCTTCTTTGTCTCTTGTCACATTCTTTATTTTAAAGTCTATTTTACCTGATATGAGTATTGCTATTCCAGCTTTCTTTTGATTTCCATTTGCATGGAATACCTTTTTCCATCCCCTCACTTTCAGTCTGTATGTGTCCCTAGGTCTGAAGTGGGTCTTTTGTAGACAGCATATATATGGGTCTTGTTTTTGTATCCATTCAGTGAACCTGTGTCTTTTGGTTGGAATATTTAATCCATTCACGTTTAAGGTAATTATCGATATGTATGTTCCTATGACCATTTTCTTAATTGTTTTGGGTTTGTTTTTGTGGGTCCTTTTCTTCTCTTGTGTTTCTCACTTAGAGGAGTTCCTTTAGCATTTGTTGTAGAGCTGGTTTGGTGGTGCTGAATTCTCTTAGCTTTTGCTTGTCTGTAAAGCTTTTGATTTCTCCATCGAATCTGAATGAGATCCTTGCTGGATAGAGTAATCTTGGTTGTAGTTTCTTCCCTTTCATCACTTTAAGTATATCATGCCAGTCCCTTCTGGCTTGTAGAGTTTCTGCTGAGAAATCAGCTGTTAACCTTATGGGAGTTCCATTGTATGTTATTTGTCATTTTTCCCTTGCTGCTTTCAATAATTTTTCTTTGCCTTTAATTTTTGCCAATTTGATTAATATGTGTCTCAGCATGTTTCTCATTGGGTTTATCCTGTATGGGACTCACTGCGCTTCCTGGACTTGGGTGACTATTTCCTTTCCCATGTTAGGGAACTTTTCGATTATAATCTCTTCAAATATTTTCTCTGACTCTTTCTCTCTCTCTTCTCCTTCTGGGACCCCTATAATGCGAATGTTGTTGCATTTAATATTGTCCCAGAGGTCTCTTAGACTGTCTTCATTCCTTTTCATTCTTTTTTCTTTATTTTGTTCTGCAGCAGTGAATTCCACCATTCTGTCTTCCAGGTCACTTACCCGTTCTTCTGCCTCAGTAATTCTGCTATTGATTCCTTCTAGTGTATTTTTCATTTCAGTTATTGTATTGTTCATCTCTGTTTGTTTGTTCTTTAATTCTTCTAGGTCTTTGTTAAACATTTCTTGCATCTTCTCGATCTTTGCCTCCATTCTTTTTCCTAGGTCCTGGATCATCTTCACTATCATTATTCTGAATTCTTTTTCTGGAAGGTTGCCTATCTCCACTTCATTTAGTTGTTTTTCTGGGGTTTTATCTTGATCCTTCATCTGGTACATAGCCCTCTGCCTTTTCATCTTGTCTGTCTTTCTGTGAATGTGGTTTTTGTTCCACAGGCTGCAGGATTGTAGTTCTTGCTTCTGCTGTCTGCCCTCTGGTGGATGAGGCTATCTAAGGGCTTGTGTAAGTTTCCTGATGGGAGGGACTGGTGGTGGGTAGAGCTGACTGTTGCTCTGGTGGGCAGAGCTCAGTAAAATTTTCATCCGCTTGACTGCTGATGGGTGGGGCTGGGTTCCCTTCCTGTTGGTTTTTGGCCTGAGGCAACCCAACACTGGAGCCTACCTGGGCTCTTTGGTGGAACCAATGACAGACACCGGGAGGCCTCACACCAAGGAGCACCCCTCAGAACCTCTGCCACCAGTGTTTTCGTCCCCATGGTGAACCACAGCCACCCCCGCCTCTGCAAGAGACCCTCCAACACTAGCAGGTAGGTCTGGCTCAGTCTCCCCTGGGGTCATTGCTCCTTCCACTGGGTCCCGATGCGCACATTACTTTGTGTGTGCCCTCCAAGAATGGAGTCTCTGTTTCCTACCAGTCCTGTTGAAATCCTGCAATCTTATCTCACTAGGCTTCAAAGTCTGATTCTCTGGGAAGTCCTCCTCCCATTGCCAAACCCCCAGGTTGGGAAGCCTGACGTGGGGCTCAGAGCCTTCACTCCAGTTGGTGGACTTCTGTGGTACAAGTGTTCTCCAGTCTGTGAGTCACCCACCCAGCAGTTATGGGATTTGATTTTACTCTGATTGCATCCCTAATACCATCTCATTGTGGCTCCTCCTTTGTCTTTAGATGTGGGGTACCCTTTCTGGTGAGCTCCAGTGTCCTCCTGTTGATGATTGTCCAGCAGCTAGCTGTGACTCTGGTGTTCTCAGAAGAGGGAGTGAGAGCACGTCCTTCTACTCCGCCATCTTGGTTCCTTATCAGAAATAAACATTTATTTCTTAAAATAAGTGTAAAATTAGTAAACATCAGTATTTATTTATACTGATATTGCTACATTTCCTCAAACTTTTTTTTTTCTAGAAAAGATATAACTAGAACATGGTTTTTACTCTCATTTATTATTCTTGGTGAAGGCTGGTTTATTTCAGACATTCATTAACTCACTCAGTCATCAGTCATTTATTGAAGAGGAATGAGCCAGACATCATTCAAGGTTTTGAGGGTATAGTTTTATGTCAGTTACAGTCCTTATCAACCACCCTTTGAGTCCAAATTTTGGGAATCTAAAGGAGACCACCGTGTAAGGAGTAAAGTGTTATAGGTGCTATCATAGAGGTAAGTATGAGGTACACAGTTTGTGAAAAGGAGAAAGATGAATCACTTCTATTTTGGCAGCTCCTGCATCGCAGGCACAGTGCTTGAGAAAGAAACCAAAAGCTACTCCAGCAAATTGTGTAAACCCAAAGCCATAAAAAACACAGGAAAAGGAGGCTGGAGTGCTCTTTCTCCCCTTGCACTCACTCTCATCCTCCCTCCTTCATGCTCATTCTGCTTCTTACCCTCAGAGCAGAGGTCAGGGGTTTCAAATTTAGAAATATTAGCACCATTGAACACTTTATAAATTCTCCTCAAGGGAATGTGTTTAGATTTCATGATTGGGGAATAAAAACTGATAGGATTCTAGGATTTAAGATGAACAGAGTGTGAGGGATGGGGATGGAGAGGAGGTATGCAGGAAAGAGAAAAATGACGAGGAATGAGTCCAAAATGATCCAAATTATCAGGCCTCGTGAGTGGGAATGAATGAATGTCAAATGAAATCAACAGATACAAGAGTATAGCAGTCATTCAATGCAGGTTGTAATAGCCAGACAGCATGAGTTCAAATCCCTGCATAAGTTGCTTAACTCCTTTGTCCCCCACCATGTACTCAGCCTGCCTTTTTTTTTTCTAAATAAATTTATTTATTTAATTTAATTTATTTTACTTTTGACTACATTGGGTGTTTGTTGCTGCGCCCGGGCTTTTCTCTGGTTGTGACGAGCGGGGACTACTCTTTGTTGCGGTGCACAGGCTTCTCATTGCGGTGGGTTCTCTTGTTGTGGAGCACAGGCTCTAGGCACATGGGCTTCAGTAGTTGTGGCATGCAGGCTCAGTAGTTGCGGCTCACGGGCTAGAGCACAGGCTCAGTAGTTATGGCGCATGGGTTTAGTTGCTCTGCGGCATGTGGGATCTTCCCGGACCAGAGATCGAACCTGTGTCCCCTGCATTGGCAGGCGGATTCTTAACCACTGTGCCACCAGGGAAGCCCTCAGCCTGCCTTTTGTCTGTGAAAAAACTTTAGCCAAACAATACGTTTAATCAGAGAAGTGAGAAAATGCAGAAACAGAGGAAAACAGTCAAACAAGACCAAATAAGAATAGATTAGTCATTAAGCAAAGTGAAGGACATTTTGTTCCTCTTCAAGGGCTATAGATAATATTCTGAGCCATATCCTTTGAGCTATCTGATAGACACTGAAACCCCCACCAGGTGGAAGAAGTTAACTACATGATGACCAGACTGCAGCCATGACATAAGCTGCCACAATTCTGAGAGCTGCCCTCAAAGAAATGGGAAAAATCAACCCCAGAACTAAAAACAATCAAGATGATGCTGATCAGACCACGGCACGAATAATTTCAAGAAGACTGTCAGAGCTGACTGTGCTGTTTCTACATGTAGCCCCCTCCCTCCGTCTATAAAAGCTCTTGCCCACTGATCGCCAGTGGGGAGAGTCGGCCTTTGTACAGAAGTCTGCCCCTGCCCACACCCCAACCATTGCTGGCCTCCGATATAAAGCAAACTTTCCTTTCCACCAACCTTGCCTCTTTATTGGCTTCAGAGTGGTGAGCAACCAGACCCCCACTTTCAGTAACACTTCTATTTCCTTATCTGTATGGTGGGAAGGGTAATTGCTGTACTCACTTTGTGTGAGGATTATATGAGTAAATACATATAAGATCCTTAGAACAAATAGTGCAGGGCACACAGTCAGTGCTGTATAGTTAAGTGTTTGCAATTGTTAAAATTTATGTGTTGAGTCTTCTGGGTGCAAGATGCTCTACTAATACTAGGAAGTACAAAAGATCTTCTGGTAGCATTCCTTCCACCATCTTTATTAGCATGTGCTTCTAAATCCTTTCTACCCCAGCACTTCTTCACACGCCCATTTTTTGCTCTCCTTTTAAGGAAATAATACACCTCTTCTTATAGGTATGCATTTTCTGTTAGGTATTATATCTAGCTGTTCATTAAACCAGGAAGTATATGTAACTTTGGGAAAACATTGACTTGGAGTGGAAACATCATCTAAGGCAAAAGTGCTTGGATAATGAAGAACCTGATTAACTTTGCCCAGAAGGGAGTGAAATATTTATCTGCCATTTTCCAACAGCAATATCTTCAGATGCTCTGAGGGTCTTTAATTACTATTTCCAATTGTTAAAACTATCAAAAGTACACATAAAAACAGCCATTTAGACTCTAATATAAACAGATCAGCCATGATGCAGCATTTAAAAAAATTGAGGTATTTTAATTGAACATACCATTTGAAAATAACAAAAAAATGTTCACAATTTAGTCAAAAAAGAGCCATTCATCAGTTCTTTGAATTTATAAACTGGGGTTGAAAGTCCAGCACTGTTTGCAGGCCTAGTGTTCTAGTTGTGGGTCTGTGGGCCCATCAATTACCTTCTTTTTCTTTAGTGGTAAAGAATCAGAAAGGTAAAATTATCATGTTTCTACTTTGCAGAAATACTATGAGGTTAAGTTAAAGAATCCTTTTGAAACTCTCTGAGACCTCAAGTGTCAATAACTTTCAAAATAAAACTAATATTTGAGTTAGTAATTAAAAATGTGCTCTGTGAGCTATATACTTAAGACCTACATCTGCTAAAGAGAGAATCAAGAAAATCATTTTAACTTTAAGTAAAAATTGATACCTTTTAAAAGTTCAAAAATAGAAATTTTGACTGGTCATAATTCTAAACTAGTAGCTAAAAAGATGTTTGGGCATCTAAATGAACTACAAGGAATGCCTGCATTTTAAAAGATTTTCATGTTATCAAGAAGCCGTAAAAAGAAACACCAACATAAAATCTTCTCCTCTCTCTCCATTTGCCTGGATTAGTTTTAAGGTACAATATTTAAAAAATTAGATATATGCATTAGGAAATTTCACTGACGTTTACTATCCCTGAACATTCCTTACTTCTTAAAAAGAGTTTCAATGGGGTTAATTTCTAAATTAATTCAGGCATTTGAGGGCAGTTGGGCCTTCTGTGCTTGAATAATTAAGTGACTACTATTAAAGGAAAGGCTACACATTAGTAACTTGGAGGAACCAGAGCGGATGAAACACTTTTCAGAACCTGCATGACAATTTTGAAAATTAAAGCCAGTTAATAGAAAAAAATGCTAAATCAATGGCCATAAAACTCAATGGGTTTATAGCAGCCTTAACACAGTAGGACTGAATTATCATGTTAATTTAATTTCCATTTCTAAATGAACCAGAAGGCACAATAAAGGTCAATTAACCAGCTACCTTCCCTGTCTTCTTTTTCTTTTACTGCCGGTTTTAAATCACATTCAGCCCCAAAGCACTCACACTGCTCCTGGAAACTCATTAGTTTTTCTTGAAATTAAAACAAAAAAGAAAAAAAAGAAGAAACAAAAACTAACAGCTAACCATGTGCTGAGAACAACCACTGAGAATGTGCTACAATTATGGGGATATATGTATTCAATGAAAAATCTCTTACTCTTGTCAGATCAAAGCTACAAACTTAGTTACATCAAGCCTAGGGAAACACACAAGTTAAAGGTCTCGATGATAGTGTTTACCAAGTGTTCATCTACAGTGAAAAAGCTGTGTGTGCTACTCCTAACATTTATGAGGTGAATAAGGAAGGGAACTCCCATCTGTGCAATGTGGGTCTATTGTTAGTTCAGTGAGAGCCACAAGCTTTGCACAGCCTGCATTTTTCACATCGAAATGTGTCACTATATATTAATAGGCTTTTATTACTTCAAAAAACTAATAGAAAGGGAAAAAAGAAGTCAGTTTCCTCCCCCTCACCAGGAAGAAAATTCAGTCCTTGTTTTTGGTGCAGTTAATTTATTGTTGCAGTGGATTGCCTGTAATTTGATATGTTTATCAAAATCTTCAAATATTCTGGTGCTTTTTAGTGATATAAAGGGCACTAGGTTTGTGAACAAAATATATTTTTATTTTGCCATATTTATAATCATTAAAATTAATTTCTAATTCCAATGTTTGCTATAATTTGAAAACTGATATGGAGATATTGCAAATGATCATAATTTTGATTTCAATAGGAACCTCTTTAAAAGAAAGTAAATAATGGTTCTAAAGTATCTAACACTAAGTATCAGGTAGCTGTCAATAAATGTTAACCTTCGTCCCCTCTCTCCTCTTCAGTTTAAAGTAGAAAAATGAAATCTCCATTATTTAAAATTTATTTGGAATTATTTCTTAGGATTACAGAACTTTAAGAGAACAATGGTCTCAGTACCTTTGCTTATCAAGTTCTTATAACAAATATCCATGGAAATAATCAATAAACAATTTATAATTGGAATATAAAATAATTTTATTCAAATCAAACTGAGAACTATAGCCTGGGAGACAGATTCAAGAAGCACTTGAATTGTGGTCCACTAGACGACAAAATGGAGGAGGCTTGTATAGGCAAAAAGTACAAAATTACATAAGTTCTTTGTCAGGAATTAGAATTGGAGCTGGCAAGAAGTGAGGGTGCTTGTTAAGCAAGGATTGATTGGGGTCCAAAATGGTTGCATAGTTATAAGGTTGCAGTGGCATCTGCCAGCAGATATTTTTTTGAAAATGGCTGGTAGTGACCTTGATTTTGATACAGTTCAGAAAATTCAAGTTCTCGGTGATGAAGGAATGTGTCTGAAACCATATCCACAGTGGCCACTTGGCTCCATTTTGGATGCCTGAGTGACTTGTCAGAACAAAGAACAAACATCAAACCTGACAGGGGTACATTCCTCCAAGGTTTCAAAAGAGGCAGATTAGCATGTACACAGTGAGTCCGCATGACCCTGGTGTCTGAGAAGGAAACCTTGTCTTTGAAGGAGGACTAGCATTGGTGCCATAGGAGGAGGGGGACATTTATCATTATCTTCAAAGTGGACATTCTAAACAATCTGGTAAATGCATTCTCTCTTTAATGATTAAAGCAGATGTATAATGTATGTTAGACAAGTCGTAAGACAGGCTGTTCTAGTTAGCATAATGTTCAAGCCAAATCTTATATAAGCCAGAATGATTTCCCCATACCGCACTATGTGAAAATTTCTTCCATCACAAAGATGTGTGAGTGTAATTTAGATCTGAAGTCTAAGGGTTTTACTACATGACTAATATCTATATATTTTTTCAAATGAAAACATTTAGTTCACCTTTCATTTAATAAAAATCTGCCCCTTTGCCTCTCCTTCACACCTAAGATTATCTATCTATCCCTATCTTCTCTCTCTCTCTCTCTGTATCATTTCTGGAAGCCATAAGTAGGATTTAATGACCTCATGACAGTTTCTGTGAAAAATATATTGTGTGCAGAAATATTAATGTAGAAGTATATATTCACAATGCACAGATTTGACAAATAAATATATAGTCTAGATGTGATTGGTTTTGAGAGACATCGTTTTTCTCTGAAAACTTTTGTAGGCTAGTGACAGAATCTAACCTTTCTTTGAACTGCAACCTATTTAATCCACTTTAAAAAAATTATGTAATAGAATAGAAAAAAAATGAAATTTTGTGACTGAAATTCTTTAAACATCAAATACATTTAAATGATTTTGTTAATTTCATGTGTATAATAAGTAATGCTTTTATGAGATGGAGGAATTTGTGCTGTTTTACTCCTGGTCTTTCTTCAGATTGACATTGGGGTTGCATGCATAAAGCACCCACTTTGTCACCTGTGCAAAGGAGCTCTTCAGTGAATTCTCTCTCTTCCCCTCCCCTCTCTCCCTTTCCCTCTCCTCTCTGCCCCTTCAGAGCTCTCTGTGAGCTCCAGAGTGCCACCTCCACCTTGGAGCAAGTGCAAGCCCAGTGCCCCCTGTGGCCTCTTGCCACTGTTGTTTTCTACAATTGATTAGGACATTCTACTATGGTGGATTCTCAAAAATTATTGCTGATTAACTGAACAATATCATATCATATGATGTCATGATCCTGCCCTCCCCAACCTTTTTTTGAGACTGAAGAGGTCTTTTAAACATTAGGCCATGGTGTCACGAATTATATCACTGAACTGTTGATATGAGATAGTTGTTGGAGTCACTGAAGTCTCTGGACTGAGACTGACCATGTGCAGACAGGGAGCCTAGAGGAGCAGTTTAGGTACCTGGTAGGATAAGAGGAGAAGAAAGAAGAAAAATGGTAGCAGAGGAAGAGGGTAAGAAGAGAATAGGAGGAACCTGGGGCAAGGCATGCCCTTCATGACCACATTCATGGGGCAGAGTTCCCCCTTCCCAGCTGTGCCTGCACACACCACACACACACACACGCACACACACACACACACGCACACACACACACACCCCCTGCTCATGGACCCCTGCCAGCATTAGTGCTGGTACTTACTTGCTATGCCATGATCAGGTCCAAAGATTATTGAGTTTGGAACTTTCTGTCTTGAAGGTTTTAAGGAATTTTCTTCCAGATGAGAGGCTGACTGGTACCTCTCTCTACCCCATATTTCATAACCATGTCACCCAGGAGTTGTCTTATTAGAATCTATGTATGTGTTTTACAGCTCTTCTGCCATCTGGCTGTGTGGTCTGGAAGTCACTTTTCTTTTCTGGGCCCTGGTTTCCTCAGTGGTGAAAGGAGTTTGCCCTTTGATCTTGAAGGAACTTCTGGTTCCAACACTCTGTGTTTCTCTGAGGTCCCATTTCAAGCATGGTGTAAGAATGTAAGGCAGGATCAAAATGTCCCAGCTTGCCCCTTTCCCTTCAGTTTACCTGTCTTGAACAGGTTAATTAATGCAATGAACTGATTTTTCCTAAGAACATTGTGTGTGTGTATGCATACATATACATGTAAACATATAAATACATACACACATATATGTACATGCAAATGTGTAGATATATATTCTACAATAGTTTGAAATTTTAGTAATCGTGTTAAGTGGCTTAGAGGAAGAATTTGGATGTTGTCTAAATAAAAAGAGACAATAAAAGGAGAAAAAAGTCTGTTTTTTGACCTCTAAAATTTTTGGACTGTCAGTTACATTCTTATTATTGAGATGGGTCTAGTGTATGTATAGATGTGTGTTTGTTTTTAGTTTTAGCCTGTTAGGAAAACTGGAGAAAAATGGTGCTCATTACTCACTAGGAAACATCTGTCCATTTTTGTACTACAGTATACATATTTTTAGAGGCAATATTTTATATTACACTTAGACTTCACCAAGCGAACCCAAGACACTGGGAGATGGAGTCTGATGCCTTGTATGAAATGGGCCGGGTGGCTGACTGTCAAAGGAAAACACAAGTTTGGTACATAGCAGGATTTACGTTATCTTATTAAAAATGTGTTTGCCAAGAATGTAGATCGGAAGGGAAATTCTTGGAATTGTTACTTTTTTTTTTTTTTTACCTTTGGAAGGAATGAATAGATATGTGGTATTAATACAGCTTGGGTGTCCTTCCTTCCCATTGCAGAGCTGCTGTCAGGAGAAGACAGCAGCGACTAAGAAAAACAGGCCAGGCCGGCCAGCAGCAGAAGGGCCCTTCCTCACAGGGAGCAGAGCCATTTAGCTCCCTCTGAGCTCCCTCCTGCCCATGAGCAGCCAGAGAGGGGAGGGACACAGGTGACAACTCTGGGCCTAATGGCCCTCTCTCTGTTTTTATTTCTCAGCTGGGGGTTGAATGTTCTCATTTTATGGTCACTTGTCCTTTTCAGCTCTGAGGAAAGAAAGGTTTCTCCCTCCCCCAACTCTATTATATATATTTCTTGTTTTTTTGTTCCATAAAGAAAAGTAAAGCAAAACACTAAGATTATTTCTCTAAGGAGTTTCTTACATTCAGAAAACCATGCACGGATGGAGCTGAGTGCTGTATGAAGGGGTGCAGACCACTCCACTCCTGCCCAGAGTTTGGAGAGGCTGCCTAGGATGCCTGCAGCCTGGGTGTGAGGGAGGTACGAAGACGGCTCAGGTAGGTACAGAAAGATGAGTGTGATGTACCCAAGAAACAAGTAAATAATCCTGAAACCCTCGGATACCTCCCCGGATGTCCATTGTAATCAATGAAAGAGTAGTTGGTTGACACCCCCATTCTTCTCTCCACTCACTCATCTGTCCAAGGATCTACTGAATCAATATGCACTGATGAAATAACCCCATTTTTCAGGTTAGAAAACTGAGACTGTAACGGGCTTGCTCAAGATCGCAAGCTTGTAAGTGACAGAGCTAGTCAGTGTCAGAGCCAGATTTGAACTGGGAATTGTCTTACTCTGGAACTTCCCATGAAGAGGTCATTACACTAGAAAGTGATCAATGCAAGGGTGAGGCATGCCTGGGGACTGAGGAGTCAGAGAAGAGGGATTTGATCCAGGTTTGGGGGGTCAAGAAAGGTATTTTGGGCCTAGTGGTTCCTGAGTTTAACATTAAACTATGGACCTGAAAAAGCAGATTGAGGTACTGTTGGAGATTCTAGGCAGAAAGAATAATTTGTGAGAACAAGTGTGTGTGAGGAATTACAAGTGCTTTGGTGTTTCTGAAACATCAAGGCAAAGAGGGGTGGGAGATGAGCCTGGAGAGGTGAGGTGGGGCCAGATCATGGAAAATCTTTTAGAGTCTACAATGTAGACGATGCCAAATGATGAGTTTGGATCTTTGCAGGACATGGCAGGTGCAGTAGGGTGGGAAGGAGGGAAGAGAGTGGAGACCTGATGACTAATTGGGTGGATAGAAGAAATGAGAGGGATGGAGAAGTTATAGGATGTCTCTCTGGCTTCTATCTTGGTGGCTGGGTGGATGGGAATGCCAACGATTGATACAGAGGATTCAGGAGGAGAACAGGGTTCAGAAGAAGGGTGCTGAGCAGTTTTATTCTTCACCAGTCTATAGTTATAACCACATTTTATTATTAACATTTTTATAGCAGGTTAAAATGGTAATGCATAGATTTCATACTTAGTATGATTTATAGTTATTAACTGTTATAATTTCATAAATAAGAAACATCTTTCTTACCTAAGCAAAATTAAATAATTTGCTACTATCTCAAAAAATAAAAGTTAAGTCAGCCATAACTTTATGGATACTAATCATAATAACAAATACTACACATGGTTCAGGTATTAGTCTATGGACTTTACCTACATCAATTCCATTTATCTTGCCTCTGGGGATTTTAGTTTGAAACCTAAGTGGCACCACCCTGGCATTCATTCATGTCCTGTTGTGGATGGAGGGCTAGTGGTGTGGGTCTGCCAGCGGTGACTTTGAACGTAGCACAATCTCCATGGCCCAGTGACTGAAAGAGGAAGACATCTTTGTGAAAATAAATCAGAGAAAGCTGTTTCACTCCAAGCAGCATAAGATGGAATGTGAACTTTCTTCTTACGGTCTAGGTTTGTATTCCAGTAATGCAATTAGAAGCTGTGTGACTCATGAATGTTCATAGCAGCATTATTCATAATAGCCCAAACTGGGAACAGCCTAAATGTCCATCAACTAATGAAGAGATAGACAAAATTGGTAGATGCTCCATTGAATACTACTCAGCAATAAAAAGGAAGAAACTACTGACACCTGCTTGCTACTTCATGGCTGAACCACAAACACCTTGTGCTAAGTGATGGAAGCCAAACACAAACAACTACATATTGCTTGATTCCATTTCTACAAAATGCCCAGAAAATGTAAGTTAATATAAAAAGAAAGTAGTTTAGTGGTTGCTTGAAGCTAGGGGTGGGATGGATTAACTGTAAATGAACATGAGGGATCTAATGGGGATAAACGTTTTCTTAGATTAATTTATGGTAATGGTAGCAACCATTTGGTAAAGTTGCTAAAAGTCTTTTAATTGTACACATGAAACGAATGAATTTTATAAAATGTAAAATATATTTCAATAAAGTTGTATTTTAAAAAAAGAAGCTGATTTGTATCAGCACACCTACAAAACAAAAACAGACTCACAGATGTAGAGAACAGACTTGTGATTGCCAAGGCGGGGTGGGTAGGGGAGGGAAGGAATTGTAGTTCAGGATTAACAGAGGCAAACTAGTATATATAGAGGGGATAAACAACAAGGTCCTAGTGTATAGTACAGGGAACTATATTCAATATCCTGTGACAAACCATAATGGAAAAGAATATGAGAAAGAATATATAGGTATAACTGAGTTACTTTGCTGTACAGAAGAAATTGACACAACATTGTAAATCAACTATACTTCAATGAAATTAAAAAAAAAAGAAAGAAACAAAAGAGGCTGTGTGAACTTCAGCCAAGTCATTGAATCTTTTTTTTTTCCATTTCCCTTACCTGTAAAGTGAGGTACTGAAGTTTTAGACCTTATTTAATCTCCAGCAGCATTTAACTCAGTTTATTACTCACTGCTCTCCCCTACTTCCTGGCCCCCATTCATTTTTTGGAACTACTTTCTGCACTTGATTTCCCTGGCTTCTTGGAAAGTGCAGGGCTGGCTCAATTGTTTCACTCTGCAGTTAATTACCCAGCTTGATGCCTGTGGCATGCATTCTCACTCACCCATTGCTGCTTCTAATGTTCAGGTTATTTAGGGCTCTGCCCGAGATATTTTGGGACTTGTTTGGGATATTTCTCTGACACCTGAAAATCACTTCAGTCTCTTCATTTTATTGGGCAATTTTAGCAATCCTTTCTCACCAATTTATTCCAGAAAGTTTTCCTTGTTCAGTTTTGCTAGAGATACCTCTCCTGATATTCCAGATTCTTTTGATTTCATTATAAGTCCATTTTTATATTTTGCCTGTTATTTCAATAGGATTTTGTGAGGAAGGATGTAGACGATGCTGTGTGTGCTGTCAAGATCCCATTCAGGACTGAAGGGCTTATTCCTCCAGCTGACCAAGGCTGGCGCCTTTCCTGGGAGAGCCTTCAACCAATGACTCATCAACTCAAGGCTCAACATTTTCAGCCAACTTGCTACAATTCAGAAGACCACCCAGCCTCAGAGCTTCCTGTGGGGTCAGCAGAGGCCCACATTGAGAATTCACCCAGCCCAGCTTCTCCCTCTGTCTATTTTATTCTTCCCTTCCCTTCCACAGATGTTGACCCCAAGAGTATTCCTTAATAGACCTTGTTCATGCTAACCTCGAAATCCAAGTCTGCTTCCCAGAGAGCCCAAACTGTGACAGAGGAGATGTGAATACACGTGTTCAGTCAGCCAGCTGGAAGGCTTTTTACAGTGCTTATTTTGAGATCATGGGCCTTTTAAAATAAGATAATTAAATGTATAAATTCTTTCAACCCAGAAGGTGAGGTTCACTTTCCTCTCCAATATGAACTCTCTCCTCTTGGCTTTTGATCAGAGACATCAGACTCAGTTGGGTTCCCAACTTCTCCTTCACCCCACAGCTGGTGCTATATGACCTTTTCTTGTGAGCTCAGCCTCCCACTTCCCGGGGCCAAATGGCTCTCAGTGGAAAACTATTAACAGTTTATCTTAAGTCAGGTTTTCTTGAAGCAGATTGTACATGAGGGTCTGTGTGTAAGTGCTTTGTTAAGAAGGTGTCCCTGGAAGAAGGGAGAAGGAGAAGCAGGGCAGGGCAGGGAAGGAAGCCAAGCAAGGCTGGGATCTCAGGTAGAGTCCTTTGGAGGTGATGGAGGTGGCGTGATGGTTAACTTTATGTGGCAACTTGACTGGCCACAGTGGGCCCAGATTAAGCATTATTTCTGGGTGTACTTGTGAGATTGTTTCTGGATGAGGTTAGCATTTGAATCGGTGGACTCAGTAAAGAATTTCCCCTCCCCAAGATCATGCAACTTGGGCATCATCCAATCCATTGAGGGCCTGAATAGAACAAAAGGCAGAAAGAGGAGGAATTCATTCCTTTTTCCCTGCCTCACTGCTTGAGCTGGGACATCTCCTCTCATCTGTTCTGCCCTGAGACTGGGATTTATACCACCATTTCCCCTGGTTCTCAGGCAGGCCTTCAGACCCAGACTGAATTACACCACTGGATTTCCTGGGTTTCCAACTTGTAGATGGCAGATTGTGGGGCTTCTCAGCCTTCACAATCAAATGATCCAAATTATCATTTTCTATCTATCATCTATCTAGCTAGCTAGCTAGCTAGCTAGCTAGCTATCTAGCTATCTAGCTGTCCTATTGGTTCTGTTTCTCTGGAGAATTCTGACTAATATGGGTAACTTTGCCTGATCCGCAAAAGAACTCTGGGATATACCTTATACCTCAGAATTTTCCTACCTGAGGCAGAAGAGTTGGGCTTTTGTACCCTTGCACCCACTATTCAGATTGATTGACAATGACTCCCTGTGGTGGGGCTGTGAGCTGAGGTATAAATGCCAGGCCCTCCTGGCTCTCTGCCCATGCAGGGAAAGCCACTCCAGTACCATGAGGGTTGTCATCTGAAGAACACACATGAGTGCTGGTCATTGAGAGCCAAAGCACACAGAATCTAGTGAAGGGACATTCAAAAATGGTGGGAAGGGTCTGAAGTGGTCTGGGTGGATCAATGACATTGTTTTCTGCATAGTTCTATCACCAGCATCCTCGTCAGTCTGGCCTTGGTGCTAGGCTCCAATTTTGATAGTATTCTGTCTCTGGCATAGTAGAACTTGTAGAATATTTAATTTTGTGTGGGACTGTATTCCAGTGACTCTGTTTGGTTGAGTTAATTGCAAAATTCTCCATTAAATAATGAAATGAGTTAACCTTTTTATAGAGTTGCTCTGTATTTGCTATCAAAATGCTGAAGAGTGTTTGTGAAAAGCAGCAATCCTAGTGTTAGTCTAATTGATATTGAGCTGTTCCTCATGTTAGTAATTGCCCCAAAAGCTTAGTGGCTCCTTGAAGCCATTCTCAGAATGATAATAGGATTATGTTAGCAGCATAAAGGAAGAGGCTATGACAGGAGGTCATGTATCCAAGTTATCAAAAAATGTATCAAATGGTTTGGGTAAAAATTAAAGAGCAGGCAGGCTAGGACATTTGTGCTGTTTGGAGCTGAATCTGCTCTGTCAGGAGCCCATTTCCCATCCATTTTGATTCACCCTTTTTGATATTACAGTAAAGGCTCTGAAGGACCATTAAAAACCCAGGAACAATATCAAGATCATGCAACCTGACCCAAAAAATGGCTGACAATAGAGTAATAAATGCCACAAGTCTCAAATTTTAACCATTTTCTCTAATAGAAGAAATAGAATGTAGTAATAGTGCATAATAGATTAGAATATAGTAATAGTACATAATAGAAAAGCTATCTCTAAGCATTTGTGCTCTTCCTATAGATTATTATATTGAGACATCCAGACATGTAGTGTGGAAGAGCAAGGTGGTGCTGATTTTTGAAAGGATATTCTGAAAATTCCTGGGTGGTAAGAAAAGAGAGAAGGCAGTCCTTATTTCCTCTAAGAGCAGACTATTCTTTTGGTCTATTTTATATAAATTATACTGTAAGTGATTAAGTCAATAATTTTGCATGGATTGGCACCTACAATGTAGAATAGAATTTGTGGTAGGAAAACTCTCTGCTGCATATTTTGACATTAAGGCATTATTTGAATCAATAGGGACACTGGATTTGAGCTAGAGATCGTTCTAGGACTCTTAAATTATGGGATAAGTGTAAGAGTTTTAAAAAATAAAGAAAGAGCCTCAATTACTGAGTTCCTTTAGTCACAGGAGCATGACCAAACAGGTAGCTACAGAGATCTGTGTGCTGTGGGCTAGAGAAGGGTAACCTGACTAGGGAAAGGACCAGAGAGAGAGAAGTTTCTTAGAGAATGCTCAGGGTAAAAGGGTAAAATCAAGGAAACTAAAAGACAAGAACCAAGAACCAGACAGCTAAGAACTCTAGTATTATTACATCAACAGCTCAAAAAGAGAAAATCTTAGCAGTTGCTGAGCATGCATTTTCACTCCTTCCTAATAACTAGCCTTAATTATGCTATAAATAGATGACCCTTCCTTAACATGATAAAGAATCTCCAAAACCAATAGCCAAATGATGCTTATAGGGGACACTCTTGAGGTTTTACCATCAAATTAAAAAAGTCAGAGAAAGCTATTTGCCACTAACTAACATTTGTCTGGAAGTTGTAGTCAACAAGGTCAAGAAAAAGAAAGGAAATATAAACGTTGGCACTTGGATGATGTAGCAGCATGGAGGTCTGCTTGGATGACCCTCAAGAGAGAACTTGCTGTGCAGCTGCAAGAAAGGCAGTAAACTGACAATTCTCCAGCTCTTAGCAACTTCAGAGTCACCTCAGCTTCCCGGACAGCCCTCGGCCAGTGACTGACCATATCTGCCCAATGGGGGATATTACTTACCCTTGGAGCTACTAACTGGGTTGACTGAGACTTTGTCAGGTTTGCATCATAGTTAGCCCTTCATGCCCAATTTTCTTCCATCCCCCTTTATCACGTACACTTATCCCATATGCTTCTTGCACTCTTACCTCCATCTGGGTGTCTGCTTCCCAGAAGATCCAGCTGACACTGTTGGTTGCAGGAGTGGTGCAGGAAAGCAGGAGGTAAGATGTGTTTTGGGGATTGGATCCAATGAGACTTGGGGCACAGATGCTCTGGCACAAAATGGCAGTCCAATTGCTAAAACTAGCAGAATTGCCTGGTTGTTACTAAGTTGCACTGATGACCTATAGAGGCATAATGAAAAGTTGAGGGCAGTTAAGAAACAATTGAATATTGCCAGAAAGCCTGTGGTTTGCAGAGTCCCTTATTGCCTGCAGTGAGGGAGCGGAACAAGCTGAAGACTAAACTCAGGATTTAATAGTGTTGCCAAGCTACTAAGACGATTAAATATAAATGAAAGTTCTATTATGCCAAGACCAGGATTCTGGTTGGGCAAACCTGGGACCTGACACATCAGATGAGGACATCTGTAATGACACCCTCAAAGATTTGGGCTCTCCATATTCCATTGAGCCCTCAGAGTTGCGGAGGTGGCCCACTCCTTCCTATTAAGAGATAGCATTCTCCCCTGGTGGGAACACACTGTGATGTCTTTTTAGCAAGGCAGTAGGCCCCCCTCTCAGGATCTCCCCTTACCTCTTCTCATGACCACTGGGTTGATAACTAGGGTTAAGTTGTAGCAAAACCCAACTAGGGACATGCTGGGCCTGATAAGAGAGGAAAGGGAACTGTAAGAATTAGCCAGCATTAACTGGTAGGAGCTGGGCAGCTCCCAAGGGACTGGATTTGTGGTTGCTTGATCAAGAGGTCTGGGACGTAAGACTGGATAAGAGTGAGTTTGTGAACTTGGGGACATTTTTGCAAAATGCAGGATTCAATACCCTGGCAAAGACCCCAAAAGCCCTCTGAAAACAATGGCCCATGGTTGAAAAGTCTGCATTACTGTGACAAATGACGGAAGAAGGGAGGTAGGTCTTCTGGACTAGATAAACTATGCAAGGCCAGAAAACACAGCTGAGAAGTATATTTCACAGAAAAGGCCAGGAATTACACCAAGCCCAGAATAGAGAGACAACAACATCACCAGGAGGTTCAATGGTGGCTGAGGGACTAAATATACAAATATTCACAACCACAACCTCTGCTGCAATTAGCCCAGAGTCAGGACTTAGCCAATAATCGGCAGCTTCGTTATTTTTTATTGATTCCAACTCAGGACCAACCACTGAAAGCCAAATATGCTCCCGAAAACAATCTCATAAGATGCCCTCCTAGTTAGCCTGCCTCCAGCTTCCTCGTGCAAACTACCCTGCAATCAGAACATACCTAAAATCTTCCCTTAATTTTCACTGTGAAGCTTTTCCACTCCCCTTGCCTGCCTTTGAGTCTCCATCAAACATGAGTGATGGTGGCTGACTCCTTTGCTGTAGAGAGCTCTGAATAAACAGCCTCCATTTCTTATCATTCAGGTGGTCTTTGTCTATTTCCACATGGCTTTCTTCTGCAGACAAAAGCTGATGGTAGGAGAGGCTGTCACAGAGCTTGGCTCATTGATACTAATGAGGATTACAGACCTCCGAAGTTGTAGAGGCCAGGTGGCTACATTTAACTGCCAGAAGCCCGGGGTTGCAATTTTTGGGACAACTGCCAGGATTGAGTGGCAGCCAAGGAGGCTTAACCTTCAGAGAATTGCAGAAAGACAGTTAACAGAATATAAATAACATTGTTAGGGGTAAAATAGAAGAAGAGTCAAAGATGGTATTGCTCAATACATATATTTAATCAAAGAAAACAATCATAAAAGAGCAGGAAACTGAGAGTGGTCACACCAACAGAAAGTCACAATCTCTTTTGCAGTTTTCAGACCTGAGCCAGTTTTCAGACCCAGAACACAGTGCCTGAAGACGTGGCTGGGTTCCAGTGGGAAGGATGTGGTATCACCATGGCAAGTATACATGGTAATGATTCCTCCAGTCCCTCCACAGTGGGACCTATGGCTATTTATCTGAGTGATTGTACAATGGGGAAAGGGGAATATTAGGACATTTCAGCCATTGTTAGACATAAGATCTTACATTGATACTTGGAGACCTGAAGCATCATTATGGTCCCACTGTTAGATTTGTGATATAGGAAGAGCATGTAATAAATGGAATCCTGGCCAAAGTCCAGCTTGCCATGGATACACTGGGTCTGTGAACTCACTAGGTGGTCTTTTCCTCAGTTCCTGAATATAAAATGGGAATTGAAGAATTTGCAATTTTATCTTTAGCCTGTGGGGTAAGAGTTATGGTAGCATGGGGGGCAAAGAGGAAGTCTTTGAAACTGCCTAGCCAAGATACTAAACAAAAGGTAATATCATATTATAAGAGAGAGTGAAGATTAGTGCTGGGATCTTAAGGATCTTAAGGATGATCCCCATCATGTCACTATTTAATTTACCAGTCTGGCCCCTGCAGAAACTGGAGGCATCTTGGAGAATGACTGTATACCGCCGTAGACTCAATCAAGTAGCAGCCTCGATTGCAGAGATTGTGGCAGAGGGGATCTGGTTTGCTAGAGTAGATTAACATGGCCTTGTTACACAATCTGCAGCTGTTGATTTGGTAATGGGACTCTTTTCTTTCCCTATCAGGGAAGAGGTTAGAAAAGGTTTGCATTCACAAGGAGGGAAAAAAATATACATTTATAGTTTTGCTCTAGGACTATGTTAAGTCTTGGACCTCTGCCATAATACAGTCTGAAAATATCTAGATTGCTGGGACATAATGTAGAACATCAGCTGATTTATCACATTGTGGATAGCATGCTGCTCAGGCAGGAGGTGCAAGAGTTAGCACGCTGGAGACTTTGGTCCTCAGTCTACAAGGTGGAAGATAAATTCTACAAAGACTTTAGGACCTACCACTTGGGCAAAGTTTTCAGGGGTCTAGTGGTCCTAGGAGCATGCTGGGACATCTCCAAAACATAAGACAACTTGCCTCAACCTTCATCCATTATCACAAAGAGGTCAGCACAATCCCTACTAGGCTTATTCAGGTCCTGGAAGAACACATTCTACGTGTAGGAATACTGCTCCAGGTCATATATCATGTGACCCCAAAGGCTGTCAGTTTTGAGAGAGGCTTGGAACAGGAAAAGGCTCTGCAGCAGGTTCAGTCTGTGGTGGAAGCAGCTCTGTCATTTGGGTCATATACTCCAACAGACCTAAGTGACCATGCATCAGGAACTGCTTATTATGAGTTGGGTTCTGTTGGACACAAGTCACAAAGTTGAGTACACCCAGACTGAGGACCAGACGGCATGAATAGTCAAGATACCTGCCGTGCCCATATCACCCACAATGGTACGCCAGCACCTATGGCTCAGCTCATACCTGGCAGGAGGTTGAGATGGGGAGGGAGGTGCATACAACCAGTAGAAGGAAGAGGATAAACCTGAGGTTGGTTTATGGATGGGTTGACTTGGTACATGGTTGTAAGCCAGAAATGGATGGCAGATGCAATACAGCCGCAAGCAGGGTGGCCTTGAAAGCTAACGTTGAAGAAAAAAGTCTTCCCATGGTAGAGCTTTGCTCAGTGTACCTGGTCACCAACTTTACTAGTAAGAAGAAATGGTCCATGTATCTGGGCCATGTTGAATGTCCTGGAGGGTTTGGTCAAGGGCCTGGAAGGAAAAAAAGACTGAAAGATCAGAGATAAAGTCTGGGGTAGAGGCAGGTGGATGGACATATGGAAGTTGGCATGAAGTGTGATTTTTGTTATCACTTATTAATTTGTGCTTACTAGAAAGTATATACTATTCAATGGCACTAAAATGATCTAGTAGACAACGCAAGTCAGGCAGTTGACATTAGCCAGCCTATGTCTTTCCCATTTCAGAACTACACACTAAGCATATGAATGAAGAGGCCATAGAGGCAGAGGTGAAAGGTACTTATGGGTTTAACAGCATAGATTCCTACTTATGAAGGCAAATATTGCTATTGCCAACTCCGAGTGTCCAACCTGCCAGCAACAGGTCTCAAGCCCTGTTGTCCTGTCAGAGCCCTGACAGGACACTATTCCTCACAAGCAGCTGAGGCCAACTAGCTACTTGGTGACAAGTTGACTACATTGGGCTCTTTTCATCCTGGAAGTGCCAATGATTTGCTCTAATAGGAATAAATACCTATTCTAAATGAGTTTACTTTTCCTGCCCACAAAACTTCAGCCAGCACCACTATCTGGATCCAGGCTTACCTGATCCATAGCATTTGTACAATGAAGGAAACGGGAGAGTGGGCTTATTATCATGGAATTCACTGGTGTCATCTCATGCTGCACCACTCAGAAGCTGTCAATCTAACAGAGTATTGAATTGACCTGTTGAAAGTACAGCTAACTGCAAGTATGGGGTCTCTTGATGAGAAATGTAAGAGAAGATTCTCAGGTTGATATTTTGCAGTGGACTAGATTGTTGACATCCTCAAGGGATATAACCTCATTATTACTTCCCTAGAAAATGAGTTCCCTTGTAAAATGTAATAAAGTATAACTCAAAATTAAATGATCTGTTCACATTCAGTGATAAGAGAACAACAAAGCCAAGCTCAGTGCCCTCATGTTCCTCATGCTCTTCTCTCTGCCATCTGATTCCTCACACCCTTCTCTCCTATTTTTGCTTTAGGTAAGGCCGTATTACAATGCATGCAGTTCAAATTAACATACGAACAACATTACAAATGATGACATGCTTTGGAATTTTAGCATCACTTTGAAGTGCTCAAAACCATAAATGTTATATTTGCTAATGTTAAGGTTCTACTGAAATTAGTTGTGATTGCAAATTATTTTGATTAAATGCTGGCCTTTTCAATTGCATAACTTTCTCTAGAATCTGAGATCGTCTAGCCCAGGTCTTCCACACATTCCATGTGGAAGAATCATTTCCCATTCTTGCATTCAAGTCTCTTGCAACAGTATGTCCTTTAAAGGATAAAACAAATATGTGCAATGCAAATAATATCAAGTGGGACAATGTATTTCATACATATAGATGAATTTGATGGTGTAATATATGTATCTAAGGCAAGCTTGGTCTGTCTTGTTAGTGAGCAGAACCATATTGTGTGAGAAGAAGTCCCATCTCTAGTATTCATTTGGCTGCTAAAATTCTTAGAAATACATACTTACTTCTTAAATGATTGCCTTATTTTGGACCCAGCTGATGTGAGTTATTATGAATCCTGTATCCAAAGGAAACACTTCTCTTCACATATGTGGTTATTTGATTTGGAATAGATAGAATCAGGATCAGATGTTTTTTAAAGAGAATGATTATATTCTTAAAGGAATCTGGAAGAGTGTGATACTGCAAAGAGATTTAAAGACTATGTAAGGAAAATGATATATTAACTAGTTAAGTTCATATTTTAAAAAAAGTAAAGAGGCTTACCTTACCTCTTATCTTTTTAAAAATATATTTAGTTCTTTATAGGTTCTATTGAACACCCATAAAAAATTTTTATTTATTATTCAATGCTAAGTATTTTAATTTGAGTTCTTAAAGACATTTAACCTTTCAAAATTGTGCTATTACCCTGCAAAAAAGACAGTCAGTGAAACAAAAAATTCCATAAACATATTTCCACACAGAGACAGAAAGCATGCACAAGAAGAGGGGGAACACAATATCCGAAATAAGTGGAATACGACTCTTGTTCATTAAGAACTGTTTCAGAACCACCTATGGAATATAGGAAATGACCTACTTAAGGTTTAATGTCAAATGACAACGAAGAACCACAGAGCCCCAGCTTAAGAAAAGTCATAACACCTCATTTTCTGAGGAAGCAAGAAGAAGGAAGGAGATAATCTCATATAATATCCGTGGTGGTAAAAGAGATAAGAACTTTCCAAGGTGGCTGAGTAATCAATTGTTCTCAGTCTTGAGACAGGGAGATAAATTTTCTATTGAGAATTGCTGCCTTTACATGAGAACTTTTTTTGACAGAAGGGCCAGGTGGTCCAAAGGAAATATTCCTGGCTCTAGAGAGGATAATCCATTTTTTATAAACTGACTAGCTGAGCACCTACTATGTGCTAGGTATCCTGCTAGGTGTCATGGGATTTACAAAGATAAATAAAGGACAAACTAGTTTTTGCTTTGAGATCCTACTTGGTGCCAAACACTTAGGAATTCTATGAAGTGGATATTATGGTACCATTTTTACAGATAAGGAAATGGGGATTTGAGAGATTAAATAATATGCTCCTGTAACCAAACTGGAATTTGGGTCTGCTTGCCTGACACACAGCAAAGCCAATCTACTGACACTGGTTTGTGATGAAGGAAAGTACAGTGTTTACTGCAGGTGTCAAGCAAGGAAAATGGGCAGCTAGTGCTCAAAGGACCAGAACTCCCTATGGCTTTCAGGAAAGGGTTTTTAAAGGCAACATTAGGGGTGGGGGTTACAGGGTGTCTGATCAACCTATGGACTTTCTTCTGATTGGTTGGTGGTAAGGTAACAGGGTGATGTTTCAGAAATCAACATCATTAGCCTTCTGGTCCCAACTGGCTTGGAGACTACATGCTGTGATCAGCAGTTGCTAGCTGGTAAGAGTCTGGTTTCTATAAAAACAACTTAGGAATGTGCATTAGACATTATTATCTATGTGCTTCAAGGAGGAGCTAAAGGTCCTGTGACTCTGCTATATGGCTGATATATTGTTTAAATTGTTACCAGTTTCTGGCCCAATAGCTAGTTTTGTTACTACATGTTCACATTTTCCTAATCGTTAACTCTTGAGCCAGCCTTCTGAGACTCAGGGGAGGCTTGAAGCAGAGCCTTTTTATTTCAAGAGATGGGGGACAAAGGCTAAGGGTTTGTATACTAGAGAGGGTCCTTAAGGGACCTGCTTGGTTTTACTCCAAGTCACATAGCTAAGAGATGATAACCATAATATCCACTTTGCAGTGTTGTTCTTAAGTTCTAAGTACAAAGTAGAAGCTCACAGCAAAAAACAAAACAAAACACCAAAAAAACAAAAAACAAAAACAAAAACTCCTGGGAGGGTTACCATTATGTATTTGGGAGTTATTTTATCTTAATATTTTTTTCAAACTCATCATTCAATTATCACCTGATTGTAACACGTTCAACTTAGTGATGTTGTAGAATATTTTCCTATGTATTAGATTGGGCTATTAATAGCAATATGTAAGCTTCTTTGAGGTCTGAGACCATGACTTATACCAGCAAGGTAAACTTTCCCCACCCCACCAAATGGCTTCTTGCTCATGGGACACTGCTTAGTGAAGATCTAGGTTTTACTCTTTTGCTGAGAGTTCATCATTCATTGGTTCCCACTGATGGCAGTAAAGATAAAAGATGAAGAACATGCAAAATCGGAATTTTACTTTGGTTCAGTATGCTTTAAAACAGTGACTTTCAAATTTCTGTCTGAAATCTACAGTAAGATATATATTTTTCATTGGAACTAACATTTGTGTGTACATGCACACACTCCAGTCAAAGGTTTTATGAAACAATACTTACCTTATGGGTTGCAGACTCTTTCTATCCTATCCTATCCTATCCTATTCTATTCTATTCTATTCTATTCTATTCTATTCTATTCTATTCTATTCTATTCGCCATTGCATTACACCCCATCCCATTGAAAATGCTGATCATAATCCACTAAGTTGATTTAATGACCCACTAAGGGGTCATGGCCCACATTTTGAAAAAAACATTTCTTTAAGACCTTTAAAATATGGGGCACTATATCAATTTTGGACCTCCTACAGTGCCTAGAATAGTACTAAAATAATACTGGGTAATCTGATGTGGTAGATTGCCAATTTGCTCCAATTCTTTACCCCCTGAGCCCCCATATCCATGTGCTTTGCTGTGTAACTTTCTAGTGTATACCTATTTTGATACTGGCCTGGGCCATGTTTATTGGCCTATTGTTTTAGCTGATAGGAGCTTAGTAAACATGATACAATCAGAAGCTTGAAAAATGCATGTACACTCTTGCCCCTCTGTCTTGTTTATGAGAATATACCCAACTATCTTCTGGAGACACAAGGAAAGGATCAGAGATGTGATCAGAGCTGAAGATCCAGATGTCCCAGCTGAGGCTATTCTAGGTTAGCTTACAGCCAGCCAACACTGATATATGAGTGAGCCCAGGCAAGAAAAGCAGAGGCTTCTAGCCATCAAGTCAACCACTCCAGATATGTGAGCAATAAACATTTATTGTTAAATGCCACTGAGGTTTTTTGGTTTGTTACACATTACTATTGTGGCAACAGATAACATACACCTGGCTGTGCCCAATCATGTACTTTTGTGTTTGAGTACATGAAGTATATCTATGTAACTTGAAGCTTAGTAGAGTCAATTAAAAACTCCCCCATCCTGCCTTACTTCCGTTATGGGTCAAAATACTACTCACTTTTATCACCTCATTATAGGATAGTCCTTAGGATGTCTGGTTTCTTCAGGAGGTTGTTCACAAACATTCACAAAATGTTCACATTTTGGCTTCTGGAGAGAGGGCCATTGATATTGAGAAGATTATAGAGGCATAATGTTAATGTACAATGGCATACTTTATATAGTGTACAGAAATACTTTGGCTTGCTAGTGTTAGGAATTTGACAGTTATTTTAAGGCATAATAGCATGACAGACTACCCTTTCTTCTTCTTTTTTCTAATTTTCCAGTTCTTTGTTTTAGGACTTCTCTTCTAATTACTCATGTCTTATTTCCTTTAAGATTTTATTTGTGAATTGCCAGGACTAAACAGGATCGTTCCTTCTTTCCAGTCTGTCTAGTTCCAAGTACTGACTGCCATTATGTTAAATCCTCTGTGAATTCTTAAACTCTAAGGATATTGTAAGATGAACACAATATTATTTTGGCAGGGAATTGTTTATATGTGTGTGGGTAGGGGGTTTTACTTGCTCTTATATATCTCTTTAACATGAAAGAAACTTGGTTTAATTTGCTTCTATTTTATTCTCTTAGGAACCAGGAAAAACGCTCAAGAGAAAAAAAGGATATTATTTCACTCTAAGAGCTCACAGTGATGGAAACTTGGAAATGAAAGCAAGTATGTGTAGGTACATAGGTCACAAATTACATAGGTCACAAATTTTAAAAGTCTGAATTACCTCTGGTTTATTCATCTAAAATGAAAATATTCTTCAGTCATCAAAATCATGTTTATGGCTTATTTGGGAAAATTTATCTTAAAACCAGATACAGATTTTGGAAGGAAACCAGGAACCTGGACAGTACAATTCACTTGGGGTCAAAGGCAAAATTGCTGGGAGATTGAAGTTTTCCTTATTGAGCCTGCAATATTGATTTGGGGAATATAAAAGAAATAACTGAAAATATCTTCCTAGAAGTAACTGTATATCATCAGCTTTAGATGAAAAACACTAGGAACTGGCTTCATTTGAAGGAATAGTTACTCAGCTCTCTAGAGTTTGCTTAAATGACTTCAAGGACCGAATTTATAGCTTATATCATGTGCTGTTAAATCCTTTTTTTTTTTTTCCAGAATCAGTTCAAGATGGAATACTTATTAAATTTCTGCTTGTTCATTCATTTGGTGTGTGCTTATTGAGTGTTTACTATTTGCTAGGTTCTGCTAGGTCTTGGAAATACAGTGATGGACATGATGGTCCCTGTTTTCATGGAAGTTACAGTTTAGCAGAGAAGATAGTCATTGAACAAATAAGTGACATATATAGTGATTTAATTACAGTTGTGGTAAATGCAACAAGACACAAAGTAAAGTATACAATGGAAGTCATTAATATGAGAAGTGCCTTGTCTCAGGGGTTAGAGATTATTTTCCTTAGGAAATGATATTTTATCTACCATTAGTAGAATTAGTAGGCTTTAGCTCGCATGTACTGTAATACTACATTTTAATCAAATCATTGAAATCAGATATTTATTTGAAGAACCAATTCTATGTGGTCAGGTGTCTAGGAGGCTTCTGTGAAATTTAATTTAGGAAATCGGTGCTACTGTGTATTCATAGAAGCCAAGGGTTAACAGGCAAAGTGGCAGGAATGACTCAAAAGGTCATATCCATTCATTCAGTAAATATTTGCACAGGGGAAACAGACAAAAACCCCTGCCTTTCTGGAGCTTTCACTGTCGATGAATAGACAGTCATTAAACAAGGTAAATCAGCAACACACAGAACACGTTAAGATATTGATAACTGCAATGGTGGAAAAATAAGGCAGAAAGGGGGTTAGGGAGTGTTAGGGGTTGTAAACTTACCATAGCCTACTTAATGTCTTGGGAGAAAATGGTTTCTGGTTCGACTCACAGAACTGCTTCTTGGATTGCAGTTGGCTGCAATTGGTACCATATTTGAAAGTTCACTGTCATTCTTCAGAGCTGTCATCCTTAAGTTGTGTTATGTTTTACAAGGTAAATATTATTATCATTCCCATTTTACAAATATAATTTTTTTCACCACTGTGATTGGCAGACTTCAGGGACGGAAAGGTGCAGGTGTAGACGTTTTTGACTGCAGTAAAGCCAGAGCTTTATCTATTGTGTGAAGACCTTTGTGTGTGCAGAATTAAGACAGAAGTGGCTCTACCATTCATTCACCTGGAAAATGAATCCACCCCTTTGATCCACAGTTTTCTTATTTGTAAAATACAGTCTTGCCTCGGTATCCACGGGAGACTGGTTCCAGGACTCCCCGCAGACACCCAAATCCGCAGACGCTCAAGTCTCTTATGTAAAACAGTGTAGTAAGTCCATCCTCCCTATCCGTAGGTTCAGCATCTGCGGATTCACCCAACTGCAGTCCGATTTTCTCAGATTTTCTTAAGTGTTCCCAGAATTTTTGATCCTTCTTTGGTTGAATCCTCGGATGCTGAACCTGTGGATATGGAGGGCAGACTGTAAATGGCTTGGACCAGATCTCAAAACTCTTTTAAACCTGAAGACTTTCTTCTCTGAAAGGCTCTTTACCTTTTCTAGGGGGATTTTTACTTTCAGGAACGCCTACCCCAGCCTTTGAAAGCACCTGGTTATACAATACTTTGCCTGTGTTGGCTAGTGGTCTTTCTGTCGGGCAAGTAAAGAAGATATTGCGCTTGCATTAATATCGTGTTAATAATAATAATAAACATTTGTGCGTTCCTAGCTATGTGTCAGGTGCATTTCTTAGCCTTTTACCTACAATCCTCATGGCAATTTTACAAGGTGAATATTATTATCATTCTCAGTTTACAAATGGCAAATTCAGAAAGATTAAGTAATTTGTCCCAGGTCACACAAGTGGTAAGAGGCTGAATTAGGAATCAAGTTCAGGCAATCTGTGTCAGTGGTCTGCAAACATTTTCTGAACACACATCCCATTAATAGAATAATTTTGAGGATTCATCCCAATATATGTTTATTTACTGATTTAAAATTGTATGTGTAGGAATCATAAAATGTCCATAAAATAGAAAATAAAAAGCTAAAATATTTAAAAATTAATTTTAAAGTTTTATTAATAATACAAAAATTTTTTGTTTTCATAAATGTGGTTGAATATACTTCATTATTTTTGGTTTGAATCATGGCCTGCACTTTGTGATTCAGCTATACAAAGATCTGTTTCTAAGTTCTTAGCTGAAAAAGATGTCCCACAAATATACTTGGGTCCTTATGGAAGAGGTACATCATTAGCTGCCCTTAATTATGATATGCATTTGTCAATCATCCACCCTTTATACAAAAGCTTTCTTATTGTTATTGTTTAAATTCTGCAAAAAAATTCCTATCATTCCTGATTTAATCAGCTGCTCTTGCATACTCCTTGGAAGGTGTTGCATTTTTGTATTTTAACAAATGAGATTAAAGCCAACTAATATATTACTTTGCGGATGTTGAAACTGGTTACAATATTTTGTTTCCATTTTTTTCTTGGTACAGATAAGGGAGATTTTAGAGGGGACATCCTGCCTTAGCCTGGGTTTTCCAGAAAGCAGAACTTGGGTTTTATTTAGAACTGTACAATCCTAGGGAGCAGGAGGGAGGGACATGGAAAGGGAGAGCCTGTCAAGGACGTATTATTGAGTTGTCCACAGAGCATGACTGATTTTCGATTTTGAGAGATGGTCTTCACAAAGGCTATATAAATGACTGCTTCTCAGGACAGTCCCTCCAGGGGAAGGAATGGCGAAAATGTATTGTCTCGCTCCCATCCTCCATAAATTCACTTTGGATTGCACTTGTGTGGGTTCAAAAATTCACTTTGGATTGTGCTTGTGTGGGTGCTCAGCCGGATCTTGTGGCCTTTCACCCCTCCAAGTCAACAGGAAAAAACCTGAGGTGGGAGGCAAGAAAGAAGCATCCCAAACAGTTGGGTGCTGTCAACTGCTTGAAGGACGCCAGAGTCTATGCACCACACAGGGACTGGACAGGAGAGAGGTGGGGCAGAGAGTGTTGAAGTGATCAGAAAGGTGATTGATAGACACACAAATTATGTCTTTTGCAGCAGAAACATATAACTACACACACATTTGCAAATAACTAGTTTCCAAATGCTCTCCTAAACAAATTTTTTAAAAAGCATTTACTTTTTATTCATTGTTAAAACATCACCTGTATCTACCTAGGTACCGTAAACTGCAACATGCTGCAATATATTGATATAAAAGAACAAGGGAAGGTTCCATTGTGAACCGCTAAGTGGGTGAACCCCTTTCTTCCTCCAGAATACTCCATGCTGTATTTGAGTGCCCAGCAAACAAGCAGACTCATGCACTGGGCTCAACCAGTATACTAAATATTGGCATAACAATTTCTTATTTTTTGACTGAAAATGAATAGAAAAAGATGTTCTGATATTTTCTAAAGAAGTTCTAATATTTCATTTTCTCAAAACAGTGGATCGCCTTGCCCCATACTTTGGAGGTCAGCAGTATAGGTCTTTTAAGACATGAAGGTCTCATAGTTTGTAGTCCAGAGTTTGAGAACATGGGCTTCATGGCCAGCAGGCTTGGATCTCAATACTGCCCTTCCACCTAGTGCTTTTCGTAGTTTTGGCTGAGTTACTTAATCTCACTTTCCTCATCTGAAAATGGAAATGATAAAACCTATGTCTGTCTGACGCATAGCAAGTGCTTGGTGAGAGCAAGCTGCCCTTGTAGGAGTAGCAGCTGACAGTAACAGGGGGAGGGAGAACCAGCTGAGCAGCAGTCCATGCTAGAATTGCTCCGGTCCTAAAGCAAAGTTTACAAGTTACCAGGAAATGAGTTTTCTGTCACCTCCTATTCTTCCAAGGTTCCTTCCTAGCAGCTATACTGTTCGGGAGGGGAGTGGGCCAGACCTCATGAAACTACATGATTTATTATCCATATTGACTTAGCCCAGGAGCTCTGGAATATGGAACTCAAATTCTTTTCCTTGCCGATCTCATTTTTTTTATCACAAAATTCCTTCTCAAGTTCCTTCTTGGATCTTCCCTCAAGATGCAGAAAACCAGAAATTATGTTACTCTGGTTGTAATTACTATTTGTTTTAGATGTTTATAATTTTTTCATTATAATAATTTCACCAGTATGGTGAAGGAAGCATGCTGCTTTCTGAGGCAATCTTTAACAGAGCAGGGGTTCACCTCTTTGGAGCTCTTTGGAGCTTCTCCTCCACTTGAACTGACATTGACTTCCCTTAATTTCATGGTCACAAGAATGAGACATTTTCTACAGTTCCGTCTGTGGTTTCTCCCTAGTTTGTGTCTCTTTGATAAGGTCTCACTGACCTGTGTACTTTCAAATTAAGTCATTTTATTTCTACTAACCAGAGTTAACTTTACCCTCTCATAGCCAATGAATTTAACCCCTGGTTTTCCTTTTTAATTGATAGGGTCCATGCAACAGCAATAATTTCCAGAAGGAATGGATAACTTCCCTATTATAACTGTTGTATGTAGTATAGCACAATTTAATATGTTGATTCCACTAATATAAGATAAAGTGATATTGAAATATATACGAGTTAACGCTTTCTAGTTCCATACGTACTTATCCAAAATGGCTTGAAATCCTTGACGTCCTTTGGGCAGATGAGCAAGCTAATACTGTAGAGTGCGGTTTGCATGAAAATGTGAGCGAAGAAGACACCGTTGAGTGTCCTCTGGTTAAGGGTTGGGACTAATAATTTCTCTATTGTCAGCTCCCTCCAGGCAGTAGCAGCTCTCAAAGCAATGGCAGCATCTCCACCTTTCTGTCTGCTTGCCTCATTTGGCTCTGACTTTTATCTGATACAGAAAGATGGAGAGATGATACTTTAACGCCCTTCCATTCATACCAAAACTTCAAGAAGCAGCTCTCACAGGAAGCTTAAGTTAAAATTATTTGGATCTCATCACTTATTTTCAGAAAGACCCTTTATGTTAGTGTAGGCCCCCTAATGCCACAGCCCTCTATTTTTTCTATTATAACTTTTGTCACTCTTTATTTGCATGTTTTATTACATGCTTTTGCTACCAGCCTGTAAATTCCTGTTCAGCTGTATGCCACCAAGGCCGGCACTGCGCTGCACTGCAGTATGGTTACAGCGATCTGGCTGTATGTAAACAGTACTTTCATGCATCTGTTGAATGTTCAGGAAGTTCTTTAGCCTTATTCCTCAAAAAATGCCCTCAAGCATATTTCTTTTATTTAATAACTGTCTTTAATATCATGCATCTGTAAGAATGTGCAAAAATATATCTAGGTCCACACTGTAATTCTTTACTTCCTGGACTGCTGTTCCAAGAAACCTAACAAGAAGGTGTATTGATTTTTATTTCTTCTGGGCTTCAGCCACACATATTTCCGTGTAGTTTTAGACATTAACGACTGGTATTATAGTTTGGGGAATTTTGATGACAGCTTTGGTCTACGTAGCTCATTCATCTCAGGACACATGTGTCCATCTGCCAGGCTGAGGTGCTTTTTCCAAGAAGCATTCTATGCACCGAGAGTATGTTTGGGTGTGGGGAGTTTGTGTGTCGGAGTCATGCTCCAAGCTGATGCCTCAGTAACAAAGAGGGCTGAGCAGAGCTCTAAGGCAGATGCAGCAGAAGTAATACACTCTCAGGTGCGGAGCAGTGACACTTTTGATGAAGGAAAACAAACTTCACACATGACTAGCAGCTTCTCCCTTGAGAAACCCATAACTTAGTAAGAGCCAAAGAAAAGGTTCAAGGTTGAGAGCCATGTTTGCCTATGTCTGTGGGAATGGACAGGGTGTACTCCAGTGAGTAATCTTCCTGAATGTTCCACAGCATTTGAGCACTTGCTTTCTCTTTTCTGGCATGGAGCCAGTTGTTTGGCCTGATGTGGAAGCCACTGAGTGAATTTCTCTGAGGAGCTACATTTGGCTACACATGCACTGGAGGATTACAAGATGTGATTGCTTCCTCTTTTCTTCATTTTCCCTCTTAATTAACTAGTTCCCTTTTCCTCCATCTGGTGAAGAGAAGGCCACAGGAAATAAAACTACCCTTTCCCCTTTGGTCTTAATTTCTGTGTAGTAGAAGAACAATCTGACAAATATAACCAATCAGGCATTAAGGAAACCACTCGTTTAGTGGCTGGGGTCATATTTGATGCCATCTAGAGGTTAGAGCTAGAAAGTTTACCCAGCTTTCAAAATGGCATGATTTTATTTATTTTTATTTTTATTATTATTATTATTTTTTATTTTTTGCAGTACGCGGGCCTCTCACTGTCGTGGCCTCTCCCGTTGCGGAGCACAGGCTCCGGACGCGCAGGCTCACGGGCCTAGCCGCTCCGTGGCATGTGGGATCTTCCCGGACCGGGGCACGAACCCGTGTCCCCTGCATTGGCAGGCGGACTCTCAACCACTGCGCCACTAGGGAAGCCCCAAAATGGCATGATTTTAAACTCAGAGGGAAAGCTTCTTTATTAAAGTCCCCCTAGGAAATAGGCAAGTGAATGATCTACTTTAGACCTTGCTTAAACATTCAGTATTGTGGCTGCCTGCAGTCTTGGTTGGAGGTCCACCTTAGACAATTTAAATGCCAATATTTTAAGAGAATCAGAGCAGGGAAATCAGCCTGGGAAACTCATCTTAGCAATGATGGATGCAGAACACACACATCCTGCTCGGACTACTGCTTTGAGCCTCCAATTTGTGTCCACAAATCCTCTAAACTTAAGTCTCCATGCAGGGCACAAAAAGTATCTTGGAAAATGATTTACATTCTTCAGCTTGAAATTGGACTACAATCTAATATAACATGTTTTTTTCTCTTCTTTCATTCTTAAATTTTTTTTTATTGTGGTAAAATACACATAACCTAAAATTTGCTCTCTACGTCTGTGTCTCTATTTCTACTTTGCAAATAGGTTCATCTGTACCATTTTTCTAGATTCTACATGTATGTGTTAATATACTATATTTGTTTTTCTCTTTCTGACTTCACTCTGTATGACAGTCTCTGGGTCCGTCCACCTCTCTACAAATAACCCAATTTTGTTCCTTTTAATGGCTGAGTAGTATTCCATTGTATATATATATATCACATCTTCTTTATCTGTTCATGTCGATGGACAAATATATGGACACCAAGGGGGTAAGGGGGGGTGGGATGAATTGGGAGATTGGGACTGACATGTATACACTGCTATGTGTGGAATAGATAACTAGTGAGAGCCTGCTGTATAGCGTGGGGAACTCTACTCAGTGCTCTGTGGTGACCTAGATGGAAGGGAAGTCCAGAAGGGAGGGGATATGTGTATACATATGGCTGATTCACTTCGCTGTACTGCAGAAACTAGCACAATATTGTGAAGCAACTATACCCCAATAAATTTTTAAAAGCTATTTGGAAAGATAAAAAAAAAGGGCCTCAATCGTTTTTAAGTGTACAGTTCAGTGGTATTAAACACATTAGCATAGTGCAACCGTCACCACCCTCTATCTCCATTACTCTTTTCATCTTGTAATTAAAACTCTGTACTTAAACAATAACTCCCCATTCTCCTCTCTCCCTAGCCCCTGGCAACCACCATTCTACTTTCTGTCTCTATGACTTTGATTACTCTAAGTACCTCATATAAGTGGAATCATACAGTATTTGTCTTTTTGTGACTGGCTTATTTCACTTAACACAATGTCCTCAAGGTTTATCCATGTTGTAGCACATATCAGAATTTCTTTTTAAGGCTGAATAATATTCCATTGTATACCTTACATTTTGCTTATTGACTTTTTTCAGTGATGGACACGGGTTGCTTTCACTTTTTTAAAATTAATTTTTATTGGAGGTTAGTTGATTTACAATGTTGTGTTCATTTCTGCTGTACCGCAAAGTGAATTAGTTATACATATACATATATCCACTCTTTTTTAGATTCTATTCCCATATAGATCATTACAGAGTACTAAGTAGAGTTCCCTGTGCTTTACAGTAGGTTCTTATTAGTTATCTATTTTATATATACTAGTGTGTATATGTCAATCCCAATCTCCCATTTCATTGGGAGATTTCTCCCTTACCTGCTTTCTCCCTTGGTAACCATAAGTTTGTTTTCTACATCTCTATTTCTGTTTTGTAAATAGATTCATTTGTACTATTTTTTTTAGATTCCACATATAAGTAATATCATATATTTGTCTTTCTCTATCTGAATTATTTCATTTAGTATGACGATCTCTAAGTCTAGCCATGTTGCTTCAAATGGCATTATTTCATTCTTTTTTATGGCTGAGTAATATTCCATTGTGTATAAGTACCACATCTTCTTTATCCATTTATCTGTTGATGGACATTTAGGTTGTTTCCATGTTTTGGCTATTGTGAATAGTGTTGCCATGAACATAAGGGTGCATGTATCTTTTTGAATTATAGTTTTGTCCAGGTATATGCCCAGGAGTGGGATTGTTGGATCATATGGTAGCTCTATTTTTAGTTTTTTAAGGAATCTCCATGCTGTTCTCCATAGTGGCTGTACCAATTTACATTCTCACTAACAGTGTAGGAGGGTTCGCTTTTCTCCGCACCCTGTCTAGCATTTATTGTTTCTAGAATTTTTGGTGATGGCCATTCTGACTGGTATGAGGTGGTACTTTATTGTAGTTTTGATCTGCAGTTCTCTGATAATTAGTGATGTTGAGCATCTTTTCATATGCCTCATGGCCATCTGTATGTCTTCTTTGGAGAAATGTCTATTTAGATCTTCTGCCCATTTTTTGATTGGGTTTTTTGTTTTCTTGATATTGAGCTGCATGAGCTGTTTGTATATTTTGGAGATTAATCCCTTGTCAGTCTCTGCACATATTTTCTCCCATTCTGAGTGTTGTCTTTTCATTTTGTTTATGGTTTCCTTTGCTGTGCAAAAGCTTTTAAGTTTAATTAGGTCCCATTTGTGCTTTAACCTTTTAGTTATTGTGAATAATGCTGCTATGAACAAGCATGTTTAAATATCTCTTTGAGGCTCTGCTTTCAATTCTTTTGGGTATGTATCCAGATGTGGAATTGCTGGATCATATGGTAATTCTATTTTTAATTTTTTGAGGAACTGCCATACTAATTTCCATAGCAGCTGTACCATTTTACATTCTCACTAACACAGTACAAAGATTTCTCTACATTCTCACCAACATTTGTTCTTTTCTTTCTTCATAGTTGCCATCCTAATGGGTAGGAGGTAGTATCTTGTTATAGCTTTGATTTGCGTTTTCCTAATGATTAGGGATGTTGAGCATCTTTTCATGTGCTTATTGGTCATTTGTATATTTTATTTGAAAAAATATCTATTCAAGTTCTTTGCCCATTTTAAAATTAGGTTTTTGTTGTTTGTATTTAGGAGTTCCTTATATATTCTGGATGTTAATCCCATATCAAACATATGGCTTGCAAGTATTTTTTCCCATTATGTAGGTTGCATTTTTACTCTGTTGATATTGTCTGTTGATGCACAAAATTTTCTAATTTTCAGGAAGTCCAATTTGTCTATTTTTTCTTTTGTTGTTTGTGTCTTTGGTGTCATACCCATGAAATCATTGACACATCCAGTGTGTCATAGTGCTTTTGCTGTTTTCTTCTGAGAGTTTTATAATTTTAGTTTATACACTTAAATCTTTGATCTATTTTGAATTAAATTTTTGTATGTGATGTCAGATAAGAGTCCAACTTCACTTTTTGCATGTGAATATTCAGTTTTTCCAGCACCATTTGTTGAAAAGACTCTCCATTCCCCAGTGAATGTTGGCATCCTTTTCAAAAACAATTTGGAAATACATGGAAGGATTTATTTCTGGGCTCACCTATTACATTGTCTTTTTATGCCAAAACCACACTATTTTGATTATTATAGCTTTGCAGTAAGCTTTGAAATCAGGAAGTGTGAGTGCTTAGGCTTTGTTCTTTTTCATGATTTTTTTTTTTTTTTTTTTGGATATTCAGGGTACCTTGAGATTCCATATGAATTTTGGGATGTGTTTTTCTATTTATGTAAAAAAAGTCATTGGGATTTCAATAGTGATTGTACTGAATTTGTAGATTGCTTTAGGTAGTATTGACATCTTCACAATATTAAGTCTTCCAATCCATGAACATGGGATGTGTTTCCATTTATGTCTTCTTTAACTTCTTTCAGCATGTTTTGTTTTCATTATACAAATCTTTTGCCTCCTTGGTTAAGTTAATTCCTAAGTATTTTATTCTTTTTGATGCTATTGTAAATAGAATTGTTTTGTAATTTCCTTTGAAGATTAATGATTGTTAATGTAAAGAAAGACAACTGATTTTTGTGTTTTGACTTTCTATACTGCTACTTTGCTGAATTCATTTATTAGTTCCAGCAGTTTTTTTTTTTTTTTTTTGCTGTTCACGGGCCTCTCATTGTTGTGGCCTCTCCCGCTGTGGAGCACAGGCTCCGGACGTGCAGGCCCAGCAGCCATGGCTCACAGGCCCAGCCACTCTGCGGCATGTGGGATCCTCCCGGACCGGGGCACGAACCCGTGTCCCCTGCATCGGCAGGCGAACTCTCAACCACTGCGCCTCCAGGGAAGCCCCCAGCAGTTTTATTTATTTATTTGAAACTTCAGAGTTTTCTACATGTATGGTTATATCATCTGTGTACAGAAATAATTTTACCTCTTCCTTTCCAATTTGGATACCTTTCATTTCATTTTTCTTGCCTAATTGCTCTGGCTAGAATTTCCAGTACAATTTTGAATAGAAGTGGCAAAAGTAGATATTCTTGCCTTGTTTATGATCTTAGAGGAAAAGCTTTCAGTCATTTATCATTGATTATGATGTTTGTTGTGGGCTTTTCATATATGGCTTTTATTATGTTGAAGTAGTTTCCTTCTATTCCTAGTTTGGTGAGTATTTTTGATCATGGAAGTGTGTTGAACTTTGGCAAATGAGTTTTCTGCATCAGTTGAGGTGATCATGTAGTTCTCTCCCACTCCCCACCTTCATTATGTTAATATGGTGTATTATATTTCTTGATTTTTGGATGTTGAACCATCTTGAATTCTAGGAATAAGTCAGTTCTACTTGGTTGTAGTGTGTAATCCTTTTAATATGCTGCTGAATTGGTTTTCTAGTATTTTGTTGAGAATTTTTGTATCAATGTCCATAGAAGATATTGGTCTGTAGTTTTCTTTGTATTGAGACTTAATTTGTGGCCTAACATATGTTCTATCTTGAAAACTGACCCATGTGCACTTGAGAAAAATATATCTGCTGTTGTTGTTGGGTAAATTGTTCTATATTTGCCCCTTATATCTTGTTGGCTTATTATGTTGTTAAAAGTCCTCTATTTCCCTACTTACCTTCTGTCTGGTTGTTTTATTCATTATTAAGAGTGGGGTAGTGAAGTCTTCAACCATTATTGTAGAACTGTCTATTTCTCCCTTTAATTCTGTCAGCTTTTGCTTCATACATTTTGCTGGTCTGTTGTTAGGTATATAAATGTTTATAACTGTTATATTTTCTTATTGTACTAAACCTTTTATTAACATATAACAACCTTCTTTGACTCTTGTAATTTTTTGACTTAAGGTCTATTTTTTTGCTATTACTATAGATAACCCTGCTCTCTTTTGGTTATTATTTGCATGGAATATCTTTTTCAGTTCTTTTACTTTCAATTTATTTATGTCTTTGGATCTAAAGCAAGTCTCTTGTAGAAATCATATAGTTAGATCATGTGTGTTATCCATTCTGCCAATCTCTGTCTTTTAGTTGAAAAAGTTAATCCATTTACATTTAAAGTAAGTAATGATAAGGAAGACTTACTTCCTTCATTTTTTCATTTCTTTTCTAAATGTCTTAGAACTACCCCCTTCCCCACCCCCATTTCCTGAATTATTCTCTTATGTGTTTTGTTGATTTTTTGTAGTGAAATGTTTGTGTTCCTTTCTCATTTCATTTTGTGTATATTCTCTAACTATTTTCTTTGTGATTATCATGGAAATTATATATAATATTCTAAAGTTATAACACTGTAATCTGAGTTTTTAACTTCAACAGCATACAAAAACTCTGATTCTTTATAGCATCATCCCCACCCTTTTAGCTGTTGATGTCACAAAATTACATCTTTATGTATCATGTGCCCCAAAACATAAACTAAAAACTCTTTTAAATACATTAGTCTCTTAAATTATACAGAAAACAAAATGTGGAGTTACAAATGAAAAGTTCCAATAATACTAGTATTTTGACTAATAATTAAAAAAATAAGTCTCTTGAATCATGTAGGAAACTAAAACTGAAGTTACAAACCGTGTTGCAATAGTATTAGCTTTTATAATTGCCCATGTATTACCTTTGTTGAAAACTTTATTTATTTCTGTTGTGGTTCTGTTTTGCTTTGCCGTTTTTTCTTTTTTCATTTTTACTTTTTCTAATGTGTTTTTTATTTTTATAATTTTATTTTATTTTTTATTCTTTATTATTGTTCGGTTCCTTTTCCTTTGTTGCTTTTTTTTGTTTTTTGTCACGGTGTATGGCTTGTGGGGTCTTGGTTCCCAGGCTGGGGGTTGGGCCTGAGCTCCTGTGGTGGGAACACTGTGTCCAAACCACTGGGTTAACAGAAACTCAGATCCCAGGGAATATTAATCAGTGTGAGCTCTCCTGGAAGGCCTCATCTTGGCACAAACACCTGGCTCCATCCAACTGCCTGTAAACGTCAGTGCTGGATTTCTCAGGCCAAACAACAAGCAAGACAGGAACACAGCCCCACCCATCAAAAATAAATGAGATGACAAAAAGTTATGTCAAAAAGGAGCAAGGTAAAAACCTACAAGACCAAATAAATGAAGAGGAAATAGGCAACCTACCTGAAAAAGAATTCAGAGTAATGATAGTCAAGATGATCCAAAATCTCAGAAATAGAATGGAGGCACAGATCAAGAAAATACAAGAAATGTTTAACAAGGACCTAGGAGATCTAAAGAACAAACAAATGGTGATGAACAATGCAATAACTTAAATGAAAAATACCCTAGAAGGAATCAATAGCAGAATAACTGAGAGAGAAGAACTAATAAGTGAGTTGGAGATATAGAATGGTGGAAATAACTGCTGAGGAGTAGAATAAAGAAAAAGAATGAAAAGAAATGAGAACAATCTCAGAGACCTCTGGGACAACATTAAATGCACCAACATTCAAATTACAGGGGTCCAAGAAGAAGAGACAGAGAAAGAGTCTGAGAAAATATTTGAAGAGATTATAGTCAAAAACTTCCCTAATGTGGGAAAGGAAATAGTCACCCAAGTGCAGAAAGTCCCATACAGGATAAACCCAAGGAGAAACACGGAAAGACACATATTAATCAAACTAAAAAAAATTAAATAAAAAATATTAAAAGCAGCAAGGGAAAAGCAACAAATAACATACAAGGGAATCTCCATAAGGTTATCAGCTGATTTTTCAGCAGAAACTCTGTCAGCCAGAAGGGAGTGGCAGGACATATTTAAAGTGATGAAAGGGAAAAACCTACAACTAAGATTACTCTACCCAGCAAGGATCTTATTCAGATTTCATGGAGAAATCAAAAGCTTTATAGACAAGCAAAAGCTAAGAGAATTTGACAACACCAAACTTTACAACAAATCCTAAAGGAATTTCTCTAGGTGGGAAACACAAGAGGAGTAAAAGACCCACGAAAACTAACCCAAAACAATTAAGAAAATGCTAACAGGAACAGACATATTGATAATTACATTGAATGTAAATGGATTAAATACTCCAACCAAAAGGCACAGACTGGCAGAATGGATACAAAACTACAACCTTATATATGCTGTCTACAAGAGACCCACTTCAGAACCAGGGACACATACAGACTGAAAGTGAGGGGATGGAAAAAGATAATCCATGCAAATGGAAATCAAAAGAAAGCTGGAGTCACAATACTCATATCAGATAAAGCAAACTTTAAAATAAAGACTGTTACAAGAGGCAAGGAAGGACATTTCATAATGATTAAGGGATGAATCCAAGAAGAAGATATAACAATTATAAATATTTATGCACCCAACATAGGAGCACCTCAATACTAAGAGCCATTAAAGGGGAAATCGACAGTAACACAATAATAGTGGGGGACTTTAACACCTCACTTACACCATGGACAGATCATCCAGACAGAAAATAAATAAGGAAACACAAGCTTTAAATGACACAATAGACCAGATAGCCTTAATTTATATTTATAGGACATTCCACCTGAAAGCAACAGAATACACTGTCTTCTCAAGTGCACATGGAACATTCTCCAGGATAGATCACATCTTGGGTCACAAATCAAGCCTTGGTAAATTTAAGAAAATTGAAATCATATCAAGCAGCTTTTCTGATCACAACACTATCAGATTAGAAATCAATTACAGGAAAAAACTGTAAAAAAAACAAACACATGGAGGCTAAACAATTCTCTACTAAATAACCAAGAGATCACTGAAGAAATCAGGGAGGAAATAAAAAAATACATAGACACAAGTGATGACAAAAACATGATGACCCAAAACCTATGGGAGGTAGCAAAAGCAATTCTAAGGGAGAAGTTTATAGCAATTAAATCTCACCTCAAGAAACAAGAAAAATCTCAAATAAATGATCTATCCTAACACCTAAAGCAACTAGAGAAAGAAGAACCAAAAAAAAAAAAAAAAAAAAAAAAACCGAAAAAAAAACCCAAAAAAACAAAGTTAGTAGAAGGAAAGAAATCATAAAAATCAGAGCAGAAATTAATGAAATAGAAACAAAGAAAACAATAGCAAAGATCAATAAAACTAAAAGCTGGTTCTTTGAGAAGATAAACAAAATTGAGAAACCATTAGCCAGAGTCATCAAGAAAAAAAGGGAGAGCATTCAAATCAATAAAACAAGAAATGAAAAAGGAGAAATTACAACTGACACTGCAGAAATACAAAGGATCATAAGAGACTACTACAAGCAATGCTAGGCCAATAAAATGGACAACCTGGAAGAAACAGACAAATTCTTAGCAAGGTACAAACTTCCAAGACCGAACCAGGAAGAAATAGAAAATATAAACAAACCAATTACAAGTAATAAAATTGAAACTGTAAATAAAAATCTTCCAACAAACAAAAGCCCAGGACCACATAGCTTTGCAGCAAATTCTATCAAACATTTAGAGAAGAGCTAACACCTAACCGTCTCAAACACTTCCAAAAATTGCAGAGGGAGGAACACTCCTAATCTTGTTCTACAAGGCCACCATCACTCTGATAAAAAAAGCAGACAAAGATATCACACAAAAAAGAAAATTATTGGCCAATATCACTGATGAACAGAGACACAAAATCCTCAACATAATACTAGCAAACAGAATCCAACAGCACATTAAAAGGATCATACACCATGATCTAGTGGAATTTATCCCAGGGATGTAAGGATTCTTCAATATATGCAAATTAATCAATGTGATACACCATATTAACAAATTGAGAAATAAAAACCATATGATCATATCAATAGATGCAGAAAAATATTTTGACAAAATTCAATACCCATTATGCTAAATCCTCTCCAGAAAGTGGGCATAGAGGGAATGTACCTCAACATAATAAAACCATATACGACAAACCCACATCATTCTCAATGATGAAAAACTGAAATCATTTCCTCTAAGATTAGGAAAAAGACAAGGATGTCCACTTTCAACACTATTATTCAACACAGTTTTGGAAGTCCTAGCCATGGCAATCCAAGAAGAAAAAGAAATAAAAGGAATCCAAATCGGAAAAGAAGAAATAAAACTGTCACTGTTTGCAGATGACATGATACTATACATAGAAAATCCTAAAGATGCCAGCAGAAAACTACAAGAGCTGATAAATGAATTTGGTAAAGTTGCAGGATACAAAATTAATGCACAGAAATCTCTTGCATTCCTATACACCAACAACGAAAGATCAGAAAGAGAAATTAAAGAAACAATCCCATTTACCATCACAACAAAAAGAATAAAATACCTAGGAATAAAACCTACCTAAGGAGGCAAAAGACTGTATTCAGAAAACTGTAAGACACTGATGAAGGAAATCAAAGATGACAAAAACAGATGGAGAAATACCATGTTCTTGGATTGACAGTATAAATATTGTGAAAATGACTATACTACCTAAAGCAATCTATAGATTTGATGCAATCCCTATCAAATTACCAATGACATTTTTCACAGAATTAGAACAAAAATTTTACAATTTGTATGGAAACACAAAAGACCCCGAAAAGCCAACACAATCTTGTGAAAGAAAATTGGAGCTGACAGAATCAGCCTCCCTGACTTCAGACTATACTACAAAGCTATAGTAATCAAGACAGTATGGTACTGGCACAAAAACAGAAATATAGATCAATGGAACAGGATAGAAAGCCCAGAGATAAACCCATGCACCTATGGTCACCTAATCTATGAAAAAGGAGGCAAGAATATACAATGGAGAAAAGACAGTGTCTTCAATAAGTGGAGCTGGGAAAACTGGACAGCTACATGTAAAAGAATGAAATTAGAACACGCCCTAACACCATACACAAAAATAAACTCAAAATGAGTTAAAGACATAAATAATGTAAGACCGGACACTATAAAACTCTTAAAGGAAAACATAGGAAGAACACTCTTTGACATAAATCACAGCAAGAGTTTTTTGACCCACCTCAGAGTAATGAAAATAAAAACAAAAATAAACAAATGGGACCTTATGAAACTTAAAAGCTTTTATACAACAAAGGAAACCGTAAACAAGAAAAAAAGACAACCCTCAGAATGGGAGATAATATTTGTAAACAAGGAAACTGACAAAGGATTAATCTCCAAAATATACAAACAGCTCATGCAGTTCAATATCAAAAAAAAATCAACCCAGTCAAAAAATGGGCCAAACACCCAAATAGACATTTCTCCAAAGAACACATACATATGACCAAGAGGCACATGAAAAAATGCTCAACATCACTAATTATTAGATAATTGCAGATCAAAACTGCAATGAGGTATCACCTCACACCAGTCAGAATGGCCATCATAAAGCATCTACAAACAATAAATGCTGGAGAGGGCATGGAGAAAAGGGAACACTCTTGCACTGTTGGTCAGAATATAAACTGATACAGCCACTATGGAGAACAGTATGGAGGTTCCTTAAAAATCTTAAAATAGAATGACCATATGATTCAGCAATCCCACTACTAGGCATATACCCTGAGAAAACCATAATTCAAAGAGACACATGTACTCCAATGTTCATTGTAGCACTATTTACAATAGCCAGGACATGGAAGCAACCTAAATGTCCATTGACAGCTGAATGGATAAAGAAGATGTGGTGCATATATACAATGGAATATTACTCATCCATAAAAATGAATGAAATTGGGTCATTTGTAGAAATGTGGAGGGACCTAGAGTCTGTCATACAGAGTGAAATAAGTCTGAAAGAGAAGAACAAATATTGTTTATTAACAAACATATGTTGAATCTAGAAAAATGGTACAGATGAACCTATTTGCAGGGAAGGAATAGAGACACAGACATAGAGAATGGACATGTGGACACAGTGGGGAAGGGGAGGGTGGGATGAATTGGGAGATTAGGACTGACACATATATACTACCATGTATAAAATAGAGAGCTTGTGGGAACTTGCTGTATAGCACAGGAAGCTCAGCTCAGTGTTCTGTGATGACCTAGATGGGTGGGATGGGGGTGGGTGTGAGGGAGGTCCAAGAAGGAGGGAATATATGTATACATATAGCTGATTCACTTTGTTGTACAGCAGAACTGATGCAACATTGTAAATCAATTATACTCAACTAAAAAAATAGCATGTACTCTATGATCCCAATGTTGTTTTATAAATAAATTAATAAATAAAAAAATAAAAGCCATTAAAGAAGACCAGGAAAGTGATGATGTGGGTCACCATGGTAGAGATGAAGGGTAGTGGATTATGTTGGCATTAACTCAAATAACCTCCCTCTGTCTCATTTTTCTGTCTCTTCCTCTTTCTTCCCTGTTTTCCTTTCATTCTACTTCTACTTCTTACCCTTCTCCAGATGGAAAGCTATAACTGATTGTTTACCATGGCCCTGTCTTTTGACCATTTTCTCTGCCCACTATTTGTTCCAGTCTCCTACATATCTTGGGGAGATAAATTGTCTCTAGTAACACTAAAGCAGACAAAACAGTATTAAGCGAAGTCTTGATTTAAAACACATGTGAGAAAATTTAAAGACTTTGAGGTTCTGTATAGGCTGTGTGTATTATTATACAATAATCATTATTATTTAATGAATGCCTTCTATGTGCCAGAAGCTTTCTTAAACTCTGAGCCTACACAGTAGAAAAAGCTAAGCCTCTTACTCAAGCAACTCATCATCCAGTTGGGGGAAAATATACACACAGAGATTTAAATGCCACAAGTATTATAAAAGAAATATAATTGTGTATAAGGCACAATGGGGAGTGTCAAGAAGGAGCTTTGAAGTTTGCTTGGGAGGAACTCAAGAGACAAGCTTTTAGTTAAAAATTGTAGTAGGTGGGCCAGGGGCATTCTAGGCAAAGGTAGCACCATGTGCAGAGAGAAATGGCAGAAGTTTACTGTGGATGCAGTGTGAGTTGTAAGGCTGGAAAAGAGCAAGAGATGCTCTTCCTTCCTATTCAGGTAGGAAGGAGAAAGATCACAGTAGGTATTGTATATCATAGTTCTTCACTTGGGTGATGCGGAGTCACAAAAGGATTTTAAGCAAAGAAGAAACATAATCTGAGTTGAGTTTTAGAATGTTCTATGTATGAGATTGAGTGGGAAATGATTATTCTGGAAACAGAGAGAACATTTAGGTGGTGTGACAATGGCCTCAGTAAAAAGTAAGTGAACCTAAACCAAGGCAATATTTTTAAAGAGGAAGATATGGTTTGAGGAGATATTTAAGAGAATAAAATGTACAGGACTTATAAAGTAATTGGATATACTCAGGATTTTGGTTTGAGTGATGCACAGACAATGGTTTTATTTATTCATTCCATAAATATTCATTATATATCTATCAGGCCCCAAGAGAAGTGGTGAGTGCTGAGGATACCTAGATGAAAAGACATAGGATCTGCCTTCGAGAGACTTTAACTTTAGTAGGAGAGATAGACACCACAATTGACAGGTGAAATAGAGCACTTGCATAGTGGAGCTGTGACTGTTACCTCTAATAAGGACCTCAGCGAAGGGCTGTAGTGATATCTTCACTTATGGACGTTCTGAGCTTAAGGAACCTGCAAGACATCCAATGGAGATGCAGTAACCTGCTTATATGGAGCCAAGACTCAGAAGACACACACTTAGGAAAAATCAGGGGTGAGGTTACAGCCAAGATCTTGTGAGTGATGAGATCATGAAGGAGATTAGGTAGTGTCATAAGAGAAAATGGGCAAGGAGAGAAGTAAATTTTAAGGGGAAACTGGGAAGAGATGCCAGCAAGTAAGACTGAGAAGAAACTGTCACAGAGCTAAGAGGGGAACAATTGCATCTTATCTCCAATCACTCTTAAAAGTCCTGCTTTGGTGGTACATAGGGGAGAGGCACTACTATTATTTCTAATATAGAATTGGTACCAGCTATGAAACAGGTACTAAAACAAAATGTTGATTTAGTTAAATGTAATATAGAGATTAAGAAATTAATTGTATCCTAATAGTGTGATGAAGGAAATAGAGAAACAGTACAATATATGAAATCTGAAAAGAATTGGACTTGGTATTTACTGAATTTTTATAAGGGATGCATTTGTTCTAGACTTTATCACCAACTACTAGGCAAGTTACTTGTCCTTATATATTGTACTTGTGCTATGTACTTCAGTGTCCTCCTTGGTAAAATCAGGAGATTGGGTGAGGAGACAAAGTCCTTTTTGGTTCTAAAACTCTGAATCTGGAGACATAATTAGCAGGTCAAGCTGAAGAGATGATGTATTATCCAATGGAGGTGTGCTGTCAGTTCTCACTGATATATTATCTTACTGGGACATTAAATATTTGATAGTGGAACTCTGGATATTGATTTTTTTTTTCCCCTAGTTGCAAATGACTTTTGCTTCTGAAGAACGGTAGGCATTGCGGAGTTGTTTATACCAGTAGATTGCATCCCTGCAAAACGAATGTCAAACTATGCATCTGGGTATTGTCTTGATAAATTACATGACTCAGTGATCACTGACCCACATTTTGTAATATGATTTTATAAAACCCATGTTACAACACTAATGGAGATAGGTGCACTATAGTTCTTATACAGTAGAGGCCAACAGTGTTCTTGGAAATAAATGAAAATAGGAAATGTAATTGCAGATTTGCTATTATAAGATTTCATCTAAAGAAAGAATGTTAGGTGGGTGGATATTCTATGCAGAGAAGTTGTTAGAATTTCAAGCAGATTTACTGCATGCCAACAACTAATACTGCTTTGTAAAAATAACTGTTTATTTCTTTGCTTCCAGAATCTGCACTGGCATAGCACCAGGTGTGGAATAATAGGTTTGCCCTCTGTACATATGCTGGGGTGCATGATACTTTGGCGTATGCAGTCTTGGTCTGGGATTTCCTTTTTATGACTTCATTTTCATGGTGGTAGCCTCCACCTGAGGATTCACCACACAAAAAGGATGCTGACCTTATCAGAGAAGATTTTAGCCTCACTCGTGAAAGGAAGAAGAGTATCTCAGACAACAAATTCACCTGTGTTTACAAAAAAAGCATTAGGAGAGTTTTAAAGATTTTTTTATCTTGAAACATAGCAGCTTATATTGTTTTGTCATGTAAACTGCCAAGATAGGAGGAATTTAGTGAGCTTCAACCTGCAAGACTTATTCACGAAATCTCTTTCTAAACCGAACATCTGAATTCCCAGAGTTTTGTGTGTCTGTTCCAGTTTGGGGTCTGAGCTTTTGTAAGTTGAAAAAAATCAATTATGGACTGGCAATTGCACCTGATTATAGCTACTCTTCTAATTTCATTTCTTTTAATAGTGGTAGGAATCTGAAGAAACACTAACCTGGTTTTTGCATACTTTTTGAAAAAAGAGTTTCTAGTCTCTATCTGCTAAATGTCTTAATATTCTATTTTTTGTATCTTGGTCATTCATTGTCAGAATCAAAGTCATGGCAGAAAAGTAAAGCCAAATAAGAAAGGCAGACAATTTAGGTTTATATAAGGACTTTCCCTTTCATTTTTTTTTTTTTTTTGATGTGTTGGGGCAAGGAAAATGATGAGGTTGGTTCTGGTCAGTTTGAAGTCATAAGCCTATTGCATATGCAAGCAGAGATGTGAACCTAGAGGTCAGATGTCACCATCTGCAAGCATTAGTTGAAGTTTGTGCATGGATGAGATTACCCAAGGGAGAACATGAGCAATGAGATAAGTAAAGTGCTGAGAGTAAAATCTTGGTAAAGATCAATTCTTAAGTGGCTGTTAGAGAGAGACAAGGAAACTTAAAAAGAAGAGCCAGTCAGTCATGAGGAAAATCTTGAAGGTTAATGTGGAAGAGAATTTTAAAAAGAAAATGGTCAACAAGGACAAATGCTGGAGGGAGATAAAGAAATAATTGCAAGGGAATCTGTCCATCCTATTAGGCAAACAGTAGGATGTTACTGACCATTGTGAGAGCCAGTTGAGTGGAACAGTTGTGGCAGAAACCCAGATTGCAAGAGATTGTTGTGTAAATAGGGAAAGAACAAATAGAGCAAATGGTATTTTCCTTTAAAAGAAACTAGTTTTTCTTTAATAAAGTTATAGTATTGCGTGTGTGGGGGGAGGGGTTTTATATTAAGATTTAAAGGAGAAAAAAGGGTTTAAGTAAGTTGTAATGATGGAAAGGAAGTTCTATTGTGATCTCTTCTGGGACCAGTTTTGGAATTTTATCAAGACAATACAATTTGACAGAACATCAAATATCCCCAACAAACTAGGTGGACATCTCCAATATCTTGAGTTCATTAATAGACATTTTAATCTTCAGCGAAAAACTCTGAGAGATGGTGTAAATCTCTCTAGTGATAGGAAGATCACAAGCCATAAGGCTGCCCATTCCATTTACAAATTCTAAATTTCTAGTCATCCAATGCTGTACAGTTCCCTCAATCCCCAAAATTGTTTTTTTAAAACTATCTACCTTATATAGAGATTTCACTTAGTAGCTCTATTTTAATCCTCTGAAATTATTCTTTTAAAAATTTAAAGTCCTCTATATTTTTAACATATATCTTTATACATTTTTTACATCATATACCTTCCATGTTGTCAAATACCTTGACACTGAGTATCAGGATCTAGAACTGGACATAGTTCTCCAAATGTGAGCTAGTGTATTTAGTGGAGCCATTGCCCATCTTGGTTCAAACACAATGGTATCACTGAGAGTCTTTTTTTTTTTTTTAATTCTAGCAAGAGGGTCACAGGGCTCTCTAATATAACAGTGTTTTTGACCTTAGAATTTATATTTTCACATGAAGTGCTATAAAGTGGGGATTGCCCATTTTATTCTTCTACAATAGATTATTTTTTAAACATAAATGCCGTTTAAAATTTTATCTTGCTGGGTTAGACCCTTAATCCTATCCTGTTGAAAGCTTCCCAAATCGTGATAATGTTGAACAATACATTTGCCTTCTTCTTAGCTTTGCATCACCTGTAAAAAGATTTTGCCCCAGTTCTTGACACATTTGCTGAATAAAATAGAATCAAGGAAAGGGTGTAGAAAAATGCTAACAAAGTTCTTTCTATTTGCTAACAATTTTATGCATTAACATTTTATAGGACAGTTTCCAAATGGTTACAAGTGTACGTACTTCATAACTGCCTAGTCCATCGTTCTCCACTATATCCACAAAAATGTGATGAGAGATTGTCAAATGTCTTGGTGAAATCAATTTGCATTTTCTGGCTTAATATCTTTCAAAGGTTCTCCAGTAAAGTCCAAACTCTTTACCACGGTTTTCAGGTCTGACTTTTGCCTGCTTCTCCTACCGTTCTCTCTTCGTGCCTTACTCTACACTTTGAATTCTATGTTCCAGTCTTCCTGAACTTCTTGAAGCTCCTTAAGCCATCATGCACTCTATCACCCTGAAGCATTTCACCCCGTTTCCTTCATCTGGCATATTCCTGGTCCCCAGTGTCCAGTCCTCAGCTCTTTTGGCCTGTCTCATTTCTCATTGTCCTGATCCTAGTTGAGATGCCAGTCTCTTCAACTACTTTCCCTCGTCTAAGACGTTCCTTTCATCTTTCTTCTTTACACCCATGTTTTACTCCATGAAGACTGACCTTGTTTTCTTTTCTATTTCTCCCTCTAGACTGAAATCCCCTTGAAGGCAATAACTGTGTTTTGCTGGGCATTTGGGGATGAACTCCAAGGGCTCAATATATTTTCTTTGACTCAATCATGACTGGTGTTTGAATGAATTTTGCCTGTGATATTCTTTCCATCTACTTTCCTTCTAATATAGTAACCATATAAAATAGTTTGCACTGAATTATTTTTGGCAATCTCATTCTGGCCTGTGGTGATCACCCCTTTCCCTAGTAAGTGCATACAAATTATCTAGTGAAGAATACACTTTAGAATGTTCTGGGTATAAAAGTCAAACTCATCTGGCTTTGGATTATGAAATTCCCCTTTTTGAAATCTGAGGCATATGCTTAGCTCTGATCTTCTGGCAATTTTCCCATTCCCTCTGCTTTTTTTTTTTTTTTTTTTTTCCAGGACACTAGCAGCTGTGATAACAGCTGCAAATTGTTCTAATTGACTTAGATGTAATGCATCTGGGCTTGAACACATTTTAAAGCTGCTAGACACTCTCTTACTATCTCTCCTACTAAGATTTGTGCTCCATCCATTGCAGCCTGAATATCATTCTCCTTCATGGAGGAAAAATGGAAGCAAACAAGAAAGACAACTGTTCTGCCTTTTTCCTTCCATCATCTTCATCAAGCATTTAACTTATCCATTCCTTTGTCTTATTAAAAATCATAGCTTTAAAACACAACAACATTTTTATTTTGCTCTCATCTAAGTTGAGATCTGGAAGTTTTCACCAGCCAGGTTGGTGAGGCAGGAGGAATATAAGTGGATAAAATGGAAACATCAATCTCTGTATGTATCCAAGACCTACTTGGTGCCAGACACTGTGATATATGGAGATCTTTCTACAAATAGGAATTATTCATTGTTCTTAAGGAGCTCATGGTCAAGTAGAGAGTGTCGAAGACCATAGCATTACATTTCAGTTAGCTGTGCGTCAACCTTGGTTAAAAAAAGAAAAAGAGATGTTGATAATTATTTTGTATGATTTCGTTTTATGTCCAACAATCCACCCATTCATCCATATAACTTTTAAGTCATGATTCTCAACCATAGTTGTATGTTAAAATCACCCAGGGATTCTGGACTGGGTAGCAATAAAGTAGGTGGATTTGTAAGTATTAGGAAACTGTTATAACACAACAAACCGACTCAATCAGGATCTCTGTGAGTTGAGGGCTGGGGGCGCTATCTATTTTTTTTTAATATATATTTTATTTTTATTTATTTATTTATTTGGTTGCCCTGTGTCTTAGTTGTGGCAGGCATGCTCCTTAGTTGCTGCATATGGGCTCCTTAGTTGTGGCTCACCAGCTCCTTAGTTGTGGCATGCGAACTCTTAGTTGTGGCATGCATGTGGGATCTAGTTCCCTAACCAGGGATCAAACCTGGGCCCCCTGCATTGGGAGCACGGAGTCTTAACCACTGCGCCACCAGAAAAGTCCTGAAGGGCAGTATCTATTAAAGGCTCCCTTAGAGGGTCCGTGTTCAGTGAGTTGATTATCACCATCTTAAGAACTTACTATGTGTTAGATAGGGCTGTGCCAGGACCTGAGGAAGATATATACTATCTTATGTAATATAAATCATTGGCCTGCAGGAGGTAATACTTTATGAGTTGACAAGGCATTCTTATGGAAAAGAAAAAAGTGCAAATGCAAGCTAGTGTATTATATGATTAAGAGTCAAAGTGAGAGGTCAAAGCAAAAAAATAACATGGAACTTATAGGTAAAAGGAGACAAATCTTTTAGGACTAGAGTTGTGAGAGAAGAGCTGGGGCAGGTGGGTTGAAGTTGGACTTTGAAGAAAGCATAGGATTAGCTGAGTAGTAGGACAGGGCCACGCAGTTCTGACAAGGAGTCCATAAATGAGCAAAGGCTTGATGTCAGTAATGAGCATGGAGTATTCTGGGCATTTTATGGACCAGATCAGCCAAAATTGAGCAGAAACTTTATTTTGATGAGCAGTCAGACTAAGGTTATACAAATATGGAGAACTTTGTATGCTATTTTGAGGAAGTTTTACCTTAAAGTACAGGCAATACTTTTTTAATAAAAAGAACATAATCATAAGTTTTGAATGAGCAAATACTGTATGTCATTGATCAACCTCAGCTTTGTTATTAATTGAGTTTAGAATCTGCAATACAAACTTGGTAAAGGAGAGAGGAAGCTGGACCTCATGGACAAATGGAAGTATTCTCTAATGCTCAGATTCACCTGTGCCAGTGTTGTTCTGGTAAATGTGTAACAACCAGCTCTCTGAGGGAAAAAAAAGCCCTAATGTATATAGTATTTGCCAATTTCTGTGATGTAAATACTACCACTGTGACCAATACCAAGCTACCAATGGTTTAAAAGTCAGTTTGCAAAATTCCTAAAAATTTGACATTGACTTTCATGAGCTGATATGAGCTGGCTTCAGCACACCACAACTTGTGCTTACTACATGAATTCTCTCCTAATAATGATTTGTCTCTGGAAGATTTGCCTTTGAAGGATAATATTCAGTTTAATCTAAACTTATGTAACACATTAAAAATTGGGGGAGGGGTGCAGAAAATTCCTAACACTTTCAATGTAGTTAAATCAAAAGAACATTTGAACATCCATGTCTTACAACAGCGATTCTAGAAGCATCTTCCACCAACTGAGGGGCCCCGGCAGGCTCAGTGTCTGGGCGGGGCTCTTCTCACCTTAGTTTGATGGTGTTTCTGGCAGAGCAGTTGAGGGTTTAGAAAGCCTGGAGAAAAATATGAATATGTTGGATAAATCAGATTTCCAGGCAAGGGTGCTTTGTACGCCCCTGAAGGAGTAATCATGGGCAGTCATGCTCCCATGTCACTCAGCTCCTGCTGCACTGGATCCTTTCAGCTTTGGCTTTCTGTACCCCCTGCCCCCTTCGTTTCCAGATAACAGCACCTGCCTTGCCTGTGAAAACTCTTTGCAAGACTTTAAGCACCATCAGGCCTGGTCTGATTGCAGTTGTGTCTCCACAGCCCCCATCAGCCACAGTGCAAATTAGCTGCGGTCCTTCCTGCCAGCTGCATGAGGGTGCGAGCGCGGGGTCCATTCCCAGTGCCCAGATGCCACCTGAGGCCCGTGCCCAGCTGATGTGAGCCTGAAAGAGGCAAAGCCACTACAAAGCCCTTCCGACCAATCCACATTTCCCTATTCTCTGCCCCCCAACCCCCCCCCCCCGCACTAAAAAACAACTGATGTGTGGGTAGGAAAGCCATTTAGTCAAAAATAAAGACTAAAATGTTTTTTCCTTCTGATAATGTTCCTGACTCCGTCCCTCGGTATTATGCTCTATAATGCGCCGTGTGGAGCCATTTTGTCATCGCTTTGGGTCATCCTTGCTCACAATTGGTTATTTACTCAGGGGCTTTTGAAATTATTGAGTTGACACATCTGTCAGACGGCAAAAGCAGAAATGCTGAAAGGTCACTTGGAGAGAAACCAGCTGCTTCAGACAAACCTTTCTGCCTCCAAATAGCACAATCATTACAGCCTGGCAGATGGGGCCTCTGCTTTCATTTCAGGCTCCCCTTGCCTTCAGGTATTTAGCTACACTACCTCATTGCCAGGTCAGCCGGGCCTCCTTGTAATTACCCACACAATAGGCATCTCTCTGCTTAAGAATAACAGCTCCATTTTCTCTAAATAGGAAACCGGTTTCCTCCCAGATAGGAGCTACCCAAGGCTTGCCACAAACTTTCCTATTAGCAGATTAGTTTTGACAGTGGCAAGTATGTTTCTATTACTTCTGCAGCCTTCATTACACCCAGAAACATGAGGCCTGGTCTGATTGAACAGTTTGGAGGGCTTTCAAGGGTCTCTGAGTAGATGGCCTCCAGAGAGTAGGTCTGGGATTCCCTTTTCCCTCCACCTAATCCTTCCTCGTACTCACCCCCGCTTACCTCTGTGAGCCCCTGAGGAAGTGTTGGGGTAAAAGGTGATGCCTGTTTGTTCTGCTCCACGGGAAGCTTTCATTTAGAGGATTTTTCAGTCAGCCTGGCTCACCTGAGGCTACAGAATCTGAAAGGGGTGTGTGTGTGTGTGTGTGTGTGTGTGTGTGTGTGTGTGTGCGCGCGCGCGCGCGCGCGCGTGCGCACGCCTGTGTTTATGACAGTGAGAGATAATGTAAAATAAAAATTAAAAATGAAAACAAGCTCATGTTGAACCTCAACCATACAGGGAGGAAATTCATTCTTTCATAAAGAAGGTTCTTACAGACTTCACTTCGGGGGACAATTATTATGTCAGCAGCTATAATAACAGCATCTTAACCTTTCAGACTAATAACAAATATGTTGATAAATGTAAGGCTGTGTCTCTCAAACTTAGTGGCCATGGGGGTGGTTTTAGAAACCCCAGTTTAAACATGGCTCTTTTCCCTGAAGTAGTAATATTACCAGCAGTTAGGTAAAAGTTTGCTCTCTGTTATTAGGGATATTTCAGTGGATAAATTCAAAAAGCACCACATTGAGGTACATGCACGAGGCTGGGGGTAGAAGGGAGTATGGGAGTTAAGAGTTCTAAAATCAATACATGCTGAGTAGATCTCTTGACCTCAGTCTCCTGTTTCAGCCTGTTAGGGCTTCCTACATAACGTGAACCTGAAGACTTCGCTTGGGAAATGCTACCAGAGAGCTTCAAATGGAAAAACAATAACAAAGCTTTCCGCAACACAATATCATGGCAACCCATGATTGATGCCCTAAAAATCAATGATTCCTCTTTAATTTCCCCCTGATCTGCTACCTTGCCCATTAATCTTCAATTTCCACCTTTGAATTCTTTTCATTCTTTTATTCTGGGGGGTTAAACAGTGACTCTGCAGTTAGTTGACTTTAGGACCTGTGAGCTCCAAGAGTATCTGCTATTAGGAGCAAAAGTGGGGCTCTCTGCACTGTACCTCCATAGTCATAAGAGAGCTCCAAAAGTTTTGTTATATACCATAGCTGAGTCTAGCAATGAATCAGGAATTGAAGAGACGTTTGGAAGTGAGACCACCTATGTCAGCGTGACCTAATTGTTCTGCGAAATTCTTCCTCAGTAAGATAAAACTGTAAACGAGTAAATAACTTCTTGCTTCAGGAAAATTCTTAAAGATTACTTTTACCTGGGCAAAGAGTTTGGTCACATGGGCAAAGAGTTCTATCAGGATGATAGATTGTTCATTTAGGCAACAGTTCACTTATCAGATAATAGTTTATCACTACTTGCTTCAAGACGTGTTGCCTTGTACATCAATCCAAAATTAGTATATCATAAAATTTGTCTAACCTCAATAATTCTCCACCTTAGGAGAAAGGACAGCCTCTTCAATAAGTGGTTCTGGGAAAACTGGACAGATACATGTAAAAGTATGAGAGTAGATCACTCCCTAACACCATACACAAAAATAAGCTCAAAATGGATTAAAGACCTAAATGTAAGGCCAGAAACTATCAAACACTTAGAGGAAAACATAGGCAGAACACTCTATGACATAAATCACAGCAAGATCCTTTCTGACCATTGTAAAGCAATTATACCCCAATAAAGATGTTAAAAAATAATAATAATAAAAATGTATTATCTATATAAAAAAAAAAACTCCACCTTAAAAGGCTCCCCCTTAAAGCACATCCCTGAATCCTATGAACGTCCTCTCTGGCCTCTCTCTTGGAGACATTACTAAGATATCGTCATAGTGTTGCTCTCCATCACTGTGGTAAATCTGATAAACTTAACTTTGCTCAATCAGCAGGTTTTCCTGGTGGTCTATTTGTGGGGAGTTGATAGTCAACAGAGCGGATGGGTGTCCAATCTTGAAACAAATCACTACGGGAAGAGGAAACACCTAAAAGAGACCCCAGGAGAGTTCTGATATAATAGTAATTCAGGACACGGGTGATGGGGGGAGGTCACAAGATAGATTTGGAACATGTAAGTATTCTACGAAGTTCCCAGAAGTTATATATGGAGGGAAACTGGTAGAAAAATAGAATTCCTGTGATTCATGGGACAGGGTTTGGAGTCATTATAATTTTGCTATTGTAGAATAAATGATCTTACTTTGATATCTCCAGCTGTTGAAACCTGAGGGATTCTTAGGCAGAAGACATATTCTGGAGCTTTAGAAGAGGCAGAACACTTAAGGCAGGAGGGGTGGGATCAGGGGAGACTTTATGCAGGAGGTAGCTAGCATTTGGAGTGGGTCTTGAAAAATGGGTAGAATTTCCATGAGCATGTGCGTGTGTGTGTGTGTGTGTGTGTGTGTGTGTGTGTGTGTGTGTGTGTGGTTTTGTGGAGGTGGGTGGTAAGGACATTTGGAAGAGAGAGAGGCGAAGGAGGTAGTATAATGAAGTGGTTAAGGAAACGGGCATATGATTCAGATGCCTTAAAATTGTGTAGGTGATTGTGGGCAAGGTACTTGACTTTCTCATTATGAGGATCAAAGGAGATAATGCATGTAAAGTGGTTAGAAAATTATGTGGATCTAGTAAAGACTCAATAGATGATGTCTATTACCATTATTATCACTTATTGTTATTATAGGCTAACACAACAGGAAGAGAATGGAAAGAAAGCTCAAGGCATATTCTAGGAAAGACTGAAGATTGGACTATGCATACACGAATACTAGAAAACAATATGGAAAAGCTGGGGCCAGCTGTAAAAAGTCTTGAATTTATTATAAAAATATATTCAGTTGGCAGAGGGGAACCCATGAAGGATTTTGATCAGAGCTGTGCTGGTAATTCATAGGTTGGGTGAGAGGAGAGAAAAGGCCAAAATTGCGAGACCGAATAATGAGCTAGTAGGTTATAGCAAAGTAAAAAGTGTGGTGTTTCTAATACTAGAAAGAATAAATGCAAGAGAGAGCATGGTAGAGTTTTGGGTTAAAATTTCATTTTGTGCACTCAACTCAGACTACACAAATCAGCATAGAACTCTAAACCCTTAATCTAAGACACATCAAGTGAACTTTAGTCACATGTTTAAAACTAGCTCATGCTACTGTCACAGTTTACGCTCTGACCCTCCCTGCTATCTGACACCTGATCCCAAGAACACAGGGCATGTGAGATGAATGCATAGCAAAAGCAACTAGCTAATGCATCTGAACTCTGTCCAGTTTATATTATATTTACATTGCCTAAGAAGTGACTGTAGGACTAGGCCCTTTAAGTAGTAGAGTGTGTTGCTTAGTTCTACTTCAGTTCTGCAAATTCTAACCTACTCTAACTTTTTATCATAGAGGTAGCTAAATTTGATGCCCTCCCCTTCCTTTTGAGTCGATGTCAATTTGGGAAGGAAGCATTAACAAATCCACTGAGTATAGTATTTTTTTGAATCAATTCTTGCTCTGCTTTATCTATTGGCATTCAAATTTATTTAATCAGTAGGCTTGATTTGCAGTAAACAGAAAAGCCAGGATTCAGAGCAAGCATCAGGTGACACTAATGTTAGCCTAATTGGTCGATCTGTGTTAATTATCAGGTAACAGCTAAATAATAAAGCCATTCACAGACAGGGACAAAGTGATTTTAAAAGTCTCTCTTTAATAAGGCCTCCCTTCCCTAGAACAGTCTAGCAGCCTTTAGAACCACAACTGTTATTTACAGTGGCTCTTGTTAGAGTTTCTATTTTCAGACAGAAGATGAAACTTAAGGATTGGGATTTAAGGTCAGGAGATTCAAATCAGAGCTAGTGGAAGCCTCACACAGGAGGGAGATCAGCTCCAAGGGTTTGGATGATATTTAGAAGGGAAACAAAGAATGTCATATGTTTTATTCTTAAATAATTAATTAAGCCTTTGAAAAGTCTGAGAACAATCTACACAAAATTCAAACCACCTTCAAAATTAATCAACAAAAAGTAACTCTCCTTTAAGGATTGAGATCATATTGTGTATATAGTGTGGTTTTCTGATCATTTTACTTAACATACTGTGAGCATTTTTTCCCATAGTGCTAATTATTCCTCAAAAATACTTGTCTAACTTTACAATTAAACTGGATAAACCCTAGGTCACATTTTAGCCTTCTTATATGAGAAGGAAGATATGAATAAGATCAGGGTGGAGAGGGCTTCTGCCAGGTCCAATGGTTAATCGGAAGTGCCTTGAATAGAAAGGAGGGGAAGTTAATATGAAATGATGCTGGGAGGGGAAACCATACTAACTTAATTGTCTCTTCCTTGAATTTCTTAATCCATAGAAGATCTCATTCAATCACCCTTTCGAAGTTTAGGTTTTAGGATTGTTAACACGGGAAACTACAGCCTGTGGGCCAGATCTGTCCTCCTGCATGTTTGTGGATAGTCCATGAGCTAAGAATGTTATTATATATTTAAATGATTGTAAAATATCAAAAGAAAAATAATGTTTTGTGACACATGAAAATTTATGAAATTCAAATTTCAGCATCCTTGAATTTGTTTTGGAACACAGCCATGCCCATGCATTTACACGTTGTCTCTGGCTGTTGTCCTGTGGCTTCTTTCCTATTACAAGGGCAGAGACGAGTAATCGAGATGGAGACTGTATGGCCTGAAATGCCTAAAATATTTACTGTCTGTCCTCCACAGCAAAAGTTTTTCCACCCTTGCTCTAGAAGGTGAATTTTTATACTCATATTCACACATTCTTCCTAGAATTTTAAAAGGAATTCTAGGCCCTTAGTAAAAACTTCCTGACATCACAACCTTGTATCTGCTTGTTACTCAGCATGTTTATTTCAAATAATTAATCCTTACTGATAAGAACATTGCAGCTTGGACTAACTTTCCGTGGCAGTGCTAACACTTTAGAGTCTTCTGCCTCACTTCTGACTTGTCAGAGCTACATGTTATCACACAATTAGAATCATTCCTTAAGGGAAAAATAACTTTCATTAGTTATTTCATTAAATTGAGAAATAAATTTTAAATATTATGTTAACATAAAAATAATATGATTTTAATGTCTTTGCAAAGCCCCTTGAGAGATCCTAGATGATAGTGAGAGCTGAACGTGTAGTGGGTAAAGCTACATGCCAGCCAGCTGTTTGTTCAAACACATATTCACACATTGGAAGATAAAATTACCTGGAGATTGTAGCATACTCTCTCTCTCTGTCTCTCTCTCTCACAAACACTCAACAGCTAAGTCTAAACTGGCTACTGTATAGATATAGTGATTGTTGCCCATGCAATACAGTATGTATTTTCACAATATGAGTCAGTTGAATTGTGGCTTAAACATCAGATGTTGCCTTTGTTGACTATGTATTATTTATTAAATGTGGGGGGAGCAACAATTTCATGTTTAACATGTAATATGCACATAATAAAAGGTACCTATTTTTATTATTGTTATTAGCCACTTGATTAACTTGAGTATGTCTCCAGATAATATTTTGGAGGCCAGCTAATAGAATGCTATTGATATTAGAAGCACAACTGGAGAACATTCCAGAGATTAGAATTCATACTGTGATGAGGTGTCTCCAAGAATGTTTTGCTGCATGTAAGACCAAAAGTGAAGAGTTTTATGGTCCATTTAGAGCAACAGAGATAGAGAAATAGAATGTGGAGTCTTGACAGAAGTTAGTTGTTTGCAGAGATCGCAAACTTGGACCCCCATAGTTGAATATGGCCAGGGATAGCTTTAATTAGCAAAAATAGTACTGGTAAAAAAGAAATTTGAATATTTTTAGGCAGGGCATGTACTGTCAAGTTTGCCATGGTCTTTACTATTCCTTATTACTGAACATTTTACCTTATCCCTAGAGGCATCTGATTTTGTGACACTTGACTAGAAATACTGTTGAGAAATCCATTAGAAAGGTGTTTTACACGTGTGTGTTTTTGTTTGCGTATATGCACATTATCAGTAAATAATTAGTTTTGCTGCTAGTTCCTGATATGAAAATAATATATTTAAATAAAGCAATCCCAACTAAAAAGAACTTAAGGCAAATTCTGTAGTACATTTCTTGTGTTTGGGCGTGAAAAAAAATTCCCTCCTCTCCTTTTTTGGTAGCATAGTCTTCTTACTATTTACAATGCTCAAAAATAAAAGTGAGAGGGCCTCAGCTCACGGAAAGATGGCATTCCTCTGAAAATGTGTGCATCTTGGGGTTACAGGAGCTTGCTCTTCTGATCTGAAGGTACTGTAATGCCCCTTAGGGAAAGCGCAGAACACTTTCCTGTCCAGAGCAGTTTGAACATGAGCCAGAGTAAATGGATGTCCTCTCGCAGAATGAAGAGGCTCAGATATTATGTAGAAAACTGTCCATTAAATACTTGTTAGACACTGTCCTTTTGCTCTCCAGTGGTCCTGGGTAAGTCTGATTTCTTTTCCAATCACCTATTGTGGGATATTCTGAGAAAGTGACTTGGTTATCTTGGCATTCCTAATGGTAGAGGAAGAAAATTTTGGATAGAGCAGGACGCTGTAGTAAGGTTGGAAAGAGAATTTTTGAGTTAACTTAATGGTTTTTATAGCCAGAGACCATAGAAGGAAAGCTTACTTGGGAGGAAAAAGAAACTATAAAAATGAAATATGGACTCTGACCGTAGTAGGGCAATTCAGGAACACATCTGCCCTTTGTGGGGGCTTGGCCTCTCTATGACAAGGATGTTCCTCACCAAAAGGTAATTGGTGCCACTTGCCTCCATGTATGCACTTGAACTTTTGATCCTAACCTTGGTTCAGCACCTGCCCACTTGCCTTCAGGTCTCCAAGTTTAGTCAAAACTTGTTAAACACTCTTCTGCCTGTTCCTTTGTCTGCAGCCCTCTCCTTTGCCCAGTCTGACCTCCTTCCTCTCTGCCCTGTGTTGCAAAGAACCAACTTTAGATCAAATACTGTGACTGCGCAAAGTTTTAAGGCAGATAAAAGGATAACAACTCTTACTTTTTCAAGGTTTATAGTGAAAGAGAGAGAGCCACATGTAGGTACTAAAATAGAGATAAATGCAAAGAGCTATGGGAAAATGAAGGTGGACTTTGTCCCTGATATTTGCATAGCAAAATATATTCTCAATTAGTGTCTTGCTTAATCTCCTCATTTTCTTGTGATGCAGGCAGTATTTTCTCTCATTGGAAGGTGAGGAGATGAAGGCTTAGAAGTGAAAGAAGAAACAATGTGTGGAAGATTAAAAAGCTCTAAATGCACTAAGATTGAAAAAAAGTCCCCCCAAAAAGCAAAAAAGGGAGAACAAATAGTCTCATTACTGGAGGATTTAATGTTAAAATGATAGAGGGAAATAGAAATTACATGGTCCTATTTGGCTTCCATATTCTCTAAAAAGGAATAAAAATCCATCAACTGTTAACATTTACTGAAAAGACACTAAAAGACACATTTGATAAAATGAAGCAGTAAGGAAGACAACTGTTTTACCGGAAAGAGGGTAAAAATGGGTATTTATGAGGTTTTTAGGCGTCTGAGTTAAGAACAGTTCTTTCAATAGGGGGGCCTGATTGGGATGGGGCAAAATTCATGATGTAATTGTTTAGAAATGATGGCCAGGTGGATTTTGAAGGGTAAACTATCACGTTGTGAGTCTGGTTGGGAGGCCTATTTCTGCAGAAGGAGCTATTAACTCTGATGAGGGTAGTAGAGTTGTTCATTGTTTGGCGAAATGGATTTTCAGAATGTTCCTGAAACAAAAAGCAATGCAACTTCATTTTCTTGGAAAACTTCCTGGCAGAATTTTCGTGGAATATTAAAGCCATATTAATGCAGACAGGTGAATAGTAAAGTCATATTAATTATAGGCAGTGTTGCAGGTGGCTTCCATTCTTGGTGCTAGTAGGAAAAATAAAAGATACTATTGAGTAAACAGAAGTTCAAGATAAATAAAGACAATAGAATGAAATTACCTATGTTTAAAAGGAATGCAATTCTTGTTAATGCAGAGGAATTATGTAGACAAATGTTTTCTTGTAAACATGTAAACTTATAGATGTTTAGATATTTTCTCAGATTTGCTGCCAGTAGTCCAAGAGAAATTAAAGAAAATGTGAGGGAGATGGCAGAATGCCAGATATGAACAAAAGTTGCCTGGATTTTCAGAAAGACATGGCCTGGTAAGGCTGATATTGAGCCCGTACAAGATTCTAGATTGCTCAGAGAAGTGCCTGGTTTGGATGGATCACTTACCTATTCTAGGCATTGGGAATTCCATGGTGAGCAAGGAAGATGTGAACTTCCTGAAATCCTGATGGTTCCTTCTTGAAAATAAATTCAGAATCTGAACACTATTTTAAAAATAAAAACATTTCTACTCTATTATTTTGGCTCAAGCCAGCATCTCTTGTCTAGATCACAGCACCAGTCCCCACCCTAACTGGTGTCCCGGCTTTTACCCTGTCTCCCCTTCTTATCACAGATCTCAAAGTGATCCTTTTAAATATTTTTGGGAAATCCCAAGTCAGGTCCTGTCACTCAACTGTTCAAAATCTTCCAAAGGTGCCATCTCAGAGCAAAATCCAAAATCCTTACATTGACTGCAAGGTTCTCCAACAGAGCCTACATGATCTTGTTCTCTGATAACTCACTGATCTCATTTCTTGATACTTTCTATCCTGCTGACTCCCTCCAGCCATACTGGTATCTCGGTGCTTCTGTGAACATGAAGCAATGTCTTGCCTCAGGACCTTTGCACTTGAGGTCTTTGTGCCTAGAACTCTTTCCCCTCATTTCCTATTAGCCTGATGCTAATAGGAGGTGTTATTACAGAGAATAGAAATGAGGACCAAGGGAAGGGAGGTGGGGAAGGAGTGAGAGATACAATGAGGTATATTATCAAACTAGTTGCCTAGATGAGACTGACTGCTTGATCTCCTGGCTGTCTTACAAGAAGTTGTATAAGGTACATTTTAGGACAATTTGCTTGAGGGCTGTATTAGTCGGCTTGGCTGCTGTAACAAAATACCATAGACTGGGTGGCATAGACAACAGAAATTTATTTTCTCATAGTTCTGGATGCTGAAAGTCCAAGATCAGGGTGTCAACATGGATTGGATTCTAGTGAGAGTTCTTTGGCTGCTGTCCTTCTGTGCCCTCACATGGCAGAGGGAAAACTCTGGTGCCTCTTCCTCTTCTTATAATGACACTAGTCCGATGGGATTAGGACTCCACCCTTCTGACCTTATTTAACCTTAGTTACTTCCTTACAGGCCCTATCTCCAAATACAGTCACATTGAGTGTTAGAGTGTCAACATGAGTTTTAGGGGGACACAATTCAGTCCATAGCATTCTCTGTGCCACCCCCATCATGCCCTTCTTGCGTGCAAAACACATTTATTTTATCTAAACAGCCCCAAAGTCTTAATTCATTCCAGCATCAACTGTCTAAAGTCCCCAATCTCATATACATATCATCCAAATCAGATATGGGTGACACTCCAGGTGTGATTCATCCTGAGGCAAAATTCCACAGCAGAGACAGAAGGTGGGGAAGGATTTATCCACTGACTCCAATCTCTCTTTGTCCAAAGTTCTATCCCCCAGGCTATAAACTGTTTTCAATGCCTGATGGTGCATTCCTGGATGCCAAGTAGGGCCTGCCAACATCTAGAGGGAAGCCTTGAACATGAGATGAGAAACCAACAGTGCGGCATGAGGCAAGGCTCTGTCAGGTTGGACCTGCATGAAGTTGTTTGGAGCCCGTGTGGGGCTGGTTGGTGCAGTGCTGGCTGGAACAGGGGACTGTAAACCAAAGGGATCTGAAATGGCACATAATAAGGCAGGATTAGTTAAGAGAGAGACTTTCCCCATTGTCTCCCCCATCCCTTAGCCAACCTAAAAGGCCTGTGTTTAAAAATATTTCTGAATATTTGCTTATGATGCTGAAATTTATTTTAACATGGAAAAAGCATTTTATTACACAAATAGAAATAAAATTTTGGATTGTAAACTGATATCTAAGGAAATACATTGACCAAAAATCATCACACTGAAGAGTAATCAAGCAATTATGGTACAATTATCTAACAGCAGATCCTTTCCTTATCTGATGGAAAGACAGGGAAGTGAAAAGACATGGACACCGGAAAGGGGGAAGCAACTTCACTAAAGAAGACACTAAGTAGAAAGGAGATGGAATTCTATCAGCAAATGTTTATTGCCATGAATTTTCCAGGCACCCTTCTAGCCACTGGTGTACAGCAGGTTACAAAACAGACCAAGCCCCTGTCTCGAAGGTCAGAGTTGAAGGAAGGAACAGACATTAAGCAAACAGTTAAATGAAAAACATGTCAGTGAGGATAAAACTTACAAATAAATATAAAACAGGGTAGGAATAAAGAGAGGGAAGGGTATTATTTAAATAATTGAACAGGAAATCTTCTAAAATAATCTGAGGTTTTAGTAGAGATATAAACAATTGAGAGAGGATGTCATACCGATAGCTGGACAAAGAAGCTTCTACACAGAAAGAATAGCTTGTGTAAAGGCCCTGAGTCAGGAGCATGCTTATTATATTAAAGTAACAAAAAGAGGGGCAATTTATTTGGAATGGATTGAGGTAGGAAGAAAATGGAGGTGATGAATCAGAGGATTGTCTTGTGATGGAGTGAAAAAGGACAGATTTTTTTTTTGGAGGCTAATTAATTTTCTGAGAGTAAGTCCTTTTTACTTCACTTGGATATAGACACACAGAAGGTACAAGGTTTTCTACACTCCAAGTTTAATGGAACACCACCCTGAAGCACCATGTGCACCTTTGCTTATAGTATTTTCTGAACTTCTTCCTCATGCCTTTCGTACTGTACAGGTGGCAGAAATTTCTACTTCAGACAGAAAAGAGTTGAACATGCCTGCCACCCAGCACCAATGGCTCAACAATATCTGCTCTAATGAATCCTCCTTCCTTTATTCTTTGTCCTTCCTCCTCTTAATATGGGCTCTGGGTCCCATCCTCTGAATATCCTTGTTTACAAATCACTGCCCTCTCTCTTTCCTCACCGTGAACTTCTCCTCTTCCGCTGGTACTTCATCTTCATCTTTTAGAAATGCTCGAGTCTTGCCCATCTTAAAAAAACTCCCCCTACACTTGATTACAAACTCTAGCTATCATCAATGTCTTTCGTCTCATCCATAGCCCAGCCTTAGAGTTACCTCTACTCATGTTTTATCTTTTTCTATCACTTTTATCCTTCATCTCCCTCTAGTTTTTTTTTTTTTTGTGTGTGGTACACGGGCCTCTCACTGTTGTGACCTCTCCCGTTGCAGAGCACAGGCTCCGGATGCGCAGGCTCAGCGGCCATGGCTCACGGGCCCAGCCGCTCCGCGGCATGTGGGATCTTCCCGGACCGGGGCACGAACCCGTGTCCCCTGCATCGGCAGGTGGACTCCCAACCACTGCGCCACCAGGGAAGCCCCCCCTCTAGTTTTGATTCTACACCACCTCTCCACAAAACCTCTTTCTCTCAGTTCATCGTTGACTTACTCTTTGCCAAAACTGGCTCATACTTCTCAGTTTTCATTTTGTGCAACCTCTCTGAAGTTCCTTTCAACAAATCTTCCCTCTCCCGGCCTCCATGATGGCAATTGTTCCAATTTCCTTCCTTCCTCAGTTTCCTTTGTCCTTTTCCAGTTACCTAAATGTATTTATTCTGTAGGGCTGAGCTTCCCTATCATCATGGGTAGTGACCCCCTCAGTCCTTGCAGTGGCTAGAGCCTACAGGCTGGGTGCCTGCAGACTTGATCTGCCTTGTCTTTTTAACCCAGTGAGCTGCACAAATGTCTATGTGTCCTGACATGAAAAAAGACTGGAAAGCATTGCTCTGGGATTCCATCCTCAGCCCTCCCCATTTTATATTCTAGATACCCTTAGTGATCTCATTCACTCAACTACTCCCTATTCAGAGATGTATTCTAAACCCTTATCTCTAGTTATCACTCCTCTATTGAGTTCTAGATCAATGCAATCTAACCAAACACCTCTTCCTGAATGATCCTCAAATTTAACATGTTAAATATTAATCCTTTTATCTCCAATCCAGTTCTTCTCAGTGAATGATATCACCAACGATCTACAACGGTGGAAATGATTCTCACTTCTTTTAACTTCATTACTCTTACATGCAATCAACCACCAAATCTTCTTGATTTTGGTTTTGTTTTATCATATCTAGTCTTTTCTTGTCATCACTCTGGTGCCACTTCAGTTCAAGTCTTTATAATTCTTTACCTGAAATACTGTGGTAGATCCTTCCTTCTTGTGGGAGGACCATACATCCCTGCCTCAATGAATTCAGACAACGTGGTCTAGGATTTGCTCTATCTGAAGAAATGTGAATGGAAGTTACTCAGAGTTAGCCAATCTGAAAGTTTGAGGGCACAGTCCTCCAGGCTGCCAATTCTGCTTAAAAATTCTGATACCAGCTACAAGGTTAGAGGGAGAGTCCACATAAGACCACCCTCACTTCTGACACCTAGTGCAAGTTCAGAGGTTCCCCACACTACTCTCAGTTTTCATATTTGCTATAAAGACTCACAGAACTCCAGGAAAGCTATTGTTTTCATGGTTACATTTATTATAGGAAACATATACAGATGAAAAGTCAGCCAAAGGAAGCCACACATAGAGCAGAGTCTGGAAGGGTTCCACTGTGCTCAGGATGTGTCACCCTCCCAGCATCAAGGTGAAACCATATGCATGCATAGTGTATTGCCAATCAGGGAAGTTTCACCTGAGCTTTGACTTCAGAGTTTTTATTGGGGTTCCATTACATCGGCATGATTTATTTATTAATTGCCGAGGTGGTTGACTGAAAGCACCTCTCCTAAGTCCCATGGTTGGTTTTTCTGGCAGGGCCACCCCCCACCTTAAGACCATCAGGTGTTGCTGGCTCTCTTAAGGTTCATATAACCAGCCCTTGGCCTAAATGAAGACATTCCTATGAGGCAGGACATAGATTATCTCCCAGAAACTGGGAGCAAAGTTGAGATGGCTCTTTGGGCAAAGCCAGATTCTTTACTGTTAATACATGGAAGTGTAGTGGATCACTTCTGAGCAGCAGCTTTAAACACCAGGATGAGATTTGCTATATGTCTTTCCCCTCTGCCAACTGGCTGGCAATGCCCCAGATGAATTAATTTGTTCCTAGAATTAAGATGGTGTGGAGCTGAGGTGCACATGGCCGCATAACATACACGAGCAAGAAATAATCCTTGATGTCTGTAAGCCCCTGAGACTTTGAGACTTTTTGTTTCTACAGTATAACTTCTAGGACAGGATCAGCTAATGGATGAAATATTTAGCACCTGTTTCTCTTCTTTTGATCTTCTCGACCTGCTGGAGCCCCATCCTCATGGAAGACTGTGTCTCCACTCTCCAGTGGTAAACAGACCAAGAAGTACACATTCCTCCCAGGCCTGACCAGATCTCTGCTTGCTTGGCTTCCGCTTCTCCCCTGGCCACAGGCTGCTTGAGTCAGGGACAGTTAGGACCCAATTTTCAGGAGGGAGGACAGAAGCCTTGCCACATTCTCCAATCCAGCTTTCAAAACGATAAATCAGGGATTCTGATTCCTTTCTAGCTGCTCATGTCTGCTCTCAAATGGTTAAGAACGCAGAAAGGGAAAGATGATTGCTTACCAATCCCAAACCCCAACACTGGGTGCCAGGAAAGACTAAATCTGCTGACTTTAGTACTTGCTGGTGGGCAGAACTGGGACAGGTAGGACCTGATAGTTCAAGTAGTTCTCATTGTTAATCCCTTTTGAATATGGAAGACTATTTTAAAGAACAGAAGAAGGATAACAATCTGCTTGCTATTAAGGCCAAAAAGAAGGAGCTAGTGGGGTGTTCTGGGAAAGAATAAACATTTTGGTTTAATCAGTTTGGGTCTTCTTCTGGGATGGAGTCAGTTAATGGATGAAGCAGTTGGCATTTTCAATGAGTCTGAGGCTGTCACGTGCACAGGCAGGAAAGCCAGAAAGCGGCTGATGGGCTGGCCACAGCGCAGCTTGTCAAGAGGGCAAGAGAGCCTCTGAGAGGGAGCTGAAGTGTTGGGTGGCTCTGAAGAGGAAGCCAAGAGTCTATATTTGATCTAGGAGGTAAAAGGATAAAGCGGTTGAAGCAGTTCACAGAAGAATTAATTTCCAGGGAAACAGGATACTTAGCAAATTGTCTCTTTTCCTGAATTGACAGATATGACAGGAAATATAGTAATACATCTCAAAGGATGAGCAGTTTATTCCCGGGGGTACTTTATTTACTGAAAAGTAAATCTCACTTAGAACCCGGCTGGAAATATCTTTTCATTTACTATGCTCTCTTCCTGCTTTGCCTTTAATAGAAAACAAGCCAAGAATGTTCTCAAATAAAACTAAAGACCATACGGCCAGTAGTGAGTTCCAGAGGAACACTTATAACAATAATCGTAGACAGAAGATCATTCTTTCAGGGATTTTGGTTCCCAGGCCTCCTTGCTGAAGTGGAATAGAATAACGCTGGGCAACACTGGGGTCCATGCTTCCTATAAAGTTCAGAGACAGTCGTCGGGTACTCAAGGGGAGAGGAAATACAGACAGAAGGAAAATACCCAGGAGAAGGATCTTTTTTAAAGGGTAGGAGGACCTTACAAGAAGTATGTGGAGCAATTTATTAACTCATGAATAGCTACACTTTTCTCCTTTACTTTTTCTTCTTCTGTCTTTGACACCAAACTTTCTTCTGCTTCTGTCTCCACAATCCCAGCAGCCGCAGTAACTATCCCTGGGCAGAGATCAAAACAGAATTGCCTTTAGGAACATGTGAGAATGTTTTTCAAAACCAGAAGAGGAGTGACAGTGATGAAAGCAGGACAGTCATAATGAAATAACCACATATGTAGAGGAACTTTCTTCCCTTCATGTGATGAGCTTCATTGACATGTACTTGGCTTGTGGCAGAAGGTAGACTTTCCTTCCTTTTCTACTGACAGGCAAAGAGAGCAGCTCTTGAGATGGTTGTGGTGGGTTTGAAGCCATCGACTGGCTCATATGTTTCAAAATATCCCCTTTCCAGACCTGGGAATCTGAAAGATGCTTTTCTTGCCATTAAAATTGTTTCTTGGGTGCCTGCTGAAGACATGCAACTTTGATTAAGCCAAGCTGTGGGACCATGGCGTTATCTGGCGAGAGTGAATGCAAGTGTCTACACGACACTTGTATGATATGGTTGGAATACTTCCTTCTCCCCTTTGGCATCATTTCTGTGAGGACAGAAGCTCTGTCCTCACCATGGAGCATAGTGTGGGTATGTTTTTATGGGCAAGTCAAGGTCTGGAATATGGATGGACTCCTGTCAGGAGGATGGTGGAAGGCTCTGGTCAAGCACAGGGCAGCATGAGGACACTGTGTGTGTGCATGTGCATGTTGGGAATGCAGAAAGGGGACGGAAAGTGAGAAATGAAAAGGGCCAATTTGTGAGACAGATATTTTTAATTTCTCACCTGGCAGTACCACTTATTTCTTGACTGTACCATCTTAATTTATGAGCTTTTTCTTTAGTGGTTCCTCTAGGAGGAATTATTACTACGAAGGAGACTATGTTTTAGAGCAGTTTTAAATTTTTCAGAAAAACTTGAGTATGTATAGTATAGAGATTCACACCCACCCCCACAGAATCCTCCCATTATTATCTTCTATTTGTGAAGTACATATGTTAGAATTAGTGAACTGATATCAACCCATTATTGACTAAAGTCCATAATTTACATTGTTTCTTGCTTTGTTTTGTATAGTTCCATGGGTTTTGGCAAATGTATAATGTCATGTATCCACCATTACAGTATCATACAGAATACTTGCACTGCCTGAAAAATCCCTGTGCTTCACTTAGTCTTCCCTCCCCCAAGGTTCCTCCTTTAATTGAAAATGGTGACTAACGTAATAGTCAATTAAATGTATGTGCATGTGATATATGAATATGCAAGTATATGTGTGTGTATATATACACAAACACACAAACTTGCTTCTAAGTGATGCAGTTTCCTTCTGGGTGCTTTTAAACTACCTCTAATAAAATCAGAAGCTGCATATATGCATATATGCTCTACCTTGAGGTGAGGTGTTTTCTTTGATGGGACAGTATTATTATCTATCATTAAATCCATGGAAGGTCACACTTATCACCTTAACACCATCATTGTGATCCTTAAGATGTCCTTGTAAATGCTGGATGCCATGGCAACCGGTGTTATCAGGATCCAGTGCTGCTGAACTTCTCTTAATAAATCAGGCATAATTGGCATATATGCATTATAATGAATTAAAAGTTGTTCAAGTGGAGTGATTTTATATTGTGTCATATTAAGTCATTAAATTTACTTGTCCTGATCTTCTTTCAATGTTGGTATTTTTGCTTAGCTTATAAAAACCCTTACCTTTTACTACCAATTGTTTTAAGAGTAGATAGTTAAAATAACATATTGTGAAATAGCTTCATGCATTGTTTATGTATTTATATATATATATATATTGCTTTTGACAGTTAAATTTAAATTCTGATGGGTTTAGGTCAGAGGGGCATGAGTTACAAGACTGTCTTTTTTCTTCTTCAGTGGACTGAGGATGCTTGCAGGGCACATCAAGGCACCTGACTTCTGTCTGGTCAGTCATGGTGCTAGTTAGTCGGGTGGGTAAATAACTCATGGACTGAGTGCATGTGCCAGGAATGATTAACCCACCCACTGTGCTCTCATCTTATCTTCTTGGTTGGCTCCAAATCTGGGGAGACACCAAGAAGAACTAGCTGTTCAAAGCCTAAAAGCATGGCAGAATTTAGGAAGTGTGAATGGCACAGTGTCTTGCTACTGAAAGAGTCATCAGAGGGTGAGCACATCCATCTTCTGGGAGCTTGTGAGAAATGCGGAATCTCAGGCCCCTCCCCAGATTGACTAAATCAGGACCTGCTTGTAATTATGAGCCCCAGACCATTTGTGTGCACAGTAAAGTCTGAAAAGCACTGACTTAGGGGTTAGGGTTAATGCATCCCAGAATAGGAAGGCTATGGACTTGAATTGCAGCTCCACTACTCTTTAGTGGTAGAAATCAGGCAAAGTTCTCAGTTTTTGTTTCTTAATCCTTTAACACTGTACTTGACTGTTAGGAGCAAAATGACCTCATGAATGTAACGTGTCGAGCAGAGTGCCTCGTGCATAGTGGCGCTTGTTTCAGCTGTGATTACAGCTGGTGGGAGGGTCCATGTGACTGGGGAATCCCAACATACGTGAGAGAGAATGAGCCCCAGCTGGAAAGTGTGCAAATTAGTAAAAAATGATGAACAACCTTAGAATTTAGGAGACGACGAGAGAGAGGAGGAACTCTAACCAAGCTCCCTAGTGACTTACAGGGCCAGAGTCCACCTTCCTAGTACATTTTGGCTTCTCTAGTATGTGCGAAACATCTTGGGTATTCAGGAATTCAGTATCGTTGAAGGTTCTTGGGTTCTCAGAAAGTAGAAAGAGGGTGAACAGGTAGATGAGAAAGGACACATTCCCTTAGAATCAGAGGAGGCCATGTCTGGAAGGACCTGAAATGTTATCTGGCCCATACATCCATTTCATATTTCAGTTCTCACTGAGGTGTTGCCCAGTCTATGACTGAATACCGTCTGTGACTGAAAACCCACCACTTCTACTGAATTCACTGAGATGCGGCTGCTGTCTGTGGGCAGAGAAGTGTTTTAGAAGTTGGCTGACTCAGATATGTAATACCCAGCACACAGACAAAACAACCAGAGAATTTCAAACAAGTTATCAATTTCACAATCACATTTATTGAAGCATCTACTTGTTCCAGGCATCAGGTTAGGTGCTGGGGACAAAAATCTGAATATGACATAGAGATCATACTTCTGTTGAGTTCTTGGTCTGGATGAGGGGTAGACATATAAATAATAATCATAATGTAATAAAGGCAATAATAGAAGAATGAATAAGTGGGCAGGGAAATAGAGAAAAGGGTCATTCATTTTGTTGAGGCATGTTGGGTTTTTTTTTTTTTTTTTTTTTTTTTTGCAGTACGCGGGCCTCTCACTGTTGTGGCCTCTCCCGTTGCAGAGCACAGGCTCCAGATGCGCAGGCTCAGCGGCCATGGCTCATGGGCCCAGCCGCTCCGCGGCATGTGGGATCCTCCCAGACTGGGGCACGAACCCGTGTCCCCTGCATCGGCAGGCGGACTCTCAACCACTGCGCCACCAGGGAAGCCCGGGGATTTTTTGATCAGATGATTTTTGAATTGGGTCTTAATTATAGGCTGCTAGTATTTGCTGAATGAATAGATGGACATGTGAATTGTGTGCATGTGTGTGTGTGTGCATGTGTGTGTGTCTGAAAATGTGCATGTGTTCTTGAAGGGAACATAGCAGATGTCTAGTATCTTGTAGTCCTGAGATGGGCTGCTACTCCATCCCTCCTTCTCATCTATGAATGTCAAAACAAGGACAGTTCTTACTGTTTTCTAATAAGTAATACTGCTTTGCAAATCCCACTTTAACACACTCAATGTGTGAAAATAGAGATTTGTAAAACATAAATAAGAGTGTGGTTAGACACAGAAAATCATTCTTCACTTTATAGTTCAGAATGTTTATAATTTCTCTTTGTACATTTCAAATGTAATTTGACTTTTACTCTCCAATATTTTTTACTTAAAAATTTTTTTTCTTTTTTACTCTCCAATATTTTGAATCCCTGTACATTATCTTGTGATATGCTAACTACTTTCAATGCAAATATTGTAATTCATTTGACACATTTCACCGTGTTCACCTAAGAAAAACTTCTAAATATCTGAATACTTAGAAGGTTGTCTTTGGCTTTTTGGACATCAGCTTAATACAAAACAGCGCTTTGTTACAAAAGGTGTAAACGACTTAGAAACAGATGAATTATATTTCTGTGAATAAATACAATTAAATGTTTAAAAGCTTGGATAAAAATAAGTGTTCAAAACCAATGGCTGAACAGATAGGCTGGAGGTGTGAGTAACCTCAAAAAGGTTAGTGTTCCCTTCCAAGTCCATCTCAAAGTGTATTTTTGTTTACTCATATCTGTTTATCCACACATGTTTAATGTTGGTTAGTGTTTGTAATGGATTTGGAACTGTGAAACAGAGTTAGACTACTTGGCACACACATGAAAGGAACCGCACCTTAAACCACTTCATCATACCATAGACTTACCAGGTATGGCAGTCAGTAATCCCTTATCATTTCTAGCTCTTGGCTCTCTTGTCAATGTACACTTGTTGCATCCAGAAATTGATTCTGGATTCTATTGCATCTCTGGAGTGGGCATTATTGAACCAGGTCCAGAGTTTGCTCAATTAGATGGGACCAGTAAACTGAATTCCCAAGCAGATCTGATGTTTGATATCCAGAAGAGGGCAGTAGGACACAGAGATTAAATTCTAGTCAACCAGCCACTACAACAAACAATGGCTGCCAGCACCTTCTCAGTGTTAGACCAAACGCTTACCTTCCCTTTGATGCACATGGGCAACATGGTGTCACCAAGAGAAGACACTAACACTTTCTGCAACCCTACTATGTGTCAAGCACTAACTAGGTATTTTTCACGTGTGTTAAATCAAAACAATCCTGAGATGTAGGTGATATACTATTTCTCTTTATACTATTAATGAGAAAATCAATGCTCAGAGAACTCAAGCAACTTACCTGAGGTCACATAGCAGGTGGTAGAACCAAAATTAAAATCCAGATCTGACTCCATAGGCTCTGCTCTACCATATCAGAATTTGACTACTGACCCCACCACTCATAAACTTTCTGACCTTGGGCAAGTAATTTAACCATTCGGAACTCCAGTTTCTAAATCTTCAAGGTAAGACTAACAATATCCTCTTATTTTTAAGAATTAGTGTCTGGATCAATTTTTCCATGATAGTTTCTGTCCAACCGGGAAGGTTTTGTTCATTGATAACATTTTAAATTAGAATTATAGAAAATTAAATCTAGAAGGGACACAGGAGAGTTATCTAACACTTTCATCTTAGAGATGATAAAAATAAGACTGGAGTGTTTATATGACTTGCATATGATCAGAAAACTTGAGAGTGACAGACATTGGAACTCAGGACTGGCAACTCTTAGCCAGCTTTCTTCTCTCATCGCTCTGCATCGTTTGTTAGGGATGCAGACACATGGAGATGTTGATGACAGTAACGTTGTTGATGGGGGGGTGAAGATAACAATAAATGTGCCTGAGGAAATTATAGAAGAGTTATTTCATTTTAGAAGGAAATTATTATATTAGTAAATCCTGCTTCCCTTGCTCTGTTCATGAGGGAGGCCAGTATATGTCTAAGACTATAAGATTTGTCCAAGACTGTTGATTGACAGGAGGATGGGAAAAGCCAGGGTGTGTATATTTACGATACTCTCCAAATAAGAAATGCTAAAATGCAGACTCCAATCAATGCTAATCTTAGATTTACACGATTCTCTATCAGTCAATGTCACTGGCTTTCCCAAGGATCTGTGATGGAGAAGTTGGCTATGTGGAAACAATGTGGGAGATTGATCTAATGTAGCAGTGACTCCTTTGAGAGATTTTTAGGTAACCCACCATATTTTATTCCATTTCTTATAGCCTCTTCCGTTTTGAATTTGGTATAATCTTTCTAGTTCTCCAAGTCTTACACTCATAAAAAATTGGATAAGAGGAAGACAAAGGGAAAAAAGAAAGAATGGGAAGGAGGAAGAAATGGTTTACTTTTCATCATCAAGAGGCTGAGAGACCAAAGCATCTTGCATAAGTGTTTGAAGAATTCCCCAGGTTCCACTGGCTTCTGGATTTACTGACTAGAACTAGGAAAGATGATAGTCAATTAAATGAATGCAGAGAGCTTTCTATGTAAAGTACCGGCAATCAGAATGACTGGTTTCCTTAATTCACCCAAAGATGGCTTTTTGTGTTAAAATTGTTTGAAAATAGAGATTTATAATAGTTTAAGTGATCTATCCCATTGCTCAACCTGGGGATGGTTTCCCAGATCTTATACATTTTTAAAATTTCATCAGATCCTTAGAACTCTCCCTTCCCCTTGCAGTGCTGGGAAAAGAACTTCTCAGGAGTCTGGAGAAAGGCAACTCGGGTGGTGAAACATGAACATATGTTCCTGGAGCTATAATATGGCTGTCCTGGAGGTCAAGGGACAGGACAGGTGGAGACCAGTGATGTTATTGCTTCCAAATTCACACTTGAGCATCTGCATTGCTCATTGACTATTAGTCATACAATGCCTGTTCCAGTTTTCTGTTATCACTTGCCAAATCTCGTACAGGTGTACCTCAAAGATGTTGTGAGTTTGGTTCCAGTCAACTGCAATAAATTGAATACTGCAATAAAGTGAGTCACAAAATTTTTTTGTCTTCCCAGTGCATAAAAAAGTTATGTTTACACTATACTGTGTCTATTAATTGTGCAATAGTATTATGTCTAAAAAATGTACATACCTTAATTAAATAATACTTTATTGGTAAAAATTGCTAACCATCATCTGAGCCTTCAGCAAGTCATAATCTTTTTGCTGGTAGAGAGTCTTGCCTCGATGTTGGTGGCTGCTGACTAATCAGGGAGGTGGTTGTTGAAGGCTGGGGTGGCTGTGGGGATTTCTTAAAACAACAGTGAAGTTTGCTGCACCGATTGACTTTTCATGAATGATTTCTCTGTAGCTTGCAATGCTATTTGGTAGCATTTTATCCACAGATCTTCTTTCAAATTTTGAGTCAATTCTTTCAAACACTGCTGCTGCTTTATCAACTGCGTTTATGAAATATTCTAAATTCTTTGTTGCTATTTCAATAATATTCACGGCATCTTCACCAGGGGTACATTCCATCTCAAGAAGTCACTTTCTTTGCTCATCTATAAGAAGCAACTCTTCATTCATTAAAGTTTTATTATGAGATTGCAGCAATTCAGTACCATTTTCAGGCTCCACTTCTAATTCTAATTCTCTTGCTATTTCTACCTTATCTGTAGTTACTTCCTCCATTTAAGTCTTGAACACCTCAAGGTCATCCATGAAGTTTGGAATCAACTTCTTCCAAACTCTTGTTAAAGTTGATATTTTGATCTCTTCTCATGAATCACAAATGTTCCTAATGGCATGTAGAATGGTAAATCCTTTCTAGAAGGTTTTCAATTTACTTTGCCCAGATTCACCAAAGGAATCACAATCCATGGCAGCTATAGCGTTATGACATGTTATTTCTTAAATAATATTACTTGAAAGTCAATATGATTCCTTGATCCATGGGCTGCAGAATGGACGTTGTGTTAGCAGGCATGAAAACAACATTAATCTCACTTTACTTCTCCATCAGAGGTCTTGGATGACCAGGTGCATGAGCAGTAATATTCTGAAAGAAATATATATTTTTTTCTGAGCAGTAGGTCTCAACAGTGGGCTTAAAATATTCAGTAAACCATATCATAAACAGATGTGCTGTCATCCAGGCTTTGTTTTTCCATTTATAGAGCACAGGTGGAGTAGATATAGCATGATTCTTAGGAGCCCTAGGATTTTTCCAATGGTAAATGAGCTTTGGCTTCAACTTCAAGTCACCAGCTGTGTTTGTCCCTAACAAGAGATTCAGCCCATCCTTGAAATTTTGAAACCAGGAATTGACTTCTCCTCTCTATCTATGAGATTCATAGATGGAGTCTCCTTCCAATGTCAGATGGTTTCGTCTACATTGAAAAATCTGTTGGTTTCGTGTAGCCACCTTCATTAATTACCTTAGTTAGATCTTCTGGACAACTTGCTGCAGCTTCTACATCAGCATTTGCTGCTTCACTTTGCACATTTATATTTTGGGAATGGCTTCTTTCCTTAAACCTCATGAACCAAGCTCTGCTAGCTTCAGACTTTTCTTCTGCAGCTTCCTCCCCTCTCTCAGCCTTCATAGAATTGGAGAGAGTTAGGGCCTTGCTCTGGATTAAACTTTTGTTTAAAGGAATGTTGTAGCTATTGAATCTTCTATCCAGATCACTAAAACTTTCTCCTTGTCAGCAATAGGACTGTTTTGCTTTCTTATCATTTGTGTGTTCACTGGAGTAGCACTTTTAACTTCCTTCAAGAATGTTTCCTTTGTACTCACAACTTAGCTAACTGTTTGGTGCAAGAGGCCTAGCTTTCAGTGTATCTTGGCTTTTGACATGCCTTCCTCACTGAGCTTAGTCATTTCTAGCTTTTGATTTAAAGTGAGAGACATGTGACTCTTCTTTTCACTTGTACACTTAGAGGCCACTGTAAGGCTATTAATTGGTCTAATTTCAGTATTGTTGTATCTCAGGGAATAGGGAGGACCAGGAAAAGGGAGAGAGATGGGGGAATAGCCTGTTGGTGGATCAGTCAGAACTTACTTATTTCTTAATTAAGTTCACCATCTTATATGGGCATGGTTTGTGGTGCCCTAGAACAATTGCAACAGTAACATCAAAGTTCACTGATCACAGATCATCATAACACATATAGTAATAATGAAAAAGGTTGAAAAGGTTGAAATATTGTGAGAATTACCAAAATATGACACAGAGAGGAGAAGTGAGCAAAAGCTTTTGGCAAAACGGTGCCAATAGACTTGCTCAACACAGAGTTTCCACAAACATTTAATTTGAAAAAAAAGAGCAATATCTGTAAAGAACAATAAAATGAGGTCTGCCTGTATTTTATTTGTGTTTTATAAATTCAATATCATGTCTCCATATAGATATGCCCAACCTCAACTCATACCTAGCACCTAGAATAGTGCCCTAAACACAGGTTATGATAATGCTTATTAATAGTTTTGAATGACCCTCTGAACAGGATAAAACTTCTGACTTCTATCCAATCTGTATGGACTGATTTGGAAGATGGATTTGGGGATGTGAAATATAAAGAAATAGGAAAAATAACACCAGTGGACTGGTAAGGTAATCTGGTACTTTTGAATGCAGAGTTTAGTATATTAACAAATGACAATATTGCCTGTGAATTGCTGAAATAACTCCTCATATGTTGCCTGCTGAATGGCAGCAAATTGTAGTATAGCACTGCTAATGGTGTGGGGTGTGAGAGATGATAGGTCCTGGAGGATGGAGCCTGCCCAAGCTTCATTGTGTAGAGGGCCGTTTGCCTCAGGAAAGTATTATTTTAGCATGGTAGATATTTTATGGAAGTTATAATAATTTTATCTTCCATAGCATTCCTGTAAGAAAGTTGATAAAATACATACACACACTCATAAATGTGTGTGTATAATTTTTCGCTAGACAGCCTTTACCTATAGATGTGTTGAAATTTTAGATATTAGAATGACCATAGAAAATAGGAGATAATAAAATATGAGAGTGAAATGATCACAATAAATATTGAATATTTGTATTGTCTCTGATAATAAATAAGGTACTGTTTCTCCTTGAAATGTGGTCAGTCATATAAAAGGTTAACAAGGTCAGTGGTGTTTAATACAGATTAGTGGTGTGTTGAGTTATGAGAACAACAAAGGTCTGACTTTGCCATTTGTCCAGTAGGTCCAATGATGGATATTCAGAATATCTTATATCTCATCATTCTGTAACACCGCTATCACTTTTATCATAAAAGAATTATGTTACTCCATACATGAAAAATGTATTCTTGAACCACTGTGAATTAGTTTTTAATGTACTGTGACCTTGGATTGCCCTGGGATATTAATGCTAAATGATTACTTCTGAATGCTTTTTGAATAGCTGCATAGTACAATTAAATACGCAATACATCATGGATGACATCGTTAAATGCCTCTTCTGATCAAGGAACCCAAAGAGGTCTTTGGAATGATGGTAATTCTGCACTGCTGAGGATGGGAGAGAAAAGAATCTCTTGTTAGTACTGAAATAAGTACAGGCAGAAGTAGATGATAACCTTTTCTTGGGGTTAGTCAATGGGAAATACATTTTTGATTAAGAACCATAAAGGAAGATGATTTTTGATCACTGCCAAAGTACTGTCCCATTATATCTGCCAAATGCTCAAGGTGAATAATTGTCATTAGTCTTTCTGAGTGACAAGTTGACAAACAGTATGTATGGATATTTGTATGGGCATGCGTGTATGCATGTGTTTGTAAAGGTATCGATAAAAGAGTAAAGAACTTTGTTTATATTCTAGCCCTTTTTCGAGAATGGGCTTATATCGAATTACAATTTGTCTCAATGTAGAACCTCATAAATCTTACGCTTAATCAAATTTCTTTTCATCCAATTATTGGGCCTGGGGCAAAACAATGACAGATGAAAGTGTGGTGTAGAAGAGCCAAGATGTAGTAAAGGATCTTTGACCTATTGGTCAGTGGTTTAAATCCAAGCTTGTTGGGCGGTGGCTGAAAGTGATTTGTTGTCCAGCTGGCTGCGAGCTGGTGGCCAGAACCTAGTTGTTAGCTGACTCTACAGTCTACAGAAAAGCCCTGAATTCAGTCCGCCCCACCCAGCCCCCAACAGAACTGGACTTACCTGTCTAGCAGATGATCTTTATCTTGAGGAGATATAAAGTTAATCTGTGAAAAGGCTGCTTCAAAATGGCCCACCGCTAATGCTGTTTGGTGAGTGATTTGTGGATTTCAATCTCTGAGCTAGCAATAAGGGGAACTTACAACTAATGAGGAACTCAATTTTTCTTGAACTGGAGCTATTTTAAAAAGAAAGCATTAAAAAGGATTTTGGTTCTGTTTCATGAAAATGAGCTGCAATTGTGCAAGTCAGTCCAACTTCAGAACTCAGCCCTAAGTGCACCGAACTTACCAGGTCCAGCCTCGCCATGACCTCATGCAAGACCTACTAGAGGTATTGAATCAATACTGAAATGCTCCAGTGAGTGCCTCCCAGAGATGCCCTGAGCATTACAAACTCAGTGAGCCCAGAGATGGAAGCCACATTTCCCAACCCCTCACTCCCTGCCCCTGCAATTGTGGGCCTTGCTAACTAGGAAAATGTGACCTTGTATTTTAAATGTTAGTATTTTGGGGTAATAGCACCAGCTTAGATGTACCAATCCTTCTTTTCTAAAATGATATTGATGTAAATTAAATGTAAACATATTAGTGCTCCCATCTCAACTGATTGACTTCTTGGGTAAGCCTTTTAGGACATTGCTATGAGTACACGTGCATACCTGCCATTCTAGCATTCAGTGTTCTGCTGCTGTTTATCCATAGGGATTTGCATTTTATAATTATTTATTTGTTTTTATATTTATCATGTGTTTCTCCAGTAGGCTGACACTTCCAGGAGGCAAGGACTTTGTTTTGTGTTTTTTTAGGTACACTTCATCTAGCAAGTGCCTGTTACATAATGGGTATTCAGTAAACAGTTGTGGGATAAATGAATGAATGAATGAATGAGCACACTTGTTAGGAACATATTTACATGCCTGTGTGAATGGAGGAGGGCGTCTAGGAAGAGGAAAAGTGTGGGAGAGTAATTTTATAACTAATCAAGTTGTGGGTATGGAACTTAATTACAAAAGAGACAATATAAATGCAAAAAATTCAGAGCTCTTCAGTGAGGCAGAGTGGAATCAGAAAAGCTTTGGTGCTTCCTTGCTGGCTTTGCAGTTCACTAACTATGAGCTAATTTTCTTCTTAAATGTGTTTGAGAAGCTTTATTTCTTTCATATTTCAGAGTAGGAAACAGGCTCTACGTCAGTTCAGATTCTCACAATTTCCCACCTGGGTTTATGGCAAGAGTTTTCTAACTAGCTTCTCTGATCCAAAATCTTCCAGCCCCATCTCAAACCCCTCCTTCCTGGAGCTGACAAGGAAATCTTTCTAAAATGCAAATCTGATCATGCCATGCTGCAGCTTGAAAGCTTTCAATTGCATCAGATTGCCTTTAGGATAAAATCCAAACTTTTAGTGTGGCTTATAAGGCCTTTCTTGATCTTACCCTTCTCTGTTCCTCCACTCTCATATCTCATACCTTCTGTCCAAACATGGCAGCTCTTCCAAGCCTAGCTGCCCCACTGTTCTGTGCTTTTGCAAATGATAGTTCCTTACTTCCCTTTGTCTGATTAACTCCTTTCCTTCCTTCAACACTGATTCAGGTTTCACTTCTTCCAGGAAGTGTGTCCTGATACCACTCCTCTACTCTCCCAAGGCCAGGTCCCCCTAGACATCTTTCTCTCATGCTCCATTACTCTGTGGTAGCCCAGAGCACCCAGATAAGTCTATTGTGATTGAGTGACTCTTGTCTGAGCTTTCGCCAGCTGTTGAGCACCTTCAGGTACTCTTTTCTTCCATCTCTGATTCTCTGGTGCTCATGGAACCTATGCATAGTAGATGCTTAATGAGTGTGTGTTGAAGGAATTAGGGGCTCATTCACTGCCTGGTGGCACTTTGGTTGGCTGTTGATGACAGACTTTGAAGTGTGTAGGGACTGAAGGTCAAGTGTAAGGGAGAGAATGAGGGAATGATTGTTGGTCTGCTGAGGTTAACTGATTAGTTAGTTGTCAGGTCTTTGTTTTACTCGTGTTAAATCTAAAGCAAAGCCAAGCAAAATAAAACAAAAAGCCACTGGAAGAAAAGGTGAACATTTTTTGGCTGGGCTCATGATAATGTGACCTAGAAATAAATGATCTCTTCCTCCTTTGAAATCCCATATTTCTCTTATAGACCTGACCTTATATTGTGGTTACGTATGCTCTCAGTTTGTTGTAGCAGTCAGCTTACATTAAGTTATACTGTGTAACAAACAACCTCAACATCTTTCTGGCTTACAATGACAAAGGTTGACAATGTGCTTGTGTTACATTTCCATCATGATTTGTCATGGCTCTTCTCCTTGTCAGGACCCAGGCTAATGGAGAACAAGCCCTATTTCTGTCTGGGATATTATTGGGCTCATGGCAGAGGAAAAAGGGAAATCATGGCAAAGTACACATCTGGCTTTTTAAACAATTGAAATATAATTGACATATAACATTACATTAGTTTTAGGCAAACAACATAATGATTTGATATATGTATAATATTATGAAATGATCACTACAATTAGTCTAATTAATAACCATCACCACATATAAAAAATACAAATTTTTTTCTTGTGATGAGAACTTTTAAGATTTTCTCTATTAGCAACTTTCAAATATACAATACAGTCTTATTATCTACAGTCATCATGTTATACATTACGTCACCAGGGCTTATTTATTTTTTAACTGGAATTTTGTACTTTTTACCACCCTCTCCACCCCCTGCCTCTGAAAACCACCAATTTGTTCACTGTATCAATTTGTTTGTTGTTAGATTCCACATGTAAGTGAGATCACATCTGGCTTGAATTCTTCTGCCTGGAAACACTGCCTCTGCCTGTATTTCCTTAGCTAAAGCAAATCCTAAGTGGAGATGTATTATACTCCCATGGGAGGGAGGGCCACCAAAAATTACGAATAGTAATGCAGTTTATCACACTCTCCCACTGGAGTGTAGAGTCTTGGAGGGCAGGAGTTTTTGTATTCTCCACCTTACAAGCCTCAAACGTTGCCAAAGCACATTACTTGTTTTTTTGAAATAAAGAGCAGAAGTGGTATGCTTCAGAAATAATGAAAATTTATTTGGAATACCACTCTCTTTTATCAGCAGTTATGTTTCACTTTGTGTGATACTAATTACTTAAAAGCCCTTATTTTTTCCATTAAATATTTAATGATTAACATTAATTTGAATATGTTAATCTGTTGCTTGCAACAGTATTCTACATCATTGACAGAGGTATGTCCCATTTCCCCAACTAGTCTTGACCAATTGCTTGACACTAGTTCTCCATTATTTCGTCCATAACAAATTCCATAGCTTGTACTTAAGGCCCTCTGTGATCTGGCACCAAGCCAACAACATTTCTAGCTTTATTCCTGGCTACTTGTGCTGCCCCCCACGTCCAGTTACAATGAGTTACTCCCTTTCCCTTTGTGTGTTCCGTGATTTCCCACCTTAGTGTCTTTGCTCTGATGGTTCACTCTGCCTGGAATGACTTTGTCCCATCAGCATATGTTCAATTCCTTCTCAGTCTTCACAATGAAGATTAAGTACTACTTCTCTCACAAAGTCTTCCCAGATCACCTAGGGAATGTAATCAACACCCACACATCATGCCCTTTATATTTTTCTTTTGGAAATTAATTTGCTTTATCTTGTCAAGGAGGTTAGGACACAGGCTTTGTATAATTAGAACAGAATTTGAGGGTCTACCACTGAACCTCTTCTCAAAACTTGGCTGAATTTCTTATCCCCTGAGTCTTAACTACTTCATTGTAAATAGAGAATAGGAATAATAACATAACATATTGGAAAAGTTATGTGAAGTGATCTATCACCATCCCTGACATATAGGAAGTACTCAATAAATGAAAGTCATTACCTAATATAGTTATGTATTCACTGGATAGGATTTCTCTGCTTCACCTATTTAGTTCCCTTGGTGACATCACACAGAGTAGGTACAATGTAGATATTTGTTGAGTGAATGAATAAATGAATGAATGTGAAATGATGCTAGAAAAATGACCATGAGGCTCACCTTTCAGTGAAATCAATGTTGCTAGACTGAGTGTTCATTCTTTTCCCTGTGGCTGAGTTTGCCTAGATTTTTAATAACTTAGGTCCAGTGGTAGCTGGCCCATATCCAGTGGTAGGGTGGGGAGAGAGATGGAAACTGTTACAAAAACACTTAGAAGGTGTCCCTTGGTGGGGGATCAAAGAAAGTGGAATGAATATTCTCCCATTGTATTTGCAATAGGAAATTACTGTCCAGTGAACCCAGATAAAACCGTTTTATGTGTCATCCCAATAGTTGATTAGAAGTGTCTTATTTTTTCTTCCTCTCGTTATGGCAGACTGAATAAATAGTTATATCAAAAACTGGGTCAAGAATTTACATTGTAAATCCTTGATGTACTGCAAACATTTATTGAATGGTAAGTGGCAAGTCTAGAGCAATCATTTACCAGGTCAACAGAATGCTGTTTGGAAAAATCACAAGCTATATATTTTGGAAATCTTGTGATACGTTAGTGTTTTCAAAGAAATGCAATTTCTCTTTTATAAGGCATAAATAATGTCACAGCTCATTTTAGAGCACTATATTCATTTAACTCTCCCAAAAGGGACTCTTTTAAATCAAGCTAAATATCACTCCTTTCTTAAATTGACAATGTTGTCAGAGTTTTGGATCATTGTCCCCCAGAAAGACAACTACAGGAACTGCTTAAGTGGCAACAGAGGAGGCGTCTAGGTCATGATTAAACTGGAAGCCTCAACTCAAAGCCAGAGTGGAGCTCAGCTGCTGGGTTAGTTCTCAATATGGAGGTAACTTGATCTTTGGACACACTTTTTAGTAAATCAGACTCTTTCCCTGTGTTTTAATTTTCTGTTATCAGTGTAACAAATTACCATAAACTTAGTGTTAAAACAACACTAATTTATTCTCCTATCATTCTAGAGATCAGAAGTCTGAAATGAGTCTTCCAGGGCTAAAATCAAGGTGTCAGCAGGCTTGGTCCTTCTCAAGGCTCCAAGGCTTCCACTTTGAGAGGCTGTTAACATTCCTTGGCTTGTGACATCTCTCTAATCTCTGCTCCTGTGATCACATCGTCTTCTCTTCTACTGTGGTCAAAACTTCCTCAACCTCCCTCTTATAAAGGCATTGTGATTACATTTAGGATCCACCCTGATAATCCAGGATATCTCCCTACTGCAAAACGCTTACATTTAATCACATCTGCCAAGTCCCTCCCTTTGCCATATAAGGTGGCATTCCCAGGTTCTGGGAACTAGGACACCAACATCTTTGAAGTACCATTATTCAGCCTACCATACATTGCCTTTCAAAAGGTTTTCTGTATCCAAACTATAAAGTTGACTTTTTGAAAACAAAGAATAAAGTACTGGCTTTCCCAGAAGGGAAAAATAAGGTGTTTCAAAAGGCTATAGATTGGGGAATATTCTGATTTTGCTTCTAAAGTGTGACTCATGGTTTGGCCTCCACAGCACGGTTTGTTCCTGTCATTGTGTGAGTTTGGATTTGTTTCTACATTCACATTCAAGGGGCACAAATCCATTGATGTGATGTTGAGCTATGAGAACCATCACGGGACTCACTTCATCTGGCACAAAACAGATCTGCTGGCACTTAATAGTCTAATCAGGTATTTATATAGTCCCTCCCCCATACCACCTATGGTCACCGTGTAATCCCAGGAGACTAGGATCACGCTGCAAACCTAGTAAATTACTGTTCAAAGTGGAATTGATTCTTAATCTGCTTGAAATTAGATGTGGAAAAATTCATCTCCACCTACTTCAATTATTGTATCTTTCCTTATAACTCTGGGTAGAAAATAGTTTAAACCTTAATTCTGATGGTTCTTAATTTTATGAGTTTCATTAAAACCCCTGAGAGTCATTTAATATAATGGAGTTCAATGCTGATATTCAAATGCATTTCTTCTGAAATAGATTTTTACCTTTTATTATAGAGATTGAGCTCCCATTTTTAACACATATGTTCTCAGTGCTTATGCTAATTTCATTGCTTATCTTTAAAACTGGCATATCATTGTTATTGTTATTATTGTTATTATTATTATTGTGTATTGACCAAGTTGAATGCCTCATTCTCAAGGGATTGCTGTCAGAGTTATATAATATAAGAACAATGGCTGAATGTTGTTCATTTTAAATGTGAAATTATAAATCAATTACAGTGGTGGCTAAAACCCCTTCATGACATGCCACAATTTACTTCCAATGACATTTAAACCTATCTCACATGCTGAACAATCTGTAATAAATTATGATTTTTTTTTTTTTTTTTGCTTCTGAAATGAAGCTATAATTATGACAGTTGAATTCTTGTTCTGGGAAATAAGGTGGCATTTAATTCCTTGAGAACAAATGACACTCACAAAAGAACAGTTAATTATTCTCAGCTGCAAAGGAAAGGAGGAGGGGAGAGAAAAATTATGAAAAAGAACATGGTAGCACTTTATGTGAAGTATCTATTAAGTAATCCTTAACTAAGGCTGAACTACAATTGAACTTCTGGGCTGCCCCTGAGCCCAGGTAACACTTTTTGTTATTTCAGTTCTCAATAAAATCCAAACAGGAGGAATTAGCAACTTGAAACTTCCTCTGTTCCTTGCACATGATAATATAAATGTTCTCACAATCAGCCTTGGTTCCAAGAATGCAGACCTACATTCTAACGCAGTTAAATCAGACCCAGTGGGTAGCATGGTATTAGTTTTCAATTACAGCCTTCCTAATTCAGGGCTTTAACTGCTGTAGTTATTCAATCTATAGTGCAAATAAAGGGAAAGGAAAGCATTGCACCTCCAGAATTTGTTGTGTTGTTGTTTGTTTCTAGTTTAAACAGCAACTGTGCTTCCATTGGCTTTTCTCTGCTGGCCCTTTCCTGTTCATTCTGGCAAGAAGCCCCAGTGCAACTGAATATGCCAGCAAACAGGAGGCCACTCTTCCTTGCTAGTTCTGACACCATCAGCTGCGATGTTAGCAGCCTGCTATTAGAGACGCCTCTTTCTTTGACTTCCCTTTCTTCCTTGGGAGGAATAGATACTCTAGAGAAGGGCCCTGCTGAGTGGAATTCCCCATTTTGACTGCAATTAGGGATTGTGACTTGATTGATTTGGGGGCTCTCTGAAATGTAGCAGGATCAACACAGTTGCACACAAAACAAGGCATAATCCACTGGGTTAAATTAACGTTAAATCAGAGATGATTGGATTAATTGCTATTACATTTTATCTTCTGTGCACATGTGCTCTTGGCAGGCTTTCAGAGCCTTTTTAAAATTAGCTTAGAACTGGATGGAAATGGTACAGGTGCAAATGATTTGTGCACTGGGTCTTTCAAGTACGCAGTGGGCTCATAAGAAGGTGCATTTTTTTCCAAATCATATTTTGGATGTGATTTACAGAAATCTGCACTGAGAATAAACTTGGCATCACAATACAGAAGGTATAGATGTGTTAAATGGCAAAAGGACCCTGTTGGCTAGAATATGACTTGGAAAATGGATTTCCTTCATACTGTGGCCTTGGCACTATACCTCTGTTCAGTTTTCTTCCCTTACATGCTTTTCTGCCCTCGTGAGAGTCTGTAGGGTTCTGGAGACCGATGTAACAGAGCACTTAGTATGGCATCTGATACCCCGGAATGTATTCTTCAAAACCTACATCCCTTCAACAAATTTTAAGGGTGAAAAGTTGATACGATGGTTGTTAACAGGATGAATCTGTTTAACAGAAAAAGTGTGGAATGATCAGTTCAGGGGCATAAGGCAAAGGTAATCAAAGGCTGGTATCTTCTATGTACCCTTTTGCCCATCAGCCAGTGGCTCAGGGTCAGTGCCAGGCTGATGGTCTAGAAACCTGCTAAGCCACTGGGAGGAAAGTTTACATTTTTGTACTTTAGGAAATGGGGTGCATCAACAGCTCCTTTTTAAGACCATTGTGTGCACAGCACTATAAACAGGTACTGTGGAGGAGACAAAGACTTCATTCTGGGGCTGGTCATATTTTGGATCAATACAAATAAGTAGGTGAGAGCATGATTTCTTCTTTTTCTTGGCTCGTTTCACTCTGCCAGCAATGTCAGGCTCCTGAGAACAAGCAGCGAAGGTCACAGGCATTTTCCCGCCCTGGGAAGTCTCCCTTCTGTAGGCCCTTTGCCTCTCATGCGTTTGCTATTGTCTAGTTTCCCTGACCTGAGCATCTTGGCTATTTCTCTGGCCTTGCCTGGCTCATCCCTGCTGCAAGCCCTGTTCAGACAGGGGACCTTCTCCATGTGACCTGGCTTCTCAGACAGGTCTCTGCTTGACCCCTGTCTTTCAGCCTCCCTTGTTTCCCCTCATGGACACTTGTTCCCAGCCTCTATTCCACGCTGTGTCAGTTTCCCAAAGAAAGTGCATTTTAATCTATGCAAATATCCAAATGCAACAATAATTGGGAACTGAGCTCTCAAAATTATTTCAGTTTATTAAAAAATATATCTCACCTTTTATATATTATTTTGAAAGGTAACATATTTGTGATTACGTTCACATGATGCCCACAGGTACAGTGAAAAGAAAGTTTCCTTCTCATCCATGACCTCTGGTGTTCCAATTCCCCACTTCAGAGACAACCACTGTTATGGGGTTTTATTTTTCACCTGTTCTTCCAGAAACATTATATGCATATAAAACACACATACATGTATCCTCCACCTCAGTTTTACACACAAATATAATGATAGCATACTCTGCACATGGTTCTATGTCTCTTGCTTGTTGTTTGCTTAAATCTATGTGGAAGATTGTCCCATATCAGTACCATTCTTTTTAAAGTGGCCACAGTGTTCCTGGATGTGTTATAATTTATTGAACCTGTCACCTACTGATGGGTATTTAAGCTGTTTTCAGTTTTCTGCTTTCATAATGTTTGAACCTAATTTTTAATATTCTTATGCATGATATCTGAGAATAAAATTCCTATAAATAAAAACTTAAAGATATTATTACAAAACTTCAACTGCATTTTATGTGAAGTTATCACACTTAAGAAAAGGGCACAGAAACATATGTGCCCCTCAGTGAATCATCACCAGTGGAAAGCCTGTGTAACCACAGTTGAGGTCAAGAAAGACAGTTTGCCATCACCTCAGATAGCCCCTTCCTAGTCCATTCCACTTCTTGCCTGTTTCCCTCCTCCACTTCTTTAATCTTAATACTATAATTTAGTTTTTCTTGCTTTTGAACTCTATATAGTTGATTTATATAGCACTATAGATAATGTTTGTGTCCCCCCCAAATTCATATGTTGAAACTTAATCCCCAAAGTGATGGTGTAGGAGGCAGGTCCAATGAGGGGTGATTAGGTCATGAGAGTGGAGCCACTGTGAATGGGATTAGTGCCCTTTTAAAAGAGGCAGACATCTCCTTCACCTCTTCTTCCATTTGAGGACACAGTGAGAAGACAGCCATCTGTGGACCAGGAAGAGGAGACTCAAACTCTGAATGCGCTAGCAACTAGCAACTTAATCTTGGACTTCCTGGCCTCCAGAACTGTGAGAAATAAATGTTTTTTGTTTAAGCCACTCAGTCTAGAGTATTCTGTTATAGTAGCCTAAACAGGCTAAGACACAAAGTGTGCAATTTTTGTGTCTTGCTTCTCTGCTCATTGTATTTGTGAGGTTGTCCATGTTGTTTCATGTAGCTGTAGATAGGTCAATTTTATTGGTGTGTATTATTCTGTTGAATGGATGCACCACAAATTATTTATCCATTCTGTTGGTGAACTTTGGGTTCTTTGCAAATTTGGCTAATTTGAATAGTGCTGCTCTGCATACACTACTACTGGGTATATGATCTGGGAATGGGGTGGTTGGATGATGGGCTCTATTTAAGTTCAACTTTAGCATATAATGAGAAACTGTTTTCCAAATTTATATTCATAACAGCATGTATAAGAATTCCCATTGCTCTACATTCTTGCAAATACTCCATAACATCATTCTTTCTTTTAAACATTCTGATAATTGCATAGTGGCATATCACTGGGGTTTTAACTCATATTTTCTCGATTACTAATGAAGTTGAGTATGTTTCCTTACATAGATATTCTCTTTGTGAAGTGCCTGTTATGGTTTCTTGCCCATTTTTCTTTTGGACAGTAAGAGCTCTCAGAGTATTTTATATATTCTTGCCTGTTGTTGGTTTTATGGATATAAAACAAACATTTTCTTCCAATCTATGGTTTGCCTTTTCACTTTCTTAATGTTATCTTTTGGTGAAAAATGTTCCTAGTTTTAGTGTAGTCCAATTCAAAGACTTTCCCTTTATGGTGATTTTTCTTTCTTTGTGGCATGTGTGTTGCTTAAAAAATATTTCCTTAGTTCAATGTAATGAAGATATTCTCTTATATCCTAAAGTGTTACTGTTTGCCTTTATCTTCTGGGAATTGATATTTTGCTTGGCAGGAGGTACGAGTCAAGTTTCCTTTTTCCCACAAGGATATCCAACTGACTCAGCACCATTTACTTAAAAGGCTATCCTTTTACCTCTGATTGCATTGTTATGTTGTCATAAATCAAGTGACTGTATATTTATGGATCTATTTCTGGACTTTCTTTTTTATTCCATTGGTCTATTTGTCAAACTGTCACCAATATCATATTTCTTAATTATAGTAGCTTTATAATAAATCTTGCTATCTAGTGGAGCAACTTCTCTCATCTTGTCTATCTTGAAGAGAGTTTGCATATTTTTAGCTACTTGCATTTCCATATAATTTTAGAAATGGATCATCAGTTTCCTCAGAAAAAAATGTTGGGGTTTTAAATATGATTTCTTTGACTCTATAGAAAATCCAATGGAGAACCAATATATTTGTAATACTGAGTCTTGTATTACTGGAATCCTATGCTCATGAATGAGATTGGTCCATAATTCTCCTTTCTTATAATGGTTTTATCAGGTTTTGGCATCAAGATCATGCTAGTCTCATAAAAATGAGCTATTTTTATATTCTCTAAGGGGCTTGTATAGATTTGTAGTTATTTCTTCACCAATAAAACTTGGATCTGGAATTTTCTTGGTAGGAAGATTTTTATTTACTGATTTAACAAATTTAATAATTATAGGACTATTTTTACTTTCCTATTTCTTTGAATTTTTTTAGGATTTGTGCATTTCACTATATATATTTAAATAATTTATTTTTTAGAGCATTTTTAGTTTCATAACAAAATGTAGAGGAAGGTATAGATATTTTTGATATACCCCCTGCCTCCACACATGCATAGTCTTTTCCATTATCACTCACCAGAATGGTACATCTATTACCAAGGATGAACCTACATTGACGCATCATAATCATCCAAGTCTATAGTTTACTTTAGGGTTCACTTTTTGTATACTCTGTATGGGTTTGGACAAATGTATAATGATATATATTCATTGTTATAGTATCATAGAGAGTATTTCCACTGCCCTAAAAATATGCTGTACTCTTCCTATTCATTCCTCCCCCAACCCTCACCCCTTGGCAACCACTGATCTTTTTATAGTCTCTATGGTTTTACCTTTTCCAGAATGTCATATAGTTGGAATCATACGGTATGTAGTCTTTTCAGATTTGCCTCTTTCATTTAGTAATATGAATTTAAGTTTTCCTCATTTCTTTTCATGGCTTAACAGCTCATTTATTTTCAGCACTGAATAATATTCCACTGTCTGGATGCACCACAGTTTATCCATTCACCTACCAAAGGACATCTTGGTTGCTTCCAAGTTTTGACAATTATGAATAAAGCTGCTATAAACATCCATGTGTAGGTTTTTTTGTGAGGACATAAGTTTTCCACTCCATTGGTTAAATACCAAGGAGCATGCCTGCTGGATTGTGTGGTACGAGTATGTTTACTTTTGTAAGAAACTGCTAAACTGTCTTCCAAAGTGGCTGTACCATTTTGTGTTCCTACAAGCAACAAATGTGTGTTCCTCTTGCTCCAAATCCTTGCCAGTGTTTGGTGTTGTCAGTGTTTCAGATTTGGGCCATTCAAAAGATTTGTAGTAGTATTTCATTTTTGTCTTAATTTGCATTTCCCTGATGGCATATGATATGGAACATCTTTTCATATATTTATTTGCTATCTAAATATCTTCTTTGGTGAGGTGTTTGTTAAGGTCTTTGGCCCATTTTTTAACCTGGTTGTTTTCTTACTGTTGAGTTTTAAGAGTTCTTTGTACATTTTCATTAACAAAATATTTGGTCAACCATCCTTTGTCAGTTCTATTTTTTGCAAATATTTTCTCCCAATCTTTGGCTTGTCTTCCAATTCTTTTGAATTGCCTTTTGCAGAGAAGAAGTTTTTAATTTTAGTAAAGCGCAGCATGTCAACTATTTCTTTCATGGATCATGCATTTGGTGTTACATCAAAAAAGGCATCACCATAGTCAAGGTCATCTAGGTTTTCTCTTATGCTATTTTCTAGGAGTTTCATAGTTTGCATTTTACATTTTGACCTATGATACATTTAGAGTTAAGTTTTGGAAAGAGAGGTCTGTGTCTAGATTCTTTTTTTCTTTGTTTTTTTGCATGTGAATCTCTGGTTGTTCCAGCACTATTTATTTCTTAAACAGATTATCTTTGCTCCATTGTATTATCTTTTCTCCTTAGTCAAAGATCAGTTGACTATATTTATGGGGGTGTATTTCTAGGCTCTCTATTCTGTTCCATTGATCCATTTGTACATTATTTTTGTCAGTACCTCACTGTCTTCATTACTACAGCTTTATAATGTCTTGAGGTTGGGTAGCATCAGTCTTCCAACTTTATTCTTCAATATCATGTTGGTTGTTCTGGGTATTTTGCCTCTTCCTATAAACTTTAGAATCAGTTTGTCAATAACCATAAAATAACTTGCTGGGATTTTGAATGAGCTTGCCTTGAATCTGTAGATTAAGTTGTGAAGAACTGACATTTTGATACCATTGAGTTCTCCTCTCAATGAACATGAAATATCTCTCCATTTACTTTGGTTCTTTGATTTTGTTCATTAGAGTTTTGTAGTTTTCCTTGTATAAATCTTGAACATATTTTGTTAGATTTATACCTAAGTATTTCATTTTTGGGGGTGCTGATGTAAAGGATATTGTGTTTTTAATTTTAAATTCCACTTGTTCATTGTTGGTTTATAGGAAAGTAATTGACTTTGTATATTAATGTTGTATCCTGCAACCTTGCTGTAATTGCTTATAAGTTGCAGAAGGTTTTTTTTTGATTTTTTGAGATTTTCTACATAGACAATCATGTCATTTGTGAACAAAGACAGTTTTATGTCTTTCTTCCCAATCTATGTACCTTTCATTTAATTTTCTTGTCTTGTTACATTAACAAGGATTGCCAGTACCACTTTGAAAAGGACTGGTGAGCATTTTGTTATAGTTTCAACAATATCTTCTTAAGATCTTTTTCACAATATTGTCTTGTCATTTTTTAAAATATCTTCTGACGTTCTCCATTTCTAACTTAAATTGATTATTTGTGGCTTTTCTCTTTTTTTCTTGATCTGTGTCTTGGAGAGGTTTCTCAAATGCATTGCTTCTTATAATGAAACAACTTTTGTTCTTGTCAATACTGTCTATTTTATGTGTGTTTTCTATTATATCAGTTTCTATTCTTACCTTTCAGTTTCTTTTCTTTTATTTAGGTTTATTTCACTGTTCTATTGCTAACTTCATGAGACAGATGTTTAGCTTTTTGATTTCATCTTTTCTTCTTTTGTAATGAATACCCTGCATTTCCCTCTGAGAATGGGCCTAGCTGCATTCCACAATATTTTGATTATCATAAGTTAGTCAAATAATAAGTATACTTATTAATTCATATATATATGGAGATTTTCTACGTTTTTTTGTTAGTGATTTTAAGTTTAATAGATTTGTGGTTATAGAACATATTTTGATCATTAAAATCCTTTGAAATTTGTTGAGTTTTCTTGATGACTTAGCATATAGTCAATTTTTAACAATGCATAGTGTGTGTGTGAAAAGAATGGGTATTCTGCAGTTGTTGGGTACTGTTTTCTACAAGTCAATTAGTTTAAGTCTATTAATTAGTTTAAGTCGATTAAGTCTATTAATCATGCTGTTCAGATCTTCCAAATGTTTACTGATCTTTTCTCTACTTCTATCATTTACTGAGAAAATTGTGATTGTGTTTTCCACTATGATTATTGGCTTTTCTATTTCTCCTTGTAGTTCTATATTTTATTTCTATATTTTAAGATTGTGATATTAGGTAAACACAAATTAAGAAAGGATTAAAATGGTTGACCCTTTCTTATGTTTCCCTCTTTGTCTCTAGTTATGTGTTTTATCTATTTTGATACTGGTATAGTTTAATTAGCTTTTTTGTATTAAACAATCATTAGGATTGCAAGTGTGGGCGGCAGTAGTGTCTGTGGAGACCACGGCTGCGGCAGCACTCCAACTCACTCCTAGCTGCAGTCTCCACCATAGAGCCGGGGAGAGAGCCTCCGCCAGCGACCCAGGGCAGCACAGGCACCCAGACCCGAACTCCAAGTTGGGAGACAAGCTGAGTAAGAAGAAGGGGTACAATGTGAATGATGAGAGGGCTAAGGACAAAGACAAGAAGGCCAAAGGAGCTGGGACAGAAGAGGGGGAAACCCCGAAGGACAATGAGACCCAGGGTGCTGCAGAGACCCCAGAGGTGAAGGAGGACAAGGAGGAGAAGCTGGAGAAGGATGCCTAGGATGCTGCCAACAAGCCTGAAGACAAGGAAGGTGAGAAAGACAAAGAGGCAGCCAAGGAAGACACTCTGAAGGCAGAGACGGAGCAGACGGAGGGAGCTGAGTGGAAGCCGGGACCCCCAAAGGATGCTGAGCAGGAGCCGGCGGCTGCCTTCGGCCAGCTGCAGGTGGCAACGCCCCTAAAACTTTGGAGACCTAGGCTGCGGAGCCCTTGGCCCCACCAAGGATGACAAGAGCAAGAAGGGAGAGGAACCCGCAAAGCCTCAGGCTCCTGCAGCTCCTGCCGCGCAGGAGATAAAAAGTGACGGGGCCCCATCTTAAGACTCAAAACCCGGCAACACTGAGGCTGCCCCATCCTCCATGGAGATCCTGGCAGCCACGGAAGCACTCAGTTCCATGCCCAAGGCCAAGCCCCTGCAGCCCCCACAGACGAGGTCAAATCTGCCGAGACCCCAGCAGCTAATTCTGATCAAACCTTAGCAGTGAAAGAGTAAGAAGGACAACCAATGGAACGAAGAATACCGCTTAACAACAACCTGTCTCTCTGACTCCTTCTCTGTCTTTTTGTCTCTCTGTCTCTCTCCTATACTAACTTGTTTCAAATTGGAAATAATGGTATGTATTGCCCAAGAACAAGCATGTGGTCCTTTCAAGGGAGGGAGGGTGTTGGGAGAATCCAAATAGTATTTTTGTGGGTAAATACCTCATATACTTTCAGTCAACTCTACCAATCAGTCCTGGATTTTAAAGATCAATGTCTGAAAGTACAGTACATCTTTTGTACCTGAACTGCTGTTACATGCACTCCGCCACTAAGATCTGAATGTCTTGTCTTCTGCAAGGGGATTGGGAGTGATGTGTTTGATTCTGCCCACAGGGCCTGTGCCGAGGCAATCGGATGTTCATGAAGGCAGCATTTTCTGTTTTCTTTTTCATTTACAGCTTTCTTATTTTGAAATTTTTTTAATGTTGTGGATGAATGCCAACTTTCAGACAGCCTGCTTAGCCTGTTCACATGTATCTTGATGCCAATACTCCATTCTTCCTCCCCAGGTCTTTTTGGGAGTAACAAACATTCTTTCATCCTACTTAGCCTCCCTAGATTTCTCATGACCAGTTAATGTATGTCCATGGTTGGGTGCACCTGTAGTTCTGTTTACTGGTTGGTGGAAATGAAAAAAAAAAGTCTGCATTCATCACAGTTCCAGTTTTCTCTTCCATCCTGTCACAAACTCCAACACATCACTCATTAGAAAATGGAAAAAAAAACAAAAACAAAAAAAAATGTGTACAACAGATGCATTGAAATTATATGTAATTGTGTAAATGGTGCAACAGTAATAAAGATAAACAATTAAAATAAAAAAGATTGTAAGTGGTATCTTTTCCATCCTTTAATTTTCAACTGTTTGTTCCTTATTTTGAGATGTATTATTTATAATCAACAAATAGTAAATTTTACAAGTTCAATATGACAACTTTTGTCTTTTAATAGGAGCATATAATTACTGACATTTTGGGTTTAAATCTCCTATTTTATATTCATCTTCAATTAACCTAACTTTCTTTATGCTCTTTTCCTTCTTTCTTGCCTTGTTATTTTGCTAGATTTTTCTTAATATCCTATCTTTGCCCTCCTCCCCCCAATCAACATCAGCTTGGTAGCTATACAATTACTATTCTTTCAGTGGTTATCTTGAATAATACAAGGTGCATCTTTAAATTATCCAAAACTAGTATTGCTTGATTCTTTTAACCATTTTCTTGACATTATAATGATCTTGAAATACTTTAACTCCATTTACTACCCTCTCAACTTTTGTGCTATTTTTTGTCTTGTATCTTAATTCTAAGCGCTGCTTCTTTGACTTTCTGTGTTTCATGTTTACTATTTTCTTCTTACTTTACTTTCAAAAACAGAAAAAATCCTATCTTTACAGAACTTATATTGCTACTGGGGGGACAGTCAAAGTAAAAATAAATAACAAAACATAGAGTATATCAGATGATGATAAATATTTCAGAGAAAAATAAAGCAGGGAAGGATGATATGAAATGTTGGGAAGCATGGTTGAAATTGTAAATGAGGGTGATCAGGGAGGACCTTGAGGTTTGAGCAAAGATCTACAGGAGTTAAGAAATCTAGGAAGATATCTATAGAAGAGCATTTGTAGACATGGTATTTTCTATTTGCAAATGGAAAGGCTCTGAGGTAGAATTGTACCTGACATCTTCCAATATCAGCTAGGAGGCTGGGATGGCTGGAGTTAAATGAGTGTGAGAGTAGAAGCGATGACATCAGAAGGGTTTTTATGAAGAGGTAACAAGGTGGGAGTCAAGTGATTTAACTAGGGCTTTGGTAGAAGGATTTTTGGCTTTTATTATGATATAAAACCCAACTTAAGAGAAACAATGGTAGTTGAATGCAAAATACAACTTTTCTTAGCTTACATTTTTAGAGGGCTTATTATACACCAGGCACTGTTTTAAGCTCCTTATGTGCAGGATTTTATTTCATAGTGTATAAGAAAAATGTAGATTTCACACAGGTTAATTAACTTACCCAGGCTCACAGCTTGTATGCAACAAAGCTAGGAGTCACGTCCATGAGGTCTCTTAATTGTAATTCTACATTTCTCTGAATTGTCATTTAATGACAGAATATTTACCGATCATCTGGAGCGATCTAACTCTGAACTCTATCGATGAGCTTTTCTGCTTCCTCTTATTTCAGTGCACATAGTGTCAGCAAATGACCCCAAGATACTCAGTTGGTTTACCATGTGAATTATTTACTTGTTCTACATTTTATTGACACATGTTATACACCTAATTCTGAGCCATTTTTTCAGAAATGCCTAATGCCAGTCCACAAGGATGGAGAAAGTTACTGTAAATGGATACATCCAAACTAAACATCATTACTGAAAAAAAAATTGTGTCTCATAGAGGACATTGGTATATGAGTTATTTTAACCTACTATAAGATCTTTCACCTATATGTGAGTCACTGGTTATGTTCCTTTTACACTTTTTGTAATATAAAATACAAATTAAATGAATAGACTATGCAAGAAAAACCTGTACTTGAAATAATCCCATGTTACATTTGTAATGTCACAAATGAGTAGTATATGCATTCTTTAGTCTATCACCTTTATCTTCATGCCTGATTAACCCTCCTCAGAAGCGGGGCTGCTGGCTAACCCAACCCCTGTGGTGCAATCAGGAGGTTGTGCAATTCATTATGTTTTGTACACAATTTGGCTAGAAACCTGAAGATTTATTGATGCAATGTAAAATATTAGGTGGCAGGTAAAAATAGGCCTGTTAATGAATGTGATTAGAACAGCAGCTGGAATGAATTGCAGTGTTTGCAACATCAATGGAATTAATAGACCTTAAAATATTCAGCGAATCAATTAAAAGTCTTCTTTGGGATTCAAAAAATGTATGTTCATGTGCTTAACTTTAAAATGAGCACCGGGAGAAGAAATGGCCAAACCTTCTGTCAGAAAAGTGTTTAAAGATTCCACAGGCGTCTGACTGTTTCTGGGTCCAACCAGCTTCTGAAGGAAGCCCTCGTGGGCTGAGCGGCAGGCAGCTCAGAACACAGGCTCCAGACTGTGCTTCCAAAAATTAAACAAGAGAAGCATGTGAGAGCAATTGAAATGGGTATCCTGGCCACACTCCCTGAGGTTCTGCAACCTCATTAACCTTTGAGAAGAGCACAGCTTCCTACCAGGATGAAAGAATAAAAGAAGATGATAGTTTCTTAAGTGTGTTCTTCTCTAATGGTCACCCCAAAGACCTTGAAAAGTTTCAAGCCAGAAGTTTTGGGCTGAAGAGTCTTGTATAGAAGTCCTTGGGAGGAATTACTTGGACAGTATCATGTACAAGCAATGGAACATAGATATTATCTAGCATTCCCAAAACTAGATTAATTAGCACCCATTCCCCCAACTAACCAACAAATTAAATAGGCTTTTTAAAGCTATGCCTTTATGTCTTTGCCTCCAGGGAAGAGTCAAAGAAAGCACCCATTGTCCTCATAATTGTTTTACAATGCAAAGTTGAAAGTTTCTCTTTAAATTAGTATAAAGTAGAAGCATAAGATAATAAAGCAAGGGAAATTATTTTGTTTAGACTATGATTGTCTAAAACCGTATTTTAATTTTGGGGCTATATTCATGCCTTATTCCATGGCTAAGTTCAAAAGATATCTACTTGTTCTCAGGTTAACTACCTCCTATATGATTTCTTTTTTTTTTTTTTAATTTCCCTCATAGACTTTATTTATTAAATTTTTCATTTTTTTGACTGCGCTGTGGGGCTTGTGGGATCTTAGTTTCCTGACCAGGAATTGAACCCAGGCCCTCAGCCATGAAACTCTGGTGTCCTGAACACTGGACTACCAGGAAATTCCATCCTACACAATTTCTATGATATTTTTTTTCTTATTGCATCAGTAGGGAGCTGGGCAGGGTCAGAAATCGAGCTGTCATAACTTTTGCAAAGATGACTTCAGGATTTCTGAACCTGTAAAACATCCTACTGGTTTCTTAGTGCCCATGGCTCCAAGCTACAATGTTACCCCTAAACCTAAGCAGACAGAGAGAAAGCCATCATGTATAGTGCTAAAGCACAAAACAGAAAACTTGAAAATAGGTAAGAAATAGTTTTGAATTTATTTGAACGTCAGCACTAGAAGCAAATCGGTCAAACCAGAGGAACATATGACATTAAGTTAGAGAGAGAAGCCTTTGTGGGTGTTTCAAGGAGCTTGGCGGTTGAGGTGCTGGTGTCTTATTATGCCATGTTTTGTGTTTAAATATATGGCTTTCCTTTCCCTTGATTTAGTGATGTCATGGATGCTACACTTATGCTTCACAGTCATGACTATAGACTTTTTATTTGACATATAAATGCAACAAAGTAAGAAGAAAAAAGAGTATGAAAAATTTCTGAAGTAATAGAGAAAGAGTTGAAGGAAGGGATAGAGAGAGATGAGGGTGTGTGGACACTTCCGAAAGAAGGCCTGACATACAACCAGTAGATAACTAAGTCTTGGAGATGTAACGCACAGCACAGTGACTGCAGACCACAACACCACATTATAAACATCAAACTTAAGAAGGTACTAGATGTGAATTATTCCCACCGCAAAATAGAAATGATAATTATTTCATGAGTGGAGGTGTTAGCTAATGCTATAAGGGCAATCATATTGCGATACAGAAATGTATCAAATCAACATGTTGTACACTTTAAACTCACACAATGTTTATATGTTAAATATATTCCCACTAAGAAAAAAGAAGACCTGTTTCAAATTCACTCAGCTGTGAGGGATGAAAAGCAAGAAACAGGAGAGTGGGGAGAAGAGGTTGGGGAAATGAGAGTATTTATCTCATGGCCACAAAGGAAAAGTTAGAGACTGTAGCCAGCGTGGTGGAAAATAGTGCTGAGTATCATCATGGTGCTAGTGACAGATTGCAACCTACGATTTATATTTGGGAATCTTTGTAAATCAGTTATTGGTGTGTTAAAGAGTGCCTATTTTTTGAACATTTGCCTTGGATGTACCAGTGTTTTTTTTTTTAATTTTTTAAAAATTAATTGATTAGGGCTTCCCTGGTGGCACAGTGGTTGGGAGTCTGCCTGCTGATGTACGGGACGCGGGTTTGTGCCCCGGTCTGGGAGGATTCCGCGTGCCGCGGAGCGGCTGGGCCCATGAGCCATGGCCGCTGAGCCTGCGCTCCGCAACGGGAGGGGCCGCGAAGGTGAGAGGCCCGCGTACCGCAAAAAAACCCACAAAACTTAATTGATTAATTAATTAATTTTTGGCTGTGTTAGGTCTTCGTTGCTGCGTGCAGGCTTTCTCTAGTTGCGGTGAGAGGGGGCTACTCTTCGTTGTGGTGCACGGCCTTCTCACTGTTGTGGCTTCTCTTCTTGTGGAGCATGGGCTCTAGGAGCAGGGGCTTCAGTAGTTGTGACACACGGGCTCAGTAGTTGTGGCTCGTGGGCTCTAGAGCACAGGCTCAGTAGTTGTGGGACATGGGCTTTGTTGCTCCACAGCATGTGGGATCTTCCTGAACCAGGGCTCAAATCCGTGTCCCCTACACTGGTAGGTGGATTCTTAACCACTGTGCCACCAGGGAAGTCCCTGTACCAGTGTCTTTAGCCACACTGCATTTTCTTTTAAGACAAGCTTAATGCTCTTCTTTGTCATTCAGCACATCTACTGTCAGAAGTGGATGATTTGCTGACGTTTTAGTACTAGTCTATTCCCTCACTAAAGGCTGAATTAGAGACTTTATGCACAAAATATGGATTTCAAGAAATCTCCCTGTCGGGTTTCCCTGGTGGCGCAGTTATTAAGAGTCCGCCTGCTGATCCGGGGACACGGGTTCGTGCCCCGGTCTGGGAAGATCCCACATGCCGCGGAGCGGCTGGATCCGTGAGCCACGGCCGCTGAGCCTGCGGGTCCGGAGCCTGTGCTCCGCAATGGGAGAGGCCACAACAGTGAGAGGCCCGCGTACCACAAAAAAAAAAAAAAAAAAGAAATCTCCCTGCAGATGTTAATGTGCTTGAAGGTCAATGAAGTAAGGTGTGTTTTGGAAGAACATAATATAAAGCATTTTAAAAAATATAGATTTGAGAGATCTTTTGTAAGCCTTATTGTCTAAAATGCAATGCTTAGTTTCTGTGAGATTAATATACCCACAAAAGAAATCATTACTTGTACTTGACTGAGTTGTTTCTGAAGCTACTGTAACACCCAATCTCTACTGAATACAATATGCCAGGGCAGCAGTGAAACTATAACTCTGTCTGGTGGGATTATGTTGTTTAAGTAGAAAGCAAGATTCAGGCAAGGTGTTTTGTAACAATATGTCCTCCAAATAACAGAGTATTTACTGATTCACCAAGAAAACGCCAGTGTTCAAAAGGGTTGTGGATGTCACAAGCAATTAGTGTGTCCATGAAGGATCTTTTGCAATTCCCAGAGAAGACAGGAAAATGTTATATAGAATGTCAAATGTAGGGGTCATTTCAAAAGTAATGGATACCAACACAGAGCAAAAGACAAAAAGATGTTTTATATTACAGTTTCAAAAAAAAAATCTTAAGGTCATTTGATACAAGACAAGATAATATCTACCTTCTTTTGAAATGTAATGTACATGAAGGCAAAGTGTTCTATGTCATTTCTGAGGTAAAATATTACCATTTTGAGCATATTTCTTTCCAAAAGACTTCATACTAACAATAGCCTATACATATTAAACTAGTTTATAAGTGGCATGTAAATAAAGTACCTAAATCCTAGTGTTCAAAAGTCCTACCTTCTGCTGAAAGAATTGCTCATCAGGTATTTCATAGCCTTTGTCTAAATTGTCAAAGAGGAGCAGACTGCCATTTGCTTTTCTTAGGAACACATTAACCTATTTAGTGCTTTGACTCAGATTTGGGAAGATATTTGTGGGCACTGGTTGGGAGAATGGTTGATTCTTTGAGGCAGGGCTCTGGAGGCCATCATGAAAGTTACCTCTATCTCTGTGGGCCTTGTAGTGCTTTGAATGGTGGCCTCCAAAAAGTTATGCTCACACCCTAATTCCTGAAATCTATGGATGTTATCTTATTTGGAAAAAACATCATTGCAAATGTAAGTCAAGGATCTTGAGATAAAGAGATCATCTTGGATTATGTGGTGTGCCCTAAATCCTTATGATGTCCTTATGAGAGAAAAGCAGGGGGAGATTTGAGACAGAAGAAAGGACGCAGGATAAGGCAATGTGAAGACACAGAAGAGATTGGAATGACACGGCCACAGCTACAGGAAGTCGGGAAATGCCAGTGGCCGCCAGAAGCTGGAAGAGGTAAGGAAGGATTCTCCCCAGAGCCTCCTGAGGGAGTGTGACTTGGTAGATACCTTGATTTTGGACTTTCAGCCGGCAGGACTGTGAGAAAATATTTTTATTGTTTTAAGCACCAGGTTTGTGGTATAACTTGTTATATTTAATGGCCACAGGAAACTAATACAGGAACCTTTAACTCCTATGGTTCCTATATACCAAAATAAAAAGAACAGTGTGCCGTGTAGAACATGGTCTAGCTTGCTCATCCTCCATGTCTCATTCTGCACTCACATGAGGTCATAAACACACTGGGAGGTGACAGAAAAGATGGAGCAAATAGTTCTAAATTCCAAACATGTGAGGAAAGATAGGAACCATTTCTTATGGCACGCTTACCACGATATCTCTCCTTGTTCCTTTTTACTTGCCTCCTGTCCACCATTTTGGCCTTGGGAAGAAACTGAAAAATAAATATACAAACACACAAACGAAGAAAACAGACACAAATCTAGGATAGGTATAAATTAACAATGAGAAAGTAATGTGATTTTTTTTCACAACCTTAACATTTGATGAAGTAGGTAGATTATACAATCAAATTAGGAGACAAAATATTTCTATGTCTTGCCAAAGCTGCTGAAAAAACAAACACAACAGTGTGCATAACATCAGTTAATTTTAAACAGTTTTTTTTTTTTTAGTCTTGAACAGCCTGGAGTATATTGTTTTGGCCCTTATTGAAGTCAGAGACTTTGTTCTTGGTCCCTAGTTTCTGTTCTCTCTCTCTCTCTTTTGCCATACTTTGAGGTGGGGTTCCTCAAGTTTCCCTTAAAGGGGATAAGTCTTCTTGATCTTATTTCTAGATCTCCTCAGTCAATTCAATTTAGGATGTTAGTTCAACAAATTAACTTGTCCCTTCACTAGTGTATTTTAGCTTTGGGCCTCTTGGATTTAAGTAGGTTACATATTGATGTTTTATTAGGAAACTTTGACTCCATACAGGCTTCATAAAATAGCAGCCCTGTCCTATAAAGTCTAAAGTAATGGAGGTTCCTCTCAGTGAAAAGAAATATATATCTAGACAGCCCTGCATGCTCACTCAAGCTGGCTTATATTCAGGTGCCATGAGGGGACTGGGAACATCTGAGGATGCATCTAGATATTTGCTCAGACTGCTGCTACTGGTGAGGAAACTCTTGTCTTCTTTGGGTTAAGAAGAAGAAGGCAGTGCTCTCAAAGTGAAGATAGATTCAATTTGCTTCAATTCAAACAGTTGTAGGAATAATTTGCTGAGTCGGCACGTTGCAAATGGCTTTGTGGAATGCTCTCATGGGGACCACAGTTGCTCCAGAAGACGTCTGCTCAAACTGCTTAACTGCCATGGCCTGAACCTGGATCTTCAGGTCTTCCTGATCTGTCCACCATTTTTCTTTCCTTCACTAGGTCCCTCTGCACACATTCTACTTTAACTAAGCCTAGCCAACGAACAGTGATGTCATGCTCCTGGGATTTTGTCAGAGACACCTGTCCCTTCATCCCTGCCTAATTGAGATCCTAGTCATTTCAAGGTCATGCCTAATCCAAACCTCCCAAACATAGCTACATACTTCCTCCTCAGCAGTCAAGCATGTCACACTGCTGGAACCTCTATCCTGGTCCTTCTCTCATCTGTCCTGATTCACAACTGATGCTCTTTCTGACTCTCTCCTACTAAACTGTGACTTCCTGGGGACTTGGGTCTTACTCTTCTTTGTATAACTCACAGTAACTGACAGGGGACTTTTTCTCTTGTATCTGTTCAATAAATATTATTTAATGAATTTAAAAATTCATAAGGAGCTTCTAGAGAAAAATGTGATTTGGACAGTTATAAATAATTTTAATCTCTCAGAGTTGCTAGAGAGCCCTGAAGGAACAATTGCCTGGAATATCCAGAAATCAAGTAAATGTTTGAAAATTAAGAAAGCAATTCATTGTCCATAAGTATATAGACAAAAATGTTGGAATTAGCTCAGAATTTGCCTTGTGCAATTTACTGTAGATGGTAAAACCAAAGATCATTGTTGCAAAACTCAGTCATTTAGAGTGTCTTGCTTGGGTTGAGATAACAGTCTCCTAGCTGGTTTCCCTCCTGCATGGTATCTCCTTCAAACCACAGTCTTCACACAGGAATATTTAGAAAATAAAAAGGTGACCTTGCCTTGATCCTGCTGTCGGGATGATGTCCAGATGCTGTGGCCTGGCATGTAAGGCCTCTATGACCCTCCCTTGCTTGCCTTTCCAGTGATGTCTCTGTAGATTGTTCACACTCTCCTTTCAGATTCATTGCTTCTTTTCTGATTCCATGCTCTCTCAGACCTCTGTTTCTTGGGGGATTTTTTTTCCCTGAATTTTCTCCTTCTTCTCATCTTCAAAATAATTCCTTCATATCCTTTCAACTTAGTTGAAACAAATTTTTCAGACTGAGTGTGCTCCATGTGCAAATGCTATCATAGCACCTTCTAGGACAGCACTCTGTCCTACACTCTGTCCTAGTAATTGATGTCTTTTGTTTTTTTCCCTATAGAGGGCCAGGATTGCATCTTATAAGTCTGGAGCTTTGGGAATCCTTAGTGCAGAGGAGCTGTTTTAGGCAATGATACAGATAAGTTTCCCCAGAAAGAACATGTAGACTAAAGGGCATCAGGCTGAGAAAGGAGACCCAAGGAAGACCAGCTTTCACAGGGTCAGCAGAAGAAAAGTACCCACCAAAGGAGACTAAAAAGGAAGAGAAGAGTCAGAAAAGAACCAGGTTTGGAATCCAAGGGATGAAAAAGTTTCACATTGAAAAAAGGTTCAGCTGTGTGAAATATTGTAAAGAGATCAAGTTAAGTAAACACTGAAAGGTACTCATTGCATTTAGTGCTTAGGAGCTCATTGGTGGCCTTCACAGTAGACCACAAGGTCTTTTTCAAGGAATTAGAATGCACACAAACACTCTCACACACCCAGGTACACAACATATGATTTGGTTTGAGCCTTTGGGATGCCTAGGTTGGCATATTTACTATACTTTTGTCATTAGGGACATAGTCCAGGCTCGAAGCACAAAGAGATATTCAGTAAAAGTTGAAGGAGGATATATTTCTGTGCTTTGGATATGATTTTAATCCTAACTCCTGTTGTATAGTATAATCTTTTATACTTCATCAGATTCTCCAAACCTCACCTACTTTCCAGGCCCTCAGCTGCTAATGAGACTGATTGGTTCTGTGTGGGCCTGTCCAGTTTTGCCACCTGAGGCTGGCCAGCTGTACCTCTGGGGTCTCTGGCTCCTCAGCCGTATCCAGGCTTGGATGCAGCAGGTCACTGCATCACTGGGATGGGCTTTTTCAACAGCCATTGAGGGAGTTGGATGACCTGACTTGGAATTTGGGGAAGGAACTCCCTGTGTGGGCAAGCTGGGAGACTGAAGATGGGAAGGAGCTGAACAGAAAGATTTCCTCTCCTTCCTCCTTGAAGGGACCGCTTTGAGTAGCTTCTCTGCACAGCCCATCTGGAGACATCCCAGGTGGCTGAGTAGTTGCACCTGCTGAGCCACCAGCTGTGTGTATTTGTAGCTTTGGTAAAGCGGTGGTCAGTGCGGTGACATGCTGTGGCTTCCCAAAACTGCTCTGTCACGTTCCCCTTTCATTAACTCTCACTGCCTCTGAACTCCACTTTTCAAATAAAGCACCCTTGTCCAGGTTCTGTTTCCAGGCTGAGACATTTATCTCCCATGTCACTAAGGATGCTGGTGATTGTGGCAATACCAACAGCAAAGCCCAGACTTTTCTAGTCAAGAACTGACCTGTCCTTTTCTTCCCAACCTCATGGCAATTGATAGAGCAAGGATGTCATGTGATTTGAATGACGTGAATAATTGGTCAGGATTCATTTTGACTGATATCCTGCCTATTTTGCAAAATTTAGAAAATTGGATTGAATAAAGAAATTTTTGTTTATTTGGGGGACGAGAATGCAAGATCCACATGCCAGCTCATCACTACAGCACCAGGCTCTGACTTACTCTTCTTGGCTGCATATAGCAGGAGAATAGGACCATTCAAACACCAGGAAGAAGATGATTTTATTAAAACTCCACCAATCTACTGAGTCTTCCATCAGTTGGGCTCCATCTGCACAGATGTGAAATTGTATTCTGTTGAAACAAGAGTCCTTTAGGTTAAAAGTAATAAATATTATCTTACTTAATTGAGAGGTTTTTAGGATTGTTTCATAGGCTTTTGGCAACCCACCCTCTCCTCCCAAGAGGAAAAGTGAAAGCAGATATCCTGGAGGAGAAGGAATAAATTAAGTGCTGGAATCTGGAGTGGATCCCTTAGCAGCTGGACAAGAGCTGAGAGAGTGGGTGGGGATTCTGAGGAGGAATTGAGGGGAGAAAATAAAACCAGTAAGTGCCAAATTCTATTTCTAGGAGTTTGGTTATGAAAGTTAGGATACATAGGATGGTTGCTTGAGGGAGAAGCTTTCATCCTTTTGTATTTTACTTTTTCAATATTGGGTTGACTTTGTCTAATTACATACTGAAGGGACGGAGCCATCCATTGAATTAGAGTGTTGCCACAAAGAGAAAGTGTTTCCCTTGTTATCCAGGTGACTCTTGGGATCTCACGTGAGTTCTGAAATTTTATGGTCATTTTGCCTGGGCCTCGGTGTCCCTGATTTGTAAAATGAGGACACTGCACTAGGTGGTCTCCATGGTTGTTTGGACAGATGGAAGTTTCATGTGCATTCATTTTGCTGTGTAAGGCTGTGTTATGGGACCAGTATTGACTTATTTTCAAGTCCCTCATTCTTTCTTCCATCTCTGAATCTCACGGCAGAAATATGTAGTATATCACTGACCACCCTTATTCTAATGGCAAGGTTACCATTCTGAACACTGTATGTGAGGGAAACATTAGGATGGGATAGTAACAAAAAATTAAAAGTAACAAAAGAATACTTTGAGAGATTGGTTGCACATACTCTAAAGTACTGATGTGCCCAAGGAAGATGACGGAAGTACAGATAAGTAGAGATTAGGCCAGCTGTAGACAGAGGGGGGATGGGAGAGAGGGAGAGAAAACTAATGACTTTACCATTGAAATAAACATCAGGAGCCCCAGGTTCTCTTCCTAGTTGGGCAAAGCTTTACTAACTCTCAGCCCTACCAGCCCTCTCTAAAATTAAAACTATCACACCTCCCTTTTGTCTCTCTGCAACTTGGTGGGAAAGATATGCACAGTCTGTCTTACAAGTTTTTCTTGGTTTTTCTTGTTCATTGTCCCAGTTTCTGTGACTGTTAGCTGATTGATGCTGCAATGCCTGGGGACACAAGTGAGATAGCCTCTTAAATAGGAGAAAAGCACATATAATTTGGGTGATGGGGGTGGTAGGCCTACTAACTTGATTCTACTTTCTGAGAACCTACAATCAACCAAGGACTGTGCCCCGAGCTGGTGCACAGCAGTGAACAAGACCACTGGGGTCCATGGAGCCTCCATCCTGGATCAGGCTTTCTCATGGGGACATGATCATGTATTCTGTATAATGTTAAATAATTATTTCTCATTTTTTCATAGATGATTTAGAAGAATGATGAAGATTTTATTCATTCAATGAACAAACTTTTGTTGAACACCTACTGTGTATCAGTGAACTTTCAAGATGTTGGGGATAAAATACAGAACAAGGCAGACTCTGTTCTGCCTCTTTGGAGTTCGTGCTTGAGTGTGGAAAACAGAGATTGAGCATATAATTATATGTGGAGTGGTAAGTGTTCTGAAGAAATAAAGAAGATTGAGAGGCCCACACAGGCATGTATAACTGGAAGGTCAGAGAGCAGTTGCTGAAGAGGTCATATTCAAGAAGCTTAGAGCTCAATTATTTGAGTTTGGAAAATGTAATGCATAGTAAAATTTTAATCTCTCATTTGACTTCCTACTCTTAGCTAGTATGACTATGAGTCATCTCTGTAATCAATTGCTGCTTATTAGGGAGCTACATCCTCATTTAAAAGTTAATATAAGCAAAACATTATTAGAAAGGTAACTTTGGTACAAATAAATAAATAAAGGGTTCTAAAGACAAATACTATTTAAAAATTAACTGCTGTGTTCAGTTATCTGTGCCACTTTTTCTGAATATGAATAGTTGAGAACTGACTGTAAAATACTATTTCTAGCAGTCAATTGATCTTTCTATAGATCAATTTTAATTTTATTATTTGTGCTTCATTCTTAAAGAGAGTTAATGTTTCCCAATTACTTTGTTGTGTTTCAAATTAACCATATCCTATGACACTCTATGAAATCATTTCTGAAATTCTAGCTTGAGATACTAATGACTTACTTGCTGTGACCATTAGCAGACTGATGCTGCTAGGGACAGATAGACAATCAGATAGCCTTTCAAATGGAAGAAAATACCTATGATTTGGGTAAATGGAAGAGGTTGGGCTACTAGCTTCATTAAGACCTGATGCTCTTACCACATCAATTCAACATAGTATTGGAAGTCCTAGCCACAGCAATCAGGCAAGAAAAAGAAATAAAAGATATCCAACTTAGAAGGGGAGAGGTAAAATTGTCACTACATGCAGATCACTAAGGGCTCCACACAAAAACTACAAATCTAATAAATGAATTCAGCAAAGTAGCAGGATACATGATTAACATTCAGAAATTTGTTGCATTTCTTTACAATAACAATGAAATATCAGAAAGAGAATGTAAAGCAACAACAACAAAAATACCTTTTAAAAATGCACCGAAAAAAAAAAAAAAAACCCTGGGAATAAACCTGACCAAGGAGGTGAAAGACTTATATGCTGAGAAACATTATAAAAGGAAATAAGAGTGTTCAAAGAAATGGAAAGATGTCCCATGCTCTTGGATTGGAAGAATTAATATTGTTAAAATGGCAGTACTACCTAAAGCAATCTACAGATTTAATGTGATCTCTATCAAATTACCAATGACATTATTCACAGAACTAGAATAAATAATGCAAAAATTTATATGGAACCATAGGACCAGAATTGCCAAAGCAATCCAAGGATCAAAAACAAAGCAGGTGGTATAACACTCCCAGACTTCAGACAATACTACAAAGCTACAGTAATCAAAACAGTGTTGTATTGGTACAAAAACAGACATATGGATCAATGGAAGAGAATAGAGAGCTTAGAAATAAATCAACAAAGGAGGGAAGAATATAAAATGGGAAAAAGACAGTCTCTTCAACAAGTGCTGCTGGGAAAGGTGGACAGCTGCATGTAAATCAATGAAGTTAGAACACACCCTCACACCATGCACAAAAATAAACTCAAAATGGTTAAAGACTAAACATAATACATGACACCATAAAACTCCTAGAAAAGAGCAAAGGCAAAATATTCTCTGGCATAAACCATACCAATGGTTTCTTAGGTCAGTCTTCCAAGGCAATAGAAATAAAAACAAAAATAAACAAATGGAATCTAATCAAACTTACAAGCTTTTTGACAGCAAAGGAAACCATTAAAGAAAAAAAACATGAAAAGACAAGCTACAGAATGGGAGAAAATATTTGCAGATGATGTGGCCAACAAGAGCTTAATCTCCAAAATATATAAACAGCTTATACAACTCGACAACAGCAAAACAAATGACCCAATCAAAAAATGGGCAGAAGGCCCTAATAGACATTTCTCCAAAGAAGACATACAGATAGCCAGTATGCACATGAAAAGATGCTCAACATCACTAATTATTAGAGAAATGCAAATCAAAACTACAGTGAGGTACCACCTCACACCAGTCAGAATGGCCATCATCAAAATATCTACAAATGATAAAGTCTGGAGAGGGTGTGGAAGAAAGGGAACCCTCCTACACTGGTGGTGGGAATGTAAATTGGTACAGCCACTATGGAAAACAGTATGGAGGTTCCTTAAAAAACTAAAAATAGTGGATGGACCTAGAGTCTGTCATACAGAGTGAAGTAAGTCAGAAAAAGAAAAACAAATACAGTATGTTAACACATATATATGGAATCTAAAAAAAAAAAAAAAAAAAAGTTCTGAAGAACCTAGGGACAGGACAGGAATAAAGACACAGATGTAGATAATGGACTTGAGGACATGGGGAGGGAGAAGGGTAAGCTGGGACAAAGTTAGAGAGTGGCATGGACATATATACATTACCAAATGTAAAATAGCTAGCTAGTGGGAAGCAGCCACATAGCACAGGGAGATCAGCTTGGTGCTTTATGAGCACCTAGAGTGGTGGGATAGGGAGGGTGGGAGGGAGACGCAAGAAGGAGGAGATATGGGGATATATGTATATGTATAGCTGATTCATTTTGTTATACAGCAGAAACTAACACATCATTGTAAAGCAATTATACTCCAATAAAGATGTTAAAAAAAAACAACTAAAAATAGAATTACCATATGATCCAGCAATCCCACTCCTGGGCATATATCTGGACATAATAATTCAAAAAGATACATGCACCCCTATGTTCATAGCAGCACTATTCACCATAGCCAAAACATGGAAACAACCTAAATGTCCATCGACAGATGGATGGGTAAAGATGTGGTACATATATACAATGGAATACTACTCAGCCATGTAAAAGAACAAAATAATGCCATTTGCAGCAACATGGATGCAACTAGAGGTTATCGTACTAAGTGAAGTAAGTCAGAAAGAGAAAGAAAAATATCATATGCTATCACTTATATGTGGAATCTAAAATATGGCACAAATGAACCTATCTACAAAAGAGAAACAGACTCACAGACATAAAGAACAGACTTGTGGTTACCAAGGGAGAGGTGGGGACAGAGAGGGATGGACTGGGAATTTGGGGTTAGTAGATGCAAACTATTAGATTTAGAATGAATAAACACCAAGGTCCTACTGTATAACATAGGGAACTATAACCAGTCTCCTGGGATAAACCATAATGGAAAAGAATATTAAAAAAAGAATGTATATATGTGTAAAACTAATTCACTTTGCTGTACAGCAGAGATTGGCACAACATTGTAAATCAACTATACTTTTTATTTTTAATAGATCTTTTTTTGGAGTATAATTGCTTTACAACACTGTGTTAGTTTCTGTTGTACACCAAAGTGAGTCAGTCATATGCATACATATATCCCCATATCCCTTCCCTCTTGAGCCTCCCTCCCATCCTCCCTATCCTACCCCTCTAGGTCATCGCAAAGCACCGAGCTGATCTCCCTGTGCTATGCTGCTACTTCCCACTAGCTAGCTATTTTACATTCAGTAGTATACATATGTTGATGCTACTCTTACATCGCCCTAGCTTCCCCCTCCCACCCTGTGTCCTCAAGTCCATTCTCTATGTCTGCGTCTTTATTCCTGCCCTGCAACTAAGTTCATTGGTACCAATTTTTTTTTTTTAGATTCCATATATATGCATTAGTGTATGGTATTTGTTTTTTTTTTAATGATTTTTAAAATTTTTTATTGCAGTATAGTTGATTTACAATGTTGTGTTAGTTTCAGGTGTACAGCAAAGTGAATCAGTTTAACATATACATATATCCACTCTTTTTTAGATTCTTTTCCCATATAGGCCATTACAGAGTATTGAGTAGAGTTCCCTGTGCTCTACTGCAGGTCCTTATTAGTTATCTATTTTATATATAGTAGTGTGTATATGTCAATCCCAACCTCCCAATTTATCCTTCCCCCCTTTACCGCCTGGTAATCATAAGTTTGTTTTACTTTTTTTTAACGTGTTTCTTGGAATATAATTGATTTACAATGTTGTGTTAGTTTCTGCTGTGTAACAATGTGAATCAGTTATATGTTTACATATATACCCATATCCCCTCCCTTTTGTGTTTCCCATCCACCCTCCCTATCCCACCCCTCTAGGTGGTCACAAAGCACCAAGCTGATCTCCCCATGAGATGCAGCTTCTTCCCACCAGCTATCTTACATTTGGTAGTGTATATATGTCAATGCTACTCTCTCACTTTGTCCCAGCTTACCCTTCCTGCTCCCCGTGTCCTCAAATTCATTCTCTATGTCTGTGTCTTTATTCCTGTCCTGCCCCTAGGTTCATCAGAACCTTTTTTTTTTTTTTTAAGATTCCATATATATGCATTAGTAATATGGTATTTGTTTTTCTCTGTCTGACTTCCTTCACTCTGTATGACAGACTCTAGGTCAATCCACCTCACTACAAATAACTCAATTTCATTTCTTTTTATGGCTGAGTAATATTCAATTGTATATATTTGCCATATCTTCTTTATCCATTCATCTGTTGATGGGCATTTAGGTTGGTTCCATGTCCTGGCTATTGTAAATAGTGCTGCAATGAACACTGTGGTTCATGTCTCTTTTTGAATTGTTTTCTCAGGGTATATGCCCAGTAGTGGGATTGTTTGGTCATATGGTAGTTCTATTTTTAGTTTTTTAAGGACCTTCAAAACTGTTTTCCGTGGTGGTTGTATCTATTTACATTCCCATCAACAGAGGAAGGTTCCTTTTTCACCACTCCCTTGCCAACATTTATTGTTTCTAGCTTTTTTGATAATGGCCATTCTGACCGGTGTGAGGTGATAGTTTTGATTTGCATTTCTCTAATAATTAGTAGTATCTTTTCATGTGCCTCTTGGCCAGCGGTATGTCTTCCTTGCTGAAATGTCTCTTTACGTCTTCTGCCCATTTTTTATTTGGATTGTTTGGGGTTTTTTGATATTGAGCGTTATGAGCTTTTGTATATTTGGAGATTAATCTGTTGTCCATCATTTCAATTGTAAATATTTTCTCCCATTCTGAGATTGTCTTTTCATCTTGTTTATGGTTTCCTTTGCTGTGCAAAAGCTTTTAAGTTTAATTAAGTCCCATTTGTTTATTTTTGTTTTTATTTCAATTACTCTAGGAGGTGGGTCAGAAATGATCTTACTGTGGTTTGTGTCAAAGAGTGTTCTTCCGATGTTTTCCTCTAAGAGTTTGATAGTGTCTAGCCTTACATTTAGGTCTTTAATCCATTTTGAGTTTATTTTTGTGTATGGTGTTAGGTAGTGTTCTAATTTCATTCTTTTACATGTAGCTGTCCAGTTTTCCCATCACCACTTATTGAAGAGGCTGTCTTTTCTCCACTGTATATTCTTGCCTCCTTTATCAAAGATAAGGTGACCATATGTGCATGGGTTTATCTCTGGGCATTCTATTGTATACCATTGATCTATATTTCTGTTTTTGTGCCAGTACCATACTGTCTTGATTACTGTAGCTTGTTGTATAGTTGGAATTTGGGGAGCCTGATTCCTCCAGCTCCATTTTTCTTTCTCAAGATTGCTGTGGCTATTTGGAGTCTTTTGTGTTTCCATACAAATTGTAAAATATTTTTTTTTCTAATTCTGGGAAGAGTACCATTGGTAGTTTGATAGGAATTGCATTGAATCTGTAGATTGCTTTGGGTAGTATAGTCATTTTCACAATGTTGATTCTTCCCATCTAAGATCATGGTATACCTCTCCATCTCTTTGTGTTGTCTTTGATTTCTTTTATGAATGTCTTATAGATGTCTGAGTACAGGACTTTTACCTCTTTAGGTAGGTTTATTCCTAGGTATTTTATTCTTTTAGTTGTGATGGTAAATGGGATCATTTCCTTAAATTCTCTTTCTGATTTTTCAGTGTTGGTGTATAGGAATGCCAGAGATTTCTGTGCATTAATTTTGAATCCTGCAACCTTACCAAATTCATTGATTAGTTCTGTAGTTTTCTGGTGGCGTCTTTAGGATTCTCTATGTATAGTATCATGTCATCTGCAAACTGTGACAGTTTTACTTCTTCTTTTCCAATTTGGATTCCTTTTATTTCTTTTTCTTCTCTGATTGCAGTGGCTACGACTTCCATAACCAAGTTGAATAAGTGGTGAGAGTGTACATCCTTGTGTTTTTCCTGATCTCAGTGGAAATGCTTTCAGTTTCTCACCATTGAGTATGATGTTTGCTGTGGGTTTGTCATATATGACCTTTATTATGTTGAGGTAGGTTCCCTCTATGCCCATTTTCTGGAGAGTTTTTATCATAAATCGGTGTTGAATTTTGTCAAAAGCTTTTTCTGCATCTACTGAGATGATCATATAGTTTTTATTCCTTAATTTGTTAATATGGTGTATCACATTGATTGATTTGCTTATACTGAAGAATCCTTGCATCCCTGGGATAAATCCCACTTGATCATGATCCTTTTAATGTGTTGTTGGATTCTTTTGGCTAGTATTTTGTTCAGGATTTTTGCATTTGTGTTCATCAGTGATATTGGTCTATAATTTTCTTTTTTTTGTGATATCTTTTTCTGGTTTTGGTATCAGGGTGATGGTGGCTTTGTAGAATGAATTTGGGAGTGTTTCTCCCTCTGCAATATTTTGGAAGAGTTTGAGAAGGATCGGTGTTAGCTCATCTCTAACTGTTTGATAGAATTTGCCTGTGAAGCTCTCTGGTCCTGGACTTTTGTTTGTTGGAAGATTTTTAATTACAGTTTCAATTTCATTACTTGTGCTAGGTTTGTTTATATTTTCTAATTCTTTCTAGTTCAGTCTTGGAAAATTGGACCTTTCCAACATTTTGTCCATTTCTTCGTGGCTGTCCATTTTATTGGCATATAGTTGTTTGTAGTAGTCTCTTATAATCCTTTGTATTTCTGAGGTGTCAGTTGTGATTGCTTCTTTGCCATTTCTAATTTTATTGATTTGCATCCTCTCTTTTTTTTGATGAGTTTGGCTAGTGGTTTATCAATTTTTTTAATCTACTCTAAGAAACAGCTTTTAGTTTTATTGATGTTTGCTATTGTTTCCTTCATTTCTTTTTCATTTATTTCTGATCTGAACTTTATGATTTCTTTCCTTCTGCTAATTTTGGGGTTTTTTTGTTCTTCTTTCTCTAATTGCTTTAGGTGTAACCTTAGATTGCTTATTTGAGATTTTTTGTTCTTCTTTCTCTAATTGCTTGAGGTATAACCTTAGATTGCTTACTTGAGATTTTTCTTGTTTCTTGAGGTGAGATTGAATTGCTATAAACTTCCCTTTTAGAACTGCTTTTGCTGCATCCCATAGTTTTTGTGTCATTATGTTTTCATTGTCATTTGTGTCTGTGTATTTTTTTATTTCTTCTTTGATTTCTTCAGTGATCTCTTGGTTATTTAGTAGCGCAGTGTTTAGCCTGCATGTGTTTGTGATTTTTATAGTTTTTTTTTTTTTTCGGCTGCCTCCCACTAGCTGTCCATTTTATTTATTTATTTTTACAACTTTATTAGAGTATAATTGCTTTACAATAGTGTGTTAGTTTCTGCTTTATAACAAAGTGAATCAGTTATACATATACATATGTTCCCATATCCCTTCCCTCTTGCATCTCCCTCCCTCCCACCCTCCCCATCCCAACCCTCTAGGTGGTCACAAACCACCTAGCTGATCTCCCTGTGCTATGCAGCTGCTTCACACTAGCTATTAATTTTACATTTGGTAGTGTATATATGTCCATGCCACTCTCTCTCTTTGCCACAGCTTACCCTTCCCCCTCCCCATATCCTCAAGTCCATGCTCTATTAGGCCTGTGTCTTTATTCTCATCTTACTCCTAGGTCTTTCATGACCTTTTTATTTTTTTTTTCTTAGATTCCATATATATGTGTTAGCATACATATATTTCTTAGATTCCATATATATGTGTTAGCATATGGTATTTGTTTTTCTCTTTCTGACTTACTTCACTCTGTATGACAGACTCTAGGTCCATCCACCTCAATGCAAATAACTCAATTTCATTTCTTTTTATGGCTGAGTAATATTCCATTGTATATATGTACCACATCTTCTTTATCCATTCATCTGTTGATGAACACTTAGGTTGCTTCCATGTCCTGGTTATTGTAAATAGAGCTGCAATGAACATTTTGGTACATGACTTTTTTGAATAATGGTTTTCTCAGGGTATATGCCCAGTAGGGGGATTGCTGGGTCTTATGGTAGTTCTATTTGTAGTTTTTTAAGGAACCTCCATACTGTTCTCCATAGTGGCTGTAACAATTTACATTCCCAACAACAGTGCAAGAGTGTTCGCTTTTCTCCACACCTTCTCCAACATTTACTGTTTCTAGATTTTTTGATGATGGCCATTCTGACTGGGGTGAGTTGATATCTCAATGTAGTTTTGATTTGCATTTCTCTAATGATTAATGATGTTGAGCATTCTTTCATGTGTTTGTTGGCAATCTGTATATCTTCTTTGGATAAATGTCTATTTAGGTCTTCTGCCCATTTTTGGATTGGGTTGTTTGTTTTTTTGTTATTGAGCTGCATGAGCTGCTTGTAAATTTTGGAGATTAATCCATTGTCAGTTGATTCATTTGCAAATATTTTCTCCCATTCTGAGGGTTGTCTTTTGGTCTTGTTTACGGTTTCCTTTGGTGTGCACAAGCTTTGAAGTTTCATTAGGTCCCATTTGTTTATTTTTGCTTTTATTTCCATTTCTGTAGGAGGTGGATCAAAAAGGATCTTGCTGTGATTTATGTCATAGACTGCTCTGCCTATGTTTTCCTCTAAGAGTTTGATAGCGTCTGGCCTTACATTTAGGTCCTTAATCCATTTTGAGTTTATTTTTGTGTATGGTGTTAGGGAGTGTTCTAAATTCATACTTTTACATGTAGTTGTCCAGTTTTCCCATCACCAATTATTGAAGATGCTTTCTTTTCTCCACTGTATATTCTTGCCTCCTTTATCAAAGATAAGGTGACCATATGTGCATGGGTTTATCTCTGGGCTTTCTATCCTGTTCCATTGATCTATATTTCTGTTTCTGTGCCAGAACCAGGCTGTCTTAATTACGGTAGCTTTGTAGTATAGTCTGAAGTCAGGGAGACTGATTCCTCCACCTCCATTTTTCTTTCTCAAGATTGCTTTGGCTATTCGGGGTTTTTTGTGTTTCCATACAAATTGTGAAATTTTTTTGTTCTAATTCTGTGATAAATGCCAGTGGTACTTTGATAGGGATTGCACTGAATCTGTAGATTGTTTTGGGTAGTATAGTCATTTTCACAATGTTGATTCTTCCAATCCAAGAACATGGTATATCTCTGCAACTATTTGTATCATCTTTAATTTCTTTCATCAGTGTCTTCTAATTTTCTGCATACAGGTCTTTTGTCTCCTTAGGTCAGTTTATTCCTAGATATTTTATTCTTTTTGTTGCAATGGTAAATGGGAGTGTTTTCTTGATTTCACTTTCAGATTTTTCATCATTAGTATATAGGAATGCCAGAGATTTCTGTGCATTAATTTTGTATCCTGCTAGTTTACCAAATTCATTGATTAGCTCTAGTAGTTTTCTGGTAGCATCTTTACAATTCTCTATGTATAGCATCGTGTCATCTGCAAACAGTGGCAGCTTTACTTCTTCTTTTCTGATTTGGATTCATTTTATTTCCTTTTCTTCTCTGATTGCTGTGACTAAAACTTCAAAAAATATGTTGAATAATAGTGGTGAGAGTGGGCAACCTTGTCTTGTTCCTGATGTTAGTGGAAATGCTTTCAGTTTTTCACCATTGAGGACAATGTTGGCTGTGGGCTTGTCATATATGACCTTTATTATGTTGAGGAAAGTTCCCTCTGTGCCTACTTTCTGCAGGGTTTTTATCATAAATTGGTGTTGAACTTTGTTGAAAGCTTTCCCTGCATCTATTGAGATGATCATATGGTTTTTCTCCTTCAATTTGTTAATATGGTGTATCACATTGATTGATTTGCATATATTGAAGAATTCTTGCATTCCCGGAATAAACCCCACTTGATCATGGTGTATGATCCTTTTAATGTGCTGTTGGATTCTGTTTGCTAGTATTTTGTTGAGGATTTTTTGCATCTATGTTCATCAGAGATATTGGCCTGTAGTTTTCTTTCTTTGTGACATCTTTGTCTGGTTTTAGTATCAAGGTGACGGTGGCCTCGTAGAATGAGTTTTGGAGTGTTCCTCCCTCTGCTATATTTTGGAAGAGTTTGAGAAGGATAGTTGTTAGCTCTTCTCTAAATGTTTGATAGAATTCGCCTGTGAAAGCATCTGGTCCTGGGCTTTTGTTTCTTGGAAGATTTTTCATCACAGTTTCGATTTCAGTGCTTGTGATTGGCCTGTTCATATTTTCTATTTCTTCCTGGTCCAGTCTTGGCAGGTTGTGTATTTCTAAGAATTCCTCCATTTCTTCCAGGTTGTCTATTTTATTGGCATAGAGTTGCTTGTAGTAATCTCTAGTGATCCATCGTATTTCTGCAGTGTCAGTTGTTACATCTACTTTTTCATTTCTAATTCTATTGATTTGAGTCTTCTCTCCTTTATTCTTGATGTGTCTGTCTAATGGTTTATTAATTTTGTTTATCTTCTCAAAGAACCAGCTTTTAGTTTTTGATCTTTGGTATCGTTTCCTTCCTTCTTTTTCATGTATTTCTGATCTGATCTTTATGATTTCTTTCCTTCTGTTAACTTTGGGGTTTTTTTTGTTCTTCTTTCTCTAATTGCTTTAGGTGGAAGATTAAGTTGTTTATTTGAGATGTTTCCTGTTTCTTAAGGTAGGATTGTATTGCTATAATCTTCCCTCTTAGAACTGCTTTTGCTGCATCCCATAGGTTTTGGGTCGTCGTGTCTCCATTGTCATTTGTTTCTAGGTATTTTTTGATTTCCTCTTTGATTTCTTCAGTGATCACTTCGTTATTAAGTAGTGTATTGTTTAGCCTCTATGTGTTTGTATGTTTTACAGATCTTTTCCTGTAATTGATATCTAGTCTTATATTTTGTGGTCGGAAAAGATACTTGATACAATTTCAATTTTCTTAAATTTACCAAGACTAGATTTGTGACCCAAGATATGATCTATCTTGGAGAATGCCCCATGAGCACTTGAGCAAAATGTGTATTCTGTTGTTTTTGAATGGAATGTCCTATAAATATCAATTAAGTCCATCTTGTTTAACATATCATTTGAAGCTTGTGTTTCTTTATTTATTTTCATTTTGGATGATCTGTCCAGTGGTGAAAGTGGGGTGTTAAAGTCCCCTACTATGATTGTGTTCCTGTCGATTTCCCCTTTTATGTTTGTTAGTATTTGCCTTATGTATTGAGGTGCTCCTATGTTGGGTGCATAAATATTTACAATTGTTATATCTTCTTTGATTGATCCCTTGATCATTATATAGTGTCCTTCTTTGTCTCTTGTAATAGTCTTTATTTTAAAGTGTATTTTGTCTGATATGAGAATTGCTACTCCAGCTTTCTTCTGATTTCCATTTGCACGGAATATCTCTTTCCATCCCCTTACTTTCAGTCTGTATGTGTCTCTATGTCTGAAGTGGGTCTCTTGTAGACAGCATATATATGGGTCTTATTTTTGTATCCATTCAGCCAGTCTGTGTCTTTTGGTGGGAGCATTTATTCCATTTAAGGTAATTATCGATATGTGTGTTCCTATTACCATTTTCTTAATTGTTTTGGGTTTGTTATTGTAGGTGTTTTCCTTCTCTTGTGTTTCCTGCCTAGAGAAGTTCCTTTAGCATTTGTTGTAAAGCTGGTTTGGTGGTGCTGAATTCTCTTAGCTTTTACTTGTCTGTAAAGTTTTTAATTTCTCCATCAAATCTGAATGATATACTTGCTGTGTAGAGTAATCTTGTTTGTAGGTTTTTCTCCTTCTTCACTTTAAATATGTCCTGCCACTACCTTCTGGCTTGCAGAGTTTCTGCTGAAAGATCAACTGTTTACCTAATGGTGATTCCCTTGTATGTTATTTTTTGTTTTTCCCTTGCTGCTTTTAATATTTTTTTCTTTCTATTTAATTTTTGTTAGTTTGATTAATATGTGTCTTGGTGTGCTTCTCCTAGGGTTTATCCTGTATGGGACCATCTGTGCTTCCTGGACTTGGGTGACTATTTCCTTTCCTATATTAAGGATGTTTTCAACTATAATCTCTTCAAATATGTTTTCAGTCCCTTTCTTTTCCTCTTCTTCTTCTGGGACCCCTATAATTTGAATGTTGGTGCATTTAATATTGTCCCAGAGGTTTCTGAGACTATCCTCAATTCTTTTCATTCTTTTTTCTTTATTCTGCTCTGCAGTAGTTATTTACACTATCCTTCTTCCACCTCACTTATCCATTCTTCTGCCTCAGTTTTCCTGCTATTGATCCCTTCTAGAGAATATTTAATTTCATTTATTTTGTTGTTTATCACTGTTTGTTTGTTCTTTAGTTCTTCTGGGTCCTTTTTAAACATTTCTTGTATTTTCTGCATTCCATTTCCAAGATTTTGGATCATCTTTACTATCATTATTCTGAATTCTTCTTCAGGTAGACTGCCTATTTCCTCTTCATTTGTTATCTCTGGTGTGTTTTTGCCTTGCTCCTTCATCTGCTGTGTGTTTCTCTGTCTTCTCATTTTGCTTAACTTACTGTGTTTGTGGTCTCCTTTTCACAGGCTTCAGGTACATAGTTCCCGTTGTTTTTGGTGTCTATCCCCAGTGGCTAAGGTTGTTTCAGTGGGTTGTGTAGGCTTCGTGGTGGAGGGGACTAGTGCCTGTGTTCTGGTGGATGAGGCTGGATATTGTCTTTCTGGTGGGCAGGTCAATGTCTGGTGGAGTGTTTTGAGGTGTCTGTGGCCTTATTATGATATTAGGCAGTCTCTCTGCTAATGGATGGGGTTGTGTTCCTGTGTTGCTCATTGTTTGGCATAGGGTGTCCTGCACTGTAGCTTGCTGTTCATTGAGTGGAATTGGGTCTTGGCGTTGAGATGGAGAACTCTGGGAGATTTTCACCATTTGATATTACATGGAGCTGGGAGGTCTCTTGTAGACCAGTGTCCTTAACTTTGCTCTCCCACCTCAGAGGCACAGCCCTGATGCCTGGCTGGAGCACCAAGTGCTTGTCAACTACACAGCTCAGAATAAAAGGGGGAAAAAAGGAAAGAACGAAAGAAGAAGATAAAATAAAATAAAATAAAGTAAAATAAAATAAAGTTATTAAAATAAAAAATAATTGTTAAATTTTTTTTAAGTAATAAGAAAAAAAGAAAGAAGAGAGCAACTGAACCAAAAAGCAAATCCACCAATGATAACAAGTGCTAAAAACTATACTAAAAAAAATAAATAAATACAACAACGGACAGACAGAACCCTAGGACAAATGGTAAAAGCAGAGCTATACAGACAAAATCACAAATAGAATCATACACATACACACTCACCAAAAGAGAAAAAGGGAAAAAATATATATATATATATCGTTGTTCCCAGTGGCCACCTCCTCAATCTGGGATGATTCGTTGTCTATTCAGGTATTCCACAGATGCAGGGTACATCAAGTTGATTGTGGAGATATAACCCGCTGTTCCTGAGGCTGCTGGGAGAAATTTCCCTTTCTCTCCTTTTTTCACACAGCTCCTGGGGTGCAGCTTTGGATTTGGACCTGCCTCTGTGTGTAGTTAGCCTGAGGGCATCTGTTCTTCGCGCAGACAGGACAGGGTTAAAGGAGCAGCTGATTCAGTGGCTCTGGCTCACTCAGGCAGGGGGGAGGGAGGGGTACGGAATGTGGGGCGAGCCTGTGGTGGAAGAGGCCAGCGTGATGTTGCGCCAGCCTGAGGCACGCCGTATGTTCTCCTGGGGAATGTGTCCCTGGATCACGGGACCCTGGCAGTGGAGGGCTACACAGGCTCCTGGGAGGGGCAGTGTGGATAGTGAACCTGTGCTCGTACACAGGCTTCTTGGTGACTGCAGCAGCACCCTTAGCATCTCATGCCCGTCTCTGGGGTCCACGCTGATAGCCGTGGCTCACACCTGTCTCTGGAGCTCCTTTAAGCAGTGCTCTTAATCCCCTCTCCTTGCGCACCAGGAAACAAAGAGGGAAGAAAAAGTCTCTTGTCTCTTCAGCAACTCCAGACATTTTCCCGGACTCCCTCCTGGCTAGCTGTGGTGCACTAGCCCCCTTCAGGCTGTGTTCACGCAGTCAACCCCAGTCCTCTCCCTGGGATCTGACCTCCGAAGCCCGAGCCTCAGCTCCCAGCCCCTGCTCTCCCCAGCAGGTGAGCAGACAAGCCTCTCGGGCTGGTGAGTGCCTGTCAGCACCAATCCTCTGTGCAGGAATCTCTCCGCTTTGCCCTCCGCACCCCTGTTGCTGCACTCTTCTCCATCGCTCCGAAGCTTCCCCCACTCCACCACGCACAGTCTCCTCCCGCGAAGGGGCTTCTAGTGTGTGGAAACTTTCCTCATTCACAGCTCCCTCTCACTGGTGCATGTCCCATCACTATTCTTTTGTCTCTGTTTTTTCTTTTGCCCTACCCAGGTACGTGGGGAGTTTCTTGCCTTTTGGGAGGTCTGAAGTCTTCTGCCAGCGTTCAGTAGGTGTTCTGTAGGAATAGTTCCACATGTATATGTATTTCTGATGTATTTGTGGGGAGGAAGGTGATCTCCATATCTTATTCTTCTGCCGTCTTGAAGCTCCTCTACCTTATGTATTGAGGTGCTCCTGTGTTAGGTGCATAAACATTTACAATTGTTATATCTTCTTCTTGGATTGATCCTTTGATCATTATACAGTGTCCCTCCTTATCTCTTGTAACAGTCTTTATTTTTTTTTGTTTGTTTGTTTTGTTTTTACGGTACGTGGGCCCCTCACTGTTGTGGCCTCTCCCATTGCGGAGCACAGGCTCCGGACACGCAGGCCCAGCGGCCATGGCTCACGGGCCCAGCTGCTCTGTGGCATGCGGGATCTTCCCGGACCGGGGCACGAACCCGTGTCCCCTGCATCGGCAGGCAGACTCTCAACCACTGCGCCACCAGGGAAGCCCAACAGTCTTTATTTTAAGTCTATTTTATCTGATATGAGTATTGCTACTCCAGCTTTCTTTTGATTTCCATTTGCATGGAATGTATTTTTCCATACCTTCACTTTCAGTCTGTATGTGTCCCTAGGTCTGAAGTGAGTCTCTTGTAGACAGCATATATACAGGTTTTGTTTCTGTATCCATTCAGCCAGTCTATGTCTTTTGGTTGGAGCATTTAATCCATTTACATTTGAGGTTATTATCAATATGTATGTTCGTATTACCATTTTCTTAATTGTTTTGTTTTTGTTTTTGTGGGTCTTTTTCTTCTCTTGTGTTTCCTGCCTACAGAAGTATCTTTAGTATTCGCTGTAAATCTGGTTTGGTGGTGCTGAATTCTGTTAGCTTTTGCTTGTCTGAAAAGCTTTTGATTTCTCCGTCGAATCTGAATGAGATCCTTGCTGGGTAGAGTAATCTTGGTTGTAGGTTTTTCTCTTTCATCATTTTAAGTGTATCCTGCCACTTCCTTCTGGCCTGCAGAGTTTCTGCTGAAAAACCAGCTGATAACTTTATGGGGATTCCTTTGTATATTATTTTTTGTTTTTCTCTTGCTGCTTTTAATATTTTTTCTTTGAATTTAATTTTTGTTAGTTTGATTAATATGTGTGTGTCTTGGTGTACTTTTCCTAGGGTTTATCCTGTACAGGACCCTCTGTGCTTCCTGGACTTGGGTGACTATTTCCTTTCCCATGTTAGGGAAGTTTTCAACTATAATCTCATCAAATATTTTCTTAGACCGTTTCTTTTTCTCTTCTTCTTCTGGGACCCCTGTAATTTGAATGTTGGTGCATTTAGTGTTGTCCCAGAGCTCTCTGAGATTGTCTTCAGTTCTTTTCATTCTTTTTTTCTTTATTCTGCTGCTTGGCAGTTATTTCCACCATTTTGTCTTCCAGCTCACTTATTCGTTCTTCTGCCTCAGTTATTGTGTTATTGATTACTTCCAGTGTATTTTTCATTTCAGTTATTGTGTTGTTCATCCGTTTGTTTGTTCTTTAGTTCTTCTAGATCTTTGCTAAACATTTCTTGTGTTTTCTCAATCCACATCTCCATTCTATTTCCGAGATTCTGGATCATCTTTACTATCATTACTCTGGATTCTATTTCAGGTAGATTGCCTATTTCCTCTTCATTTATTTGATCTTGTACATTTTTACCTTGCTTCTTCATCTGTGATATATTTTTTGCTGTATCTCTCTTTTTTTTTTTTTTTTTTTTTATCAGTGGGGCTGTGTTCCTGTCTTACTGGTTGTTTGGCCTGAGGCTTACAAGACTGGAGTTTGTAAGCTGTTGGGTAGAGCTGGGTCTTGGTGCTGAGATGAGGAACTCCATGAGACCTCACTCTGATGAATATTCCCTGGGTTCTGAATTTCTCTGTTAGTCCAGTGGTTTGGACTTGGAGCTCCCACTGCAGGAGCTTCAGCCTGACCTCCAGCTTGTGAGCCAAGATCCCCCCAGCTGCATGGGTTGGCACATACACGCACACACAAATAGAGAGAACAATAACAAAGTAAAAAATAAAATTAGACTAGGAAACTAACAGATATGTTAGAAAGAATATAAAAAAAAAAAAGGGAGGGAAAGGCCTTGGCTGTGGAGGGCTGTGCCTAAGCAAGGGTGAGGTTTGGGCAGTGGGTGGGGCCTATGCTTAGGATCCACAAGGCTGGAAAGGCCCTGGTGCCTGTGGGGGAGTGGGGCTTAGGCTCAATGGAACAGAAGGGACCCAGGCGTGCCCCGCATTCCTGGTCTCAGAGGGCAGGGGATATCACCAGGGAGCCCAGAAGGTTTCCTGGGCTTAAGGGGTCAGAGCAAATGCCCTACTCTCCTCTCCTGCTCCTTTGGTCCTGAAAGGCTCCTCCTACCTGCCTCTCCTGTTCTCCCCTTGGCCTCCTTCCTATGCCCCCAGGACCAAGGCAGCCAGGGAGATGGGGGGCCTTGGAGGGCAGGGGACTGGCCTGGGAGCTCAGCAGTCTCCCTGGCCCGAGTGGGCAGGGCAATTGCCCTTGGATCCTCCTCTGGGAGGGCCCCTCCCACCTGCTTCTCCTGATCTCCCCAGCCTCAGGGACACTGATCCTGTCTGGCCTCCACTTCTCCTCCCCACCTCAGTCCCCCACGTCCTACCAATTTGCTTGGGGGCTCCTCCCTGCTCCTTGGGCATCAGGGCCCACCAGCAGCCAGCAGACACCCTAGTCATGGGGAGATGCTAACTCTGCGTCTTCCCAAATCACCATCTTGACTCTGCCCCCTGACGGAGACCTGATGCTTTGGGTTAGCATTACTCTTCAGGCAGCAGCTAATCTCACTGTGGACACTAGAGAGAGGCCAACGCCTTGGAAGGCCAGTAGTCAGGAACTGAGCCTTAGGAAATCAGACCACTTGGGTTACATGCATTTTACGTCAAAACACAGGTTCAAAATCCATGTATGTCACAATTCACTGAAAAGATTCAAAATGTAGTCAGAACAGAGGTAACCTCAGGGAGCCACAAAGTTCTTAGAAGATGTAGGTTTCTATAGCCTAGAAAACTATACCCTGAATTTCAAAGCTAATTTCTACCTTCTCCCGATCTAAACCATACGTGTCCTGAAACTATGTCAAAAGGGTTTTCTGGAGAATGGTTTAGTCTGTGTCCCATCTCTCAGGTCCTCTTTAAAATAGAATCAGCTGGGTACTGGCCAATGTTTGTTTCTGGAGGAGAAACGAACCAGATCTAAAGCCGAAGCCTAAGATTATCTTGGGATTCCAAAAGTTCTCTGATTTGGGAATAATTTTAAACTTTTTTTGTGACCCTGATAAAAGCTGTGGACTCTCTCTCCAGAAAACGGCACATATACATGTGTACATAAAATATTTCTTGTTCTTTTTAAGGGACCATGGACCTCAGGTTTAGAACTCTTGGCTAAGAGGAAGAATGCAACCCAATCACTCTTATTTGGTTGGAATATTCTCCCATTGCATCTTCTTTGGTGTTGACATAAGGGGTCTAGAGTGATCTCTAGAGAGTTCATGTTTCATTCAATTCACTTTCATTCTATTCACTATTTCTCATTTCTAAGCACTTTTAGGTGATAGAAGTTCCTATAGTCACATTCAGTCCCAAAACACAGTATCAAGTAAATTCATAATATATCAGTTTTTGTTTTATAATAATAAAAACTCTGACGCTTATTTGACATTAACATCTTTCCTCCCAACATGTGGAACTGGAGCCTGGGTCTCTTTCAGACTGGAGGCCCAAAGCTTGTGGCAGGCAACAGTTTTGACTGGCTCTTTTTTTCTTTCCTTTGCACACTCATTTATTCTCCCTGATCCTGCCAGCTGTGGTTTTTGAGTCCTTGAGGGTTGGAACCAGGTGAACAAGAAGAGGAAAGGCAGCAGGAAAGATCCATTGACAGGTGCTGCTGTGATCTGGCTTCAAGTTGATGATACTATTGCTTTTCCACTTCTTATAAGAGTTAGTAGACTTCATAAAAGTGAATTGAGGTAATTTCTGGACAGCAGATGCTGCTGGTAAAGGTTTGGTGAATTATTACCACTGTGGTTGAGGATCAATGAGCCTCATGAAGAAAAGGAATCCTTATTGATGTCTCTGGCTTGCTTTGGTACCATTGAGCCTTAGTAATTCTGAACATATATTAATAGTACAATATTCCTTTGAAAGATTAGGCATATTCAGATTTGACTTTCCCCATCATTAGCTCTGGAGACCCTGATCTCTTGTGGCCTTGGCATGCAGTAGCTTGAAGAAGGGTTTTTGTTCCCGGCTATAGACTGAGGTCAGATTGCGGCAGTGAGAGTGCCGAATCCTATCCACTAGACCACCAGGGACTAGTGGCCAGTGACAAGGCCCTGGCCCTTCAGCTTTGCAGGAAAGAATTCCTACAAAGACAGAAAGTAGTGAGACAAGTAAAGAGTACAGTACATGTGGATAGACACATGGGTGGGCTCAGAGAGAGAATCATGCCCTTGTGGTAGTTTGAATCACTTTTATGGGGCATTTCTTCTGGGTTTCCTTTGACCAGTTATCTTGCTTTGCCTGGTTCTGAGTCTGTATTTGGTATATCTCAGGGTCCTCCCAAGTTTGTGTGCACACCTCTTAGCCAAGATGGATTCTAGCGAAGAGGAATATGGATAATTGACATCACTTACTATGGGGTGGTGTTCCCTCCGTTTTTGACCTCCAAGGAGCCTTTCAGCACATGTGTAGTCAGGAGGTCTTCTTGATTTGAGAATGAGAAATATGTGGTCTTTTATCTCTTATATGGGCAGGGTCCAGCCTCCTCCAAAATCTTGCTTTTATGGAGTTTCTGCTATTATGGAGTTTCTGTCCACAGGGGACGAAATTCAGCTATTCGGCCTGGGGCCCATCTATCTCCTGCCTCAACCCCAGTCAACTTTAGCCAGAAATTCTCTATACATATCTTAGCCTGATATATTCTCTCTCTCTCTCTCTCTCTCTCTCTCTCTCTCTCTATATATATATATATATATATATATATACATATACCTATATATGTGTGTGTATATATACATATATATGTATATATACACACACATTTATAGGTATATGTATATATATATATACACACATCCCTCGATGCAGCCCCTGGCTATGCTCTGCCTACTTACTGGAGTTGAGCAAACACAGGGAATCAGCACTTGTCACTTTTAGCCTTTCTAGATGGATTGGGAAGAAAGTGTAATAAGTAGAAGGACTGTAGGCTTTGGAGACAAAAGAAGCCACCTCCCAGACTACCTTTTCCCTTTATCAGTTGTGGAACTTTGATGAGTCATTTTTTATCTCAGTGGTTAGTTTTCTAATTAGAAAAAATGAACACAATAATAACCACTTCATGACCATATTGGATAATCAGGACTAACGTCTATAAGGTGTTTGACACTTTGTAGGCACTCAGTGAATGATAGCTCTGAAGGTTATTTTGAAAACATACCTCAAATCCCTTTGGTGCAGATGTTTACAAGCAAAGCTCATCCACACCCTTTCTCAGTCTGTATCAAATATTCAGTGTGGCCTCCAACACACTTACTGCTTTGAGAAGAAAAATAATGCTCAAGCTGAGGTTATTTTTCTCTCACACATGTGGTTTCTCATAGTTCTACATGTGTGGCTTGGTTTTTGGATTCCACTCAGTTATTATGCAACATCCTGATGTTCCAAAGATGTTGTGTTGGAGAGAGAAGTGCATTTAAAACAGACACGAGTAACAGAGGCAGACTTGGTGGTGGTGGTGGCAGGAGATGAACTTGGCCAGATGTTCCCCAACCTCCCAGAGGCTGTGACTCACAGGTGGCCCCTGATGCTGTGTACAGTGGTTTGGGGGAAATAACCTGCTCTCCCAGCTGAGTTCCCCATCATGGTTAGGTCAGAGCCCAGATTTATGAGCTCCTGGAGAGGTGGAGTACAGATGGAGAAAATGTCAACTTCAGCTTTTTTGAGAGGATCAGGAAGGACCTTTAGGAATTGCCACTGTCATGACTTATTGGAGACTTTATACTTCTGAACACTTTCTCCTGACTCCCCTCCACTGCTGACTTCCTCCGCTTCTGCCTCTGCACAACCTCTAATTATGCCTATGGACTGAATCCTTATTCTTGACAACCTTCTCTCTTGTTATTTGTTGGAAGCGTCTATCTACCCTTCTGGATGGATCTGAAATTCCACATGGCCACGCATATTCCCGATTGACAGCAGAACTCAGAATATGGCATTACATAATTCAGAAAGCTTGCAAATTGAAGTTGTCTTAGCTGTCTCTCCCTCAATGATCTTGACCTCGGTCTTGTACCAAATGAATTTCTCTCTTGGTGTGCCTTTTGATGCTGATGAAATGTCCTGGTATTGAACAATGTGTCTTGCCACACCTGTCTTTACCCTTTGTCTGGGGAAAGAAAGAAAGAAAGAGTGAAAGAGAAAGAGAGAAAGAGGGAGAGAGAGAGAGAGAGAGAGAGAGAGAGAGAGAGAGAGAGAAAGAAAGACACAAATGAACTTATTTATGAAACAGAAACAGACTTACAAACAAAGAAAACAAGCTTATTGTTACCAAAGTGGAAAGGGGGTGGGGGAGGGATAAATTAGGAGTTTGGGATTAGCAGATACAAACTACTATATATAAAATAAACAACAAGGTCCTACTGTATAGGAACTATATTCAGTATCCCATAATAAACCATAATGGAAAAGAATATGAAAAATCACTGAATCACTTTGCTAAACACCAGAAACTAACCCAACATTGTAAATCAACTATACTTCAATTAAAAAAAAAAGTAAAAAGAAAATATTAAATGTGAGTTGCTTATTTTTCAATGGAAAATAAATTAAATATTCTAAATAGTCCATGAAATAAAAAAAAGGTTCAGTTTGGGAAGTAGAACTCACTTTCCACAATATTCAGACACATCCTCTAGAAGTGATTCTGTTCCACTGCTAGACTTTTTAGTGTGTGACTCCCCAGCCTCCATTCTAGCCAACAGCTGCCGGCAATTTTGCAGTGAATCTCCTCTTTAATTAATCAATTGGGGTCCACATGGAGGAGGTCTGTATCTACTGTGTCAAAATTTGACAAAAGCGTGCATGAAAGGGAATCAGGCATGCACAAAAAATCCAATTTCTTTTTGACTGTATTCAAATAGCAATCAGAAAACTGCACACAAGAAACATGGAACTGCTTTTGCATAGACAATAAATGTAGCATTTTTTCTAAAAAGGGGGGGCGTGATTGGTTACTAGAATAAACACAATGGTACTATAAGATCAAGAACAGAATATGTTTAGGGAAGAAAAACAAAGGTCATAAATCCAAGAACTGGAATAACTGAGAGTTGTTAGGGAATGAGAATTACAGCAGAGAGGGGGTTTACCATTCTACCCCAACATAAGCAGAAACATAAACAGAAAATATGTCTTGAAGTGCTATTAACTTGGGATTGTTTTGCTGACTGAGAGTGAAGGACAATTGGGGAAAAAGGAGGACACGAAGCCCACTTCCTGGCATACTTTAAGGCATGTGTAATGTAGGAGAATGAACATACTCATCTGAAAAGGCAGCAGGGGATGGGGTGGCCTCATGTGAGAGCCAGATTTCAATGAAGATGGGCAAGGAGAGGGGTGTTCTGCAAGGAAGTTCAGGATAGAAGGGTGTTTGTTAACAGGCGAAGGGTTTCCAGAAGGAGCAGCTATACCATGGAATGCATTTTGCTTTATTATTTCCCACATGCCACATGCCAATATGTGTTACAATATATGTGTGCCAATATGTATGTTGCCAATATGCATGTATATATGTGTGTATGCGTGTGTGTGTGTATATATATATATGCTCTATAACCTTACAACTTTATCAATTTTATTTAAAAAGTAAAGTTTCCACAACCTCAAGTCATTTGCAAAGGCTAGAAAATATCTTTAACCAAGATACTTTTTTTTTAACCAAAAAATAGCTGAATTAAAACAAACTGGAAAAAAAAACACCTGAATATGATACAAGACACTCTCTGAATAAATAAGTATATATATACACATACAAAATATGACCATTCTGGACAAAATAAAAGAAGGCAGTCAGGAAGTAGACGGGGTTGTGCAGCAACAACTATCTAGATTCCCAGGGCTCTGCAATGGCATGGTTTCTACTTTTTCTAACCCTTGGCCTCCTATGTCAGACAGTGCTAATATCAGGGCCCCTCTGGGGTGGCTTCCTGCCACAGGGAGTCAGGAGGAGAGAAAAGGCAAAATAACCCACCAGGATGTTTAGGGTACAGCCGGGGTGGGGGGGGTTGTCTTTTTCTCCCTGCCTCATATATTGTTTCTCCCTCGTTAGAAATGACACTGCTGACAGTGTTATTTCTCGGCAGTTTACATGCCACAGAATGTGCTGAAGTTGTCTGGCAGCTCGCATGATGAGGGTAATCATCCTCGCAGACGCCGGTCCTCGCGCACCTGCACTTGGCTCCAGCGCGTCGTGAAGGAGGCGGCGGGTCCTCACCCTCTGCGGCTCCCCCCTTCTCTCTGCTCAGCAGCGGGCCGGGCGGCTTGCTTCCCCCTCGGGAGTGTGCAGGGAGGGATTTAGGGTGAAGGGGCGGGAGACCGAATTTCTGCTTACCAGTGTGCTATCACTTCCTGATATACTGGGCTCCTGGGAGTGCATGAAGGCTTCTTATACGGAGTAATGGGCTATCTTAACAGCAAGATGAGAAAACACAGACCACTTAGCTCTCTAGCTGGGTAGAACCAGAGCCGGAGTCAAAACTACATGGTAGGAAGCAGCTGTTATGTGCAGGACTAACTTCTGTTTCTTGTGGAATGTTCTCCGAAACGTCACCAAACATTTATTCCAAATAGGGAGCAAAGTCATTGCTTGAAACACAGAGGCAGTCCATTAAATGTAACAGGTAGTTACTCAATCTATTGAGTGCTCTCTCCTCCCGGACACTGCTAGGGAGAAGCCCAGGCCGGCTCCTAGGAGCACTCCAAGGAAAATGTATGAGACAAGCACTTGTTTTCTATCATTACAGAAAACATGTGCTCCAAGAATTAAAAGGAGGGTTTATTAGTTGAGTGACAAGGACAGGATGCTAGATAGGCAAGGAAAGGTAGGACTTATATAGAGGTAGAGAAAGGAGGATCATGAGATAGGCATAGATTTTAAATTCTTCCAGCCCATATCGGATTTGTTGGAGTTAAGGACCAGTGTTAAGTCAGGAACCTCTTTCACCAAAGCAGAGTGGGAAGGGGCCAGATCTGCTCAGGGAGGGGTTACTGTACCACTCAGTTCCCTCCATGCAAAGACGACTCAGAGGGTAGGAACACATATGAAAAGGGAGAGGAGGGAGAGAATGAGATAGAGTTGGAGGGAGGGACTCATTACTCCAAAAAGGAGAAATTAAACCTTGAAATTTAAAGAGTTGAGACACTGTTGTTCTTAGAAGGCTTAAGAAAATGTTACAGCAGTGTGTTAACAGGTGTAATTTCACCTGCTTAACAGCTGGAAAGAAGCCTGACAAGGAGTCCCTGTATTGGACCGCAGCTTGAAGGAGAGGAGGTAAGGTAAATAAAAGAGAAAATGAGGAAATGACTTCATTGTGATTGGAACCACACCACATACCTTTCCTTTTTGCTTCTGGGACTTTATTTTTAAAGTTCCCGTATATTGATTTGAATTATTTGGAATCTTTTAAAGTGATTTAGCTACTTCATTGTCTTGTTCCAGTAAATAATACTTGTCCCTAATAAAAATGCTAGTGAATAGGCTATATGGTGTGGAGCTACTATTGTTCTGTTTAGGAAGTTAAATCCCTAGGTCTCTGTTAAAGTAATGAGCACCTGAAATCATTTTTGGCATCCTCCCAGCCCCCAGCTGCCATGTTTCACTCCCCCCCCCCATCCTATTGCCCTGCATCTAATGAGCTGCTCCATCTGAAAGATTCTCTTTCTGTTGTACGCCACAGCTTTCTACTCCTCTCCACACCTATGGCAGCTACTCACACTAAAATGCCCCTGCCTTTCACCTGGACATCAGCATATCCTCCTTCACCCCAAACAGCGCCATTTGAGCATTCAGGTAAGAGCTGGAATTGCAATTATGCATGAGACACAGTCTCTGCTTTGAAGTTACCCTTATTCTAGTTAAGGAACAGGACAAGCAAGCTGACAATGGAAGTATTGTACTATTTTAGAGCAAAGAAGTGGACAGGTTTTCAGTACACATAGGAGGGCCACCCAACCCAGGCAGGGGTTCAGGGGTGATTTTTCTGGAGGAGGAAGGGATGCCACGTTAGTTAGAGAAAGCAGGTGAAAAGGAAGTGACCCACGTATCGGTGTGGAGCATGCCACATTTAGGGAAGTGTGAGGAGTTCCGAATAACATACCCCCAGGAAAGTAGGTAATGGGAAGACAGTAACTGAGCAAGGAGCCGGGAGCCGGCTGTGTTGGGTCTGTGTTACATTCATTTGTCATCGTCACTCATCTGTTCATGGCTTTGAGTGTTTACCATGCACAAAGCAACAGACTAAGCTCCATATCTTTAAGGAAAGTGAGAATAATTTCAAAAATTTGTTGATGAGAAAGATCACAGGTGAGGTGTTGGCACTTGATGCAGAGAGGAGAAAGGGGTTGATGCCTGTGTACTGACCAGCGTCGTCCTCCTGCCTCTGCTGTCCCCAGCCAGACCCCAGCTGCCGAGTGCAGCTTCAGTGACACTGCAACTAAATGTCCGGTTAATTTTCCTTTTCCCTTATGAAAATATAACTGTGGGAAGGATGATGGGGCATTCAGTAGTTAGGAAATGAGTCAGGGACTAAGTAGAAGCAAGCTAGATGGTTGAGTAATTTTCTTAAATGATATATGAAAGGAAAATCTTGAAAAGGAATAGGGTTTGACTTCATATCAGAACTTATAAACATGCTGGGCGATATGCACTCAGCAGAGCATCAGTGCATTAGGAGCTATAATCTAGTTGAGTTTCTACAAAGTAACTGGAAGAGAAATGAAAAATGCAGGTGTTCGATTTCTGCAGAATCCATTTTTGAAAAAAAGAGTAGTGAATAATGGATGCAATAGAATGGAATAACTGAATAATACAATGGGAAGGAATTAAGAGCAAAAAAGGGAAAAGAGAGTGCTCAGAGATCATCTGATCCATGGTAAAGGGTTATAAACTACCATTTTTAGCAATAAAAGTACTTGTCTGGGGAAAAGAATACAAAAAATAAAAAGTAACTTAAGATAAAAAAAGAGAGAAACATGAAATATTAAACACTTGGGCCATGCAATATTGAAAAGATGGAGCAAAATTAAAATAATATATAAACTTTGACAGTTTCCACTTTTGTAAAAGCCATGTTGTCTCAGCCTGGCTCCCAAACTACTGCCACCTTCCTGGTGGCCTCTGCTCAAAGCCCTTGGCGGAAACACTGAGATCTGCTAGACTCTCCTTCCTCTCTCTCTTCACGCAGTTCAGAATTACCCATTCTGTCTGCATCCACCACACTAGTCACTCAGTTGGATGAGTTCCTGTTAAACTTCAGGTCCTGCTCCAGTTCTTGGAATTCTGGGATAAGAGAGAGTGCCTGTTTCTGAGACAGACTGGCCAGTGTTCTGGAGATAAAATGATGAAATGCGTTAAAGGAAAATGAACTCTCAAAAGAGATGTGATCCTCTTCTTCTGGGCTCTGTGCTCTGATGCCATCGATGTCTCTTTTCCCTTTGATATTTTCTCTCAGGGGATTTCTTTGCCTCAGAGGTCCTCGAACTGTAGCTCCCAGACCAGCAGCATCCGCATTACCTGGGAACTGATTAGAAATGCAGATTTTCAAGTCCCGCCCCAAACCTACTGAACCAGAAGCTGATTCGGGGTGAGACCTAGAAATCTGTGTTTGGAGAGCCCTCCAGCTGGTTCTGATGCTCATTCAAGTGTGAGAAGCTCTGCTCTGTCTCTCGGCCCAGCTTTTTCTGACCATTCATCTCCACCAAAGCCTAGGCCAGAGTCAGGGGCTTCACACACATGCTCTTTCTTAATCATCAAAACAACCCTATGAAATATTTCCTTTTTACTTGTCATTTGCACAGAAGACAAAACTGAGGCTCTATTTGGTAGAGGTGCTTCCCCAAGGAATCAATGATAATAAGGAAAGAGTTGGACCTTGAATCTATATCTGGTTGATTCCAAAGTCCGTGCTCCTTTCTCTACACATTGTCATTTTCTCTGCGCATCACAACCTCTTCCAATGCAACTTTTCATTTTCGAATCAACAGTTGCTCCTATATCTACCTCAAAATATGTTTGTACTTGTCTGCCCTTCACTGCCTCCTGCTTAGGGAGAGGGAAGGAGGCTCTTTCCAAATGTAAGTCTTCCAATCTGTGCTCTTCAATGAGATTCTTCTTCCTCCCTGATCTCTCTGCCATTTCTCTTTCCCTCTCCTTTATTTTGTCTTCATTAGCCCTTCTGATTCTGTTTATCTCTTCCAAAAATTAGTTGTCTTTTTCCTTCTTTCATTTTTAACCATCAAACTCCCTTGGCTTCCCTTCTTGTTTCATATTCTCTCAATGAGTATCTTGCACATTCCCAGGATTTCTCTTTGGATGAAATCCAAATCTGTTTCTGGTCTTGCCTCTTTCCCATGCTCCAGACCTATGTATCAAGCTTCTTCCTGGATATCTTATTCATCCTCAGCCCAATGTGCCTAAAACAGAGCTGAATGTTTTCTCCCCAGGTCTGCTCCCTATCTGGTTAGTAGGATCATTTTCCATCCATTCTGTCAGGAGAGAAAACCTTGTACTCAGCCCTCTCTTTCACACTGTTTATCCAGTCAGTCTTCCTTAAAATAGTGTTCAGATCTGGTCCCCTTAGTTACATTCTTTACCTAGATTACAAACTCTTTGAGAGAGGGACAGGATCTTATTCCCCTTATAATGCTACATCTAGCTCATTGCTTTGTGTGTTATAGGTGCTGAAAAATTATTAAGTGAATATATAGAAAAATTAAGGGATTAAAAAAGTAACAATTTTTATTCTTATAGGAAAAGAAGAGAAGTAGCAGACACTCTAAAGGTAAGTTAAAATAATTTAGTGACAGCCAAGGTGACTGTTAAAATGCTCACTGAATTATTAGTCCAAGAGGAGCAAGAGGATGGAGACCTGAAAGACTTATCAAATAATGAATCAAAGGATGGTCCCTGTAGCCTTCTGTTAAGAGGCAGAGATATTTCAACATCTCAAGAATCAAGTGCTACAATCTTTTATGAGACTAGAAAATCATTGTAGGTCTCATAAATTTCCCTCTTCTTATTGTTCCAAAGGCTTAATTTAGGATGAGTCACTCCATAAATCTAGGCAAAGGTGACTAATGATCATAATAACAATATCATAAATTATACAGTGCTTTTCCTCCAAAGGAAAACTGTATCTAATTTATTCTCACAATATTGCCTATTGGCTGCTGGGGCCAGGGATCATTATTTCTATTTTTCAGCTACCTGGGCATGGAAACGTACCTTCCCATTTTTCCTCATTGCCATGCCATACCCTATGGCTGCATCCTCATGTCTAGCCAAGCTTACTTCCAAGTGGGTTCCTACTCTTTCCTCACCTTCTTCAGTCACCAAACCTTAGATTGTTTTTCTTTCCCTCTATGTGTCATACCACATTCCCAACCTGATATAAAAACATTTTGTAACTTATTCATTGCCGAACTCATTGCCACAGAAATTCAGAAAACCTAACCAAAGGTGAATAAAAATGGTAAAAAAAACTATGCAGAATGAATTGTACGTCACTTTCTTGATAATTATAATGCACTCCTCTCCTATAACAGATACTTAAAGTTGCTGCAGTTGAAGGTTTCCTTTTTGATATATCATTTCAGATAGCCCAACCTACTCTTGTCTATTGGCTGTTAACTCCAGTGAAACAGGAATTATGCACTTTAATCACTGTTTATCAGATTGTACAAGAAGGATATTAAGCACATGGTTATTTACTAAGTGATCAGGTTAAAGCCACAGGTTCAGTAATACTTATCACAATATTTGAGTCATTAGAACAGGAATCCATATCTTTTGATACTAAGTTTTATTATTTGGTCCATAAATCTATTATTTTGTAAAAATTTAAGCAGAACTTTAGAATATTTTCCTTAGTAAACCCTAGCAATGAGTTAGTTAACCTTGAACAATTATGTTAAGACTCTAATGGCAAAAAATAATGCCTTGGATTTTAAGAATTATTTCTTTATGAGTTCAATTTACTTTGTGTGTATTATTTTAAATAACTTCATAAGATGGTAAGGAAAAGTGATATTCTTATCTTTCCCTTCATAGATGGCTTTGGTAATACTTCATTCATCCATTCATTTGTTCCACAAATATTTGTTGGTTGCCAGCTGTATGCTAGGAGGTCTGCTGGGTGCTGAGTATATAGTACTGAACAAACCAAATAGTCCTTTTCCTTGAGGAGCTTAGAGTTTAAAACAAGATACAGACATTAAGTGAAGAAACACATAAAAAATGCATACCTTCCGATTATGATGAGTGTTATGAAGTAAAAGAATTGAGAGGAATCCAAGAAGGCCCCTTTGAGAGAGAGACCTTTGTTATGGGATGAAGGGTAAGAGTTAGGCTGAGTGGCATGCAGGTGACTCAACACATGTGGATGACCAGAATGCAGCTGAGAACCTGAAGAGCAGAGAGTGGCCTGATGGTAGTGAGAGGGGGCAGTGTCACAAAATGAAGCGGCGGAAGGAGGCAGGGAGGGCCTCCATTATCTTATTGTCCATGGTAAGGATATGAGATGTTATTTTAAGTGCAAAGGGAAACCACTGAATGATTTTAAGCAGAGGAATAGGTAGAATCAAATTTTTATTTTAGAGGAGCACTCTGGCTGCTTTGTGGGGGCACAGGTTGGAGAGGTATGAGAGTGAAGGACCAATTAGGAAGCGCCCAAGTCAGTCCAGGTGGGTAAATTTCAGGGTGGTCACCATAGAGGTAGACAGATTTAAAATATATTTTCAAGTCACTTCAGTAGAACTTAGTGATGAATTGGAAAGAGCTGAGTTGAGGGATGTGGGAGAATGTGATACTCTAAGTCCTTGATATGGCTCTGAGATTAGAGCCAGAAGGAACCTTGGATACTACTGATTCAATGACCTGTTTTAGAGAAAACAGAATTGAGGTTCCAAGAGAGGAGGTGGTTTCCCCACACAAATAGTGATTTCACTACAGGTAAAGAAATGAGTGTTGTTCAAGGTCAAAAGGACGAGGCAGGGGAATTAAACATAGTCTGTTTATATTTAATTCTTACAGCTAAGAAAAATACTTGTGATAACTATTATGAGAAACTCACCACTTATTTTATAACTATTTGCAATGGGTCTGAGCATGTAGGAAAAAGTTTCCAGTTCCTTTTCCTGTACATTTAAGTGATTCATTGGTTGAGAGAGCTGTCTCTTCATCTGGTCAGTTTTACTGTCTAATGATGGTGAATAAGTCCTTGATATTTCAGCCCACGTTTTCACTTGTCCAATGTCAGATGCTATATTTTATTTGGAAATGTAATAGAAACCAATATTTCCTGGTCTGCCCCTTAAAGGAAGACAAGGAGCTTTATTCTTTAGTGAATTATGTTCATGAATGCAAATTTTAATTTTTTTTGTTTTCTTTCTTGCTGATGCAAAAATAATTGAATGCTGCGAAATAAGTCACAGTCCTTATTCCTGTTTTGGTTGACATGGCCTATTTGTTAAAATAAATTATAACTTTTAATGATTCTCTTTGGGGCACGAGGCTTGTATTCAATGATAATAATAACAATGTTTTAATAGTAATAACTAATTCAGACAGAGCTATTTCCTATATGCCAGGCACTGTACCAGGACTGTTAACATACACTATTTGCAAAGAGTCATACAGCTAATGTTGACAAAGCTGACATTCAAGCCCAAGTCTTTCTGATTGCAGATACCATGTCCAAAGTCATTCTCCTGGATATTCATTCATCCATTCAATAAATGTTAAGCAGTTGTGTGCTAGGACTGGGAATATTGCTGTGAAAAAAATGGACAAAAATCTCTGCTTTCACGAACTTATATTCTACTTGGGGGCAGAAGTGGGTAAGGTAATGAAACAAAATAAGTAAGTAAAGTATATAGTGTGTTAGAAAGTGATGAATGCTATGGAGAGAAATAAATGCAAGTGAAAGAAGATGTTGAAATTTTAAATTGAAGGGTTGGAGAGGGTGTCATTGAGAAGGTAACATTTGAGCAAAGACTTCAAGGACAGGGGGCTGAGCTCCATGGCTGTGGAGAGGAAGAGCATTCTAAGGAGAGGGAATAGCAGTGCAAATGATCTCCTTCAGGAGCTGCCTGGCATGTTTGGGGAAGAGCAGGGAGGCCAGGGTGGCGGCAGGGGAGGGAGCAAGGGACGAGTAGTAGATGCAGTTAGTGATGGAAGGCCAGATTGTCCTGTAGGGTATTTCAAGCCAGGGTAAGTTTTTTTTAACTATATAAGAAATACAAAACTCTTGTATAAGAATGCTATTTGTCATGCTATTATGAGGTAAGGCTTATTCACGTTGCGTTGGAGGTCTCCGAGAATTAACAAGTCACAGTGAGGCTGCTCTCTGGGCATGTCTGGTCCCCTGAGGAAGCAGGGCTGACTTAGGAAGTCAGCTGTGTGGCTGACATTTTGGTAGCCAAGAGGTGGATGGGTTTTATTCAATTTTGCAACTAGTCTGTAAATCCAACTTTCATAGTGCGTTAGAAGAGTTTCTCAAACTCGAATGTGCATATCAACTACCTTGATGGTGTGAACAAGCAGATTCTGATTCAGTACGTCCGAGGTCAGTTCCGTGGGCCTGCATCGCTAACAAGCTCCCAGGTAAAGTCAGCACTGCTTAGTCTGTGGTCCATACCTTGAGAAGCAGGCCTTTAGAGTTTGCTGAAGTCTTTCCTATAAATCATGTCATTTTAATTTGGCTTTTCATCAAAACCCTAAGTTAATTGGTTCAAGTATTATCATTTTCATTTACAAATGAATAAACCAAAGCTCAGAGGGATGAGATGACCTGGCAGAGGTCATGTGGCCAAATGACAGAGCTGTGACTTGAATTTAGTTCCCTGGTTCTAGACAACAGCTGCCCTGATGGCTTTTAAGCTCTGATACATAAAAGCATGCTAATGAATGTTTTTGGCTGGTGCTTGCACACACACACACATACACACACACACACACACACACACAGACACAGGCCTGCGCGCAGCTGGGGTTGGGTGGTGGGGTAGAGTGGGGGATGATAAAGCCTCACTAAAGCTGCAGCTGCCCAGAGGCCCTCCTTGGCAGTCTCTGGAAATGATCCAGTCATCACGCCAGGCCCTGGAAATGTCTCGTCGTGTGCCTTTCTCACACACAATGCTGGCCCCCACCTCTGATGGGAACATTTTCTTCCCAGGTACTTTGCACATGAGCTAAACTGCAGGTACCTCTGAGGTAATCTGGTCCTGTGCTCTTGCCCAAGTCAGAAAGTTATTTACTGCCAAGCTGGAAAATACTGTTCTTCTCACCCAAGGAAAGCACTGTTCTCAGAAATGAAGCACATCACTTCATACTGAGCTCCAGCTTTCTGGGACAGGCGGAAATCTTTGAAGCATTTCCAGCCAAATCCTTGGAGAGGTAAACACATTTTTCAGCTGCAGGATTCCAGGTTAAAGAAGTGTGTCTCCCACTTGTTTACAAAGCAGCGCAGCAGCTGTTCGGAGGCCTCCACCCCCGTGGACAGACAGGCATTTGGAAGATGCACTGAGCCCTACCAGACAGTTTGCTCAGGCTCTCTCCTCCCCCTCCCACCAGAGCCCTCATCACCATCAACCACCGGCAGGCAGCACTGAGAGCTCAGTGCAGGAATGGCACAGGAGACACGCCTGGCTTCTCTGATTCAGTTTTGTTGTGCTCTCTTTATTAATGTTAAAAAAAAATCAAGTTGCCTCTAAAATTTGTCTGCAGATGACGATTAAAGAAAAACTCCTACCTGCATCCTCTGTTGCTTTCTAATCCTTAGTGAGAAACGTGGCTTCAGAGACACGGGCATGAATTTCTTGGGGCTGCTGTGAGAAGAGCTCTCCCACTCTGCCTCTGCCTGTGTGCCTGTGCTTACAAACTCAGCTTCTGTCCTGTGTCTTCTGTCAGATCCTTCTGGGACACACCACTTCACAGCGATTGCTTGCGTTCCTGATTCCTAAAACACAGAAGGTTTTTACTACTATTGGACATTTATCCTATACTGCCTTGGATGGTTATAGTAATCACAGAGATGACAATAGCTAGCCTTTATAGTAAATTATTCATTCCACACGGTGCTAAGCACTTTATACGGAATGTCCCATTTATCCTCAAAATGGACCTCATAAGGTTAGTATTATTATCCCCATTGTAAGATGAGAAAATTGAGGCACAGAGAAGTTAGGACTAGAGTTTGCCCAAGGTCATAAGTTAGAGTCCAGACTAGAACCAGGTGTGTTTGGATACTTTTTATCTTTTAAATATGTGAAGATAATGCCTCTTCTTCTTTTATGCTGTAAACTCTTCTGATGAATAGCAGTCCTTAATAAACATCCCTGTATTTCAGCAAAGACTACTCGGGAGACACTTCACCTTCATACCACTACCTAATACTACTGCCATTGTTAGCAATTATAGGGACTCAAATGATTAGGTAGCTGTAGTGGATGTGTGTGTGTGTGTGTGTGTGTGTGTGTGTGTGTGTGTGTGTGTTTGCTAGCTTCAGATACCTTTGGAGAAACCACCCTGTTTCCATTCTTAGTCCATGTGATTGGGGTTAGTGTGACCTTCTCCTTGCCCCCTGACTCCAAAGTGGCACTCGGTCTTTGCCAATTACAATAGTCCATACCACTGGACATAGGGATGGATAAGGAGACTGATACAGGGGGACGAATTTGAGACTGTGGGTACATCTCAAAGAATTACATGAGCCTGAGTCTACTTGGGGCCACCTTTGCCCTCATATGAGTACAGCCAGCCTAAGTAGAAAGTAACATAAGAAAGAATAGAGCTGAGAGATACAGAGGTATAGTTTCAATGAGAGGTTTGAATCCTTGGATCCAGGTGAGATTTATTCCTAGATATTTTTTAGCTATAAAAACAAATACATATTCTATTTTTGCTAAAGTTTTTTTCAAGTTGGGTATTTTTCCCCTTATAGCTGGATGAGTCAGGACTAATACAACCCATGAGAAAAGAAACCTAGCATTAAACTAACACTAATGTCAAAGCACATGGCCCCTTTTCCTTTAAATACCAGTCATTGACCAGCAAGGGTTTGCTCTCTTTTTTAATCTGATTTTAGATTTTAATCTAGATTTTCTGTGATGATTGGGGTGTTCTAGAAATGGTCAAGGTCTACACTGTCCAATACAGTCGTCACTGGCCACATGCGCTACTGAGCACATGAAAAGTGGCTATTGCAACTGAAGGACTGAATTTTAAATTTTATTTACTTTTAATTAATTTAAATTAAATAGCCACATGCGGTTTATGGCTATCATATTGGGTAGCAAAGATCTAGACCATCTTTGCACTACATGAATGAATACAGAGATGTCTGATGACTCCACTGCAATAGGTGGAATGACCAAAGAATTATAGCTTCCTCACTCTGTTTCTGGTGGGTTCCCAGGTGTCCTCCTTCTGTTTCTGAATCCAAAGCTCATGCTCTTTCCCCTGTAGGAGATTTAAAGAAGTGAATTGCTTGTCTAAGTCTTCTAATGGCAAATGCCTTATCAGCTCTGCTTGTGCAATGGCAGATGAAGGGAAACTCCTACCTTTTGAACATGGCTATCCTGTTCCAGTCCCTCCACCCTGACACCTGTGTGAGACAGGCCCTGGAATGTCATTATAGTTCCTCATGGTCTAGATCATGTTAACCCTTGTGGTAGAAATGAATAAAGAAAAATAGAACAACAGTATCCAGATTATTCTTATTTGTCATCTAAGTCTTCATCTAAGTTTGGAGGAAGAAGGTGGAGACAAATCTTAAGGTATTACTTAACTAGAAATTCATCTAGTTATCAGAGCTTTTGGATTTTAAATCCCGACTCCATCATTTAGCACATGTGAGACCTCTGTGGAGCCATTTATGCTCTTTGAATGATGAGTTTTTGCAATTGAAACAATGGGGACAGCAGTATTTATCTCATAGTGCCTGAGTGAGTACTAAGTGAGAAAGTACCTATGGAAGACAGAGCAGAGTGCTCTGTGAGAGTCCACTGTTCTTACTGTTTCATACTATTGTTGACATCCACGGGGTAATGTAAGTAATAACATGCACAAACATGTTGATGATTCTCTAACAACTTTCCACATTAGGGCTCTTCACTAGCCTGCAGCATCTTTGATCTGAAATTTAGCTGGAAGTCTGGAGATCCTCTCCACAAATTACGCAGTATTAACTGAAGTAAATTAAATGAAGGTCTCTGTTCAGAAAGATAGGTGTCTTCCTGGCACTATCACTACTTTTCACTGCTTGGCACCTTCCTTTTCATCTTTCGGATGTGTCAAAGGTCCTTGCCGGTGGGGTTTAAAAATAGTTGTTTTCTCTTCTTTTCCCAAAGGGTGGAGCATTAAACACTTTGAAACCTGGTGAGGAGGCCACATCCCTTCCCAGAGTGCCAACATAGATGCTGTTCAAAATAATTAGATTGGAGTTCAGGAAGCATTTATTCTAAAAATATTTGTTGCACACCTCCTACTTTTTAGACACTATGCTGGCCACTGAGGATCTAGTAATGAACAAAATAAACACAATCTACAGCTACTCTCATGGAGTTTATAATCTAAAGATATTGCCTGATGATTAAGCATGGGGCATGGTTTAGGGTCTTGTTTATAGGTTACTGGTCATCTCCCCCAAATCATTTTCTCATTAAGACAGCACCACTGATGAAGCCTACAGGTATGTGTACATGGGTTGAGAGAACATTATTTGATCAGATGTTGACGCTTCTCTTGAGTTTTTTATTCTCATCATGCAAAGAGAACACTTCTAGATTTATGTAAAATAATTTAATGGTTGGATTCATGTGTAATGGCACAATTCCATCCATTAGAAGAAGGAGGAGCCTTGTAAGGTCATATTGTCACATATTTTAGTCCCACATATTGTCAGCTCATTTTACCCAGATTTCTGTCATACTCACTTCAAAATAGAGAGGAAGCATTTCAGCATGTAAACATCGGGAAGCAGGTTCACTGACATCAAATATCTCAATAGCTAGAGTATGCATTTAAAGTATTCCTTCTGCAAACATTAATGCAGTATCCATGTTATACCAGACACTGGCAGGATTTTGGAAGCATTGAGTCTGCTCAATTCTCTAGGAGGCATCTGCTTTCAGTAGTTTGAGAGCAATATGTTTCTGTGAATTTATACGATCACAGAAATTCTTTTAATGGGATCCTGTGCCTCATTTCAAAAAACTGCTGTGTTAGGATTTCAGTAAAAGAATCAAGGGATGTACCGTGGGTGTACAAACCAGGATTTTGTGTCTCATGATCTAGTCTGACTTAATTCCATCACGGGTGACTTCAGTGTACAAATGTTATAACTCAAAAAGGACAAACATATGGAAGTTTTGATACACTTTAGTTCCTTTTACTTTAGCAGACACATTGAGTCACATGTCCCATGAAGTACCACTGACAATAGTGTGCATTTACATGGATTATCTTACATTCCTCTGACATAGACACTATATTTGTTGCCATTTTACAGATGAGGATGTTGGGACTCAAGAGTTAAGATAACATGCCCCAAGATGAGGCTGTAAGGAAATGATAGACCTGGATTGCATGTGGGGTTATTTGACCCCAAAGCCCATTCTAGAAGCCTGTATGCCTGTGGACATGATTGCATTTTCAGCTTCTTTATAGTCACTGCAAGATGGACAAACATAGTTAAGATCTCAATAAATACTGGCCAGTTATAAGTTTGAGTCTCTATGGCAGAGTAGGATAGGGTATGGGAGAGCTGAGATTTAATTCAAATTAAAAAATATTTGTTTTCAGTACCTACTTGATACTGCTGTGACCGGCTACTTCTCTATATGTTTGAAATTCAGATAAACTGGATTGGAATCACCAGCTCTACATCCCGGTTAATATCTCTTCTGACCCTAAGCGTAATTCTCCTGCCTCCACACAGGTTCTATTTTTGAGCCAACTTGATGCAAAATTTACCCCCTGCAAGTTTCCACAAGACATGTAACCTCACAACAGCATGTTTTTCTATTACTTTTCCTGACCGTTTGGAGGTCACATTGAACAGTTAAAATATTTTGCTAGTATCCTGCTGGCAGCTGGCTCTCAAACTCACTTTCCCCTTTTACTGCTCCCTGGCCCCAGACACCCAGCATTACACACTTCCTGAATCTTTCAAAAATCCATGTTTGAGCCCCCACTGAGGTACCCTCTTCTTGCAGCTTCCCCATGAAGCAGTGTCCATTCTCTCTCTTTATTTTTCTTTCTTTGGAAAGCTGAAAGGTGAATAAAATCCTCTCCATTTCTACACTTAACAATTTTATGTACATTCTCATTTAATCCTTACACTCACTCTATGAATTAGGTGTTTTGTCCTCATTTTATGATGAAAAAACAGGCTCAGAAAAGTTGTAATTTGTCCAAGTCCCGTTGTCACGGGGGGAGCTGTGTCGGAAACCTTGGCCCTCGACCCAGATTCTGATGTTTTCTCCACTCCATCGTGCCTCCCCAATCTGATGGAGGTGGAGAGAGGAAGGATTCTTCCTTAGCTAGTATGCTCTGTCAGTGTTTCTCAATGGAGGGCGACTGACATTGTGGGTGGGATGATTTGCTGCAGGGAACTCTCCTGGGCTTTGCAGGATGTCTGGCATCTCTGGTCCCACCATGAAATGCTGGTAGTGTCCTCCGGTCACTGTGGAAACCAATGAAATGTCCCTATACATGTCTGAAGATCACCCTTTGGAAAGGGGTGGTGCCTCCCCCATGGAGAAGAGCAGATTATCCCTACAAGTCAGTGGACTGATAAATCATTTCAATGTTAATCAGTTAATTAGAAGGCAGGCATGAATACCTCAGCCCCTACTAATGTTAAAGTGGCATCATGGTCAGAGAACAGAAGACAGTAGGAAAGCAGCAACCCTCCTCTCCCCCCATTTAATACATAGATCCCCTGGAAGGTCCAGACTACAAGGTCATTCTCATCCCTGGAAGTAGACTGTAGGTGGAATCCAAGATAGCAGAAGAAGCAAGACCCAGGACGTGGTGCTTTGGAAAGCAGCAGGAAGGGAGAAGCCAGCATTTAGTGGTGGAGAAATCACTGGGCAAGGGGAAGGAGGCTGGCTCAGAGGGTGGCTATGAGTCCTCTTGGCCATGTTTCTCAAATTGGGGACTTTGGGAGATCAGATATGCTGGTCATTTTGTTTACTGAGGGTTCTTAATACTTTGCTGGTTATGTACAGTTTAGCCTGCTAATGATTTCCACGCTTCTCAGCAGCTTCGGCCTGAATCATCTTTATTCCTTAGGAGGAAGGAAAGTCCAAGTCCATTATTTGATTCTGTTCAGAAACTATAACCCTCAGGCCCAGGCTCAGGACTTGGGCTGCCCTATTTATCCCTGCTGGCAAGTCACAAGCTCTGGGTTAGGGAGATACATGATCTTAAATGTTAGCAGAGTCAGATGTGCTCAGTGGAAACAGTCTGGCTAACCCAAAGCAGATTCTCAGCCCTCTCCGCGATTCTCCAGAAATCATGTCTGGTGGGATTTCTGCAACTGATCTGATAGTTGCTGCTTGGAGAACTTGTAAGCTGTTTGTGAATTCACAGCGAATGGCCCTAATTCCAGACACAAATTCCCATTGACACTAAGAGACTGGAAATACAGAAAATGCATTGAAAGCTTACTTGTGAAGTGTGTGTGTGTGTGTGTGTGTGTGTGTGTGTGTGTGTGTGTGTGTGTGTGTGAGAGAGAGAGAGAGAGAGAGAGACAGAGAGAGAGACAGAGAGAGAGACAGAGAGACAGAGAGAGTGAGAGAGAGAGAAGCAAGGAGAGTGTGTTATATGAAAATAATTTAGGTTGGTAGAGGCTGGACAATCTCTAAATGGAATATTTTGCATAGATGGCTACGTTGGGAAGGAAGTCAGACTGGAATGATAAGTTCTAATGATTTTCCTAACACAGAACATAACTTAACCTCACAAGACATTCTACCAAAGCATAGCATGCTCTACTAAAAGGTCAGTGTATAACTTCTGGTAATTGAGAGAAACAGGATAGGAAGACATAAGACATAGGAGAGCTGATAAAACTTACCAGAACTTACAGATTGGTTTTATTTTGTGTTATAGCACATCAGGTAAACTTTTTTGGTAGATGATCAGATTATTTTTTTAAGAACTTTTCCTTTTTGAAGCACCAATGACTTCTTGTGTTTTTTATTTACTCAATATATGTTTCTTAGATTCTGACTCTATCCCAGGTACCACACACACTCTACTTTCATGTGTATGAGTATGCCCATGTGTGTGTGTGGTACAGATGGTCATTTGTAGAATTAGGAGAATAGATAGGAACTGGCTATTTTAATATCCTTTGCAGGTTTGCTGCTTGTTGGCTAAGCAATGATTCCATAAGAGCAGAGGAAAAATAATATTTCTACCTAATAATTGATTGTGTGACTTATCATCTATTGGTCAGTTTTCTGCTGTTAGCTTCTCTCTGGAAACACCTTCTTAGGATGGGCAGATGCATGCAAATAATTTTGTGGACAAGTACATCATTGCTTCTTTGTAGACTATATAGTGTTTGAAGAGACATCTTAATTCTTAGAGTGAGTCTAGAGAATTGAAATTATGAGGGTCAGCTCTTAGATGAGTGATGTTGGTAAGTTAATTTTAGAGAACTAGAACTTGGGTTTACTGGTAGAACATCTCTTCCCAGCCTGTGTTACTTGAAGAAGACGTCTTGTTAGAGGCCTTTAGAAGGGTGTTATCTCTTTCAGTTGGCAGGTTAGCTGTGAACATGTTTATCTAGTATTAACATAATGACATCTAAATAGAAACTTAATGAACTGAAAGAGTTAAAATAACTCCTCCTATTGGTCAATCAACTGACCTGTTACACACAGACCAACTCTGAGTCAGTAGAACAAAATCCAGTAAAAAAGAAGAAGAACAACAAATCAGGAAAAAATCATTTGTATGTCTTAATACTTGTTCTGGTTATCTAGTATTATGTACCAACCATCTCTAAATGTAGTGGTTCAAGATTCAATGGTTCTGTGGTGACAGGTCTCAGCTGGATGCTTGACTTTCTCCCGTCTGAAGGCTTGACCAGTCTGACTCACTCACATGGCGGGTGTGATGGTGGCTATTGACTGGGAGTTTAGCTTGGATTGTGGACTGAAGCATCTACACATGTTCTAGTGGCTTCTCCATGTTGGGTGATGTTGTTATGGTCACCTGTAGAAAATACAATTTGTCATTACACTTATCACTTTATACTCATATCATTTCATATATATGATCACACTGTCATTGTTAAGACATTTTTGGAAAAAGGATGATAGTAAGAAGATACAATCCAGCAAAACACAAGCAGAATGGTGGAGTGCTCTGACATCATGCTCACTTGGTTTTGAATCCTGATTCACTCCTCTAAGACCTGTGGGACATTGGTCAAGACCCGCAACATAATTTGTGGGGTCCAGTGCAAAATGAGATATTTTTCAAAACTTAAGAATTTTAAGGTAGTAGCATTAGATCATTAAACCAAGCAAGGAGTCCTTTTCAGTGCAAGACCCTGCGTGACTGCACAGGTTACACATCTCTGAGGTACCTCTGGTCGTGGTACATAATGCCTCTGAGCGTCAATCATATCTTCAAATTGAGAATAATACTATCTACCTTGCAGGGTGGTTGTGAAAAAAACTTGAGATGATGCTATGTGGCAGTGTTCATTAAGGTTATCAATGTGCTTATCAAGCTTATTAAGCCCACATTAGGTGCTTAATAAATAATAATATTGAAAGATAATAGCAGTAAATTGAATTAATATATAAATGGGAATTTATTTGGGGAACTTGTTATATTAATAATTTTTTTTTGGGAGGGGGAACCATTTTGCTAAGTGATCTTACTTTTGGTCTTGATTTTTCAAGTTAATAGGCCACTATTAATTTCCTGTTCAAAGAAATAAAAACTTGGTTGCAGGCCACAGGTATGCCATGAATATATCTCTGGGTAGAAAATGTATGAATTTTAGAGAAATGCTTGACTCACATGCTTAGCCATTCACCATATAATATTTGCAATCGTAAAAATGTCTGCTGTGATGCTTTCAAACGAGTAGAATTTCTTTTTCATGGAATACCATAGACAAGCAAGGTTCCAGGTTCTCAAATCTAGATACTGTAGTTAAACTTCAGTTATTGAAAAGAATGTTATATACCATAAACATAATTATATACTTCTTTTTAATATTCATCAGGTGAAATGATTTAAGTTCAAATCTCATTTTCAAATCCTAAAGACACCTTTGAGAAGAGACAACAATAAGAACTTTTAAATCCTAAAGGACATGTAAGAAAGTTATGAGTTAATGAAAACAGGACCATTCATTTTCTTAAAAAAAATTCCTTTGAGGTATTTTCTTACCTGGAGAATAGAATTGTTGAGAAGTCATGTAGTTTGAAGGTAAGGTATGTTACACCTCCATTTTTCTGGTTAGTTATCAAGATAATGTTTCAGACAAAATGACTGAAAATCTAATGTTTTATTCAAATTTAGTTGTTAGAGATAGAAGGGGATAATCCTATGAAGCAATTATATTTTCTTTCTTTTCATTGCAAAGTTGTTCTCTCTCTCCTCCTCTCTTCCCTACCCACCCCATACCCCCATAATTTAAAGTTCCTAAATTATCTCCAGAGTAACAGTAACAGATGTTTCTGTGGCAATATCATCCTTAATTTGTTATGGTACTGTCAAAATCTGGTCAAGAATCCACATACCAGTCTTCTGTCTTCTGCTCAGGAAGGCCCAAAGGAAAAATACCTTCATGAAGTGAATTGTGAGTGTTTTGAAGGAACTTCCTACCCAGTTCATGGAGAATTGGATCCTCCTAGTAAAGTGCCCAACACCCCATGGGCACTAACCCTGTAGATTCTGGGTAGACAAGGACATGCTGCCCCCATGCAGGGTCAGGGCCTGTATGACCAGCTCTATCCTTTAAAGGGTTGACTAAGATCTGAACCAAGGCAAACCAAAGGGCATAACAATGTTCTGGTCTTTATCAAAAAAGATTTCCTGTGTCCTTCTGTGTCACTTCAGAGCCTGGGTTGTCCACTGATGCTGCCTGGGACCTCAAAGTCTGTCTTCCATTTAGTGGTCCCTCATTCTGTTGCCTGCTTTCACTTGAGCTCTGCCAGCGGTATTTGCCCTCTCATGCTGGCCCTGCCTGTATCCTCATACCTGTGGACATCATACCCACATTTGCCCCACATACCCAGCAGTCTTTGCCTCCCGCCGGATCCTACTGACCTGACCTCCCTCCACTGCAGGAACACCTCATCATTTTTCCTCTGACTAATGAGAACTTTCAATTTCCATATATACTGGCCCAGTGGATTCCTCTAGGGACCTGCTATGTGTTGTATTGTGTTCCTCACAAATTCATGCATTTAAATCCGAATCCCTGGTGCATTAGAATATGACCTTATTTGGAGAAAAGGTCTTTGTAGAGATAATCGAGTTAGAATGAGGTTATTAGGGTGGGCTGTAATCCAATAAGATTGGTGTCTTTCAGAAAAGGGGAAATTGGAGGTACAATAGATTCAAATATAGGGAGAATGCTATGTGCACATTGAGATGGCCATCTGTGAGCTGAGGAGAGAGGCCTGGAACAGATCCTTCCCTCAGAAGGACCATCCCTGCCAATACCTTGATTTCAGACCTCTAGCTTGAAATCAAGAACTGAGACAATAAATTTCTGTTGCTAAAGCTAACAGTTTGTGGTACTTTTTTCTTTTCTTTTTTTTTTTTTTGCAGTATGCGGGCCTCTCACTGTTGTGGCCTCTCCCGTTGTGGAGCACAGGCTCCGGACGCGCAGGTTCAGCGGCCATGGCTCACGGGCCCAGCCGCTCCGCGGCATGTGGAATCTTCCCGACCAGGGCATGAACCCATGTCCCCTGCATCGGCAGGCAGACTCTCAACCACTGCGCCACCAGGGAAGCCCGAGACTCTTATTTCTGAAAGAGTTCCTGGGCTGATGTCCACATCTCTAGTTGTGTCCAGCCTGGTCTTTCCTTTGAGTAGACAGCATCCAGTCAATGTCTTCAGACCATCCTTTCCTCCCTTCACTGGCTTCCTCCTAACTGGAGAGAGTGAAAGCAAGTCAGCCCTCAAATCCTCTACAGTGAGGAGTTGCCAGTGTCTGGCTCTGCTGCTTCATCACTAGGGTGACAGTGTGGCCAGTCATGCCATCAGGGCCACAAATCAAATGTTGCAGTCAGATACAATATTTTTTCCTCTGCCCTACCTATGAACAAGTGCCACCCTGACTCTCCATCAGGAGTCCAGCCATAATGACTTCTGATGGCAGGTGGCAGGACTACATCACATCTTGACATTAGCTTTTAGCTATTTTTTTTTTATAGCTGCCAGTGTGCTCATATACCTGTCTGTCATCACAATCAGACAGGTCTTAATGTCTCTGCACTATGGAGGAGGGCCTCGGCTCCCTTCCAGCCCGTTTATTATGTTCCCAGCATAGCATTTCATCACACATTCCTCATGCATAGCCTCCTCTCCACCACCACAGAAATCTTCCAAGTTGGCAGCTTTAGTGTCTACTGCCATTAATCTTCACTAGGCTGGGATCACGGGGCAAAGCATGATTTATTGCAATTACCTGTTATAGTGCAGAGCTCAGGTGAGCTGGGCTAACATGCATTTACTGGGCTCCCTACCATTCTCCCACAGCCAAGAAGTAAAACGTGACTGCTTTGTTTCTATGTATATCTTCTTGCATTTAGCTCATCAAATGTTAGTTAATTAACGGAGAAGTGAGGAAATAGATTTAGATAGTAGTAAGGTTATGTATAGACACAGTGAAGCCTGGCTGATCAAAGGCAGAACTGACACTGATATTTGATAGTCCATTTAATTTCTTTGTTGTTTCTGCATTTTAAGAAACATCCAAAGGAAATTCGAAATTGCACTTACCTGCCACTTTCCACACCATCCGTTCCAGGTGATTAAAACCAACCTGCATATAGTGTGTTTCATTTCCAATTTCTCACTCCTTAGGATGTCAGGGAGTGCATGAAGTGGGGATAATGTGTGCTTAGGTTCTGCTGGTGAGGGAGGAGAGGGGGTGGGGTGGAATAACAGGGGAGAGGAACGTTCTATGAAAAGCTCTTTGCAGCAGAAAAAAATGTGTTCCTAAAAATGGCCCATTGTTTCCCCATTACCAGCTCTGATGGGAGCTCCTTGTCTGCTCTAAGTAAAAATACTGAAATACTCTCATGTCCCTAACCTGATGAAGAAGTGATAGTTTTCAGGATAGATTACAAAGCATTTTTTTGCTATTGTATCTGGAATCTGATTCATTCGCAGTTGGATATAATCTGTAGGAGACACTATTTGGTACCCGTATGATGGACAAAACTCATTTGTTTCCTACAGGAGAGGGTTTGAACTAAATGATCCCTCGCCCTCTCTCCCTTCATCCTTTCCCTCCCCTCTCCCCCCTCTCTGATGAAGCCAGCTGCCATGTTGTGAGCTGCCCTATGGAGAGACCCACATGGCAAGGAACTGAGAGTGGCTTTGGCCAGCAGCCAGGCAGGAGCTGAGGCCCTCTGACCAAAATCCTGTGAGAAGCTAAATTTTGCCCACCATGTGAGCTCAGAGGCAAACGCTTCTCCAGTCGAGCCTTGAGATGCCTGCAGCCCAGATAGCACTTTGATCAAAGCAAGGAAAAGAATCTGCACTAGAGCAACCAGCTAAGCCTTCCCTAGATTCCCGACTCTAGGAAACTGTGAGATGATGTGTTGTTTTAAACCATTACATTATGTTAAATTTATTTTTTAACATCTTTATTGGAGTATAATTGCTTTACATTGTTGTGTTACTTTCTGCTGTATAACAAAGTGAATCAGCTCTATGTATACATATATCCTTATATCCCCTCCCTCTTGCCTCTCCCTCCCACCCTCCTGATCCCACCCCTCTAGGTGGTCAGAAAGCACCGAGCTGATCTCCTCATGCAGTGCAGCTGCTTCCCACTAGCTATCTATTTTACATTTGGTAGTATATATAGGTCCATGCTACTCTCTCACTTTGTCCCAGCTTACACTTCCCTCTCCCCATGTACTCAAGTCCATTCTCTACATCTGCGTCTTTATTCCTGTCCTGCCCCTATGTTCTTCAGAACCTTCTTTTTTTTTTTTTTTTGATTCCATATATATGTGTTTTAGCATACAGTATTTGTTTTTCTATTTCTGACTTACTTCACTCTGTATGACAGACTCGAGGTCCATCCACCTAACTACAAATGGCTCAGTTTTGTTTCTTTTTATGGCTGAGTAATATTCCATTGTATACATGTGCCACATCTTCTTTATCCATTCATCTGTCTATGGACACTTAGGTTGCTTCCATGTCCTGGCTATTGTAAATAGTGCTGCAATGAACATTGGGGTACATGTCTGTGTTTGAATTATGGTTTTCTCAGTGTATATGCCCAGTAGTGGGATTGCTGGGTCAATGGTAGTGCTATTTTTAGTTTTTTAAGGAACCTCCATACTGTTCTCCATAGTGGCTCTATCAATTTATATTCCCATCAACAGAGCAAGAGGGTTCCCTTGTCTCCACACCCTCTCCAGAATTTATTGTTTCAAGATTTTTTGATGATGGCCATTCGGACCGGTGTGAGGTGATACCTCATTGTAGTTTTGATTTGCATTCTCTAATGATCAGTGATGTTGAGCATCCTTTCGTGTGTTTGTTGGCAATCTGTATATCTTCTTTGGAGAAATGTCTGTCTAGTTAGGTCTTCTGCCCATTTTTGGATTGGTTTGTTTGTTTTTTTGACATTGAGCTGCTTGAGCTGTTTGTATATTTGGAGATTAATCCTTTGTCAGTTGCTTCGTCTGCAAATATTTTCTCCCATTCTGAGGGTAGTCTTTTCATCTTGTGTGTGGTTTCCTTTGCTGTGCAAAAGCTTTTATGTCTCATTAGGTCCCATTTGTTTATTTTTGTTTTTATTTCCATTTCTCTAGGAGGTGGGTCAAAAAGGATCTTGAAGTGATTTATGTCATAGAGTGTTCTGCCTGTGTTTTCCTCTAAGAGTTTTACAGTGTCTGGCCTTACATTTAGGTCTTTAATCCATTCTGAATTTATTTTTGTTTGTGTTATTAGGGAGTGTTCTAATTTCATTCTTTCACATGTAGTTGTCCAGTGTTCCCAGCACCACGTATTGAAGGGACTGTCTTTCCTCCACTGTATATTCTTGCCTCCTTTATCAAAGATAAGGTGATCATATGTGCATGGGTTTATCTCTGGGCTTTCCATCCTGTTCCATTGATCTATATTTCTGTTTTTGTGTGAGTACCATACTGTCTTGATTATTGTAGCTTTGTAGTATAGTCTGAAGTCAGGGAGCCTGATTCCTCCAGGTCTGTTTTTCCTTCTCAAGATTCCTTTGGCTATTTGGGGTCTTTTGTGTTTCCATACAAATTATGAATTTTTTTGCTCTAGTTCTGTGAAAAATGCCATTGGTAATTTGATAGGGATTGCACTGAATCTGTAGATTGCTTTGGAAGTATAGTCATTTCCACAATATTGATTCTTCTAGTCCAAGAACATGGTACACCTCTCCATCTGTTTATGTCGTCTTTAATTTCTTTCATCAGTGCCTTATAGTTTTCTGCATGCAAGTCTTTTGTCTCCTGAGGTAGGTTTATTCCTAGGTATTTTATTCTTTTTGTTTCAATTGTAAATGGGAGCGTTTCCTTAATTTCTCTTTCAGATTTTTCATCATTAGTGTATAGTCATGCAAGAGATTTCGGTGCATTAATTTTGTATCCTACAGCATTATCCAATTCATTGATTAACTCTAGTAGTTTCCTGGTAGCATCTTTAGGATCCTCTATGTATAGTATCATGTCATCTGCAAACAGTGACAGTTTTATCCTTTCTTTTCCCACTTGGATTCCTTTTATTTCTTTTTCTTCTCTGATTTCTGTGGCTATAACTTCCAAAAGTATGTTGAATAAGAGTGGTGAGAATGGGCAACCTTGTCTTGTTCCTGATCGTAGAGGAAATGGTTCCAGTTTTCACCACTGAGAATGATATTGGCTGTGGGTTTCTCATATATGGCCTTTATTATGTTGAGGTAAGTTCCCTCTACGCCTACTTTCTCGAGGGATTTTATGAAAAATGGGTGTTGAATTTTGTCAAAAGCTTTTTCTGCATGTATTGAGATGATCATATGGTTTTTTTCCTTTAACTTGTTAATATGGTGTATCACACTGACTGATTTGTGTATATTGAAGAATCCTTGCATTCCTGGGATAAACCTCAATTGATCATGGTGTATGATCCTTTTAATGTGCTGTTGGATTCTCTTGGCTAGTAGTTTGTTGAGGATTTTTGCATGTATGTTCGTCAGTGATATTGGCCTGTAGTTTTCTTTCTTTGTGACATCTTTGTCTGGTTTTGGTATAGGGTGATGGTGGCCTAATAGAATGAGTTTGGGAGTTCTCCTCCCTCTGCTATATTTTGGAAGTTTGAGAAGGATAGGTGGTAGCTTTTCTGTAGATGTTTGATAGAATTCTCCTGTGAAGCCATCTGGTCCTAGGCTTTTGCTTGTTGGAATATTTTTAATCACAGTTTCAATTTCATTGCTTGTGATTGGTTTGTTTATAGTTTCTATTTCTTCTTGGTTCAGTCTTGGAAGGTAGTGCATTTCTATGAATGTGTCCATTTCTTCCAGGTTGTCCATTTTATTGGCATATAGTTGCTTGTAGTACTCCCTCATGATTCTTTGTATTTCTACAGTGTCAGTTGTCACTTCTCCTTTTTCATTTCTAATTCTGTTGATTTGAGTCTTCTCCTTTTTTTCTTGATGGGTCTCGCTAGTGGTTTATCAATTTTGTTTATCTTCTCGAAGAACCAGCTTTCAGTTTTATTGATGTTTGCTATTGTCCTTCGTTTCTTTTTCATTTATTTCTGATCAGATCTTTATGATTTCTTTCCCTCTGCTAATTTTGGGCATTTTTTGTTCCTCTTTCTCTAATTGTTTTAGGTGTAAGGTTAGGTTGTTTATTTGAGATGTTTGTTGTTTCTTGAGGTAGTATTGTATTGCTATAAACTTCCCTCTTAGAACTGCTTTTGCTGCATCCCATAGGTTTTTTGTTGTCATGTTTTCATTGTCGTTTGTTTCTAGGTTTGTTTTTTTGTTTTTTATTTTGTGGTATGCAGGCCTCTCACTGTTGTGGCCTCTCCCATTGTGGAGCACCGGCTCCAGACATGCCAGCTTAGAGGCCATGGCTCATGGGCCCAGCCGCTCTGCGGCATGTGGGATCTTCCTGGACCAGGGCACGAACCCATGTCTCCTGCATCGACAGGCAGACTCTCAACCACTGCGCCACCAGGGAAGCCCTAGGTATTTTTTTTTTTAATTTCCTCTTTGACTTCTTCAGTGATCTTTTGGCTATTTAGTAGTGTATTGTTTAGCCTCCATGTGTTTGTATTTTTTACAGTGTTTTTCCTATAATTGATATCTAGTCTCATAGCGTTGTGTTCAGAAAAGATACTTGATATGATTTCAATTTTCTTAAATTTACCAAGGCTTGATTTGTGACCCAAGATATGGTTTATTCTGGAGAATGTTCCAGGAGCATTTGAGAAGAAATTGTATTTTGTTATTTTTGGATGGAATGTCCTATAAATATCAGTTAAGTCCATCTTGTTCAATGTGTCATTTAAAGCTTGTGTTTCCTTATTTATTTTCATTTTGGATGACCTGTCCATTGGTGGAAGTGGGGTTTTAAAGTTCCCTAGTATTATTGTGGTACTGTTGATTTCCCATTTTATGGCTCTTAGCATTTGCCATATGTATTGAGGTGCTCCTATGTTGGGTGCATAAATATTTAAAATTAATATATCTTCTTCTTGGATTGATCCCTTGATCATTATGTAGTGTCCTGCTTTGTCTCTTGTATAGTCTTTGTTTTAACGTCTATTTTGTCTGATATGAGAATTGCTACTCCAGCTGTCTTTTGATTTCCATTTGCATGGAATATCTTTTTCCATCCCTCCCCTCACTTTCAGTCTGTATGTGTCCCTAGGTCTGAAGTGGGTCTCTTGTATACAGCGTATATACAGGTCTTGTTTTAGTATCCATTCAACCAGTCTATGTCTTTTGGTTGGAGTATTTAATCCATTTACATTTAAGGTAATTATCAACATGTATGTTCTTTTTACCATTTTCTTAATTGTTTTGGGTTTGTTATTATAAGTCTTTTCCTTCTCTTGTGTTTCCTGCCTAGAGAAGTTCCTTTAGCATTGTTGTAAATGTGGTTTGGTGGTGCTGGATTCTTTTTACTTTTACTTGTTTGTAAAGGTTTTAATTTCTCTGTCAAATCTGAATGAGATCACCACTGGGTAGAGTAATCTTGGTTGTAGGTTTTTCCGTTTCATCACTTTAAATATGTCTTGCCACTCCCTTCTGGCTTGCAGAGTTTCTGCTGAAAGATCAGCTGTTAACCTTATGGGGATTCCCTAGTATATTATTTGTTGCTTTTCCCTTGACACTTTTAATATTTTTTTTGTATTTAATTTTTGATAGTTTGATTAATATGTGTCTTGGTGTTTTTCTGCTTGGATTTATCCTGTTTGGGACTCTCTGCACTTCCTGGACTTGATTGACTATTTCCTTTCCCATGTTAGGGAAGTTTACAACTATAGTCTCTTCAAATATTTTCTCAGTCCCTTTCTTTTTCTCTTCTTCTTCTAGGACCCCTATAATTCATATGTTGGTGCATTTAACATTGTCCCAGAGGTTTCTGAGAATGTCTTCAATTCTTTCATTCTTTTTTCTTTATTCTGCTCTGTGGTATTTATTTCCACTATTTTATGTTCCAGGTCACTTATCCATTCTTCAACCTCAGTTATTCTGCTCTTGATTTTTTTCTAGAGAATTTTTAATTTCACTTATTGTGTTGTTCATCATTGTTTGTTTGCTCTTTTGTTCTTCTATGTCCTTCTTAAATGTTTCTTGTATTTTCTCTATTCTATTTCCAGGATTTTGGATCATCTTTGCTATCATTACTCTGAATTCTGTTTCAGGTAGACTGCCTATTTCCTCTTCATTTGTTTGGTATGCTGGGTTTTTACCTTGCTCCTTTATCTGCCGCATATTTCTCTATCTTCCCATTTTTCTTAACTTACTGTGTTGGGGGTCTCCTTTTCACAAGCTTCAGGTTCATAGTTCTCATAGTTTTTAGTGTCAGCCCCCAGTGGGTTAAGTTGGTTCAGTGACTTGTGTAGGCTTCCTCGTGGAGGGGAGTGGTGACTGTGTTCTGGTGGGTGGGGCAGGATCTTGTCTTTCTGCTGGGAAGGGCTGCATCCGATGGTGTGTTTTGGCATGTCTGTGACCTTATTATGATTTTAGGCAGCCTTTCTGCTAATGGGTGGGGTTGTGTTCCTGTCTTGCTAGTTGTTTGTTATGGGACCTCCAGTACTGGAGCTTGTTTGGAGCTGACTCTTACTGTTGAGAAGGAGATCTCTGGGGGAGCTCTTGCTGACTGACATTACATGGGGCTGGGAGGTCTCTGGTGGCCCAATATCCTGAACTCGGCTCTCCCACCTCAGATGCTCAGGCCTGACACCAGGCTGGAGCACCAAGACACAGTCAGCCATATGGCTCAGAAGAAAAGGGAGAAAAAAGAAAGAAAAAATATAAATAAAGAAAAAATAATTAGAGTAAAAAAATAAAAATATATTATTAAAATTAAAAAAGTGATAAAAAAAGAGAGCAACCAAACCAATAAACAAATCCACCGATGATGGCAAGCACTAAAATCTATACTAAGATAAGCATAAAGATCAGAAACAAGTCAGTCACAGACAGCAAAGCCTAAGTCTACAGTTGCTCCCAAAGTCCACTGCCTCAATTTTGAGTTAATTTGTTGCCTATTCATGTATTCCACAGATTAAGGGTACCTCAAGTTGATTGTGCAGATTTAATTCACTGCTCCTGAGGCTGCACAGAGAAATTTCCCTTTCTCTTCTTTGATCGTACAGCTCCTGGGGTTCAGCTTTGGTTTTGACACCCCCTCTGAGTTTAGGTTTCCCTCAGGCTTCTGTTCCCACCCAGACAGGACGGGTTTAAAGCAGCAGCTGATAAGGGGGCTCTGGCTCACTCATGCCAGGGTGAGGGCAGGGTATGGTAGTTATAATTGGAATGCGGCACAACCCTGCAGTGGCAGAGACCGGCGTGATGTTGCAACAGCCTGAGGCATGCTTTGTGTTGTCCCGGGGAAGTTGTCCCTGGATCACAGGACCCTTTCAGTGGCAGTTTGCATGGGCTCCCAGGACGGTGGAGATAGTGACCTGTGCTTGCATACAGGATTCTTTGTGGCTGCAGCAGCAGTGTTAGTGTTTCATGCCCATCTCTGTGGTCTGAACTGATAACCTCAGCTCATGCTTGTCTCTGGAGCTCATTTAGGCAGTGCTCTTACTTCTGTGGATAGACAGGGAAAGAATCCCCTCTCCTCATGCACCCTGAAACAATGGTCTCTTGCCTCTTAGGCAGGTCCAGAGTTTTTCCCAGACTCCCTCCCGGCTAGCTGTGGCGCACTAGCTCCCTTCAGGCTGTGTTCACACAGCCAACCCCAGTACTCTCCCTGGGATCTGACCTCTGAAGCCTGAGCCTCAGCTCCCAGCACCACCCTGCCCTGGCCAGTGAGCAGACAAGCCTCTTGGGCTGGTGAGTGATGGTCGGCACCGATGCTCTGTTGTGGGAATCTCTCTGCTTTGCCCTCTGCACCCCTGTTGCTGTGCTCTCCTCCATGGCTCTGAAGCTTCTCCTCGCCCACACCCCGTCTCCTCCAGTGAAGGGGCTTCTTAGTGTGTGGAAACCTTTTCTCCTTCACAGCTCCCTCCCAGAAGTGCAGGTCCTGTCCCTATTCTTTTGTCTCTGTTTTTTCTTTTTTCTTTTGCCCCACCCAGGTATGTGGGGATTTTCTTGGCTTTTGGGAAGTCTGAGGTCTCCTGTCAGTGTTCAGTAGGTGTTCTGTAGGAGTTGTTCCACATGTAGATGTATTTTTGATGTATTTGTGGGGAGGAAGGTGATCTCCATGTCTTAGTTCTCTGTCATCTTGAAGGTCTACCTACTGTGATGATGGGTTGATATGCGGTTTCTCCTATTCCAAGAGAGAGGAATTAAAGTACTATATGATACTGTAATTCTTTGAAAGTGACAAACAGGCAATGGCGATGGTGGTTCCTGCAGTCACTGTGAGCTGCGGGTGCGTCCGAGAGAAGCAAGGGCATCTCTGGGCGCATGGCTTGCATGGTGGCGGCCCTTTGGATGCAGCCCAGCTGCACAGTGGCCTAGACCTCGGTGTGGCTGAGGGCTCCTTGCAGCATGGAGCTAAACCATTACATTTTGGGGCCTTTTGTTACAGAGCCTTAGATAACTAATACAACATGGAATACTTGAACACACAGGAATATTTCTATAATTCTCTTTGCTATAGAGGGAAATCTGGGAAAAGCTACATTTGCCTTGGAATTCTGTAAGGAGTAAAAAAATGAGATCAATAAAGTGATGATAAAAATATTTAACAAATCTGACTGGCACAGACAGCAACCAACCAGAAATGAGCCTTGTCACTGAGCAGGGTGCTGAAAGCATGCTGTGGTGCCAGGGCCGTGGTGCACTCTAGTTGCTGCCTTGTGGAGGGTTGCATGTGGTTCTGGCGGAAAGGGTGGGGCAACCTACAGGTACTTGTGGGGCTCAGAGAAGGGGTTAAATATCTACTGGGATGAGTACGTCTATGTTTTAATATTCAGCATGCTCATATTAGTGCCTCTCTCCTGGATATCAGTCCTGGGCCAGTTCAAAGAAGCTCATTTCAGATAGTATCATCTGAATCAGAAGGCACAGACCCTGTGGTGGGGGGAGCGGAAGGTGGGAATCCTTTTTTGTTCTTCCCTCTGACTTAACTGAGGAGACACTTACGGGTTCCAAGTTTCCAAAAGGCCAGAATCAGCTGGATTTTCCAGTTGCTTATCAGTAAGTCATCTATTACAAGCCCAAAAGTTTTAGAGAACATACCCTCCCACAGCTGGATGCCCAGGTTTTGCTCTGACGCCCTTTCTCCTGTATTAGTGAATGTAATTCTACAGCGTGCAGGAGCCTGGGCAAGGCCGGCCTTTTAAACGTTCAGCTGCATGCTTGAACTGGGAAAATCACAGCTGCTCCTTGCTTTTGATAATGCCAGGGAAATTGGTAAATAAATAAATAACTAGGACCCAGGGTTCATTTACTAAATAACCCAATATGTGCAAGCAAACCGCATCAGGCACATCAAAGGAAAAGAAAAGCATAATTTAGTAATAACATGGTCTCCTGCAGCCTCCTGCTTAACTCGAGTGTTAAAAGAGGTAAATCAGGGGTTTTGAAGCCCAATTTTATACTTAGTCTTCTTTTTCTTTTTTTGCAGAAAGAGCAGGATCTGGGACTACTTCCTATGTTAGCAGGATCTGGCACAGTTTTCCTTCCTATGAAAGGGGAGACCTTTAAAAATAATTGTTACCAATTACTCTTTATTTACCCTTCAACGGGGGAATCTCCCCTCACGGAAGAAGCGTGCCAGTACTGAACGTGTTTGCAAGTACTTGAGGGACTTCCTATCCCCCGTGTCAGGGATTGATTTTCAGTCTGGATGTGGAAGAAACAGTGCAGAGCCCATGCCCTGACTGAGGAGGCTAGTCTGTAAGGCAAAAGGAAAAATGTAGTGTGCTTGGGGAGCAAGATAAATGCATTGTCTCCTGGGACACCTTCCAAACTGTCTGCCTCTCAGGGACATCCAAACCTTTGGCTGTCCAATATCAGGGAGGAGGCAGCATAGCGATGCCACTAGGAACACCCATGGTCAGCCTTTGGATTTCCTTATTATCAGCCATGGTTGGTGCAGTCCTGTCCCTATCACGCTGGACTGCCCACCGCCCTGCAGCATCTCAGCCTCAGCCCGAGTTCCCCCTCCCTGGCTAGCCTTCCAGGGTACATCACCCTCCAGCTCGGTGGCCTGATCCTTCTCTTGGTCCCCCTCGCTTAAAACTGGCTACACCCCTGGGCATCATTGTATGCACCCGCCTAATGGAGACGCATGGGCTCCACAGTCAGGCTGTCTGGGTTCAAATGTCAACCCTCTTACTTGTGAGCTGTATAATCTCAGGCGGATCACTTGACTTTGCTAAGCTTTGTTTTCCCATGATTAAAATGGAAATTTCTCCAAGCCTCAACTTTTTTCCTTAAGATGAGAATCAGTAATCCCTAATTTGTAGGGTTGTTGGGAGGATTAAATGATATAGCATGTGTAAAATATTTCACATGCTGACCGGCTGCATAAGGGTGCCCTCAATAATTGACACTTTGGCATGTGATTTAATACTCCTCTGTACCACTGATATTTCTTTGACTATTAGATTGTTTTATCCTCTTAACATCCCTCTTAGGTAAGTACCCTTGCACAAGGGGTGTTAAATAACTTGCCCGAGCTCATACATGGATAAAGAGAGGTTTGACTGTAGGTCTGAATCCAGAACCTGCTTCCAGATTCCCTTAAAATGATGAATGATTTATTCTTTTACTCTACATTTTGGCTAGGAGCTGATGAAGTGTTTACGCTTCAAATGGTGTACCCATACAACGGGATAAATTGAGAGAGTTGAGAAGCCAACGCAGGTGTAATTAGGCGGATCATCTGCTGTTGATAGTGACTCGCCCAGATGTCAACAAAACAAGTTCCTAAATAGAGTGGATGTTGGTAGTAAACTTGAAAGCAAGCCATACCTTGGAAGATCAAGCATCACTGCTGATGGAAGGGAGCAATCGCGTAATTAATTCAACACATGGATAAATAGTGATTTACATTTAGGTTTAGAATCTACTTAATACCCATATTGGTTCAGGTGGAAATGTTGAACACATCAACCAATTGGAGAAACCATGCCATAAGTATCATATCCATCAGGGGCTGGAAACCTATCCCCACCCCCTCCCACGTTCTCCTTCCTACCTACGGGCCAAAGGCGATGCTACACTTTCACCTCAGGGAAGTTCCCACTAATTTCCATGTCCTCCACATGCCTTCTTGGTGATTTGGAGAAAAGAAAGTAAACTCATTGATTTTTTCTTAGGATACAACTGAGCGACTGCTCGAGGCTTATGGCGACATCCTTGGCTTGTTCTCACGTGAGGGTAGTAGATTGGGCATCAGGAGGCTCTTCTGGGCAAGTTGCTCTTGACCTCAGTTTTGTGAAAGGAAAAATGAGGAACTCCAGAATTCAAAATCTCTTTCCTTTCTAGATTGTGCTGTGCCACAGAAGGAATGGGCCACCAGCAAAGAATGAAGGAATAATAGAAGTGGAGAGTGCCTAAAGTAGAGCCTTTCTAAACAAATGGGTCAACATTCAGAGTTAATAAAATGTTGCTGCCGGATGAGAAGTTGCCTGGGACTGTTGTCATGTGTGCAAACCAGAAATATATAGATATTACTTAGTCTTATTTTATTTGGCCTAAAGATAGTTTTAAAAATAATTGAATTTCATTTATAAATCAGGAGATTTCATATGAGAGTCTAGATTTTTTTTCTTTTGCTTGAAAAATAGGAAATTCTGGTGACAGTGGACCTGCATTTCCATGGACAATATTTAGTCAGGGCTGAGTGACAGCTAACTCCTTAGAGGCTGGGCTCCCCAGGTCCACCCAGTCCTGGGTAGGACACTTATTTTGTCTCTTGGCTCTCAGAATTAGTTCATTTGTCACTCATCGTGGCAGTCACTTTATTGTTTTTCTTACACTCTATTGTTTTTTCTTATTCTCTATTATTTTATTTATTTTGTTTGTTTGTTTGTTTTTGTTTTTGTTTCTTGCGGTACGCGGGCTTCTCACTGTTATGGCCTCTCCCGTTGTGGAGCACAGGCTCCGGACGCGCAGGCTCAGCGGCCATGTCTCACGGGCCCAGCCACTCCGCGGCACGTGGGATCTTCGCAGACCGGGGCATGAACCTGTGTCCCCTGCATCGGCAGGCGGACTCTCAACCGCTGCGCCACCAGGGAAACCCTTATTCTCTATTATTTTATATTGTTCTTGTACTTGACCCATTTGTATTGCTGCAAGCGTGTTAATATGTGATCTCTGCTTTAGATAAATACCAAATACATATCATTTGTCAGTTTAGAGTTGGCATAGCCAATTGGGACGATCGGACTTGGGAAGACTGAAGCCGTAGATGCAGGGTCCTTGCAGGACACTAATACCGTATTATCTGGTGCTGATGGTGTTTTGTGGAGTGACAGTTTGACCACCTCTGCCATGAAGTTTGCGGGCAATGCTGGTGCTGGCAGCAGCCCTGTCATCAAGGATTAGAGACCAGCTGTGCTGCAGTGGAGGGTTCACACTCCCCCTGTGCTATAAAGCACTTTGTACCCCGTGCTGCTCACGCTAATGGATGGCTTGTTAGAAACGTAACCACTATGGCCCCCGTGTCCTGCCATGAGTGTGGAAGGCCTCAAACTCTGTCGCTAGGTCAGGAACTAGTGTCCTATTGTGATTAAAAACATCCTCTCAGGGCTTGGGTGGACAGGCATTTGAATCCTAGCTTTGTCATTTAAGGGCTGTGTGATTTGGGGCTTGTTAATTAACCTCTCTGAATGTCAGTTTCACTCTTCAGAAAATAAGGACTAATGTAAATACCTACTCTGTAGTATTATTTTGATGATAATTAAATAAGATGATAAAAAATCACTCAATATAATATCTGGATGTATAGTAAATACTTAATTGGTGGTAATTTTATTTTAAATATGATTAGGAGTAAATGGAAAACATTTGTGGGTCCCTTTACTAGCACCATCAGAGGAACCATTAAACCACATTTCTTTGATTCCAAGTCACCCTTGATTGTAACATCATCAAATTCATAACTTTTGGGGAGAAAAAGAAGCACTAACACATTGAACCACTTGCAAGGCACATCTTGATTTCAGGTGCGAAACTATGAAAAAAATTCTATCTTAGAATCACATAAATGTGATTTATTAAGTCTGAGATGTACCTGACCAAAAAGACTTTGCTTTATTATTCTCCCAGAATAATATCCAAAGGAACTGAGCCCAACTGAAAACTTTGTCCTTGTCGTTTCTCTCACAAAGCAATGTCCATTCTGTTTCACACACTATGCTGTAGCAGAAAGAACACCAGGCTCTTCCTATTTATGGACACTTTCTTTTGATGAGCCTCAGTTGTTCCATCCATAAAATGGGTTATGACTCACATCACAGGGTTGTTGTGAGAATTAAATAAGACAACATAGATAAGTCACCCAGCCTAATTCCTTACCCAGAAAAGGAGTCTATACATTCTTGTCTGCTCCTTCCTGCTTTCACACAGCTGTGTGCTAACATGGATTAGAACTAAGTGAGTTCTGCATGAAGGAAGTGGCATGAGATGACATGGAACATTTCTGAATTAAAAAAAACGAAATTAGATCACTGAGAATTCTCAGCCTGTGTATTTAGCCAGCAGTCATTGTGTAATAAACACCATTGTGAGAAGCTGGCAACAAAGCCCCTAAATTAATTTTACTGCCTGCTGGGAGGTAGCCTAGAGAATATGTTTCTAGCTGGGATCAGCAGAAGAGGAGCTCCTCTGATGAACTGGTGTGCGTAGAGGCTCTGAGAGGCCAAAGCTAGCATGAGAAATGGCACTCTTGCTCTTCCAAAGAGCTGGGCTTTTCATTCGTTTGTTCAACTGTTATTTTTTAAAGCGTCACCTTTGCATGAGGTACTGTGCTAGGCTGGGGACAGATTGATGGATAACAGAGCATGTGGCCCTTGCCCTGTGGAGCTTAGAGTCAAAACGGGGAGACGGGCAATGGATAGGAAGACAAATCAACATAGAATTGTAAGCTGGGATAGTGTTATGAAGGGAAGGAGCAGGCTGCAGGGAATAATAGGAGAGCGTGTGGGACGATCAAGGAAAGCCTCTCAGTGGGGCTGACATCTAAGCTGGAAGAAATGCAATGTGAAGCACAAAGAGAAGAGTGTTCTTGGCCGAGGGAACAGCATATGGGAAGTCTGTGAGTTGAGAAAGAGCTTGGCATGCTTTAGACCTGAAAAAAGTCCATTGGGCAGGAACACAGTGACCAAGGGGCCAATCTGTTCTCAAACAACCGATTTTCTTATTACTCCAGTAATATGTTGAGCTGAACCTAAAAGGATAATTATAATCTGAACAAAATACTTCAACTTCCAGGGAGAACATGCAGGAAATGGGACATGCAAGGAAGATGCAAGGGGGATTGGTCACCTTTTCTTCTCATGGCACGGCATATCAGTTAACATGTCCTAAACATGTCACCTACACTGTGATTCAAGCACACTTTGCTCTCCAGAAGTGAGGTCCCCAGAGTGGAGCAGAGGTGCACAGGGTTCGGTTTCTCCTGCTGATACTTACTTCATCCCAGCTGCATAGAGTCAATTGGCTGCTGGAACTGGATCAGACCATCCCGGAAGCAGTGAGTTAAGAGCCGGCAGAGAATAAGTTTTTCTCCCACTAGAGAGTATTTGAAAGTGGTTTCTTTCTCTTTTCCTCTTAGTGCAGTGCATTTCTTAATAGGTGCTGTGTTCTGAATGTTTGTGTCCCTCCAAATTCATATATGAAATCTTAATGCCTCATGTGATGGTTTTAGGAAGTGGGGCCTTTAGAAGCTGCTTAGGTCATGAAGGTGGAGCCTTCATAAATGGGATTAGGGCTCTCATAAAAGAGACCCCCGGAGAGCTTGCTGGCCCCTTCCACCCTGAGAGGACACAGCGAGAAGGTGCTGGCTATGAGCCAGGAAAAGGGCCCTCACTACAATGTCACTATGCTGTCACCTTGATCTTGGACTTTGCAGCCTCTAGAACTGTGAGAAATAAATTTCTGCTTTTCGTAAGCTACCCAGTGTGTGGTATTTTTTTTTTATAGCATCCTGAATGGACTAAGGCAATAAATATTGGATTAAAAAAAGGTCTATTAAAAAAATAAGTTTGGGAAGTCTTGGAGCATGGGTGGTAAACAATATTGAAAATTACCTTATTTCAAGACTTCCCAGAGCCTTTCATTGTCTTAGATTTCCCCCAATAGTGTATTGAATGTTTATATTTCTGTTGGGGTAAAAATCAAGTAGAAGGAAAGTTTAAAAAATGACATTTAAAATTCCTTTAAAATAAGATATTGAGAAAAGACCCAATTTATTCTAATATATGCCAGATTTGAGATCAATAGCAATTAGACAATTAGAAGTGCAAAGTAGATATATGTCACAATATAAGGATTAATGGAATGGAATTTAAGCTGGGACATTAAAGACAATAGTATTTATACAAGTTTTGAATTAATTCCTTTTGGAAATAAGCTACATAAACCATGATCAGCAAGATCTATCCCAGAGAGTATGTGGGTGCCAAGGAGCCTCTCATCTACCTCGAATCATGGATACATTTGTGAGAATGGGTCACTTGGAGGAGAGTCTACAAACAAATGCCCTCCGTGAAAATTGTCTGAGCTGGACAGGAAGGGAGATGGAATTATTAAGATAGAGGGTGGAGTTGAGCCTCGCCATATGGTCAGTGCCACAGCCCGGCAAGCCTGTCAGGGTTGGAATGCAGGCCTGAAGGGAATTGTCCTGAAAGAACCACGTACATTCCGCCACGAGGAAATGAGGACAGAGGGCTGTGGGCAAGAATCTGCTCAGTGACTGACACTTGCACTGATCGGAGCCAACACTGGATGTTGAATCATGTCTACACAAAGTTGATTAGGATGGATGGGAGCCTTCTAATGCCCTAAAAACATTCAGTGAGGGCAAATCATACTCATCCAAAGTGCCATATACAGGATTGGCTTCTGTTTCGCAATGCACGTGACTAAATTTACTCAACTGATTAGAGGCATATGAATGGATCTACAAAGAAAGTCCTCTTTCTCTAATCACTCCCTGTCCCTAAAGATCTCCCTATAGCTACCATTTCTCCATTAAAAAATAATATCAGTTATACTAAAACTTCAAGCTTTCTGGACTAGATGTAAGACAATATTAACTTCAAATGACTTTGCCTATGCACACCCTGTGCCTTGTTGCTATGAATACATTAGAATTGCTAACAGAATTGGTGAAGAAACATTGTTTGCCATCTGCTTCCATCCCATCAGCAGGGGTTGAGCGTGGGGTTATTACAAGAGACTTGGTAGTTGATCATCCCTCCATTCTCTATCATGCTGATGGAAATGAAGCCAGATATCTGGAAAACATAACTGCATTTTCCAAATGAAGCCTCTTTCTTGGAGTAATGGACGCATATTGGTTTCTATGCCATCCATTCAGACTAACAAAAGAAGCAGGAAAAATATTCCAGCTCTTTCAAGGTTTGCTTTGCCCCCTATTCCCCACCGGCCCACCCACTGTGCTAGACACGCCCTTTCATGACAAATTACAAACCCCCAGATTCTCAAGCTAACCTAATGGGTTTAGCCTCATTGGTGCATTAGTTCTTCTCTCTGACACATACTCACACATAATCACACACATACATTATAATCTTTCAATGTTCTGATGGAAGGATTACTTGAAATATTTGCACAAAAGAATAATTATCACAGTTATGGTTACGTTATAGTATATACAAACGACCTTAATGTCACATAAAAATATGTATCCCCAGGAAGACTCTTGTTTCAAGTCCTAATAGCAAAATTGATATTATGAAACAAGGTACTTTATGACATAATAATGGGTTAATTTACTCACAACACCCTATAACAGTTGCTAAAATTAAATCATCCTTTCACTAGTGACAATGGTTTAAAACATCTTGCCTAAATATATTTTGTTATATTAGAATGTGTGATGTCTGGCATCGTTTTCTAGAGTCTTGAATTGCTTTCTTTCAAATATAGGTAGCTATGAAAATTCTTTTTGTAATAAAATCTAGCTCTTCTCCTTGCACTTAGAATTTTGACGTATGTGGTCTTTAGGGGTGGAGCATGTTACTATATTCCAGTTTTCTTCTGTGGTGTTGAAAATGTCTTCTTAGAAGGAGACCCAAGGAAGGGAATAGTTTGTTTTGGTATGAAGTAAAGAAAACAAAATGGCCTTGGCTGACGCTGTAAACTCTCTGGATTTAGAATATAATCTGGGACATTAAATTGTGTTCTGGTGTTTGGATGGGTTGCCAGATCCCACTTGGATGGGGAAAATGTGTCTCCTCTGTATTACTTGTCTATACATTTTCCTTCAGGTCAAGAAGCTGTCTCTCACTTTCTTTTTTTATAAAGTCCTTCTGGATCTTTGTTGCTCTGGCTTTAGTAGGCTTTACCGAATTTGCCCAACACTAATGCTACTATTCAATTCTATACTTGTGTCTGAATAGAAATATTAAAAACTTGGCAGCATAAAACAGGTTCAGGCAAGTGGATCACTTAATCAGTACATAGCCACATGTAAGAATCTGGGATTCCCATTTGAGTCTACACAATTTCCTGACCCTAAAAGAAAAAAAAACACCCCAACTTATTCTGAGACTGGGACCTGATCTCATATCACTGAACCCATAATTTTTCTACATGATGGTGGGCCTAGTAATTGCAGACTACAATTATACAGCTGATATACAACTGATATAAAGCACCAGCTGTATATCCAGTCCTCGGTGATGTGAGGAGTTCCTAAAGGCGTTCAAAACTTGGTCTTTGTTTGGGGATTCACAGTAAAGTCAGGAGGCAAGACTCGCTTACGTTAAACAACAAAGGGATGGCCATTGAGGTGCGGTGCCAAGCATCTGATGCGGTGACCTTAGTTCTCCAAGTGTGAAATGTGGGCCCGCAGCAGCAGCATCACCTGGGAGTTTGCTACGAATGCAATCTGCATTTTAACAAGATCTCCATGGTAAAGTTTAAGAAATTCCCAGGTAAACAGTGAGCACCAGGAAAAGCTAGCTCTGAGTGAGGTTGGTGTAGACTGGAGTTGTGGGGAAAGACTTTATGGAGAACAACAGAGGTTCTTGGACAGGGTTTAGGATCTAGGTAATGGGGACCAGTATTAAGTTGTCACCTGCACAAAAGCCACTCCCTGGGGGGTTGTTGTTTAAAATGCCAGTTCCTGAAATTCTCTCCTCACCCCTTCCTGAATAAGAGTCTTGAGGGTGGGCCCTAGGGAAATGTATTTTTAACAAGCCCCACAGGAAGTTTCTAAACTAAGTTCTGGAAATATAGAAACAAGTGAAAGAGAGTGCGTTCAAGGCATGTTGAGGCCACGCCATTTCTGTTGTCTGTGTTTCTTCCAAAGACTCTTGCCTGCTTCATGTCTCACCAGTTTCCCTTCTAGTTTATCCTCCTTACTGTTGCTGGAGTGAACTATGTAAAAACAAGTCAGAACATGGTCTTGCCTATTGCAAAGCTCTGCTCTTGCCTAAAGCTTGATTCTTGCTTAGTGCGGCAAGGCAGCCCGGCCAGTGCCTCTCCTTCCCCTTCAGCTCCCAGCTCTTCACCACTGTGTCCAGGCAAACCGCCCTTCTCACCCACCCAGAACGCTGCGCACTTTCATGCCTGAGCAATTCCCTTGTGATGCCCTTCTATTCCTTCTCTGTCTGGAAAACTCCTTGTTCCTCACCCTCTATAGTCCTTCTGGCAGAAATAACAATAAGTTGTCTTTTTGCTGAGCTGTTTGCTGTCCACGTTCTAAAGCTGGCAACTGGATTCAGTTGAAGAAAGTGGTGCTTCTCTTTGGGGGAAGGGGACAATTGAATAGGCTTTCAATTATGCAAAGGCCTGGCATATTTTGGAGGGAGACTTGGGGCCATGAACTTAGCTCTTGTTTATAATAAAGCATGAGTGTCTTCTTAGAGACGCGAGATTGTTGTCATGTTACCTTTTTGTCTGTGCATTTGCTTGTTTTCTCTATGCAGCAGGGAAAGCCAATAAAATGGGCCTGGGTGAGGAGATGGGAGAGGGGGAACGTTCTGACCTCCCAGTAACATTGTGGCAGAGCCAGAGATGGAAACAGAAGGGCAGCTGGGATGCCCTGGGAGGGCATGGGCCGGTGTCCCTTGATAATCTGATAGCCACTTTTCACTCGGTCATTTCCAAGTTGTTATCCTCAGGTCTTAGGTGAAGTTGGTCTGCTGTTGCTGGCCCCCTTGGTCTTAAGTGAGCACCATGTGGAGATAAAAAGGACCCATATTTTATCTCATTGTAGTTTTTTTTTTTTTCTTTGCGGTATGCGGGCCTCTCACTGTGGTGGCCTCTCCTGTTGTGGAGCACAGGCTCCGGACGCGCAGGCTCAGCAGCCATGGCTCACGGGCCCAGCCGCTCCGTGGCATGTGGGATCTTCCCAGACCGGGACACGAACCCATGTCCCCTGCATCGGCAGGCAGACTCTCAACCACTGCGCCACCAGGGAAGCCCAGGACCCGTATTTTAAAGCTACAGCAATGTGGAGAGAGAGAGGAGTCAGCAGACTTAATTGAGGAAAAACTCTGAGCCTTAGTCTGGAGACAGAAAACTCATGGAGTCACAGAGCAGGTACACATTTGTCATGAGTCTTCAAAATCATTCATTCACTCATTTGTTCGTTCGTTCAGTAAGCATTTGCTGAGCTCCTACTGTGTCCATGGAGAAAAGGACACAATTCTTCCGGTAGTTGTCAAACTTGGGACTTGATGCTTAGCAAATCTTTTACTCATCTGAGTGGCTTGAATTTTTAATCTCCTATAATAGTTAAAAAGTATCATTATTCTCATGAAACTGCCTATTCCCTTGATCCTTGCTTTGTCCTTCGCTGAAATATGAAGAAAAATTTCTTCTGATTTCCGCCCTTCTGTTCCAGGGTTTTTCTATGTTTTTTCCCATCTTTATTTCTTCCTTCTTAAGGCAAAAGTGGCTTCGGCCTTTGGAGTTAATATAGCTACAATCAACAAGAGAGGACAAACAGCTCAACCAAGAGTGGGTTAAAGCATGAGTGAGCATTTCTCATCTGAGGGAACCTCTCTGGCCCCTCCATACATGAGGTGACCACAGCTGGCACGCCCACTTTGCCAGAGTCCAACTCTCAGCTCTTTGGAGACTTTGCTCGCATCCTCTGTGGCCTCTGCATTTTCAATATCTCCCACTCCATTGGTTCCTCCTCAAATTTGTACCTCCCCCTAATCAGCAGATTTCTATTCTGCTTCCCCAAATGCTATCAAACTTTCGCTTTGTTACTGCTACCACAGTTCTTTTTTTTTTTTTTTTAAGATGTTGGGGGTAGGAGTTTATTAACTAATTTATTTATTTTTGCTGTGTTGGGTCTTCGTTTCTGTGCGAGGGCTTTCTCCAGTTGCGGCGAGCGGGGGCCACTCTTCAGCGCGGTGCGCGGGCCTCTCACTATCGCGGCCTCTCTTGCTGCGGAGCACAGGCTCCAGACTTGCAGGCTCAGTTAATTGTGGCTCACGGGCCCAGTTACTCCGCGGCATGTGGGATCCTCCCAGGCCAGGGCTCGAACCCGTGTCCCCTGCATTAGCAGGCAGATACCACTGCGCCACCAGGGAAGCCCCGCTACCACAGTTCTTGAAAACCCGAACACATTGCCTATTTCCTCATGGTCTCTACAATCCCCATCCTCCTGCAACCAAGCTTCTATCCCTATCAGTCCCAGAATCTTCTCTGTCTAAGGTCACTAATGACCCTCTCACTTCCAAATCCAAAATCCTTTTAAAATACCCATTCTACTTAATACTTAAAGTTGATCTCAAAACTTTCATAAATGTAGGTCACTGGGTCAAAACCTTCTTGAATTTTTCTCCTCTTAGTGTACTTCCTGCCTCTCTGTTATTTTTCTCAGTCTCTTTCAGCCCCTCCCTCTGCCCACCTTTCCCACTGCTGTGCCTCAAGATGCAGCCTTGGCCCTCTGCTTTTATCTCTCTTTAGCTCTCCGTTGAATACTTTCTCTGAGCAAGTTTATTCCTCCTCTAGGCTTGGTTTACCACCCATATGCATTTGGTTCTCAAAAGTCCAGCTTTCCAGCTCTTGATACGTCTAGGTCATATTTCTAGCTGCAATGAAAATAGTTGTAAATAGCAATAATAAAAAGAACTGCAACTTAAAGCTGTTGGGATAAACTGAGATAATGACTGTAGAAAGCTGAGCACAGTGCTGGCATATTGTGAGCCCTCTATAATTGTGAGCTGTTTTATCCTTCACAAAAGCAAGAGGATAACAAAAGTCATCATCACCCGTGGTGGCTACCAAAGAAAGGCACAATACATACGGCAATAGCAGGTAAATTAAAACTCTAAGTCAGCTATGGGCTTCAAAGCCAACTGTCATGGTCCACTGAAATGGTCTTTTAGTGATGTGAAAATTAATTCTATTTCCTGGATATATCTAGATTTCTGCCTCTGGGCACCAATAGAATGGTACTTCTCAGTCTGATGGTGTTGGTGGGGCTCTGTGACCAGCTGTGGCCAATGAGTTGTGAGCAGATGTGATGTGTGTCATTTCCAGAGCTAACTTTTAATTGCTGGTGCAAGGCTCTCCAGAGCACTCTTTTCTCTCTGCCAGAAATGTTCCAGATGACGGCTGCTCTATCAGCCAGGCTTTTTGGCTCTTATGGACAAAATGGCATGTAGGTTCACGGCCTTTCCTTTATGAGGTGAATTCTGACTGATTACTAGATTTGGTATACATGAAGTAACCTGAGTGCCTCCCCAGGGCTTGGAGGGGCAGTTCATTGCTGCACTGTGTGGCCTGGCTGCTAGGGACCCTGCAGAGCATCCTCTGTGCCAGTGTAATCCAGCTGGTCAGACTGCCCCAAGTTCAGCAAGCGTGCCTTGTTATCGGTGTGACTGAGTTGGCTGTTGCTTTCAGTTTTTATTCTAGCTTTATTCTAGGTGTTAATGATCAATTATTATTAACTTGGTTTCTTCATATCGTTTTAATTAGCTGTGGCTTATTTAAGATGCATATTTATTTAAGCAGTGTTTTTGGCTTTTAACTTTCTAAAAACTTGACTTTAAGGCATAGTGGTGTTATTATTCAAATGTAAATAACCTGTATATTTTTCTTAAAGATTTATTCATTCTCCATCAGAAATTTGCTTGCATCATAACACTTTATGGGTGATATGCTCCTGTGATTTCATGATGATTTTGAAAGACAAGTATTCCTATTTTTCAGAAATGTCTACAGAGACAGAGGCAGGATGAACATTTTACGTGTAAGATGTTATTTTTCTCTATGGGATAAAAAATGAGCAATGATGCTGTTAGCAATGTTTCTTAACTTTAAAATTTGGATCCTCTGTAATTGTTCTTTATTACTAAGTTCTGGAACTGTGGGAGGGGTTGGAGGTATGTGTCACAGGATGACTGGCCCTGAGATGGGGGCTGGAATAAAAACATTTGAAAGTCACTGACAGATGCCTCCTTAGTAGCCTGGTGAAGGGCTCAGTGTCTGGTGTAATCTTGTTTAAAACATCTTCAGGTTTTAAGGATATGAATGGGGGGCAAAAGGAGAAGGATTAGATTTATTTTACGTGGCCCCAGAGAAAGGTTGCACACTTAAGTGATAACCACAGCCAGTGGGCAGGTAGTGTACGTGATTGGATCATGGACTGGAAGACAAGAGGGGGTCCTGGGGATTGTGTTCAGTGTGAGATCCATTGCAAAGCATTAAAAACCAATAGAACAAACAAATGAACCAAAACACAGCAAAGCAAGCCTGCAGGCTGAATTCAGTTCGTGGATGGAGAGTTAGCACTCTGATCCAGAAGTTCCAGACATAAGTCCATAAAGAGAGAGAACGTTGTAGAAATGCTGGCTTTGGTTCAACGTTAGACTCAGTTTCTAGTAGTAACTGCATGAAGTTGAAAAGTGGATACATGTAATCTTATCGGAAATAGAGACCAAGATCTACTAATCCTTAATCCTAAGTCTCTAGAAACTACATTTTTTATTTTTCCTTGAAAGGATAAATTTTGATATAGTAACTTAGCTTTTTTAAAAATAATTTCTGCTGTCCTTGCTCATTCTCCCTTTTGGTAGCTCAGCCTGCAGCATTTGATGCTTCTGGGGAGGCAGGACATACTTTGATATACTTATTTGGAATTTTCAGAAAACCTAACGCTTGACTTTTGTTTTTCTCTACTTTTGATTTCTCTTGGGTTATTAGTAGTGATCCTGCAATTCCATCTGGGATAGGAGAAATTGAGGATGAAATACATCTGGGATAGGAGACTTCATCTGGGATAGGAGACTTGAGGATGAAATACATCTGGGATAGGAGACTTCAGTTTAAAGCAGCTGTAGATTATATTTACCATAAACACCTTAACACTTGCAGTTTGAAGGGAAAAAATAAGCAAAGTTGGAGATGAATAATTCTGCCTTTTCTTTGTCATCCTCTCAACATTGTATCACATATTCCAAGCAATGGGTCTGTCCATTACTTTATATTTTTTGCTCCCATAAAAGTTTAACGATATATCTGTTGTCTTTGGCATGTTCCTCAAGCCTCAGCTAGTTCCGGACCAAACAAACACTAATGGTTCTGATTTGTGCTGCCCCTTCATAATTTGATGACTTACACATTTTAATCAAGGTCTTTTAGAATCCAACTTTGTTGGAGAAATCCCTTTGGGGCCACACCTACTTCTTTGATTGCCTTGTCTCTCCTGTGTCCCTCTTTGACCGTATTATAGTCTCCCATTCAAAGCATCGAAGTTCATGGTGACATATCCACCATTCACCCCTCCCAAACACTTTGAAATTTGCTCACCTAAAATCAAGTATACGTTTATGATTATGCATTTAGTTCTTCTTTTATAATTCAGACTTACTGTTAACACAGCACTTTCTTTCAGTGTTATCACTTCCATACCACCGACGAGTTCTCTGGAATGAGCTCCATGCTCAGCAGGAAGCAGTGTGGTATGGTGGAAATAGCATGACTCTGCCTCTCATGAGCTGTATGACCTTAAGCAAGCTGGTTAACCTTTCTAAGCCTCAGTGCTCTTTCTGATCTGTAAAATGAGGAAGGTGTCTGCTTTTGGGGGTTATTGTGGCAATTAAATGAGAAATGCTTTTAGCAGAGTGCCTGTTATGATATAGGAGTTCTGTAAAAGGCAGCCAATATCTTCTCTTAAGACATAAAACTTTCAGAAGAGTGAATCAAGAATTTATCAGATGCTTTACTTTTAGCAGAAGGAGGATAAAATTCTACCATCTGATGATGAAGAGAACGATGATGATGATGACTCTGGGTACCATTGACTGGAACACTCACTACATGCCATTATTTACCTCTACTAGCAGCCCTAAAAAGTAAGTACTGTTATCATTCTCATCTTACAGTGAAGGAAACTGAGGTCTAAAGAGGTTAAGCAACATGTTTAAAGTGGCAGAGTCCAGATCCAGACCAATATGTTCCTGACTTTGAAATGTGTGCTCTAGATGCTTGATAACCCCTACCAATAAATTGTCTATACTAGGTTGCCCATGGCTCTTGGCAAGCCCGTCCACATGCTCCATCTGGAAGGCCTGTGTTACACCCATGGTGACCCTGCTTCCATGCTTCCTTCCATTAGCCTGACCCACTTTTCTCTGCAGTGTCTTCATTCTCTGCTCTTAGCACCTGCACACAACTGGATGCCTCTGAATTCTCAACATGTGCCATTTCTCTAAAACTTTATATTTTCCTGTGTGGTTATCATTCTGTTGTGTTGTATTGTGTTGTTGTGTTATATTTTCCTATGTGGTTATCATTCTGTTGTGCTGTGTCTCCACTTTCCCACTTTGCACTTATCTCAATGACATCTCAGTCCAATAGCACAACTTTCCAGTCCCCTCCAGGGATTAATGCAGCTTCAGTTTAGTAATTAAGTTTTAGTCATGCTGATTTCTAATCTTCAGGCTTTGATTTGATCCAAAGCTCTCTTCTCTTAGGACAGAGAAGAGTTTCCAGCTTGAATCCAGAGAAGAGTAGGGGTTGTTTTCCCTTTGCTCTTCCTTTGCTCTTTCTGTGCTGTGGCCTTTGGAGTGGGGCTAGGAAGGAAGAAGAGGGGAGCAGCCTACCATTTTTTCTGACTGCCTTTGGGGTTCCTCTTTCCTATCTATGGGTCATCATCAAAGCTTAGGTCATAGTAATAGATTGTGATGGTTAATTTTATGTGACAACTTGGCTAGACGATGGTTAGCAGTTGTTTGATCAAGCAATAGTCTAGATGTTTCTGTAAAGGTATTTTTAAGATGTGATTAACATTTACAATCAGTTGACTTTAAGGAAAACAGATTGCTCTCCATAATGTGGGTGGAGCTCATCCAATCAGTTGAAGGTCTTAAGAGAAAAGATTGAGGTTCCCCAGAGAAGAAATTCTACTTTCAACCTGCATCATAGGAATTCTACCCGAGTTTCCAGCCATCAGGACTGCAACATCAACTCTTACTTGAATCTCTCTCTCTCTCTCTCTCTCTCTCTCTGTGTCTCAAGACTCCACTGGGATGTTTCAAGAAAATATTAGAGCTTCTATCTGTAGATTTTTTTAAATCCAAAGAAATAAAAAAAAATTCCACTCATGAATGTTTAATATGCAGATTGACACCAGCACCTTTCCTGGATCCACATATCAGAGGGTCACATTATATACGAGGCCTGAGTTTCATGGGCAAGAAGGGGCATTCCACAAAACAAAGAACTTGCTGGTGGTGTCTTCCCACTGTCATCGGTTTTTAGGGTATTCAGGCACCTTGCAATTGCCTAAAAATACACTTATGTTTAAATGTATTTATGGAAAATATTATCTAGGTTTAGCTAAATCAACTCTGATACAATGAATGGTTTCAGATGCTCTTTACAAAGAATCCACGTACGGGTTGAAGTGAATGCTAATAATGCCAGCACACACAGCAAAGAGTTTTCATGCCCCCAGTGTAAGTGCTTCTTCATCTCTATTTCAGTGTAAAGACTGAAAATCGGACACATTCCAATCAGATATGACAAAATGGTCACCAAAAGTGTTTCTAATTCTCAAAGAGACTATTAGAAATATGGATTTATAGTCACAGCTTAGCTTTAGTTTGCATTATTATGTAGTTGCTTTCTATATATTCTAAGATAAATAGTTGAAACATAAATATGTCCTGATCCAATTCTGTTGCTTACTTCCTTTATTCTCTGATATTACCTAAATATATGGAAGGAGGGAAGGATTCCAAGATAATTTCAGAGTTTTAATCTGGGTGAATGGATAAGGTGTGATGTGGAAAGTTGAGAACTAAAGGGTGGATGATGTGTTTTGAACAAGTTAAATCTGAGGCAAAAACATTTAATAAAAACCTGAATAGTTTATACACACACACACACATACACACACACACACACACACAATAATACACATAGAGAAAGATATGTAAAGAAAGAGTTCCATTTTGAAGAACCTGAAAAAATTTGTAAATTCAAATTTTTATAAATGGAAGTGTATTAACACAGGATGCCAAAGCAGTGTATTATGTTTTTTTAAAAATACAGGTATTAACTGAGTACATTTATAGATAATAACACATTTTGAGGAGAAATAGTCAGTTTTAAAGTGGTGGTGCATAAAAAGCTACAGATACCATGCTGTTTTAATTGTCTATTTTGCAAATAAAACATATCATTCTTTTCAAAATGTTATGTGATGCTGTTTATAAATTTCACAAATCTGATATGTTTCAAGTGCTTCCTCACTATAGGTATGTAGACTGATTAGAGCATAAGGTGATAACACCGCTGTCAGCTCAGCATGGGTAGAAACCAGAGGACACTCAAGCAAATCAGTGTATCTCAGCTAAACTCCATGCATTTTATGACCCTGTCAAGCAACCCTCCAAGGCTAAAATTAAGCCTTTTTTTTTCCTTTGGCCTCTCCACGCTCCCACCCCTCCCTTGCCAAGACTCCTCTCCTTACCATGCATACATCTACTGACGAAGTGCTGAACACCATGCAAACAAAAATGAGTTTAATCCATCTGAGTTGAGGGCTTTTGGGCCCATGAGAGTTAACTAGTCTGAGTTCATCTTACTCATCTGCTTGGTCAAAATTCTGCAAATGTCATATAGAAGCAGTGAGAGACCAGTGTCCCATGTAGCTTATGTATATACCCTGAATGCATTAATTGGGCAGATCTACTTCTTTTTTTTTTTTTTTTTTAACATCTTTATTGGGGTATAATTACTTTACAATGGTGTGTTAGTTTCTGCTTTATAACAAAGTGAATCAGTTATACATATACATATGTTCCCATATCTCTTCCCTCTTGCGTCTCCCTCCCTCCCACCCTCCCTATCCCACCCCTCCAGGCGGTCACAGAGCACCGAGCCAATATCCCCGTGCCATGCGGCTGCTTCCCTCTAGTTATCTACCTTACTACGTTTGTTAGTGTGTATATGTCCATGACTCTCTCTCGCCCCGTCACAGCTCACCCTTCCCCCTCCCCATAACCTCAAGTCCGTTCTCTAGGAGGTCTGCGTCTTTATTCCTGCCTTACCCCTAGGTTCTTCATGACATTTTTTTTTTCTTAAATTCCATATATATGTGTTAGCATACTGTATTTGTCTTTTTCGTTCTGACTTACTTCACTGTGTATGACAGACTCTAGGTCTATCCACCTCATTACAAATAGCTCAATTTCGTTTCTTTTTATGGCTGAGTAATATTCCATTGTATATATGTGCCACATCTTCTTTATCCATTCATCTGATGATGGGCACTTAGGTTGTTTCCATCTCCGGGCTATTGTAAATAGAGCTGCGATGAACATTTTGGTACATGACTCTTTTTGAATTTCGGTTTTCTCAGGGTATATGCCCAGTAGTGGGATTGCTGGGTCATATGGTAGTTCTATTTGTAGTTTTTTAAGGAACCTCCATACTGTTCTCCATAGTGGCTGAACCAATTCACATTCCCACCAGCAGTGCAAGAGGGTTCCCTTTTCTCCACACCCTCTCCAGCATTTATTGTTTCTAGATTTATTGATGATGGCCATTCTGACTGGTGTGAGATGATATCTCATTGTAGTTTTGATTTGCATTTCTCTAATGATTAATGATGTTGAGCATTCTTTCATGTGTTTGTTGGCAGTCTGTATATCTTCTTTGGAGAAATGTCTATTTAGGTCTTCTGCCCATTTTTGGATTGGGTTGTTTGTTTTTTTGTTGTTGAGCTGCATGAGCTGCTTGTAAATTTTGGAGATTAATCCTTTGTCAGTTGCTTCATTTGCAAATATTTTCTCCCATTCTGAGGGTTGTCTTTTGGTCTTGTTTATGGTTTCCTTTGCTGTGCAAAAGCTTTGAAGTTTCATTAGGTCCCATTTGTTTATTTTTGTTTTTATTTCCATTACTCTAGGGGGTGGGTCAGAAAGAATCTTGCTGTTATTTATGTCATAGAGTGTTCTGCCTATGTTTTCCTCTAATAGTTTGATAGTTTCTGGCCTTATATTTAGGTCTTTAATCCATTTTGAGCTTATTTTTGTGTATGGTGTTAGGGAGTGTTCTAATTTCATTCTTTTACATGTACCTGTCCAGTTTTCCCAGCACCATTTATTGAAGAGGCTGTCCTTTTTCCACTGTACATTCCTGCCACCTTTATCAAAGATAAGGTGTCCATATGTGCATGGGTTTATCTCTGGGCTTTCTATCCTGTTCCATTGATCTATCTTTCTGTTTTTGTGCCAGTACCATACTGTCTTGATAACTGTAGCTTTGTAGTATAGTCTGAAGTCAGGGAGCCTGATTCCTCCAGTTCCTTTTTTTGTTCTCAAGATTGCTTTGGCTATTCGGGGTCTTTTGTGTTTCCATACAAATTGCGAAATTTTTTGTTCTAGTTCTGTGAAAAATGCCAGTGGTAGTTTGATAGGGATTGCATTGAATCTATAGATTGCTTTGGGTAGTAGAGTCATTTTCACAATGTTGATTCTTCCAATCCAAGAACATGGTATATGTCTCCATCTATTTGTATCATCTTTAATTTCTTTCATCAGTGTCTTATAGTTTTCTGCATACAGGTCTTTTGTCTCCTTAGGTAGGTTTATTCCTAGATATTTTATTCTTTTTGTTGCAATGGTAAATGGGAGTGTTTTCTTGATTTCACTTTCAGATTTTTCATCATTAGTATATAGGAATGCCAAAGATTTCTGTGCATTAATTTTGTATCCTGCTACTTTACCAAATTCATTGATTAGCTCTAGTAGTTTTCTGGTAGCATCTTTAGGATTCTCTATGTATAGGATCATGTCATCTGCAAACAGTGACAGCTTTACTACTTCTTTTCCGATTTGTATTCCTTTTATTTCCTTCTCTTCTCTGATTGCTGTGGCTAAAACTTCCAAAACTATGTTGAATAAGAGTGGTGAGAGTGGGCACCCTTGTCTTGTTCCTGATCTTAGTGGAAATGCTTTCAGTTTTTCACCATTGAGGATGATGTTTGCTGTGGGCTTGTCGTATATGGCCTTTATTATGTTGAGGAAAGTTCCCTCTATGCCTACTTTCTGCAGGGTTTTTATCATAAATGGGTGTTGAATTTTGTCAAAAGCTTTCTCTGCATCTATTAAAAAAAAAAAAAAAGAAAAAAGAAAACATCCTAAATCACACAGTACCATGAGGCAAAATATCTGATTACAAAGTCTAAAACTGCTTTGTGTATGTAATTTTTGAAAAGAAAAAAAAATTACAAGCCAGCAGCAATGAAGTGTTTAGTGCAAGATTTCAGTTTTCAACCTTGCAGCTATTACATTTCAATCTCAGCAGCAGGAAGATTCTGCTGATCTTAAACTAACGAATGTCAAGAAGGAAATGGCTTTCTTTCTTCTTTTAGCAGGTGGTTATTGTTTTAAAAGTGAAGAGCCTTAAACCTGGCTGAAATCCAGGGCATGTCACATAATCCTGATCTGGAGATATGCAGTGAGAATCCCCAGCCCCCAAATATTTGATTAGAGCATATGTAAATCGTCTTGTGTTCTTGGCATCAGCTGAATCAGGAATGACAACAGGGATTATGATGTTCTTGTACAATCAAAGGTTTTTATTACTATTCTTTTTCCCCAAAGGAAGTAAAACTTGTTTAGTCGGGAGATCTGATGCTTCTTGGTGTGGTAGATAATTTCTGCTGATATTCAATAAGGAAATAAACAACGAATGTAACAGTTCATGACATTCTTTAAATATAACTTAGGTTTCTTGAAAATTAAATAGATTAGCTAACACTGAAATATGTAGTCGCTCAAAGAATTATGGGCAATTTTCTTTATTGACCCCAATTTCTGAGGGCTCCGGTAACTGACCCTGAACCCAAATCAGAAAATTAGATTTCAGAGCCTCGAATATGTATCAAAATCATTAAGAGACGGTGTAGTGGCCGAAATATGAAAAGAGACACATTTTCTTATATAATTAGTGGACAAGGAGTTTCAACATTTTATCTACTATGTGTATAGAGCAGCATGGGGAGAAGTTAAAATCTCTGTAATCTTAAATGCTTAAATTTGAGCGTTTGCAGAAAACAGCTCCGTCCTCTCACTAATGTCCCTGGTTTGATCCCATGGATCTGGCTACCCAGAGTGCATGCCCTCACCCCAATCCAAATATAGTTAAAGTAATTCGAAGCAATGATTTTCTTATCATAGTGATGATAAGAAGACTGAATTCACCAAGGAGACTGAATTCACACAGGAGACACAGGACACACAGGAGACTGAATTCACCAAGAAGATGACTTTGCTGTGGTTTAACACAATGAAAAAATGGAATTATATGTATTTAATATAACGTGCCACCTACAGAGAATTATTGTTTGTCTAGAGAGCATTTCATGTGGGCATTTCATGTATATCTCATGCATGATTGGGAGAACAACCAGAAACATGTCTATGCACCAAAGTTGCCAGTTTAAAAAAAATGCATGTGAAACCTTTTCGAATTAGCTCCAGAGTAGTTATTATTGGATTAAAAGTGTTTCTTACTCCTAAGAATAAGGAGGGAGAAGGGATAGAAATGGAGTGCCGACAGGAACCAGTCTTGCCTGGAGGTAGAGATGGATGCAATGCCTCTGAACAGACAATAGAAAACTAATGAGGTAAAAAGTCTGACATGATTGTGATCTGATTTTCACAGATTAAACTAATGTCAATGAGGAGAAAAGAAGAGTGAATGAGCCTAAATGGCTTCGAGACACCTGCAAATAATTGTATTTCCAGGGATAGATTGTTCGTGCATTGTTTTACATAACATTTTACAATAGAAGGACTGGAATGGGGATTTGGGTAATGGTATTCTTTCCTCTGCACTCCCGCCCACTCCAAATATGCACCCTCCATAATCCCCCACAACAACGGTGTCCCAGGAAGAAGCTGCCCACTGAGCCCTCTGCCGGTATTTTAAATTATATAATTCGATTGATAAGAAAATCACTGAAGCTGGAAGCTGCACCACAATCTTTAGGAAGAAAAGATTTCTAGTATTAATATTTTACGGCACATCTATACAATATACGGGCTTCAATTCTTGGCAGAATTCTAGGGACTATTTTTGATTCATTCATTTTATTCTCTCTTCTTTGGGCCCTTGATTAGTTTTTTCTGGGTACATAATTTACTCAGAATTCAATTCAAGTGAGCTCCTTTTGTAAGCATCTGAAATTTTTGACTCACAGCCCCATAGGAGGGGACATATTCACATTTCCATAGGCAACACTTATAAGGCAAAGTTATAAACAATTCTCTAAGGGCTAGATGAGGATGGAGGGGAGGTAAAATCAATATAACTATGCTTAAGACTTGAAGTCTTCTACTCCCATCTGGGAAACAATAAAAATGAAACGGTGATCACTGTAAGACAATCACACTATTTGGTAATTAATCACCAATGTGGTAGATATGTAGCGAAAACTTTATTTCAAAGTTTAACCATATTCAACTAAGTGTCTAATTAGGCTAATATGACTTCATCTGAGTAGAAAACAGTTTGAATTGTCATGAAAATATAATATGATTTTAAAGGAAGAATCATAATCCAAGCAGGGTAACAAACTCATGTTGGCTTTTCCATGATTCTTTCATTTTTTAGTGTCAGATTTATTTGACCTATAATTTGCATATACGAAAATTCCCTCTTTTGAATGTGAGCTTTGACAAACATACAATCATGTAACCACTGCCACACCAAAACATAGCACAGTTCTGTTACCACAGAAATTTCCTCCTGTCCCTTTGTGGTCAATTCCCTCCCTTTGACCCCCAGCTTTGGCAATTGCTGATCTGTTTCCCATCCTATAGTTTACATAGTTTCGTCTTTTCTAAAGTGTCATGCAAACGCAATCATACAACATATAGCTTTTTGAGTTTAGCTTCTTTCTTTCATTTAGCATAAATGTATCAATATTTGAGATTCATCTATGTCATTGTGTGAATCAGTAGTTCATTTCTTTTTGTCAGTGAATAGTATTCCGTATGGCTGCACTTTTAAAATAGGAATACATCTGGTGACTAATCCTTCCACTTGGTTTATGATGGAGTTAAGGGCAGAGAGAGACTTATCTGGTGCCAGTGGGGACCTCCTGGCAAATTCTCCAGAGAAAACCCACTGGAAAATACTGTTTAGCCTAGGAGAACCTAAACCAACGAAGCATGATGGTTATGCATATGGACTGTGCTCATACAATTTTGGGGACAATTTTGATGATAGAAGAGTGGCAGGAACTGAGGTAGATACCAAACTAAAGTTCCCATGGTACCAGGGATTGATCTGTTAAAAATAAATATCTGCAAATAACTCAACATTTATGGTTTTCTGAAAAAACAACCCTTTATAGAAATCAATTGGAGAAAGTTAAAAGATGACATTTAAGATATTACTTTTCAAAAGACCAGTGCATATATTTGTCTGGCACTTTCTAATATTTAAAGCACTTATCACGTGTGCTATCTCATTTAATTCTCACAGCAACCCCAGGAGGCCAGCAGGGCAGATGTTGTAATTCATAATTTACATATGAAGAAGACAAGTCCAAGGACATTGTGGCATGCTCAAGGTCAAATAGTGGGTAATCGTCAGCACTGGCTCCAAAGCCTGAGATTCCTAGCTCCCAACCTAGTGGAAACTGACAGGAACAATTCTGAATAATAAATTTAAGCAGAGGTAAACGCCATCAGAGTTCAGTATTTAGGGTTGTAGTAGCTAAACTCATAGGAAAATTCAGCCACCAGTCTCTTGTTAATTCATAAAAGATTGAAATAAAAAAAAAATTCAATCTCACCATGTTATTAGGTTAAGCACTTCTAAAACAAACAAGCAAACAATGATGTATTGTAAGTTAGACCATTTTGGAATTTGTACAATTTAAATGGTTGAGTTATTTTATGTTAGGGAAGTGACTGCACAATATTCATTAGCTAATTTTCTTGACGTTTTGGGGTTTTTTAAAAACACATTGGGCCAAATTACACTTTCAGAGATGCCTGCAGAATTTTAATTAATGTAATAGATCTAATTTCAGTTCTTTATATGGTGCCCTCCTTTTGATTCAGGGAGATGTTGAGCATTATAATTCCCCCTTTTGTAAGGGAAGAAAATCAGTTTTTGGAGTCTGAGTTACATACCCACAGAGGACAATGTATCATAGAAGAGTTCATCACTGGCATCTATTTTATGAAAGTGAAGTTTCTGCCCTAATAATTTGGCAAAAGATAGTAAAATAGATAACATCCTTATTTGTCCCATTGAGTGGCTATCTTCCCCCTTCCCCTACCCCAGTCCCCTCACCTGTTTTCTTTTTGTTCTGTGGAAGTGTAAGGATCATGGAAAGGACAAAGATCTCAGTGTATTAAATGAACGTGTTAAAATATCCACTAGAAAATATTGTAATAAAAACAAAAATTTTATTGTTTATATCTATATGGTAGCGACTTCCACAAAGCTTTGCAAAGAATTTAGCATAAACTGTCACCTTTCTCCTGGGAGGTAAATAGTAGTATCTATAAGCCAATGAGTTTATTTAAATTTAATTTTTCATATGCATATGATTTTGACTCAGAGGAGCTTGATGATGAAAGTAACACCATAAAAAATAACCTATCCTGTGTTGTTTTGATGTCTGAGTGTTTCAGGATTTGAATATAAATGTATAGCATCTCATGAACTGCATACTAGGGTTAGAAACTCCCAGTAAAATGGAGTCACCGTTAGCAGCTTAGAGCTAAGATGGATCTATAGTTTTAAAAAATATATATTAGCAGGAGCCAGGGAGCACTGAATGCTTAACACAAGCAGCTGTTAATTATAAAACTGCAGTCATTTGTATTTTACTAAAAATGTTGATATGGCTCTCAAAGAATCTTTAGGAAGACATTAAAACCCCTTTCATCTCTACATCTGATTTCTACGTTGCTATCTTCCTTCCCCTAAAGAATATCTATTCTCCCTTCAGAGTCCTATCAAGGCTCATAAAACCAATAAAATATCTTTTTGGAAGAAGCCAAAATGTATTTGAAGGAATTAGGGTTGATCTGGGAGATGCAGTGCTGGGGTTATAGCAAATTACTTCTGTTAAATATGAGTAGGACGAGTGTTCTGTATATTGTTCTGCAGTAAAATCTACGGTCATGGGTGTGCGTGTATATGAATGTAGTACCTGTACAGAGAAAGCTGCTTGCAGGTAATAGTAGGTGTTTAATCACGGTCATGCTGCAAGGAAGTAAAAGATTGACCAAAGATAATAGATTTTTCTGTAGAGGCTATAGACACCAGCACAAGATCTATTTCTCATGTTCAAGCCTGTCGTTTATTTTGTTTACACAACAAAGTTATTATGCTAATTACATGGTAATACGCTGCCCCTGAGGACTTTCTATGTTGATAGCATCTACTTGAGGATGCAGATTTGGAGCCAATATGCGATTATTACTATTTCAGAATCATATGATCAGAATGACAGTTTCGCCTTCTAGGGCAGTCCCCACTAGGCTCTTTGTTGCTGATGGTGGGGTGTAACGGTGAACAGGAGGAAAAGTCCAGGAGAGTGTGGGAAATTTTTTTCACTCTGTTTTAAAAGAATGTGGGTCTGGACAACGTTTTGGGTTAGAGTCAAGTGTGTGCATGTATGTGTGTGTGTGTGCGCGTGTACACGTGGGAGACCTCACACAGGAGAGATCTCACACTAATATGTGTGCAACCTCACTAGGGGGAGCTCTTGGCTGGCTGTTCAGAGGCTTGACCATTGTCTGCAGGAGACAATTTTTCTTTGTTTGAAAATTTACAAATCATCAATGAAAATGCCACAGATATGGCAGAAACTTTAGGGCTAAGTCACTGGCTCCCAGTTCTGCCTTCAGGTGGGGATGGAGGTGGTGATGTGTTTGGCCCCTCTGCCCAGCAATTATTTTTGTGTTCCTGTCATTTAACAGATCTCAGAACTACTGTAAATATTTCTTTTCACCCAGAGATAGAGCTTCTCTGCAGCCTATTCTTTTTGAAAGGCTCTCCACTGAAGCTTGGTGATAACAATGAAAAAGTATACATTTACAAAAGCCTTTTCTTTTCAATCTATACTCAGATCAATTAATTAAATGAGGATAGAAACATGATTGCCATGAATGACATTGTAATGCTCTCTTAAAAATTGGGAACTTTGTGATTACAAATGCACCTGATTAAAAGAGTCATTGGGGAAAAATGATCAGCTGAAGATACAGAACAGTTATTTGAAAATCTTTATAATGTAATCACTTTGGGAAGGAAAAGAGAATATGCCAGCGCTAAGATAATGGTGACACTGCCTCAGACAATTTGGGGACGATTTTATTGTTCTTATTCTCCAAATGTTCTCTTCTTACCCCTCACCAGTTTTTTTTTTTTTTTCTTTTTAAATTGGAGGAAAAAAAATAAAGCAAAGTGCTTCTTTCCCTACCATGTTCCTTCCCTTTTTTCTCCACTGTAATGACATTTGGCAGGCTCGGCTGTGTAATGCTTGACTGGTTTTATTGTTGTCTGTTCCCAGTGGGGAATAGTTGACACTGCTCTCTGTTTCCAATTGATATCCATTTTCAACAATATTGCTTTCTATTAGATTCCTGCACAGTTTGCGCCAAGCAAACTGAATATTTACTGGGTTGACCGCAAAGCCTTCAAATCAACAAACACTAGAATAAGCAAAATACGCATTTTTAAGATCAAATGTTTTCAAATGCTACTTTCAAAATTATTATTTTTAAATGCGCTGTGAACTGCAGATTAAAGGATATTATCTTGCCACTCTGTCAGCCTATTTTTATTTATTTATTTTCACACGTTAAATAATGGGATTAAACATTGAAAGAATAGTTGTATACACTACCTAGGCAAGGTTAAAAGCAATTCAATTTTTCCATATTTAGCAATTCCTCCTTCTAAGCAATAAAGCATGTTTGCTCTTTGCTTTTAAATGTAGGCATTGTTAATAGTATCATAGTGAGCAGAGCAATGGAGGCTGATAAACTAGAGGATAGACAACCATTTCGAGTCTTCCTTGGTGGCCAGGGGCTCTGTGTTAGAATTGAGGGGTAGAAGATTGAATTTTAGACATAAAGAAAGCCAAATAGCCAGTAAATTACATGAAATTTCCCAACACCTTTCCTTCAATTTGCTAGCAAATTTTTCAGAATCTTAATTGTACACCCTACCTACCACATAGTGCATCTAGCATATAGAAAAGAAAGCTGTTTGGTTTTTGGAGATAATCAAGAAAAGGATTAAAAAATGGAAAAGAAATGGTTTATGATGAACACCTCAGAAACTACTGCAATATAGTCAAACCTATTTAGTTACTTTTGAAAATGCTGTAATTCTTTTATAGTAAATTTGAAACAAACCATAATGGATAGAATGTGTTTTTGCATGAAATTTATTGGTTAGGTTGATGTAACTATTGGTAATTCAAGCAAAGAAGCCTGCACAGTGAGGTGGAGTTGACTTATATTAAGGGTAGTCTTAAGAAATGTTTCAGCCAAAATATACATTTTCAAATGATGTTTAGACCACCAAACTCCCATATTACAGAAGATAAAACCATTTTACAGACTCTAACAAGATACAGGAAAAGGACTGTGAGCTAGATTTTCCATTTAAAAAGTTTTCTTCTACTCTAATTTCTTTCTTTTTTCCTTGCTTCCTTTTATACAGATTTATTGAGTATCTACATCAGCAGCCTTATTTCTTTCCAGGCAGAGACTTATTTCCCTGTTACCATTTCTTGGGACCACACTACCTGCCAAGCGCTTTCCATACATATCCTTTACCCCTCACAACAACCTCATGCTCTGAAACCTTTATTTTACTACATCTCAAACTATGTGTGCATTGCAATTGAAACACACCAGAGCCTTTAATGATCGTTTGCCATTTTAAGCATCTTAGAAAATGTGGTCAAGTAGAGATTGTGCAGGCCTGGCAAACAGCAGCCTGGGTCTGATATGCTGGGTGGTTCTGGGAAAATCCCTTACTCAGCTTCATTTTTCACCATCTGTGTCTCACTTTTTCTATTTGTAAACCAGGCATAATTAAAACTGCCCACTGGTCCTTTCACAGGCATGTTGGGAGGATTAGCAAGCTGCTGCAAACTTTCCTTAGCTCTTTGAAAGAGAGGTGCTACAAGAAATTCAAGGCAGGCACCTTTCGTGCAAGACACTGGCTGCATTTATACTTAAACCTCCACTTTTTGAAATTAGATATGGCACTCTTTGGCTAGAACACAGGGCACAATTAATCAGCAGGTCTCAATCAAAAATACAGTTTTCGTGGATTCCAGGAATGTCTGGAAGCTCCTGGCCAGTACAGAACTAGCAGGATAGGCAGATGATGCTGGGTGTTCTGGATGGGTGTTCAACAAACTCAGGGTCCAATCCAATACCATCACTAACCAATTGTGTCAACCTTGGCAAAAGGCTTTCTTTCTTTCAGCTTCCTCACTTGCAAAAATAACGCACTTTCTGACAGCCTTACAGGAATAAAAGTAAGAAACATATAAAAGTATTTAGAATGATACAAAGCGTTATTTGTGCTAAATGTGTGCTATTGGTGGTTTCTGAAAATGGGATGAGATTGTCCCAAACTTTCCCCTTCGACTAATTGAAATTGCATTAAAATGTTGCAATGCAGATTATTTAAAGAGTAAAAAATGCCATTCTCCCCATCATTCCTTATTCAGCTTTTCTGTCATTAAATTTTGATTGTCTTTCTGGTTGAATATAGAGGCAGCTACAGGACAGCTATTTCTTTCAGTGCTTTGTTCCTGAAAAGTGCCCTCAGATTGAAGATGCATTTCACTCTTGTGGAAAATGTACATGACTTTTGATCCCAGAATGTTTTCCGTCATGAACCTTGTACAGGAATCTGCAGATAAAATCTACAGTGTGCTAGCTGCACAAATGATTTTCTTAGTGTCCCTGGCACCATCTTAATATCCTCACACCTATGACCATATTTCCCAGTGGTATCAGAATTCAATTATGCTTTACTTGATTCTTTCCCTTTCCAAATGCAAATGATTGTTTATCAAAACAATGAGCATATACATGACAGGAGAGATCAATTTAATTGAGATCTGTTACTTTGGTGAATATTTCATTTCAATTGGATTGTAAGATGAAACTTCCATTTTCTCTTCATGAGTTGCAAGCCACCCCTGAGGAGGAGACTTGAAGCAAAGTCACCCGGGAAGGTTGATGGCCCAAGGTGTTAGAATCACCTTGGTGGATACTGTAGGTGCATGGATGTTGTTAATTGTACAGAGAGAAGAAAGGTATTAGACAAAGAAAAAAAGAGTGGAAGAAATCACAGTGTGTTCCTTTAATTCCACTTGGGTAGAATCAGGTTAAAAGGAATTCCTATATCCTAGAATGGGAGAAAAGAGAAAAAAATTTGTGTTTTTTGTTTGTTTGTTTGTTTGTTTTAAGGCAAAGGGGTAATTATATGCCGTTTCTCTCCCTTCCTTCTCATATACCATGAGCCTCTATTATTCCAGTTTGTTAAAGTGTAGGTATTAATCCAAGGCATTGGGCTTACTTCCATGTCATGCCTGGGTGGGGTTTAGAATCCCCACACACCCCTTGAAAGTATTCAGAACCTGGGATGGAACCATGGCTGGAGGAGACTACTAGGTATTGGGAGCTCTGTAGCCCAGAGAGGAGGGAGCATAGGGGTAGAAGTTGCAAGAGATGAGACGATAGGTGTGGAGATGGTATTTTGGAGGCCCCAAATGAAGAGCTGAACTGTGGTAGTGGCAGAGGTTAGATGGAGGTCAGGTTGAAGAAACTGACACAGGAGGAAGGAGCCTGAAGATGGCTGGAACCAGTCACTCAGTTGTCATGCTAACTTAGTAACCTAACTGACAGGAGCTCAGGTAGTAGTGTCCAAAAAGAGTTAAAAGAATGGGGTGATCTTCAGGAAAGTTGGAAGTAACAACTGGAATAGTATGTATAAAAGCACTTTGTCCAAATAATCAAATAATGTGCAAACATAAAGGCCTCTTAGGACTAAACATAAAGTTGGCACAACTACAGAAGCAGGAAGGCAGCCTGAAATGGTCTTCTTAGGTGTGCAGTCCCAGCACCCTTCCCTGCCCTGCATCTGTGGGTGTCTGCCCTGCCCAGCCTATCCCAGCATTTCCTCAGCACTGCTGACCCGGCACAGAGCCTCCGTTTAGGGGATAGAGGGACTGAGCAACTAACTCATACAAAAAACTGCTTAGGGGTAGAGCTTTCAAGATCTAAGCTCAGAAACTTAGCCTCAGGAAGCCATCCAGCAGAGCACTCTACCCATGAAGTGACTTGAGGAGAAAGAGGCCAACTTTAAAACGTCTTCACAAAGGAATAAAATATTATCAGACCAAAAGGAACTTCTCTAGGCAGGAAACACAAGAGAAGTAAAAGACCTACAATAACAAACAATTAAGAAATGGTAATAGGAACATACATATCAATAACTACCTTAAATGTAAATGGATTAAATGCTGCAAGCAAAAGACACAGACTGGCTGAAAGGATACCAAAACAAGACCTGTATATATGCTGTCTACAAGAGAACCACTTCAGACCTAGGGACACATACAGACTGAAAATGAGGGAATGGAGAATGATCCATTTTCTTTTTCTTTTTCAAAAGAAAGCTGGAGTAACAATTCTCATATCAGAAAAAATAGACTTTAAAATAGAGACTATTACAAGAGACAAAGGACACTACATAACTATCAAGGGATCAATCCAAGAAGAAGACATAACAATTGTCAATATTTATGCACCCAACATAGGAGCACCTAAATACATAAGGCAAATGTTAAGCCATAAAAGGGGAAATCGACAGTAACACAACCATAGTAGGGAACTTTAAAATCCCACTTTCACCAATGGACAGATCATCCAAAATGAAAATAAATAAGGAAACACAAGCTTTAAATGATACATTAAACAAGATGTACTTAATTGATATTTATAGGACATTCCATCCAAAAACAACAGAATACACTTTCTTCTCAAGTGCTCATGGAACATTTTCAAGGATAAGGCGTATCTTGGGTCACAAATCAAGCCTTGGTAAATTTAAGAAAACTGAAATCATATCAAGTATTTTTTCAGACCACAACATTATGAGACTAGATATCAATTACAGGAAACAACCTGTAAAAAATACAAACACATGGAGGATAAACAATACACTACTAAATAACCAAGAGATCACTGAAGAAATCAAAGAGGAAATCAAAAAATACCTAGAAAGAAATGATAATGAAAACACGATGACTCAAAACCTATGGGATGCAGCAAAAACAGTTCTAAGAAGGAAGTTTAAAGCAATACAATCCTACCTCAAGAAACCATAAACTTCTCAAATAAACAACCTAACCTTACACCTAAAGCAATTAGAGAAAGAGGAACAAAAAACTCCCAAAATTAGCAGAAGGAAAGAAATCATAAAGAACAGATCAGAAATAAATGAAAAAGAAATGGAGACAATAGCAAACATCAATTAGCTAAAAGCTGGTTCTTTGAGAAGATAAACAAAATTGATAAACCATTAGCCAGACTCATCAAGAAAACAAGGGATAAGACTCAAATCAATACAATTAGAAATGAAAAAGGAGAAGTAACAACTGACACTGCAGAAATACAAAGGATCATGAGAGATTACTGCAAGCAACTCTATGCCAATAAAATGGACAACCTGGAAGAAATGGACACATTCTGAGAAATGCACTACCTTCTGAGACTGAACCAGGAAGTAATAGAAAATATCAACAGACAAATCACAAGTACTGAAATTGAAACTGTGATTAAAAGTCTTCCAACAAACAAAAGCCCAGGACCAGATGGCTTCACAGGTGAATTCTATCAAACATTTAGAGAAGAGCTAACACCTATCTTTCTCAAACTCTTCCAAAATATAGCAGAGGGAGGAACACTCCAAAACTCATTCTACGAGGCCACCATCACCCTGATACCAAAACCAGAGAAAGATGTCACAAAGAAAGAAAACTACAGGCCAATATCACTGATGAACATAGATGCAAAAATCCTCAACAAAATACTAGCCAACAGAATCCAACAGCACACTAAAAGGATCATACACCATGATCAAGTTGGGTTTACCCCAGGAATGCCAGGATTCTTCAATACATGCAAATCAATCAATGTGATAAACTATATAGACAAGTTGAAGGAGAAAAAACATATAATCATCTCAATAGGTGCAGAAAAAGCTTTTGACAAATTCAACACCCATTTACGATAAACCCCCCAGAAAGTAGGCATAGATAGAACTTACCTCAACATAATAAGGGCCATATATGACAAACCCACAGCCAACATCGTTCTCAATGGTGTAAAACTGAAACCATTTCCACTAAGATCAGGAACAAGACAAGGATGTCCACACTCACAACTATTATTCAACATAGTTTTGGAAGTTTTAGCTACAGCAATCAGAGAAGAAAAAGAGATAAAAAGAATCCAAATTGGAAAAGAAGATGTAAAACTGTCACTGTTTGCAGATGACATGGTACTATACATAGAGAATCCTAAAGATGCTAGCAAAAAACTACTAGAGCTAATCAATGAATTTGGTAAAGGAGCAGGATACAAAATTAATGCACAGAAATCTCTTGCATTCCTGTACACCAGTAATGAAAAATCTGAAAGAGAAATTAAATAAACACTCCCATTTACCATTGCAACAGAAAGAATAAAATACCTGGGAATAAACCTATCTAAGGAGACAAAAGACCTGTATGCAGAGAACTATGAGACACTGATGAAAGAAATTAAAGATGATACAAACAGATGGAGAGATATACCATGTTCTTGGATTGGAAGACTCAATATTGTGAAAATGATTATACTACCCAAAGTAATCTACAGATTCAATGCAATCCCTATCAAACTACCAGTGGCACTTTTCACAGAACTAGAACAAAAAATTTCACAATTTGTATGGAAACACAAAAGACCCCGATTAGCCAAAACAATCTTGAGAAGGAAAAACAGACCTGGAGGAATCAGGCTCCCTGACTTCAGACTATACTACAAAGCTACAGTAATCAAGACAGTATGATACTGACACAAAAACAGAAATATAGATCAATGGAACAGGGTAGAAAGCCCAGAGGTAAACTCATGCACATATGGTCACCTTATCTTTGATAAAGGAGGTAAGAATATACAAAGAAGAAAAGACAGCCTCTTCAATAATTGGTACTGGGAAAACTAGACAGCTACATGTAAAGGAATGAAATTAGAACACTCCCTAACACCATACACAAAAATAAACTCAAAATGGATTAAAGACCTAAATGTAAGGGCAGACATTATAAAACTCTTAGAGGAAAACATAGGCAGAACACTCTATGACATAAATCACCACAAGATCCTTTGTGACCCACCTCCTAGAGAAATGGAAATAAAAACAAAATAAAGAAATGGGACCTAATGAAACTTAAAAGCTTCTGCACAGCAAAGGAAACCATAAACAAGACAAAAAGAGAACTCTTAGAATGGGAGAAAATACTTGCAAATGAAACAACTGACAAAGGATTGTTATCCAAAATTTACAAGCAGCCCATGCAGCTCAATGTCAAAAACACAAACAACCCAATCCAAAAACAGGCAGAAGACCTAAATAGACTTTTTTCCAAAGAAGATATACAGATTGCCAACAAACACATGAAAGAATGCTCAGTATCACTAATCATTAGAGAAATGCAAATCAAAATTACAATGAGGTGTCACTTCACACCAGTCAGAATGGTCATTATCAAAAAATCTACAAACAACAAATGTTGCAGAGGGTGTGGAGAAAAGGGAACCCTCTTGCACTGTTGGTGGGAATGTAAATTGATACAGCCACTATGGAGAACAGTATGGAGGTTCCATAAAATACTAAAAATAGAACTACCATACGACCCAGCAATCCTACTACTGGGAATATACCTTTAGAAAACCATAATTCAAAAAGAGTCATGTACCAAAATGTTCATTGCAGCTCTATTTACAATAGCCAGGACATGGAAGCAACCTAAGTGTTCATTGACAGATGAATGGATTAAGAAGTTGTGGCACATATATACAATGGAATATTACTCAGGCATGAAAAGAAACGAAACTGAGTTATTTGTAGTGAGGTGGATGGACATAGAGTCTGTCATACAGAGTGAAGTAAGTCAGAAAGAGAAAAACAAATACCGTGTGCTAGCACATATATATGGAATCTAAAAAAATAAAAAAAATAAAGGTTCTGAAGAACCTAGTGGCAGGACAGGAAGAAAGATGCAGATGTAGAGAGAGAATGGACTTGAAGACATGGGGAGGGGGAAGTGTAAGCTGGGAAGAAGTGAGTGAGTAGCATGTATATATATACACTACTAAGTGTAAAATAAATAGCTAGTGAGAAGCAGCCACAGAGTACAGGGAAATCAGCTCAGTGCTTTGTGACCACCTAGAGGGCTGGGATAGGGAGGGTGGGTGAGAGACACAAGAGGGAGGAGATATGGGTATATATGTGTATGTATAGCTGATTCACTTTGCTATAAAGCAGAAACTAACACACCATTGTAAAGCAATTATACTCCGATAAAGATGTTAAAAATATATATATTATCAGCCCAGAGACAGATTCTGTAAAGACCCAGTTTATTTTCTGCGTTTGGCTGGATTTCATAAAATGAAGAAAATCAAACCGGAGGCCTGTTTGTGGAGTGGAGGTGTGACTGTATTTTTATTTTTCTTAACTAAATAAATCCATCATTTGACAAAGAGGAGAGTGTAGTGGATTAGACAGAGAATGTATGATTGAAGACTTGAAGGCAGGGTCAGCTCCAGATACATTGATCACAGTCTCATTAGGCCTGGAACAGAAACAAAAATGAATTTGAAATGTGGGGACGGGGAGGGGGCGAAGAGTAGGGAGACCAAAGCAAAATTTTGGTACCTTTTCCAACAGTGTGATTCATAACACACAGATGAACTCAGACACTGAGGTACAATTCACAGGTTAAAATTCCTCACAGGTTAAAATTCCTGACAGTGACAGATGAACTCAGACACTGAGGTACAATTCACAGGTTAAATTTCCCTGAGCCAGGGAAAACTCTATCAACCCAAAATCTTTCTCTCCTTGTCTTTCTTAGTAAAGGGTCCTGAAATAATTTTCACAGCATAGAAAAATGGTTCTACTCTTGATAAGTATTTTTAATATTGTAAGTCTGAAAAATATATTCCATGTGAAGGCAGATAAAATAAGAATGCTGCCAGAGACAGACAAAATGAGCATGGGACTATTATTACTATTGGTGGGGCATTCCTCTGATTTAGATATTAAGAAGCATATATTAACAATAAAAAGATCTATAAAAGAGTCAATTGCATCATTAAATTTAAAGTGAAGCTGATCACAGAATTTAATATTAGGAGAAAGTGGAGTAATTGGTGGAAAATTAAAGTAACTCTTATTAAAACTTAAATTTTGTCTTCAAGGCCCTCCAGCAGCTGCTCCACTGTCCCATCCCTTGTCAAACTTCATCCCTCATTATTTTCCATCTGAAAAACTTAGTTATGTTCTTCAAACTCATCTTCCTTCTCCTGCCTACTGCCTCCTTTCTTTGCTCTTGCTTTTTCCTTTGCCTGTTTTCTCACTCTCTTTTGTTCTATTGCCATTGCATCCTTTATGAGCTGGTGGAGAGCTTCCTTAGGTCTCCCTGAGTGATCTGTTCTGGGGTTCAAGGGAGCCCAATAATAAACACTTCTCTTCCCTTGTTGAGTTCTGAACCAGTTGAGAAATATACAGAAATAGGACAGATGAAGCCTAAAATATGATCTTTATTCTAATAGGGCTGGAGAATGTGGCAAGTGGATCTCACAATCCAGAATCAGAAGGACATGCCCACCCCACCACAGGCAGAGCCAGCCCACTGCAGAGACCTACCCCGTCAAGCTTAGAGCAAGCTTATAGTGTGCTCTCAGCCGGCAGGCTCACTCCAAGAGCAGGAGGAAGGGACAGGGCTATGCGGAGCCACTTCCTTATCCCAAGCTCATCAACAGATGAATATGAGTAGGTGGGGAAAGAGGCCAGGAGGGTTTCACTGGTGGAGTTTCCCCTACATGGAAAGAAACATCAGGAGTGGGGAAAGTGTTATTCCCTAATAGCAACCCCATTTAGAAAAATTTCTGCAGGGGCTTTTTCTGTCTGTGATGTCACATTTTTATATGCTGGGTTGGCCAACAGATTTTATGGAAAAACCTGAATGAACTTTTTGGCCAATCCAATATTTTGATTCTGTTGGGGTTATGAGTATTAGGAGATAAGGAATATATTACAGACATTAAGCTTTACACAGTAGTGGAGCAATTGAAGTCTCAAAGGGAGAGTTGGGTGATCAGAGAATCACTAACCATTCATCCTGGAGCACTGGGGTGGGTGGACAGTCTGAGAAGGAAAGCTGAGTAGCCGACCACTTCCAGCTGCCAAAGTGAGACATGAAGGGACAGAGAATGGAGACTTTCTGGAAGCTGTTGCCCCTGAGTAGCTACTGCCCCTGCGCTTCTGTCACCAAGCATCTGGCGGTGGGCCTGGGGCTGCTGTAGGCAGCAGTGCCACAGTCAGGGAGAACAGGACCCGAGGCAGACAAGAGCTGGGACAAGCTGGGGCCTCCCAACACCTCCCATCAGTCTGTAACCTCATCTAACTGTGAACAGCTTAGAGAGTAATGGATACCACTTCTCTTTCAGCTCCTCCTTTGTCCAGTTCTAGACTGGAATCATGGAGAGGGGAGGGGATTCCAGGAAAAATAGGTCTCAGCTTAAACAAGTTGGTGATAGAACAATCCAGCACAGTCAACACCTTGACAGCATGGCATCCATATTCTCCTCTTCTAACCACGTTTAACGTCAAAGTAAAGACAAGAGATAAATCCTGCTTCTACTTAACACAATACAGTTAAAAATACTGTAACCCATCTCCCTAAAAATCATTTCATGGTCTCAAATGTCAATTTACTCATCTTTGAGGGATGTTCATTTCTTTTTCAGCTCAATCATATTCACCCTCTAATATCTTGTAGCTTAAATATTGATATATAATGCTAACCATTATGAATACATCTCATGTTAGATACTATGGGAATCGGAAAGGAAAAGATCTTTGAGTCCCAGACAAAATCAATAATTTAATTTTTCCCTCATCTGTGTCCTGATTGACTTTTATGTCCAACTTTCTTGCAGAATTTCTCAAATTCACATTAAGCTTAACTGAATGGCAGAAGAGGTGATTGTTCAATTTACATTAATTTGCTCTTAGTTTGGATATCCTCATATGCACACCCTGAGACAAGGATTTGTGGGCCAATAGTTCATTTGAGAAGTGCAGGAATTACTGATAAGGAGTAGGGAAGTAAGACAAGGGAAGGAAAGCAGCCAATAAAGGTTATATCATAGAGCCAAATAATGCTGTGGGCAACTAGAGTTTAGGGTATTAGAATGAGGCAGCTGAGCTACACTAACTCCCATTGGCAGTGCCTAGATAAGGGCTGCACCCAGAGGTGTTAATTCCCCTGAACTTCTAGCCAACTTTAGGTGTAGAGCAGTTTTCCCCTTGTGGAGAAAAACTCTCAGGCACAGAAACACAGTCACCAGCAGTTGGAAGTTAGTTGGAAAGCACTGTATGAGGCCCTTGTCAAATGCTCAGAAAGCCCAAGTCTAGGATCCTATTGTCTTTGTGGCATGGTACGCAATAAGCAGGGAATGATGGCTATGGTCCTTCCTTTACTATCAATCTGTTCCTTAATCTTTAGCTACACTAACACTGCCTGAAGGCCAACAGTGCATCAAAGTTCTACTTTATCTCATCTTCACAGCCCTAAGATGTAGCTACTGTTAGTCATTTTACAAAAGAAACCGATGCTTAAAGAATTTAATTCATAGAATTTAAAGGAGACAATTTGGGTTATAGAGTTAAGAAGATCCAGAAAAAACATTTAAATCCGGGTAATTTTCAAGGAAAATTCAAATACTTGATAAAAAGATCTTGGAAAAATTAATCTGGTTTTTCCAGCTTTAGCATATCATGTATTTAATTTTAGAGTCAAAATGTTGATTGAAATGGACATATTTTATCATTTATGTGCCTAATTTTAATAGGAAACTTTACATTTAATCCAAATTTGTTAAATCTAAATAAGAGCTTTAGTTACTTGTGAATTACTATAAGAATGATTAGCATTACTTTCAAAAATCAACGATAAAAGCATCATAGTGCCAAACTAGTAAGCAAAATTACTAAATTTTATCATAAAATACCAGACACATGTTCTAAATGCCTAAATATGTGTTATTATTAGGGATATGGGGATATATGTATACGTATAGCTGATTCACTTTGTTACATAGCAGAAACTAACACAACATTGTAAAGCAATTATATTCCAATAAAGATGTTAAAAAATAATGATAATAAAATTAAAAAAATAACAGAATGAAGAGGGGAAAAATAATTAATGAATTTTTAACACTAGAAAATTATAACTGGATTTGTACTTAATATTTTTAAAGAAAATATTAAACATAAATAACATATATGCCTTTGTGTATGAAAACTGTCCAAAATTTTGAAATCGGTTTCTTTTTCTTTTTTTACTTTTAATAAAAATCTTGGCCACTGTAAAAAAAAAAGGAAAAGAAATAAAAATATATACTCTGTATATTCATATCAAAATAAGGAAGAAATACTAATAAGTACTACAGTCCTCTTTTCTGCAACTGTTCACACAGCACAGCCGGTACTCATAACTTCCTTCTTACAGAAACCATGTCATATTTCCTTTGCTCTGAGCGCGTACCTCAACTCACCATGGTTTTCTCCTGATGATGGGAGGGGGATATAAACCTTCATTCCTGAAGGGTCTGTGTATTAGCAGTCTCATCTATACTAGGTTATTGTAGTTTTCCGTTTACTTTTATCTCAGAGCATGGAAATATTAAAAGGTCTCTGCCCCATTGTATAGTAGTGTGGTATAAAAAGGAAAATATTTGGTCTTTGTCCCCAGTTCCTGGCATAGATCTCCTAAAACCTTTGAGATTTCCTGAGTGATAGGGTGATAGGAGCATCTTTTGTTCTAATGAAGGGACTCTTGGTGAGAAGAAGTTTCAGCATGGGGGCCACTGACCAGAGGAACCATATGATTAGAGGGTTGGAAATTTCAGCCCCACCCACGAGCCTCTGGGGAAAGGAGAGGGGCCAGAGATTGAGTTAATCACCAATAGCTAACAATTCAATCAGTCATGTCTATGTAAATGAAGCCTTCATTAAAACCCCAGAACAGTGGGGTTTGGAGAGGTTCTGAGTTGGCAAACACATATGTGTGCTGGGAGGGTGGTGCACCTGAACTCCATGGGAGCAGAGGTTCCTATATTCAGGACTCTTCTGGGCATTGCCCTATGTGCCTTTCCATCTAGCTGTTCATTTTTATCCTTCGTGGTAAACTAATAGTAAGTATAGCATTTACCTGAGTTCTGTAAGTTGTTCTAGCAAATTATCGAACCTGAGGAAGGGGGTTGTGGGAATGCCTGACTTTGTAGCCAAGTTGGACAAAAGTATAGGTAACCTAGGGACCCAATACTTGGAATTGGCATTTGAAGCGAGAGAAGTCTTGTGGGACTGAGCCCTTAAAGTTGTGGGGTCTGAGGCTCACTCAGGTAGTATCAGAATTGAATTGAATTGTAGGATACCCAATTGGTGTCAGGATTGGTGGGAAGAAAAAAACCTCTCAAGTAGTAAACCAATTTTTCCTTTATAGAATCAATCACCCAGCCAGTAAAGTAACTGCTTTCTTTGGCTATTGGTTTGTTGACATGCAGACCCCAAAACTGTGAGGAGAGGAAGCAAAAATTTTATTAGTAGATGGTTGGGGTAATATGAGAGGAGTCACTTCTGTTTCCATCCCTTGATTCTCAAACTCCTGAATCTTATGTATGGGAGGAAAAGTACAATATAACAGTCACTAATCTGGAGCGTTTGCTGCATCCTGGAGCACACCATGCCTGCAAAAGGATTGGCGCTCAGCTGGCACTGAGTCTTCAAAGGCCTTTCCACTATTCTATCAAGCCAGTTGCTTCAGGAGGATGAGGACCATGGTAAGCCCAGTGAATTCCATGAGCATAAACCCATGACCCACTTTTGGCTGAAAAATAAGTTCCCTGATGAAGAACAATACTGTGTAGAATACTGTAATATCCATAAGACATTCTGTAAGTCCGTGGATGGGGTTTCAGCATCAGCATTGTGGAAAGGGATGGCAAATCCATATCCAGAGTAAGTGTCCATTCCATGAGAACAAAGTTCTACCTTTCATGGAAGACTACATGGAAGTGGTCCAGTGTAATTCACCTGCCATTAGACGGCTGGCGGGTTCCCCAGGAAATGATGTTATATCAGGGGCTCCGTGTTCATCTCTGCTGTTGACAGGTTGCATTTTCAGCCCAATGAGCATGCTGTTGGGACCAGTACAAATTGCTGACCCACAGACCTATGAGAAATAAATGTTTTAAGCTGCTAATTTTTGAGGTGGTTTGTTGTGCAGCAGAAGCTAATTGATACAGAAATTGGTACCTAGAAGTGGAATGCTGCCACCTAAAATGTGTGGCACTGGTTTTGGATCAAAACAATTGGCAAAACTATTGCATGTGGTAACTCAGAAGTTAGAAAACACACCTAATAAACTCGTGGATCTGGTTAAGGAAATTTTCAGGCAGAATGTTGATGTTATATAGGAAGAAAGAGATGAACTAAAGAAAAAACTATTTGGTTTGCAAGCAGAAAGTAGAGGACATAGAGAGCACCCAGGACTTTCTAGATTAGAAAATAAAATTGTTTTTCATTCCCAACCTCTCCAGTTTACAAAATATCCTTGCAAAATCTAATCAAGGGGTGGCTTTAAGGACTTTGTGAAGACCTCAGAAAGATTTATGATGATTTCTACAAGATCCTCTCAACTGGACAAAAAAATTTCTAAAGATCTTAAGGGCATTAACCCATAGCATTTTCTTCCCAAAGAAGAAAGGAGACAGCATCAAAAAGAATTACGTGTGTATCCTTTGTATAATTAAATGACTATAGTCTGATACGTAAGAAACTCACACAATTTTAAAGGAGGTTGTATAAGCTTATAAAAGGGACCAATACAGTTCAAAGTGAAAAGATGACTTTGGGACCTCAAATTTCTTTGAGTAGGAAGCAGAATGAGTCAAGATATTTATCTTAAATAAGGGCTCTTTCTTATGGTAATAGGTACATGACTAGATTCTTGAATTGCTATGGATCAATGACTCTTATGTGTTTCCCATTTCTCCTTTTCTTGAATGGAAATTTTTATTATAATTATCTCGTTGCCATCTCACCATCATTATGTTAGGTATATGGGAGAAAGGAGCAAATAAACTTGCCTGTTAAACCACAGATTTCTGGATTAAGAGGAGCCACGTGCAACAAACTAAACCCAAGGGATATCATCCACTGCTGGACCAGATGCAGTTCCTGAGACATTGGACTGAGTGCAATTTTTGGCAGTCTTGGAAAAAGGTGAATTCCTTTGACATGTGGGAGGTATACAAATAAATATAGCCAGTAGTTGACTGTGGTCAATTAAATATGGTTACAAATTCTTTACAGCTTGTCCCATAAGGAGATGAACTTGGTTTCTCCACCTCTTGAATAATGGCTGGCTCATGACTTGATTTGACCAGCAGGGTGTGGAAGAAGGATGTTGTGCAGGCTGTGAATCTGAGCCTCCAGAGGCCTTACAGCCTCTGAACTTGCCCTCTTGAAACTTGTCCACTCTATGAACAAGCCTGACCTCTTTTTCCTGTGGAGAGAAAGGTCTAGGTGTCCTAGACTTGCCAGCTGTCCCAGTTGAGGCCCCAGATATAGGAGTGAACTCATCAGATACTGTGTCTGGCAGAGCTAGGATGTCTCAACCCAAATCACCAATCCCCAGAATCATGAAAGAATAAATTATTATTGTAAGCCATAGAGTTTGGGGGTGGTTTGTTACCCAAGAAAATCCAGTTGAAACACACCTACATTTGCAGCTTCATATATGTCTTTTGCCTTTCTAAAGAGACTGTAAAAACTTTGAAGGTGGTGACTGTATTGTGTAATTTTTGTAACTTCTATAACACCAAGCATGGGGCTGAGTACAGATTGATGCTGTATGAATGATTTTTTTATGTGCTTGAAGCTCTTCTTCCTCTGTTTGGAAATATAGCATTCAGAAGTAAAAAGAATATATATATATCAGAAGAAAAAGTTTAGGCTAGATTAGGCATATCATAGGGTCTACTGCTACCCTCACCCATTTTTCCCCCAACAAGGGGAAGATGTTTGGTTTTTAACCACTGCTCTTCAAGATCAGAGGGAACCAGATTTTTCATCTATTTTACTGCTACACTCTCAATGAGTAGTAAAGAAGGACCTGTTACTTAAAGAGGTAACAATTAAAAAAATAATAGATAAATAGATAAAGAAAAGTTTCTGGAAGCAGGGAGTATTGGCACCAACTCTAAACCTTTCAGCCAGCGCCCATGTCCATTACTGGCTTAATAACCAAAATGGATGAGTTGAAAAAAGGCCACTGAGAGTTCGAACAATTGCCTGGCATCGTCTTGCTCTCTTCCTGACCTGCTCTGCTCCTATTTCCTCCCAGATCCTGACCTCTGGTTTCATTTTCCCTTTGCAACGTATTCTTACCTTTGAACTTGGTATTGCTATTAAGTTTTCCTGGTTGGACCTTTAGCAATCTATATAAATGTTGACTTAGACTCACACAAATCTTTCCACTCAGTGTTGCCTTAGATAGGATACCCTGACCTAATTTTAGCTCCTCATGAACTGATCACCTGCTCTGGATTTCCTCCAGTGAAGAAGAATTGACTGCCATGAGTTTTCGTAGACACAACGATGGGCAGTGGTGGTGTTGTGAAGAGGAAATGAGATAGAACAGGGAGTGAGGAGGAAGGCTCTGTTCACACCTGAGGGCTCTGACAAGGCAGTGCCTTATCTACTTAAGAACCCAGAAAAATCACCTCATGGGAAGTTTCTTGAAGCTGGAATAGTATGTAACCAGAAAAGGGCCCTTTCTTTTAAGTACACTTTTTAACTTTCCTTCTCAAGGGCTGTTCAAACTCTGAGGGAAGGATGTTGCCTCCGGGTTGGTCTTGTTTATTCTGTGAGGACATCCTCAAGAGATGCTGCAGAAGTGAGCTGAGAGCTGGGTGGGAACCTAAGGATGACTCCATGTCCACTCTGTAGTTCCATGCTGTCGGGTCTTAGAAGCAGTTGGCTCAAGTTAAGGCTGGCTAACCAGACAAAGGGAAAGAAGTAAAATATTCTTACATTTACAAACGAGGGATGTAGTAATTCCCTCCTGAAATTATTATGAAACATACCCAATTTGTTTTCTCTTGCTGGAGTTTAGAGAGATGGTTCCCAGGCCGTGCACACCTTAGAGCAGCGGGTGTCTGCAGAGCCGTGCTGGGGGTACCTGTCCCTTTGGCCACCAGGCAGTGCTGCTTCATTCTGCTTTAAATGTTGGTGATGCATAAAAAGACCCTGTCAAAGGATTCTGCTGGATTCAACGCAAGGCTTAGATGCAAGCTCACATCCTTTGCATTTTTTAACCCTAATAACTTTAAAGGCCATGTTAAGACTTCGAATTTTATAATAAAATTGCAATTGGACTTGCTACTTTTATGGTTATTTGAAGAGTCACATGTGAATCTCTAAAACGATAGTTAGAAAAAATGTGGAGGGCACAGTCAGCAAATGACAATACCGCCTTTCTGTGTGTGAGGGCTCGCTAATACTTCAACGTTCACCCAAAGGGAGAAGGGTGTGTGTCCCTCAGTCCTCTCACCTCCCAGTATGTGTTTGCTTGATTACAGCAGGTGCGCAAGAGCCTTTTCCATGTGAAGCCACATGTCTCTGCATAGGAGCTTGGGCTTGGGAGTACATTTACCAAATGCATGACAACTCCTGCAAAACTCCCTGAGAACATTGTAGAACACCTGCATACTAATGGTTTTTATTGTTGGAATTATTTTACTGCACAATCAAAAACCTACAATCATATCATAGAAGCATGCTACATAGCTCCAAGTACAGAAATTGGCTGTGAACTTCACTGCTGACACTTTATTTCTTGTAATTAAACTTTTACTTTTATTTCACCTATTTTATCCCATACACAGGGAGAGAAAATAAAACATATGGAGGGAACTGCAGGATGTTGTGGTTTACTCCATGTTTTGGTATTTTTAGCTGTTTCCAATGAACCTAAAGGCCTGAAATTTGTACTTGAAATGTATTAAAAAATAAATTCATTAGTTAAGGAATATTGAAGAGCTGGCTGTATATTTAGGGTGGAATCTTCTCTATTTCCTTGTCTTGCAGAAAGTAACAGACCACAATTGCCTGTATTTTCTTTCTTTTCGAAACCACTTCTGCTCCAAAGACCATGAACCTGAACTGAAGAAACAACTCTTTCCTGCTGGTGTGAGATAATTCAGTCTCCATGATGTCTTAATCCTGGGCCCCCCTTAATTGACTTCTAACTGTGCTAAACTGTGGCTGCTAGCAGTTGCAATGTGGATTGCAATTTACAAGGCACTGGAATTGTTTCTTGTCCTCAAATTAGTCCTGAGCTATACTTTAGAGAGATTAAAAAAATAGGCTTTACCTTGCTGGCTGTCTTGAGACCTCAAGTGAGACTTTTTTACCATCTCTGAATGGATGGTTGCCGTTTAACAGTTTAGTTAGGGACAGAAAGGAAAAAATATTAGGGCTGCCAATACCCTGTCAATTTTGTCTTAATAAAGCTGCCTCTTGTGGCCTATCTTGTCCAGGGAATTGGAGAACTCCTAATGCTTTTAGACCTCCATGAGGGGTGGTAATTATTTTGAAGCCCTGTTCTGTGATTGAATCCAAGGCAGAGCAAAGATCATCTCCTTTTCTTTTCTCACGAATGTCTATAGGATAGATTTATTAAGTACGAGGTGTTCTAGATTTAGGCAGCAGGGAAGAATAAAATGAAAGGAAGTTATTTCTTTTATGGCCCCTTATGGCCATTTAACATTTATTTCTATCTATCCTACCTAATTTCTTCCTTTTCATCTTGGGACCCCAACTTAGAAAGCCATGATATATACACACATTCACAGTGCGTATAGGCACTCTATTAACTCTTGGGATAAATAAGATATGGTTAGAGTCCTCAAAGAATTCATGGCCCAAAAGGGAGATACATACATAAATGATCATGATGATGCCATTTAGGAAGATATATGTGAAGAGTGTTTATGAGAACATAGAAGAGCGACACCTATCACAGGCTGAGGGAGTGAAGGGTGGATTTCTGGAGGAGATGGCAACTGGCTCAACTCTTAAAGAATGAGTCAGCCAGGGAAAGAATGTAAAGAGGGGATTTTAGGCAGATGGAATTGAGAAAAATGCATGGGGATGTAAAACATGTAGTGAGTGAAAGAACCACAGCAGTTCTACGTCAAGGGATACATTCAGGGAAGGATGGGAGGTAATCAGGCCCAGAGGTACGTAAGGGCCAGTTATGAGGGTCCCTACATGGCATACCAATGAGCCTGTACTTCATCAAGTAGAGGCAGAGAATGGAACTGGTCAGATTTCTGCTTTATGTAAGTTGTTCTGGCAGCTGGGTGCAGAACGAATTCAAACACAGGAAAACTAAGGCTGCAGGTCAGATAGGAGGCTAATGTGATCATCTAAGACAAAACCCTGAACTAGGGTGGTGAAAGCAAGATAGCAATTGGTTAGGGTTGAGAAATAGCTTAAATCAGCAGGCCTTAGACTAAGTGCATACAAGGTGACTTAGAGGTCCATTAAGTCTACAGAATTGCCACAGAAGGTACTCTGGTTTGAAGAGACTGGATCCCACATTCAAGACCTGAAGCTCCTCCATCATGCAAGGCTGACTGTAAACATTTAATGGTGTGACAAGGCTGGTGGGGCTGGCCTTAACAAACCAGGGGTTATGGGTGGATGTTCAGCTATAAAACCAATTCTTATAAGAATTCCATGAAGTGTGGTCTTTCTCATTCTCAGGAATTTTGGAACATTTGTGGGATAACTTTTATGGAGAACTGAGGATAAATGGGGCTGGGAAGATTGAGGCCAGTTTTTGGCTATGAAGCCTAGGATTTCTATTTCCAAATATTTCCTGATTGAGAGCATGTCTTTTGTCATGAGAATGTCATTTGTTTCCCAGAATGATTCCTCAGAGCTTTTGGGAGAAAGCTGGTGTCCTGGGCTTTGCACCCAAGCTCCTTTGATGGTCTGCCTTAGCTTTTTCATTCTTGTCTCCCACCACCCTGCACATGCATCCTTTCTTCACAACTTACCATATGGTATTTTGTGGACCTTGGTAAATGTTGTTCCTACTTCTGAAATTTTCTCCCGGAGTTCTTTTATTTTTTTAATCTAAATACATTTTACTCACCTTCAAAAAGCATCTTGTCCTTTGGAAATGTTTCCCAAGTCCCCGTTCTGATTTATTTCTGTTTCTGTGCTAAGCCTGTTCACACCATGATCTTGCACTTATCACACTGCTGTGTTTTTCTCTCATTTTTCTGTCAGTCCAATTAGATAGTAAGGCCTTTAAGGGGGGGAAAAAAACCCACTGCATTTTTGTTTACATATATGTGTATTTATTTCCAGTGATTAGCACAGTGCTTAGCAAATAGGATGGAATATTACTCAGCCACAAAAAAGAATGAAATCTTGCCATTTACAACAACATGGATAGACATAGAGGGTATTACTCCAAGTGAAAAAAGTCACACAAAGAAAGACAAATGCCGTATGATTTCACATATAAATGGAATCTAAAAGAAATGAACAACAAAACAAAACAAAACAAAAGCAGAATCATAAATACAGAGAACAAGCTGGTGGTAACCAGAGGGGAGAGGGTAGGAGGAATGAGTGAAATAGGTCCAGTGGATTAAGAAGCACAAACTTCCAGTTTTAAAATATATGAAGATGTAATGTACAGCATAGGGAACATAGTAAATAATATTGTAACATCTTTGTATGGTGACAGGTGGTTACTAGTTTTATCATGTGATCAATTTGGAATGTATATAAATGTCAAATCACTATACTGTACACCTGAAGCTAATATAATATTGTTTCAACTATACTTCAATAAAAATAATAAAAATTTTAAAATGATGTGCCAATGCTTTCAAAAATGAAAAAATGATTTACCGAAGTATATTATTATTGTAATAAATGCCATGTTTATCCACTTATTTATTTATCTAATACTTATCTGGCAAAACTGTGAACAACGTACAAATAGAACAAGTAGGGCAGGTTTGGGAGGCTTACCTGATTGAAGTCCAGATCTTCTTTGGAAGACTAGAAGTTCAGCTATAATACTGAGGGTTTTACTGACCTATGTATATTGTAGAGAAGCTAATTGTGAATGGGGTGTTGGAAAGCACTTGTCCTGTTTGGAAGGAGATATGAGCTCCAATTAGCTGATTGACTTGAGTAAAATACCTCTCTCAGCTTCAGTGGTCTGATCTGTAAAGCTAGGGTAATGGTACACACCTCCTAGGTTGTTGTGTAATTCTGTGAGACAATGGGATCTAATGTGGGTGTGCATATACCTGGCACCAGGGTCTGCTTTATGAGTATGTGACATGTGCATTTGCACAGGGTCTTATCCTTTGTTTAATGCTTTGCTGTCGCCATCTTGAAATTCTTTCCAATCATTGTACAAGGGGCCGTGCATTTTCATTTTGCTCTGGGCCTCTTAAATTATGTAGCCAGTTCTGCCTGACGCATAATAGGCACATAAGAGTGCTCTCAGAAGAGCCCTAGATTCGCAGCCTGAGATTAGAAGGGAAGCTGAGAGGCCACCTCTAATAAGTGCTGGGCTTTGATGATGTCTTCATTTTGTTCTTCTTCTGAAGATGAGCTGTTGCTCCTTCTTCTATTCCCACATGGCTTCCTATGGAGTATATAGATTTTCAATTCTGCCATCCACTTTCTCTCATTTATTTAAAAATTCCATACTGAGATCATTCTTTTATCTAACTACTATTTTTAACCCCCACCTGCCCCCTCTCCCTACCAAGATAAACACATTGGCCACCAGCTGTACATAAAATAAAATCATAGATCCCTTTTTGATTCCATCAAGGTTCAAGTTGCAGGGGTTTTTGTGTGTGTGTGTGTGGTGTTAAAACACTTTCAAAAATGTAAATTAAAAATAAAAAACTAATTCACCGACATAGTTTGATTTTGGTATATAACTTTAAGGTTTTAATATCTTTGTTGATCATAAATTGACTCTGAGTTTTGCTCTCATGAAAATTATTTGAGCCAGAACGCTACACTGGGTTGAAGCATTCTGTCACAATAATCCCTATGGATTAGAGCATATTAAAGTACAATCATGGGAAATAGAATGCTTCTTTTAAACCACTGAGCCAACAAATGAGGTCATTTGATGCTTAGAAACTATGAAAATCCACGAAGGGGCTAGTTCACATGTAACATTAAGCTGGTTTGGGCTGGCCCATCCCTTAGTTGGTGGCGGGAATATTAGGGTTTATTTTTCATCAATCTCCCTTTGCTTTTTTAATCCTTCTGAGTTACAAGTTGTAAGATAAAAAACTGAAAGATTGTTGACTCTCTACTTGGCTAAAACTAACTCAACTTTTGTATAGATTTTATTTCCTTAAAAATTAGCTGCCTAAATGACTTTAAAATGGCAACATGTTAAACATTCTAAATGGGGAAGACTTCAGGTGTCATTTCTAAATGACAATTCAGATATATTTTCCTTGCATCCCCCCAAAGGCTTTGAGATGGAAAATTGAATGAAAAGAAAAATGGGAAAACAAAACAAATTGGAATCATGCCTGGCTTGTTTACTTTAGGAAATCTCTTAACATTCATTTTAATCAATTGAAAAGAGATGGTTCATCAGATCATAGAATTTTAGAGTCAAAAGGAGCCTCAGAGCTTATCTCATATGACTTTCTCATTTTATGGATGAGGAAACTGGGACCCAGCGAGGGAAAGATGCCTTCCTAGCATTCCACGGCTAATTAGCAGCTGGGAAGAGAACCCAAGTCTCCAAATGCCCAGTCTGGTGTGTTTTCCAGTCTGGATGACTGCCTCACTTTCATACCAATTTAAAGTCTTTATATATTTCCAAATTCAAAAGGCTTATAAAAGTAACTGAGTGAATATAGAAAGAATATCTTCATCAATTGAATGAAAGCTTTCAAGTACACTTCTGAATATTGACTGGTACTGGATACAAAGCTATTTTGCACATAGTAGACACTCAATAAATATTTGTTGATTGATAGAACTGCTCAGAAGTTAATTTATTTTTAAAAAAAACTAAAACATACGTCTAAAATCACAAAAGGAAAAATGCTTATGTCTATTATCAAAGAAAGTAATTCCCCAAAGAAAATAAAATCCTAACTGCAATTTCAGATGTCCTTTCCAAAAATAAAAAGAAACCTAAATGGTGAGATAGTCACAGATTTTGCCCGGGGTGCTTACCATATAATTTATTGTCCAAACTGGGTTATTTTTGAAAGTGAAAATAGACATTATAAGTATTTTTGTTGAGGCCACAAGTGTAAACTGAGACTTTCCAGGGCAGTTAGGACACATGGATCACCATACATAGGAAATGATAAAAAGCTTGTATTAATTAAGTATTTACAATGTGCTAAGCAAGGCCTTAGGGACTTCCATGCTTTAGTGTCTCTTTTACTGGTCCAGCAGGGAAAGTCTTCATGGTTTTATTATGAGGTTCAAATATTATATTAAAAGGCAGAGGTGTGGGATCTCATCATTTTCATCTCCTACAATGAAAGGCCCAGTAGCCTTGTTTGTCTAGGTAGATAGCAATAAAGATGTTCTGTGTGTCTCTTCCCCACTCTCCATTCCCCCCTCCCACTGCAATTTCTTCCACCAAGTCCCTCTTTCCAAGACTTCTCTGAGTGACAAAATTCAGATGGTTTATTCGATATTGAATATTTCTCTGCAAATGGCTTCCTGGTGAGGAATGTTTCTTGGTCCTGACAAGAGATGTTGCTGCTGAATTTGCTTTTCTCACTTTTAGTTGGGTTTATAATGGGTTTGTTGAAAGCAATGAACGGTTTAGAAAAATACCCTTGGTGCTGTGAAGTAGGAGCCATTTCCAAAGCTTGTTCAAAATCTGATTATATTAGCAATTTCTCAAATCCATTGTATTAGCTTTGTAATTTGTTTCCATGACCCACGGAATATATTGACTCAGACAGTGACTTTTTTTTTAAAGGAAGAGAGAAAGACTTGTTTCTCTTTGGAAAATATAATCTTGGAAGAACTTGGAAACAATAGATTTCTAGATTGGCCTGAAGGGTAAGATCCAAATCGACCCAATTTGCTTGTCATTGTCTGCAGTGTAGGGAGCTGGGATGTTTGCCTTGATAGCTCTTTTGGGTTTTAGACAGTCCTTTAAAGTAATAGGCACAGGCTGTGCTCTTAGAAGTTCTTTCTTTCTAAATGAAGGGGAGACATTTGAAAATAGTTTATGTGTTTATTGAACCCAGAACCTGTGCCTAGACCTTAATACCCAATGCATCTCTCATATTTTCTCACCTCACCTTCAAAATGTCTTATAAAATGTAAACCATGATTTTCCCCAGTTTGCAGGTGAGAAAGCCGGGGCTGAGAGAGGAGCCCTCACCTGGAACAGGCAAAACTGTGATTTGCAGGCAGTTTTGTCTGGTTCCAAGGACTGTTCACTTGGCACTTAACTAACCACTCTGCTAGGCAATCTTTCAAGATGCTATTGGATTTATCTCAGTATTGAAAGGATTTTCTCCATGGAAAGCCAACCTGACCATCAGTTTCTGGGGGAAGTGACCTGGTTTTATCAAACTCACCACTACCTCTAAGTGTAAACAGAAACATAAGTATACTATTAGCTAGAAATAATAAAATGCTCAATAAATCCCGTATTATGAAGGCTTAGCCAGGAAACTCTCAAACAGTCATGTTTACAGCACACCTGGTGAGTATTTTTACGGTACAGTATAAAATCTGCCCTTTTAAAAATAGCATAGAATTGGTGGCACAGAGCATTTATACCCTTTAAGCTATAAGCCAGAGTTTGTAGAGGTCAAAGCAAACAGCTTCAGTTTCTTGTCTGAAGAATAGAAAGCTGAATGGGGACTAAGTATTGTTATGGAATTGTTTTGGCCCAGGGGAAAAATACTGATAAAGAGAACAATTCCATCTTCTCTTTGATTTCTACTGTAGAGTCGAGGGCAAACTTCTAAAGAAGAAAACTTTTGTTGAATAAGGTGTTAGCACAGTGATAACCACGTTAGGTTGGCATTTCATCACACCGATATGGCTGGGCCAGGTGGAGGTGACTCTGCAGCCTTTCTCTCTCTCTGAGTTTGAGTTTCCCCTGGAGACTTGTAAAATTCTGTGGGCCTTTCTTGAGTCTGGAATCTTCCACACTCACGCCAAGCCACCTCACATTTCATCCTCTGCCCTCCCCTCTTGGCCCGCCTGCAACTCTTTCACAAAGTTTTCAGTCATAATCGGTGACCTCTGGAGCACACGGGTACCCATCACTCCCTAAATCCCTCTCTTTTCCCTCTCTGGAATCCTGGTGATCTCTCTCCAATGGCAAAATTTTCCTGAAACCCTTTCTCACAGGTTGGGTCATGAGAAACAAACTGAGATGGAGCCTGGGAGATACTCTCGGGGCCATCCCCTGTGAGACATAAAGCAGCAGGATGGAACAGAGGGAGAAGCTGACTAGGCTGCAGTCACAACAAAGGCTCAGCTGACCCCCTGTGGGACCCTTCTGAGTTGTCCCAAATGGAGGCATGGGGGCTGGGTCTCCGTAAACCAACACCAAATAGCACCAGAGGCTGGCTGCTCTGGGGAGGGCATGGTCTTGGGTAAGGCAGCTCCCCATGACTGAGGGCAGCTCTCTCCTGGGAAGGGTCTCAGCTGGGAGCCTTTGGTTGCCAACAGGTCTAGCAGCTGGAGGAAAGAGTGTTTGGTCTTACAAGGGTGGATCTGAGTGGGCATGACTGCATCCACTATGCCTCATTGTAGAATTCCCATCTGAGGAAAACAAGACCTTATAAGAAATGAAGGCTGCAAGTAAAGATAAGAGGAATCTCATCTCTGTTCTTTACCTTTACTGAAATGTAACAATAAAAAGATGCTATCAATGTTTTTTTCCATATCTTAAATCAGTACTAATTAATGCTGTACAACTAATTAGTTTATTATTTCTCTCCTTCAGGATCTTCCTCCTGCTAAGCTTTAATAAGATACTGATACATATGTTTTTCTTTGTTATAAGCAATACAGAAGTAACTTCTATTGTCTGAGCACATGTTGTATTACAGATATTTATTATTTTATTCAATCATCAGAAGACCCTGTAAGAAAAATATCATTATCCCTATTATGGATGGAAAAAGCAAGGTCTAAAGAGAACAAATTACTTGTCCAATTCACATACACATGTCAGAACTGGGGTCTGAATCCAGCTGACCCCGGAAACTCTACTCTTAACTCTATCATTTTATCCTAATATGTAACTTATTTTCCTTTTTGGTCCTCTTTCCAGATATCCAATGCCTCTCTGATTTTTGTTTTCCTTCCTAGTTATGGAAATCCATTTCTGAAATCTGACTGTAGTCCCACACATGGAACTACAGAGAAGACATGGAAGAGATAGTGGGAACTTATACTTAACCTCCTTGGAGTAGCTATGTGGGTAGTCCTCAGAGATCCCCTCCCCCATTCCTAGGCTGGCACACCTGCTGTGTGCCCCACCCCTCCTCCATCCATGATGTGGGACAGTCTCTGTTGGCTTTTCCTCAATCCCCCAATCTCTTGAGTCTTCCCCACTACAACCTCAATCCATACCTCACCATTCTCTTCTCCTCCCAATCCATTCAGTTTCTTCTGATTATTAGTAGGGATGACTACTACTGTTTACAGATTCAGAGTTAAAATTCTCATGACAACAGAAAGGAATAAATGATCCCTACATCCCTACATCCGTCCCTACATCCTAGAATTTCAAGTACAGGGAAGAGGGATTGAGAAGAAACTACTGTATATGTAGTGACTTAAAGAACCATTTTATTGTGTCCTTTTACCATCATGTTTCACATCTTAAACCTGGTTTGGTCAAGACTATATATATATTTATAATTTGTAAGATTATGACAAAAGGAATCTTATCAAGCTGGCTCTATTCTAACTTAAAATGAGTCATGTGGGCTTTAGAGAAGAAATCAGGATGAGATGATTGACTGAGGCCTTTTTTTATACTAGAATGGTAGAATTAAAATCTCATTTTTTGAAATAAAGGGAGGATAGATTTTCATCTGTTTGAGATAATTTAATATAACCTACTTGGAGGCAGGGGAGAATGGGGCAAATGATTCTTCTAGTCTTCTCTAGCTCTGTAATTATATTTTCAGAGGGAGAGAATAAAGGTTCCTGCTGCTCCACACATTATTATACATCTTGAAGAGGATTCAGAGTTTAATATTTGTCATTCAGCCACTTTCCTAATTTTATGTCTAATTAGCCAAGAAATTGAAGTTTCAAAAACATTCTTGATTTGCAAAATCCCCACATATATTTAAATTCACAAACATTTTAAAAAATATTCCTTCTGCGTGTGCAGCACCTAGTCAGGGAACAAGGGAAGAAGGATGAAGGAGGTGGGCACAGGCCACTCTCTGGGTGTTCAGAGTCCAGTGAGAAGGGAAGACACATTCACAGCCAACTAACAAGCTGCTGAGTTGAAAATATTGTCTTCATTTAATGGAAACACAGAGGCGGGCTCACTAAATTGTGTTGGGGGTGAGAGGAGCATCGGGGAAAGCTTCACAAAGAGCTGATATTGGAACTGGGTCAACAGTGAGCAGAACCTCACTCAGGGCACATGAAGGAAGGAAGAGGGGAGGAAGGAAGGGAGGGAAAGAGAGAGGGAAAGAGGTAAGGGGAGAGGAAAGTTCCCTGAGTCACCTCTTCACTGAGACCCTCCCCTGGCTCATTGCAATTAACTTTCATCCATTGTGTCTACTCTGAGGGATCTGAGGACTCAGGATGAAAAGCCTGAGGCTCTGTCAGGATTCTTCATTTCAAGGCCATCCCATCATTGCTCCCATCTGCAATTCAGATTAGAAGGCAGCACACCTCTCTGTACTCCCAGCCTCTCCAAGTGTTTGCGTGTGAGGTCTGTACTGCATATCATAAGCTCATCATGCCCTAGTCAGAATACTACTTCCCAGGAACCCCCACCCCACAGTGGATTTCTACTGAGAATGATTCTCCTTCTTCCAGGACTGCCTTGTCTCCCTGATCTCTAAAAACAATAGTCATGTTTCTCTCAAGATTGCTATTCCCATAGAGATAAATCTCTTCTCCCACATTGTCTTATTTTGAAGGATGTTAAAAATATCTTTTCATAAATAACTAATAGTATGTTTTTCTTTCCCTTCCAGAGACTTGACTTTCATGGGCACTATAAGGCTACAAAGGACGAGTGCTTTGTGGGGTTTGCTGCAAACAGCCACATGACCACAACTCCATGCTCAAGGCCAGCACAAGTCTCCATATGAAGGAAGTGAACTTGAACTTCAATACAGTTCACCTTCTCTTGGTTTCCTAACCACACTCACACTCTTGTGGTGCTTAGGCCACCCCTCTTGCATTCAGCTAGTTGTCAACTAACCCCTCTAAACCATGAGTTCTCAACCTGAAGATGTTACCTACACCACTGAGACACATTCTAATGGTATAACTGGCCTACATAGAAATGTTGTAGTGAAGGACCTACTGGCCACATATCAAAGAAGGCAAAGAGCTCTTGGGACTCCTTTAAGAGGAACTTTAGCTAAAATTTTCCAAAGGTAGTGGAAGTTGCCTTTTCTACACCAGTAGATCCTTGCAAAAAATATCTGGACTTACTAACTTGTAGGTACGGATGGATGGTGGCTTCTTTGACCCTGGGAACAAACCCTGTTCACCACCTTTCTTGAATCTCTAAATATACAGCTACCTAAGGCACTGCTTCTTATTCACAGACCCAAAAGAGTTTCATCAGCTATGAATTTCCTTACCATTCTGCTTGTCTATTTCAGAGCATCAGTCTCTGTGACACTGAGCATTTCTCCTGCTTCTCTGCATCCTCACACCTAAAGTGAACCCATTTCCCTGTGTTCTGGATTCCACCTTGCACCTCTCAGTAACATTGTTCCATAAAGCTATCTCTCTCTTTTTTCCAATATTTTCAAAGAATCCCTCTCTTTGGCTCATGTGGGTCCTTCCCATCACCCAATGTACAAATCCTTTTCACCTGACTTCCTGTTTTCATCTTTCTCTTTAATTCTTTGCAAGTTGGCGTCCTTCCTCTCCAGTCTGACATAACTCTTCTTTCTAAAACCACCAATGATCCTCTGATGGTCAACTTCCACGAACACTTCTCAGTCATCTTATTTGGTTTCCTTGCAGTATTTACCACTGCCGACCTCTTTATCCCTCTTAATTTTTTCCCTCATTTGGTTTCTTCACTGAGCTCCTTGGTCTCCTTTCCAGGTGTCTCTTTCTCCACAGCATCCTTAAATATTGATATTTATTTAAATATTGATATCACAGATCTTTCATCAGCCTCTTCTTTTCTTTAGTCCTTCCTGGGCTGTCTCATATACTCCCATAGCTTAAAATCCATCTGTTGACTCTGAGCCCATATGTCCTACTCAGATATCTCTCCTATGTCCCAAACATAAATGCTCAAGTGTCTAATGCACAACTACACCAGGCCAATCCAGACACCTCAAACTTTCTTCATCCCAGGGTATATTCCCCCTTCAACTTCCTTTACTCTCTCTTTCTGATATTCTTTAAGAGGTGTCTGGTACCACTCTGCACCCATGGTCCTCCTGGATTTATTTCCCTCCTTCAGCCCACACAGTTAACTGGCAAATCTCATCAGTGTTCTAGCCTAAGATCTCTCTTGTCCATGCCCTCTTCCACTTCCTATTGCCACTGCCTCCATTTAGGCACCCATCATTTCTTAGATGGACAGTTTTTGCTGCTTCTTTTTCCTAATCTTGCCCCTCACCAACCATCTACCACAAACATCATCCACCCACCACAAATCTGATTATATCAATGCTCAGTTAGAATTCTCCAAGGTCCCTCATTGCTTAGAGCAGGGAAAACTATGGCCTATGGGAAAAATCTGGCCCATGATCTGTTTTTATACAAACAAAACTCATGTACAAACTCAACTCTTCCATACATGAAAAAAGCCATAAACAATGAAAAAGAATTAAGTATTTGTAGACAGTATAGGGTCTATAAAACATGATATATTTACTATCTGACCCTGTATAGAAAAAATTTTGCTGGTTTCTGGCTTAGAGGATTAACCCATCCTTCTTAGCATGACACAAGAAGCCCTCCAACATATGTTCTCTGTCTGCCTGTCCAGACTCATGTTCTTTCACTCCTTCTTTAACAGAAGGCAATATTAAAATTTTTTTTTGTACATAAGGCTGTGGTTAAAAGTGATATATATAGCCGGGATATCTGGGTTGAATACTGACCCTGCCACTAGTTAGCTATGTGACCTTTGGCAATTTACTTAACCTCTTTATGTTTTAGTTTCCCCGTATATAAAATGGAAGGTCCTAATTCAAACATTTCCTAATTCAGAAGGCTTTGGAACACAATTGCCTTAGAGTCTCATTTTATTTGTCTATAACATAGAGGTCATAAAATTGTCTTTTGGATGATAGTTTGTGGTGGTAGAGTGTACCAAAATGCATTTTTGAGAGCTATGTTAAACATATAAGAATATTCTCTCTTGAGTAAATCAATTTTTCTTAACGGACTTACCTGATATGTGGTAGGAAAAAAATTCATGTCAATGGAAAGAGCAAATAAATGAGAAAAGGAAAGTAGAGGTATCTGTGAGTAATTTAAAAATTTATTGAAAAAGAGAAAGAATCCCTCTTTAAGAAACAATTATCCCACAATGTATGTGAGTGTTACATAAACTGAGAAGGATCATATATATGTAAGTGTTATGTATATACTTTAGTGCTCATCCTTATCAGATTCTCTTCATTTTATCTCTGAAAGAATGTTTTCTTGCCCTCTTCCAGTTAGGTGGGGTCATGTGACCAGCTTGGCCAATTAACTGTGCCATTCATTACTTCCTGGATGAAGCATTGAATTACTGGTGTGAGTCTAGCACTTTCTTCCCCACCTGGATAGAACAAGGAGGGTAATATTCCAGATGGTATATTGACAAGATGTCAGCATCTCTCTTAGGTGGAATTACTGAGTCACTATATGGGGGCAAGTTTCTCCAGAGTGTTGCCTGGAACCACAAAGGATTTTGTGACTGTGAGAAATGAACTTTTGTTGGATTCAATCACAGAGATTTGGGAATTGTTTGCTTTTGTGCATAACCTAGCATATCTTGGATGTCCTCTCATGTCCTTAAGCCAGTAGAATTAAGTGAACGCCCTGGGTGGGTAGAGCAGGCTTCCCAATACTAAGCCTCCCTGTCTGGAGTGCTGGAAGGAGCTGGTCTATTGTTCTATGCTGATGAGGAAGTGATGGCCCTTTGTGATCACTCCTGGATGTTTTCCCTCTTTTAATTAGCAGTTTTTGTTATTGTACTTGGGAGGCAAGGCTCCAGGAGCAAAGGCCACGGCTTTAATGATAAATGCCTCCTCAAACATTTCTAACCTGAAAATAAAATAACATAAAACCTTGCAAATGAATGTAGTCGTGAGCTGCAAATGTCAATTCTGCCATTGTATGGATTTAAAATCAAATGTAAACAATGTTTGAGGGAACATTGACCTGAATCCAGTCTTTTTTTCCACACTGGTAATTAGTTTTGCAGCAGCAGGCCCCGGCTGAAAGCTGGGTCAGGGCTCCCTCCCCTAGGAAGCTGAGAACATTCTCACTGCAGCCAACCACAAGACAACGCCTCTGGGAGGTTGTCTGCTGAGGCTGCCACTTCACCCACTTCTGGTAAAGGGCAGGTTTCTTGGCAAATTCTCCCTTACCTTGACTTATGGGGAGTGAGTCTAAATTCTTTCTTCAGTGTGGGCAGTAACTAGGGTAGAGAGACGGAGGCTAAAATTCTAGAAAACAGACCACAGGCAGACTTAACCAATATTGGGAATATCAGAACTAAAAAGATATCTTAGTGGGGAAAAAAAAAAGGTAAATGGCCATAATGTTACATACTTTTTTTTTTTTTTTCATATTCTGGAGCATAGTATTGACTACTGAAGTCAAATTATCTGAGGGTTCCTTATTTTGATTTTTATCCTGCAGTTTCTTCAATAATCAGAACTTTTGGTAACACATTTTCCTGATTAATAAAACAATGGGTAAGGATGGATCTTTTCAAAAATATGGGACTGAATGGTCGGTTTAAATTTCCAACGATGAGCACCCTCATTTTAGGCCCAAGGAACAGATATCCAATTTTGTGTAAAAAGCACAAACTAGTTAATAAATGAGAATTTGAACCTGTGCAGCTTTTAGTCAGAACTCGCTATAAATGCTGACCTGTCCTTGTGACTGGCCATGCCATTTCAAAGTTCATTTGAGAGCCTTTGGTTAGGAAAATATTCTCAGACCAACAAGATTATCCTCTCTGTTTCTAACTCACAGAACCAAAAGAAAATAAGACTCTACCTAATGAGGTGGAAAAATCATTTAAAAATCAGATAAATCCCGAAGACTTCAGTATTAACAATTTATTATAGTATTCACTAACCTTAGGCAGGCTGGATAGAAATGTTCTCTAAAGTGCTAAGTAGAAATAATTTAATGATTTCAGTTTAATTCCCTGTTGTACTGAAGTCCATTCTGGAATGAAAAAATAAAAACCATCAACATACAGTATATTAAAGGTCTGAGTCTCAAAAGCAACTCTAATCTAATCTTTAGCTGGAAAAACAAAGTATCTGAAAATGCATCCTGAGTATAGTGGAACTTCATCATTCTTGAATCAGTCTGCCTTTATAATAGCCAGTTCTTCTGTTATGACAGTGAATTAAAATACCATTCTTTGCCTTAACAACAGAAATGAATAAGAAAAATAAGAAATTTAAATGACTTTCTCGAATCAATTCTTTGGCTTGCTTTTTCATATCTTCTTTCTTTGCTGAGGCCTTAAATCTGATATCCTTCAAATAGGACAGAGAAGAAAATGGCTCTTACCTGCCTGCTCCCTTCTTCTCGCATCTGATCCTTCTGGTCTTTGCTCATCATTTTTTTCAGGTCATTACATCCCTTCTGGATTAATTTCTTTAATATCCCATTGGCTGGGCTGCCAAAACTCATTTCTTCATTATTGTTCTTTGCTTAAGGGTGGCAGTTGCTGAATCCTCCGCCACATCCCCTTTGATCTGCCTTGGATTTTATTTTTTTATAACATCTATTTCTTTTTTCTTCCTTTGTTTATCCCAGTGGCAGAAAAAAGAGGATTAATTATATCTATGAAGCCAGCACTTCTCTTTGTGTCAAAGTACTAGGAAACAGAACACATTTATCTCAAGAAATAGCATGTCTCCATCGGTTGCAATTGGGGGATCTAAAGTTGGACGTTGGATTCACTGAGGGCAGTGTCTCTGTTTGCAGATTCTCTTGGTGACAAGTGTCTGCGGCCTAAGTCCAGCTCCTAAATAAACCTCCTTGTCTCTAACTCGGCGTGCCTCCAAACTCATCCCAGAATAATCTTGCTAAAACACAAAAAAGATCTGTTACTTCTTAGTCCCAGACATTTTGTGGGCTCTCAGTTGCATTCAGGAGAACCCCAACCCATTTAGAATAGCATAAAAACCACTTTGTTTTTTCCTCTTATTTCATCTCTTCCCATTCTCTCTCCATCAATTTTCCTATGTTTTAGTCATACTGAAACATATGGGTTCCCAGGCTGGGAGCATCCTCTTTTATCTCTGAGCTTTTGAACCTCTGTTCTCTCTCGGGAATGCCTTTCTCTCCTTTGTCTACTTGGTAAAGTCCACACACTTTTTAAGACTCAGCCCAAATGAGAAATCTTTTCCCATTTGCCCGAGACCTAGAGCGTCCCTGTTCCCAAAGCCCTTTATGTTTGACTCAAGTGTTGTGCTTATCACGTTCAATGTCAGTATCTACTAGCCTGGATAATTCACTCTGTTTTGAGCTGCTTGAGGACAAGACTCTGTCTTGTTTATCTTTGGGGTCTCCATGCCCTTTTAAAGAGCCAGGAATATCATGGTGGTTAGAAAATATTGGGTGCTCAGATAAACGAATGAATGAATGAATGATAAATAGTAAAATAACTCAATATTTCTCATTAGTTGCATGGCACAAATTATGAATCACTCTAGTTCTATTTTTCTTTTGGGTAGGTGAAAGAGTATTCCCAAATGTAGGTTCTTAATAGTTGTGACTGCTCTTATTCTAATTAATTCAGACTCATACTTTTAATAATATAAATAGATTGTGTACACAGTCTGAATTTATCAGAAAATCGTGGCTTCCTTTTTATAATTTTATGGAACTTCTCATCTTTTTCCTTGATAAGCCACACTTCTGTTGGTTTTCTGTAGAGTAAGTAGGATTTGGACCCTGTTCATTTTAAGAATGTCCTTTTCCCTTCTGAGTCCTAAAGAAAAATTGAATTAATAAACTGAATTTATCAAGGTAGCATTGGTTTAAAACTTGAGGTCATACCATTTGTACACAATTTTTTGCCTATCTTTTCCTTTATTTCATTTTATTGTTTTATTGTCAACATTGTACCATGTTATGAAATATTCTAGATAAATATAATTATTAACTGCACTTTTTGGTCATAATCTTCCTTTATTTTCTTTTTCCTACAGTCATCATCACCTATTAAAATATGATTTCATTAAGCTTTTGTCTCTATGTATGTATACTTTTATGTATTTATATATTTGTACTTGTCGTGATATAAAATGTATTTTTTATTATGGATTAGAGTCAAAAAATTTGAAAGACACAGAAAACTACTTATAAAGTAGTTCTGAAACTACCTATTGCCCTTTAAGGTTTTTGTTTCAAAGGCAAATCAGGTTAAGATGAGCATCAAGGATGGCAACTTTGAAAGATTTCACAAGTCTAAGGTATGTGAGTAGAAATCAGGATAGTCCTACTATAGAATAAGCATATTATACTTGATTTCCTTGTGTGACTTATGGAAACTGTATTGATTATTTTTAAACTCACTGTCCCTACCTGTATTAAGCCTCCTGACTTGTTTTATCTCCCTGAGTCCCTGTCCCTTTGCCATTCACCACAATAGATTGGGGATCCCTCAAATGAGGAGCCCAAGACAATGAACTCAGTTCAACATGGTGTTATTTCTACCTTTGGCCAGCGAGCCTGGACCCTCTGCTCTCAATCCCATTGGGTCCTATACATTGCCACACCTGTGGCACGTCTCAGAATGAGTGGCTTCAAATCAGGATAGTGGTGCCCACTTTAAAAAATTTCATCCTATGCTCCTGCACAGCAGTATGATCACTGATTCAGAAGATAGATATCTTCAGAACCCTTGAATCTTATATTCCTGCATTACCATCTAGCACCTCCCACAGACACATGGCCTAGTAACTCCTCTTGACTAAGTTTTCCACAGTTCATCTCCATGATTCACCATGGTAGCAATTTACAGTAATGAGCCATGAGCTGACACCCAGGGTGGGTGAGAGAGAGGCAATGTTCAATCTACAGCAAGTGGCAGAGTACTTGAGGGATACATTCTCTGCATTCTGAAAGCATCTTAATGATCCTAAGTGCTTTGGATGTTTAGAGGAAGTTCAAAGGCACTGAATCAATTGTACATCATTTAAAAAATACAATACATAAAACTTGGGAGCTGAAGGAAAGGTATCTGTTTTTCTGCAAAGACTGAGGAGGTGGCTGGATAGAAGAGTGTTGAAGTAATGCTTTTGTTTCCTGGAAGCACAGGGTAACTGCCTGTTTCCTTACGTTTTGATGGGTGGGTTTCATGTGTACCTGGGTAAGAAGGAGTATATCCAGCCATGCTTGGGAATCATAGAACATCCCAGAATATTATTTTTTCAAATGTCTTGCATTCAGCAAAACATCAAACATATTTAGCTGAATGCTACTTCATATTTAGTTTTAAAATTGATTCATATATAAGAGGATACAAAATCTACATGATTCCAAAACCTTTTACATTTTTTTACAATAAGGTAGTTGAATAACTTTAGAGCTATGTCTTTTATAACAAATTATTTGTTTAATGATAATGAGAATGAAAAATCTATAATTATTAGAACATGGCCATTATTACCATGTAGACTGAAACACTTAGTTCAGAAGGTCAATTTCTTATTATAAGAACACAAGCCTGTAACAATTTGATGAATTGCATTTTCCTTTCTCTCAGCGTAGCCCTTTAATATGGCTTCATTACTGAATGGAGTAGAGAATTTTAGTGCCGGGAAACTGCTGCCAGCTCTTTTTAGATCCATACCTGTGTGTTTCTCTGTTACCCATGGAAGGCATCTGAGCAACTACAAAGTGGAGGGGACATGGCCATTGGCTTCAGCCAGCACTGGGTTTCAGTCCTGGCCTTGCTGCTGACTGGTTGAATGGCCCTGGGCAAATCACTTCACCTCTTTAAGACCTACTTTCCTCACTTGTGGAAAAAGCACAATACCGTTCCTGGTGGTGTTCTTGTGAGAACTAAATGTTTAGTACATGCAAAATACCTAATACAGGGCCAGTTAGGAGCAGAGACTCAGTGCATAGTGGTGATGGTCTCAGAGCTGCTGCCCTCATTGCTCTCCTCAGTTGATGGTGCAGAGATCAAGGCAGAAGGTGTTCTGCTTTCCTCACCTTGGGCACTGCTGTCTGTTCTCTGACCTGCCTCCATTACCTTGTTTGCTAGTCCAGCAACGGTGCCACTGTGCTCTTTAGATGTCAGACAGGCCTAAAACCTGTTCAAAATCAACTGTGTCCCCGTTGATGACCGCACAACAGAATTGTTCTCTCTGAAGCTCCTAATCCGAATTTCCTCCCTCTGCTTCCTTTGCCTTGCTGTGGCTTCCTCACTGTGCTTCCCACTCTCAACTTGTTGGCAAAGGTTGTTCCCTTCCTGTACTGTAGGGGGTGGTTACCTAAGAGGGAACACAGTCCATTGTATAAGATACATTCCCCTCTCTCTTTTTATACTGGTTCAGGGCCTACAATTATTATAAGAATACTGAAGGTATGGAGACCAGAAGTTAAACTATGTCTGTGTAGCGGACAGACTGTAGACTGAATGTAGAGGTGGAAAGCTGGTGGAAGTCTCTGTTGCTTACCACTGGGTCATCTTTTTATCACAAATCTGGCCTTCCTCCCCTTGTCAAGAGACCAGCCATAAGGGAGAGGTCATTCCTGTGATATGATATGACATGATACAACCAGTCAAGCCCCAACATTCACAGATTCTGTATTTGTGACTTTGCCTCCTCACTAAAATTTATTGGGGCTCCGGCAGTGTCAGTGGAGCGGCTGTGGGCAACCCCTCAACACTTCTGAGCCTCATTTTCTCTTTCATAAAATAAAATAAAGAATCTACTGATCTGAGTTGTTTTTAGAATTTATGATCTATGTGATATACATATACATTTCCTAGGAGCAATGATTCAGTATTCACTGACTCACTAATTCAGTGTTTGCAGAAATTTATAGAACATAACTACCACGAATAATGAAAATCGATTGTTAGATGTATAGTGTGTGTGTGTGTGTGTGTGTGTGTGTGTGTGTGTGTGTGTGTCTCCCAGTAGAAGAGGCGACAGGGAATGATACTCTGAATGTCTTCAGGTACATTTCTATCAATAGGCTCCACTGATGCATGACCTGAGACAAGTTACTTTACCTTTGTGCCCCATAGTTCCCTAATAGGTAAAGGTAGGGTCAAGGTGTCTGCCCTCCATAACAAGAGCTTGTTGTGGGGATAAAATGTGTTTAACAGACATGAACTTCCTTAGTACCTTTTAAAACACTCTAATAATGGAAGGCAGTATTATTATCTAGCTCCTGTCTGGGCAGCAGGAGCAATCAGGAGGCTGGATGGTCATTCTACAGGAGCTCTAGTCTATGGGGACTGTTCTGGTCTAGCGTTCATACATTCATTGATTTATTTATTCAATCTTTCAACAGACTCGTATTGATAACTGATTGTATGCCTAGGTCTAAATGAGATGTGCAGGATGTAAATGAATAAGCAAGATCCATTTCTCATGATTCTTACTGTGGAAGGAGACAAACATGCCACATGTACTCTAGGACTGGGTACTCCAGGCTTCCATTCTTCCCCTGACCCAAATTCTTCACATGGCCCTGGGTCTTCACCTGACTGTAGGACTCTCCCATATTTGTACCAGCTGTGTATTTGTATGTGCTTGTGTGTGTGTGTGAATGGGTATGAGTGTGCTCAGAGGTAGGAATAGGCATGCAAATACCCTGGTACTTTCACCAGGTGCAATCTGACATCTATCAAAATTCCTCTTTCATTAATGCTTATTCCCTGGGAGTCTCATGGAATGTTTTGTCTTCTCTGGGGTCTTAGTCATATTCCTTCATGCTAGAGCTACCAGCATATGGAAATTCACACATATCCACATGGTGATTCTTGAGAGTTGAATGCATCAGCTGAACAAACTGCATGCACTTCAGACGTGCTCTATGTGAGGCATGTTGGGTTCTTTTTGTATCCAAAGCCCAGAGGTCCCAGGATAAGCAAACCTACTAACATGATTCCCTCATGTCATTATTTATCTAGCAACTTCAGTTCTCTGATCTTATGTGAAAGTGATTCTTAGACAACATTTGTGTATATGAGCCAAGAAATTGTTTTAAAAGTTTGTAATATTGCAGCTGTTCTTTCAAATTGTCTCGATGGTGTATGTAAAATAGAGAGAAAATTACAGACTTCCTTGGAAGTTGCTTTGACACAAGATTTGAGTGGACATGGTAGCTGTCTTAAAAGAGCTGCAAGAAAACTTAGTAATCATGAAAGTCAAATCCTTTCCTTCACAGAGAAGGTCTAGAGTGATGAAATGGAGATCCTAATTTGTGGATTGTTTGACTGAAAATATAATATAAAGGGTGTTCTGCCAGGCATTTTATGTACTCATCTCACTTTTGGACTCTTTAGATCACTTTTCTTATCCTTATTTACCCTTTGCCATTATTTCTTCAGTTATCTATTTTTTTATCCTCTTGTACTGGATATATGGTATGAAGCATACAAAATCATTTTTAGAACAAGTTAGGATTTGAATATATAGAAAAACATATGGTAGGCAATTGGCAATAAGATATTATTCCTGCCCTAATTTACACAATTTACTAGCCAGAGAGTCATAGAAACACATAAAAACAATACAACACAACAAACACATAAAACAACAAATTACAGTGTAGTTTTCTAAGTGCTATAAAGTTGATGTGGACACAATGCTACAAGGCATGATGAAAGAAACATCACTGATTTGTTCAGTAGCACTTACCCTGTGCTTGTTATGTGCCAGCAATTCTTTTGGGCCCTGAATATACAAACTCTCTTAGCCCCAAGGAGTTCAAGTCTCTGGGGAAAACAAATATATAAGCAAATAACTATACTATAACATGACTCATTTTAAAACTGAGTACGTGTAAAATGCTGTGAAAACACAGATTGCCCAGATGAGGGGCGATTAATTATATCTGGGAAAGGAAATCTCAAGGAGAGACAGTTACAGAGAGGCAATGACATTTCAGCTTGATCTCGTGCATAACAAATGACTTCCTGTAAGGTATTTTCCACCTGTTTTGAATTAACTAAAATGATTAGATCTTCAAATTTATAAAGGTCATCTCCACTAGAATGGAAAAAGTGGATCATACTTGTAAAACAAAACTTTAGAAAGCGCCAGCCTGATTTTGGATGGCTACCAAAGTAGCCAAGTGTGTAAGTGCTAAAGTTCATAAGAAAGAAGGTTTATGAAACTGAGATGGGAATAAAATTATCCAGTATTTGATAAAAATAGTGCTAATAAATACTTACATATAATTAATTATATACAATATAATACAATTTAATAATTATAGCTTCCTACTGTATGTACCACATCACTTCTTAGTTTGTGCTTGATTGATTTAGGTCTAACTTTAGGGTAAAACCACTGACTAAGGAGATAAATAGAAACCTTGCTAACATCTGTGGAGAAATAATGCTATGTGTTCTCTAAATCTACTTCATTTTCCTTCTGGGTCCATTGTTGAACCCTAGTTCCCATTAACCTGGTTGATATCTGCCACTTCCAGAACTGGTCTATACAACTCTCTCATGCTTGATTTTCTAGTCTCTGACTTTCCCTTCTGTGGGGCTCACGTGTTGAAGACAATGGTCTCCGGAGATGGAAAGAGCTTGGGTGCCTTGGGCACACTTAGTGGTGGGCTCCCTAGGAAGGCTGTATAACTAGGAATCTCTGCCCTGGCTTTTGCATGAACAAGGTATTAACTGTATATTGCGCAAGACCACTGAAATTTGACATTGTTTATTGTAGTGGTTACTCTGTCTTAGTACACCCTCCAATGAAATGATGTAGACACTTTCACTTTTATACTTACCTCCTTTGGCTTCTCCAATCCATCCTCATAATCATATAACACACTGTAGTTAATTCAATAACTGTTTACAGAAATATGAATTAAGGTCTTCAGACCTTGAACAAAGTGGGTATTGCAACTTCACTCTATCAAGTATGCATAATATAGGTCATGAAAATAAGTGATCATTCAGTTCTCTGAGGAGCTACATTATGTTGGCCGTGATTCATGTAATACTTGCATGGGACCCCTCAGATTAGTTTCCCTGTGTCAGACCCAGGCCACAGACACTTAACGTGAGGGGAGCCTGCTCTGCTGTCGTGGTGTAAACATGTTTAGAAAAGGCCACCCTTTTGAATGGCCTTTGAATCAGGTCACTTGGCCTCAGTCCTCGGAGGCCTGGATTTATTTGGCAGGGTTTTAAAATAGCTGTTTCTGGTTATGAGGTCTGAAATTATTTCTATGACATTATAATGTACCTGAATAAACAATTTATCCAATCAAGAGTATTTCATAAGCATTTCCTGTATGTCAGCTAGGCACTGCTCTAGTTATTGGGATTAACACGGTGAACAAGACAGATTTGACCCCTGCCCTAAGGAATCTTATAACCTAGAGGGGAAACAGAAATTTAAAATACAGTGATGGGGGTTTTCATGGAGGCAAGGCAGGCTATGCCGCATTCATTTTCAGCATTTCCTCCTCTTTCTGGACAAAAATATATGGCTATATATTTCTGTATTTTAAAGCCAGTGCATCACCAAAAATAATTTCCTTCCCTATGTGTAAAATGAAATTCAATTATTAAGAATCCTAAATTTTTTTTCTCCTTGGTCATAATGGATGTGGTGTGGATAGAGAACTGGGAGTGAGTGGAGGAGGCATTTTTGTATTAAACAGGCTGATTGACTTTAAGACTCTGATGTATATGTATTTATCTGTGAATAGGTGGCCATGTATCTCTATGTAGGCAGCCACACATAGGTGAGAATTTCTTTTTTTATCCCTATCTCTAGGTCTTATTAATTTCTTAGTTAATTCCTCAACAAGGTGTCAAATAGTGAATTATTGAACCTGCAAGTATGCCTGGTTTTCTTGCATTCAAATTCCCATGCCTCTAATATATCACTCATGTTGCTCTGAGATTAGTTTCCCCAGGCTCATCTTACTGTCCCTATTTACCTTCTGAAAACACCTTCAGGAGCTCCCATTGCTTACTGAATTATATCCACCTCCCTAGCAGCATTTCACTGCCCTCCCTGTCTGCCTCACGTAGATTTCTAATCCCATCAATGGCACCTCTCCTGTCCTCCACCACAGGCCCAAGTCCTGAATGCTCTCCAGTCCCACATACCCATCAGTGCCCTTCCTTACTCCCACTTCTTCACAGTATCCCCAGGCTGTCCCAGCACTCCTCACCCAGTGTGCTTCCAGCTCCAGTTGTCCTACAGAAACGCCTGTTGTCAGGGCTTGGAGCTGAAGGGTTGCTGGCTGAGCTCAGCACCCACAGATTGGTCATTGGAGGAGATCACTGAGACGGTAGCAGAAGGCATCTCTGGATCTCAGTGTAACAGATGGTCAAGGGGACCTACTCACTTCTGCCCTGTCTGACCTCTCCATGGAGAGAGTCTGACAATTCCTCAAAGCCAACATCTTCCAATCTGCTGTCTTCAGAAGAATGGTGTGGAGGGAAGGGGACTGGGCAAGGAAGACTAAGGGTTCAGGATCTGGAAGTCTAGCCACTTCCTTAGGGCTGCAATTAGTCACCAGCCTCAGTACCATCTGGAAATTATAAAAGACAGAATTCCAGGCACACAGGACACCAACCAAAGCAGAATTTCCAAGTGGATGGGGTAGAGCTCAGACATCTACATTCTGTGTAGGTGACTGAAGTCTGAGAGCCATTCTTCATAGATGGGCAGACAGTCTGTGGGAAAATCCTGGTATCAGTACTGTTACTGCCACAATCTGTGTCAGGGTTTATTGACTTTCACTTCTTTGTTCACATTGGTGTTTGGCTTCCCAGCCACCATGTGGAGAGCAGAAAAGTAGAGTCCAAGAAGTGGTGGAATGAGGGCAAATCAAGACTATTCTTCCCTGTGGATACAAGTCCTTGACAATCACAAGGAAAGGAATAAAGTATTATTTATTTGGAGGGGTGAGAAATTACACTGATGTCCACCATATCCACTCACTCACTATTTTCTTGAACATTAAGTACTGGGCAGGCAGACCTAAAATGTCAGCAGTCATGATGCCGCCTAGTTCTTTTCTCCCACCTCATTCCGGGTCCTATTTCTATAATGTCCCTCATCTCTAAATCTTGACAACATTGCTGTAAACAGTGATGAGATATTGGAAGAATATAAAGGAACATATAATTATATTTATTTATTGTTGCTTTTTTTTTTTTTTTTTTTTTTGCGGTACGCGGGCCTCTCACTGTTGTGGCCTCACCTGTTGCGGAGCACAGGCTCCGGACGCGCAGGCTCAGCGGCCATGGCTCACGGGCCCAGGCGCTCCGCGGCATGTAGGATCCTCCCGGACCGGGGCACGAACCCATGTCCCCTGCATCGGCAGGCAGACTCCCAACCACTGCGCCACCAGGGAAGCCCTATTGTTGCTTTTTAAGTTTTTATTTTTCATGTATTTTATAATGTATATGATGTGCAGTGGAACATATATATTTATAAATGATAATACACACATTCACATAATATCCATGCTCACTTTTCTTTAACTGTGTACACCTTCAAAAAACTTTACTACAACTCTCTCGACAATGCAGCAATTTGATCTTCTAAACTTTTAGCCAGCCACTGACTCCTCTTCCTTGGTGACTATCTGAGGCCTGGGAATTTCATGCTTTGGACTCTCCCAGGGTTTAATGAATTTCCTTTTGATGCTGGTCCAGTGGAGCCAGCCTTGTTATTTGACATTTTGAATTTTTCGTTTCTGTATGTGACCTTGTAGGCTGTTGTTTTGAAGTAACCAAATCCTGATCTCAGTCAAGCGAGTTTAACCTTTGCCTGTTTCTCTACCAAGGTCATGGCCAATTAAATGCTTCTGTATTCACAAAAAGTACCAGACAGTTAGGCCTGGTCCTTAATTAAAAGTCCATCCTCTTTCACCTATGGCCAACTCAAATTATTTTGTGTGACCTTAGGACTTTGAGATACAAAACATTTCTATTTTTAGCTTGAAACTCCACCAATTAACTATATCAGAATACCCAGTTATTATTAAATACCAAATACCTGTCTATGCATATAAAGTGCAGTATGTATTTGTACAATCCAGAGTCATTTAATTTCTTTCTACGTTGGGCTCTTTTTGGTCCAAGGGCCTTTTTTTTAATAATAGATCTAAATTTATATTAGTTGGTTACTATTTCCAGGACAGCCTGTCACTGACATAAATCATCTCATTTCAGCAGCTACAATAAATAATTGGGCCCCTGAGACATTGTTTTCCATCTTCTCTGCAGAGAGCTCCCTGTAACCTCTGGGTTCTCCCCTGGGTGTGCAGGGTGATGGTGCTGTTGCCTCTGGCCTTTTCATTTATTATTTATTTCATTTATTGCAGGACTCAGGACAAATTGGAATCGGCAAAAAATGGAGAGTGGAATGATAATGTCCAGAGTTCTCACGATTACCAGAAGCTGTGGGGCAAGCAGACAGGGAAAAGAGAACAAAAGGAAAACAAAATAAAATATCATTTCAAATCAGAATGCTTCACAAAAAAAATACTTGTAGCCTAGTGAATTTTTCAGGTCTCAATCACAAAAGACTTGTTTAATAAAGTTTTGTGTTTTGTTTTGTTTTTGTAAGTTATGCTCGAAGGCCAGGGGAGTGCTGGGTCCAGGCCAGGAGCTCTATCAGGAAGTCGACAGACATGCAGTGTTGCCCCCCTGGGGCTAAGCTTCTCCCCTTTAAGCCTCACTTTGTCTGGTTGTAAACAACCAGAGATTGATTACTTTTCCCTGTCCTCCGAGGATCACAGGGTCAGCTCACTACTAGGTTATAATAAAGCTTCCTTCTTGGTTTCTGGTTGATGAAATACTTTGCAGATTTTGCACAAAGATTAATTTGCCACAGTCGAATTTGATGACAATTCAGTAGCTTTTATCAGTCAACTTCCATCTTGGATGGATTCTTCTAAAAACAAAGAGCTTTTCAATGATATGGCTCCGATTGATATCAAGTAAAATTTTACTCAAAGGCAGCCTCAAATATGTAAGGTACCTATCTGGTCCAGTAGCCAAAATAGAATAAATGCTTCATAATAAATAGTGTCTTTCTTGTCTTTTGTTTATATATATATATATATATATATATATATATATATATATATATATATAGTCTTTCAGAATTTTAGCGTTTGAATAGATTCTAGAGGTCATGTAGTCATGCAGTCCAGAAATATGTGACCTTGTGCACAGTAATAGGTAAATACTATTATTATCCATCTTCTTCAGATAAGGAAACTGAAGTCTAGAAAGGTAAAATAATTTACAGAATCACCCAGCCTTTTAGGTCACATTTAAACTCATGCCATCCATTTGAAAGTATTAGTCTTCTATTGCTGTGTAACAAATCACCCCCAAAATTAGACACTTAAAAGAGCAATAATGACTTGTTTTCTTGCAGTTTCTGTGGGTCAGGAATTCAGGAGTGTCTTCACTGGGCAGTCCTCACACAGGGCTTCTCATGAAGGTGGAGTCTGATGCTGGTTAAGGAGCCATCTGAAGACTTGACTGGGACTGGAAGATGGCTCATTCATGTGTCTGATAGATTGGTGCTGCTGCTAGCAAGGTGTTTTACTGCTCTCTGTGTGGATTTCTCCACAGGGCTTTTCTTTTTTTAAACATCTTTATTGGAGTATAATTGCTTTACAATGGTATGTTAGTTTCTGCTGTATAACAGAGTGAATCAGCTATACATATACATATATCCCCATAAACCCTCCCTCTTGCATCTCCCTCCCACCATCACTATCCCACCCCTGTAGAGCTGATCTCTCTGTGCTATGTGGCTGCTTCCCACTAGCTATCTATTTTACATTTGGTAGTATATATAAGTCCATGCCACTCTCTCACTTCATACCAGCTTACTTTTACACCTCCCCATGTCCTCAAGTCCTTTCTTTACTTCTGTGTCTTTATTCCTGTCCTGCCCCTAGGTTTTTCAGCACCATTTTTTTTTTTTTTTAGATTCCATATATATGTATTAGCATACTGTATTTATTTTTCTCTTTCTGACTTATTCACTATGTAGGACAGTCTCTAGGTCCATCCACCTCACTACAAATAACTCAATTTCATTTGTTTTTATAGCTGAGTAATATTCCATTGTATATATGTGCCACATCTTCTTTATCCATTCATCTGATGATGGACACTTAGGTTGCTTCCATGTCCTGGCTGTTGTAAATAGAGCTGCAATGAACATTATGGTACATGACTCTTTTTGAATTATGGTTTTCTCAGGGTATATGCCCAGTAGGGGGATTGCTGGGTCATACGGTAGTTCTATTTTTAGTTTTTTAAGGAACTTCCATACTGTTCTCCATAGTGGATGTATCAATTTACATTCCCATCAACAGTGCAAGAGGATTCCCTTTTCTCTACACCCTCTCCAGCATTTATTGTTTGTAGATTTTTTTGATGGGCATTCTGACCGGTGTGAGGTGATACCTCATTGTAGTTTTGATTTGCATTTCTCTAATGATTAGTGATGTTGAGCATCCTTTCATGTGTTTGTTGGCAATCTGAATATCTTCTTTGGAGAAATGTCTATTTATGACTTCTACCCATTTTTGGATTGGGTTGTTTGTTTTTTTGATATTGAGCTGCATGAGCTGCTTGTAAATTTTGGAGATTAATCCTTTGTCAGTTGCTTCATTTGTAAGTATTTTCTCCCACTCTGAGGGTTACCTTTTCATATTGTTTATGGTTTCCTTTGCTGTGCAAAAGCTTTTAAGTTTCATTAAATCACATTTCTTTATTTTTGTTTTTATTTCCATTTCTCTAGGAGGTGGGTCAAAAGGATCTTGCTGTGATTTATGTCATAGAGTGTTCTGCCTAGGTTTTCCTCTAAGAGTTTTATAGTATCTGGCCTTACATTTAGGTCTTTAATCCATTTTTTTTTTTTTTTGAGAGCTTAAACATGCTTTATTTGGGAATGCTCCCGGGCGAGGTTCACTGGTCCGAGAGAAAGGGGCCAGAGAAGTCACCTTTAATCCATTTTGAGTTTATTTTTATGTATGGTGTTAGGGAGTGTTCTAGTTTCATTCTTTTACCCGTAGCTGTCCAGTTTTCCCAGTACCACTTATTGAAGGGGCTGTCTTTTCTCCTTTTTATATTATTTCCTCCTTTATCAAAAATAAGGTGACCATATGTGTGTGGGTTTATCTCTGGGTTTTCTATCCTGTTCCATTGATCTATACTTCTGTTTTTCAACAGGGCTATTGAGTGTCCTTCCAGCATGGTGGCTGGCTTCCCCTATGTTGTGTGATTCAAAAGATCAAGGCTGAAGCAGGAATGCCTTTCATGATCTAACATCAGAAGCAGCATACTATTTCTCCCACCACATTCTATCGGTCACCCAATCCCCTCTAATTCAACGTATGAAGTACTGTACAGCAGTGTGAATACCCAGTGTGTAAAGAATGGATCACTGGGGACCATCTTGGAGGCTGGTACCACAGCAAACCATTAGTTACTCTCTTTTTCCACAAGCCCCTTCCAACTCTGACTCTAGTCTATCACTCTTTGTCTATGTTGGCTTATCATAGACACTCAATAAATATTAGCCAAGCCAACAAACCCAGTAAATATTTGGACTTAGGAAAGTGAAGAAACCTAATATTTTGAGATGTTGCTAGATGACTTACATAACTTGGGTCTTCACCAATGACTCGCTGTTTCTTTTTAGAAGCTGCTGGCCTACCTTCCTTATGAAACTATAACTAGTGATTGTGTAGGGAACTTCACAACTGAGGCTGCTCTATCTGACCCATTGAGAGATACAAGGATAGGTTTGGCAGATTGGTGCTTCTCAACAGATCAGTCTTCTCCCTGACGGTGCTCCTGAGAGAGCTCCTACGGTCACTTCTAGTCCTAGAGGTAGCCATGAGCCAGGTTTCTTAGATACTCCCTTTCAGAACCAACCATGAATCAATTCTACATTGTATACAGAGCTATAAATATCCCTATGCATTAATAATGCTGATTGGTGTATATATATACAGCAAATTGAAAAATGTTTCTTTGGGAAGAAGGCCATTTCATTGTCTCATCTCTAACTTACTAATATTCTTCATCCTATATATTACTTAATGAAGATAAGCCACTGAAACTGTACTTAAGACAGGAACTCTGTCTTTACAGAAATTATGTCTGGTGTGATGTTTAAAAATACAATGCTCTTTTAGTCCCTGCTCCTTTCTTGTTCCAAGGATCTCATTATCAATATTAATATAAATTTTTCATTGCTTGAGCCATTACAATATACAGGGAATAGATTTTTCAATTTTTCAAGTTCCACTGAGTATATTAGCAAAATTAACTCTCTGTCAGCAGGCGTGTGGTGACGCCTGTAGCATTTCTGATTTTGATTGTTCTAAATCTTTTTACTTTTACAGGTCTCCAGTAGAGAAAAAGACAAAGATTTATTTGAAAACTCTCATTGTCACCCATTTCTTTTGATCACTCTCTCTAATATCTTTTATTCTCTTGTCTGAGTCTTTAAAATTGTAAATACTAAAAGCAATCTAAGAGAAAGGATATGTATATTTCATTGGTAAAATTGTGAGCTTTTGAAAATCACGCTTTAAGGAGCTTTATTTTATTAGTTATTTTTAATATCCCTGTAAGTTAGGGCAGAGAATTTATTAAGAATGAGGTTCCTGACCCATGTAGATTTTACTGTACCTTAGAGGCAGACTGATAGTGGAACCAGGTTCTAACACTCAGTTTACGGACTATTCTGGACTTATACACAAATGACCTGTGGCAGCTTGAACTTTCAACTCTTTTGTAATCTTCATGAACTATTGTACAAATGGCGTGCTTGCCTTTAGAAAAAAATTTAGATTTCAATATGGGGCAATATGTAAGAAGAACCTCGGAAAGGGTCATGGTGGGAGAAGCAGATTAGAATACAGTAAGCATTCTTAATTGAAAAGGTGAAGTCTTTCAGACCAAGTAATAATATGATGGGATTATAGAGTGGTAGATTTGGGAGGTAGCTTCAGGATCTGCTTCTCAATTCCTCTAATATGCAAATGGGGAAAATGAGGGCATGGGCACAGCCTGATGTCACATGGCTAAAAAGTAGTGAGTGACCCTAAAATCAAATCTTCTGACTTTTTGCCAGGGACTTTTCACAATATGTTGCACTATCTAAGAACAAAAAGAAGATGAGATTAATTTTCCATGGAATTTGCTTTCTTTAAATTTAGATTATTCAGGCATAAAGACTAAAGAATAGGTTTTTTTGTTCATCTATTTGAAATATCTGGTTTGAGTAACCAACTGCGTAGATCGAGTTCAACAAATGGTCCTTTATTGTTGTGTGTTGTTTATATCCATCCACTGACCTTGATCTTACTGCATAATGTCAATGATACTTTATTATTGCATCGTCACACAGACAATCTTATCAATGGACCTGAGGTTATTAACATTTGTACTAGTTTCCTACTGCTGCTGTGAATAAATTTCCACAAACTTAATACCCCAAAACAATACAACACAAATTTATTATCATAGAGTTCTGGAAGTCAGAAGTCTGAAAGTAGGTCTCACATGGCTAAAAACAAGAAGGGCGTCAGCAGGGCTGGTTCTTTCTGGAGACTCTAACAAGAATCCATTTGTTTCCTACTATCTCCTAGATGCTCCCTGCATTCTTTGACTTATGACCTCCTTCCCGCAATGGCATCACTCAGACCTCTGCTTCTTTCATCACTTCTCCTTCTTTGACTCTGATCCTCCTGCCTTCCTCTTATAAGAACTTTTGTGATTACACTGGTCCTCTCTAGATAACCCAGATAATCTTTCCATCTCAAGATCCTTAATCACCTGTAAAATCTGTTTTGCCATATAAGGTAACAAATTCACAGGTTCTGGAGATTAGACTGTGGATACCTTTGGGGGGGTATTATTCTAACAAAACATCTAAATTTGATATTCACTAAAAAAAAAAAATTGAGTATGATGGTGAGAGCCTTGCAAAGAGTCTGAAGATTTCAGTTTGAGTCCAATTTAGAACACCACAGCTGGGTGACCTTGGGTAGCTTAACCTGACTGCGTCTTAGTTTCTTCATCTGCAAATGAATAGATAGAAATAAGAGCCAGAATGTATGATGCACTTAGTATACTCACTCATTCACAATTCTTTTAAAAATATCATAGTGCACCTCCTTCATGCCAGGAAGAGTGCTGGGTGCTGAGGACCTGGTGATGAGCAAACACTGACAGGGAGCCTGTCTCAGGAACTTACAGTCTAGGGGAGAAGACAGTTCCTCATCACACTTGTAGTCATACAAAGCCTTGTAAAACTTCAAATAGGAAAACATATTACTGTAGAGGGACTTGTGTAATGAGAGCTTATTATGAAGAATTTGATCTACAAGGGGCCTTGGGGAAGACTCCCGTAAGGAAATCATTCCTGAATTGAGATCTGGAGAATATGTAGGAGTTATGGAGGCAGAGAGGGGAGGGAAGTGCATTGCAGGCAGAGGAGAGGGAAGCGCATTGCAGGCAGAGGGACCCTCAGGTGCAAAGGGAAAGGGGAGGAGAGTGTGTGCAAAGGACATGAACAAGTCTATGGTGATGGAAGGGGAAGAGTAAAAGTATACCGAGGACCGATCCAAACTCCCACTTATTTAAGCAAGTGGCCTCAGGCAAGTCACTTAACTTTGCCAAGCCTCACTTCCTTCCTTGGTAGAATAGATATAACAATTATAGCTCTTAGGGAGTGTGCAGGTTAGATAAGAAAATGCACATAATCATTGTGCACACAGCATGAGAATCTTAGCTATTTTCCTAATGGTTAACTCATTTACCCTTGCATTAATGTTACGATGTAAGTATTATTAACCCCATTTTATAGATGAAGAAACTGAGGCAGACAATAGTAAATAACTTGTCCAGGGTTGTACAGCTTGTAAGTGGCAGAGCAGAGATTTGAGCCGAGGCCCAGCTGCCTGCACGGAGCTGGTGCTGTGCACCATCCCGTCATTCACCCCAGAGTGTGTCTTCAGAAATAACACAGGAAAGTAAACTTAAATCCATAACTAAAAGGCTTGCGATTATTCACATTACCTTCTTAAGTATTATTTTTCCTTCTATTATTACATTTTAACAAAGGGAATGTAAACTGGCTGAAGTTGAACCATTTTATTTCTTCCCCTAATTTATTTTCTCTCTAAATAAATTCCAGTAAAAGCTAAAGAGAACAGGAATAAGTAGGAAATACAAAGTGCATTTGTGTCTCATTGACTCTGTGGCATTATTGCTTCGGCCTGGGTGCCAAAGCTTATTTTTCAGGTAACAGTCAAGATGAGAACAGCTTATTGTCTGTTATGCTCTTGTATTCTGGAAATCAAGTGTCTGGGCAATTAAATAATCTGGTAAATTGAGATAACCAGATAAACCATTTGAGGTTTACCTAATTTCAAAGACTTAGAGTAGAAAAATATATTTAACAACAAAACTATATATTTAATCTTTCTTTAATAATCTCAAAGTTGCTTAAGAACCTTGCTGTTTCTCAGAATATCTACCATCATATCAATGATCATTGTCCTGACAAAGTGCAGGAGTGCTGGCTTAATAGTCATTTTTAGTCAGTAGAATGCCAGATAATCAACTCTTAATGGAAATTTTCTTAGACTGAAATTTGAATTAAAATTTTAGATTAATTCTGCAAATTTAGAATAATGCAATGATTGTTTTGAGATAGTCTCCTTTTTATTTCATCGTTAATGTGAAACACTAAAAAGGATTATGCCTTAAGTAGAAAATGCATAATCCCCAAATGCTTTCCCAACCAAAACAAACAGATATGGGATAAAGAAAGGGAGCTTCCATTTGCCAAGTTATGTATTGTTTTGTCATTCATACAGATGTCCGATGGTGGCAGAACACAAGTTTTTGGCAATTACAATGCCAAAAAGGTATTCAAGGACAGAACTATTGATATTTTCATAAACACCCGCAAAAAGTGTATTTGATTTTTTGTTGTAGTTGTTTTAAGATTGTTTGGCATTTAAGAAGAGTCCAACATTAATTGACACTTCATCGTTTCTATGATCCTTGATCTCTAATTCCCCCTACAAATCCAGGGCGAGTATTCTGCTAATGAAAAAGTATGGTATGAGTCATTATGATAACATGTATCTTACTGTAAATGTATGGATTCTGAATCTCTGGTCATTGTATAGCTAAGTCATTGAATAGCTAAAGAAGGCACTGACAGCCTGGAGCCTAGCTCTCAAAGCTGGAGCCAACAGCATATCTTATGCATTGACTGAAATAATGTAGTGAAATTCCTTTCTCTCTTAACAAGCATCCTCCAGTCATGAAATTCCCTTTGCTATGCTGCAATGGAGAACATGTTCAGATATTGAAAAACTGTAAGCCATTACCTACTTTATCACTCATATCAAAGACACTGAAAAGATAGCACATGTACAATTGATGGATTATTCTCATCATGAAAGTCTGATGACCCCACTTGGGTTTTCAAACAAGGCATTTAATAACCACTGCCTTGTTAAAAGGTGGAAAATGATCTGGCTGGTGGCCTGATAGGACGAGGTTTTATTGATTTTACTGAAGCCCTTGACTTGGGAGATCACAGGCTTCTTAAGGGCAAACTTAAAAGGAAGCATTAAGATGGCTGAGTAATTACCTGTGTGATGGATGTCATTCTGTAAACATCAGGATTGTGTAGCTTCTCCTTTGGGTATTAATTGATGGAGAAAGGAAAGACCATAGGCAAAGTCTCATTTCGACTACTTTTAGTCCTTTTGCATATTTATGAATTAGCTTTGTTCTGTTGGAAGTATTGAGTATAGATGATTTAAAAAAGATAAACCTTTGTTTTTTTTCATTTAAATGTTGGTTTACAAGGAGGAATGGATAGATTGTTATAGGTGCTGGAACAGCAGCAAAATGATGTTTCAAATGTTACTGAATATAAAAAAGAAAGAACTTTGTATATGCCTTTAGCTCTCATAGTTCTGTGGCTTCCTGGGAGTGAGGATCTCTGAAGCCTGAGGCTCCCAAGGGGCCGGGATGAGCTTGAGACAACACCAGAGGAGACCACTTGTGGCGGACTGGGGAAGGAGGTACTGAGTTGCTGTCAGTACAGAGGAGATTTCGAGGTTTCATAGGGTGCTGGAGAGCAGAGCTCACGATGTAGCACTCTGAGCAGTAGGATAGTCATGAGGGGCCGGAGAGGGTGGAGCTCTGGGTGCTCAGTGTTCTGTGCATTGGAGGCGGCTGCTCGAGAGATGGTGGGGTGGGGTTCTCAGGCCCTTCTCCTTGGGCCCTTGTCCTCTTTCAGATGGTGTCACTGTGACTAAACAAGGCTATCCTCAGGGTGGAGAGAGAATAGGGGAGGAGTTTGTGTTCACTGGAAACCACTGAGCTATTGAACCTGGGTGATGCACGAAATTCCCTTAATGTTGAAACACTGAAGTGAACAATCCTTTTGAAGCAGGGAAAATAATAATTTTTATCTTATCTGTTGGATATAGTAGAAAAGATGTGAGTTGTGGAGTCAGACAGATGGGGTCTGGTTTCCAATTGTAGCTTCATGCCCTATCTGGGAGATCTTGGGCAAGGTTCTTAATTTCTCTAACTTCACATTTCTCTCATTAATCTATGATTTGTTTATTCGTTTATTTATCAAAGATCTATTGAGCAAATACTATACACTAAGTTCTGTGTAATAGAGATAAATAATGGTTTAAACATGATTATTTTTCTCAATAGTTTTTAATAGAGACTGTCACATATGTAAATAAATAAATGCAATATAACTATAGGTGCTGCCATATATTGGATAGATTATGTCCTGGACAGAGTAAGGGCATAAAAAACAGAGTGACTGAATTTTCTGAACAGGGAAAGGAGCTGGAAACATTACTTCAGAGAGGAAGTAATGCTTAATTGAGTCTTAAAGATGATTAGCAGGAAATGTGATTGTAGACGTGGGCAGATGCCAAGTGATAAAGGGGGCTGGAATCATCAAGGTGCAAAGAGGAAACTTCTTATCAAGGGTGTGTTTGTGGGGGGTAAGGGGGTATTTATAAACAGTCTGTGGGGGCAAGAGGGCAGGAATCTGCAAAGCAAGTTTTCCTTGTGTAAAAGATTATATGAACTTGTTGCAGAGATTCCTTCTAAGATTCTGAATTCTACTGGGAAGAAGAAAGTGTGGTCTTATTTTTGACAGCTCTTGGTCCATTTTATTGATCTTGGCACCTAAGTTGTTTTTTCCTTCTTGTGGGGATCTCAAATGGACGTTGTCCTGCAGTGTTCAAATAATATCCTGGGCCTCTTCTGCTAGGAGGACTTACTTAGCTGTTAGGTAGCACATCCTCCAAAGCCATAAAATAGAGGTGCTCCTCTGCAGTTATTTCTGTAGCAGGAGATACTGGATCCTCCTCATTCATATAGGCAGGAAGTTTGCTCTACATGCTGCTGTGATACTGCTGGCTTCCATTCCGTGGGTTAAAGAACAAAGTATTATGTATCATATAGCAGGAAAAGTCAGCCACCAAAAAGCTCACTGTGACATGTGAAATATTTGTCAAATATCATACAGGTTTAACTTGATTTACACTAGATGAAAGCATCACCACAGCGTGTGTGAGCCTTAGAAGAGGAGAGGAAATTCCTTGCTTTATTTCCTACCAGGAAATACATTTTTTTTAAAGGTCAGATCCAAGAGTGAAATCATGGAGGTAAGGTGCTAAAAATATATATTAATTTCATCATTAAATGAACTAATCATTTTTGTATAATACAGAGAAGAAAAATGGATAGGATAGAATTTAGAAGAATAGTCTGCTAAGTGTTGTAATGACTATATTGCAATTATATTTCAGTGGTATATTATATATTAGAGGAATATTTGGGAGATTGTATTTCTATGTGGGGAAGTACTCAATGACTAGAATACATTTTTCATTTTATGGATTTTTATATATTTGTATAAATTGGCTTTTTCCAGAGAAAAATATTAATATATAAGGTATTTCACTTTGTCAGAAGCAATCTGTAGTGAAGTATTGTTATACATAATGAATGCGTGTGAAGGATATTAGAACTGTTTTTTCTCTTCTTATCTTTCATAAATGTTATCAACTATAACACTACCAAAGGATAAGCTATTTTGGAATAGTAGACTGCCAGAAATTTCTTGACATCACAGAGAAAAGAAGGGGGATATCAAAGACCAGTTTAATGTATCTTTCTGATTTTTATTACTCCTCTGCTCATTCCTCGGCTTAGAGATTTGATTCTAGCATATCCGTGGTCTCTTTCCTAGTTATTAATATCTGTTGGGTGGAAGGTCTACTCCTATGTCTGTGATTTAGCCCAGGAAATTAGTTCTCTGTGATGGATTATTTCATGTTTTGCTAATGTGGATATAGTACATACTATCGAAAGACAGATCCTATACTCGAAATGTGTTCATGAGGACTAATTCATTTGGGAGGACATCTTTCTAATGAAGATGTTTTGGGGAACAATTTTCATGAACAATATTTAAATTTGAGCACATGCAAGGTTTTTATTAATAAAATTATCTATATCTCTTTTTTTTCAGAATATATCATGAACTGTTGGAGTCTTCTGTGTAATGAAAAACAATGTTTCCTAAGGTGAGTGGGGATTATAAAATGAAGGCACTCCAAATAGCTTGATTGGAAACAATGTGAGCCTTATGAAAAGGCCCAGAGACTTTTCAGTAAGTAGGCCTGAGCTCAAATCTTGGTTCCACCATCTGTGTGACATGTTATATAACCTCTTTAGCCCCTTCAGCTTCATCAGTGAAATGGAATTATTAATATCTAATCAAAGGATTTTATAAAGGTCCTTACCCGTTGCCAGTCACATTGTGAGTTTTAACAAATGATGGCTATTATCAATAAATGAAAATTCATGAGAAGCTTTGAAAGCTCTTCCATGGAAGTGAACTGCCTAGATTATTTGTCAACAACCTAGTTTATTTTCAAAATAATTTTAATGTGAGGATTTCTACGAGTCTTGTTTTCACATAATCTACTTAGATGGCTGTGGTAGTTCTCCCAGCAGTCCAGCACAGCAGTTTTCCACATGGTTAGTTGACTTGAGCCATATCATATTGACCTCTAACAACTTAAGCATCAATGGTTAAGACATACCAGACCATAAAACAGAGAAGAAAATTTACATATAAAATTTAACATAAAACTCCAAAATATCATTACATGATATTAAAGTAATTTCTACTTTTTCTACTGTAAGCGATATGTGCTTACTGTAGAAAATTTAGAAAATACCAATATCATAAAAAGAAGAAAAACATCCCTTCTTTCTATTGCTCAGTTATAATTTACAACTGTTAACATCTCAGTATATATCTGTCTAGTTCTTTCTCTAAACATACACCATTATTTTTCCAACAAAAATGGAATCATTTTGAACATGATTGATTTAATGGTTATTATTATCATACTTTCAAGTCTTTGAAGTACTCCAACATGTTCTTATTGCTGTATAATAGTCCATCACACTTTAATCAATCCTCTATTTTGGACACTTACGTGGTCCCTGCAACTCCTCCCTCTTCTTCCCAAACATGGGAAGTTACAGGGAACAGAAGTAGAGCCACTGGACTAAGTCAAAACAGCAACCTGCTCAACCTTTTCACATCTAGTTCCGTGAGTCCATACAGTTCCTAATTTCTAAAGCAGTATGATTGTGGTTTTGTTTACTTATAGACCAATGTATAGCCCAAAGGGCATCAGCTATATGGTAACCAAATTTAAGGTTTTTAGTGCTTAAAATTCTGATTTTAAGAATTTTAAAATCATAAATTCCCCCCACAAAGTTCTACTAATTCTTTCTCCTACAAACAAGTGATACAGCATCTTGAAAACATGCTAAAGTTTATTTTGTGCTGCATGAAAATAATCTTGTCACCAAGTATAGGGCAACCTACAGCTCTTTTATGTCACTGTTCTAGGAGACGCAAACTACCTTTTCTCCATTGCTCTTCCCCCCCTTCCTGCCTGTCTTTATTGGCATGAAGGGACTGATCTAAAAGAACTTGAGTTAGTTACCAAGGGTCTTGTATTCACATTCTCCCATCTGCCATTAATTCTCTCTGTGGTGTTATATAATCCATTAACTCTCTCTGTCACCCACTTTCTTTATTTGCCCTCTCTAACTTACAGTGTACTTATGTGGACAAAAAGAAGCAACAGATTCAAAAGTTCTTTGAAAGAAATTCACACTATTTCTATCCATTTATTTTTAATTTTTAGCACTTGTTTCTACAGTTCTGTTTTCTATTTCTCTGGCTTTGCTTTAACTCTTGGAAAACTCCAGCTTCAGATCTTTAAATACTAGTAATTGTAACTGTAAGTTGTTCTACCTTAGAAGATGACAACTGACTAAAACACTGAAGGAAATGAGGGATGTCTGAGAGAAAAGCTTTATAGGCAGAAGAAACAGCAAGTACAAAGGCCCTGAGCCAGGACCAGGTCTCAGTAATTGTAAATTGTTCAGGTGGGTCTCTGCTGTCTCCCACATGGCATCTACCACTCTTTGACTCTTCTGCTTCAGCCTGTTGTAGCCATGTCTTTCATCACTGCTGATACTCAGGCCACAGGTATGACAGGGACACACACCAGAGCATACTGGTAGTGCTGTCTTCACAAAAGCCAATGCCCAAGGACTGCTTTCATGATACTCTTCCATGGAAAGAAACTGACCTCTGATTTTGAGAATGTAGAAGGTGTGACCATCACTACCATCATATGCCAATAGTTCAGATAACACAGCACCAATCCCGCTGAGCCATCTCACATCTTTTGGCTGTAAAAATTCTTTCTGTCTCATCTCCCCCAAACCTACTTAGCCTTAGTGAATTCTTGTTCTTTCTTAAAGTTTCAACTTACATGTCTCCTTTTCCAATTGTAAGCTTCTCTGTTCTATCCCTGTTCTGTCATTACTGAGATCACGTCACACTTTTTCTCAAACACTTCAATAGCTGTCATTCAAGGAAAAGCATATATGGTCACATTGGCCCTATTGGGTTCTACCTGCCCTTACCTGCCCTTACCTGCCTTTACCCTTTCACCCTGACCCACCTTCTACTCTACTTCACCTACTCAGCCTACTGCTCCCTGAACACAGTCCAGACTCAAGGCCTTTGCACTTGTTGATCCTTCTGCCTGGAAAGATTTTCCCTCAGCGATTCCTTCAGTTTTTTACTCAAGCATCATCTCAGCTAGATGACAGAACTGGCCAACCTATCTAAAATGTCAACCCACCTCCTTAGTTTCATATTCCCTTCCCTGATTTATCTGCTTCCTTTAGAACTAAGTACCTTGTAAATATATTACCTATGTTATTTAGATACAGTTTCTCCTCACAACTCCCCATGCCCACCAGGTTATAAGATCCAGATGGGCAGGGATTTCTGTCCTTCATTAATGTAATTGCAGTATTCTCAGTGCCATGAACTCAATAAATACTTGTTGAATGATAGAATATTGCATGTATGTATGTATTTGTGTATGCATTTATTATCTACTTATTTATTAATTTTACTTTGTTTTATTGCATATTCCTTTTACCAGGACCTAGGCAGGAGGCTAAGAAGGCTGAGGTAGAGGGTAGTCTGAATGAGGGTTGTCTTACTGAACTCAGAATTGCTATCTCCCATTTTCCAACCCCTAGTGTCATTCAAGGAAGCTCTGGATTCCATCACCCTGTCCCCATAATTCTCCAGACATTTCCAGGAACACCCAAAACCCAAATTCTAGGGCACAAAACTACTGAGTATCCTAGTGTATTAAAATGAATAGAAATGAGGGAACCCTTATGTATGGTATGAATAATCTTCTATTGTAACAAGATTTAAACATAGGATAGCAATTAACTCTGACATTTTCATCAAACTTGTAAAAAGAACATATATTGGGATATACATAAGAATGCGATAAACCTCTTTTTTGCCTCAAATGTTAAAAATTTGTTGTATAGTGAAAAATCAGTACACCAGATCTTTTATTCCATTTAAAGAAAAAAACATTTACTATGCAGTAATGAAAAGTCTAGTATGTTAAAATTTATAAAAATATTTTTTAAAGTCTTGGACCATAGACTTTTCGATGGATATGGGCAGGTTATGTCTTTCAAACAGAATTAGTTTTTAAAATTCCTGTGATGTTAGTGGGAAATTGCTCACTACTTTGTTCTTCAAATGGCATCCTTGGCTTTTGAGAAAGATATCTGAAAGCCTTTATTTGATTGTTGACAGCTGGGCATTCTTCCAGCCTGCCAGATGAGACTCTATCTTGTCTAAATGTAAATACCTGGTTACCTGAATCCCTGTCATGGAGGGCAGTTTATTCCTTTTGTAGGAAGCCTTGATTTCACAGAAAGAAGAGACCAAAGGCCTTCATTAGCAGGCAGGCTTCAAACTGTTTCCAGACCTTGTGTTTACTTCTATAGAGCAGACTTTGTTTTCATGCCCAATAAGTTTGAGGAAGCAGTAAAATCAGTCCGGTAAATGGGTCACTGACATAGAGTGGGAGCCCACTCTGGTTTTGCAAAGTACCAGGCTGCTGCTATGCCGGGAATCTGGACACCAGTGGGTTGTCTGGGGGGTGCCCAAGCTTCCCCTCTGTCTCAGACAATCAGGCTGTAGAGTACTCCTCAGCAGGTGGGGCAGGGCTGGGAGGAGGAGAGACTTTGACTTATTCATATGCAATCTTAATGTCTTGAATGAGGGAGCCTTAGAAATATTGCTAATAAAATACACAAGCACACATCACATACACACTCATAAAGCCATTAAATGATTTTTTCCCCCTTTTTTTGGTGGTCGGGAGAGCCCAGAGTGAAATTGCACAATTTATGCTGTCATTTCTGTAGCTCTTCTAGTGAAGGATCTAGGTGTTTCTTCTAATACCTCCACTGCAACTTTCAAATCATAGTCTTCCTGTGTTAGCTGAAAGCATTAAAACCAGAAATTACCATAATAGTGCTATTTACCCCTCATTTATGGAACTACTAGTGTTATTTTTCCACTGACTTTACAGAATGCATTTCAACCGCAGTATTTTTGGTTTGGTTGATGAAACTCAATTGTACTTAAAAAACACAGTTGGGCGTTGTATCCGAACACTAAACCAGCAGGCTTGTCATTTCACAAAAGAGACTGCAGAGGTTGCTGTACCTGTAATTGAAGAGTATTTCATCTGGTGTTTGAGGCTGTGGACTAATGCCTTATTTCACAGCTAATCATCTCCATGTGCTTATGTAACTGGACCAGTGTTTGAAAGAAGACTGCATATTTCAACAGCACTACAAACTAGATGTAAGAAATTCTACTTCACTTTATGTAAAAACAGACCTGACATTGGGGGGTGAGTGAGATATAAACCCTGAAAGTGTTGCTTAGGCTGAACCAAAAGGTTGAAAGAAAAAAGTGGGGTGTGTGTGTGTGTGTGTGTGTGTGTGTGTGTGTGTGTGCGCGCGCACTCCCACTCACACATGTGATAACCCGAGGTTATTAGCACAGTTTTACTTCATTGATGTTTTATTCTCAGGCATAGCACTTGGAGACTCTCTGAACTCATAAACACCCCTGCTTATGGTGTTTGTGACAATGCCACAGGGTCTTTGCATTATTTATCCCAGTCTGCTTTACTCATCCAGCTTTCTGGGAATATTTTCAGATGGAATCACTAATTAGTACATATGTGGGAACTTCTGAAAGCAGTTCGGCCCCCTCCTCATTACTTTTTAATTTTTTTTCTATTTGCCTAATGTATGTCAAAGACAAAATTTAGAGTGATGGGCTGGGGGAATTTTCAGTCTGAAATGCATATATTTCGTGGGGAAAAAATTCGTCAAGCAAAGGACCTTTTATATGATCAGAAAGAAAGTTCCACTTTGTCCTAATGGAGAATGGTGTTGGTTTGGTCCATAAGGTGTTCTACGGAGTACTTTATTAGTTAACCTCTAGCAGAGCTTTCTAATATTGCCTCATAAATATTTTAATAATCCTGTAAACTGTGCCTTTATTTATCAGTGCACAACCTGACTCTGCTAGACTACACTGGGGCCTCCTTCCATTACCTTTCCATGCTTTGAATCCTATACATTGTGGGCACAGTATTCTCCCAGTTAGATCACAATCCACATATGTAAGAACTAATTATTTTTCATTTTGAAACACTAAGAACAAATATGAAAACAAGGTCTCTGAATCTTTGCCCCTCCTTTCCTAGGTTTCTTCCTATCACTCTATGTCAAAAAATAAATTATTTACCATGTCATATAGTAAATACATGGCATGAAATATGAATTCTTAGGCAAAGGCATTTTTAAGATGTCAAAAGAATCTAGGTGCAGTCAGAAGAGAAAATACTTCTACTAAGAGAAAAAAAACCCATAGAGACAATTGAAAATAGATCATTAAAATAAAGCAGATCTTTTAACCAAAAAATTCAGACTTGACAAAACTATGTTGGATCAGGTATATGTTATTCTCTGAGTCACATAGACATACTAAAAATATATTTGGTAAGTTGAGCAACTGTATGTGTGTGTGAATCATTGGATTGTGTCTTTAGGGATCTGCTACACAGCTTATTTATTATAGTTGCCTTTACTTTCTGAAGAACTCAGTGTAAATATGTTGAAAACCATCAGTATTCTATGCAGAAGTTCAAAAACAAATAAGGTCTTTTAGAGGGTACTTAACCTCAGATATAAAATATCTGTATAGTCATGTGGTCAAGCAGCTAAGTTACAGATGTCATCTAGAGGATCTAATAAATGATATTAATTGAAGAGTATTTTTAAACTTACTGCCCTAACTTCTTTTGAATTATATTTCCAGTGTCCTAAAATCTAGTGTTTCAAGCTTAGTTAGGAAAGGAGACTTAATATTTCCATGTCTGGGAAAGGGACAGCATATGGGTTCATCTTACGTGCCAACTGCAGTCTTTGAGAGTGGCAGCCTGCAGACTTAGCAGGAAAGTGTGTTGGGATAGAAGTATTATCTGTAATTGTTACAGTAAGGAGTTTGTGACAGTAACAATACACATACCAGGCATTTCCATCCCTCATCTAAATACTTACACTCAATTGTGTGAACTTTCTATTTTAACAGATGATTTACAGATGAGAAAACTACATAGCATTTTGTTCCAAACTTAAGCTAATTCAAGACGCTCTAAATCTGTGGTGTCCAATATGGTAACCATCAGCTAAGGGTGGTTTTGAACACTTGAAATGTGCATCTAGTCCAAATTGAGTTATACAGTAGCTATAAAAATACATATTGAATTTCAAGGACTTAGTATGAAAAAAGAATGTAAACATCTTATTAATATTTTTATATTGTTACATGTTGAAATAATAATATTTTGTATATATTGGGTTAAATAAATTATATCATTAAAATTAATTTCACCTATTTCTTTTTACTTTTTAAAAATGTGGCTACTAGAAAACTTAAAATTAAATTGGTGGCTCAAATTTCTGGTTCATGTTATATTTCTATTGGGTCATGTTGTTCTCAATGAACATTTCTTCTCTTCTTTCATTACCCCTAATGTTTAAATATTTTAACCTTCAAAGACAGATTGTGGTTTCTTTTCTACAACTGTAGAAATTTTTCATTTTTTTCAAAGTATAACATATTTTCCATCAAGCATAAACTTGCCTTTTGCCTTTGGACCTTTGCTCTCTCTCGCTCTTCTGTTTGGAATGCCAGTCTACTCCTATCCAGCCACCTGGTGGAAGCACACCCATTTATTTTTCAAGACTTGTCTCCAGTATAACTGTGGTTTAAGGCCTAAAATTAAGGCTCAATATTATGTGCTGCCTTGATGTCTGGTGAAATTGGGAAGGCCTCCTCTGGCCTCACTCCAAATTTCCCTCCATATTCTGCTGCTATAGATAAGCTCCCCCAGACAAAAAACCTTCCTTATCAAGGGGACAAGTGTTGTACTTGCTTAACTCTGAGTAGTGGGTTTCAGTCCCCTGCCAGTCATCACATCCTCCTGTGGGAACCAGGGGCATCTCACCCTCTTGGTACTACAAAGCTTGCCTCCCACACTCCCTGGTTGTTCACTCCATTCCAGAGTGCAAACCTAATGTGACCCTGCATGGCCTGTGATCTCCTCCTCCTCCCCCAGGATGTAAGTATTTGTGACTAATAAACTGTTGTCAATGTCTCCTGTTCAGTGTTAGGTGCTATATATTTGACCATCCCCATAACCTTAGGATGGAATCTCTCCCACATCAATAGGGTGAATAGGAGGTGATTAAAAAAATTGCCTTTTCTCATAAGCCATCCCCCTTCCCCCAAGGTAGAACTGACCATCCCCTTTTATCACACCTAGTGTGTACTATATATACTTCTTAGTAACCAGACCTCTCATTTGCAATAATTTGCTTATACATCTGTGTCTTTCTATTGGAAACTAAAAGGTGACGGTAGCAACAATTTCTCGTGTGTTTTTATATTTCTGTTTCTGAGGACAGGGCCTGGTTCATAGTAGGCACTCAGTAAGTGTTTGATGAATGAGTGGATTTTGAAAACCATTACATAGTTGATGCTGGTATTAGGAATTTCCTACTTTTAAACAAGAAGAACTAAAATGAATTTTTCTCAGTCTAATACTTGCCTGTATAGTGGTAGGGGAGGTATCTGCTTATGCTGCAATTTGCTGAGAAAAAGAGGGGGTAACTTGAAGTGATGGGCAGAGAACTAGTGGCTTATACCTCTTCTCCACTTGGAAAGTTAGTGGTAGAAAGCAAAGAATGACCTTAGGAACCAATTCAGAGAACTACTGTGTAAATACAGTTGTTTGATTAACCACAATCTGCCTTTCAGGGAACCTTAGTTTAAATAAACAGATATTCTTTCTAAATGTAAGAGCAAGGAAAATGCTCGGTGTGATTATGGATAACTCAGACTTGTTTGAGAGGAGAGGAAGTCCATGTCAGTGGAGGGAGGAGACCTAGGGTAGATGAGCATTTGGTGAGACAACAGTGAGATGAATCTAATCTCATAGAACTGGGCTGAATCCAATGGAGTTGGCAAGCCAGGGCCTATAAGAGATAAAGCTTTTACAAGGCTAGGTCTTGCTCTGAAGTCACCGTGACACTTGAGCTACAAGGACATTAGGACCAGCAGAGTCATGGGTAGAAAGAATCATGCTGAATCAGTCTGCAGCCTTTCTGTTGGCCCCTTCCAGGGCCAAACATCTGGTCTCTCCTTTCTCCTCCACAGACTTTACCCAGAAGACAGGAGGAGCATCCAAGGCCAAGAGCACTGTGGAGCTGCTATTTCTCAGTTCTCTCAAATGTTCCCAGTCGATGAAATAGTGATGGCATATTGTCTCTTTGTAATCTGATTTTCTTCCATCACTTATCTGAATAAGCTAGACCTCTCCAATTAAGAATGAAAAACAATTAAAATTTTAAGATAAAATATGAAGTTTTTGCTTAATTGCACTAGACATTATTGATAGCTTATTTTTTTAAAAAAATGTCAGCGTGTTGGTTAACTACCTTAGGAAAGACTTCCTTTTGTTTTTCATTTCTTTTTCATTTTGATCTATATATATTTTTGATGCTGAATTGTCCTATTCTTTACACAATTATTGTAATAGTAGATAGCAGGGTTTTTTTTTTTTTGCAGTATGCGGAGCACAGGCTCCAGATGCGCAGGCTCAGCGGCCGTGGCTCACGGGCCCAGCCGCTCCGCAGCATGTGGGATCTGCCCGGACCGGGGTACGAACCCGTGTCCTCTGCATCGGCAGGCGGACTCTCAACCACTGCGCCACCAGGGAAACCCAGCAGGTTGTTTTAATGTCTTCACTTAACAGCAACAGCTTTTATCATCTGTTCCCTAAATAGTTTCAGAATATGGCTTGTGTCTGGCCATAAGTCTGGACTCACTGTTTTATAATGGAACTGATCCTTGCCACTGGGGTAGTATAGGAGCAAGGTTGTGGAAAAAAATAAACACACTCCAAAAGCCAAAAGGGGTTCAGTAGCTGGGTTCTTCCCTGGCCAAGTTTCAGTTCCAAAATAGTCTGTTTCACTGATATTCATGGCCTTGGGCCCTGAGAATCTTCAGGGTTCAGAAAACAGAATTCACAGTTTATATGTCTCAGCTTCAGTTTATATCTCAGTCTGCAGACTGTCCTCCATTTAGAATTAAATTAACTTAAGAAGAGAGTGCAAGTACCTTTTTTGAAAATCTTTTTGGCTTGCCTAGTGATTTAATTTTCAGCTCAGATATGATTTGGCCTCCCTGTTGCATGGTGTCTGCTTTTCATTTGCTGGGTGTTGTTCACAGGGTCCTGGGACATCGAAGGAGGCTGCCAGCAGAGCAACAGCAGACCTTAGAAGGCCAGGCCCCATGCATACTTTGTAACTTCAGAGTCACAGGACTGGCCTCTTCATGTGCTATGATTGCTCTGGTTTCGAGAAGGAAGGAGTGTTTTCTGTTCTGCAAAGCATCTTGCATTATTTTTTAAACATTTTGTCTTTGATACATACCCAAGCACCACACATTTTCCCCCTTAATTTTTAAACCCACGTACACTTCAAGGGAAATTGAATCCATATGTTTCTGATTCATTTACACACAACTCATCAAAATGTTGTTTTAAAAGAGCTAAACTCAAATCCCACAGGGGCTGAGCGGATTTCAGACTTGGCTGAAGGTTCTCCCTTCCCTGGTCATGGTTGGATGTGAGCAAACCAAGCTCTAGTGAAATCAGAACCCTCACACTTCCCAGAATTTGCACAAATAGCACCTCTCTTTGAGGTTCAGCTGGAACGTGGTGACTTCTTAGCCTGTAGTCGGCTTTCATTTGCACAGACACCACGGCCTGTGCTTGCTTTAGTTCAGACTGTGTGAAGAAAATGAAAATGAAAAGTCTCTCCTGACATTGTTCTGGCCAAAATGGAAAGATCCAAAATCTTCTAGGGAGCCTATTTGTGTATATTTTCTGCCTGCTTGTGGGCTCATAAAATCATGGAGCTGGCAAGGACCCTGCAAGTTCATTCTCCTGCCTTCAAACAGGCCTCACAAAATTCCTAAACAAAGAGTAAAGCTATTTCAATTACTACCACAAATAATGTTATGTAGCAAAGTCTAGTTCTTACCTCCTTTTAGGTAATTCTGACCAAAGCTCAACAACTCTCAATGTCAGTAACTTTGTCAAATTTAGATACGCGCACAACACTTGTGTACTTGCCCTCAAAGAAATTCTTGAGGTTCCACTAGTTCTTAGATAATGAACTGTGAAATTGTCCCATTGTGCCTTTTGGTTGCCAATCACCATTGAAACTAGTGTGGAGTCTGGTGGGGCAGCCAGCAGTGAGAGGCTTTGTCCGTGGTTAAGAGCTGTTCCCCTTTGCCTGAATGGATCAGGAAGCTTGGTTGGAATAGTTGAAAGAGCTGTCAACATCTCGGCATCTCCACCATGAAAATTTCCAAGGCAATTATAGCATAAAAAAACAGCGTTTGGGGTTCCATTTTTCCGTTGCCAATACAGAAAATAGAAATACCAGATGCTTCATGCACCATTGAAAGGTGAGCGAGGTGGCCGAAATGCACAAAGGTCAGTGGGAATTACTAAGCCTCCTCTGGGGCTCAGGACTCTGAAAGCAATGCATTTGCTATTTGACAGAGGGGCCCCCAAACACAGTGGCCTCTGACTGATGCCCTGAAAGAATGAGTGAACATTCCAATAGATGTTTTGATTAATGTCAATTAATGTAACTGCTCTGAAATGGTGGAGCCTCATTAATATCAAGGAGTTCTGTTAGTTGGCACCAAAATGGCATCAGGCATTCGGATAAATTCCTGCTTCCCCAGGGGCAACCAGCCTGTTCGTTCTGCCTGGGGCTTTTGACTCTACAATCTCTCCTCACATTAAACAAGTGAATCCTGGCACTCTGGTGGGTTTACAAACCCTGACAGATGTTTCTTTACAAAAACATGCAGGTCAAACATCCCTTGAAAACCTGAAACGAATGATGTTCTCTCTCTTTCTGAACTTTCTCCATTTTGTTTATTTACTTATTTTTACTAAAACCCATACTAAGAACATAGTATGCTGAGCCTGGCCACAAAATAACATTGTATGGGTGTGTTTGGGGATTTAAAAAATTCGTTAATTGTTTTAAATTTTTCTCTCAGTTACTCAAGTGTTAGAACTGTTTAGTGGTCATGTAATATTCCTATGGGTGACTCTTTTGTGGTATCATATTATGACCTACATTTATTATGATTGGTTGGTTGATGTAGCTAAAAATAAAAGTACCATCATGTATATCACAAGGGGACACTTTGTCTAGCCTCTGGAAGGCAGCTTTTAAAATCAACTGAATCTCTTGGCAACTGTATTAGAAACGAAGCACATTCATTCCAACGTATCCAGAACCTGGCAATTAGGTTTTTTCCGCAAGATCTTAGTGTGATCAAGTTATAGTTCAGCATGTGATTTTTCTCCCAGCTTTTCATCTGAAGAGTCCTACTGATAAAACGTATCAGCAGTCACCACCCATGGTGCCCTGATATATGTCCTGCTCTGTGCCTAACATATTATTTACAATATCTGATTAGATGAAGACAAGCAGTTGAAGGGGGCATCATATGACACCTATTGTGTAGATGAGGACATTGAGGCTTGGAAGAGTAGGGGCCATTTATACAAGATAATAGGTCTAGTAAATGAAAGAGGGATTCAGATCTAAGCTCGTCTGATTGAATGCCTGCAGGCAAATGAAAAATAAAAGTGAAATGAAAGAAAATGTCCTCTATGCTATTTACTATACTTTATTTGAAAACACTGCATAAGAGAAAAGGACTTGTGCAAAGGTTAGGTGTTCTGCTTTGGGTGAATATCACATGGTGAATAGCCAGGATGTAGCTCAGAAAGCACCTCCTCTGTGATCCTCCCTGATGTTCTGGCAGCACACCCTCTCTTTCTCCTCTGCAGAGTAATGTCCTCTTTCCTTCTACAGTACCCTTACTGTGCTGTGTCTTCGTTCCTGGGTCTTTCTCCCCTGACAGACTATACTGCCCTCCAGGGAAGGGATTGGGGTCCTCCGGTGTTCCCAGTGCCTGGCACAGTGCTTGGCACAGCACGGATGCCTTTCACTGGGTATATAGTGAATGGGGATATCGAAGAGCCGATCAGCAACCCACAATGCACGAAGGCAGCAGGCAAGGAAGAACAGAACAGGGCCTCAAGATTTTTGGTGCTAAATCAACAGAACTTGAGAGGTGATTATACTGGGGACATTCATGAGATGGGAACTAGTGAAGGACACTTATGACTAGTTTGACATTATTTTTCTACTTCAAAGACCACTTTGTAAATGATCTGGAGGATTACTACTGGGAAAGGGAGGAATTAGCAAAATCATATATTCCTCAAACTTTCATTTAAAGGAAAATATTTCACAAGAACCCTCATTGTTGACTTAAATTATTTTTTTAATATCATGTTGCATGAAGACAAAAAATGCTTGTAGTTCTATATATTTCTTATACTTAGGCTCTAATAAAACTGTAAAATCAAACTGAATTTTCAAATGAAAGATAAACCAAACTAAAAAAATTGAGCAATCTAACCCAGTGTTAACTTAGGTGACCGATGATGTTTTGCTGAAACAAAAATAGCGTTCACACTATGAATTTGGCTCTGATGGCCACAGTGTAATTCATCCTGCTGGTGATATGGGGAGGTTTGTATCCAGGGTCATGGGCACTGATGGTGTAGAATATCAAGGAAGACTTGTTTTTTTTCCTAACCAGGGTGCGCAGACTGGACCTCGCACAGCCAAGACACACTGGGGTTGGAGGACAGGCAAAGCCTTCTTGGTCCAGGGCCTCCGCATGGTCAGAGCCCATGCAGCAGGAGTGCTCCTTTCTAATCCCCAACCCAAAGCACACCGTCCTGGGAGTCAGTGCTCTTCAGGTAGGTGTCCACCCTCTAGGCTCAAACTCCCCACTGCCACCCTCACCACCATCTGCCTAAGGTCCCAGCGTATCCCCTTTTACCTCCCCAGGAGAAATTCAGAGGACACTTAATAAGGCTTCTAGGCTTTCTTCTGTAGGGGTAGCCAAAGGCTTGTAATTTATAGAGATTGAAGAGTGTAGTAAATATGCTCTTTTAGGGCACTGGCGCTGGAGACAGGCTCTCTGCGTTGTGTCTCAAGTTGTGTACAGGTAGCTAAAGGGCACTGGGCAAGTTAAAGAAGGGCTCTGGAACTTTCTTATCTATAAAAGCACCTCGCAGAGTCATTTTGACCATTAAATGAGTAAAATGCCTAGAACAGTGTCAGGCATGTCATAGATAAAAGCTATTTTATTATATTTTCATCACTTGGGGCTTCCTCTTCTGATGGAGGAAACAGAGATGTAAATGATTCTAATTCCTACAGCTAGGGGATCCTACGTGCCGAGATTACGTGAACCTGGCTCCCTTCTGGTGGGACCAGCCATGAGATGTACCATCAAATTTGGGATAGCTTTCAGCAGCTGGCCTAGGGTGACAGGTCCAAGGTAGCTTCCACAAGCAGTGATCTGTGAGGGCCTCAGAGAAGCCCTGTGTGATAAGGTGGATTTTGACCACGTAGGTCACCAGCCTATGAGTACCAGTGGGCATGCTGCTGGAGGTGAGGCTTAGGGCTTCACCACATACAGTAAACTTTTTGTCGAAATTTTTGTCACCCCAGAAGTGGGGCCCAGAGAGGGGCTGGAGCAACTCAGACCATTTTCTGTCCCACTCACACCAGCCAAGGGGGGTGGGGCCAGCAGGGCTTGTGTGCTCTGCCGTATCAACCACGTCTTTCCAGTGCCCTGAACACTGTGAGGACAGGTAGCTTGTGATTTTTTTAAACTATAGTAAAATACACATAACAAAATTTTGCCATTTAACCATTTTTAAATGTCCAATTCAGTGGCATTACATACATTCACAATATAGTGCAACAATCACCACTATCTAGTCCCAGAACTATTGTATCATTCCACACAGAACGCCCATAACCATTCAGCATTCACTCCTCACTTCCCCCTTCCCTCAGCCCCTAACACCCACAAATCTGCTTTCTGTGCCTCTGTGGATTTCCCTATTCTAGCTGCTTCATATGAATGGAACCATACAATATAGGGTCTTTCGTGTCTACTGTCTTCCCCGCAGCATAATGTTTTCAAGGTTCATCCAAATTGTAGTATGTATCAATACTTATTTTCTTCTTTGGCTGAATAATATTCCATTGTATGGATGTACCACATTTTGTTTACCCATTCATTATGGTTGGGTCTGTGGGGAATTGGCCAACATTTCTCCTAAGACAAAACCAGCCCATCGTTGCCCAGTATTTCCAGAACTTCCAAGTTTTTAAGAATTTCAGGAAATTTACATATTATGGGATATTTCCTAATACTTGAATGCTGTCTACAATTTAAAATTTTTAGGAAAACCACAATGTGGACCATGTTGTATGCTAAAGAAAAAACTTTAGGCAAGATCTGACTCTTGAGCTACCATTTATCAGTCTAGTCTAGCTTTTATATAAATCACCTCTTCCAGTGATGTATTTAGTGCCATTTGTTTTTCTTTTATTATCAGACAGAGTTTTCCAGCATCTTCCTATGTAAATGGCCTAATAACATTACCTGTAATGTAAAGCAGATGAGATTTTTGCACAGAAAGTTCTGGCTAACCTTTGGGCTATGTAGACAATTACGAAAATCACCAATGCTTATTAAGAGCTTTATTTAGACAAAAGAGATCAAAACCCTGCTATGCCATGCTTTGTTCAAAATGAATACTGTTGGCTGGTCCCAGCACAGTCTTTGGTACAATCAAACTGATACCCTTCTACTTTCAGAACACAGTACATGACACAAGCAGACAAGCAAACATAATTAAACACTGGCCCAGATAGAATTTTCCTTAATTAGTTGTGAGTTTCTATAATAAAAATACCTGGAGATTTATCTGACTTCAAAGTCCCATTAAATCTGTGCTGCTTTTGTTGCTTTGAAAATTTGGGAGTTTAGGATTCTTTGCCTCATGCTTCTTAATGATGATAATTATATGATATGCTTAAAAGTGCTTTTGATCTTGGCCTCTCAAAGCACTCAAGTGAGGCATCAATTCCCTCAACCCCACTCTGAGGCAGGTCTTCCTTGTTTACGGGCAATGTGTGCTGACATGGATGTCACAGCTACTGCTGCTTCAGAGAGAATCTGCCAACAGCATCAGTGAAAATGCACAGTTACACATCTAAACTCTCCAGCTTTCATTTTGATCTGTGGAAATAATTGTAACACTTCACATCTTTATGGTGTTTTTTTTATAGCCTTTCATCTCATTTAACAATAACAAAAAATTCACAGAAGAATCAAATAATACAGCACCCACAGCACCTATAAACTGGGTAATGGAATTTCTTATTCTTTCTTTTCCTTTTCCCTTTTCTAGTAGTTTCTCAGAAGACAGTTTTGAACAACCAACCAGGTGACAGGTATTTTGGTTAAATCTCAGGCTAAAAGGAACAATTCTCTACTTTTCCTACAGTTCCTCAACTGTTGATGAAACAATTCAGAATACAGTGAATTTCTTTATGTATCTGTAACTGATTTTGCTGACTTTGTACCTAGCTAGAATGTTAGCTTCTAGTGTTTCCTCATCCATGGAGCAGGCCACAAATAGAAATTAAAAGTTAGGATATTAAAGCTTGGTTCTGGCACAAGCCTTTTCAAAGAAATAAATTCTATCATGAGCAAGTTATAGTTAAGTGAGATTCTCTTCTAGATGCTACTTCAATTTATACATCTCTTTACCTAAAATGATTGAATATATCTTAGCTTTAAACAGAAGGCCCATGAGTCTAATTTGAGGAGGGCTATCAAGATGCACAGAGACGAGAACTTGATATTTTGACATTAAGAATAAAACACAAAGAGCATACTCCTTTGTTCACAAGTAGATCCTAGAGTATCATGCCTTCACCCTATTACTAACTCAGAAGCAATGACGATAAGGATCTAGTGACATCATGAATGAGTGTTATAAACACATATAACTTCTAGTGCATTTGGAGAGAAGCTTGATGTCAGCAAAGCACACTTATTTTGAGGATCTAGATCCATGGAGAAGTTACAGAATCAAAGAAAATTTAGAGCAAAATAAATAAAATACAGTAAAACAAACCAAAATCTCACTTTAAAATTGTTAAAATTAGACTGAGTAACAATGTGATTGTCTTAATTACCCTGAACATCCATATAAAATATACATTTTTATCCTAAAGAGCCTGGTGTAGTATTTTTCTGTGCGATGAATGGGTTTATAAAGTTAAGAAAAGGGAAGAACAGCTAATATTTATTATATTTTTCCCTATGTGCCAGAATTGTTCTAGGGTCTTCAGATGCAATCTTCACATTAGCCCTACAATGTAGGTGTTACTTCTCTAGTTTAGAGTTGCAGAAACTGAGATTCAGAAACGTTAACTAACTTGCTAGAAGACAATGTTAATAAAAGAGCCAAGACTACTACTCAGAGCTGTCTGAAGCCAAAGCTCACATTCTTATCCAGCAGATTATTCTGCCTGGAGGATGCAATTTTAGATGGAAGACAGGGACTTGGAACCAATAATGCTAGCACAAGAAAAGTCCATCTCATCTCCTCTTCTATTGGAGAGGTAAATACACACACACACACACACACACGCACGCACACACACACACAGAAAGAGACCCAGAGAAAGAGACAGGTTGTACCACTGTATTTTATAAGTCTGGTAAGGCTTTAAATTTTAGCCAAAGCTTTTAAAGATGGGTGTTAAATGAGTACTCAAAATATAACCAATAATCAAGCATTAGACATAATAATATGGACATATCTTTAAAATTTTTTGGTCACTGTGGTCTTCAGAAAAGCAGAACACTGTGTTAGCAAAGATTATTTAAATTTTCGAGATAAGGCAAATGCAAGTCCTTGCAATATTTTACTGGAGCATTGGTTAACAGGCCCTCTTAAGGGTTAAATCTTTGCTTTACCTCCTGCTTACTGCTGGTTAGGGCCCAGACTCTGTGAAAACATAAGTCAACTTGGAGAGTCTCTTCAAGAGATATGTAAATGATTCTGTCCACAGAGTAGATTAACCCTAAAGGTTATCACTTTATTGTCCTGATGGACATTGACCAGGTTTACTTTTAACTTAGCAAACTTACTATAACATGACTTACCTGAGTAACTAGATAATGTCTTGTCCTCAAATTTGCCTCTGAACCAGCTTTACCACCCTGTTGGTTCCCTAATTAAAAGTCAAAAGAATTTTTGATATGTGCTAACCTTTTATTTGTATAACAGTCATTTTGTTACTTGTTAAAAAATTAAACTTTGACATCTGAGAAGGTTGAATAGGTGAAATGGATAAATCTGAAATAGGAATTTAAGACAGACCTAACAGAGAAGACTCCAAATGAGTAAAAAATAGGCAAACAAGTACATTAGAAACCCCTTAAACCTGCATAGCTTAGACTGCAGTACAATGCAAACTTCCATCTCTGCTTGGGCAGGAACTAGCTGGAGAAAGCTGGCAGAGGCCGGTATGTCCACTATGTCCCAATAGAAGAAGAGGCAGAATGGACTTCTAGTTTTTTCCACAGAAACACTAAAGAAGAACAGACTACCCTCCTACCATCTCTTACCCTCCAAAACTGAATAGATCAGAATGAGGCTGATGTCCTGCTCATATTCCAATGCAGAGGGAGAAAACACTGAGTCATTTCAGGAAGTCAAAGGTCAAGTTATGCCAGCAGTTATCTGAGATGATCTAGATGATATGTTTTAGAGACGTGTGCCTTAAGTGTGATGTGTGGTCTATGGGAGAGCAGCAAATTGCCCTCCTAATGGACTGTAGACTGATCCAAAAATGTCAGACATTTTCAGAGTGTGAATGATCCATAATTCTTTAGACTTCTCTCTTATATATGGCTAAGACTACTTGATAGCAACCTATCATGTTTTAATATTAAAAACAAAATTAAGAGGAGACCTTCAAGATGGCGGAAAAGTGAGACGTGGAGATCACCTTCCTCCCCACAAATACATCAGAAATACATCTGCATGTGGAACACCCACTACAGAACACCTACTGAATGCTGGCAGAAGACCCCAGACTTCCCAAAAGGCAAGAAACTCCCCACGTACCTGTGTAGGGCAAAAGAAAAAAGAAAAAACAGAGACAAAAGAATAGGGATGGGACCTGCACCAGTGGGAGGGAGCTGTGAAGGAGGAAAAGTTTCCACACACTAGGGAGCCCTTTCACTGGCGGACACTGGGGGGTGGTGGGGGGGAAGCTTCAGAGCCACAGAGAAGAGTGCAGCAACACGGGGGCAGAGGGCAAAGTGGAGAGATTCCCACACAGAGGATCAGTGCCGACCATCACTCACCAGCCTAAGAGGCTTGTCTGCTCACCTGCCAGGGCAGGTGGAGGCTGAGATCTGAGGCTCAGGCTTCGGAGGTCAGATCCCAGGGAAAGGACTGGGGTTGCCTGCGTGAACACAGCCTGAAGGGGGTTAGTGAGCCACAGCTAGCCGGGAGGGAGTCTGGGAAAAAGTCTGGACCTGCCTAAGAGGCAAGAGACCATTGTTTCAGGGTGTGCTAGGAGAGGGGATTCAGAGCACCATCTAAATGAGCTCCAGAGACAGGCGTGAACCACGGCTATCAGCATGGACACCAGAGACGGGCATGAAACGCTAAGGCTGCTGCTGCAGCCACCAAGAAGCCTGTGTGCGAGCACAGGTCACTGTCCACACCTCTCCTCCCTGGAGCCTGTGCAGCCCACCACTGCCAGGGTCCTGGGATCCAGGGATAGCTTCCCCGGGAGAACGCACGGCACGCCTCAGGCTGTTGCAATGTCAGGCTGTTTGTGGAATGTCGGGCTGGCCTCTGCCACCGCAGGCTCACACCGCATTCTGTACCCCTCTCGCCTCACAGCCTGAGTGAGCCAGAGCCCCCCAGTCAGCTGCTCCTTTAACCCCGTCCTCTCTGAGTGAAGAACAGATACCCTCAGGCGACCTACACACAGAGGCGGGGCCAAATCCAAAGCTGAACCCCAGGAGCTGTGCAAACAAAGAAGAGAAAGGGAAATCTCTCCCAGCAGCCTCAGGAGCAGCAGATTAAATCTCCACAATAAATCTGATATACCCTGCATCTGTGGAATACCTGATTAGACAACGAATCATCCGAAAATTGAGGCGGTGGACTTTGGGAGCAATGATATATATATTTCCTTTTTCTCTTTTTGTGAGTGTGTATGTGTATGCTTTGTGTGATTTTGTCTGCATAGCTTTGCTTTTATCATTTGTCCTAGGCTTCTGTCTGTTTTTTTTTTTTTTTAATATAGTTTTTAGTACTTATTATCATTGGTGGATTTGTTTTTTGGTTTGGTTGCTCTCTTCTTTTTTTCTTTTCCTTTTTTTATTACTTTAATTTTCTTTTCTACTTTTAATAATTATTTTTTACTTTAATAACTTTATTTTCTTTTATTTTTTTCTTTCTTTCTAGCAAACTTCCAGTGGCATTTTTCACAGAACAAGAACAAAACATTTCACAATTTGTATGGAAACACAAAAGACCCCAAATAACTAAAGCAATCTTGAGAAAGAAAAATGGAACTGGAGGAATCAGTCTCCCTGCCTTCAGACTATACTACAAAGCTACAGTAATCAAGACAGTATGGTCCTGGCACAAAAACAGAAATATAGATCAATGGAACAGGATAGAAAGCCCAGAGATAAACCCACACACATATGGTCACCTTATTTTTGATAAAGGAGGCAAGAATATACAATGGAGAAAAGACAGCCCCTTCAATAAGTGGCGCTGGGAAAACTGGTCAGCTACATGTAAAAGAATGAAATTAGAACACTCCCTAACACTATACACAAAAAGAAACTCAAAATGGATTAAAGACCTAAATGTAAGGCCAGACACTATAAAACTCTAAGAGGAAAACCTAGGCAGAACACTCTATGACATAAACCACAGCAAGATCCATTTTGACCCACCTCCTAGAGAAATGGAAATAAAAACAAAAATAAAGAAATGGGATCTAATGAAACTTAAAAGCCTTTGCACAGCAAAGGAAACTATAAGTAAGACAAAAAGACAACCCTCAGAATGGGAGAAAATATTTGCAAATGAAGCAACTGACAAAGCATTAATCTCCAAAATTTACAAGCAGCTCATACAGCTCAATATCAAAAAAAACAAAGAACTCAATCCAAAAATGGGTAGAAGACCTAAATAGACATTTCTCCAAAGAAGATATTCAGATCACCAGCAAACACATGTAAGAATGCTCAACATCACTATTCATCAGAGAAATGAAAATCAAAACTACAATGAGGCATCACTTCACACCAGTCAGAATGGCCATCATCAAAAAATCTACAAATAATAAATGCTGGAGAGGGTGTGGAGAAAAGGGAACCCTCTTGCACTGTTGGTGGGAATGTAAATTGATACAGACACTATAGAGAACAGCATGGAGGTTTCTTAAAAAAGTAAAAATAGAGCTACCATATGACCCAGTAATCGCACTCCTGGGCACATACCCTGAGAAAACCATAATTCAAAAAGAGTCATGTACCAAAATGTTCATTGCAGCTCTATTTACAATAGCCCGGAGATAGAAACAACCTAAGTGCCCATCATCAGATGAATGGATAAAGAAGATGTGGCACATATATACAATGGAATATTACTCAACCATAAAAAGAAATGAAATTGAGTTATTTATAGTGAGGTGGATGCACCTAGAGTCTTTCATACAGAGTGAAGTAAGTCAGAAAGAGAAAAACAAATACCGTATGCTATCACATATATATGGAATCTAATTTAAAAAAAATAGTTCTGAAGAACATAGGGGCAGGACAGGAATTAAGATGCATACATAGAGAATGGACTTGAGGTCACAGGGAGGGGGAAGAGTAAGCTGGGACAAAGTGAGAGAGTAGCATGGACTTATATACTACCAAATGTAAAATGGATAGCTACTGGTAAGCAGCCCATCATCCAGGGAGATCAGTTTGGTGCTTTGTGACCACCTAGAGGGATAGGATAGGGAAAGTGTAAGGGAGATGCAAGGGGGAGGAGATATGGGGATATATGTATAGCTGTTTCACTGTGTTATAAAGCAGAAACTAACACAACATTGTAAAGCAATTATACTTCAGTGAAGATGTTAAAAAAAAATAAAACCAACAAACCAACAAAAAACAAAAAATAAAACAAAATTAGATTTGCCAGAGTTCACTGAGGATTCAGTGTTTATTACATATTGTACGTGTTTGGAAATATATAAGCTCTGTGAGAGAAAGGACTTTATTTTGTTCATTGCTCTATCCCCAGCATCAAGAAAAATGCTTGGCACACCTAGAAGGCACTTGATTAATATTTGGGTACATACTGATATATTCGAACAAATGGCAGCTCTTCCTTCACAGGTGCATATGCATGAAGTCAATTTAATTTCTAACAATTTGGGGGAAGGATACAATATTATTAGAACATCAACAGTTTGTAGTGATTTTCAATTGATGCTAATCTTGCCTTAGAATTATAAATTACTGTTAGTTCAGCTTCATCATTACTAATTTTAGTATGATGTGGGTTGTTTGGCTAACCCTACAATATGTAGCTCTGCACATTTGCATCAACATTATTTTGGTCTATAATTTTCCAATAACTAGACTTTAAGTCATGCCTGCAGTGAGTTCCAGATGAATCATCCATACATCTAGAGACAAAGCAGACACACACACACATCATCTGCCGAATGATGCTGCCTTCACTCTTCATGTGCTGCCTATACATTTGCTCTATTTAAATAAAATATACTATCATAATAAATGCAAAGTAAGTACTAGATTATTTTTAACTTTATGTCGTTGTTTTATAATAGAAAATTATATGTAAGCTTATAAATAACTTGTGAATTTTGTTCATCTTTTTTTGATCACTGGTTTCTTTATTTATTTTTAATATTTATTGAAGTATGGTTGATTTACAATATTTTGTTAGTTTCAGGTGTACAGTAAAGTGATTCCATTATAAATATATGTAAAAATATATATTCTTTTTTTACATTCTCTTTCATTATAGGTTATTACAAATATTGAGTAAAGTTCCCTGTGCTATACAGGTCCTTGTTGGTTATCTATTTTATATATAGTAGTCTGTATATTTTAATCCCAAACTCCTAATTTATCCCTCAATGCCCCCCCTTTTCCCTTTGGTAATCATAAGTTTGTTTTCTATGTCTGTGAGGTTTCGTTTTGTAAATAAGTTCATTTGTATCTTTTTTCTTAGATTCCACACATAAGCAATATCCTGATGTTTGTCTTCCTCTGTCCGACTTACTTCAATTAGTATGATAATCTCTAGGTCCATCCATGTTGCTGCAAATGACATTATTTTATTCATTGAAAGTTAGGAACAGGCAGGAATGGAGAGCATGGGTCTTTGGCCAACCTAAATGGACTGTGATGTCTTCTGCCCCACCTAAGCGATCTGTGTTCATCAAAAGGGTGAGAATCACTGTTTCACAGCCCAATGCTTATAATATTAGACACTGGCCCAAGACACCATCTAAAGAGCCCCACATTTTTCAGATAACACCTCTAAGAAGTTCACCATCCTTCTATCTAATTGGATCCCTCTTTTATTCATTTCCTAGGACTACTGTAACAAATCACCACAAACTGCGTGGCTTAAAACATAAGAAATTTATTTTCTGACAGTTCTGGAAGCTCAAAGTCTGAAATCAAGGTCTTGGAGCCTTCTTCTTAGAGGTTTTGAGGAAGAATCTGTTCCAGGTTTCTCTCCTAGTTTTTGATGGCTAATGGTAATCCTTGGCTTTCCTCAGCTCATAGACACATCATGCCTGTCTCTGCCTCTGTATTCATATGGTGTTCTCCCTTGTATGTCTGTGGGTCTGTGTCCACATTTCTCTCTTCTTATGAGGATACCAGGGACTGTATTAGGGCTCACCATAATCAAGTATGACCTCATTTTAACTTGATTACATTAACTTGATTATATTTTCAGATAAGCTCACATTCACAGGTATGAGGATTAGGACTTCAGCATATTTTTTAAAGGACACAATTCAATCCACAACATCCTTATTTACTGATTCCTTTACGGTGTTAATCCTGTAGGCTCTGTGTCTTGTCTTCCTATCCTCAATTAGACCTATTTGATCCAGTGATCTGGTGTTTGAAGGCCCCTCAGAACCTCCCCGCTTGACCCCCTTCCTGCATCCTCTGGCCACAAATCTAAGATAGAACTATGCTTGGACAGAGTAGGATACTGATAAATGTCTGCTGGCATGATTCAGTGGCTCCCAAAGTTTCCAATAATAATTTATTTTATTTGAAAGAATCAATACCACAGAATGACTGCCCACCAAATGATCACTAATCACAAAACTGCAAAGGATTTTATATATATATATAAAATAAATAAATATTTAGAATACATTTATATATATAAAGTTTATGTAAATATAATTAATATAATGTAAATTTATATAAATATATAAAATTTAGCATAATGTAAATTTTTATATAATATATAATTTAACATATGTTTATATAAATATCTTTATATATAAATATTTGTATATTCATATGAATAAATAAAATATATGTATATATTATATTTACATATTTATAAATGTATGCCATAGTATAATTATATATTTATTATACATCATATATTAATATATTACATTACATTTATATTATATTGAATTTTATATGTAAAATTTATAGGTTATATTTATATTATTATATAAGTTTTTATATATTACTTTAAAATTTATATATTTATATAAACATGAATGTATAATAATATTATAAATATATGCCATATAATGATATATGAGATATATATTTAACTACTATATATAAATATATATTAATAAAATATAAATTATTATATATTTAAATTATATAATGTAAGTATACTTAAATATAATATAATGAATATATATTTGAACATGCATTTATATAATATAAATTATATATATTATATTTTATTTATTATATATATATTTTTACATTATATATTATTTTATTTTTTATACGTTATTTTTAATATATATTATATTTTATTTATATAAATTATGTATAATATATAGTTATATAATATAAATATTATATTTTATAAGTTAAATATATAAATATACAATATGTATTATATATACTATAAATTACATAATATATAGATATAATAAATATTGTGATATGTAAATATAAATATAAGATGTAAATATAATATATGAATATTAAAAACTATATAATATATAAATGTAAAATTTGAATCATATATAATATATCAATATATGTAATACTGATATACTAAATGTATATATTATATTTATATAATATAAAATATAACTATTAGAAATTATATAATAATATTTATATATAAATATATATTATGGAAATTATAATATATAAATATATTTTATATTATATATAACTACATTATATATTAGATAAATTAGATATTTATGTAATTAAATTATGAATTATAAATTACATAATGATATTTATATATAATTATATAATATATAAATGTATCTATACCAATATTTTTAGGTATTTTATAACATGTAAACATATATTTTATATATTTATATATAAATGTATTATATAATTATGTATATTATATGTAAATTATATATGTATGTAATATAACTTATATACTATAAATTATATAATAATATACAAATATATTTATATATAAATATTTATATATATAAATTTATATTCATATAAAACAGTAATTATATTATATAATTATGTATATTATGAATTATATGATGATATTTATATATAAATATTATTATGTATTTTATAATATACATAATAATATTATATTTATAATTATACATATAAATATATATTTATTTATATATAAAAGTATATATAAATATATTATATATAAAATATACAAGATATATAATGCATATAATTTATTTTTATATTATATATTTTATTTACATATAAATACAAAATATATAAAATATATATCAAAAGTATGTATAAAATTTTAATATATGTATAAAATAAAATATATATAATGTATTTTATATCATATGTAATTATATATATTTATATTATACATAATTATATTCATAATGTGTTCATATTTGTATATTTAATATATATTTACATATTAGTTAATATATAATTTATATATTAATATGTTATACAAATTTATAATTTATACAGTAGTTTATACAAATAAAATTATAATTTATATATTAATTTATATTTAATTAATATATGATTACTAAATAAATATATATTAATTAATAAATTATATTTATATATGATATATATTTATAAATATATATTTATATATTAAGTTGCATGCATTATATTTATATAATATAAATTATATAACAAGTTTTTGTATAAATGTATAGTACATAATTAAAAGTATACAAATATATATTTTATGTTTATACATAAATATATACAAAAATAATTTATATAATATATATTATTTGTTTTATAAATTACATAATAACATATGATATATAAATATAATAAAATTTATATATATTATATTTATATAGTATATATAATTCATATATTTATATACAGTTGTATTACTACATAAATGTGCATATTCATATATAAACATATAAATATATTTTTATATATTTATTCATATATTTATATAAATTTATGTAAATATAAATATATGTAATTCAATATAATATAAATTTATATATAATATAATTTAATAAAATAGAAATATGTATACTATGAATATATAAAATATAATTTAATATAATATAAATTTATATAAATATATAAAATTATTTTTATGTTAAGATTTATATTTTTTTACTGAAAATAGTGATGTTCTAATGGCTGTTGACATGTGTTATTTGTCCATTAATTCACTTCTCTGAAGTTTGGTGCTTCTCAAGATCCCAAAGGCATGCATAATGGTTCAATCACACAACACACTCTATTGAACTTTTTGTGTAATTTTGTTCCAGACAGATCAGGTTTAACCATATACACTGCTTTTTAAATTGTGGCTTAAGGGCATTTTTATTTCTTATGTTCAGTGGTACTTTTTTAAAGGATGTGTAAATTCATCTGAATAAATCTGTTGAGATATCAGATAGTGGCTGCAGATATGAAGTTGGACCTCCCTTAGCTAATTGCCTTTCATATGCCAATCAATGTGCACAGAGCCTAGATATTTTGCTTGAAGAAAGCACTGGTATTCTTCACCAGACATTGTAGGGAAACGATTAGAGCTTGGCCTGATCAGGAGATATTTATCAAGTGCATACCATTGTCTTAGCGTCTGCCCTTTATACTGCAGTTTTCTGCTTACAGTGGTCTACACACTAGTTTTGTAGGTATTTAGGAAAAGAAGTCACGTCTTATTCATATTTGTATTATTAGTAGACTGTCTACTGCATGATTCACTTAATAAGTGATTGTTGAAGTAAGTACAAGTACCTTCAATGCATTACTCTAGAAGAAAGAGAGCAAGGGATCATTCGAAGAGACAATATAGCCTTCCATATGTTATTTTGTGTAAAGAAGACAAGATCAAGAATAATGATTAAAAAGGGTTGAAGTTAAAGCTGTGAAAAATGTATACTAGGTAAATATGGGCTAAAGAAACTTGGGTTCAATATAATATTATACACATAGACTTAATAGTAAACAGTATTCAATTCACACTGAAAAGATAGACTATTAGAACAACACAATTAATAAACTTTATGTAATGAACATGTATTGAACCTTGTAACTAACAAATTCAGAAATTCACATTCTTGTCAAGCACATATGGAACCTTTCCAAAAATTTACCGTAGAATGGTCCAAAATGCAAATCTTAAAATATACCACAGAATCAGAATAATTAAGGCCACATTTTTTACTATGATAAAATTATATTAGAAGTTAGAAATGGGAAATAAATTCAGAGCCAAAAGAATAACATGCATTTGGAAACCACACGTCTAAATATTATGTGGATTAAAGAAGAAATCATAATGGAAATTTAAAAAGTATTTAGAAGGAAAACAAAAAACTTCCAAACATCAAGACTTGTGGGATGAATCTAAATTAGTGCTTAAAGGCTATGTTTACATAAGAAAAGCAGAAAAATTACACACTGAGTGTTCAAGTCAAGAAATTAGAAGGGCATCACAGTCAATCCAAAGAAAATAGAAAGAAGGAAATGTAAATCAGCATAAATTAAAGGAATACATATTTTTTAAAACAATAGAAAAGATTGACAATAGCAAAACTGATTTCTTTGAAAAGACTAATAACATTAAGAAACTTCCCAAAATCAACCAAGTAAAAAGACAAGAAAGTAGAAATAGTAATGTTAGAAATTTTAAAATGGAACATAAGAATAATGACAAAAGAGATGCAAAACACAAAAGAATACTATTCATGATTTATGCCAATAAATTTGAAACTGGTGAAATAATTTTGTGAAAATAATAATTATCAAAGAGGACCCAAGAAATATTGAAAAATCTGAATATACTAAGGAATTTATTTCAGTAATCAAAAACCTACCATGAAAAATTCAGATGATTTTACAGATGATTTTGCAGGTGATTTTGAAGGAATAAATTATCTGCATCTTATACAAATTGTTTCTGAAAATAATAAAAGCTGGGAACTTTTTTATGATGTTTGAATAACCTTGATACTAAATCCGGAAAATACAAGGAAGGACATTTATAAACTAACCACATCTACAATGATGAAGATAATAATATCTTTCTTTCCTTTCTTTCTTTCTTTCTTTCTTTCTTTCTTCCTCCTTCCTTCCTTCTATCCTTCCTTCCTTCCTTTCTTTCTTCCTTCCTTCCTTCCTTCCTTCCTTCCTTCCTTCTTTCCTTCTTTCCTTCTTTCTTTCTTTCTTTCTAAATATCTTTATTAGAGTATAATTGCTTTACAATGGTGTGTCAGTTTCTGCTTTATAAAAAAGTGAATCATTTATACATATATATATATGTCCCCATATCTCTTCCCCCTTGCATCTCCCTCCCTCCCACCCTCCCTATCCCACCCCTCTAAGTGGTCACAAGATACCTAGCTGATCTCCCTGTGCTATGCAGCTGCTTCCCACTAGCTATCTATTTTACGTTTGGTAGTGTATATATATCCATGCCACTCTCTCACTTTGTCCCAGCTTACCCTTCACCCTTCATGTATCATCAAGTCCATTCTCTAGTAGGTCTGCATCTTTATTCCTGTCTTGCCCCTAGATTCTTCTGATCATTTTCTTTTCTTTTCTTTTCTTTTTTTTTTTAGATTCCATATGTTTGTGTTAGCATACAGTATTTGTTTTTCTCTTTCTGACTTACTTCACTCTATATGACAGTCTCTAGGTCCATCCACCTCACTACAAATAACTGTTTCCTTCCTTTTTATGGCTGAGTAATATTCCATTGTATATATGTGCCACGGCTTCTTTATCCATTCATCTGTTGATGGACACTTAGGTTGCTGCCATGTCCTGGCTATTGTAAATAGAGCTGCAATGAACATTTTGGTACATGACTCTTTTTGAATTATGGTTTTCTCAGGGTATATGCCCAGGAGTGGGATTGCTGGGTCATATGGGAGTTCTATTTTTAGATTTCAAGGAACCTCCATACTGTTCTCCATGGTGGCTGTATCAACTTACATTCCCACCAACAGTGCAAGAGGGTTCCCTTTTCTCCTCACCCTCTCCAGCATTTATTGTTTGTAGATTTTTTAATGATGGCCATTCTGATCAGTGTGATATGATATCACATGGTAGTTTTGATTTGCATTTCTCTAATGATTAATGATGTTGAGCATTCTTTCCTGTGTTTGTTGGCAATCTGTATATCTTCTTTGGAGAAATGTCTGTTTAAGTCTTCTGTCCATTTTTGCATTGGGTTGTTTGTTTTTTTGATATTGAGCTGCATGAGCTGCTTGTAAATTTTGGAGATTAATCCTTTGTCAGTTTCTTCATTTGCAAATATTTTCTCCCATTCTGAGGGTTGTCTTTTTGTCTTGTTTATGGTTTCCTTTGCTGTGCAAAAGCTTGTAAGTTTCATTACGTGCAATTTGCTTACTTTTGTTTTTATTTCCATTTCTCTAGGAGGTGGATCATAATGGATCTTGCTGTGATTTATGTCATAGAATGTTCTGCCTATGTTTTCCTCTAATAGTTTGATAGTGTCTGGCCTTACGTTTAGGTCTTTAATCCATTTTGAGTTTATTTTTGTTTATGGTATTATGCAGTGTTCTAATTTCATTCTTTCACATGTGGCTGTCCAGTGTTCCCAGCACTTATTGAAGGGGCTGTCTTTCCTCCATTGTATATTCTTGCCTCATTTATCAAAGATAAGGTGATCATATGTGCGTGGGTATATCTCTGGGCTTTCTATCCTGTTCCATTGATCTATATTTCTGTTTTTGTGCCAGTACCATACTGTCTTGATTACTGTAGCTTTGTAGTATAGTCTGAAGTCAGGGAGCCTGATTCCTCCAGCTCCGTTTTTCTTTCTCAAGATTGCTTTTGCTATTTGGGGTCTTTTGTTTTTCCATACAAATTGTGAAATTTTTTGTTCTAGTTCTGTGAAAAATGCCATTGGTAGATTGATAGGGATTGAATTTAATCTGTACATTGCTTTGGGTAGCAGAGTCATTTTCACAATAGTGATTCTTCCAATCCAAGAACATGGTATATCTCTCCATCTATTTGAATCATCTTTAATTTCTTTCATCAGTGTCTTATAATTTTCTGCATACAGGTCTTTTGTCTCCTTATGTAGGTTTATTCCTAGATATTTTATTCTTTTTGTTGCAATGGTAAATGGGAATGTTTCCTTAGTTTCACTTTCAGAGTTTTCATCATTAGTGTATAGGAATGCAAGAAATTTCTGTTCATTAATTTTGTATCCTGCTACTTTACCAAATTCATTGATTAGCTCTAATAGTTTTCTGGTAGCATCTTTAGGATTCTCTATGTATAGTATCATGTCATCTGCAAACAGTGGCAGCTTTACTTCTTTTCCAATTTGGATTCCTTTTATTTCTTTTTCTTCTCTGATTGCTGTGGCTAAAACTTCCAAAACTATGTTGAATAATAGTGGTGAGAGTGGGCAACCTTGTCTTGTTCCTGATCTTAGAGGAAATGCTTTCAGTTTTTCACCATTGAGAATGATGTTGGCTGTGGATTTCTCATATATGGCCTTTATTATGTTGAGGAAAGTTCCCTCTATGTCTACTTTTTGGAGGGTTTTTATCATAAATGGGTGTTGACTTATGTCAAAAGCTTTCTATGCATCTATCAAGATGATCATATAGTTTTTCTCCTTCAATTTGTTAATATGGTGTATCACGTTGCTTGATTTGCATATATTGAAGAATCCTTGCATTCCTGGGATAAGCCCCACTTGATCATAGAGAATGATCCTTTTAATGTGCTGTTGGATTCTGTTTGCTAGTATTTTGTTGAGGAGTTTTGCATCTATGTTCATCAGTGATATTGGCCTGTAGTTTTCTTTCTTTGTCTGGTATTGGTATCAGAGTGATGGTGGCCTGGTAGAATGAGTTTGTGAGTGTTCCTCCCTCTGCTATATTTTGGAAGAGTTTTAGAGGGATAGGTGTTAGCTCTTCTCTAATTGTTTGATAGAATTTGCCTGTGAAGCCACCTGGTCCTGGGCTTTTGTTTGTTGGAAGATTTTTAATCACAGTTTCAATTTCAGTGCTTGTGATTGGTAGGTTCATATTTTCTATTTCTTCCTGGTTCAGTCTCGGAAGGTTGTGCGTTTCTAGGAATTTGTCCATTTCTTTCAGGTTGTCCATTTTATTGGCATATAATTGTAGTAATCTTTCATGATCCCTTGTATTTCTGCGGTGTCAGTTTTTACTTCTTTTTCATTTCTAATTCTATTGATATGAGTCCTCTCCTTTTTTTTCTTGATAAGCCTGGCTAATGGTTTATCAATTTTGTTTATGTTCTCAAAGAACCATCTTTTAGTTTTATTGATCTTTGCTATTGTTTCCTCTATTTCTTTTTCATTTATTTCTGATCTGATCTTTATGAATTCTTTCCTTCTGCTACCTTTGGGGTTGTTTTGTTCTTCTTTCTCTAATTGCTTTAGGTGTAAGGTTAGGTTGTTTATTTGAGATGTTTCTTGTTTCTTAAGTAGGCTTGTATAGCTATAAACTTCCTTCTTAGAACTGCTTTTGCTGTATCCCATAGGTTTTGGATCAATGTGTTTTCATTGTCATTTGTTTCTAGGTATTTTTTGATTTTGTCTTTGGTTTCTTCAGTGATCTCTTTGTTAGTAAGTAGTGTGTTGTTTAGCCTCCATGGGTTTGTAATTCTTACAGACCTTTTCCTGTAATTGATATCTAGTCTCATAGCGTTATTGTCGGAAAAGATACCTGATATGATTTCAATTTTCTGAAATTTACCAAGACTTGATTTGTGACCCAATATGTGATATATCCTGGAGAATGTTCCATGAGCACTTGAGAAGAATGTTTATTCTATTGTTTTTGCAATGTTTACTGTGAATCTCTGTCCCATGCCCAGAAAAACTGGGTTAACATCACACAGAATGAGAGACCACGTTGTTTTCCCCTTTCCTTTTCATTGCATGAATTAAAGCTAACAGGTAAAGAGCCAATAGACAGCCAACTTCAAATGCAAAGAGAAAGCACTAGTGACTTTTAAAAGCCATCAGCCAAATGCAACTATCTTTCCTTGTCCAGTAGCATTCACATTACCATTGTTTCCTGACCATTCTATCATCTTGCTCTCCTGCCCCCCGCAGCAGTTCATTTGGAAATTGTAAGCCCACAGACAGGAAAGGGAAGGGAAGGAAAGGGAAGGAAGTGGGAGCAGAAAGCTGAGTAAGGGGGGCTTCCCTGATGGTGCAGTTGTTGAGAGTCCGCCTGAGGATGCAGGGGACACGAGTTTGTGCCCCGGTCCGGGAAGACCCCACATGCCGCCGAGCAGCTAGGCCCGTGTGCCATGGCCACTGATCCTGTGTGTCCGGAGCCTGTGCTCCGCAACGGGAGAGGCCACAACAGTGAGATGCCCGCGTACCACAAAAAAAAAAAAAAAAAGCTGAGTAAGTGTGTGATTCCAGGCAAAGTCTCTGTCTCAGCCTGATCCTGCAGGGGAGCTACGCAGTATGAATTACACTTCTGATTTTGTACCAACTCAGGCAAGAGTTTCATACACCTCTACCTGGCAGTCATTGATTGACATGCTTTAGGGACATGTAACCTCCAGGCACTTTTAATAGCCCTCTGCACCAGCAAAACACTACAGTAGCCCAGTGACCATTCTCCAGAGTCAGAAGTGGGCAGTTAGAAGGAAATGCTCAAAGAGAAAGCCCAGAAATCTTTAAAGGGCTCTGAGGGACCAGAGTGGAACACGACAGGGTCTACTAAGCAGGGTTTGCCCCAGTTGTTCTCCCAGCAAGAGGCTAGTGATGGGTTTGTAGCTTGAGGGCCAGTGAAAGTCAAGTGCAAAGAAAGAGAAGGCCCAGCTGAGAATGTAAGTGCCAAGCAAGCTTATTCACTTTTCTGCAGCTTAGACACCTACACCCAAGCTTGTCTCCAGATACATTCCACAAATAATAATTTGAGTGATTTAAATGATTCCCATGTTCTGTCAGAACAATGAGAAGCTTTGAGAAGAAAGCCAACCTATATGTTGTTTGACTTCCAATGGGAAGTTTTAGTTTATTTCATTCTCCTAATTTTTAATAAGCTCAGTGAGGGAGTGATGTTAATTTTGTCTTGTGTATAACATGGGTAACATTTCGCCAGGCGATCTGTCACAATCCTCACACTCTAGCAGACTCATGCAGACTGCATGTTTTTGATATTTAGGAAGTGGCATCTATATTTACATATTACTATGTATATGTAAATACATATGTGTATAGATATAAATATACATGCATCTACATACTTCGTATTTGCGTACACATACACAGATATATGGAGAGACACATCACAGCCCAGAGTGCAATTCAAGATGAACTTTTTGGATTCAGCTTCTGGTTATCAAGCTGCTTATCAGATTACAGATACATAATGCTCTGCACTCTAACATTCTTTCCCTAACCTAGACACTCACAGATAAATTCAAGGACCAGTTAGTGTTTTCCTTTATGCCTAAGCATTTCTGACAAAATCTAAAATGTCAAGTCATAAAATAGCTTTTTTAGTCTACTTTGAACTGAAACTATTTGCTATCACCATTAAGATGTGATTAAGTTTAACTTCAATGAAGTCATGTGAATATACTTACGTAAATGGTTTTATCATCAGAGAATAAATATATTATGAACTATCACAAACATGGCTTTAACATAATATTTTAGTGGAAGCAGAGAACTTAGGCTGGAATCCTTACTCTGATACCTGTTACAAATGTGACTTTGGGCAAGTCCATTTTTTGGAGCCTCACAAAGGAACAAAAACAGTCTAAGGGAGTTATTAGAATTAAATGAGATAATATGAAGAAGAACTTTTTGACTATCAAGTGCTACATGCTTGTAAAGGTTTAAGATCTCAGTGGCCGGTTATAATCAAATGTCAAAGTGATAATGGAGTTAGAAATCACCCAGCTCCTGATATTAATTTATATTCTTCAGCTGGCAGTTCTGATATTGTTAGATACATTCATTCTATCTGAACAGAAATAGTACTGCAGATCTGTAAAATTCACAATGAAAAGAAATATCCTTAAAATTTTGTGTTATTTATAGAATTTTCTAGGGTTTTATACCTTTTTACTTTCAAAGTACTGTAATATATATATATATCTTGGTAATGACAGTATCTGCATAACTCCATTCCAGAGGAGTTATAGTTTTTGTAGTGTTTAACTAATTTACCTTGACATATGTAAATACTCTTTTAGCCCAGATAGCAGGAAATTTGGGTGATATTTTCCTGATATTTTGGTGCTATTGGGGTTTTATAAGTTGACCTAAACAGTTGCACAAGTTTCAAACACCAAGGAGGCAGGCCTTGTAGTATTTTTCTCAACTTCTGTAAACTCATTACCCATAACTAGTCTTTCCCTGTTAACTTTCTCAGCCTGAATCCAGTGTGGCAGAGCCTTGCGCTCAGTATCTGTGTACACTTGGGCAGGTTAGTTAACCTCTAAGCTTCAGTTTCCTTATCTGTAATCACAAGGTTAGAAAATATGAATGAAAGGGTCCTCTTGGTTTTTAGCACACAGCAGGCATTTAATGTGTTTCTTCTCTTTCTTCCCCCTCCTACTTCTTGTCCTTCTCCACCTCATTCTTTTTTCTTTCCCTTCACTATGGTTGGTTTTCAGCAACCCTACATCCTCACCTATTTGCTCATTTACTTTAAACCTGATATTTAAATCTGTCATATCTTAAAATTGGAAACACTATAGGGTACTGTGGCTTATGACCTAGTTGCTATTAAGCTGAAGGGTCAAGGAGACCCTGCACTTATTCAGAAAAGATAGCAACAGTGAATGGGTTGAGAGCCCTCCTTGAAAGGGCAGTTAGAGTGGTACAGCAACAAACACTTCTCTTCATATGCTCAGGGTCCATGAGAAGAGTGACCATGTCAATACCAAATTATGAGAAACCTGCTTAGCAACACTAGGGATCATTCCATCCATTTATCTCATATCAGCTGTCACCAGATTTAACCCTGAAACAAATCTTACTCAGATGGAAACAACAGAAGGCACTGAGGTCAATAAATGAAGATACTTATCATAAGGTGGAAAGGAGAACAATTTAGAAGACTGTTCTCTGCTTGCTAAAATGTCAGTCAAGAAGAAATTCTTTGGGTTGTGCATGGGATGTCTTTTATAAAGAGTTTTATATGATTTAGACAACTAATTCCTAGTTCCTCAGAACAAGGAAGAAAATACATTCTTACTGTGATTTGTCCCCTGATTTTCAGTAGGCCTGCCTTGGTTTCTTTGTCTTTGGTACTGTATTTAATACTATAATGATATCCATAGAATCATAACATCTAAATATTGAAGGGACTTGGGAAATTACTTAGTCCACAGCAGTTCTAGAAAATGGTCATACAGGTTACCTATGTTTCTATAATTATATTGTCCCTTATATTGGTCCATAATCTGTGTCTCATTCAAGAATGGGTCCAAATACTTGGATTTTAGAAGAAAAAAATACCTTAGAGCTGATGTGTATCTGCACATTTAAATCTTATTACTACAAGTTTCCTCTTCCTCTTCCTCCTCTGCCCACTTTCTCTCCTGATCGTACTTTTCTTGAACCATATTCTGTGGTTCAGATGGTGGCACCAGCCATTAACCAAGTCAGAAATGTGCCAGTCTCCTTCAAGTCCTTTTGTTTGATTTTCACATCCAATCAGGGTATGGAGAGAAGTGTAGAAAATATTGACACAAATCTGGAAAATAAGATTTCAGGAGTTAAGGTATGAAGAGGGACCTAAAAAGGAGAGTGAGAGAGAATGGTCAGAGAGAAAGAAAAGCCATGAAGAACAGGCCATAGACGGCAAAGATAGTGAGTGTGGTTAGCAGTGTGAAGTGTTGCAAGTATCCATTTTTGATGAGGGCTGCTTGGTATCTATCCATTGGATTTTGCATTGGAAGTCACGAGTGACCATTACTGAAATAGTTGCTGTAGAGGAATTCAGTCAGATGTCAGTTGCAAGGAGCTGAAGAGTAAGGAAATAGAGACAAAAAAAGTTTTGACTCTTCTTTACAAAAATTTAGCTAAAAAGGGAGAGTCATAGGGTGGCACTACAGTAAAGAGACACATATATATATATCTATGTATCTATGTATATATATATATATATATACACACACATACACTCATGTATGTATATTTATATTTGTTTATGTAATTAAGTTATATACATTATCTTTAAATTAAACAAATATATGTCTTTTTTTAAATCAAAAAAAAAATTTATTTCAAAATGTAATACAAGAAAATTTCCCTAAAAAAACCTATAGATAGAAAAAGCATTCCATGTTCCAGTACAAAAAAATAATGCAGAATGATACCAAAATGTAAGTCATCTCAATGATAAGCAAAGAGGTCTTGAGGTCTTTAGGCATTCAGGTAGGAAAAAAGTCACCTCTAAGGTAAAAAAACATTCAGGCCACTTCATATGGGGACACCATGGCAGAATTCAGTGGAATCATGTCTACAATTAGACATGGGAAAGAAATATAAAGAAAATATAAATATTTTTATATTTTGGGAAAGAAAGAAAGAAAGAAAATATAAATATTTCTGGGAAAGAAAATATAAATATTTCTTTTTAAATTAGATGACTTCATGGTTTCCAAGATGGTGGAAGAGTAGGAGGACGCAGAGTTCATCTCTCTCCTCAAATGCATCAAGAATACATCTACAGATGGAACAATTCTCACAGAGCACCTGCTGAACACTAGCAGAGGACCTTTGACACCTAAAAGGACAAGAAAGATCCCCAAATAACTGGGTAGGATTAAAGAAAGAAGGGAAAAGGAAGAGGAGACGAAGCAGGATGGTACCTATGCCCTTGTTAGGGAGCTGAAGGTGAGGAGAGGTTCCCTCATCTAGGGAAGCCCCCTCACTGTCAGGGAGATCAACTGGGGCAGAAGGGGAGATTTGGGGGCTCAGAAGAGAGCCCAGCAACCAGTCTGTTGTAGGCAGGACAGATTAAGACCTACACAGATGGTCTGTGCCACAGCCCTGCGAAGCCAAGCCTGAGACGGGTGTCTGCTGGTGTGCACAGGGACTGGGTGCTCGAACATGGGGTTTGGAGAGCAGACCCAGGGAGGGGGCTGCTGTTGGTTGTGAGGAGACAGCCTGAGAGGATAGGAGTGAAGAAATCCACAACGGAGAATGCTTGTGGAGGAAGCCCAGACTGCCACAGAAACGAGGAGTGCAAAGGGTGGGGCTGCCATTGCAGCCTCTGTCTTCACGGACTAACCCCTGCCTCCATAGGCACTAGGGAGGGCTCCCTCCAGAGCCAGATTACATGCCCCTGCCATCATCTCCTCCGCCTGCCTCCACCCCCCCCCAACTGCCTGACCCCAATCACTGCCTGATGGGCTCTCGCTTTCCAGTCAATACCCCAGCACCCTCCCACCTGGGTGGCCCACATGCCCCAGTCTTCACCTCAGCTCCTTCCTACCTGAAAGTCTCCTGTGCCCCAGCAATCTCTGGAGCAGACTCCAGTGGATGGAACACATGCAGCAGTGGGGTTGAAACCACAGCTGAGCCCAGGGGCTGTGTGACTAAGGAAAAAGAGCTGAAATCTCTCCTTATGGCTGCACAAACTGCAGAGTTACACCTCTGCTGACAGTTCCCTAAATTCAGCACCTGAGAAACATCTGAAAGTCCAGCAAGTGCTCCTACAGCTGTGATGGGTCTGGCTTTAGCAGCTGTGGGATTTGTAGGCACATACACACAGAAGTTGGGCAAAGCCAGAGTCTGAGTTGCCTCTGTAGCTCCTACAGTGGGTCCAGGTGCACAACTACGGCAGTTCTGGGACTTGACCTCAGTGGATCTGTACCAGTGACCTGGTGAAAACAATGGCTGAGAGTCACCACGGCCAATGGCCAGCATACCCACAGTTAACCTGGGACCAAGAGCGGTGCCAACAACAGTGTACTTTGTGATCCCGAACAATGGGTGAAAGGGGACACACAGAGCACATTCACAGGTGAACAGCTCCAGACGAGAAATACTCAGTGCCTTCTCTCCCAGTGGGAGTGCTCCAATTCCAATTACTTTGCACTACAGATCAGAAACACAGCTAAGAAACAAATCTGAGGGCTTCTACTCCAACAACTAGAAAGCAGACCCTGCCCCAAACAGGGCAGTGACAACTACATAGCAAAGGGGAGGCCCCTCTCAATATCAAGGGCAGCCTCTGGTCATCACAACACCAGTCAAACCCCCTATCAAAGTGATAATGGCACAAGCCTCTGGACCAACCTCACCAATCATGGGGCAGACACCAGAAGCAAGAGGAACTATGATCCTGCAGCCTGCAGAAAGGAGACCACAAACACAGTAAGTTAGACAAAATGAGATGACAAAGAAATATGTTGCAGACAAAGGGGCAAGATAAAAATGTATAAAAACAACTAAATGAAGAGGAGATAGGCAGTCTACTTGAAAAAGAATTTAGAGTAATGATAGTAAATGTGATCCAAGATCTTGGAAAAAGAATGGAGGCATGGATCGAGAAGATACAAGAAATGTTTAACAAAGATCTAGAAGAACTAAAGAACAAACAGAGATGAGCAATATAATAACTGAAATAAAAAATACACTAGAAAGAATAAATAGCAGAATAACTGAGGCAGAAGAACAGGTAAGTGAGCTGAAATAATGGTGGAAATCACTGCCACCAAACAGAAAAAAGAAAAAGAATGAAAAGAAATGAGGACAGTCTCAGAGACTTCCAGGACAACATTAAATGCACCAACATTCAAATTATAGGGGGTCACAGAAAAACAAGAGAAAGAGAAAGTGTCTGAGAAAATATTTGAAGAGATTATAGTCAAAAACTTCCCTAACATGGGCAATAGTCAATCAAGTCCAGGAAGAACAGAGAGTCCCATACAGGATAAACCTAAGGAGACACATGCTGAGACACATATTAATCGAACTAACAAAAATTAAACAAAAAGAAAAAATATTAAAAGCAGCAAGGGAAAAGCAACAAATAATATACAAGGGAACTCCCATAAGGTTAACAGCCGATTTCTCAGCAGAAACTCTACAAGGCAGAAGGGAGTGGCAGGACATATTTAAAGTGATGAAAGGGGAAAATCTACAGCCAAGATTACTCTACCCAGCAAGGATCTCATTCAGATTTGACAGAGAAATCAAAAATTTTACAGACAAGCAAAATCTAAGAGAATTCAGCACCACCAAACCAGCTTTACAACAAATGCTAAAATAACTTCTCTAGGTGGGAAACACAAAAGAAGAAAAAGACCCACAAAAACAAACCCAAAACAATTAAGAAAATGGTAATAGGAACATACATATTGATAATTACCTTGAATGTAAATGGATTAAATGCTCCAACCAAAAGACACAGACTGGCTGATTGGATACAAAAACAAGACTCATATATATGCTGTCTACAAGAAACCCACTTCAGACCTAGGGACACATACAGGTAGAAAATGAAGGGATGGAAAAAGATATTCCATGCAAATGGAAATCAAAAGAAAGCTGGAGTAGCAATACTCATATCAGATAAAATCGACTTTAAAATAAAGACTGTTACAAGAGACAAGGAAGGACATTACATAATGATTAAGGGATCAATGCAAGAAGAAGATATAACAATTATAAATATTTATGCAACCAACATAGGAATACCTCAATGCATAAGGCAAATGCTAACAGCCATAAGAGGGGAAATCAACAGTAACACAATCATAGTATAGGGGACTTTAACACCCCACTTTCACCAATGGACAGATCATCCAAAATGAAAATAAATAAGGAAACACAAGCTTTAAATGATACATTAAACAAGATGGACTTAATTGATATATATAGGACATTCCATCTGATAACAGGAGAATACAATTTATAAATAAGTGCACATGAAACATTCTCCAGGATGGATCACATCTTGGGTCACAAATCAAGCCTCAGTAAATTTAAGAAAACTGAAATCATATCAAGGATCTTTTCTGACCACAATACTATGAGATCAGAAATCAATTACAGAAAAAGCACTGTAAAAAGCACAAACATACGGGAGCTAAACAATATGTTACTAATAACCAATGGATCACTAAAGAAATCTAAGAGGAAATTTAAAAATACCTAGAGAGGGCTTCCCTGGTGGCACAGTGGTTGAGAGTCTGCCTGCCGATGCAGGGGACATAGGTTCGTGCCCCGGTCCGGGAGGATCCCATGTGCCACAGAGCGGCTGGGCCCGTGAGCCATGGCAGTTGAGACTTCATGTCCAGAGCCTGTGCTCTGCAACAGGAGAGGCCACAACAGTGAGAGGCCCACGTACCGCAAAAAAAAAAAAAAAAAAAAAAAAAAAAAAAAAACCTAGAGAAAAATGATGAGGAAAACATGACGATCCAAAACCTATGGGACTCAGCAAAAGCAGTTCTAAGAGGGAAGTTTATAGCAATACAATCTTACCTCAACAAACAAGAAAAATCTCAAATAAACACATAGACTTACATCTAAAGCAACTAGAGAAAGAAGAACAAACAAAACCCAAAGTTAGTAGAAGGAAAGAAATCATAAAGTTCAGAGCAGAAATAAGGGAAATAGAGACAAAGAAAACAAAAGCAAAGATCAGTGAAACTAAAAGCTGGTTCTTTGAGAAGATAAACAAAATTGATAAACCTTTAGCTAGACTCATCATGAAAAAAAGGGAGAGGACTCAATAAAATTAGAAATGAAAAAGAAGTTACAATGGACACTACAGATGTACAAAGGATCATAAGAAACGACTACAAGCAACCAATAAAATGGACAACCTGGAAGAAATGGACAAATTTTTAGAAAGGTACAACCTTCCAAGACTGAACCAGGAAGAAATAGAAAATATAAATAGACCAATCGCAAGTACTGAAATTGAAACTGTGATCAAAAATCTTCCAACAAACGAAAGTCCAGGACCAGATGGCTTCACAAGCCAATTGTATCAAACATTGAGAGAAGAGCTAACACCTACCCTTGTGAAACTCTTCCAAAAAACTGAGAGGAAGGAGCACTCCTAAGCTCATTCTACGAGGCCACCATCACTCTGATACCAAAACCAGACAAAGATATCACAATAAAAGAGAATTATAGGTCAATATCACTGATGAACATAGATGCAAAAATCCTCAACAAAATACTAGCAAACTGAATCCAACAACACATTAAAAGGATCATACACCATGATCAAGTGTTATTTATCCCAGGGATGCAAGGATTTTTCAAAATCCACAAATCAATCAGTGTGGTACATGACAACAAGAAATTGAAGAATAAAAACCATATGATCATCTCAATAGATTCAGAAAAGATTTTTGACAAAATCAACATCCATTTATGATAAAATCTCTCCAGAAAGTGAGCATAGAGGGAGCCTACCTCAACATAATAAAGGCCATATATGACAAACTCACAGCAAACATCATTCTCAATGGTGAAAAACTGAAAGCATTTCCTCTAAGATCAGGAACAAGACAAGGATGTCCACTGTTGCCACTATTATTCAACATATGTTTGGAAGTCCTAGCCATGGCAATCAGAGAAGAAAAAGAAATAAAAGGAATCCAAAATGGAAAAGAAGAAGTAAAGTTGTCACTGTTTGCAGATGACATGATACTATATGTAGACAACCCTAAAGATGATGCCAGAAAATTACTAGAGCTAATTAATGAATTTGGTAAAGTAGCAGGATACAAAATTAATGCACAGAAATCTCTTGCATTCCCATACACTAACAACAGAAGATGAGAAAGACAAATCAAGGAAACAATCCCATTTACCATCACATCAAAAAGAATAAAATACCTAGGAATAAACCTACCTAAGGAAAGAAAAGACCTGTATGCAGAAAACTCTAAGATACTGATGAAAGAAATAAAAGATGACATAAACAGATGCATAAATATATAGTATTTTTGGATTGGAAGAATCAATAATGTGAAAATGACTATTCTACCCAAAGCAATCTATAGATTCAATGCAATCCCTATCAAACTACCAATGGCATCTTTCACAGAATTAGAAAAAAAAATTTACAATTTGTATGGAATCACAAAAAACCTGGAGTAGCAAAGCAATCTTGAGAAAGAAAAATGGAGCTGGAGGAATCAAGCTCCCTGACTTCAGACTATACCACAAAGCTACAGTAATGAGGACAATATGGTACTGGCACAAAACCAGAAATATAGATCGATGGAACATGATAGAAAACCCAGAGATAAACCCATGCACCTATGGTCACCTAATCTATGACATAGGAGGCAAGAATATACAATGGAGAAAAGACAAACTCCTCAATAAATGGTGCTGGGAAAACTGGACAATTACATGTAAAAAAATGAAATTAGAGCACTCCCTAACACCATACACAAAAATAAACTCAAAATGGACTGAAGTCCTAAATGTAAGGCTGAATACTATAAAATTCTTAGAGGAAAACATAAGCAGAACACTCTTTGACATAAATCTCAGCAATATTTTTTTCAATCCATCTCTTAGAATAATGAAAATAAAACCAAAAATAAACAAATGGGACCTAATTAAACTTAAACCTTTTGCACAGCAAAGGAAACCATAAACAAGATGAAAAGACAACCCTTAGAATGGGAGAAAATATTTGCAAATGAAGCAACCAACAGGGGATTAATCTCCAAATTATACAAACAACTCATGCAGCTCAATATCAAACAAACAAACAACCCAATCAAAAAATGGGCAGAATATCTAAACAGACATTTCTCCAAAGAAGACACACAGATGGTTAAAAAACATATGAAAACATGCTCAACATCACTAATTATTAGAGAAATGCAAATCAAAACTATAATGAGCTATTTCCTCACACTTGTCAGAATGGCCATCATCAAAATATCTACAAATGATAAATTCTGGAGAGGGTATGGAGAAAAAAGAATCCTCCTACACTGTTGGTGGGAATGTATATTGGTACAGCCACTATGGAGAACAGTATGGATGTTTCTTAAAAAACTAAAAATAGAGCTACCATATGATCTAGCAATCCCACTCGTGAGCATATACCCAGAGAAAACCATAATTCAAAAAGATACATGTACCTCCGTGTTCATTGCAGCACTATTTATAATAGCCAGGGCATGGAAGCAACCTGAATGTCCATCAACAGAGGAATGGATAAAGAAGATGTGGTACACATATGCAATGGAATATTACTCAGCCTTAAAAAAGAACAAAATCATGCCATTTGCTGCAACATGGATGGACCTAGAGATTGTCATACTGAGTGAAGTAAGTCAGAGAAAGACAAATATCATATGATATGGCATATATGTGGAATCTAAAAATAGGGTGCATTTGAACTTATCTACAAAACAGAAATAGAGTGACAGATGTAGAAAACAAACTTATAGTTACCAGGATTTATGGGGGGAATAAATTGGGAGATTGAGATTGACATATACACACTACTATATATAAAATATATAACTAATAAGAAACTATTGTATAGCACAGGGAGTTCTGCTCAGTACTCTGTAGTGGCCTGTATGGGAAAAGAATCCAGAAAAGAGTGGATACATGTATAACTTGTTCACTTTGCTGTACACCTGAAACTAACACAATATTATAAATCAACTATACTCCAATAAAAATTTTAAAAATAAATTATGTGAACTCATATCAATTTATAGGCTGAAAAGAATGGGAATAAATAAGGAACTGTCTAAGAAATAGAAAAGAGATAAAGTATTTGAGGATGATCATGAAAATAAATGGTATGAGATGAGACTGAGAACATAGTTATAAGCGTTGACTGGAATGAGGATCCTTACTAGTGTGAGCAGAGGGAAGGAATAAAGTATATGTAGGGCTGTAGATTATTTGGCTTTTAGCAGAAAAAAAAAATCTTTAGATGTTTTTTAATTCTTGAAAATTTCATAATTCATATCAGAAGAATTGAGTTTTCCAAAGGAAAATGCCTTGACTTTCAAAAGGAAAAGACCTCTTGAGAGTAAAAGATGGCAATCTAACATCATGGTCTGGGTGGCTCTCAAACTTTGTGGTCCCCGGATGGCTTCATACTCTTAAAAAAGTATCAAAGGCCTCCAAGGGTTTCTTTTTATGTGTCATATGTGTTGTAATTATGTGTTGTTATTATTGGTATTTACCATATTAGATATTGAAATAGAAATAGAAATTTAAGAAATATTTATTTTTACTTTTTAAAAATAACAAGCCAATTAAATTCTAATGAAATGACATCTTTTTATGAAAAATAGTTATATTTTCAAAAAGTTAGTGACAAGAGTGCTATTGTTTTACATTTTTGCAAATCTCTCTCTAGTCTTTGTTAATATAAGACAGCTGGATTCCCATATCTAACTTTACATTTTATGTGTTGCAATATCCCATGTCATGCAACTTCTGGAAAACTCATTATACTCTATGGAGAAAATGACTTGGAAAAAGACAAATAATTTCTTAATTATATTATAAAAATAGCTTTTCTCTTACAGGTCCCTTAAAAAGGTCCTAGTGACTCTACAAGTGTCCCCGACCACACTTTGAGAACTACTATTCTATGATTATGCCAGGATAGAGTAGAATTACTCTGCATTATAGAGAAGGACAAATTGGAAGTTTCTAGAAGGAACATTTCTTGAGAGAAGTGAGGAAACAGAAAAAAATATACATCAAAGATGGGTAATGGTCAGGTTCTGAGGGGGTATTAGGGAGAAAGGCCTGAGAAAACGGCATCAAGCTGGGTCTTTAAGGGGCTTATCGCCAGTATGAAATTCCAGGTCATAAGGAATGGCCAGTGCGTTTTAGGATAGTAACGTCTAATCTTCAATGTTAAGAATAACCCCTATTGTTCTAGGTCCTAAATCCATTTAGTCACCCAAACTACGAGTGCATGTTTGTTATACATCAAAGAAGAATGGTAGGTTTGAGAGTGAGAATGATGTTTTTCACAGTAGAAAGAAAATTTCAGTGGGGGCAGATTCAAGGGATGCATAAGCCATCACCGCCGTGGTAAAACACATTGGCACTCATTGTAGGCATGTAATTAGTGTTCAATTTTTTCTTTAAACATTAAAGATGTTACCTAGGCAGTGGGCACCTAGGTATGTCGTAATCAGAAATAAGATGTTGGATAGTTGAGTCAGATCAGGCTGGATTGCCTAAACTTTCTGCGTGCACCAAGAAAGTCCTGAAAATGAGAGATGTGGGAATTGGGAAAGGGGTTGAGGAGAGCAACAGATATCTTTAATAGTTGCTGGGTGAAGTGTTTCATAGTTTCTGAGACTAACAGATATTTTTACTAGCTCCAAAAAAATAGAACCAATAGTGTTCTATTACAGAGAGAGAAAGAGAGAGAGAGAGAGAGAGGTTTATTTTAAGGAATTGGCTCAGGCAACTGTGGGGGCTGGCAAGTCTGAAATCTGCTAAGCAGACTGGCAGCCTGGAGATGGCGGAAGAGTTGATACTGCAGTCTTATGCTTGAAGTCAGTGGAGGCAAAATTCCTTCTTTCTTGGGAGACCTCAGTCTTTTAAGATTTTCAGTTGATTGGATGGTACTCAACCACATTATGGAGGATAATCTGCTTTTCTCAAAGCCTACTGATTAAACTGTTAATTACATCTAAAAAAAATACCTTCACAGCAACACCTAGACTGGTGCTTGACCATAGACTAGCCAAGTTGACACATGAAATTAATCATTTCAGGGGTCATGGATAGGTTGGACCAAGGACCAAGGACAAATGAAGGAATGCCGTGTAATAACAAGGGTCCAGATGAGGCTGGAAACCACTCTTTTATTGTGTTACTACTCCACATGATTGTTGGAATTTTCTCAAGCAGTACTTAGAGTTTGGATATAGGAGTAGAGAAGATGAATTATGTGTATGTCCCAGGAATGGAGTTAAGATCTGACATTGTATAAGGACTGTGAGGAAAATGAGTGACTGTTGACAGAATATTTGTGTAATCACCATAGGTCAGGGCTATTCAGGGAAAGGAGTCTGTGTGATTGACAGACAATGAAGTGATTTGGAGACTTCAGGGCTCTATGGCATAAAGGGCAGGGGTGGTGGGAATAGGTGTATGAGAGAGGTGACAGCTTGGAAAATATAGGAAATTGTTGACAAAGAATTAAATGCTAAAGTTTGATATTACATGTTAGAATGATTCAGAATGATGACAAATTCAAGGAGTGGTTTTCATGGCCACTGGAACTGTGAATGATAAGGAACTGTGAGATCTGGATTTGGAATGGGATTTCCACATATCTGCTGGAGCCACCTAGGATGGTGGCTAAATTGGGGCTAAAGTTTTGATTCATATGCTAACATTTATAATTAATGAGGGGCGTAAGAAAGTTGGGAGAGAGAAGTAGTCAGTCGTGTGTGACCAGATGCCACATAACTCAAAGATGGAGTATTATAATTTGGAAATAGCCAGGCAAAGCAAGAATAATGCCAAAAATCTCATGAGACTTGTGGGGTTATGAAAGTCAGGAGAATAAGAAGCTTCCATTAGGGAAGGTGTAAGGAAAACAGCAGAATGATTTTGGTAAAGGCCAAGATAGGGAAAAAGTATCTTTTAATGAGTCTGAGTATATAATTTACTTTCCATGAAATGAGAGTTTGAGAATATGCACTTAAGATTTGTTAGAAGAGTGGAGGTTCTAGAATTTCCATACAGGAGAGGGTTACAGGTAGAGAATTGGTTGGAAGTGGAGCCTGGAAGCTGCATTTGCAGAATAAGTACCTTGTTTACTTAGATGGCTGAATACAGAACTCTCTGTAATCCACCCCTTGGCTTCTCAGCTCATTTGCATGGAGGTAGGTGATGGGGAGGCCAGAGGAGTTTGGGATGAGAGAATGAAAGATTTCTAGGGCTAATATTTCAGTTAATGGTGATAGGAGGGCAAGTGAAATGAGCTAGTATCCAGGTGCGGAGTCTTCCATGACTGTTCAAAGAGAATCACAGAGGATGAACTCAAAGCCGTGGAGGGGGCACAGCTGTGACTATGATGAGGCAGAGTCAGGTTTACGGCTGGCAAGTCAAGGACCTGGACAATTGGTTCATTCCTACTCATCTCCTAAAACTCAATTCAAAAGTCACTTTATAGAAGATGATTTTCCTGACCCTCCCTCTCATACAGGAACAATTGTTTTTTCCTTTAACCTGAGCATGCTTTTATCAGAGCTCTTACAACACCTTTTGGTTTATATCTCAATCTCCTATCCTCAAATCTAGGCTTTTTTGAAAGCAGAAGCACTACTTTTTGTGATGTTTTGCCTATGGTGCTGAATGTCTGATATTTAGTATAAGCATGAAAGTTATCGTTGTCACACAATAAGTGGCAAAGCTGAGTTAAACTTGGTAATCCATTCATTCATTTGATAAAAATGTATTGAGCACCTACTGTGTGCTAGGACCTAGAGAAGTGATCATGATGGAAATTGGTTTGTACCCTCATGCTGCTTAAAACCTGGGAAGATTTTTACTTTCTTGATCTCCATCAAGCATGAAAATCTTGAAAAGGTATCGGTGATAATGCCGTACAGAGTTCAGACTTCATTCCAGTCACCCTAGGATCCCAGGGGCAGGAGATTTTCTGATGTCACAGTTCAATTTGTCTCTTTCAAGCAGCATTATTTATTGCTTCACCTCTCAACCTCATACTGTGTGTCTGCCCTGATACACCTCAGCAAAACCATGACAGTGAGCGCACGGCTTTTTCTCAATCAGAGCAAGGCTACCTGTCAAAGGACAGCAGGTTTCACTGGGTTGGAATCGTGGTTTTAGAACTAGAGGGGGCTCTCTGGAGAAGGGAATGGGCACAGACTGAACTAGCCAACATGCTTCTGGGTGGATTGGCCAAGGAGAAAGGAACTGTCAGCACTCAAGATAAATATGGGAGAAAACAACATGGTACATGTCAGACAATTCAATAAGTAAACGAAGGTATTTAAACAACATCACTTAGGCGTTTCATTTGGTGGAAGAAAATGAGACAAATGTCCCACGGGGACTGAAACAGCAATTATCTGCATTGCTTCATTGATGCTTCTTCCCTCCCCACTTTCCTTTCACTTCTCTCCTTCCACTCAACATTCTAAGGTCTTACCTATATCTTCTCCATTTCCGTAGAGAGAAATACCTTTAAGTTTGATAAACTCAGCGGTCTACCAGTGCCAGACCAGCATGGCTTGTCTAGTTCCCTTCACCTGGAAGAAAAGGGATGCCAGGATCGAGGCAAGTGTGCCTTCTCAGTCCCTTCAGAAACAGTTCATTCCAAAAGACTCGTAAGAGGTAATCTTTACACTCTATGCTTTGTGCCCTTCATCACGATTCTATTGTCAACCATGTGAGCTCAACTGTTAACTGCTCACTTTAAAAAAATGATCTCTTCCCCCACCCTCATTTTGCCCAGTAACAGCCTCACAAAAAATAGCACCTGCCATCGCTCCCAGAGACAAATAAGAGAAAACAGAAAACTAAAGGCGAGAAGCATGAGAATACCATTAATGCCTGATGACTGATCTTGTTAGCGTGCATAGTGTGTTCTCAGATTTTTCCAGAACCTTAGATCTCTCTACTGAACAACCACAAATGCGCACACATACACACACACACAAAAGCACTTTGGAACGGGCTGTGTAGCTCCCCCCACCCTCTGCCTGGAGCTTGATTGTCAGTCTCATACACAAACCCAGACAATGCTCTCAATAGGCATCTTCTGGGGAGACAATTGCAGAAAGCATGATAACGGGATTTGTCACCCTGATGTGGCTGCTGTTTCAGCAAGCATTTCAATAATGAAAGAAAGTTTTACTAATTGTAAATGTGAATGAATTTCAGCTGTCTCCTCTTAAAAAAAAAATTCTTTTGGAAGAAAGCCAATTAAGATCATCTGTCTAATGCATCTCTTCACCCCCACTGTAACAATATGTCAGTTATAATAGATGTCTAATAAACTCAGACTTCTCAGGACAGGGTGCTGAGCATGCTGAAAGAAGGAGCGATCAGAGCCTCTACCTGCACAACGTTTGGAGGTGACTGATGAAACTTCTCTCTAGGAAAGTTTAATCCATAGGGCGGTAGAGCTGGGGGGCATTTACAGTACATCCACACGCCAAGAAAAACTGGATTTCAAAACAATCATCTTCCCGACTGGCGGCCTGGTGCACTGATTGTCATTTTTCCAGGGAACTGTAGAAGTTAATTGTCAAAATCCGTAGCCTGTCTCCTGGACGCCTGCTGCCTGAGAGGAAGCCTTTACCTGAGGGAGAACGCACAAGCGGCTTCAGAAACTGCAGCCTAAGCAAACTTGTTGGCAAATTCTCTTTCATGAAGAAATCTTCATATAAAACCTATTCCCCTGCAAGTGTGAGACATTATCTCTTGCTATCTCAGCTGCTGCTCTAGGCTGCTCAGATAGCTGACTTTACTTGTTGAAGGCCAGGCTATAGTTAGTTCATTTAGGGCGCTCTGCTCTGTCCTTTGGAGTCAGTCAAAGGTACTGTCCTCACTGTGACACACACTGTGTTCAACCCACCATGGAGACTAAATCCCTTTCGCTAATGTCCCAGTCCGGCCATTATGCTCACATTAACATCACCGTTGCTTTTGCCAGAATCAACATTGCCTGCACTGCCACCTTCGCCATCACAGTTCATACTAATAACATGGAACTTGCCAACACTTCTGCTATGGTCTACAGTAACATCATTGCCATCTTTGTTACCACTGCCACCAGAACCATTGACATTTCTGTGGTAAGTTGCATGATGGTCCCCAAAGATATCCAGGTTCTGATCCCTGGAACCTGTAAATATTACCTTATATGGCAAAAGGTACTTTGAAGATGTGATTAAATTAAGGATCTAGAGGTGGGGAGATTATCCTGGATTATCCAGGGCTTCTAATGTAATCATAAGGGATACGGAGTTTGTATTTCTCAAAATGGCATTTTGACACTGTTCTCCACCAGGGAAGGAGAAAGTTAAGAAGAGCAGCTTAGATATTTGTGCAGAAGTCCTAGATAGCATCTCTTCTCTTTTTAATCTAGATTATTCCATGAGGATAGTATGGAATTTATCTCAAATTGACAGAAGGCAATTGCTCTGCAAGCAAAGAGTAAATAGTGATGGCCTATTCATTTTCTTACCTCAACAGTTCAAACCTCAAATAGGAGGAAAAGTATCTTCTTTTCTCCAATTTCCCTTGATCTATCATCCCGGTCACCCATGGCGTATGCAGATGATTTTGAGAATATTCAGTTGTGAGTAAGTTATATGTTTAAAAATTAGTAGATATAGGAATGAATTTTTTGACTGTTTTTTTTAAAATAAACCCATTGATGAAGTTATTTGACATTTCATACTCCAAGTAAAAAGAAAGCAGTTAGAATAGGAAGAAAATTATCAATTTTGTTTCTTACCATTGGCAGGATTTACTAACCATCTATTTGCACATGGCTGGGTCCTGGGCAGGGTGGCCTTGCTTTCCTGGAGCTACAATGAGCCTGAATAATTTAGATTAGGTGACTTCACTAATTGAATTTACCACATAATTAGCTCACGGTTTTCACTTCACTTTGCCATGCAAGTCCATTTTAAAAAGTAAAACTCATTCTAATTTAACTGTTTTCTAAATACTTCAGATCAAAGCTTGGTCAACCAATTTGTATAGTTAGGAAAAGAATGTATCTCCTTTGAGTTATATTTTTGAAGATTCGATGTAGTATTGATATGCTAAAAATAATTTATTTTTCCCTTTATAAATGTAATATAATTACATTACAAACACTTTGACAAAAAACACATAATCCTATCCCTTGGACATAACCATTTGTAGCAGTTTTCTATTTTTTCATTCTTTTTTTCCCAATGCCTATAATAGTCACATAATTAAAACTAGAGTATAAGTACCATTTAAAAAAACTTTAAATAAAATATTTAAAAAAATTTGCATTATTTTTCATTGAAAATTATGGATAATCTTCAAAGTATATAAAATATTTACCTAATATGTAAATTAGAAATATCAAAATTAATATCTTAAAATGTAAAAAATGTTTTTTTCAGATAGTATTCTGAAAAGCAATCTTAGAAAGTTGAAGGTCCAAACATGACTTATTTGTCTCTTCCTATTTGATATAATAAATTTCTTTATTATCTTTAAAAGATGTATAACCATCATCATTGGTTACATGTAATGGAGTCTTGTCTGGGTGAACTGGAGCCCTCAAACTGTCAGTAAATCTAATAACCTCTCAATGGAGGCCATGTCTAGTACACATCAGTACAATCCGAGATATATAATTCTTAAAGCTAAATTTATGAGCATTTCCATCAGCTCTTATATGTTGATTAAAGTATACATTACTAAACCATACTACAAACTAAACAGACTTCTGTAAAGTGGCTTTGACACTTTGGGCATTGTAGTGAATTAACACTGTTAAGGAGTAAAATATTATTTCTGTGTACATAGTGAATACTTACTCTTGTCCTTTAAGATAACTCAGTTAATATACATGATCAAAATTATTTCCACTTCTAGTCTTGCTTATATAGCTTTCAAATGTCTTCAATATAAAGCAGATACAGAATTTACTGCATAACTTTTCTTCTTTATGTTTCAGTTTCTCCAACAATAAAATGGTAATATCTAATTAAAACTTATGTAACTATTTTATTTGAAAAGAATTGTCTATAAAGCATTTGGAACTATAAGATTTCCTTAAGCAAAATAAATGGAAAAAATCAAATTTATGAATAGATATTAGCAAACATACAATACGGGGATTAAATTAAAATATAAAATTAAAAAATACTGAGATTATCATCAAATACTCATCTCTGTAACATCTTGGAGGCAGAGTAGAACTGTGAACATGGAGTTTGGAATCAGTTATTTGGGTTTATTTGGGCTTGAATCCTTGTTCTGTTCTCACTTGGTGGTTATTTAGAATAGGTGCTTAACCACTTTGAGCTTGATTTCCATGTAACAATATTATTGTTACATAGTGGTTTCCTCAAATGTATATTCTTTGCAATAGGCATTGTTTAGAGCTGTGCTGTTCAATATGGAAGATATTAGCCCCACCTGACTATTTAAATTTAAATTAAAAAAAAATTAAATACAATAAAAATTTTTTCTCTCAGTTGCACTAGCCACATTTCAAGGACTCACCTTGTGGTCAGCGGCTACCATATTGGACAGTAAAGATACAGGAAACATTTCCAACATCACAAAAAGGTCTGTTGGAAAACACTGGTCAGAGCGTAACTGTTGTGTGAAAAAAAAATTTTTGTGTTAAAAGATTTTGGAAACACTGTTTAAACAAAGTGAAACATATTTCTATATCACAGCACATCTTGTAGGTTTTGATATGTGTAACATGGATATCCAAAAACAATGACATTCTGACAGAAATGTTCTTCATCCGATAAAATTCCTCCCCCTCCTTTTTTTTTTATTGCAAACATGACCCAAGTTTTATTATTATTTGGGACTTTTTTTCTCTATTTTACAAATTGTTTGTAATGTGACTGTATTACATATGTAAGAAAAATTAAATTGTTTATTTGAAAAAGATCCTTTGATCTCAAGGAAAGTGCAGCTCCTGAACTAAGAATGTACATGCGACCTAGTTCTGAAATGCTAAGAGAAACCTGGTACATTTCCAGAAGAATTTTAATACCTGATGGAAGAGATGGGCCTGATGTCAATACTTAATATAAACTATAGTAATTACTTTAAATTGCTCATTGACAGTACATAGAAATAGTACCGAATGCCCTAGGTATCCAATGTGATCATTCCACTCTGGCTGTCCAGAACATGAATATCTTTCATTCTCGTGTGATATCTGGGAATTATTCAGCTTACAGTTTCCCATTGGTTGCTATTTCCCCAATAGTTGTTTACCTCCTGGCCTCCTGGAGTCTCACCATATATGTGTGCAGATGGATATTTAGCCAAATATTCAAAGGGACCCTTAGGCAGATCTCTGGAACTCTTTCTTTGTGAAGTTCCTTCCTCTTCGCTTATCTGTTCTATAAGTTTTGGGTATCTTGGCCTTCCGAGACTTAGATGTCTGCTCCCTCGTCTCAGTGAGACTTCTGCACTCACTGAGATATTTGGGCCTCTCCTTTCCGCACTACGGCTCTGAAAGTGCCTCCACAACGGGGACTGTGGTCATTGTAGTCTCACCTTACTTGTTTCCTTTCTCTCAGGGATCACAGTCCTGCATTGCCGTATTACCTAATGTCTGAAAACTGTTGTTTCATGTATTTTATTCAGTCTTGTCCTTGTTTGTGGTGAGAAAACTGGTTTGGTTCTAGCTGGAAGCAGAATCACTTTGTTGACTTTCCCAGTGTACATCGTGTCAGCCAACAGGATGTATGCTGTGTGTTTCCCAAGTTCTTGGTGCTTCTAAGAAGAGCAATGTTATTGCTTGTAAAGGAATTGTTTATTAGCAACCACATTAACTGCTTAATAATGAAGTGATGTTTTCAGTATTTTGCACTCTAATCTGGTAGTTTTTACTTCTTTGTAAGGCTTTACTGTTTTTTAGTGAATATGAGAAGCTGGTTTGGGGATTTAGGCCACAATAAAATGCATTGTAATTTTTCCTATTTAAAATAATGAGAAATAGCCTCCTGCTTGGCTGTATCATGGACAAGGTCTAAATTTCAGAAACTTCTGAATTACTAATATTAACTGGGAGATGCCTTTATGTGTATAAGGCACCAACTGTTCTTGCACACACCTTGTCTGTCTTTTTCACAACTATATCCTAAGGACCTAGAATACTTCCTGGCATATAGAGGAGGACCATGAAATATCTGCTGATTAAATGAACTATAAGTGTTCAAGATGGAACTCTCTATGATGATGATAATAATAATTACTATTATAACTATTATAACATACTTGTTATATATAAGTATAATCATCATCTGTTGGATTATTAGTTGCTGTTTTAATTAAATGAATCACACTGAACCATTCTGTGTGCTAGGCTGAACTAACTAACTTAAAGGAGCCATGCTCCTTCTCCATGAGATATTAGGAATTGAGAATGGATAATATACAGTCAATATGCACATTTAGCAAGATTTAACAAAATATCAGTCAGGTTAGGTGGGGCTATTGGTTTTATTATGTGACTAAACATTTGAACTACAGTCAGCTATATCAGCATCTACCTTCTCAAAGTATGGAAGGACATTAAATTAATGCCTATTTAGGGATAAGAACTCATTATCTCAGAACCCATGAACTTTTGGCCCCGTTTCACCCCCAACATTTGTGTGGGTGAAGGTAAGAGTACAAATGGAGACCCACACACCATAGGTCTAAATGTAAGTTTCAAATGAGTTACTCAACATTTTAATAAAATATGTCCTATCCTGCAAACTTGATAAATATATTTTCATAATGCCTGGAAAACCATGCTTGAATTTAGACTTCTTGGACTCCTCAATGTTCATGTTCCAAAGTACTTTGTCAGTTTAGCCTGACTCCCACTCCTTTTTTCCACCCTTGGCTCTCCTGCCTCATAAGGCTTTTTGTGTACATACTTGTAAACACCCAGCCTACATATCCAAACTTTGTCCACATCCATTGCTGTCCTTTGGCCGCCCCTTAGGTGGAGGGGCATTTATACCCAGTGATGAATTCAGACTTCAGAAGCACTGACCCAAAGACAAGTCCCACCCAGGCCATTGAAGAGGCTCCTCAGTCATTTGGGCAGGTGATTCCTTGGCCTGAGTGTCAAGGCATGATCTGACAGGGATGGAAACACAGCTTCCATGAGACACCTCCCCTGGGTCCAGTAAACTCCCCTCCCATAAACAGAGGCATGGCACTGGGGGCCAGAGAAGGTTCTTTAAATTACCAGACCCAGAGCAGGGTCCCTCTTAACTGGACCTAATATATTGGGATTATAAATATATGGGAATATAAAAGTTAGGAAGTTAAGCTACTCGCATAGTGGATTTTAATGGCAGACACTCTGGCTCTCTGAACAATCCACATTCCCTTCTTTCTTAGGAATAGAACCTTGATTGTGTTTAGGGCAGCAGTACTTCTAGCTTAGAAGCTATATCTCCAAAATACACTTGCAATCAGGGGTGACCACGCAATATGGTTCTAGCCAATGAAACAGAAGCGACGTTTTTCTGGGGATTTCTGTGAGAGCTTTCTTTTCTTGATAAAGTCTCTCCCTGCCCTTCTTGGTGTTTTCTTCTACTTATCTGGATCACATGTGTGAACCTGAAGGTGGAATGACATCTTTAACTGTGAGATGGACTCAAAGATGAAAGTCACATGGTAAAGATGACATAGAAGAAACATAAAAGAATCCTGGCACATTGGTGATATTAAAGAATTACATCACCAGCCTTCTTATGTTAAAATAAACCCCTATTTGACTAAGCCATTATAGGCATGCATCCAAAAGTAACTACTAATAAATGCAATCAGTTGATTTACATAATCCCTATTCTTCAAAAATCATGCATGTTTGTATGTTGCTTGTTAACGTGTACCAATAATAGGGGAACTGATCAAATTTATGTATTAAATTTATGAATTATCTTTTTGTCTGTCCACTAGGCTCCTTGAATATAGGGATTGAGTTTTATTTATCATTTTCCCTGGTGCTTTCCACATAATCTGAAACATAATCACATTAATAGCACAAAGATAGAGATGTGTTAAAAGTTTGGATTAAAAAAATTAGCTTCTATATACTGACTCCTTCACAATTTATACTGTGTCATAACAGTTTATAATCAAGGTAGATAGTAAAGTGACACCATCTTGAAGTAAAATGTAAATGGGGGGATGCTTTTTAATTTCTGAATTGTTTGTTCATATTGGTTCTCCAATATTCTTTTCCAAAAAGAAAAAAAAAAAAAAGAAACAGACCTAAGATCTAATCTGAGAAATTTGAATTGTACTAGTAAAAAGGCAATAGATGAATATTTTTCTTCTTTGGTGATTCACTAACAATTTCAAAGAAAAACTTTAGGCTCAATTTATAAATATCTTAATCATTTATTCCCAGAAATGGAAAAAAAAACTGTTTTTATTTATGATTTTATTAAATATCTCAACTACTGTATTTTTGGTAGTAACAGGGGAACTCAATATTTAGAATTATAAACCTGATGCATTTGCATAAAATGAGCATCCTGAATATACTTTCTACAGAAAAATATACAGAACTTTGGTGAAAGATCAACATACACAAATGGCAGAATTTGAAAACTGATATATGGGAGATTTATCAAGAAATATAACTTTCTTCCACCTAATTTATTGTGTCCTTATCTTTTGAGAAGAGAAAGCCTCTATTCTTTGATTTCGCATCAATGTCTCGGTACGTGCACCTATGCAGAAAATAAAAAGACATATTTATAGTTTTAGTTGAAGTTTCCTTTGTGTCTACTCTAAGATCCAAATAATTGTTTGAAAAAAATAAACAAGATCATTTCTCCCTAGTCTAGAAAGTAGAAGATATTAGATTAGCAAAGAGAGTGGGTTTGAAGTTGGGCAGACTTAACATTTACATTTTTTTTTTAACAGCGGTACTCAAATATGAAATCATCAGTTCTTTGTAGATAGGTATTTTTTTCATCTTACTTTTCTTTGAATGGAGCACAGTTGGTTCATTAATTTTAGTTTCTTTCTGAAATACACTCTATGAACGCGTGCCATAAATTCCAACATATTCAGCACTGCACACTCAAGATGATATCTGCTTGTAATGGTGTTCTGCTTGTATTGACATCCACAAGTTTTTCTCACTCTTTCCTCTTCCATATTAAAGGTATAAGAAACACTGTCGAATATGATTTATTACTTCCTCAGAGGATATGAACAGAAACTATTATCTCCTTCAAATCTTTTGTGCTATCTTTATTGAAAATTTTCAGGGAGACCTGAACCAGTATACTTACTGTTGACCTCAAAGCTACGGCACCACAATTTTTATGCTGGAAATCAAACCAAACCAAACCAAACAAATAAAAGAGCTAGAAAGGATACACAGTTAGCGTTACAAAATAAAAAAAAAAAAAAGTTTGCAGTATGTTCTGATCAACAAGAATTCAACATATTGCATCATCTGAGGCACAACTACCTTTAAAAAAAGCATAGAATAAATGATGCAATTTTCATATTTGTGTCATTATAACCCATAGACATGACATAAGAATGTTCACAAAGAAGAAAGGCTAGAGTAAAAATGAGCTATTTTTCTGTATACTTAAATATATTAGCACTCAGAGTAAATTGTATTAAAACTAAAAATGGGTTAGATCTGGTGGTGAACATTGTCAATATTCATTTGTATGCTTCCATTAGTTAACTGGGCATTAATTCTACATCAACCTAAGCTAGAAAAAGGAAAACTTAGTTTCTGTTTCCTCCTGTTAGGACTGACTGTTTATTTGTTCATTTACTCATTCAATAAATATTTTTATTGGCTGTATATGAAGTGGTTCCTACAAATAAATGCAAAACCTTGATATGTGAAATAATATCGGTATGTGCAATGTATAATGGGGTCTCAGTTCTCCCTGAGGAAGCAAAACAATGGTTCTTGAACCGAATCCTGGGTCAGGATGTTTCAAAGTTGAACTGGAGAGGATGCCAAACCAGAGTGGAGGCAGTGGAGATGAGAGGTGTGAAGACAGCAGAAGAAATGAAGAGTCAATAATTGACTTGTTGTTAGGGGTGATGGGGAGGAAGACTCCTGGTACGAGCAACTTGGTGAATAGTGTCACTATTTACTGAGAGGCAACAATCTGAAAGAGTAGATGATGAGATAACTTTGAGCTTTGTTGTGTTCTAATTGCCTAGGACACATCTAAGAGGAGATTCCACTAGCAGTTGGATCCACAGGTCTGGAGCTCATAGAAAGATGGTACTGGAGCTAGAAGTCTTTAGCATAGGGATGCTTTCTAAAGCCTTCTAGTGGATGAGCTCCCTTAGGGAGAGTGTGTGGAGAGAGAAGACGTGAAGACTGGAATGGCCAATGGCTTTGTTAGACTGAAGCATAGTATGGGCAAAAGGAAGCAGGGATTGGAATCGCAAGGCCTCTGAATGCCAGGCTGAGGAAATTGGGGTTTGTTTCCTGGGTCGTATGGAACAATAGTCCAGTGTCTTTGTCAAAACTTGGTTTCCGAGGATTCATTTGGGGTAAAAGATAGGCAAAAGCCAGATGAACCAATTTGGAAGCAACTGTTGGTGAAATGTACCAAAGATCTGAGTGGAGATGACCCAGATCTCAAGGCTCTGGAGAAGCTGTGGGGTCAGAGACATTCAAGTGGCAGATTCTGTAGGACTGAGCACCTGATAGGGTATGGGGGAAAGACATATGCGACCAAGAAGACATTAAGCACCATTTAGAGGAGAGAATGCTGAATTGAAAAGATGACTGTAGGATGGATGTCAAGTAAGGTTTCAAATTTAAACAGGTTGCATTGTAGGGGAGGGGAGATAGCCCACAGTGTTGGACACCTGACCCCAGCTCTGACCAGAGCCAAAGAGGCTGTTAAGGATGGACATGAAGAATTGGAAGTCATATGAAGTGAGGTGATAGCTGACTCCGTGAGAATATTTCCTCTTAGAGAAATGCCATCCACACGGAGACCAGGGAATAATATAAGATACACTTAAAAGAGACTCCTAGAAGTGAAGTGCTTGGTGTTTCTATTGTCATTGGATACCCCTGGTCTATACATGAAGTACCAGGAGTCTAAGCAACTTTTTTGGACTTATTGGTAACAATGTTAAATCGAACACCAATCCTGAACTTTTGTATTCTCTCCTTTGCTCATGAGCTTAAGATAATTATTGAAAACAGTATTTTCTAGTTTTTGAAAATATAATGTTGTAACTCAGGTTTGGCTGTTCAAACAAATTTCCTGATAACACTGGCTGAGGACAGTCTCCCAACAAGACCAGTTAAAGGCTACCAGTTTCCCACTATGACTTCAGGAATGCATGCACAGTGCCTAATGTATTATTAACTATCCAGAAGGTACTCTGTTTCCTGCTGTTTCACAGAACAAGTATGGCAGCCTGCATTGTTTTCCAAAACACCTTTCAAAACTGACTCTCAGTTTTGCCTTACCTGTGGACATTTAAAAATAACTGAGTTGTTTACTCTGTTTTCATTTCTTGGAGCAAATAAAAGTAAAAAAGATGCTATTAGCATTTGGGTCCTGGATCCACAGTTGGAGATGCATTTTTCCCCCCTTTTTCCTTCTTGCTGTATTTTTTTTTAATGAAAAGTTGTTATTTTTGTTGATTGGCCAATTAGAGGAGCTGGTGGCTGCTACCTACTTCTAAGACTTGATTCTATTATAAAGCCTCAGAGGCTAATTCTGCTTCAGTCTTGCCCTAAAGAGACATAAAAGGGTACACTTGCAGTTAAGTCTCCCTGCAGATGAAGGAGCATAAACCATTGATCACAATGTGAGATGCTGAAAACTGAAAAGGAATCCAATTTATTTTAAATAAAACTACTCTGTTCTCCAGTGACAGATTCCAGAATCAGACGACAGAAAGGAACTGACAGCAGATGTTTTAGAGCCAAGACACAGAGAGACTGAGTAATAGTATAGAAAAGAAATTGCTTTGAACCTCACCCCTGCTTTAAATACTTCAAATCAATAGGGTCACAGAGCTCTTTAATAGAGTGATGAGGTCTTGCCCTAGCAGATCTGCACAGTGACAAGTTGATGTGCATCCTAGCGGCAGGGTCATAAAAATGGCAGGCTTCTCCCTGAAAGGGGGCTTTGTGTGAGCAGGGTCCATTGGAGTGACTCCCCTGTATGGCCACTCTCGAGAGCCAGGCCCTAACAGTCTCCATCTAAATGGGACTGACCTCATGAATTACCTCAGGAAACTTAATCTATAAACTGGCTTCTTCTTATGCAGACTGATGAATTCTTGTTTATTCCTAAATGGCTGTCACAAGACCTATTCATCAAACTCTTAAAGGGGGAAGGAGGCTCTCAGAAGCCAGCCTCAAGTGCGGCACCGTTAAATAATCATTAGGCTTCACGGCTGGTCTTGAGACCCACTCCAAATCCACAAAGAGGACTTCTTTTTTATTTTTTAAACTATTCATCAGAACTGCATTGAGATGAGATTCTGACCCGATTAAAAAAAAAAAAAAAGAGTGCTTTTTGTCACTATCAGTTTCATGGCTGTGTTCTTTCTCTTTTGAGAGTTGTTTTTTTTCGTTTTAAAAAAAAGTAAAAGAAAATAAAGGCAGATGGCCAACTCTTTTCAATATCCGTTTGCTTTATTTGAGCAGTTTAATGTAGTGAAACAGAGTGAAATGTCGCTACTTGCTAAATGGTAAACAACACCATTACCCAGAATTCTGCTGTAGATTGGTACAAAACAGGGTGCTGGTGATTAATTAAACTGTTGTTGTAATTGTAATGCATGATACATAATAGTGTGCCGTGTATTTTAAAAGCAGCAAATTAGCAAATAATAACTTTCCTACATAGCACATCTCTATTGCTTGCTGCTAATGCATAAATAATCAAAAATAAAAGGCTATTATGCAACTACCTAATAAAACGAATGTTTCTGATGTTCACCAATCTGTAAGCATGTGCTACTGAAGCTACACACCATGGCTCCTGTGGGTCAGATGCCTCTGGAGGCAAGAGGAAGAAGTTTCTCCCCAGTGGACTTTCTACTGTCTACTGAATTATAATCTTCCCCAGCCTCATAACAGTCATACATGCTGTGGTCTACTCTACATGTGTTATGCTTTTGTAGGATACCAGCCTGGGTTATGGAAATGGCTACCCAAATACTTTTTATAGAGGAAGTATAAAATGACAAAGAGCAATTTTCTGATGCCAATATTCTTGTTTTGCCTACTTTTTCACTGTGACAAGTAAAAAAAAATGGAATGTAAAGGTAATCATTTCCTTTCCCCAATTCTTTCTACCTGAAATTCTCTAACATTTGGTAGGCAAAGAAAGAGACCCAAAAGAAGGTAATTTAGACCGAATGCATGCTGGCCACTCACTTGGGATGACTGAGGTAAAAATGCACAGATGGAAAGGGCTCAGGTGATTTCCATGAACAGGAGAAACTTTCAGCACAATGTCTTTTTTCCTTTCCCTCATTAGATATAAGCTGAATGATCAACCTGGGATATTTTTACTTAAATAGCTTTATTGAGGTATAATTTACGTACTGTAGAATTCACCCATTTGAACTGCACAATTCAGTGATCTTTAATAAACTTACAGAGTTGTGCAGCCATCAACACAGTTCAATTTTAGAACATTTCTATCACTTTCAAAAGATTCCATGTCCCCATTTGCAGTCAGCCCTGTGCCCACCCCAAGATTTAGGCAACCACTAACCTACTTTAGGTCTTCATAGGTTTGCCTTTTCTGGAACTTTCATATAAATAAAATCATACAATATGCAGTCTTTTATGTCTGGCTTCTTTAACTTAGCACAATATTTTTGATGTTTACCCATGTTGTAGCATATATCAGTATTTTCATACCTCTTTATGGCTGAATAGTATTCCATCAAATACGTACACCACATTATGTTTATCTGTTCACCAACTGATGAACCTTTGGAAATGTTTTCATTTCTCTTGGGTGGATTACTAGTGGTGGAGTTTGTTGAGTCATATGGTAAATTGGTTCAACCTGAACTTTTTTTTTTTTTTTTTGGGTTCGTGGGCCTCTCACTGTTGCAGCCTCTCCCGTTGCGGACCACAGACTCCGGACGTGCAGGCTCAGCGGCCATGGCTCACGGGCCCAGCCACTCTGCGGCATGTGGGATCTTCCCGGACTGGGTCACGAACCCGTGTCCCCTGCATCGGCAGGTGGACTCTCAACCACTGCGCCACCAGGGAAGCCCAACCTGAACTTTTAAAACGATCTCTCTCCATTTGCAAAATGATACTGAATTCCAGGACGAGAGCTGTTAGTAATTTGTACCCTGGTGGGATTGGAAGATACTGGGTCTTCTTGCATTTCCACCATTTCCACCCACGTGACCCCAGCCGCAGTCATGCTGCTCACTTTCCCTGAACGATAGCTCCCCTCGTCGAATTCCCAAAGGCAAAAGAGAACAATCAATCAGACTTGGTTAACCAGCATTGCTGTTTGGTTGCCTCAATTAGCAGGTCACAGAGACAGATAATATTTTGGCACACTGCCGTAAGCGCCCAGACCAGAGGCAGCACCCTGATGTCTGAAATCGGGGTGTGGAGGTGACGTAGGAGCTGGTGTGTCTTGCCTGCTTTGGTCAAGTGCTATTCCAGGAGAAGAGGGTGAGTGAACTGCAGGAACACTTTGCCAACACAGAAGCTCCTTTTATGTGATGCTGGTTGAGTGGGCTTTTCCCTTTCAATCACATAAATATACCCCAGGCGATAAAGTGTCTGGGGCTCCACGTTTCCCACTTCTCTCAACCATTTACTACTGGTGGTGAATAAGGTCTCCGCCTCTTTTGGTGCTAGGGATTATTTTTGGATACATGGACACCTCTGTGCTTTCTCCACCCAGCCTTTGGCTTGGAGTGCTGATAACCACACTTCGTCCCACCTGCACTCTCTGAAAATAAAAACAAATGATGACTTCTTTAAGTGTAGCCTAGTAAAACTCTGATCAGTGCTATATAGCAAAGTGTAGTTGATTGCTGCCTGGAATGCAAGTAATGCATTTCAGCTCTCACCTTCCTCCTTTAATAGTCCAAGCAGTGTATAGTCAATAAGGACTCGGAGTGTGTGTGTGTGTGTGTGTGTGTGTGTGTGTGTGTGTGTGTATTCTTCCTTCTTTGCTAGACACAAGATTCTGCTCTCTGCCTCACAGGGGGATTCAGTAGAGCTCAAAGAATTTGCCAAGTGAAACAGGACATCCTGGGAGCCGAAAGTGGTATAAACCGCGCAGAGTGAGCTGCCCAAACTTCTGCGGCATTCAGAAGTTTCATGGAGCATAGACAACTTCTCAAAGGGAGATGAGAACATTATGTACAGATAACTCCGTCTGCACAGGGTGTGTGCTATGAACAGGTTCTGCCCACTTGTATTTCTTTCTTCTCTGAGACAGCATGATTTTTTAAATTGCATAAGGGCAGGGTTCTGCTTTTACTTACCTAAGATTGCCCATGCTGTGGAGCAGGGATGTGGCACAGAGAGTATCCCAAGGGGAACACATGCAAATAGAATAGTGCAATTGGACAAGGGCAGGGATACTTGAATCAAAGCAATGCCAGGTTTGCAGTACATTCCTTACAGGTGTCTTCCTAGTGTAGCCTCAGCAATGTAGCCAAGGACTGGATGTACTTCGGATGAAAGTTGTGGCAGAAAGCTTAATTTCCTTTATTCTTTTGGTTGCCTGGATCTGAGACTCACATAAATCACTCTAAGGAAAAGGAGACTTATTTTAAGGATAAGTGTGATGAAGAATTAGAAGTGAAAGACCATCCAGAAAAACAATAAGGACCTGTTATTGGCGGCCAGTCTCATCAGTGTCTCTGCATGCCCTGCCCAATCTCCACCCATTGCTGATTGGCCAGTTTCTCCATCTTCCAGGATCGAGTAGGAGAGAGCCTGTAAGATTGGCCATGTGGAAACCATCACCCCTGTGGAGTAGAGTGCGTCGCTCCAGGTTACTTCGTAGATTACTTACCAAAGTGTGAATGATTCTTGCACCACTTTTCATCCTGTACATTCATTGGACATTTCTGCACAAAGGCTGGGCAAGTACTACCTCTGCGAGTTTGGAAAGAAAACTGTTCTTTTGAGAAAGGGAAGTTGAACAAGGTGAGAAGTGTATTAATCAGCTCAGTGTAGAAGTCAAACAAAAGGGGAATGATTCATGTTCTTGCATCAGACAAGTAAACAAACAAAGGCTGATATATAGGAAAGGATTTTGATTTGAATTTGTGGCAGCTATTTATGAATTAATTCAATAAATGTGAACTTGGGTCTTACTTGTGCAAAACATATGGGTCCTGACTACTAAGAAAGGAGTAGGTCAGCATGAGTGGAGTACCTAGTAGTACAAGGAATTATTTGTTCATCCACAAGTGAAAAGCCTGAGAGTCAGAAAATTTGAGACTTCTGGACTTGAACCCATGTTTCTGTTGCTCCAAAGTCCATGCCGTCTATCAGACTGACTTCCAAAGATGGATATGGCTGGTTTTCTCCATCTAGGAGCTTGGAAAAATAAAGGTAACTATCAGAAAAGAAGACAGTTACTTCTCCTGAGAATGTATGTGTCAGAAATGTTTTTCATAATAATGTGAATTATTACTATATGTGTGTGTGTATATACACTTTTCACTTTATAAGCATATGGAGGCTAAATCTTCAGTATAGAATGTACAGATCATTTGTTTACAATTTACTTACTAGACATAGTTTTTGCATTCGCTTTCTTGGTACAGCTGTAGATGGGCTAGAGCCTCTGACCCAGGTGTCCTCAGCTCTGGTATGGCTTCCATCTAAGCTGCATTGCTTGACTCCACAAAGCTCGAAGAACTTACAGTCACATGCTTATTTGTTTAAGAGTCACTTCATTTAACAATGATCGTTGATGGTTTTTACATGATCTGAATAAGAGCAAAATTCTAATGCCACTCCTTATTAACTTAGCTAATGAGACAATTTCTAATGGTAAAGTGATTCAAACCGCACACTAAAATGACTTTTTAGTTGTTTTTCCTCTTAATTTCAAAAGTGAAAGCTAAAATCAGTTTTTCTAAAGTAGTTCAAAGAACTGGTATTTAGATTTAGGCAACTTGTAAACAATTTTTAAAAAACTTCTTAATATTAAAAAAATGTAAAATAAAAAAAAAACTACAAACAATTGATATGAACCCTCAGCAACATGAACACCTTGTCTGTATCCTCAGATGAGTCTCACAATGCAAGTGCCAGCAGGAACTTCTGACCCCCAACATCTCTGAGCCCTGAAGTCTGGTGGTTGCTCTTCACACCATGGCAGCTGGACTCATCTTGATCCTGTTCTGTTTGAGAGTCCCTTGCTCATGGTGCATGTGATGACCTGGGTTTCTTCTTTACCAAGTAAATAGCTCACTAAGGATTTAGAGCTATTCTTTTCGTGTTGTTGGTTGATCTGTTTTAGGACTATCTTCACCCACAGGGGGAAGGTGCAATTTGCTTGCCTTTTCTCCTCTGTTTTGTGCTGATCAGGTTGCCTCTGTCTGGGAGAATGTTGGAAAGGACTGAGTGCTTTCTTCACATGTCTACATAACCAGTGAACTAATAATCATAAGTGTGCACAGCAAGAAATAAAATATTTTTTCTCACCTAGAAGAAACTGTCCTATATGTGAAGGGCGTGTCTCAGACATGTTTTCCTCAAACTCAGCATAAAAGTCAGTCTTCCTTGTCTTCTTTTCTAGTTATAATCAATCATAATGTGAGATTCTCCCAAAATTTATGTTTAGTATCTTACTAAAAATCTAGTTAACCCACATGCTTTTTTCATGTGTTTTCTTTGTTTTGTTTTGTTTTTGGAATAGGTTGATCTCAAGTCCCATTCTATCTCCCAGAACCTTCTGCCCCAAACAGGGCTAATTGTACTAATTTATTTTATAATATTTTATTGGGTTGATATTAATGTTACTTTGATTTATTTTATAAGAATTTTATGACATTGGGGGTATTACAAATCTGTGAAAAACATTTCGTTTGAATTATTTGAGCTTCTAAACTCTGAAAGGTAGAATGAAAGTCAAAATGAGCAGGGAATAAAAATAGTCTGCTTTCCTTGGAAACAAGATTTTCCTCTTAGCTATTAGCCGATGATAATTTCCTGTATTCACAGACTTGTTAATGTAACACCTCCATCCCTAAACATTGCATTTATAAAAATTCTACTTCAAATGTATTCCTTTTGACCACTGAAGAATTTTATAAGCATGGTTTCTAGATAACTTTTACGGAACATTACTGTTCAATACCATCATTTTGATTGCATTTATACGAAACTATCATTTGAAAGAATTAGGATGAGAGTTTCTGAGTTTAAATCCTTTGGAAAGTGAGTGTTGAAGCTAAGATGAAAGTTCAGGTCTCCATTCTGAGTTTAATCCTCTTCTTTTCTAAAAGTCAATATTACTGAAAAATAGCATCTCAGTGGCAGGGAGTATCTTAACAGTTCTTGGCTCTATCTCAGCCAAGAACCCAATGTATGAGGGAAGTTATATATATCAGACTTTCTGAGCAGTTATCAAGGGAATAACAGCTTGTGTTCCCATTACATGTGTGCAAACTCATCATTTTTGGTCAAACTTGTAATTCCAGCGTGATTTCCGCTGGACACTCTGGTTCATCTCTCTTTGCTCCCAAATGATTAGTGTTCAAACACCAAGTAATAAGAATAAGCCAAATATAGTTAGGAAATGAAATTTTCTGTGAAGAAATGTAAAAATCTTGTGCCACTGGAGTCCTTGCCCAAAGGTTTGGCTTATATTGACAGAGTCGATCATACTTTTATTGGTTTCTGCTCCACTGAAAAGTCTATGAAATATATCTCATGGGACATTAGTTTTCCCCATTCACAATAATTCAGACATAAGTTAATAAAGTATTTTTCAGGAGGAAGCTGGCTAAGAGGACCACCTCCATAAAGTTCTGCCCAGCTTCCATGATGGAGTCTTTCTGGTCACAGGACACACAGGTGCAGATTAACAAAGGCTAGTAGGGACACACTTACTTCTCACCAACACAACCCAATAAACCTGTTGTTTCCTGTAAGTATTTGATTAGAAATAAGATTAATCAAATTGAACCAAAGTAGGAATTTCCATATGAATTTTGACTCGTTAAACAACGAAGAATCATTGTAGTATGGCAGGGTAATATTTTGAAATTTTAACTAGTGTATATTTTTATTGTTCACCAGGACACCTTGGCTTCTGAGGTTCAGAATCTTAAGTCTAAAGCAAAGAGGAAGGATTTGTATATTAAAACATAATTGGAGGTGAATAAGTGATAGGGAAAATCAAGGCTTACTACACACCCTTCTTCCCAACTTCCAAGACTTGAAACCAGTTATCCCAGATTGTGGAAGGAGGACAACATAAAGGTAAAATAAAAAGTAAGGAGATAACGTGCATCCCTGAGAAAGAAGATCTTTAACTCTGGTTCCTCCACCTTTTGAAAGCAGCATTTAGGAAGACTAGATACTGCAGCTGCAAGAGGGAAGATTGAGTGGTTAGTGAAACTGAAAACATACTTTTATAAAGCACAGCAATCCTTGAGAAATCTATAATCTAATATAACAAATAAATCTATATCTATATCTATCTATCTATCTATCTATCTATATCTCAACTGATACAACAAAAATAAACAACTGTTGGTTGAAAATAGCCCTGGAATTTGTTGAGTTGACTAGCTGGACCAATGCTTAGTAGATTAGATTAGGATGAAGGATGCAGTATTTGAAAAGAATGATGATGCTTTTAATTATATTAACTTGATATGACTCTCTTATACTTCCTGAGCCAGTAATTAATTATGCTACCACAGACTAGCTACTAAACATTAGGTTTTTTTTTTTTTTCCTATTTATTCTTCAACCTCAAACTAACCAAAAAATAAGAAACTTTTGTCAGTTGGAGTTTGTGGGTGTCAGCAGCAGGAAGCAGAATTTGGCTAACTTAAGAAGAAAAAAAAAACATATTGCAAGATTATGGGAAAGTTTCAGGATCAAGAAGAGGCTGAAAACCAGGCAGAGAAAGGACAGGAGCCAGGCAGCTTCAAGGGACTCAGGATCATCTCTATAGGAATCATGACGGTCTTCTCCAGGCACTATGGCTGGAATGAGTCACATCCAAACATATTAATTCCCTGCCATGATTTATATTTTAGGGAAGGAACTTAGGTCATATGCTTGCCACCTGGATAGAAGAAGGATGGGGTTCCTTGACTGATAGTACCACCAAGCTCTACTCAATGATACAGAGGGAAAGCCCTCAACAGGAAATAATCCTGGTACGCACAGAAGGAAGAATTCGTTTTACAGAGCCAACTAGTAACACAGGTTCCTTGCCTGTTGTATGCCATTCTGACACTTGTGAATAAACAGCAGAGGTACCTCTAATATCTATGCAATAGTTCCACTTATTTCCTTCTGTGTTTTCTGGCTTACAGTTTCCATTTGGATGTCAGAATTGCTCTCAAGTGCCAATTGCCTTTTAGGAGAAGGAACAACTTAACAGATCCTGAGATGCTAAGACTGGCTTTGAGCCAGAGATACTAAGTGCTGAACATTAACAGTTGGCCAGTGACCAGGAGGTCTCCTATATGCAGTCATATATCTCTTCTTAAAAGAGAATGTCCTTCCCAATCAACTTGAAAAACAGCCCCAACACACTCATTATTTAATGTGCTTTTGTAAATATCTTCTGCTGACAGAACCCTTTTCTGTTGTAAAGGAAACTGCTACCTCTTCATTCGTCACTGAGATCAACCCTAGGAACCTAAATATTTGGAACCTCTCAGTCCTCACAATGCATAATTCAGTTAACCTTACATCTAAAGTAAATGATATATTTTATTTATTAAACTAAGTGATCATTTGCATTCAGAGTCAAAGAATGAGTGATGGGCATTTTTCGTTGCAGTCTAAAATTTTCAGTGTGTAACAATGACATTCTGACTTAAATAATGCTGAGCATTCTAATGGACTTTCTGCATCAGTATACTGGGTCTTTCAGGCAAACTAAAGAAATACCAACTGCTTTCTATATAAGTACATTAATCACTCATTTATTTATACCATTTATTAGAAATCAATTATTATAGGATACTGAACACCCAAAGACCAGTTCATTTAAAAAATCAATTATACAGAGCTTCCCTGGTGGCGCAGTGGTTGAGAGTCCGCCTGCCGATGCAGGGGACACGGGTTCATGCCCCGGTCCGGGAAGATCCCACATGCCGCGGAGTGGCTGGGCCCGTGAGCCATGGCCGCTGAGCCTGCACGTCCGGAGCCTGTGCTCCGCAACAGGAGAGGCCACAACGAGAGGCCCACATACTGCCAAAAAAAAAAAAAAAATCAATTACACAGTTAGGTTGTATAATGTATCAATTAGTCTAAATGATTTTGGCCTTTTGGAAATTATTTTTTTAATTTACAAATATATCTCATTAAATTAATAGAAATAATGTTAATAATTCAGCAACCTGCATTTTTATACATATAATTTCTGTGATAGCACTAGATATAAATATTAGATATGGGGTTATGGAGAATGTTACAACTCATCACTTTCTACCTACATCATGAAAAGAGTGCTGGGTTGGGTGGTAGCCCCTGCTACGGGTTTATCCCTTCGTGTAATCTAATCTGTCTAATCTGGAGGCAAAAAAACCAGAGAAATCGATTTGTCCGGCTGGAACACAGACATGACATACAGACACACACTCAAATGCACGACATACACACATTCACAACACACAAAGAGGACAGAGGAGTCTGCTTCTGATTACCTGTAAATCTAAGCTGGTAAAATTCACACTATAAAGTAGTTTTCTGTTTGCGTTTCATCTGTGTACTTATTTCACCATGGTATTCTTCATTGTACCTATTCATAGTAGTTGTTCAGTTGTTGTTTTCTTTTAATAAAAGTGTCAATGAAAAAATCCACACAGTTTAATAATGCCATTTTATAATAGTTTCTACTGTGTTTAATATCTGTGTTTTGAAAGAAACAGAAAAAATAATTATTTTATTTTGTTTTGACACTTTTCCTTATTCTGTCCAGTGGAGATATTAATGAGAAATTTATAATCTCAAAGCAGGGGCTGGCACAGAAAAGCAAGAGTCCAAAGTCATCCACAAGCTGAGTCATCAGCTGCTGGACATTGGAGAATAAGTCCTCTCCTGATTCAATGCTCAAGAGTCCTGCAATGTCCTATGCTGTGTTTTTCCCCTCTAAAAGAAATGCAAAGGGAAATGTAAGCTACAGCCAATTTGTAGGAGAAAACACCAAATTTATTCAGTTTATGATAAAAAACACATGTATGTCAAAGACAAATTTCATGCTCAGAATACATGACATTCCTCGTATTTTCCTAAGATATTCTTGTGAAATTCCTGGAATCTTGAATATTTTAACCACTGTAGGGCAATAGCTACTGTCCGACACATGGGCCTTGGATCTAACTACTCCACCTCTTTGATTGGTCTTTAAATTTTCAGGGCTGCAAAGTATTCCAAGAAAACATTTAAATAAATTGTTGGCAACTAGAAAATTGAAATACTAACAGTATTTCAGTTAGTAACAGTTACCCCTGCAACACTACTATTTTTCCAAAGTAAAAACTTGGATTGTTTCAAAATATATCATTTCATCAACCTTATAAACTAGACAGCAACAAAATTTCATTTTATAACAGTAAAATTGTATGAGGACAAAACAAATCTTAGATACAAATGTTTACATTCACATACATGTATTTTTAGAATCATTGTCATTCATCATAAACAATTGAATTCTTTTTCTGAAATTCAGTGGAATGTTATTTTTCTACTTAAGTGGGTATTTATATTCTGAGTTTTAAGATTTCTTTTTTTTTTTTCCAATTTGATAAGGTCAGTTGCTTCTTACGTTTTTCTTCTAAAATAAATAACCAACAGGAACGATAGTGATTTAACATTTCCCTGTGATACCACAGATATGGTTGAATCATGAAATCTTAAAGAGATTTGCCTCATGTCTTAAAGTGTTCCTTCTAGAACCTAGTTTCATGAGATGAAAATTACTTCATTTTTCAATGGGATTAACTTAGAAGGATAACATAGAAAGAAGTTCAGAGGATTGACATTTTGATTGGGAAAATAACCTATCACAAGCTATTTAGATTGACAAAATGGAGAACTTTGGGATGAAATCATGCTCTTTGTAATGCTAGCACAAAGTGATTTGTCACCTTTAGGAATTAAGTAAGTAGTTTACTCTTAAACTTTAAAAAAGTAGAAAGAAAGACAATTTCTGATGAATTAAAGAAATATGGATTGCCGGATCTGCTTCTTTGTCCCTCTGAAATGTTTCTATAATATGAACATGAACAGAATCTCTCTCTCATTCCAAGAGGAACTTGGCACTGTGACTCCCAGAAGGGGGTTACAATGTCCCACCCAACGCATCAAACTCTGAGAGTAAAGGAGCACTGTTGGGAAGAATAGGAGGTGAGGGCAATGAGAGGGGAGAAAGGAAAGTCAGTCCAAGTTCTTGACCTGTGGGAACTGAAAACCCTGGAGACCATTTGTGAGATGTGTTCAAGCTCCCCAAATCCTACTAGGGTGCCTGGGTGCCTGGGTGCTGACTGCAGTCTGCTAGACTGGGTCAGGCACTAGCTCTTGTTTCCTAAGTGTCATGTTTAGAGCAAATTTGGTCAGATGGAACGTCAGAAATATTATTATCTGAGTTATCACAGGGAGAGTTTCAATTGAACCACAAATCTGCAGACAAATCTGTCCACACCTCTGAAGTCCTTTTGCAGTTCAAAGGCCCTGTGGTTTTCTGCCGAAGACTAGACAGATGGGACTGCTGGGAGAAAATAAATGGTTCCCCGGATTCTGAGTGGACACATTTCACACATCATAACTAGAACCCAATTTCTTGTGTTTCCCTTGCAGAACCCATGAAACTAATAAAATCAGTTATTGCATGTAGAAGCGGCATTAAGGTCTACAAGTTCTTTTTTGTATGTGAGATAGAAAAATACAAAGAACTGAAGAATATTTCTCAGTTAAATAATTTTCTGTATTTTGAATGAATATGATTCAGACTGAAAACAAAACAAAAACACTAATTCTTTTAAGTTGGTCAAATTTACTTGACAGCAGTTCTGGTTTTCAAATGAATGACAGAAATGTTCCTTTTCTTCCTCCGTTCCTGGCTTATGCTTCAGCTCTACTTCCTCAGCATCTCAAATGATGGGGGAAATATGCACCAGCCTTAAGGTTGTCAGATTTAGCAAATAAAAACATAGAATATCCAGGTAAATTTGGATTTTATATCTTAAGATGAATTTTTTTAAATATAAGCATGTCCTGTGTAATATTGGGGATAGATTTATACTAACATTTTTTTTTGTTGTTTATCTGAAATTCAAATTTAACTGGGTGTTCTATGTTTTATCTGTCAACCCTATCTGACCTCCCTGTGCTCTGTTTCCATGAGTGGTTGATTTGACAGACAATGTGCTCTAGACTGCTTATCTACCTTTCTGGTCAGAGATCTAGTGCTTTATTTCAGATACCCCACCTTCACCAGAGCCACCATGAACCCAAGCTGCTCTCAGATGTAAACCATTCTGCTGTTGGTTAAAAATCATAATAGCCAAAAGAATTTAGGATTCCAGTGATAAACATAAAACAACTCGTTGCCCTGATACCTTGATAAAATTTTCATTGTTTAGAATTTTAGATGTCAGCAAAAGAAAGAGAATGTAGCAAATCCTCCTCACTAAAGCTGGGCCACTGAAACTCTTGAATTTGAATCCCAACTCTGCCACCTACAAGCTATATGAGGAGAAGCAAGCTATTTGAAATCTGCGTCTCAGCATCCTCACTTTCAATTTGAGGATGACGGTAGATAATAATGATAGCTACCCTGGGAGAAAGATTAAATGAGATAAAACATATAAAGTACTTAGCACAGTCATAGTAACAGCTATTTCTAGTACTACTTTTATCATTACTACCTCGACAACTATTGCTGTCACTACGGTTATGTACAAGGCGTTGTGGCGGATAATACAAAGCAGTTGTTAAAGGGCTTGCAGCCTGTTTTGGAAGTAGCCTAACTCTTTAAGAAATAAAGAACAATACAAGCCAGCAGGTTCTAAGTGTCAAATGAGGGTCACAGATGGATAGACTACAGGCGCTCAGGGGAGGAAGGAATGTTGACCACATCCCTGGAAGCATATGAGGATAGAATAGTTTATGTCCAACCATTTTCCCCTGGGAACTTTCCTCTTAATGGACACCTCCAAACGCAGATAACTGATTACTTGTTATGGTTCTACCAGCTGCCTTAGGTCTTCTCACTATAACAAACAGAAGTGCTCTCTCTAGAATCACCAACAATTTTCTCCAGGTTAAATTCAAAGGCTATTATTTCTTTCCATATCCTTCCAAAAATTTTTGTGACCATCTGTAGGTCATGCATCATTCTTAACATTCTTTTTAAAAAATATACAACATGTGTGTACCTGCTCTACTCTCTTCTTTCTACCTTTTGCTTTGGTTGTCAGTTCTGTGCCTTTTCTTTTTTACTCTTTTCTACATTTTTTGCTTTTTAGCTCCTTCATGCAAATAGTTACTGTTGCTCATTCTTATAGGAATATTTTGTCCCTTCTAAAACAATCCCTTCCAATAAATCACTAAAACAGTTCAGTCTCTGTTATCTATGCTCATCATAATTACATGCTGTTGAAAGAGGTATATCTGGGTAATGCGGCACATTTGTGAAAATATTGGTGAGTCTATAATCTTATACCAGCAATGAATTCATGAAATTGGAGTCAATATAAAATTAACATTGGACTGAACAGAGTAAGGCTGACAGATGTCCACTCAAATAAATTAATATTTCCAATTTAATTGAATCATTTTGCAAGTTTCCTGGGCTGACTCATGTGGTTCTCCCCTCTGTCCCACCACCTAAAATATTATTAGGTTGTCACTTCAGTAAACATTGAGAAATGGTAAGCTTTATGTTTTCTTCTTTTTTACAGTGACACCCATTAATCTATTTCTGACACCTTGTGAAACAGGCATGTGCCAGGGACCATAACAAATAGGACAATAGAAGAAGGTGGAAGGTCAAAGGTGGTAGGGAGCCAGAGAAGGAAAATCGTGGGGAGTTTTCTAATTTATCAACATAGGAGTCCTGCAATTTGTTTTAATATAATAAGTTATACAGCCTTAAGGATTTTATGGAAAGTAAGATGTTCAGCAAGTGGAGGCAAGAACCTTTCCAGACACCAATTATGTGTCTGGTTCTCATGTTCAAAAATAACTAAAATGCAAGCCTGCATCCGAGGTCTCACATGCAGCCTGAAAGGATCTGAATGATATTAGACGAACGAATTGGCCTACCTGAGCAAAACATTTGTTCTTTTACAAAACTAATGCATCAACAGAACTGGTTGGTTTAGGTAACTCTTCAGAAAAAAAACAATTTTAAAACCCAACGTGAGAAAAGTGAAGTACGTGTTTCTGCCTGGGGACGAAAGAGGATTTGGACATTAATGAACAATAAAGCAAAACCAACTATCAAGAAATTGATTACTTGTCTTTTGGCATTTAGGGTCTACTCAAAGTCATAGTTTGTAAGCCATTTTCCACATTCATTTTCATATAGAAGAATACTCTTTTGTAATAGGAACAAAAATGTCTATAATTCATACAAAACTTTGTCATCTGCAGAGAGTTTATTTACATACATGATGAAGGGAACAGGATCAGCAGTCAGAGATCATGGGTTTTGGTTCAACTCTACTGCTTTCAAGGTCATCAGTTTTTCCATCTGTTAAAAGGGAATGCTAATACCTTTCAGGATTGTTAAGAGAATTCACTGAGTTTGCCTAATACCTTTGTCCCTTGGGATCCATATAGTTGCAAAGAATTAACACCTCAATTATCCAAATTGTATAAAAATAATTGTTATTACAATAAACTATACTAATTTTGAAGCAAAAAACAAAAAAAAAATGGTTTTCTTATGTTTGTCATTCAGAAATGCCTGTCAAAGTATATAAAGAATTTAGTTTATCAATTAATTACATACATGTACGTGAGCATCTTGAACATGGCTATCAACAAATATTTGCTAACAGATTTAAGAAGACCCTGATGAATATCAAAATAAAAAATTTCTGAAGATTTTACATGCATAATATAAAAGAAAAAGGTCCTTCTTACCATTATATTTGAATTACACACCCTTTGTGGTAGGGAAGATTTTGTGCTGATACACCCCAGAATAGGCCTACCTGTCATTGAAGGCCAGTGTCCTTTAAGATTTGCTGACGTCCACGACATAGGTGTTAAGTAGTTTTCATTTCACCCCACTTATAAAGACATTTTCAAAATTGCAAAAAATAATTGGTTGAGATCCAATTCATTCTCACCATACTATATCACTAGAGAGAGTCACTATTATTTGTTATTTAATTACTTCATGGGCAAGATCTGTGCAACTGCTTTGCCCCCTTTCTTAAGCAATATGCAAAATAAATTACACAGAAGGGCTATAGTAGTGATAAATATTCCCATCCATGAAACTTTTTGTATTTTATAGTTCTTGTTGGCTACATCTACACAGTGCCAACCATCTAGATAAAAACTTTGAAAGATATTAGATTTAAAATTATTCAGATATTTAGAAATACATTTTATATTTACCTTTATTGGTATCCTTCTTTGTTATGTGTTTTGGGAATGTCTTGAATAAGAAATGAATTATTTTCCAGCCTACATACAGGTATGTGGTGTGTTGACTTGTTAGAAAATGTTCAAGTGGGTAGTTGTTCATACTGATGACTGGGAATCACCAGTAGGATCGCTATTACTGATTTTTTTTTTCTGCCTCAGGCTCTGATATGGTACAACACAGCACTGTTCCTGATTCTGTGTCATTTACGATTTTGATATTTTGTTTGTCATGGATTTTTTTTTTGTATTTATTTTGATGGAAGGGTAGACATATAGATCAATTGAACAGAATTAAGAACTCAGAAATAGACAAACTAAATATGCTCAACTGATTTTTGACAAGGGTGCAATAACAATTCAAGAGAGGAAAGGTTGCCTTTTCAATAAATAGTGCTAGAGCAATTAAACATCATAGGCAAAAATGAACCTCAACCTACGTTTTACATCTTACGCAACAAAATAACTCAACATGGAATTAAATACAAAAAAATAAAACTATAAAACTTTTAGAAGGAAACATAGGAGAAATCTTTGGAATCTGAGGCTAGACAGAGTTCTTATACTTGACACTAAAAGCACAATCCAAAACTGAAAATTATTAATAAATTGGACTTCATCATAATTTATAACTTTTACTCTTTTAATCCTCCATGAAGAGGATAAAAAGACAAGCTACAGAAACGGTGGGGGGCAGAATATTTGCAAAACACAAATCCAACAAAGGACAAGCATCTAGAATATATAAAGAACTCTGAAATTCAACAGTAAAAAAAAAACCCCAAAAAATCCAATTAGGAAATAGACAAAGGACACGAAGAAAAGTTTTTCTGAAGAGGATATACAGATGGCAAATAAGCAATGAAAAGATGTTAAATATCATTGGCGTTAGAGAAATGCAAACTAAAACCACTTCACCCATCAGAATGCCTAAAATGAAAAATAGTGACTAAGCAAAATGCCAGTAAAGAGGGAGAAAATGGATCACTCATACATTGCTGGTGGGAATGTAAAATGGTACAGCCATTCTGGAAAACAGTTTGGTCGTTTCTTAAAGACCTAAACATGCAACTGCCATATGACCCAGCCATTGTAGCTTTGGGCATTTATCCCCCTAAAATGAAAACTATGTTCCCACAAAAATCTGTACATGATGTTTTATAGGAGCTTGACTGGAAATAGCCCCAAAGTGGAAACAAGCCAGATCCCCCTCAATGAGTGAATGGATAAACACACTGTAGCTCATCTACACTACAGAATACTACTCAGCAAAAAAAAAGGAACAAACTATCAATGCATACAACAACCTGGATAAATCTCCAAAGAATTATGCTCAGTGAAAAAAAAAAAATCCCCAAGGGTTATATACCGTATGACTCTGTTGATAGAACATGCTCTAAATGACAAAATTATTAAAACGGAGAAGCCATTCGTGATTGACAAGAGGGAGGTAAGTGTTGGAGAGGAGTGGGTATGACTATAAAAAGGCACATGAGGAACCTCGTTGTGATGGAAATGCTCTATATCTTGACTGTATCAATGTCAATATTCCTGGTCGTGATTATTACTATAGTTTTGCAAGATGTTACCATCAGGGGGAAGCTGCGTAAAGCGAAGTGGTAGGAAATTCTCTTTATATTATTTCTTACAGCTGCATGTGAAACTACAATTATCTCAAAATTTAAAAAAAAAGTTTAATTAGAAACATACTTTAAAAATACATTATATTGAAACATTATTTATATTGGTTACTGAGTTTGTTGGTGTCCCCTTAAATTTTCTACCTGAGAAGTGTACCTTTCTTACCTCACTGTAATCTCAGCTCTAGAAGTCAGATTAAAAGAGGGAGAAACTAGAATGAATGGGAGTAGAAAGGAATAGTTAGAAGTTCCTAAGGAGTGCTCTGCTAGCTTACAGTGATAGAAGACTTTAAGATATTTGGGGCAATGAGACAAGAAAGATAGGCTAGAGACCACAAAATCTTCTAGAAAAGTTTAGAGATGCAGAACTTGGGAACAGAATCTTCCTCTCAGCACTTGGAGGCAGGCACAAAGAGGGGGGATATTATGCAAATACAGATATTTAGAGGAATAAAACAAAACAAGGTTTTTGTTGTTGTTCCCCTTTCATCACTCCCTCCCTCCTGCTGTGAATCTTGCCAGGAGGAATCTTAGAATGCTAATGTCTCCGTATTGACACAGCGAGTGATCATTGCACAGTGGCCAATTGATTTCTGACTCACTCTTTGCAGATCAGCCCTGCAACTTCACATTCATTCCAAGCCTCCAGGAGTTGAGCACAGCAACAACAGAGCCCACCTTCACCGTCGGATAATAAAGTTTAGTCATGCAGCTTAAAATAAAATAAGCAAGAAGCAGATGGCAAAAGGACAGAATGTAGCGTATTTAATCTGTCCATGTTTGCATGGAAGCAATTGTCTTCTTGGCTCCAGAAAAACTGAGCAAGACAAACAATAGCGCTTCTCTTTCCTGGGCACATATGACAACTGTTTATATAGGTGATCTGGAGTTTGGGGTAATTTGCCCCTCAGCTTGCTGAATTCTCTTTCTTGGAACCAGGAAACTGAGCTGGCCCACTTCTCCCCACAGGCAATCAGTACAGGGGGAGGTTTAGCAGAGCTTGCTCAGTAAACAATGCTGATCAAAATGTAATGCCCAAATGAAACCAATATTGGACCAAGTGGACCTCTCAAGACCTGGGGTGCTCATCTATAATAAAAGAGCCGTCAGACCAAATGCGCAAGTGCTACATGGTTCAGTGCAAACTGTTGGGCAGTCACCACTCTGAAATGCAAGTGGTGAAGTAGCGTCATGGAGATTTTATTCCAGTTTGGCTTATTTAGAATCCCTGCAATGCTGGAGAAAGGCAATGGGAAAAAATGACTTTGCTCCTCTGAGGGGGCACTCTGACACAGAAATCTGGAAGGCTGACTCGAGCCCTTTGCTTGGAATTTATTCTTGTTCCAATTCAAACGGTGCCTGAGTACATTTTAATGACATGTCAATTAAGGCCCATAGCTGACTGGTAGAGTAGAAGTGTCCAATAGAAATCTATGAGCAAGAAGAAAGTAGGATAAACAACAAGGTCCTACTGTATAGCACGGAGAACTGTATTCAGTATCCTATGATAAACCATAATGGAAAAGAATATAAAAATGAATTATATATGTTGTAACTGGATCACTTCACTGTACAGCAGGAATTGACACAACATTGTAAATCAGCTATACTTCAACTAAAAAAAAAAAAGAATGAGGTAGAGCTGGGCAATTAGAAAAGAAGAGGCTGTGAGGAAATGGGAAGAAAGGTTAAAAAGAGAGTGAAAATGAGGTTCAGACCAGCTATTTTTTCCATTATGTTTAATCAAATTTCAGAGAAAACATTCATAAAACCTGCATGCTTTTAAAAAGAATCCATTCAAATACAAGGAACTTGGGGTTGATCAAGAAGAGAACTGTCAGTAGCTCCAACATCTGATATTGTTCTGCATCTACATCTTTGGAGAGTGTAAGTTTCAAAGAGGGGAAATGCTACGTGACACAATATGCAAAGCCATTCCCCTGATCCACAGAAGCTGGGTTTTGAGCTTAGTCTTCTGGTACATGGACTATGCTTGATTTTTACTACGGAGTCAGGAACCGAATGAGGAAGGCAATAAAGAAGCTGGCTTTCCCTTCTCATTGTATTTCTATTCTCAACCATTCCAAGTCTTTACCAAGTCGAGTACTCTACAAAAGCTTCCATTGATTCTCTGAGTTTCTATCCTATAGGCCATGTAACACACATCTCAACCCTTAAATTTCATGTTTTCATTTTCATCTACCTGACATGTTCATCCTCTTGACCAACTGGGTCTTAGCACTAGCATTAATATGGCTAGCAAAATAGCCAGGTTGCTGTTTTCATAGAACTTACTGTCAGGCAGGAGAGCAGATTTTAATGAAAGTTCCTTAAAAACAAGGACCCTTCCTGGATTCCATGATTTTTCAGAGTGTGTTTAAATGGTTTCATCTGAAAATATGTAATCTCAGGAGTGCACTGAACTCATCCAGTATAGTGCCTCCTTAAGCAGGTTTTCCTTATAAAAACACAGATGTTGAGCATATCATTTTGATTATTTCCTGAGAGCAAAGTAGGAGACTTTTAAAAATGGGGTTATTGTAAAGTATAGTACATCATGGGCAATAAGAAATGAAATTGCCCATGCTATAACAAAAGTAGAGATTAGAACATGCTTCTGACTGTGGTTCTAACCATGTGGACAGAGAAATGGAGAAAGCTGGTCAGCAGAGGGAGAAAATGAAGCAGACACTCAGAGGGGACACAGCCATGAGGGATGGTGGTGAACAGCCTTCACTGAGCGGTTTCCCAGTCCAGTGGACTTTCAGTGTTAAACCCAGGAAAGTTCCAGGCAAGCTGGGATGAGTTGGCCACTTTACTAGGAATTCCTGGAACCCAACTTTGTTCTTGCACTTGATTCTATGAGAGTTTCTTCTTTTGGTTTACATTTTTCTGATTAGGGTTTCTGTCACTTACTTGTAAACCAGAGTCCTACTGAAAAATAATTAGGTTGTATTTTTCACCTTATAAAGAGTTTCTGAGTCTCGCAACAACTCGTTAAAACAAAGTAGATGACATCCCCAGTTTAGAGAGGAGAGGATGGACTTGGAATCCTGGGAACATTTATCAAGATCATTTGGCAAGAGTTCAGGAGCTTTGTATTTCTAGGAAGCCTCCTTCTCAGTGTGTAGGGTTTAAGCATCTTGCAGTAATGGATTCTGTAATTCGTGGGCAATCCACCAGTCAAAACCTGCACTTTTAGTGACTCGTATCCACACCTCTACTTTGCTAAGTCAGGGTACACTTTCTATACCCTGCGTTAAACTCTACCATCATCACCCCTTTTCCTATCTATAGTCTTCATTGCAGCTTCACTGCCTGACAAGTGGGAAAGTAAGAATAACCAAAACTCAGAGATTACCTCCCTTTGGGGCTTTACGTACATTATCTAATTTAATCCTGAAGGTTATTGTGTGAGGTAGGCTTTACCATTTCACTTTACGGATAAAGGATCTGAAACTCAGAGATTATTAAGTGGCTTGTTCAATGTTCCACAGCTATTATCCAGTGGAACCATGATTCAGATCAAGAGCTTCTGGCTCCAAACTTCCGGGTATGCAGATGGCACTATTTTGGAATATGCAAATTTTGTCACATGAGAGAACCAAAGGGGAGTCTGTGCAAACTTTAGGGATGGAGGAAGGCCAGTGAGAACTTCAGGTGACTCTCAATGCCCAGTCTTAGGGCTGTCCTATGCAGCATAATTCTAGGGCTGCTAGAACAGGAGAAGTCCCAAGACATATGGCATTTTCTATTCACGATTCATTTATACTCACTCTGGTATTTTCTCCTTCATGTATTTGAAAGGCTCCCTGAATGAATGTTCCTCAACAGGAAAAAAAAAAATTCAAAAAGAAGGAGAAAAAGACATGATCTTTTGTTTAATGTCTATTATTTTTTATGTCATTATGTCATAGGTGTTTATTATAAAGTCATAATGATTGAATTATAAAATTATTGAAAATACAGATGGACAAAACAAATTATAAAGAGCCATCCTTAATATGCCACCCCCCCAAATCACACTTGTAACGATTTTACCGTTTATTTTTTCTGGTTAAAATCACACATAACCAAGCACACACGCGCACAGGCACACACACACACACTTTTTAACCAAAAATAAAATCATGTAAAAATGGCTTTGTAACCAATTTATTTCCCTCTTAAAAATAAATTGTATCTGTACATGTCAATGAACAATAATTTTTATTGTTTTTTCTAATAGCATAGAGCATTAATCTCTACCCATATAGATGCCAATAGTTATGCTGTTTAACTGTTGTTTCCTCTTCCCCCTCCCCCATCACCAAAATTCAGGCCCATCCGTGAGTAATGCAGTGTCTGATGAGCTGAAGTATTTAGTAAGCTAATGTTCACTGCCCACAGCAGGAGGTCTGCACAGCTTGGCTGATGAGAAATGAACTGCCTGAAGCAATCTTTTAATGGCAACTAATTTCCCATATTTGATTCTCAGCTTAGCCAACTAATATCTAGTTCAAGCGTGACAAAGCATTCACAGTTCCTTTTGAAAGTTCTCTGAGAAGCCAAACAATGTGTTCAGGGCCATCGTGACCTTCTGAGATCTTGTCCTGGCTTTTCCAGACGAAACCTTGATCAGCAGTGGTCAGTGATCTTACAAAAAGAGTTTAAGGGTGAGAGTCTTCATATTGCGAGCTTTCGCTTTTTAATTCCATTTTCAGATAAGTTGGTGATGAAAATTACTGGGCAACAAAGTTTATAAATGTCCATTAAGACTCTTCAGAGAGACCATACATCTAACCCTTAAGAATATTTTCGTTTTCTCTGTTTCCTCCAAATGATTTTGCATCAATCAGTTTTTCTTACTCTTAATGCATTCAAGATATCTAATGTGTGTTAAGCCCCTCTATCCTTGCCTTGAATAAATCCTATTACTCTGTGAGTCTATCCCATTACACAGTGATTACTGAATAGAGCTCGACTTAATTGGATATGATCATGTCCTGGTATATAGAATTATCATCCAGTAAAGTTAGTATTTTCAGTTGTCACCAATATCCCTATTTCTGCTATATTTTACATTTAATTATTTTTCCAAATCTATGGAAGGTTTCATTAACATTTTTTTAAAAATAGCTCTAGGGCTTCCCTGGTGGCGCAGTGGTTGGGAGTCCGCCTGCTGATGCAGGGGACGCGGGTTCGTGCCCCAGTCTGGGAAGATCCCCCATGCCGCGGAGCGGCTGGGCCCGTGAGCCATGGCCGCTGGAGAGGCCCCAGCAGTGAGAGGCCCGTGTGCCGCCAAAAACAAAAACAAAAAACAAAAATAGCTCTAAATATTTTTAATAATGACAGTATGACTAGATTCTGGGGAGAACATATTCAAAGATCACTTGCTCACAAGTTTTATAGGCAGAGAGGGAGGTAGAGGGTAGCATAGTGAACACTGATGGGCCTGAAATGTAGGTGCATGCCTGTGTGTGCACGTGCACACATGCATGTGTACACACACCACACACACACACACACACACACACACACACATGCTGAAGTTATTTGTGTCATCAAAAGAAAGTGCCACCTCCTGCTCCCCCACCTCCCGCCCGTGACCACTATTTCCCCTTCCTGGTTTCTGGAAACCAGAAATATGAATATTTTTATTTTGGACCAGATCACCATTTTTCAATCCTAAGATAACCTCACCACTTTATTTACACTTCAGTAAGAATTGCAATCTCAAACGTGCTATAAATCATTCACAAAAGCCCAGTCTGATATAGGCAGCACAGCGAGACTCATAGAAGGAAAAGAGTCAGGGGGCTGTCAGGAAGCATGGTGGGACGTGGGTCCACAGCCTACACTGACCACATCACGTGCTTCTGTAAATCCTGGGCTGTTTATTCCGGGGAGTTAGCCTTCCCAATAAACAAGACTCAAGTGGTTCATTCCATTCCAGCCCTTAGGAAGGAGTGAGATCATTGTTTGACTGTTTGCCAGAGAAATATTGGGATGGAGACTCCTTTGACCCAATATTCCCTTAAATTACCCAGGAAGCAATTTTCCGAGTTGCACACTCACTGATATTAATCCATTGGTGGCGTGGTTGTCTAGCATGGAAACTTCTGTTCTTCTATGGAGCCTAAGAAAGTCCATCACTTTTCTAGAACATTCTTACCTTGAAGTAGTATAAAACCACATCACACAATGGTTAGGGTAGTAGGTTCTGGAGTCTGGCCGATCTGGCTTTGAATCTCAGCTCTGCCACGTGTTCTTGCTATAACCTTGGACAAGTTATGCAGCCTTTCTAAGTCTCAGTTTTTTAATCAGTAAGATGGGGAAAATAATAACAACCATCACATAAGGCTACATGAAGAATAAATTACATAAAGTATACAAAGTTCTTAGATGTGTGCCTAAGACATAATAAATGATTAACTCTTGCTGTTACTATATTATTATTACTGTTATCATTTTACCTATGTTTTCAAAGCCCAGTCAAGTTAGGAATAATTTCTTTGTTACAGGATTTTGGGTACTTGGTTAGGGCACAGACTCTGATTCCTTAATAGTTCATGTCAATTAGATGTTATTCTCATACCTAATACCTTTCAATAATCAGATTGCAGATATTGAAAGCTTCAGAAAATTTCTACCTTTCTATTTCCTTGTTACTTATTTATTTGTCTTGTTTTATTTTGTTTTAGGTTGAATTCTAATAAAAGTAAATTAACTATAGTCCTTAGATCTCTGTGCATTTTTTAGCTTATTGATGTTAAGGAGAACGGCTTAAAAAGTGTCAAAGATTGCCATGAAAAGGGAGGATTGGCATTGAATATTTTAAAAGGTAGGAGTAAAAAAACAGTGGGCAGTAAATGATATTCACAGTCCATAGTGTTGAATTATCACTTAATAAAAAGTCTAATTTTTACCTTGTCACACTGGCTGATATGGTAGCCATTAGGCTCATGTGACTCTTTACATTTAAATTAAATTATTTTAAATTAAAGAAAAAATTAGTTCCTGAGTTCCCACTAGCTACACTTTAAGTGTTCAACAGTTACATGGAGCTAGTGGCTACTCTATTGGACAGTGAAGATTATGGGACATTTCTATAAGCACAGAAAGTTCTCCTTGAATGCTTGACTTTCTAGGGTGCAGGGAGGAAAAGGTCAGCTTCTGGGTAGATTGAAGCTAATGTGCAGATCCTTTCCACTCTCCTCTGGGAATCATACTTCCTAGGCTTAAGTGCCATGAAAATATACTCACTCTTCAATTTTAGAAGACAAATCTGGTTTTGACCCAAACTTTGGACCTTGGACTAGGCTGAGCTTCAAGGTACAAACGTGATGTGACAAACAAACATGATGTGTTTTCTGGACATAAACAATTAGTCACTTTCCGTCTTTGCTTTTTGAGTAAACATGTACAGAAAACCAAGTTGAGTATGCAGATTTCACCTCATTCTATCCTTTGTTAGATCTGGAGAAAGTCAGGGAAACTTGCTTCAAGGGTGGCTCTGTCCAGGATGACTTCAGTTGAGTTGGGTCACCTGTTACCTGGTAGTGAGAGAGATGGGGCCCTGGTGATCAGCCCCCACAAGTGGAGGAGGGAACCACAATCCGACCAACACTAACAGATGAAATAATCCTGCTAGGGTTCACCTTGACCTGGAACAGGCATCAGTACAATGTACTAATACCAGCACTAGTAATACAAGATGCAATAAATAATAATAATCAGATTCAGTTTCCACATGAACAAAACTATTGTCTCCATTTTGAAGAACTTTGATTCTGTGTTTTTAAGTGACTTGCCTAAATTTGGATATCTGCAATTGACACAGCTACACGGGATTTCAATCAGGTTTTCTGATGACAAATCCTGGGCTTTCCTGCATGAACTAGAATATGTTGTAGCTTTAGTAATAAATATAGAATAACTAGTATCTTTGCCAGTGTGGCCAGAGAGTGTATTTTCCTCTTAGGCTAATGACTTATCTTTTATTAGCATGAACATCTCATTCACACATGATTCTAATAAGAATGTCACAAATATGATATGATTATAATTATTATTTTATTTTTACAGACAAGGTTCCATGGGTGCCAAGCAAAAGTGCATTTGCCCTATTATTTCTCAAAAGCTCACCTGGCATATGCCAATCAGGTAATTGCTTGTGCAAATGCATCATTAGGTGCACAATTACCTCATTTGAAACACAAATTCAGGGCTGAGTGGAAACAACCCCTGCATGTACAGTTTCCTGAGTGTACTCATCATTACACCCAATATGGAAAAATTAGCCCTTAAATCCTTTTCCCACCCATGGCTTTCTGTTCCTTCACTGATGGTATCCAATAAAATAAAAAAAAACATGATGTGTTTTCTGGACAAAAGCAGTTAGTCACTTTCCATCTTTGCTTTTTGAGTAAACATGTACATAAAACCAAGCTGCGTATGCAAACTTCACTTCATTCTATCCAGGCAGGATCGTTCTCCCTATACCCCAGGCTCCGGATGACATTCTATTTCATAACTGTTTGCACGGAAATGATAAAGACTTTATTTTATTTTATTTTTTTCTTTCCAAATACATTTGGCAAAATCTTCCAAGCTGTCTCTTTATGGCAGAGTATTGTCCCTGGCCCATTTATATGCTAATTGATGAAGTGTTACCTTTTACTGACAAGTATTTACATATTAATTAACTTTGGGAGGAGGGTTAGAAATACTAGTTTGCCCTGTTTAAAGTGATAAAGGGGATGCTCTTTCCTTTCAAGAAGAGAACAAAGAGAGTATCATAAAAGGAAATTATTTAATTACCTCCTCCTAAGAATTAGAAATATGTTTTCCAACCATTCTTTCTGTAGAGGAATTCTCCAGATTGTGACCTGAGGCACATAAGGAGCAGGGAGTGAACATTCCTCCTTTTAATCTGAGATCCAGGTGAACACATCTGGTGTGGGGAATCTAGGTCAGTGATAGTGAAGGAGGAAGAAAAAGAAAAAAGCAAGCAAGCTTGGAAATAGTATTTTTTTAATGGAGTATTCCTGAGAATAAATGGAGTCCATAAATACGGACTCAGCAACAGGCAAAGCAAAATGATTGGTCATAGGAAACCCAGAAGAAATGCCCCATAAAAGTGATTCAAAGTACCACGAGGGTGAAACTCTCTCTCTGAGCCTACCTGTGTGTCTATCCACACGTACCGTACTCTTTTTCTTCCTAATAAACACTTTACTTGCTTCACTACTTTCTGTCTCTATGTGGAAATTCATTTCTACACAGCTGACAGGCCAGGGCCTTGTCACTGGCCACTGGTCCCTGGTGGTCTAGTGGCTAGGATTTAGCCCTCTCACTGCCGTGGTCTGACTTCAATCTCTGGCTGGGAACTGAAACCCTGTTTCAAGCCGTTGCAGGCCAAGGCTGTCCGGGATCAGTAGGAGTCAATAATGTTATAAGAACTAAATGAAGAGTACTTTGAATTCAACGAACAAAAGAAATCTCTACTGTAAAGTACAGCAGATCAAATGGGAGTGTTTAATTGAGGCATATTAAAAATTTTAATAGTATATTTGAGCAAAAATTAAATCGTGCAACACCAAACCAGAGTTGTTTAGGGGGGCACCACTGCAGGAGCTAGGTGTCAACTAAATATTGGCACCTGCCATCTACCTCTGCAAGACACATCCTGAAAGGAGTTCAGGGAGGAGATCAGGATGAGTCACTCTGTGTTCTGGGAAAAACTAGCAGAACAGGTCTTCAGATAGTTAGGTATTCTCAGGAGAAGATTTTATGAGCCCAATTCTTGCACCTCCTCATATCTAGAAAAGCACTAAAATCATTAGTGGTGACATCTGTGAAACTGAGCAGGACCATCTGGGGCTCCTGGGCATGGAAAACTTTCTGTGTCCCCCATTTTTTGTTTGTAGGGAGTAGGCTTCAACCTCCATGACATTCTCTGAGTTCCAAAGGGCAAGTTCAAAGAGTTGCTCATCAGGAAAGGGAGGGGATGCAGAGACGAGAGAGGAGCAGTCAGGAAACAGTAGTGCAGCCCTGGGGCAGGGTCCTGGTTCCACCTCAAGGGATACATATAACTATCTTTGAGCTCTTCTGTGGAACCAAAACCCCCAACAAATGGAAGATGTCAACTACTTGATGAAGGATTCTTCATTTCAGAGAGAAGGTCACAGTTTGATAACCTTGAGAACCACAGAAGCTCATCAGAAGACCACCTGAGACCAGGTTAAAGGAATGCAGGCCCTGTACATACCCTGATCCTTATCAGCAAGCTTGCCCTTGAACCACTGCTATAAAACTCCCCACCAAGGCCCCCCCGGGTTGGGACACACAGTTTTGAGGGCATGAGCCCGCTGTGTCCCCTTTTACCTGGCAAAGTAATAAAACTATTGTCTTCGGGCTTCCCTGGTGGCGCAGTGTCCGCCTGCCGATGCAGGAGACACGGGTTCGTGCCCCGGTCTGGGAAGATCCCACATGCCGTGGAGCGGCTGGGCCCGTGAGCCATGGCCGCTAAGCCTGCACGTCCGGAGCCTGTGCTCCACAACTGCAGAGGCCACAACAGTGAGAGGCCGATGTACCACAAAACAAACAAACAAACAAACAAACAAAAACAACTATTTTCTTCTACTTCACCCAAAACTCTGAGGCGGAGTTTTCGGCATCATCTGCTCCTGGTGACTAGCGGAAAGCCTCTGCCAAAATATGTGCTTGACGGCATGCACCCCCTTCACTAAAATCATTCATAACACTGACCTTCCCCCCTGCCTCTTTGGAGCAGCTTCTCAGCGCTATCTGAAATGCTGTCTCCTTGGCTATAGTCCTCATTTTGCCCCAAATAGAACTTAACTCACAAGTTGTGCATTTATTTATTTTCAGTAGACATAAAGGGAAGACTTATAGAGAAGAGGAAAAAGAAAAACAAGAAAATTATTTGACTGATGATAGCTGAAGCCGTTGCTTTATTTGGGAAAGCCTGGTTGGCTGTTTGTGATTGGCCCTCCTTAGGGTTCCATTTCTTTTTCTTTTTTTTTTTTTTTTGCGGTACGCGGGCCTCTCAGTGTTGCGGCCTCTCCCGTTGCGGAGCACAGGCTCCAGATGCGCAGGCTCAGCAGCCATGGCTCACGGGCCCAGCCGCTCCACGGCATGTGGGATCTTCGCGGACTGGGGCACGAACCCGTGTCCCCTGCATCGGCAGGCGGACTCTCAACCACTGCGCCACCAGGGAAGCCCCAGGGTTCCATTTCTTAAACTTGAGGCATTACAGACTTAAGTTTTGGTTTGCTTACACCTAATGGCCTACCTGTTTAATTAATTTAACAAGATCAAGAAGTAAAAAAGCATACAAATTTATCCCTGTCACCATGTGAAGGACACTTGGGGGGGCAGTTGATTTAGTAAATTCAGTACTTGTCCCTCTAAGTCTGGTAAACTCATAAATGTCCGTGCTTACCCTGACGGTATTCATGGACTTTTTCAGAGTTTTAGGTAAATACCAGCTGGTACCCAGAATTGCCTGTCTTTGTTATCCTCTTAAGCAACAAATCCTAGAGGTTTTATCTCCTCTCTATCTTTAAAATATATCTGACCACTGCTCTCCATTTCTGCTACATTTTTAGATCTTCATCACTTACCCCCTTAATATTACTAAAAATCTCCTACCTGGTTACACTAGTTCCAGCATGGCCAGTCTCCAATTCATCTTCCACACTTCAGCCAGAATGATACACCACATTCTCACCTTGTTGCAGGAAGGGGGACCTCTTCCAGGGCCTGAGAATGGGCTCTTGTCTTACACTCGGAAATGAATTGTCTGAGGAGACACACGTGCTGACAAAGTAAGAGACTTTATTGGAAAGGGGCGCCGGGGCAGAGAGAAGCAGGATAAGGGAACCCTGGAGGACTGCTCTGCCACATGGCTCACAGTCTCAGGTTTTATGGTGATGGGGTTAGTTTCTGGTTGTCTCTGGCTGTATCATCTGACTCAGGGTCCTTCCTGGTGGCACGCACATCTCTCAGTGGAGGTGGATTCCAGTGTGAGGGTTTCTGGGAGGTTGGCAGGACATATCGTCTCCTCCCTCTTCGTTGGGCCCCTCCCGAATTCTCCTGGTTAGTTTTTGGCAGCAGCACCCTATTCTTTATCAGGACCTCCTGTTGCGAGAAAACTCAGGCAAGCGGTTATCATTGTGCCTGGCCAAGGCAGGCAGTTTTAGTCAATGGTTCCCTAACTTAAGTTCACTGACTCATTTATTTACCAGACATTTACTGGGAATCCTCCATGTCACAAGCTTAGTGCTAGGTGTGTAAGTTTTACATGACCTCTTACTCTAAGATATTTGAATGGACTCAATACACAAGATACATACCTCTCTACCTGCTAACTGGTAATGATTTTCATTAAATATAATAAAGTTTAAGAAAACTATGCTCTTAGCTATGAACTTTGGGTTAGTGGTACTTTATGTGTTGAATTCAATAGAGAAGATGGAAATATTTGTAGTTTTCTAGAAATTTAAATATGTAAACTTTACATAATTCTTCTCTAACAGCATAGATCTATCCTACTGATAGAGGTAACTTTAGTGAAGCTACTGCTCAGGAGACGTGGAAAACTAGAAGGTTCATTTCATCCTGTGCAACTTCTCTATTCTTCAAAAAGGAAATGGTGAGTGGTATAAGTTGGTGAGGTCTGTTTGGGGAGGGAGGAGGGAACTTGTGTACATTAACATATAGAGGGAGAGAAAAAGGTAAAGAGAGGGTAAGAAAAGGTCAAGGAATTGTGTGTGTTGTGGGAACAACGGGAATAGTGGAGGGAGAATCAAGGCAGGCTAAAAAGAGAAAAAAGACAAAAAACATTTCATTTTAAAGCAGAAAAGTACCCCTGATAGGAACATGAAGAAATATAGAGTAAATACTTTATATCTATTTAAATACATTGAAAATTAAACTTTAGCAAGAGACATCATTTTGTACCTGAAGATAGCATGTTCCCTTTGAAAGACTTTTTGCTGTAATAAGGAAACATGATATGCCTATAGGGTTTTATTTGTAAATGTAAGCATTACATGAAATTTCAAACTTCTGATAAAATGGAAGAGTTTGTATCAGTATTTGGTAGAAAAAGAAGTAATTTTCTGATTGTGCTCTGCACAGAAGAACATTATTGCCCTGTTGATTTTTTTTTTTTCACTTTCACATTTTGTTTGATCTTAAGCCAAAAGAGGAAATAGAGTCTGAGTGCCAGAACTTGGGAGGATAATTAGGGCCTTTCCTCCAACTGGCTGGCTGTAAGCAGGCAGTGAGTGCTCTTTCTCTAGGAAGCATCAATCTGTAAGAAGCGAAAGACCAAATGTTTTTTTTTTTTTTTTTTCTGTTTTTGTGCCAATGTGCCCTAGTTCTAGCAGTATTTATCTTAAAAGGGCTCTTGTCTAGACACAGGTATTCATGATGAAGTGACATAACCATCCCACCCAAGCCTGGTTGAGAGTCATGGGTATATAGAGATTAAATGGTAATTAGCCCTAGTTGAAATTTCGTGAGTGATACGTTGGAAAAATATATTTATACATTATTCAGCAAATACTTGATGACGCAGTGTTTTAATAACATATGCCGGATTCTGTCCTAGTTGCTGGGAATACATCAGTAAACCAAATCATCTGTCCTCATGGAGATTATAGTCTGCTGGAACTATACCTACTTGTTTGATTTTTTTTCTTTTTAATCTTGCTTTATTAAATAGAAAGCTTGCTTTTAAATAGAAATAATTACTAGTTACTGGTTATGTTGGGAGGGCAGACAGTAATTTTTCCTTTTTAATTAAGGGTAGAAAAGCTGTGGGACTCCAAAGCTCTAATTAAACCTCACTTCTTGTTATACATTTGCTGGGAGACAAAATATCAAGAAGAAAATTAAGTTCACTTATATTCTGTTTAGACACTCAAATCGAAGAGATAAGAGTAAACATCATAGGAACAGGCTCTTGGGGAAAGTTCTACATTAAAAAAGGAAAAAAAATCTTTAATATGTGATATTTTATTAAAGTTCTTTTATGATCCACACACACATAAATAGCATATTGGACTCTTCTCATTACTGTTCATTTTTCCTTGATAAATTAAATGTAAAAAGGAAAAAATGGTTAACTTTTTCTGAGACTTCAGAGGGTTTTGTACACAAAGGGATAACAACAGTTCACTGTACGTCCAGTCAATAACTATGGTAATTCTTTAGTATGATGAAGATGCTGTATGATATGAAATTAATAAACAATTGCTCTAATTTTTGGTAACATTATTATTTTTAGGTCTTTGTTTCTCAAGGCTTTTATTGTTTAAAACTTTATCTCTCCTTTTGAATACTCGAGTTAATGACTGAAGTGTTCATGTCAGAATTTTCCCCTTTTATGTAGCCCTCTCAAACCCCACTGTTCACATCCACTTGAAACACACATAATTATAAATGATGAGAGCCCAATTATTATCTTCTCTCCACCCCATATCCTCACAGGTGCCTGGCTACTTCAGGAGTGTGAGCTAATCACAGGGAAGATTCATCCTCACTCAGCTGCCTGATTTGATCAACTAAAGAATGAGTCCAACAAAAGTGGTCTCCTTAATGAAACTGATTTTCATTTTTCCTTATTAGTTTATAGAGGACTGAGACTGTGAAAGGACAGAAGAACATAATGAAGAATGACAATTAAAAATCATTTTTCTGACACTTTATTTTATTTTGACACTTTCTCTTTTTAAAAAACATTAAAAATAAAAATTTAGCTATTTTTGCATTTTTTTTCTTTCTCATTCTCTGCTACTTGTTTTCCCCTGCTTTTACCCTTTACGAAGAGGGAATTAGAAAATCCATGGTCTAAGTGCTAAGATGATCTGATAGACCTCCAGTTTTCAGTTGTACTGTGAATAAGAACTATATACAGTTGACCCTTGAACAAAGCAGGGGTTAGGGGCACTGACCTCCCACCCCATTGAAAATCTGAATATAATTTGTAGTCGGCCCTCTGTATCCAGTTCTGCATCCGAGGACTCAACCAACCGAAGATCAGGATTCAACCAACTGGGGATGTGTAATACTGTAGTATTTACTTTTGGAAAAAAAAAAATCTGCATATTAAGTGGACCCGTGCAGTTCAAAGCCATGTTGTTTAAGAGTCAACTCTAGGGCTTCCCTGGTGGCGCAGTGGTTGGGAGTCCGCCTGCCGATGCGGGGGACGCGGGTTCGTGCCCCGGTCCGGGGAGATCCCACGTGCTGCGGAGCGGCTGGGCCCGTGAGCCATGGCTGCTGGGCCTGCGCGTCCGGAGCCTGTGCTCCGCAGCGAGAGAGGGCACAGCAGTGAGAGGGCCGCTTACCGAAAAAAAAAAAAAAAAAAAAAAAGAGTCAACTCTACTCCATCAAGGAGCTTGACATTGGCTCCATCATCCCAGAAATCCAGGAGAGCCTCTCCACAAGGAAAAACAGAGAGCAGCAAAGTCAGGAAATTATGAGCGTGGGTATAAAATTGTGTAATTGTGTATTTTTGCTCATAATAAGTATAATTATTATAATTTTTGTCTAATTTTTCCTCTTAAACACTATTATTATGTTATTCAAAATTCATTACCTAGTAAAGCTGTAATTCACCTTTCTAATTCACCTGATTTTTTTCCATGGTAACACAGAAGAAAAGAAATTGAGTAAGCTTTCTCTTCTCTTAGTGCCATGATCAAAATAAAGTGATGCTGGAGAGAAAACAAGGACCTTCTGTCAGAAATCTTTACTGCAAGTAACGACAACTGGAGTCCAAGTGACTTTTAAAAAGGGAGTGAGAAAGTGTCTTACACAACTAAGAAGTCCTGAAGTAGACAGGTGAAGATTCATTCCATAGATCAACAATGTCTCCCAAAGAACCCACTTCTTCCTTTCTCTCCTGTCTTCTCTAGAATCATAAGCTGGCTGTCCACAGCTAGTGGGAAGTATTTGCTTCTTATTCATACCTAATACGAAGTGAAAGTGTATCTTGCAGAAGTTCTCTAAGATCATAAACAAACTTCTTAACGTAAAATACATAAAAATGTATCTGGGTGTCCGATTGGTCCAATTGGTCATGTTTTCTGAACCAATCACCATGGCCAGGAGGATGAAGCCTGCTTATTCATTGGTTGAGCCAATCAGGACCCACACAGGAGGTGGGGGTAGAGTCAGTACATGTATGGGTGAGATATTGATGCCTGAATTATGGAAAACCCAAAGAAAAGGGGACTGGACATTGGGAGGTACAAAACAGTACATATTCTTCTCAAGGCTGAAAATCAGAAGGCTCAGGCAATTCTCAAAATGTCACAAAATGATAAATAGTAACACAATAAGCATTAATTCAATAAGATTTTAAAGCTCTAGTAAAATGAGTTTTACATATGTAAGGTGAATTTTGGCATGAGTTTTACATATGCGTGGTGACTGTATTGCATATATATTTTTATTTTCTGTATATTTTGATTTTTTTTTTACCCTCTTAAACTTATCTGACTAGGGAGAGACTGCACCTCGCTGGGCTAGCCAGTTCTTAGAAATAGCATTTGATAAGCTCACCGATCCAGAGCCACAACTCATCTACTGCCCCATACACACCAGGAGGGAATATTCCTCTGCCTTAATCATCCCAGGGCCAGGTACCAGGCAACTAAGGACCATACCTCATAGCTTAGACTTCATGGAAATTACTCAAACTAGACAACCTTAAACTGTTCACCCTGTCTGACCTTTCCTGAAGAAACACAAGTAAAGGCTCTAGTCTCAGCTGTCCCCATGCTCCTGTCACCTGACCCAAGCCTGGTACTTCTCCTGTGACCCTGTGTGGCATTTATTGATCCCTGTCTAGGACTATGAGTATAGTAAACTGTTTTCCTAAGCCTTCCTGTGTCTCCTCTTGTGGCAGAACCTGACTATTGTGTAGCAGAACACGAAAAGTGAATTAGTAGGTTGGTTTTTATATCTCAGAGAATAGACATTCAGGCACAGGGATTGTATGAGAGTGACATTGTACTGAGTTATCCACAAGTTATCTAATAATGACTAGTCATGACACGTGCCCTGTAATGATGACCAGTCTGTGGATATGACGTGTCCAGGAAGGACTGAGGGCAGCAGGTCTGGAAGGGCCTGTTACACAAGTCTTAGCTCCAGAAATCTCCAGAGGTCTCCCAACATGGTCCTACCATGGTGCTCCCTTCAGCACAGCACAGGGTCCACTGTGTACATTTTAGAGAAAGTTCTAGATGTTGGGGATGTCAAAAATCCTTCACTTAAACAATATTTTTCTCACTGTAGTGTGTAGAAAGTGTAACTCTTACTCTACCCACTTGAAAATTTAAGAACCATCACATTCCTCTATTTTCTTTAAAATAAACTAAATCTAATTAACTTCTTTGGTGACGACTGAGAGTATAATCTTAGACATTAGCAAGATTTTTCCATCTCATTTTCCTTCTCCTCCCTGCTCCTGACCTTCTTTTCACTTTTACTTCTGTCTCCTTTCCATAGTCCCTTCAAGTTGCTTAGTCTTTAAGAATTTGTATCCCAGTAAATTTTTATTATACTTTGAAACAAAGACCTTTAGCGCCATAAGAGAGTGTTAGGATCTGACTACTTCATTCAATAGGAAAGGGGAAAATGCAATAAGAATAAATACAAGTTAATTATTCAAACCACTATATTGTTGTGTAACCCTGAGATATACTCTACAAACAGTTAACATCAAGTTTCCTGTAATATATTGTTTCTCCCCTCAGAAAAACACTTGGAATAAATTGTCAAGGGAAAGTATGCAAAATCCTTCCCTGGAGATCTTAAGAATAAGCCCAAGAATTTCCTAACCTAGAGGTTTAAGAGTGCTTTAAAGTTCTTCAAATTCTTCTGCTTCTATCAGCCTCTATATCTTTCTGTATGCCCGCCAACCTCTGCAAGGACTGTTTCCTCCTTTCCCCTCTACTTTTCACCTAGTTAAATACTATTCATTCTAATCACCTCAACTCAGAAGTTACCCTCCCCCATACAAATGATGCCTGCACATCCTGAGGTTTTCCTTTGGTGTACATAGAGTTTGCAAATATAATTTGTGTGCTATTAATTGGTTAATGTCTACCCTCCCTGCCAGAGTCAGACTCACGTGGCCAATGACCATGTTCGCTTTCCAAATTCCAGTATGGTGCGTGTTCCATACTTGTTTATCAAATAAGTGAATGTAGATTCATTTCACCTGGCAGATAGAAAATGTCTTAGAAATAAAGAGGGAAACATTTGTTTTGGAGTGCCCAGAACTATGCCATACTTATTATTTTATTCTCACAGCAACCTGAAGTGATAGATGGCATTATCTTAGTTTTGGCAGATGAAAAAGCTGACCCTTCAGAGATTGTTTAACTTACTTGAGATCACAGTAGGTACCAAGAATATCTGGGTCAACTATTGTGTGTTTTTCCATGGTCCCATTGTCTCTTTCATCAACAGCCTCTGGAACAGTGAAAGTGGGGAATACAAAACATTATATTTCTCCCTTAAAAGAAATAGACAGAAAAGGGATCATCCTGATGAGAAGAAATAAGGGAAAAGACATTTAAACTAGCTCTGAAAATGTAAAGAGATATGTCAGTTTTCTGTTTACCCTCTGCCTTCATCGTTGATAGGAAACGAGCATAGAATCTAGATCATAGAGGACTTCCTATATATAGCAGGAAGTTCAATGTTCTCTGACGGCTGGCGTGGTTATTTCTGCAAAGTCAAAGGGACCATCACTATGCTGATGCTCAATCAGCAATTTGCTTTTGTTCCATGACAGTGATTTTTATTAGGATGGATTTTTTCCAAGTGTGCTTGTAAAAAGTACAGGACTGAATGAGGTTCATGACTATCGCTGGGCCTGGCAACATGAGGGGCATTTCCACGACACATGCAAATCAGCATTCACTCGCCCCAGCAGTGCTACTCTGGTGGAGTGTGCAAAGTTCTCTCTGCTTTACGTCTGCTTCAGTCTTTTAAGCAAACTAAAAGATCATTTTTAGCGGGTGCCCTTGTCAGCTGTTTCTCTGAGAATAGAGCCTTTGATAACATCCAGAAAAAAAGTAATTGTGCCACCGCCCTGCTTCATTTACATAACTGAGATTGATGAGAAAGGAAAGAAAGTGTTTACAGTGCAGGAAGATAGGAATTTCAGGATTAAGTAGGAAGCAAACCGAAATGAACTGTCTGGGGTAATTATGAAACACATACTTCATATGTTTTCATTAGATATTGCTATTATACTACACAAGGCAAAGGAGTTTGATTAAACTACTGTTCAGTATATAAATGTATGCATAAATTACAGGGAAAATAGTTACTTCATTACATTTCAAGAATTCTTCAGGGACATCGGTAAGTAGAAATTTAGTCATGGGGTACGCTGCATCAGAATAAAACTATTGTCAGGCAAGGAGAGAGGAGTCACCAAACAGATAACAAGTGTGCCCACAAAACACAGCCAATGGAACCTGATGATCATAGATTAAAAAAATAAAAGCCAAGGTGGCAATATGGTATGCAATATAAAAAGCCATAACAACTTCATAGCTATTATTGGTACCTATTGAAAAATAATATCCTTAAAAGAATCTTTATGTAAATTATATGTTTACCAATTCTCATCTGCTATTATGATATTTGTACTTAAGTGCCTAAGACAAACTGAATGGTTTCTCATTGTGCCAGGATATCTTTGAGAAAGCCTCAGGGAGTCCCTGTTACTCCTCAGGTAGCCAATAGCAAGTTTCACCTTCCCTGGTTAGTCCTTTATCCATTAACCACCCACATTTGCTCCTCTGGAGGCTCTGCCTGAGTCTTATCTTGGAATAGAGTTAAAGGAAAAATGGGTTTCCTCTAGCCCCAGCCATAAGCGTTCTCTCTCCTCCTCAAACACTTACTGCTATTTTCCTTAGTCAGTGACTGTATCAAATTGAGCTGATTTTTTATATTCACTCAACAAATATTCTTTCCACAAATATTTGCCTACTAAGTGAAAGAAAGAATGTTTTACTTGCCTAGAGCTGCTGTAAAAAATTACCGCAAACTTGAAAACAAAGAAAATGAGTTGTCTCACAGTTCTGGAGGTCAGAAATCCAAAATCAAGGTGTTGGCAGGTTGGTTCCTCCTGGAAACCGTGAGGTAGGAACTGTCCCGTGCCTTTCTTCCAGCTTCACAATACTTTATTCCCTTTGTCTTCCTTTGTGTGCTGTATAAGGACACTCTGATTGGGTTTAAGGCCTACATTAACCCACTATGATTTCATCTCTTGAACCTTATTTTCACTGTACCTGCAAAGACCCTTATTCCAAAAAGGTCACATTCTAAGGTGGTCATAAATTTAGGGGAAACACTATTAAATCCACTGCACATATTAAATTGGATTTGGCTAAAGAAATTATCAGAGCTTTAGGTCACAAGTCTGGGCCTGCTCAGCATCCCACAGATGTCCAGTGTGTTCAGTATGTATGAACAAAGTCCCGATTGAAGCTCAAGATCAGAGCTTTGGGGCTTCCCTGATGGCACAGTGGTTGAGAGTCCGCCTGCCAATGCAGGGGACACGGGTTCGTGCCCCGGTCCGGGAAGATCCCACATGCTGCAGAGTGGCTGGGCCCATAAGCCACGGCTGCTGAGCCTGTGCGTCCGGAGCCTGTGCTCAACAACGGGAGGGGCCACAACAGTGAGAGACCCGTGTACCGCAAAAAGAAAAAAAAAAAAAAAGATCAGAGCTTTGGCCAAATCCCCTGATCTGATAGGATGACTCTAAGCAGTGTCTTCAAACTATGGATAGAAGAATTCTAGGTTTTGCTAGAGGTATCTATGGATAGGGGCAGAACAATTAGGGGACCTCTAAGTAAATGAAATGATACTTCAACTAGAGTGGCTGAGCTTTTTCCTGTTTTATGTATTGAGGTTCGGTGTAAAAATTTATTTGTAAAAGATAATCCACTCCGTAAGTGATTGAAAATTAGTGACCAAAAGTTCCATTGCCCCAAACACATATTTTCAAGTAAGGAAGCACATTGCAGTTTTCAAAATTTGGCACGAAATTAACTCCATCACCTTCCAAGGACCTGAAGGAATGGCTCACAGAGCTGGTGAGTTTCAAGAGGAGAGGTGGCTGTAAGGGAAGGCCTAGACCCGAGGTGCTGCTTCGCCTGGTGACCACTTTTCACCACTGTTTTGAAACCAGCAGCTTCAACTAGAACTGGAGCTATGGGTCATCAATATACTCTGAGAACAGAGCAAAGCATTTTATAAAAGGCTCCTCTCTGAATACTTAGGGGGTGAATGTTATCAGCTTAGAGTCAGGCTCATTCGTTGTCCTTATACTGGCAAATGCTTAGTAAACGTGAATAGTATTGGGTTGTGAGGAGTAGACTCAGGTTGAGGTATCATGGTGATTATTTAGGGAGTTGGGGAAAGCTCCTTTAACTCCCATTCAGGCTTCTCAGCTCTTCAGCAACCCCAAAGCAGTAAGATTGCTGGAGTTATAGAGCCTTTCTGGACTCACATCTGTTTATGAAAAACCCCAAACTCTAAGCTAAGCAAATCTATTTAACTCACTGTAATTATAAATATGAGCTTTTATTATTCAAATGACTTCTTCATATGCCAGGAAAACCACCTTGCAAAGCTTATTAAGAACCACAGAACAGAAATCTTTGTTCTCAGAAATGACAGATGTCTTAAAGAAAAACAAAGCAAAATAATACTATAAAACCCAATCTATCCCAAATGGCAGCTTTTTATACTTGACGAAGAATAGATATTTGACCTCCAAACCAGTGAGATGTCTGGAATGGAAAAAAATGGCCACTTGCTACTTCAGCTTGATTAATAGCCTTCTACTTCAGTTGGTTTGGGATGCTCATTATGCAGTGTTTCCACCGAGATCATGCGGAGTCAACTCTGACAGCCCCTCTCCTCACCCCCTCCCCCACCCCACCCCACCATCACCACCAAATACAGAGTCATTCTAAAGTCTACATTCTCTGACATTACTTTGATCTTAAGGGCATTCTTAGGCATTCTGAATTCTCATTCTGTAGTTTCTAATTAGTTTTCTTGCATTAATTTAAATTCATTTCTTTGGAGATGGGACTGGAATGGGGGTAAAGGGCCTGCCTCCATCAAACATGTCTCATTTCAGACTGAGCTTAACCATGGACACTGGTGGCTTGGTCGGGGGCTGAGTGTCTGAGTGATGGCAAGAGATATGGGCTTGTTTCAAAAGGTGAGGTGGTGGGATCACTTATTCCCTTTGAGGGAGAGTCCAGGTAAGTGGTGAAAGGCACAGGCTCTTGGTAAAATTCTGCTGTCATTTACTAGCTGGTGACCTCAGGCAAGGTCCTGGATTCTCAGTCATAAAAATTACATAGATCAACGTGTATAAAGTATTTGGACCCGTACTTGGCACTTTGTAAGTGTTAACTATTAAACAAGTCAGACAAGGGCTCCGTCATCATCTTCATGATCAATCAATAAATCCATTGGTTCATTTCAAGTAATGGTATGAAATACATAAGAAATAGGAAAAGGACTAAGGCTCAGCTGGAGAAAAAAAAAATGATGTGAAAGGGTTAGAAAGGAAAGAGTGTAGCTGGAGTGTAGGGGGAGGGAAGAGGGTAAGAGATTAGGTGAGGGAGGCAGGTAGTGGCCAGATCATGAGGGGCTCTTGGGTCATGGTAAGGAAATTGGATTTTACCCAAGTGTAGTGAGAATCCACTGGAAATGACATTATGAGATTTATGCTTTAAAACGATCCTTTGTTTGTCGTATGGACTATGAGTTGTAGAAGGGCAGAAGCAGAATTATGAAGGCCAGTTAGGGTGTTCATGTCATGAAAGAGCACAGGGTCTGAAACTGGAAAATCTGTGTTTTATAGCAATGTGGTCACAGGTAGGCTTTCGGAGATTTGCTTTTCTTATTCAGAAACATGAGAAGCAGTTACAATAACCCTGCAGGGTTATTATCAGGATGAAATGAGATGATGTATATGGAAATGTTTGCTGAACCGCAATGATAAACATCAGTTCTTAAGAATATTTCTACGACTACTACTTAGAATTGTGTTTTTAATGTGTGGTTCTCACACTATGTACATCAGAATCACCTGAGGTACTTATCAAAAGTACAGAGGTTTTAGTTCAGACTTATAAATTTCCACCCACTTTTTCTAGTCACGAATACCATTCTAACTGCGGCTTTGCAGTGTAGTGGTAAGCAGTGTGCAGGCTGGGGCAGGACAGCCTGTTTTCAAATTCTGGTTCTGCTGTGACAGTTTTTTTTAACCTCTCTGTGTCTCAGTTGCCTCTTCTGTAAAATGGGAATGATAAAGCACTTCTTTTATGAGATTTTGGAAAGGCTAGTGATTTAGTACATACATAAATAGAATAGAGATTGAACCACTAAATGAATGTTAACCATTGTTACTATCCAGGAAAGGTCTGGTAGGGCACAGATGTTAGTGTTGGACAAAAATCATTCAGGACTGATCCCTTGATATGCAAAGACACAGTCCTTCTTTGTGAGGTGCTCACAGTCTCACAGAGGTGACAGACAAATAACCAGATCAATACATTGCAATGTCATAATTGACACACTAAACATTAAAGGAAAGAACTGTAGGTAATAGAAACTTCAGGCTGGTTGGTGAATTTTGGTTTTAATTTGTATTCCATCCTCACCTCTCTTTTTTTTTTTATTTAGGCCTAGTTTAGTATTCTTCTATCTTTAGATTTGTTAAACCTGGCTAACTTCAACAACAGTTAAAATACCATTTAAATATTTGCTTCTGAGAAATGAGCCTCGGAAGAAAATGGATTGCAAAAGCTTTATTCCCTTTACTCTTCTTGTAGGCTTCCTCCTAGTTTGTGCTCCAGTAAACATTTATACTTATAGCTGACTGAATAAGCTTGCTTCAGCTTTAACGAATTCAATGCAATCTGGCTTCAGGTATGGGAACATTAGCAAAGCTGAGACTATGACTATCAATTGGAGTATAAACTGGAGATGGAGAAAGCATCTCTAAGAGTTTTTGTTTTGGGTGTGGACTTTTAAATTTTCTGTTGATTTTTAAATTTAGTGGTGGATCTTTAATGTGTTCCATGAAATAACTTATTAGGTGTCCATTGTGGTAGAGGACATGTAAAATTTTATGTGGTTTCCAAGATACATAGTGTACACAAAAACACAATATATATATATATATAACAAGTGGGCTATGGAGGGGCAAGCGCCGTGAGTGCTGTAGGAATTTAGAGAGGAAAACAGTCAGGAGAAGCTTTATAAAGGATGTGATTCTTGAGCTGGGCCTACAATGAAGGTTAAGAAAAAAATGTGTTTTTTTTTTTTTTTTTTTTTTTGCGGTACGCGGGCCTCTCACTGCTGTGGGCTCTCCCATTGCGGAGCACAGGCTCCGGACGCACAGGCTCAGTGGCCACGGCTCACGGGCCCAGCCGCTCCGCGGCATGTGTGATCTTCCCGGACCGGGGCATGAACCCATGCCCCCTGCATCGGCAGGCGGACTCTCAACCACTGCGTCACCAGGGAAGCCCCAAAATATGTATTTTGATAAAGAGATATTCTAGAACTTGATAAGGATAGGGTATGTAACCAAAAATAAATCACTTTTCTTAATAAAACCTATCATATATTGAGAGAACATTTCTAAAGTTATAATCTCATCTTGGACAAACCATATTATATACTGTTTTAGTTTTTTTAGGTTTTATGGGACCAAAACACATTGGCATCAACAGTGTGCATTATATTGCTTGAGGGTTAAGTATGGGCCTTACTGTGTCAGTGTCACCTAGGGCGAGCTAATAAATCTCCCTAACCCTCGTTTTCTGATTTTCACAGTGAGAAGAACGATAGTACTTACCACATGGATTTTTTTTTTTTTTTTTTTTTTTTTTTTTTTGGTGCATGGCATATTTAGACGTAGGATTGGTAGAAGTTGTGGTCAGGTTAATCCAAGTGGTTTATATATTTGAGAGCTCTAATTCAAGAGGAGAAATTGATGGTGTTTTTTTTTTTTTTTAAAAAATACCACCAAGGTAAAATTGAGTTTCTGGGGAGCAAATGCCTTCCCAGATTTATACATTGAGTATTCAGCCCAGCTGGAAACATAATGAAGAAGGTTTCCCATCCTATAGCACCACATTTTCCTTCCAAATGTGGTCCATGACTATCTAGGTCATGTCTACCTCCTTACTACCAATTAAATCCTTGCTTAGTCTGGTTTTCATCCAAATTTACTGTGGAAGGCTCTTGGAAGTGCCCTTTGAATAACCAAATCCTCTTTGACCTTGTAGAGTACTTGACATAATCATCCATTTCCTCCCTGAAATGCCCTAAAAACTGGGCTTTCTTGAGGTGGCACAGTTGGACTATAGTATTTTTCTTTCTAAAGTTTGGCTGTTCACATATCACTGTCTTGATTGATGTTTTGCCATTTCTGTATTCTGCTTCTGCTATGATTTAATCAATAATTATATTTACATAATCCCTTTTTACAAACTAAATTAGATCTATTTAACAAAAAGAAACAATGTTAATACTAGAATAGAAAAAGCCAGTACCAACTGCCATAAAAAAAGATAACTATTAGATAAATAGGATTTGAATAAAACAAATTCTTAAACTGTAGGCATGTTTCTGCTGAAAACTTTGAACCTGAAATCCTCACTCTTTTTGTTACAGAGGGGGGCTAACAATTTTGGAAGAGGTGTTTCAACTCCTAGTGCCTATCAAAAACTTTCTATTTAATGTGATTCCAAGGATGGGAATAGTGTTCTCTCCATATGATTAAATATTACACAAAATCAAATTCGTGTACTCTTTCAAATAATATTTTTAACCACTGGTTATCTTGGTCTTATACTTCAGGAAACACAAACATATAGAATGAGACATAAAGCTCTCAGCCTGGCAGAGAGGCCAAAAATATATCTCAATTTTTTTCTAACTTGCTATATTATCTGTCTACATACACCTTATCCTGCAGTGCAATTGAACCACTCTCCCTTCCTAAACACATCTGGAACTTTCCAAATCTTCCTCATACTTGTTTCTCTACCTAGAATGTCACCTCAAATGTTCTCTTCTCTACCTATTCTCAAATGCTGCTTGAAGACTTTCTTGATTTCCTAACAAAGTAACTGCCTTTTTTAAAGTTTTTAAGAATTTGGGCTTCCCTTGGGCCACCTCATTATCAAACTCATCACCCAATATTATAATAATTGTCTGCATTCCTCTTTGGTAGGGGAGGTAGACTTATTCTTCCACATCTCCAGCAACTAGCAGATGGACCAGTAGATATTAGGCACTTAGAAAATATCTGTAGACTTACATAGTTGTGTTGGGCTGGGGTGAGCCTGGCTGTATGCCATCTGATAGAAAGGGAACTTATTTGGGAATCAGGATATCTGATCGAGTGTCTCTGGGCAATCAGCTGATTTCTCTGACCATTTGTTGTCATATCAGATCTGCCCCTGTTTACACAGAGTGAGAGAAGCCTGGTCACCGGCTACTTGAACTGGCTAGTGATAATGCCGCTGAGGGAGGAAGGAGGAACTGAATGGAGTTCCAAAGGCAAATCATGTTTAAGATGGCCATAGGTCATCATTGGCCCTGAGTACCCAGCCTCTCAGGGGCCAGAAACTACCTTATAAGAACGAGGGTGCAGTACTCTCTCCACTAAGAGACAAAAAACGTGCACTTTGGCTACTTTTTGTTGTTGTTGTTGTACGCGGGCCTCTCACTGTTGTGGCCTCTCCCGTTGCGGAGCACAGTCTCCAGACACGCAGGCTCAGCGGCCATGGCTCACGGGCCCAGCCGCTCCACAGCATGTGGGATCTTCCCCGACCAGGGCACGAACCCGCGTCCCCTGCATCGGCAGGCAGACTCTCAACCAGTGAGCCACCAGGGAAGCCCTCAGCCTACTTTAATGTCTCATCTTTAAACTTCCTGTTCCTCATCTATAACAGGCAGATAATAGTGGTGTCTACTAGCTAGGATTCATGTGATGATTAAACAAGATGATGTGTGAGAGATTTAATCAATGTTAAGTATAAAGTAAGTGCTTAATAAAATATCAGTTTATTATTCTTGCATATTAAACTGCATCTGAAAAACATATGAACATTTCAGATCAAGCATAAGACATATAACCCAAACTTTACATACATTTTGTTTTATAACTAATGAAATTAAATTTGGTTACTAAAATTTGCCTCTGTCCCTGTTTGTGTTAATCTCTGCCTTCCCCTCTTCTCCTGCATCTCTTTTCATGGCTTCTGATATTGGCAAATAAATGACCCCCAAGCACTTCTCAACTGCAACCAAAACATTGCTTTTCTTCATAGAATCCCATGGAAAGAAAACCATAGGGAAAGCCTGGAAGGGGCGGTCAGGGTGGGGACGTGGGGGAGGACAGTAGGACAACAGGCTGGCAGTGATCCTTTCTCTGAATCTTAGGTACCTTATTCAGACATGGTTATTTTCCTTTCTGGATAATTTGATTAACCACTATTCTTCCTTCCCCCTAAGAGACCTTTGGCCTCTTTTTTCTCTCCCTTCCTCCTCTACCCAACTCCACACTTTACCCGTAACCATTCAGATTTATTATTGGTTCCTTGGCCATTTGTTCAATTTGATCTTCTGTTCATGGTCTAAGCTGAAATTTGATTCATGAGTCTTCTTTCTTTATCCTCTCTGATTTCATTCCATGATAACTCTGTCGCACTTGTTATTTCTCTGGTATCTCCTCCTGTCTCATTTCCATCAATGGCTTCAATAAAATGCATAGGTACTGCTTCCATTCCCTCTCATCACTTTTAGCAGTCATTATGCTTAAATATTTAGCCTCTATTGATTTCCACTTGCACATCACAGTTTAGTTAAGACCGTGATGTCAAATATCTTTTATAGCTTTTTCATTCCTCTTTTTCCCTTGTCATGCTTCTTTGCTCCTGCATAGAATTTCCTCAGAAATTTCCCTGGAGTGATTAAGATCTGTCTCTATTTTTTTTTTTTTTTTTCTCCTCAGGCCACAAGCTTTCTGCTTCACTGCTTAATATTTTTTTCTTCTTTCTCTGCTTATGTTAATTATTGTTTTTCTTATTTTTCTTTCCTCTTTTCACTTACTAAGGAACACAACTGCTGATTCTTTACACAATCTTCTGATTTAAAGAAGCTGGTGAAGAAGTCTTCAACTGCAGCTACACCAAATTTTCTGCTATACTGTGGTAGGATTGAAAAGAAAGGAGAAATGTTCAGAATTAGGTAATACATGAGGGACTATTTTGGTAAGTTATCCACACAAGATAAAAGAACGCAAAATGTTATTCTTATAAGCAGAACTCTGGCCATAGTAAAGATGACTGCCTGTGTCTCTGAATTTGGGAAGGTAGTGTGGTAAAGAGCTTTGCTACTCAAAGTGTGGCCTATCTTGAGTAGCAATCTTGACATCATCTAGATGCTTGTTAGAAATGAAGGCCCTTTTGTTCCACCCCAGACCCACATAATCTGCAATTTTAACAGATGTATGCACGTTACAGTTTGAAAGCACTGGCATAGAGGAGAGCCTCCTTAAAATTCAGATCAGTTCAACTTTAGCACTATTTAGGCAGACTTTAACTTGAACTCTTTGAATTTCTATTTACTCACTCATGAATTGTGAGTAATAATGCCTAATCTTTCAAGTTGTTGTAAGAAATAGGAATAAAATGTGTACAATTCTTGCAGTCAATAAATAGCAATGGTTATACTAGTGGATTTCTTAAAAGATAGAACTAGGAGGGGATTTTAATTTCTCTGACTACATTTTAAATTTGGAGTCATTAAAAAGAGAAAAACCTGGTTTCAGAAATGTTCCCATTTTTCCCGCATGCCATCTGAAACAAAAACCCACATTTCTCAAGCCATATAGATGAAAGCCAAATTATTTTGTGAATTATAAAGGTATTAACAGATGTTAAGCAAATATTTAAAATTGTGTGTACAAACCAGACAAGTGGATTAAATAGTAACCCTTGTTACCATTTCAGGAACTCTCTTAGTATCAAGAATAATGACTGGAATTGGATTCGAGTCTCAATTTACTTGCTAATCATATGAGCTTGGCCAAGTCACAGAACTTTTCAGGGATTTGGTTTCTCATCTATAAAATGTGAGAAATAATAATTAGTAGGGTTGCTTTGAGAATCAAATAAAAATAATGAGATTTATTTATTTACGTGTTTGTCAGCCCATCCATCCATCCATTTGACAAACATTTATTAACTTTCTATTACATTTTGGGCACTGGGGAAGGCACTAGGCATCTAATAGTGAAGAAGACATAGTCCTTCTCTCAAGAAGCTCGCTCTTTTTAAAAGGATATCTGTAAACCTTAGCTACCATAATATTGAACACACACTATTGAACACATAATAAACACACTAAACACATTATGCTATTTTACTTGTTTCTCAGGAAAACTGAGGCTTAGAGAGGTTGAGTAACTTCCCAATGGCATTCAGTGAGGCAGTGGCAGACACGAAACACAATAAACCCTAGTAGTATAAACTATAGAGCAAGCACTATGGAAAAGTTAGCTGCTATGATCATGACACAGAGCAGAACCCAGAACTAGATGGCTTTATTGGAAACTTCCCTGAGCCTGGGGTTCCCTGCTTTGCATCTTTTCCTGAGAAATGAATTCTTTCTACTGTGGGCTGTTTCTTTTGTACAGATGCTTCCCAGCTGGAGCTGGGATGGAGGAGTCACCTGCAGAATGTTGAGACTCGCTCTCCTTCCCTCCCCAGAAGAAAAAAAATTATCTTCTGTGGTTAAATTTCATGTTCCTTTTAACTCTCCAGCAGCCTTTTGGTCTCTGCTGATTCTGTTTTGTGGATGAATTTATTTTACGTGTTATTTCCCCCTTAAATTTTAAGGACATGTATCTTCCCAAAAAGAACAAAGGAAGAAAAACAACTTGTAAATTATCACAAGAAAAACCCCTGCTAGAAGCAATAAGTTTGCTGACAGATGGCAGAATCAGTTGAAAAGCAAGTACCATATTTACTGAGTCTAACCCATTTAGTAAGCCAGAAAAGTGTTATCTAATTCTATCCCCTGTGTATGTGTATGTTTTGGAATAAACAGATGCCTAATGAGAAATGTGCCTGGTGTAGTTTTGGAGGAACCTGGATAAACCCAGGTTTTGGGTCAGGGTTTGATTTTGTGCAAATTCGAGTCTATCGTAAGCTAAGTTGTTAGAGCAAAAATAGCATGAAAATGCTGTCAAAGAAACATTACTTTTAAAAAACAGCACACCCCAGAATTATTATACCACATAAGTTTGCCTTTAAAACTCCCTCTATTATATAGTTTTATATCAACCACAAAGTACTTAAAAAAAAGGACACATGCCCTGTCATCAGGAAAGTTGGGTGTGTGCTTGGCCAGTATAACAAATTTGGATATTATCAAGTTTTTAAAAAACTATAGAAAGCAAAATGGAAATAACCCATCAAAACATACGTTTGTTATATTGTACAGGACATAGCTGAGACGTGACCTTCCGCTCTCACCTCCTTCCTCCAAAACCCAGTTTTCTAAAAGAAAGAAATGCTAATCCTATGACTATCTTATTTTGAATACTGAATTTTGAGACTGTATATTCAGATGAAGATGTATTATGACCCAGTCTAAGCCACAAGGCATAAATGAAGTCAGGGATATTGTATGTACAAAAAGAACTAAGAATAGACTCAAATTCTAAGTGAGTACATGGACCATGGTTTCTGGAAAGTGGACTTATTGGTTATTATTTAATGCCTCTGTGAGTTTCTGTAAGTAAAACATTGAGAGCAATGAATTGCACAGGGTTAGTAGGAGCGCAGATATTCCTCCCTAGGTAACCAGCACTCATGGAGAAAAAGCCAAGGGACTGCTCTTCTTTTTGGACTTTTTTCTTTCCTTCCTTCCTCCTCTCCACCCCCCTTCTTTCTCTTTCAGTAGAGAGCATGGAAACATGAATAATCAATGAATATAACACAAAGTAAACTTCAAAATAATGATAAAATGTTCAACTTGCTAAGATCCCATTGTAATCCTAAATGTTTCTAATAACAGAACTTCAAAAGCCAAAATGACAGAAATAAAAAGCCAAATAGAAAATGTACCTAATCATAATTGGAGATGTTAACAACCTTTCCTCAGTAATTGACAGAACAAGTAGACGGCAAAGCAGAAAAGATAGAAATGAATGGCTACCAACTAGACCTAATTGATTTTTATAGAAGCCCATACCTAACAGCTGCAGAACATATATTCTTTTCAAACACATATGGAACATGTGGTATCTCATTAGGCTTTAATTTTCATTTTTGTAATTCATGAGCATAAACATGCTTTTATATGATTATTGGCTATTGGCATAGATGCTATTGGCGGCCTTCACCAGCACGGTGCTTCTGTCCTTCAGCTGCTGCTGACAGCTCACTCTTGTCTCTTCTCAGAGGATTGCCATTGGCTGATGGGGGCCACCTCACCCTGTAGAAGCCACCCGCTTGGCACTCCTAGAAGGAAATGCAATCGTGCCAGAGGCAGCCCACAGCTAGACCAACTGATGTAGGGGTACAACAGGCCAGCTACCTCGTGTCTGGGCAGGACAAGCTGCGGGCTACAATTCATATTGCAGAGCTTCTTATAAGATCAGGTGAGGCTAGATTTAAACACAAAGAAGCAAAGTGCTTGGCTTTTCCTCTTTCCCATGCCTGCTGGTGGTGAGAGCTGTGTGTGGAGGAAGGCAGTGAGGCAGTGGGCACTGCTAATGCTTCCATTTCAGCTCACCCAAGAGAAGTAGGGGAATAGACTCAAGTCTACTCACTTTGGTCTTTGTTTCTTTAAGGCATAAATTGCTAATAGTGACAGGAGAGAATTTGTTGGCTGCCTTTTATCAAAAAAAATGATACAGGGCTTTATAAGAACAGAAAAACTTTACATTTTTAAAATTTGAGACCTAAAACCTTTTTAAACCCAAGGTTACTAGCAGGGTTGAGTTACCTTCTTAAAATAGACACAGCTAATTCTGTAAATCGAATTAGTAACACACTTTTTAGGAGGTAGCCAGCGTTTTTCCCTTTTCTCCTAAAGTACAAAAAGTTCTAGTTCACGTAAAGGTCCCAAAGGAAATTCTTGACTTTCTTCTGGGTAGGTTCAACCAACATTCAAGTACAGTGCTTCTTTTTTTTCTTTCCAGTAATTTGCTGAGCTGTGCTGAGCTGTGCTACTTGGCAAGCTACTTAACCTTTCTGAACCCGAATTTAGAAAACTTCAAAATACTTGACACATTTCTCTCGAGGCGTCAGTGGAATTAGCAAATGATTCAGCAAATGGGTTTCATGATTCCTGGAAAAGTAAGCTCATATTTTTTATAAGCACTGGGCAGTGAAAATAAGTCTTATCAAACACTTTGCCCATCTGTCCTAATGTACTATTTTAAATGAATACTCCAGTTTTTCTTTCTTTATGTGCTCATTTTATTTATGACTTCCCTTCTTCTAGAAAGCCAAGCTATGTAGCCTGCATTTGATGAAGCAAAGTCTGGAAAACCTAAGCTTTGAGCAAGTTAGTCCTTTCTGTTTTTTATTTTTCTGACTGAAACACTAAAATATGTTTGATTTTTTAAAACTTCAAATATATTTATGATTTAGATCAGGGGTCAGATTTGGTCTAAGGGCTGTAGTTGGCCAATCTGTGGTTTAGCTGGTGGAAGGAACTTGTATTAACCCCAGCCCATACACAAACTTTCTCCCCCTCTCTCTTTCATCCATTATTTATCTGTGGTTTGTTTTATATGCTTCAAGAGTTTTTTGCTCTTTATTTTATTTTTAAAAATTAATTAATTAATTTCTTTTTGCGGTACGCGGGCCTCTCACTGTTGTGGCCTCTCCCGTTGCGGAGCACAGGCTCCAGACACGCAGGCCCAGCGGCCATGGCTCACGGGCCCAGCCGCTCCACGGCATGTGGGATCTTCCCGGACCGGGGCACGAACCCGGATCCCCTGCATCGGCAGGCAGACTCTCAACCACTGCGCCAGGGAGGCCCCTGCTCTTTATTTTTAATATGCCAGATTAATTTAAGAGAAATGAGCTATATATAATATTCAGCAGTAAGGTAATTATAAAAGTATGAGAGGTAATTTTCTCCATCTGACCCTTCTTACCCATCATTGCCACCACCCCCAAAACAACTGAGCCTTCCTGTCATTTCATTTTCAAAACTTAAAATTTATCTTTGTTTTTAATCTTACTTTTACCTTCAAACATTTTAAAATTGTTTTTAAAAACATTTTAAAATTGTTTTTCAAACATTTTATTTTAAAAAATTTCAAACCTACAGAAAAGTAAAATGAATACCCATAAAATATTCACCTGAATTCACTAATTATTAACATTTTCCCACATTTGCTTTATCTCTTTTACATACATTTACTTTGCTGAAATATTTGAATGTAAGTTGCAGACATACAGACATTATGACCCTTGACCCCTTTATACTTCAACATATATAGTCTTAGAACAAGGACATTCTCTTACGTAAACACAAAACCATTGTCATACTCCCATATGAACAGTGACAGACCAATATCATCTGATATACAACTGTTCCAAAATGTATCTCAGCTGATACCCCCTGCCCCCCGCCCTGAAGTAGAATCCAATTAAGGAACATACTTGGCATTTATTTGTCATGTATCTTTGTCTCCTTTAATATAATAATGGTCCCCTTGTCTTTTTATTTGTTTTTCATGACATTAATATTTTTGATGAATGTAGGTTAATTGGTGTGTAGAAAGCCTTCAAATCTAGATTAGTCCAATAATTCCCTCATTACTGCATTCGAGTTAAACATTTTGGCAGGAATATTAGATTTGTGCTGTCCTGGACTTTGCATTGCATCCCACCAGGAGGCATATGATGTCTGTTTCTGTCATTCCTGGTGATGCTAACTTGGATTATTTGGTTAAGGCATACCTCCCAGCTCTCTCTTTGTAACCAAGAAGTACTCTTGTGATATTTTGAAATGAGTCCTGTCCACAGTCCTGAACAGTGCCTTCAAAAATGGCAGAAACCACAGCAGAGAGGTTCAGGGAGGGAACAGAAAGGAACTGTAAGGACCCGGGCCATGGAAGTCTAACAAATTTCTTGGTCTTTGAGCGGACTTGGAAGGGTGGATTCTATGAGCAACAAAGCCACTCACTCTCCAAAATACTACCCAGGCTTGGGAAGGTCTAATCTCATTGGTGGCCATAATAGAAGCAAGGACAGAAGTTTTTCCTAAAGTTTTATGACTTTTAAGCTCTCAGAACTCTTGTATATACTTAGGAAAGAGGAGGAACAGTGAAAATATTACTGAGATTGAACTTTCTACCAGCTAGGAGAGACAGGAAAATAAAGACATAGGATGTTGCTTTGCCCCACTGCTGTGAAGTAAATTCATTCCTATTCCCAAAATGATTTATTGTTTGCATGTGTATATGTGTGTGTTTACTGAAATGGTGTCATATTCTAAATATTTACTAAATGGCATAACATTTTCTTTTATGACTCATTTTTCTCACTTTACAAAATATATTGAACATCTTGCATTTTTTGAACACCTGCATAGTATTTTATTTTATGGATATATGTTATCTTTTTTCTTGATAAGGTGCTATTATGATAAATAAGTACTAAGGTAGCAATGGAGTATTACATAGATTTTTTAGAAGCAGACTTGCAGCTGATTGTGCTGCTCTAAGAAAGTTTTAGCTCTAAGAAACTTTGCATTCATGTTTTTCATAAGGAAAATAATTATACAGTGTTTTTTGTATTTTTACAACATTGACAGATGGTGTGTGAACAGCCTGGGAGGAGGAAAAGTGACCCAGCTTGCTTCTGCAGTGTTAGAAAAGATATCAAAGCAAGAGGCAGACACTCCCAAGGCCAAAGACTGTTTTCTTTTTCACTCATCTCTTTCAAATTGATCACAAATTGCTTTATTGCATTCTACTGTGTCAAAGTAATTCCTTTTTAGCTTCATATCGAAGAAATGTCTTAGCCTATGATAAAATGATTTCCTCAGTTCATGAGGCTGAGAGTAACTGGTAATAAAAATTGTTCAGAAATCTGTCATAGTCATCATAACAATATATGGAAATACAGAATATTTACTATTCAATATGAAAAGGCAAAAGTAAACATTCCAATGAGAATTATCTTGTGGGATGCAGAAAACACATGCGCAAGAAGTTAGGGAAATTTTTTATGTGATCCCTCACCACCCCCTGAATGTACACTGGAACTCCACTGCTTTGCACAATGCCAGATTTAACTTTTCATTAATTAAACAACAATATAAAGAATATTCTGTATTGCCAGGGTAAATTATTTTGTCCATTTTTCCTGTTGGTTTAGCATATCTGTATAAACAGTTAGCCTCTAAGGTAGAAACTCTGACACTTAATTTGCAAACATTCTTGAAAAAAAAAAGTTTTCTAAAGCATTGAAAATGGCTTATACCTCATGGGATGAGAGGGTGGAGGAATATGAATGATAAGTAGCCCATATACTTAACTTCTTTTCCAAATATCTCAGATCCTAAAGAGAAGGTAAACATGGATAACAGCAACAATTGAAAAGTGTTATGTAATAGAAAGAGTACAAAAATTAAAGTCAGAACATTTGAGTTTGGGTTCTAATTATTTCATTAACTATGTGACTGTGGGCAAGTCACTTTCAGCATTATTATTTGATAAAAAGTGTGTATGGGGGAAGTGTGGACTAAATGATTGTCAAAGTCTTAGTGATTATTTTGCTTCTCCTGGCAACAAGTAACATGTGTTTAAAATAATGTAATGTGATTTAGTGCTCCAAAAACTTCTCTAGTACCATGTAGCTGTTTCTTATTTATTTTTAAAAAATATTTATTTATTTATTTGGTTGCATTGGGTCTTAGTTGTGGCATGTGGGCTCCTCAGTTGTGACATGTGAACTCTTAGTTGTGGCATGCATGTGGGGTATAGTTCCCTGACGAGGGATCGAACCCAAGCACCCTGCATTGGAAGCATAGAGTCTTATGCACTGCACCACCAGGGAAGTCCCTGTTTTTTATTTATTGGTAGCATATTCTGGAAAATAGAGTATGTTTATTTCCATGGTATAAGTGATGAACTAATAATATTCATAAACTTTAATGTTTTCTCTGAAAGATCTGTATATTACAAATATATAACTACAAACCAGACTCTGAATACTGATTTCTTTTGTTCACAAATATTCAGTTAGTGCATACTAGAAAGGAACTAACATGAACTGAGTACTTACTATGCTAGGAATATGGAAAGCAAGGATTCTGGAGTCAAAACTGATTGAATTTTAATCCTGATGCTATCAATTTTTAGCTGTGACCTTGGAAAACTTATGTGATCTTTGAGTGTCAGAAGTTTGTGGAGAAAGCCTCAATTCCTTGAAGGTGAAATATATCTATTTAAACACATTTCAGTGTTTCCGTTTCTGGTGCATGTGCTACATAATATTACTTATGAACCTGGATTATAGTGAAAATTATCAAGTAAAATTGTGTTTATAATAAGTAGAATACATATTAAACTTATAAATTACCTAAGTTGATGGTAGAAAAAGTCACTAGCTAACATGTTGAGCATACATTTGGACTAGGATGGTGCTTAGAAGGGAAAGATATCTGAAATGAGAACCAATTCTCAAGGTAGGAAATCTTTATGGAGGCCCTGAAAACAGATGCTGGATAGACAGGCTACTTAACCAGAAATCTCACTGAGAAAAGAGTCTAGGATCATATTACAGAAACCTGGAGTAGCCACCTAAAAAGATAGTAGCTTCGAAGACCTCTGCTCCTGGGAATCTCATGGGAAGCATTCTGAAATCTAACAAACTATTTAGTCTTATGTTGAAATGTAAAATGGGAAAAATAATAGAATCACCTCCATCGGGTTTTGAATGAGTTAAATGAAATAATATGTGAGCAACTGAAATATAACCTAGTTACCTCAAGACCAGTCTGCTTTGTCAAACATTCTAAAGAAAAATAAATATGAGTTCATACAAAAATCTCTGAAAAATCATGAATATGTTCTCTGAAAATCTCTTGGGAATATTAAGGAGAAGGTTAGACAGTATGCCACACAGAAAAAAAAGTCATCTTGATCTATCTTTCTCCCCAAAGCCAAACCTCCCAGGGCAGCTGCTCCAATATTTCCTGATTCTCCATACACACTCTTGTTAATGCTACTCTTTCCTTCCTTCGTCTTGGTGCTTCTTCCCTTCTTCTCCTTGCCTGCTCTGGCCCACTCATTATCACGTAATGCCATCTGGTCTCAGTTCCTTCCAACCGAACTTCAAATGAATATGTTTATTCCTAATGATCTCCTCCAATCCCATGACCTTGTATAACATTATATAACATCTATATGCTAATGGCCACCAAATTACCATATTCAGTAAGCATCTACAGCATCTGACAGTCACTGTAGACTCTTAAACCAACTATTAACTTAAATGTTATCTCCAATTGACAGGCCAAAAATGTAGCTCTTGATTCACATCATCCCAAATGTTTTCTTCTCTCATTCTTCCCTATATCAACAAGGCATCATCATTTATCTACTTTCTGAAAGGGAAGAGTTGATTTATCCTTTCCCTTAAAATTTACACTGATTCTGTCAACAGGCTTTCATTTATAACTCAAAACATGTGGCAAATCTATCCACTTCCATCATCCTAGATCCAGACATAATCACTTCTCAAACTGGCTCCTCCGTTTAAGCCTCCTCCATGCTGTGTCCCTTATTTTTCTCTTCTTAAAGGAGGTTCAGGAATCACATGTATTTCAATGACCTCTTGGATTTGAGGTGGAATCTAAGTCTGTTCAGCAGCACTTTCTTGTGAATTGTTCATAATCTGACTTAAGAAGTTTCTGATTTTTAAAACTGTACTCTACTACACCTTGCCAGAGGACAGATTGAAGAAATCATTTAAATACTCATGTAAAACACTTGTCCCCTTTATGGGGATGTGCAGTGATGAGCTCCACATGTGAATTCTAGAACCTCCTCACAATACTATAAACTGGTATTTATACAAGTAACTGGCAATCCGCTACAAAGAAAAATCTCTATGTGGCCTTGAGCCCCAGAATCTCTTTTTTTTTTTTTTTGATGGAACATGGTGAACCTCACCTAGCCTCCATCAATCCCCAAATGGCAATGTTAATTATCCTGCCAGAATTTCTGTTCTTTCTTTGATCTAACTACAATTCTGCAATTCTAACTACAATTCTACAATCCCTAGCACAGGTTTCCCACCAGTTTCTCTCATTTTGAATAGCAAGTAGTCTCAACACACTCCGAAGTCTGACTAATTTCTTGTCCAGGCTGAGGCAGATATGATTAGACAAGTACACACCGATTGACTCAAATTCATTTATTCTGTCTCTTCGAGTATCACCTTGAAGAGCCATCCCTTCCGCAATTCTTGCATCAGCCTCTTACCTAGTCTTCCTTTATCCATCACTGCCCCCATCAACCTCTTGTACACCTTATACTATGATTTTTTCAAGCCTTAAAAGTGATCATCTCTTACTGGCTTGAACACTTTAAATATTTCCCATTGTTAGAAGTTAGAATAAAGACCGAAAACTTTAATATGGCCTTTAAGTAGGGTAATAATATAATTTCCTCAGCACACCGGAGTGCATTTAAAAGTGAAAGGGTATGTTATTATTACATTAGACAGCAGGCATAAATTGAGACTGTCTTAGACTTTCTAAGGCATAAGTCACCCTACTCTAAGCCTCTGCTTTTGCTTATCCCTGCCTCTTTTTCCAGTCTCATGTCTCACTTGCTCTTGCTTTCTACACTCAGCCACATTAGGCTACTCTCAAATTCTCAAATGTGCTGTGCGATTTTAGCTGTAGAAGCACTTTTTCTTCTAACTGGACTGTTCTTCATTCACCCCAGCCCCACCCTTCTCTTTGCATAGTTAATTACCTTTCTTAAGTGAAATCCTATTCTAATATCGCATCAGGTAGAGATCATTCCTCAGCAAACTTCATCCTTCCTGCATCCTTTAGCTAGTTCCCTCTTTCTGCACTCACCAGGTACCTCACCGACAATGGACTCACATTCCTCTAAAGCTCATATTTATTATTGTGATGATTTCATCATGTTTGTCTCTGCCCATGCAACAGAAGGCATGGCACTATTTTATCTCTGCATCTAGTAAGTTGCCTGAATTTATGTACATAGAAACTGCCTGATATGTTATAATGCCCACTTCATCAATGACAGTTGATTAAATTAATTAACACTGCCCTTAACACTCACAGAGTTTACATAGGAGACCTAAAGCATATATACAGAACACAAGAATAATTACCATATATATGTGACTTTTTAGAGCATGTTTTGATTTCTTTTAAAAAAAATGTTGAATTCAAGAAATCTTAGGCTCTTATCTACATCTCTTATGTAGCCATTAAATTTCTCCCTCTTTTAGGAGAAAAATGTTAGGTTTGGATAAAATGATATAATCGTTATAGGAATTAAAGAGCCATGATTCAGTGACTATATTCCACATTCATGAAATAAATAGTCTATAGTATATCCAATATTTTAATTTTAGAAACATTCACAGTCAATACTGATCATCAGTCTACTCAATAGTTCAGTGATCCATGTCGACCATGATGACAGCTGAAGTCCATTGATTGGATATGTCCTACACAGGCAGAGTTGCCATTGGGAAAAGCATTTTGAAGGAAGCAAGACCAAGCTTAGACCAATTTATGAAATAACTGTCAGTTGTCACATGAGCCCCTCGTGGTCTTGTACCCTCAGACGATTCCTCCAATTCAAGTGCCAAGTTCTCTAGATGTGCCCCATCCTAACCAAAACCTATTTTCAGAAAATGATCAGTTATATACACTGCAGGGAGAATTCTAACTTCATTTATAGAAACTTCAGAATTTTAAGCATCATCTCTTAATATGCTAAAGGAATATTAGGGGATTTGACATGGGGCTTATGAACCATCCTAAGCGACCTCAAAATAAAACCTATTGAGCACTGTGATAAAGAATTAGTCTCACTATCCAGGAAAGGTTACTTTACATTAGTAATTTCACACTCATGTTTAGAATACTTCATCCATTTCTTCTTAAGATTTCAAGAATCTCTTAGTTTTAAAAATCTTTTTTTTTCTGCCTGAAGAACGGATAAGTTAAACATGAAATTTAGTATCAAATAGTGGTTAACCAATATTGTTTTTAGAGCAAGATCTTACAAAAGAAAATTTCAAGAAAAATCTTCAGTTGACACAGAATCTGTTTTTAATAATTTAATGGTTACCATCCCTAATTATTCTCTTAGGATTGGTTACCCTCAAACTACACAAAGTCAGTCTTAGTATAGGCCATTTGATGAGAGAGAAAGAGAGAGAGAGAGAGGAGTCATATGATCTTTCTATCATTCTCTCTCTCTGTCATAATACACACACACACACACACACACACACACACTCCCACAAACACTCAGACAGACACGCACACTGCCATCTCCTATTACATCAGGTATGGGCCTAGTCTTTAGCGCATAACTCAATGGAAGAGATAATTAGCTAGGTAGAGATTAATAAAAAAGAAATCATGGAGATTCTATCACACTTTGTCATAGTAAATAGAGGTTGTCAAAAATGTCTGGAAATAAGGAAAATGTTATTGACAAAATGTAATTTGTATTTTCTAGACTTTTAAGATCCCTATAGAGACCTACAGAGAGTCTTTTACTTTTATAGTCAATATGCTTTCTCATGTTAAGCATAAAAAGAATATAATAAATGGCACGAAAACCTTTCAGTATTAGAATATTGGTTATGAAGAAAAGTAAAAGGAACATAATATGTTTCATCTTAGAAATGCAATGAGAATTCAAAGACAAAATGAGTAAAATAATAGAATGAGTTGAGAAGGAGATTGAAGAGACAAGAAAAAAAATTGAGAACCATTATATAAAACTAAGAAGAAAAGCAAAACAGGGAGAGAAAGAGGGAAGGAGGGAGGGGGGGAGGGAGAGAAGGAGGGAGGGCAGGGAGGGAAAGAAGGTAGGAAGGAAGGAAGGAAGGTAGGAAGGAAGGAAGGGGTAAGCAGGCAAGATAAATTGATTCATGAAAAAAATTTCAATTTACTAACATTAACTCACGATAATTACAATGAATACAAAGGAAAAAAGGCAAAGGGATTAAAGCAATTACAGTAGAGATAAAAGACATGATAGGAAAAGAGAATTCAACTTAATGTATCATTGCTACCTTCAACCTGAATAACCCAATAAACTGAGCAGTAAAAATGTATACAAAGTTAAAATGAAGGATGATTTCCCCAGAGAATGAAGAGATACATTGAATCTACATAGTGAAAACTCCTCTGCATCTCAGGAACTGAAAAATCACACAGAACCACATCTCAGTTAGTTAAAATGAATGGCAAAAATTGGGAAATAATTTTGAAGGCATCCATAAAAATTCATTACCTAAGGGGGGGAAATAAGACTAATTTTGGATTTCTACACAACAGTCAATACTAGAATGTGATAGAGTAATGTTTAGAAAATTTCAGGAAAAATAAAATATGACTAAAAGTTATTAGCCTAGATGTAATGTGACTATAAAGACAATAGGCAGATATTTTGCAACATACAGGGACTCAGAAAAAGAGAAAAAAATGAACTCCTCTTGAAAAAAAGAATAAAGAACACCCGCCCCCCCCATATATTCAAGCCACACAAAAGATAAAAAATAATAAAAAGAATTCAAACATGTTAAAACTGGTAAAAGAACTGTAACTGTTTATAATTATTAGAGAATAAAGTATAAGTGATTAAAATAATTACTTATAATACTACATATAATAACATATCAATAATAGAATGTGTAATTATTAAAATTAGTAAAAATGTAAAATTATTAGTATAAATATAATACTCTAACTGTCCAAAATCAGGAAGTGGAGAATTGGGAAGAAAATCTAAGATTGTTAGTTTCACATATGCCATAGTAGGAGATAAGATGTAATGTGCAAGTAAGACAGAATGATCCCAATAGCTTGATGATTTTCATAATATATATATTTTTGAAAGCATATAGGGCCTTTTGGAAAGCAGTTTCCCTTGTGATTGAAAATATTTCATCTAAATTTTAGCATTACTGTAATATTTACTTGAGCTTCATTTTTTCCCTATTAAACTCATGTAAAATTAATTTTAATGATTTCTTAATTTACAGGGAGCATACATAATTTTATCTCATTTATTAAAAATATTTTTTCCTAACTGACTATTATTTCTTTGGTGCATGTGATTATTCAATGTTAACTATTATTATTTCTGGGTGGTGAGATTTTGTGTAATTCTTTATAATTTTTAGTTAACAGTTTATAGTTATGGTTTACAGTATTGTTTGAATTTTTAATAATAAACATGTAACATCTTTTAAAAATGCTATCAAGTAATTCATCTAAAAATAACAAAAAAGAAAGTTAAAATACCTCAGTAATTTATTAGTGTGTGTCCTTTCATTTTTAGAAGGTCAGAGTAACTCTTTCCACTTCTATTTCTTCATTTTCTTCACGTGTGGCTTAAAGATTTATGAATAAAAAGTATGTTGAAATTCTTCTTTGCCAAAGATTAATTTAATAGTTGGTAATTTTTACATTCACAGTGTTGCTCATATTTACATAGAGTTCATTCTCATAATTCTTATTTCCATTTCTGTTTTGTTTCTCTAATAGTACAAAATCATTTTCTTAAATTATAAAGTAAAAAAAAAGCATACACTCTTCATATATACAATTTAAAGAAAAATAAAACCAATATCCAGGTGCTGATCACCTAGTTTATGAAACAGAATGTTTCCAGTTGTTTTGAAGTCCATCCCCACCCACCAATTTTTTTTTCTGTCTTTCTTACCTCCTTGTTCATTCTTTGCTCTTTCTCTCCCTTAAAAGAGGACATTTTTATAAATATCTTCTTGTTTTGCTTTATGGAATCTCCATTTATATATGTATGTATCCAAAACAAAATACGATTTAATTTGACCTATTTTGATTTTTATATAAATTAAATCCTTATATGTACTTATTCATTCTTCTATAATGCTATATTTTTGATATGTATTCATGCTATGCATTTGTTTATAGTTTATATTTTTCACCACTATATACTACTTGTATTAGAGTTCTCCAGAGAAACAGATATGATAGAATATATATAGATATAATAAAAAGAGATTTATTTTTAGACATTGGCTCACATGATTACAGAGGCTGAGAAGTCCCATGATCTGCTGTCTGTAAGCTGGAGGCCCAGGAGAGCCAGTGGTGTAGTTCCAGTCCAAACCCAAAGGCCTAGGAACCAGGGGAGCCAATGATGTAAGTACCAGTTGGAGTCCAAAGGCCCAAGAACCAGGGGCAATGGTGTAAATCCTGGACATCCTGTAGCACCAATGTCCAAAAACAGGAGAAGGAGGATGTCCTGCCTCAAGCAGAGAGCAAATTCACCCTTCGTCTGCCTTTTTGCTCTCTTCAGGCCCTCAGCAGATTGGATGATGCCCACCTGCACTGGAGCTCTTGGAATGCCAACAGGATGTTAGAACTTCTCCATTTATCTTCATATCTCTCAATCTCTCTTTTAGATTTTCCATCTCCTTGTTTTACTGTGTTAAAATCTATGTAGTTTATTGAGTTAAATATTTGGTTACAAATTATGTTTTCACCCCTGTCCAGGCTTCTTTTCAACCTACTCATTGAATTTTAGATTTCTGTTTTTAAGTTTAATTTATAGACTTTTCTATGGATATTTTACAAATCTAAGTGGTCTTTTAAAAATATTATTGTTCAGTGCTCCTATGTGTGACCTCTATTTCATATTTTTAAATGCTAATAGCAGAGGGGAGTTTTAGCTGTCTGCAGACGATACGTTATAAGACTTCATTCCCTTGAGTGTTTTTATCTTTCCTGATTATAACTCATGTTCCTTAGAATTTTATCTGTGGGCATACTTTGTTTCTGGATTGAAGTACACAGTATGAATTTATTTATTTGAGGATTTATAGCTTACAGTTTGAAGGCCTGAGATTCTAGGAAGCTAATTGTGCAGGTAACGTGAATTTAAATAATTAAAAAACATAAAAACCAGGACTTCCCTGGTGGCACAGTGGTTAAGAATCCATCTGCCAATGCTGGGGACAAGGGTTCAAGCCCTGGTCTGGGAAGATCCCACAGGTAGTGGAGCAACTAAACCCGTGTGCCACAACTGTTGAGCCTGTGCTCTAGAGCCCGTGAGCCACAACTGCTGAGCCTGTGTGTCACAACTACTGAAGCCCACGCACCTGGAGCTTGTGCTCTGCAACAAGAGAAGCTACTGCAATGAGAGGCCCACGCACCACAACGAAGAGTAGCCCCCACTCACCACAACTAGAGAAAGCCCGTGTGCAACAATGAAGACCCAATGCAGCCAAACATAAATAATAAATAAATTAATTAAAAAATAAAATAGAATACATAAAAAACAACTTGCATTTACAAATTCTCAAGTACTATTTTTTTTTCTATCATCTTTCATAGGAAAGATTTCTGCTGTTTCTTCTGTGTAATTAGTTTATTTTTAATTTGTCCTTCTACTAAGGGTAGAACAATTTAGGATTCTTGCTTTGTTTCCTATCAAACTGTCCTTGGATGGCTCTAAGACTTTTCTACAGTCTGCATCAGACACTGTAAACAATGCAAACAGTCATCATCTGTGTACTGGATAAATCAATGATAGTATATTTATAATAATTGATCCTATACATCAATAGAATAAATAAACTATTGCTAGTTGCTATCATATGAATGTCTTTCAAACGAAACATTTTTTAAAAAGAAGCCATTCACAGAAATATATGTGTACTATTCATTTTTATGGGCAAAACTAATCTATAGTTGCAAAGTCAGATGGCCACCCTTTAAGGGAGTTGGTAACTGGAGATGAGGGGAATGGGGCGGGGGCTGGTAATATTTTGTTGCTTGGTTACAAAGGTTGTACACATGTTACATGGGTGGAGTTACACAGGTATGTGCTCACTTTGTGAAAATTCATTGAACTGAACACCTGTGATGTGTTTGCTTTTTTGTATGTGTATTATAGTTCAGTAAAAAGTTTGCTAAAAATGTTTTTGCTCCAAAGCCACTTACTGCATAGCCCATCGTTTCTCCACCAATAGGTATTGCCAACTCAAGAGAGGAGGCAAAAGGGAGAGGCAGACAGTGTGGCACAATGAACAGCAGGGAGAACAGCTGCTGGATGGCCCCCTCCTGAGGGGAGCCAGGCTGGTCCTGAATACTGGCTCCCGACTCCATGTCATGCCAATAGCATTAGGAGCACAGGTTCATACTTGCTCTTTCCATTATGTTCTTGAAGCTTCTTTTTTTTTCCTTTTGTTTCCTTACAGATGATGATTAAGGAGGCAAGCACTGGAGTCAGACATTCTGAATTAGAATCCAGATGTTGCCACCTACTAGCTAGTTTGAGCTAGATGCTAACCTTTAACCTTCAGCTATCTCACTGGCAACTTGAGGACAATAAGAGTTCCTAAATGAAAGGATTATCATGAGGATTTAACTAGATAACATGCATAAAGCACTTAGGACTGTGCTCAGAACATAGCAAGCTCTGACAAAGATTTGATTATTATTATTATTATTAACCTCCACTTCCCTTGATTTCTCCTTACATTCTCATCCTCCCTAGTCTATTTAGACTGGAACATCATCTATCTAGATTCTCCTCTATTCACTTTCCTTGTTCTCACCCTCCTTCCCACCATGCTACAGACTAAAGTAGATGGTGGCAGAGTGCCCAGATACTTTTATGAACTCCAAGAGTGCTCTCAAAAGCTATCACGCAAATTGAAAAGAGGCAATAGCTTGATCCAAAATGAGAGAGAAAAGCCTGTGTTCTCACATATTAGAGATAAAGCCTTAAAACCCCTACAGTACCTAGCACAGTATTCTGTATTTAGACCTGGTGTTTAATAAAATATTTTTGACAAGTATGGTGAGAAGAGTCCACCCACTTCACATGCAGGGCTAGGATACAATGTCCTTACAAATAACCTCCCACGGGTGCCCGCAGAGGTGGCTCTGAGATTCGTGGTGGTGTCTGTGTAACCATCGCCTTGTATTTTAATCTTCACTCTTCAGTTTGTGAACTTCCTTTAGTTATGGAATTTCATGACTAAATAGCCAGAGGTTTTTTGGGGGTGGAGGCACCCATTTAAAGGTTGTTTTATCTTTGCAATGTACAGTAATAATCTGTTTGATGAGTTATTTACATAGAATCTCATCTATAAATGGGTATGCTCATGCATTAGAAAGTCATTATGAAGATATAACAAAAGTTTATGTAAGGACCCTGGCACAAAGTAGGTGTGCAAAAAATGGTGGATTCTTCTTAGGTCAGATTAGAGTGTTGACCTGGAGGTATAGAAAGGGAGGAACACTCTGAATTTTCTTCTTCAATGCTGAGAATAGCCTCCTTTCTCCTTCAGAGGAAGAGAATGGCCTCAGGCTGGAGATGGAAGAGAACCTGATGTGGTTTGATGCCAGTCTGAGAACTGCATAAGCTGCCTCCCCTTAGAAATGACACCATTTTCAAACACTGGTATCGAACACTGTATTGGTGACACTTCTGTAAGTGGGTTACAGATTGTTGCTGTGGTGCATACAAAGCGTATTGGATAAATGTCTTTAGGAAAGGGAAAGGCATTAGTCTCTTAGTGATCAACAGGATAATAAATTCTGTTTTGTTTCTCTACCTGGATTTACTGTTTATCTTTTAAATAAATGCGATCTTGCTTATCGCGTCTCTGGTTTTCAGGGCTCAGTGTCTTGAAACGCAGTCACTCTTTCCAGCATCAGCAAATCCCTAGCTTCTCTGATGGACAAATAGTCACATAGCTGGGGAGAACAAAGAATTAAAGCAACTAAAAGCAAAGGCAGATGACTTCGATGGCAAGTGTGGAGCAGAACTTTGATAATCGACAGCACTCATCACGCAGCCTCCAAACCCCAAACAGAACCAAACTTCCAGGTAGAAGCATCCTCTCCCATGTATCAAAAACATACCCATGGTTTCCCCTCCAATGTGCTGAGGGCTTTGTGACATTCTTTTGGAGGAATTTCTCCTTTATCACATTGTCAATAGTATGTGAAATGATAGACTTCTGACTACCCAGAACTTATGAGTGAATAAAGATAATAAATAGTTTTTTGAAGTAAAGCTGACTTACAATATTATATTGGTTTCAGATGTATAGTATAGTAATTCAGTATTTTTACATATTGTACTCCATAAAAGTTATGACAAGATAATGGCTATATTTCACTGTGCTATACAATATATCCTTGCTGTTTATCTATTTTATACATAGTAGTTTGTATCTTTTAATCCCATACCTCTAAATTGCCATTCCCCACTGGTAACCACTAGTTTGTTTTCTACAACTGTGAGTCTGTTTCTGTTTTGTAAATAGGTTCATTTCTATCATATTTTAGATTCCACATATAAGTGATTTCATGTGGTTTTGTCTTTCTGAATTACTTCACTTAGCATAATATTACCTAGGTCCATCCATGCTGCTGCAAACGGCTGAATTTCATTCTTTTTTATGGCTGAATGATAGTTCAATATATACATATATACACACCGCATCTTCTTTATCCATTCAGATAATGTTTAAAACAATTAACAGTAACTTAACTAGTTTCCATTCTATTCCACATTCTCCAATTCAAATATGATCAGTACTTAAGATTCTGCAAGAGCCAGTATGGAGATACCCTTCACTAGCAGGGAGATTCAAGGTGGATAGGAGAGTTTTGTTGGTGTAGTTTCTTTTCCTCTTTGTCTTTTTGCATCTGAGCTACTCCTGTTGAGGCAAACAGCTTCCTAACATCTTGAAATGTCATGATTCAGCCAAGAAAAATGGGAATAGAGAGAATGAAAAGAAGGTCTTTATAGTTTCTTTCCTTAATTTCCCTCCTGAATGACTCATTTTTCAAAAAAAGGTAATTTATTATATTCCTTATCCAAGTTCAGTAGGGGCAGCTGGCAGGCACAGGGCAGTTTATCCCTTCTCCCCCTTTTCTTATACTAAATAACACCTGTCCAGTTTGGTTGCATATACAGCTAGTCAATGACAAATTCTTTGTAATCAACACTAAAATTAAACATCCACGTGTAAACAGAGTGCTTCCAGACCAGTATATATTATGGGGGCACATAAATTATGTAAGAAATATTTATGATATTTCTACTATATGCTGGGCACTCTGCTAACATCTTGAATCAGAATGTGGCTACTGAGAAAGAATGAACATTTAAAACCAGGGAGGAAGGGCAGAGCTTCAAGATGGCGGAAGAGTAAGACATGGAGATCACCTTCCTCCCCACAAATACATTGGAAATACATCTACATGTGGAACAACTCCTACAGAACACCTACTGAACACCGGGAGAAGACCTCAGACCTCCCAAAAAGCAAGAAACTCCCCACGTACCTGGGTAGGGCAAAAGAAAAAAGAAAAAACAGAGACAAAAGAATAGGGACGGGACCTGCACCAGTGGGAGGGAGCTGTGAAGGAGGAAAGGTTTCCACACACTAGGAAGCCCCTTCGTGGGTGGAGACTGCGGGTGGCGGAGGGTGGAAGCTTCGGAGCCACGGAGGAGAGCACAGCAACGGGGGTGCAGAGGGCAAAGTGGAGAGATTGCCGCACAGAGGATCAGTGCAGACCAGCACTCACCAGCCCGAGAGGCTTGTCTGCTCACCCGCCGGGGTGGGCGGGGCTGGGAGCTGAGGCTCAGGCTTCGGAGCTTAGATCCCAGGAAGAGGACTGGGGTTGGCTGCGTGAACACAGCCTGAAGGGGTTAGTGCACCACGGCTAGCCGGGAGGGAGTCCGGGAAAAAGGCTGGAGCTGCCAAAGAGGCAAGAGACTATTTCTTGCCTGTTTGTTTCCTGGTGCGCAAGGAGAGGGGATTAAGAGCTCTGCTTAAAGGAGCTCCAGAGACAGGCGCGAGCTGTGGCTAACAGCGCGGACCCCAGAGACGGGCATGAGACGCTAAGGCTGCTGCTGCAGCCACCAAGAAGCCTGTGTGCAAGCACAGGTCCCTAACCACACCGTCCCCCCCAGGAGCCTGTGCAGCCCACCACTGCCAGGGTCCCGTGATCTAGGGACAACTTCCCCGGGACAACACACGGTGCGCCTCAGGCTGGTGGAACGTTATGCTGGCCTCTGCCGCCGCAGGCTCTACCCCAAAATGCATACCCCTCCCTCCCCCCGGCCTGAGTGAGCCAAAGCCCCCGAATCAGCTGCTCCTTTAACCCCGTTCTCTCTGAGTGAGGAACAGACACCCTACATGCAGAGGACATGCAGGGACAAATCCAAAGCTGAACCCCTGGAGCTGTGCAAACGAAGAAGAGAAAGAGAAATTTCTCCCAGCAGCCTCTCAAGCGGCGGACTGAATCTTCACAATCAACTTGATGTACCCTGCATCTGTGGAATACATGAATAGACAACGAACCATCCCAAATCGAGGAGGTGGACTTTGGGAGCAACTATATATATATATATATATATATATATATATATATATATATATATATATATATATATATATATATATATATATATATATATATATTTCCCTTTTTCTCTTTTTGTGAGTGTGTATGTGTATGTTTCTGTGTGTGATTTTGTCTGTATAGCTTTGCTTTCACCATTTGTCCTAGAGTTCTGTCTGTATGGTTTTTTTTTGGTTGTTTTTGTTTTTTCTGCTTTTTTTTTTTTTAGTATACTTTTTAGTACTTGTTATCATTGGTGGATTTGTTTTTTTGGTTTGGTTGCTCTCTTCCTTCTTTCTTTTCTTTTTATTACTTAATATTTTTTAATAATTGTTTTTATTTTATTAATTTTATTTTATTTTAAATTTCTTTATTTTATTTTATCTTCTTCTTTCTTTCTTACTTTCCTTTTTTTCTCCCTTTTATGCTGAGCCATGTGGATGACAGGCTCTTGGTGGTCCAGCCAGGCTTCAGGGCTGTGCCTCTGAGGTGGGAGAGCCAAGTTCAGGACACTGGTCCACAAGAGACCTCCCAGCTCCATGTAATATCAACTGGTGAAAATCTCCCAGAGATCTCCATCTCAACACCAACACCCAGCTTCACTCAACGACCAGCAAGATACAGTGCCGGACAACCTATGCCAAACAACTAGCAAGACAGGAACACAACCACATCCATTAGCAGAGAGGCTGCCCAAAATCATAATAAGGCCACAGACACCCCAAAACACACCACCAGACGTGGACCTGCCCACCAGAAAGACAAGATGCAGCCTCAACCACCAGAACACAGGCACTAGTCCCCTCCACCAGGAAGCCTACACAACCCACTGAACCAACCTTAGCCACTGGGGACAGACACCAACGACAACGGGAACTATGAACCTGTAGCCTGTGTAAAGGAGACCCCAAACACAGTAAGTTAAGCAAAAGGAGAAGACAGAGAAACACAGCAGATGTAGGAGCAAGGCAAAACCACACCAGAACTAACAAATGAAGAGGAAATAGGCAGTCTACCTGAACAAGAATTCAGAATAATGATAGTAAAGATGATCTAAAATCTTGGAAATAGAATGGAAAAAATACAAGAAAATGTTAACAAGGACCTAGAAGAACTAAAGGGCAAAAAGTGATGAACAACACAATAAATGACATTAAAAATTCTCTAGAAGGAATCAATAGCAGAATAACCGAGGCAGAAAACAGATAAGTGACCTGGAAGATAAAATAGTGGAAATAACAACTGCAGAGCAGAATAAAGAAAAAGAATGAAAAGAATTGAGGACAGTCTCAGAGATCTCTGGGATAACATTAAACACACCAACAATGGAATTATAGGGGTCCCAGAAGAAGAAGAGAAAAAGAGAGGGACAGAGAAAATATTTGAAGAGATTATAGTTCAAAACTTTCTTAATATGGGAAAGGAAATAGTTAATCAAGTCCAGGAAGCACAGAGTCCCATAAGGATAAATCCAAGAAGAAACACTCTAAGAGACATATTAATCAAACTATCAAAAATTAAATACAAAGAAAAAATATTAAAAGCAGCAGGGGAAAAACAACAAATAACATATGAGGGTATCCCCATAAGGTTAAGAGCTGATCTTTCAGCAGACATTCTGCAAGCCAGAGGGAGTGGCAGGATATATTTAAGGTGATGAAGGAGAAACACCTACAATCAAGATTACCCTACCAAGCAAGGATCTCATTCAGATTTGACAGAGAAATTAAAAGCTTTACAGACAAACAAAAGCTAAGAGAATTCAGCACCACCAAACCAGCTTTACAACAAATTGTAAAGGAACTTCACTAGGCAGGAAACAGAACAGAAGGAAAAGACCTACAATAACAAACCCTAACCAATTAAGAAAATGGTAATAGGAACATACATATTGATAATTACCTTAAATATAAATGGATTAAATTAAATGCTCCAACCAAAATACATAGACTGGCTGAATGGATACAAAAACAAGACCCATATATATACTGTCTACAAGAGACCCACCTCAGACCTAGGGACACATACAGACTGAAAGTGAGGGGATGGAAAAAAATATTCCATGAAAATGGAAATGAAAAGAATGTTGGAGGGGCAATTCTCATATCAGACAAAATAGACTTTAAAATAAACACTATTACAAGACACAAAGAAGGACACTACATAATGATCAAGGAATCAATCCAAGAAGAAAACATAACAATTGTAAATATTTATGCACCCAACATAGGAGCACCTCAATACGTAAGGCAAATACTAACAGCCATAAAAGAGGAAATAGACAGTAATACAATCATAGTAGGAGACTTTAACAGCCCACTTTCACCAATGAACAGAACATCCAAAATGACAATAAATTAGGAAACACAAGCTTTAAATGATACATTAAACAAGATGGACCTAATTGATATTTATAGGACATTCCATCCAAAAACAACAGAATACACTTTCTTCTCAAGTGCTCATGGAACATTCTCCAGGATAGATCATATCATGGGTCACAAACCAACCTTTGGTAAATTTAAGAAAATTGAAATCGTATCAAGTATCTTTTCTGACCACACTATGAGACTAGATATCAATAACAGGAAAAAATCTGGAAAATATATAAACACACAGAGGCTAAAAAATACACTACTTAATAACCAAAAGATAACTGAAGAAACCAAAGAGGAAATCAAAAAATACATAGAAACAAATGACATTGAAAACACAATGCCACAAAACCTATGGGATGCAGCAAAGGCAGTTCTAAGAGGGACATTTATAACAATACAATCCTACCTTAAGAAACAAGAATCATCTCAAATAGACAACCTAACCTTACACCTAAAGCAATTGAGAAAAAAAAGAAAAAAAACATCAAAGTTAGCAGAAGGAAAGAAATCATAAAGAACAGATCAGAAATAAATGAAAAAGAAATTAAGGAAACAATAGCAAAGATCAATAAAACTAAAAGCTGGTTCTTTGAGGAGATAAACAAAATTGATAAACCATTAGCCAGACTCAACCATAAAAAAAGAGAGAAGACTCAAATCAATAGAATTAGAAATGAAAAAGGAGAGGTAACAACAGACATTGCAGAAATACAAAGGATCATGAGAGATTACTACAAGCAACCATATGTCAATAAAATGGACAACGTGGAAGAAATGGACAAATTCTTAGAAATGTACAACCTTCCTAGACTGAACCAGGAAGAAATAGAAAATATGAACAGACCAATCACAAGCACTGAAATTGAAACTGTGATTAAAAATCTTCCAAAAAACAAAAGCTAGGACCAGATGGCTTCACAGGTGAATGCTTTCAAACATTTAGAGAAGAGCTTACACCTATCCATCTTAAACTCTTCCAATATATAGCAGAGGGAAAAACACCCCCAAACTCATTCTATGAGGCCACAATCACCTTCATACCGAAACCAGACAAAGATGTCACAAAGAAAGAAAACTACAGGCCAATATCACTGATGAACATAGATGCAAAAATCCTCAACAAAATACTATCAAAAAGAATCCAACAGCACATTAAAAGGATCATAAACCATGATCACGTGGGGTTTATTCCAGGAATGCAAGGATTCTTCAGTATATGCTGATCAATCATTGTGATACACCATATTAACAGACTGAAGGAGAAAAAACATATGATCATCTCAACAGATGCAGAGAAAGCTTTTGACAAAATTCAACACCCATTTATGATAAAAACCCTGCAGAAAGTAGGCATAGAGGGAACTTTTCTCAACATAATAAAGGCCATATATGACAAACCCACAGCCAACATTGTCCTCAGTGGTGAAAAAGTGAAATCATTTCCTCTAAGATCAGGAACAAGACAAGGTTACCCACTCTCACCACTATTATTCAACATAGTTTTGGAAGGTTTAGCCACAGCAATCAGAGAAGAAAAAAAATAAATAAAAAGAATTTAAATCGGAAAAGAAGAAGTAAAGCTGTCACTGTTTGCAGATGACATGATCCTATACATAGAGAACCCTAAAGATGCTACCAGAAAACTACTACAGCTAATCAATGAATTTGGTAAACTAGCAGGATACAAAATTAATGCACAGATGTCTCTTGCATTCCTATACACTAATGATGAAAAATCTAAAAGTGAAATTAAGAAAACACTCCCATTTACCATTGCAACAAAAAGAATAAAATATCTAGGAATAAACCTACCTAAGGAGATAAAAGACTTGTATGCAGAAAATTATGACACTAATGAAAGAAATTAAAGATGATACCAATAGATGGAAAGATATACCATGTTCTTGAATTGGAAGAATCAACATTGTGAAAATGACTATACTACCCATAGCAATCTACGGATTCAATGCAATCCCTGTTAAACTACCACTGGCATTTTTCACAGAACTAGAACAAAAAAATTCACAATTTGTATGGAAACACAAAAGACCCCAAATAGCCAAAGCAATCTTGAGAAATAAAAACAGAGATGGAGGAATCAGGCTCCCTGACTTCAGACTATACTACAAAGCTGCAGTAATCAAGGCAGTATGGTATGGCACAAAAACAGAAACGTAGATAAATGGCACAGGATAGAAGCCCAGAGTTAAACCCATACACCAATGGTCAACTCATCTATGAGAAAGGAGGCAAGAATATATAGCTGCAAAAAGATAGCCTCTTCAATAATTTGTGCTGGGGAAACTGGACACCTACATGTAAAAGAATGAAATTAGAACACTCCCTAAGAAACACCATACACAAAATAAACTCAACATGGATTAAAAACCTAAATGTAAGGGCAGACACTATAAAACTCTTAGAGGAAAACCTAAGCAGAACACTCTATGACATAAATCACAGAAAGAACCTTTTTGACCCACCTACTAGAGAAATGGAAATAAAAACAAAAGTAAAGAAATGGGACCTAATGAAACTTCAAAGCTTTTGCATAGCAAAGGAAACCGTAAACAAGACAAAAAGATAACCCTCAGAATGGGAGAAAATATTTGCAAATGAAGCAACTGACAAAGGATTAATCTCCAAAATATGCAAGCAGCACATGCAGCTCAATATGAAAAAAACAAACAACCCAATCCAAAAATGTGTAGAAGACCTAAATAGACATTTCTCCAAAGAAGATATTCAGATTGCCAACGAACACATGAAAGAATGCTCAACATCATTAATCATTAGAGAAATGCAAATCAAAACTACAATGAGATATCATCTCACACCTGTCTGAATGGCCATCATCAAAAAATCTACAAACTATAAATGCTGGAGAGGGTGTGGAGAAAAGGGAACCCTCTTGCACTGTTGGTGGTTATGTAAATTGATACCACCACTATGGAGAACTGTATGAAGGTTCCTTAAATAACTAAAAATAGGACTACCATATGACCGAGCAATCCCACTACTGGGCATATACCCTGAGAAAACCATAATTCAAAAAGAGTCATGTACCACAATGTTCATTGCAGCTCTATTTACAATAGCCAGGGCAAGGAAGCAACCTAAGTGTCCATTAACAGATGAATGGATAAAGAAGATGTGGCACATATATACAATAGAATATTACTCAGCTATAAAGAGAAATGAAATTGAGTTATTTGTAGTGAGGTGGATGGACCTAGAATCTGTCATACAGAGTGAAGTAAGTCAGAAAGAGAAAAACAAATACCGTATGCTAACACATATATGTGGAATCTAAAAAAAAAAAAAAAAAAAAGGTCATGAAGAACCTAGGGGCAAGATGGGAATAAAGACACAGACCTATTAGAGAATAGACTTGAGGATATGGGAAGGGGGAAGGGCAAGCTGAGACAAAGTGAAAGAGTCGCATGGACATATATACACTACCAAACGTAAAATAGATAGTTAGTGGGAAGCAACCCCATAGCACAGGGAGATCTGTTCGGTGCTTTGTGAGCACCTAGAGGGGTGGGATAGGGAGTGTGGGAGGGATGGAGACGCAAGAGGGAAGAGATATGGGGACATATGTATATGTATAACTGATTCACCTTGTTATAAAGCAGAAACTAACACACCATTGTAAAGCAATTATACTCCAATAAAGATGTTTAAAAACAAAAACGGGGAGGAAACCAAACTGTAGAATGATTTTATTTTCCTCACCAATGTTGTATAGAATATGTAAAGTAAACTCCCATACTCTTGGGTGTGTTGACGCAGGAGGTCAGATAAAAACGCGCAGGGCTTGCACTGGGTCGCATTTATATGCCTTGTTATTTCTACACAAAAATGCCCAGCCCAGCTTTTGTTAATTGCTATTTAGAGCCATGGTGATTAAAGTAAATACAGGAGTACAAATAGGAATGCTTTAAAATAATGGTGTAATCATTACTAATTCATTTTATATTTATTGTGGTATTAATTCTAATGAACCTTCTTGATTTTAATGTGGATGTTATAAGTACTCAGATTGAATTTTTCACTGTGAGTCAGTATTAATTAAATGAATGGTTATTATTACCTGTGTAATGGGCCTAGAAGGAATATTATTTTCATGTTTATATAAATCAATAGTAATGCTTTAATAGTAAAAGCTGTTTTAATTCTTTCATGTTGATTATGGGTGCTGCCTGATTAATGCATGCTTATTGTACAATAATATAGTTAAGTAGTTTGCAAGCTTATGACCTTAAGTCCCTGTAAGATCTTCCTCATCTGCCAAAGAAAGAGGCCATCCCATTAAAGTTGCCCTGGAAAGGAATAAACTTTTGCTTTTCTAACTCTTTTAAATTGAGAACCCATATATGGTTTATACAGAACGCTTTCAATTAGTCAGATTATTAGAACAATCAGCATAATTTTCTGAAAGTAGTTAAATGAGGTGAAATAAAATGGCTTGAACACTAAAAAATATTATTTTCTCATATCCTACATTGGTAGAATGTTTTATAATACTCACAGACCTTTCACAACCATTGCCCTACTCTAATTATTATTATCATTAGCATTATTTTTAATAAGAAGCAATATATTTAGTTCAGTTAAGAAAATAATTTAACAGAACAGAGAATATCTTGCTTCTGCAGTTGAATCTTAGCTCCACTGCTTACTAACCATATGCTCTTCTAAGGCTTAGTGTTTTCATTTATAAAAGAGGAATAACAAATGCATCTACCTCCTAGCTTTATGAAGTACCTCACTCAGTAATTGCCACGGCATAAGCTCCCAATTTGTGTTAACTTCTGCAATTTGACATGGTAGAGAATTCTGCAAGGGACTGAAGGAGGCTGGTGCCGGCTACAGACCCATCTATAGTGAAAGAAGAGGCATTTTGGTAGCATTTTTGTTGGTAACAGGAAGGGGCATGATGAAAGAAGTATAAGAGGGAGCAGAGTATGGACTAAGAAAGGAGATAAAACTGGCTGCTGAAACAGCCCATATGAGGGCAGCAGGGCAGTGAGGACCCAGCTGCAGAAGGGCAGACTTCTCTTGGATTGAGACCAGCAGGAAGGAAGCACACCTCTGAACCTGTGGAAGGTGTCAGAAACAAAGCTGGAGCACTAAGAAATTTGACCACACAATCTACACATTGTGAGGAGGAAACAGAAATGAGCCAAACTTTCCAAAATGTATGCCACACTCAGAAATTTACTGCCAAAAGTGGGAATGACTTTTATCAAATTTTATGCATCTGATTTAACTGACAATTTGATTTCCTTCATGAGTTAACATGAAATATGGGGAACAAAAAATAATAAGATTTTCAGATGTACTTCTCAAATTGTGTTTTGCATTAAGCAGGATTAAGATGTTGTCAAAATGTTTAACATATATAATTTTAATGATGCGTTGGGAATTAAAAATTATATCAGTCTTATATCTATGTGGACTACATATACACACACATATATATACACACACCAGAAGTACTATTGTAAAATTTTAGAGATTAGTTTTTACTAAAAGTGAAATTCCTTTCTGTTATATAGAGGCTTTAAATGTAGAAACTGATATATATATGTCTGTTTTTTGCTAAAAAGCAAAATATATTTTGGTAATTATTTAATAGCACACATTTAATCTCATTAGCTGTAATACAGTTGCTTCAGTATTAAAGCATAAATTAAAAATTTACCATACTTTGAAAAATTAACCTTAATGCATAAAGTTTTGTTAAATCTCAATGCATGTGTTAAATAACTATTCTGTTAATTTATGTTCAGAATAGTTTTGATACACAATGGCTTATAGTATAATTTGAATCATGGTGTAATTGAGATAGTCTTAATACCTGAGCATAAAGAATCAAAAGAAAAAGGGAAAACTTTCAAATGGAGAGAAAACTGGTGAAAATCAGACCATCATCAATTACAACACACTGCTTAATGTGTGACTGGAAAACTGAGCACTCCCCAAATCTGCCAAAATCTAGCATGTATTTTTAAAATACTGGTATAAGATGGGCATGATATTCTGCTGAGTTTAATCTCTCTCTCCCTCTCTCCCTCTCCACCTGCTTACCATCCTCTGTCCTTGGGAAAAATAATCCAATGGGAAAAAGTCATTAGGTGCTTTCTTACACACCACACACACACACACACACACAGAGTCCCTCTCTCTCTTCCTCTCTTTCTTTCTCTCTCACTCTCTAAAGTAAGTTGATATTGAGGTTTTGTTTTGTTCTGTTTTGTTTTAGTAGAGAATGTAAGATTTTCAATTCACTTAATATGGAAAATAAAGTCAGGACCAGAATGCTTATTTCATAAAGTCAGTATTTTAAATATAGATAAATTATATGTAATGGTCTGCTCATTAGAGTGAAGGATGAATAGTGGAAGAATCAAAGGAAGGGAGAAATGGCAAAAAGGAAAGGGTAGAAATAAAGAAAGTACATTGAGTGAGAAAGTGGTGAGAAATGACGCATAACCAAAGCAAGCAAGAACAGGAAATGAGATACGTAGAGAGAGCGATTCAGTAAATGATACGGGGGAGAAAGGGGGGAATTCACAGAGAGGATTCAGGAATTAAAAACTTGTTTTAGAGTTTTGTCATAAAAATTAGATATGTAATCTAATCTGTATAGTTTTTCAACCATTTTTTCATCATGCCCTACTGACTGGAATAGCACAAGAAGTTATTCAGTAGGACTGCAGATCACAGAACCCTGCTGAATTAATTCTACAGATGGAAAAATACAGTACATAGTGAAGTTTTCTGACTAGTACATGTCTCAGGAATGTTTAAGTACATTTCAGGTATTGATACTATTTGCAGCTTATAAAACCATTTTCCCGTGAAAAAGGAAAAAAGAAAAGGGGAAAAATCTCTGAGTCTCTCTTCCATTATTAAAAACGACAGCAGTGGTGTCTCCACATAACTTCCAGGTAAGACTAAGCTCCTAAAGTGATTCTGGTTTTACTTTATATCCTGAATTGTTAAAATCTCTTTTAAGCTGTCATGGAACCCATACTACATTTTTCTTTTGATCCTACCGTCTCTCTTTTGAAGTTAAACATGGCAAAGAGAGAGACTAAATGTCCGTGTAATAAAAATAGCTATGGTTGTTTAAAAATAATTCCTTCCCAGGGATATCTGATTCGGTAATTATCTGCGTTACGTTTTGGATCAGATATTTGCTTCTTGGATATAGTGAATATTTGATATTTAAGAATCATGGATATCGCTATTGATAAACAAAATAAGTTCTGATAGGATTACATAGGGGAAGAGGCCCTGCCTGCAGCCATGGGTTGGGACCAGCACAGCCCACTCTGGGCAGCAATGACCATAGTGCCTAGTGACATTCCTTTTATTCTACCCAGCCGTCTTCAGGGTTGAATGATGTAGAGTCAATACCAAAAATATCAATCAATAAATTAATTAAAAATTAGCAATAAATCTGTGTATATCCTCTGAGTTCTAGATCACTGAGTTTAGAAGTTTAAATCTATCATAGTAATACTTTAAATAATGCTTGTTCTGAAAGTCCTTGGCTCTGTTTTTTTTTTTTTTTTATTCTAACTCTTCTGTTTCATTTTCCACTTGCCAAATATACAGTACCCCTTTCCTTCATGCTTGCTATTTACTATGTTATTTAGGACAAATTAATGATGTACTTGGAGCTTTTTGAGTCTTTCCTTTGTGAAATAAGTATAATGATTCTGCCCTAAATATTTTGGTGACTGCTAAGTGAGTAATTATATGTATTCTTTTGGTCAGTGCCCAACACATGGTTAGTATTGATACTCAGGGTTAGTTAGTGCCTCTTTAGTTTGCATTATAAATGTACTTTTATAGTAAGTTATAAACAAAAAAAGAGAACACAGCCTATCACTGTTTATCACTGAGAGGATGAAAAGAGTATAGGTTCCTTCACTAACCAGGTGGAATAGATATGTACAACAATATGGGACTGTGTAGAGAGGTTTACAGCTTGCAAGTCGTTTCCACATTGCCCCTCATGCAGATCTGACATTTGGATCCCATGTCTCCAGCTTCAGTTACCATGGTTACCTACCCTGAGCCTCTACTGCTGTCAAATGGCACCGTTCTCATTCCATGAGGCACAGCATAGACCTTCAGTCTTTGATAACTTCTCTTAAGCAGTTCCCTTGGACTTAAAAGACTCCACACCATCTACTTTCTGATGAGTTCTCTCTGTCTTAAATGGACCCATTTGGGTGGAATCCTTCAGGAAGAGTTGGTAATTTCTGTGACCTGCAGAAAATTTTATAGCATCTGCTTTTTAAAAATTATTTGCACAATAACTTGACAATTGTAACCGCTAAAAGATAAACTAAGGCACACTGAAATTTTCAAGAGTTTGAGCAAGGATGGATTCAAATTGGGCAGTGCCAAACTGAAGTGCTCCAGAGCACTCCACCCACAGGAGCTAGGAGAAAGGAAGCAAAGTGGGGACATTATTTGGTAGGCTATAGCTTCAGCAGTTGCCTAATTTTGGAAAGCCTAGTTGGCGATCTGTGATCGGTTGTTCCTAAATTTAGGGGCTTTTTTAGATACGAGTGCCTTTATAGGAGTTGACTCCGGCTTGGGTTTTGGTTTCGATACTTAGGTTACCAAGGCACTAGAGCCACCTCAGTCTAAAGGACTCCTTGTTTATTTACTTTAACTTAACATATTCATTTGTTTTATAAATTATCCTTTCTTTCTCTATTCTCATCAAATAAGTAACAAACGGGAGGCAGTGTGCCATGCACAAAGCAGGTCAATCGATTTATCCACAGGCTGAATTCATTAGTCACCATTTTACAAATTCTTTTAAATATAGAATAATGGAGACAGAGAGTTTTAGGGCAAGAGGGGCATCCAAGGGCTGAATCCATCCTAACTGTTGACCCAGTGATTAACTTTCCTTCTACCAGCCCACCAACCTATGCCAAGTAGAAGTCCTGTCAGTATTGTGCCAGTCCAGAAGCAAGCTTTCCTCTAACAAGCATGATAACCAACTGGCCACCCAGAGCTGACTACTTCTCTAGTATATCTTGTACCATCAGCAGGGATAAAATAGTATCGGGCTATTTTATCTAGTCCCTGAAAATAGCCTCTCACATCTCTCAATTTAGAAATTCAAGATAAAACCTCATAACACTAGAAACTGAAGTCAGCACTTTATGGGAGTCTGAGAGGAATTTCCTTTAATTACAGAATTAATTAGTTCCTCTTTCACATTTTTTTTTTTCTTTGCGGTATGCGGGCCTCTCACTGCTGTGCCCTCTCCCATTGCGGAGCACAGGCTCCGGACGCGCAGGCCCAGCGGCCATGGCTCACGGGCCCAGCCTCTCCACGGCATGTGGGATCCTCCCGGACCGGGGCACGAACCCGTGTCCCCTGCATCGGCAGGCGGACTCTCAACCACTGCACCACCAGGGAAGCCCCTCTCTTTCACATTTTTAAAAGCTGGTTTGAGTGGATTTGCTGAACATAATCAGTGTCCCATGGACACTTTACCCTCTGAAATAAAATCATGTAACTGAACAGTTTCCATGAGAGGAAGGGCTTCTCCTCATTGTTCGACCCTGTCTTGGAGACATAGGATGTATTCAAATTACAAACACTGCACTTGCTCAGGGGTGTTCAGATATGGCCAGATCTGGTACTCCTTTTTATACTACCACTCAAAGACCACAGCCCTCAACAGACACTACACTGAAGGTACTGAAAGTAGAGACACACAAAAAGAGTCAGCGGACAATGAAGCCTGGACACTGGTCTTTGCTGTTCTGCATGCATTGTTCCTTTGCATGAAGTGATCTTCCAAACATACGGATTTCATTATTTGTATTACAGCTGTTGCTTTTGCTTGCCCAGAACCCATTTCTTTCTTCAGTAATAATTTCTCTTTTTCTTAAGGGAGCTCTCTCTCCCTCTCAGTCATTCCTTGGTTCAGGTAAAGGAACAGGGCTCAGACCTGGCCACTCAAGACATTCTTTTTCTCTGGTCTCAGCAATTCATGCCGGGAAGGGCACAGGACTTATTTCTGAGACTTGCATTGGAATCATTGGGAATGAGAAGTCATCTTTTTTGGGTAACAAACATGGTAGAAAGTGAGCATGGAGCTGCTTTTGGTCTTTCTGAGAATTCTGGAGTCTTTTGGAAAATTAAACCAACACAGAAGATAGCAGAGTCAGATGACAGAGAGAAAAATTACCTGGATCCAGCTTGAAGCCTGCCTAGCTTGGAGTTCTCAATTCCTTGAATCAATCAGTGACTTTTTATTTAAATCTGTTTGCTAGAAATCTGCTGACAAACAAAATACTCCTGACTGACATATAATCTCTCTCAGCTCGGCTTAAGCATTGCTCCCTTGGGTAAGCCTTCTGTAACACAACCACAGTCTCTTTCCTCTGCCTTCTCCCTGGCTAGGTCAGGTTCCTTTGTTATATGCTCTCACGAGATGGTGTTCATTCCTTTTATCTCAGTGTGGGAGTTTACATTCGTGGATGAACATGAGTCTTCCCTCTAATGATGATGATGATGATAATGGTGATATTATATATATTGAGATCTAACCATGTGTCAGGCATTGCTGTAATTGTACTAAACATAAATTCATCTTATACTTGAAAACTGAGAAGTAGAAGCATAGATGTTCCCACCTCAGACCAACAGATAAATGCTAATGGATAGTGGAAATTGGATTGGGGGAGGGGGAAATCAATTGTTAATTCATCAACTCATGCACTACATGAAGTCTGAGAATAAGGCTGATCTATAAGCATTGAAGTGGACATTAGGAGCAGGGGAAAAGGCAAACAAGGGATATATATGGATTTACATATGTAGATTCATCCTTAATCAAGAGTGAATTAAAAAAATAAAAATTAATAGCATGCAGCCTTTGGGGAAAAATATCCTTGGCATAAAAAATGTCGAGTATTATATGAAAGCCTCAGAGGAAATTGCATCACTATAAATGGTTTATTACAAGAAATAAAAAAAAATAGACTTCTTGTTTTCAACAAGATAGGCAAAATCATGGTCTGCATATAAAAATAACAACAAAAAAGGAAATCATAAGGAGAGATCAGAATAAGGTTGTAAAAGTTAGGCTGACACACAGAATGAAATAGAAATGCAGATGCTTGAAATACCAAAAAACTAAACCAAAATTAAAAAGCAAAAATGGAAACCAGAAAGAAAAATCACAGAATTAAAATCTGCATTGGGGACACAAACAGAGTTGGTTTTAGAAAGCTGGCTTGGCTACATAAAAGACTAACTTGCAAATCTCTCCCAGGATGAAGGGGGAGTGCATGAAGACTGGAGCAGGTGGCTCTGGTGGCTGACCCACCCCATTCACAACCCCCTTTCCCAGCCACCTTCCAGCTGAGCATGGCATGTGACCAGTTCTGGTCAAGGGGGCACAGAGGTAGTTCTGGGCTGTATCCATTGCAAATAAAAAGGTAGAATTTCATTGGGAGAAAGCCTGCTTTGTCTTTTTCTTCCCCCCTCTCTATTTCCTCTCTGGAATGCGGTTATGATGCCCATAGTTGCAGTAACCATTTTACAGCTAAGAGTCAACAGCACCCACACAAAGACAAAGAACTAAGAGAATGAGCCTAATACATTGATATTATTTTATAACTGTTGCACTAGCTGCGTGCTGCCTATTTCTGGCCTTGTTGTTTAAGACAAGCAATCCTACTTGTTTAATCCATTTTTGCTATGTATTCTATTATTTACATCTGAACATATTCCTAATCGATAAACAATAAAAAAAAATCACAAAATGGAAGGGAGGAGATGGAAAATAGAAAGAGGTCAATTTAAGAATACTGAAAATTTTCCAGTTAAAAAGCAGAGGCCATGAAATAAAAGTAACAAATAAAATTTTAATAGAAGACATTTGCCTGATTAAAGAAATTTGAGTCAGCTGATCAAAATACGTCATTATGTATCAGGCCAAATCAATAAGCATGGACTCACTTCAAGACATAGAAGAGATTTTTTTTTTGAATTAAAAGGATTAAAAACATAAAACTCTACTGTAGCTGTCCCCAACCTTTTTGGCACCAGGGACCGGTTTTGCGGAAGACAAGTTTTCCACGGTTGGGTGGTGGCGCAGGCGGTTCAGGCGGTAATGCAAGCGATGGGGAGTGGCAGGTGAAGCTTGGCTCACTCGCCTGCCGCTCACCTCCTGCCGAGTGGCCCAGTTCCTTACAGGCCACAGACAGGTACCAGTCCGTGGCCCAGGGGTTGGGGACCCCTGCTCTACTGTACATGAATCAAGTTAGAAAAGCAGATTACCTAAAAAATAATAGACATTAAGAACAATCTTCAGCTTTCCTTCTCTTCACAACCAAATTCCACACACAAAAACGTAGCCATACTAATGGTTTTGATTCAAATTTAAAACCTAGACAATTTTTTTGTGTGAAGACAACAAAAAGATATTCAAATGTTTAAGGGCACACACACAAAAAAGCCATCTCATGTCATTACTAAAGGAAAAAAACATTGCAAGACATATATTAAACACTAAATAAAGAGAAAGAAAAGTAAAAAATTGAGAAACTGGGATGATAGATAACTCTAAATAAACTAAGTTTGTAGAGCAAAGGCTGAGAAGTTGTTGAGTGTACATCTGATTTTAAATACACAACCTCAGTAATTCAGAACATTACTGCTCTAAATCCAGTTTTTCCAGCAGAGTCCCTACATCTTTTAAGAGTGGTTGGCCATATATCTGCCACTCTGGTTGTCCTTCCCACATCTGGGGAGAGTGACTTAAGGGGAGAGGGACAAGGGTTTATACCCCTGGTGTAGCTGTGGTTCTCTTGACTAACATTGGTTCATTATCAAGCCTCCCAGTGCAGCAGACATCAAAATACCAGCTTCTTCTTGGAGCTCAGACATGGGGTCTTTGTGGGCACCTATAGTGTATTACCCATGTCTTTTGTTTTCTGTATCCTGTTGCTTTGACATCTGGGGCTTTGCTGACCCTGGAAGGACTACCCCTCCCAGGATTAGCCACTTCCTTGAGATACTAAACACATTGTCCAGAAGCACACCTTTCATATACAAACTAACCAATTCAAAGCCCATACTCCCACCACCTCTTTTTTGGGCTGTCATATTCCAAGCTACTATCCACCTGCCCTAACCTCTCCAGGGACAGGTACCAGATAACTAGGTGCGGCGAGCCGTTTCTGACCGGCAGAATAACGAGCCGCCACACGCAAGATTCTTCTCGTATCACACTTTATTGTAGCACAGCTTGGTTGAAGAAAGATGGAAGGAAGACCCCGCAATCCTATAGCAGTCTGCTTATATAGGGATTAAGAACATGTGTCGCTCTGTGATTGGCTTTCGCCGATGGTGCGATTTGTGAGCCAGCATCGGATAGGTCGCTACTTTAAAACCTCATTAGTATACTTAGCGCAAGCGCAGTGGCCACAGGAAGGATGACTCAGCTTATTTCAGCTTCCTGCCGCGTAGCAGTTAGCTGACCGCGCCCTACAACTAGGGATAGACCCGATGCTCCAGACCCTGCTGAAATTATTCAACTAGTCCATCCCAAGCCTGCTTGCCCACCTTCACCCGTTCCTTCCTGTGGAAACCATAATAAAGGCTCTCACCCGCATTTTCCCTTTCCTCTCTCTGCCTGCTGACTGACCTTGGTACTTCCCCATGTGGTCCCTTTGTGTGGCTTGGCACACTTCCTGTTTCTAGGGATCTGTGAGTATTATAAACTTCTTTCTTCATAACAGTCATTTCTGTGTGTCTCTGTGTCTTAAAACAAATCCTGGATACCCTTAAAACACACAGGAACCTTGTCATTGTGTAATTCCCTGATGTGAGCAATACCTCTTTGGCTGACCATGGGAATCCCCTGTTTCTCAAACTCTTGCTGCTGGTATCTGCTAATCCCTACTGACCTCCCTTTTGGTCAGGGTCCAATCATGAAGGCTTGAGCCAATGTGACAGACACACTCCACCAAGCCAACTGGCACAAGTGCAGGATTCTCCCAATTCAGCCCTTGCTTTCACCTGTAGCTTCAGGCAATCTCAGGCCTTGTGAAATTACCAGGTGGAACACAAGCTCCTGGGACACAAGCCACTTATTTCCTTGCTCATGGCGGCAACTATAGGGTCCAGTCAGGCACGGGGTTTCCCGTCTGGCCTTACATAGACCCTCCTAAGGTAGTTCTCTTAAACCTTTCTCCTTTGGGTGGGATAAAGGGAAAATGTCACAGCTATTGGGTCCATAATGCTCAAACTCAAGGACTCTTCATTCCCCTTTTAAATGGAAGTGAGTAATAGGAATGAGGGGCGATGATTATTTAATGAGTTTTGATAAGTTTTTAGTAACTATAAGATAGGGCTGCCCACTACTTCTGCTTAGAATGTGGAAGTACTTTTGCCTAATTTCCTCAGCTTGGACTTCTAAACTTCATTTCCATTTCATCATGTACCCTGCATTGAAGCACCATAAGTAACACCTCCATTGGAGAGATTTAATGTAGTGAACCTTTGAGCTACAGATATCTTAAGCAAGTAGTTCCTGCTTTTATAAGTTCCCTAGTAGCCATGCAATTTTGACAGAATTTTCATTTAAAGGTCCCAGGGCATTTTATTCTAAAGTGGGAGAATATGGCAATACTAAATAATCTACTTCTCTATGATCACATTAAAATTCATGGCACAATTCATTAATTACCATCTCAATCTAATTCTCTAAGAAGTCTGCCCTAATTGCATTGTTGATATGCACAGATGCAAATAAGATGTTGGTTGTTTCCCTTGTAGCAAACGACTGTTTCTAGTAAGTACCAATCTATTCTCTTATTAGGAAAGCTGGTGTGGTTCCATTGAACCACTAAACATTGTCTCTCTATCACAACCAAAGAGCACATTGCTCCCCACCAACCCCACCCCCACATATACACCCACACACAACAAAGAAATGTCCACAAATAAAGCAATGAATAGCAGAAAATTCCCTGTAGACTGGCAGGATGGAAGTGCAAATTGGACATTTGTGGAGCGGCACTCACCAGAAGGTATGTGAAACAAACAGCCCCCAGCTGCTATGCTTTGCTTCTGTAAAAAGATCTTAAGGTTGTTTCACAAACACAAGTGTGAGAAGGCAGAAAGATAAAGAGAAGGAGGAGAGGGAAAGGATGATACATGGAAAACTGCAACCACAAATAAGGATGGAAAATAGATGCATTGACGTGATGTGAGACAACCACCTCGCTCCTTTTGGCTGTTCCCGTTGATTCTTGAGAGGCACACTGAGCTTGGATGGGTGTAGGTGGACGTTGGGGGAAGGTCCAGGGTGGCTCAGGGGAGGGTCTGAAGCCTGGTTAAACTTCTTTTTTTAAAATCAACTACATGGAAGATTTGTAATTTGTAAAAATCACCTGTCCTTAAAATCATACTTATATTCCTATAGGAAATAAGTAAGAATAAATATTTCTCTATATGAATTTTTATGTATGCACACCTATGGGCACTTATTTATCTTTTAGGTTATTTCACTTGGAGTATTTTGTCCCTCTGCAAAATGTTTTTGTTATGAAACACTTTATGCAAGTGTGCTACAGTCACAAAACTCATAAATTTTGATTTTTCCAATCATGATGTGGACCTGGGATTTAATTTTGTAGATTGGATTCTATAAATGGCCAAAATAAAATTTTATGTTTTGTAAATCAGGGTTCAGATTTGGAATCAAGAGATCATAATGATCAAATATTCCTCTGACTTCTGCCTGAGGGAGCTTTGAATGGTACACTTACTTACTTGTGACTTACTTGTGACTCTTTGTACTTCAGTGAATTACTTCTTTAGTTAAATGGACATTTGGGGATTGATACACTTAGTTTCATTGAAACCTCCTGGAACATTCAGGTTTATGGAAACAAAGCTCTTTATTTTAACATTCAGGAAAAAGAAAGTGACTTTATCGGTGAATGAACTGCTTTGACAAAATTTGGAAAAATTTATACTCTCTCTAAGTGCTTTAAATATTAGGATTGCAAATTTGGCATATTGTCAGCATGACATTTGTTTATCCCTTGGCTATACTAAAGAGATTTTACAATACCCCGGATGGTAGAGTTTCAAAAGGATAAAGAGATATACTGGCGTCTTCTTGAGCTCAATCTTCACAGATATTTGCATTTTTGTCTGCTGAGCACCTATTCCCCCTTCCTTAATGGCATTCCAATTTCCCTTTATAGAAACACCTTCTTTGGAATTGTCAGATAAAATATAGGGCTCCTAGTTAAATCTGAATTTCAGAGAAACACAATGAATAATATATTAATGTAAATATGTCCCCAATGTTGCATAAGACATACTCATATGACACAATATTCATGACTCATCTGAAATTCAAATTTAACTGTGTGTCTTGAATTTTCATTTGCTAAATGTAGCAACTTTCTTTTCCCCTCTCTGCATGTGGTTCATGTGTGATTGACCTTACCACTCAGCTTCAGGAGCAGGCATGTCACCCAGACCTGCCAATCAGAGCATGGTCTTAGTGATTGATTCAGGGATTAGTTCAGTATCATCCCAGGCCAATGAAAGTGCTTTTGGTCCTTTTACTGGAACTTTTGGGAGAGAAAGCCTTTTTCTTTTCTATAGGGGTTAATCAGGAATGAAACCTAGAACAACTGGAGAACAATATGTATAAAGAGCCTACCTAAGAATGAAGTTAACAAGGAGGAAGGCAGAGTCGACAAGTATAGAAAGAGACTGAATCTTGACATCTTTTGAGCCCCTTGATCTGACTGTGCCTGAAGCTTACAACCTTACTTGAACCGATAATTCCTTTTAAATTTAAACTCTTTTGAATTTTGTAGGTCTTTTGAAGTCTTCATTCTTAGTCCTCTGTTTTTAATTTGTGTATACTTTTTTCTACCCAAGCAGATCTGTGAACTGCTCTATGACACTTTCAGTGCAGTTAGTGACACGACACATTTTTTTATTTGTAAAATTAATTACTTCTGGATCAAAACCTCTAGTCTTTTTGAGGTATTGTTGAGAGATATCATAGTCTTGGGACTCTTTTTATTCTTCCTTGAACAGTAAAAGAACAGGGGTTAGGAATAATATTCCATTATATGGATATACCACATTTTGTTTATGCATTTTATTTTCATTTATTGGCCATTGTTTCTTGCTATCACCATTGGGCATGGTCTTTGCTTAGGCCTGGGGCTTATATATGACAAGCAAAGTCTTTCTTGCTCAATTTTTCTTTTTCTATTTTTTTCATCTCAGATCCATCCATCACTTTCAGGAAGACCTCTGCAGTTCATTTACTATGTAAATCAGTGGTTCAAAGCTTATCATAGCCTGCCATTGTTCTCAAAATAAAGCCCCAAACTCTTCAGTTTAACTTTTAAGATTTTCATTAATATGGACTTTCAACTCCAAATCGTATTTATCTGCCTCCCCTGGAAGTGACAAAATCTTCGGATGATCCTCCTAGAGGGTCAAGACCCTCCCAACCCAGGAGCTGCCCATGTTCTTTTCTCTCATTGGCCTTAGATTTATGTTTACTCCCATTCAGACATTTCCACTCAGATGGCCTTCTTCCCTCCTGTGCACTTTTCTAAATTCTTTATATCCTCTCTGCTATAGAAATCTATCACAGAGTGTTTTACCTTCCCTTGATTTCCAAAGCACGTAATGTCTATATCACTCATATTTGTATTTAATCACTGATTGTCTTATATTGCTCTGTAACTGCTCAATGGGCATGTACCATATCTCCTTGGCCACATGAAAGGTCCAGAAAGGCAGGCATTGTGTCTAAAATGAGGCATCTGTGAAAAGATTAAAAAGTCCGATGATGGTTGACTCTGACTCCAGTAATGGATAGCTGGTTAATAACTCAGGGCAACCTTTTCAACAAGGATCACTTGAAAAGCTGGGCAAAATATTTTTAAAATCTAGTTAAGTACTGGACTAATATTTAAGCAAAGATAGAAAATCTAAAACTCAGAGAGAAGGTGAAGGAAAAAGTTGAGAATTGGACACTATGATAAAAGGAAATAAAAGTTTTGAAAAAGACCCAAAGAAGATATTAGAATTGAAATTTAAAATTACCTAAATTAGGATGTATTTAACAACATATTTGATGCCACAAAAGAGAGGATTAGTCAACAGTCAGATGAAATAGAAAGAAATTTTCAGAATAAAGCACAGAGTAACAAAAATATGGAAAATAGAGAAGACATAGCATGAGACATAGGGAATACAAGGAAAAGTTTCAAATGGAAAGTTAGAGGACAAGAATAAGAGGAGAGAGAAAATGGAGCAGATACAATCTTTGAGGTTAATGAAAAAACATTTTCAAAACTAATGTTAAGCCTGGTTTAAAAATAATTAAAATCTTTATTATGCACAGATCACATGACAAAACAAACAAAAAATACAGATTAAATATTGAATTTGTGAGTTTAGCAAGGTTGCTGAGTACATAGTCAACATACAAAAGTCAGTTATAGTTCTACACACCAGCAACAGACATTTGGAAAAATAAAATTTTAAATTATTTTTGATGCTCTGCAATAGCATCATGTTATCAAATTCTTTGTGTTAAAAAAAAACTCTAAAAATGTATCAGACCTGTATATAGGAAACTATTAAATATTATTGAGCAAAATAAAAGAAGGCCTAAGTAAATGGGAGAAAATACCATGTTCATAGATTAGAGGACTCAGTATTATACAGATGACAATTCTTTACAAACTGATATATAGATTCAGTGTAATTCCAAATAAAATTTCACTAAGTTTCTTTGTGTTTGGTGGGGAGGCAGGGAAGTTTGTGAAAACTGAGGAATTAATTCCTCAGTTTGCATACAAATATGCTAAGGACCACAACTATCCAAAACAATACTGAAAAAGAACAGAGAAGATCTATGCAACCAGATATTAAGATTTGTTTAAAGTTACAATAATTAAAACTGAGGTATTGGTTCAAGAAAAAATAAATAAACCTATGGATCATAGTGGAAATTCTAGAAATGTATCCACATACATGCAGACACTTGAGGTTTTTAAAAAGATAGCACTGCAGAATCTTTTAAATATATCCCAAGACAATTGGGTATCTATTAGAACTCATACCTCATATGATAAACAACAAAGTAAAAATTCTAGATGGATTTTAGATCTACATGTGAAAGACTAAATAATAAAACTTCTAGGAGTTTATTTAGAAAATATCTTAATGGTATCAGGATAAAGTATTTCTTAAATAATAATTGGAACATACTTAGCATAATGAAAAACATCAATGAAACTAAGAATTTCAGTTTATCACCATTAGGAGAGTAAAAAGGAAATCATGGAATAGGATAAGATATTTCTAACACAGAACAAAGAAAGAGCTGATAAGCAAAACATTTTTTAAAAAACTCTGAAAAATCAATAAGAAAAAGACAACCAAATGGTAGAATGGAACAGGCACTTCACAAAGAATGATGTACAAATGGGTTGGCATTTTCTACCAAACTTCAAGATGTGCACACTTAATGACCCAGTGTCCCACTTCTAGTAATATACTCAACAGAAATGTGTGCACAGGCACATAAAGAGACACATACAAATATGTTCACAGCAGCATTATTGGAAATAGCTGAAAATGGGAAACAATCCAAATACCCATCAGTAATGGAACTGATACATAAATTGTGGTATATTAATGTACACCACACACAACCATGTGGCATACAACAAAAACATATTCAAAGTTCAGCTACATCTAAACATGGATAAGAATAGCTTGAATGAAAACTGTCAGATTCAAACTATACGTATGTGTATGTGTACATACATACACACATGCATGCAGGCATATATATGTTTATACACACACACACACACATATATAGACTCTATGTACTACATAAAGTACAAACACAGTCATAGTCTTTAGAGATGAATGTTTAGATGATAAACATGTAAAGGACATGAAGTGCCATCATATCTGTAAAGATAGTATTTAACTTTTGTGGGTATTGAGGGGATAATGACTAAGAGATGACACTGAAGGAGCCTCCAGGGCTCTGGTAATGTTTCATTTTTATTCTTTTTAAAGTAATTGATTAACTTTTTATTGAACTGTAGTTGATTTATAATATTGTGGTAGTTTCAGGTGTACAGGAAAGTGATTCAGTTATATATATATATATGTACATATATATGCACACATGTATACTCTTTATCAGATTCTTTTCCTTTATAGGTTATTACAAGATATTGAATATAGTTCTCTGTGATATACAGTTAATCCTTGTTTATCTATTATATATGGTGGTATGTGTCTGTTCATCCCATACTCCTAATTTATCCCTCCCTCCCACCTCCTTTGTCCTTTGGTAACCATATTTGTTTTCTATGTCTGTAGTAATGTTTTATTTATTTATTTATTTATTTTTAATGTTTTATTTTTTGACTTGAGTGATGGTTATGACTGTATGCTTTTAAAAGTTTACCCTAAAATATTTTAAAAGAAGAAGGAGGAAGAGGAGGAGAAGAGGAAGAAAATATGAGGAAAGATGTTGACCACCATTCACCCTTTTGGTAACTTTAGGCAAATTGGATTATCCCTTTGAACCTTAGTTTGCTCATTTGTAAAATGGGAATCGTGTCACCTTCCTTGCAGAACTCTCATGAGGATTATGAGATCCTGCGTATAAAAGCACGATGTAAAAATATAAAACACCTTATAAAGTTTGAGGAAAAAAGTGGTATTATAATAATATCTAATGCCATTCTGGAATTGTAATAGTCATGAAAATATCACATTTGAATGGGTGGATCTTCAAAAATTACTCAGTGCATTCATCAAAAAAATAAGAATATAATTGAATTAGGAGGAACTATGAAAATAAAACTATTTGTAATAAAATAGGTTTTTTCCAACTAGTAAATATTCTCTTTCTTCTGTACAGATATACACAGCACCTCACTGCCACCACTTCTTCTCCATTCTGGATCCCATTTTCGCAGCTCCACAGAACTTTGTGTTCTCTTGAGCTCTCTTATCTGAATCAAGTAAAACTCTTATAGGGGAAGAAAGAGGGGGAGCTGGAGACTCAGTGGGTTTTGTTGCTACCAAGCACAGATCAGAACCCCTACAATGCCCTGAACAGTGGTGGTGCCTCCAGAGAGAGAAGCTCAGAGAATTCCTGAGTTGAATAGGATGGAACACTGCTCCCCTAGATCCTTGAATAAACACTCCTCAGATTGTTGCAAGTCTTTGATTACTTTCCAGAACTGGGAAATGGTTGATTTTGACAATTTTTGTCGGTGTTCTTGTCGCTTTTATGGAAAAGTGGGTTTTCAGAGGCCCTTAGTTTGCCATTCTTACTGATGTCCTTCCAATGTCCCCAGGTCCTGACATGGCCTCTTTCCCCACTCCCACCCTGACAACTTGCCACTTAAAGGTCTTCTCTTCAAAGACTGATACAAGTTCTGCCAGAGTTTCCCCATTAAAATAAATAGCTGGCAGCCACTCTGTCAGCACAGCTCACTTCTTTCGAGATGATCATAGCTCTTGCCCGTGGTTTTCCTGCGTCCTTGCTCATATTCTCTGTTTCTTTGACCTCGAACCCTAAATGTTCAGCCTTTTCTGGTAAGATTGCATTCCTCGATCATTCTCATTGGGCCTATTTTGTTTAAATTCCTATTCAGCCAACTACAAGACTCCTTACCCTTTCATTCCTGAATATCTAATGTCAGTATCTGTATGCCCCTCCCCTCAAGTCTTGCTTTAGATAACTGGTTTCTTGAAGCTGTGGTCTCTGAGCTTTTCACTCCTATACTACATTCCTCAAAAAGCTCTTTCCTTCCCCTGGTGTCAGCTGCCACAACCACACAAATGATTTATAAATCTCTCCAAGCCATCTCTGATCTAAACTCAAGTCATATATCTCTCGATGCCTGTAAGAAATTTCCACTTTGCTGTATCTCTTTTAACCCTAACACAACAACCTAAATGGAACTCCTATGAAACTGGCACATCTACTGTCACATCCAAGAAAAAAAAAAAAAATTTTGACGTCCAAAGGATTTAAAAGTAATTCAAATAATAATTCACTGCCAAAAAACAAAGGAGAGTTTCATATTAAGGAAAAAAAAATAACCATAAATCTATCTTCTGATAGATTAAATATATCTACTTAATAGATATATCTAATCCAATAGACTAGATATAATCTTTTGAAATTATATCATGGCAGCTAATCAAATAACTCTCCCTTTCATTCTTGAAACTCCTCCAAACTCTCCCTCAAACACAGTGTGTTCTAGATATTGCTTGTCTTGTTTCCACCCCCCACCCCCATCTCATGGTCTTAACTATAAATAAATCTCTGCCCTTTCCAGTATGAATCACTCAGATCAGTGTTCTTAATTCTCCCTCTCAAGTATTACCCCAGTTCTACACAGTGAAGCCTTAGAAATTAATCTGGCAAATATGGAATTCTTCTTAAAACTTGAGAGAGGAAAAAGATGTTGTCATATAAAAATAATGAAAAGATACTACATATTAAAGTTATATAATGTTTTCTGTCATATCATGATATTCCAAACTAAATAAGCCTTCTTATTTCCTTCTTCAAATGACACTTAGACACTGACTGGTCTCCTTGGTGATTATCATGACATAGTCTTGAGGTTTTAAATGCCTCCTAAAGACTTCATGCATGTACTTAGAAGCAATTTTGGAGAAAAAGTGTCATTATGAGTTGTACTGATGCTTTAAGAAAAAATAAAAAAGCTAATCCTATTACTATAATAAGAGAGCATATTGAAAATAACCAGTCATAGAGAAAAATAATTTCAACACTATTGACGAGAGCAAGAAGATGCTCACTTGTATTTGATAAATTACTGAAATATTTCCCATGCATCTAATATTTGCAAAGATGATTCTTTAAATTGGCAGTAAAGGATGACTCAGCAAAGACTTTTAAATAAAAGTGGCCTTTGAAATGGTCTAGGAGGTCACAGAAAACTACAAGGGTAATATCAACATATGACCACGTACATTGAATGCAGTGAATACTCTGTTTACTACAGGCTTAGGCACATGATGGGGAGGACAGTACCTGGCACACATTAAGTCATCAGGAGAAATTTCAAAGAATTAATGGGGACAGTGTAAAACACAGGTTGACTGGTAAATTAAGGGCATACCGTTGACTACTTTTGGAAACTTGAACTTTTTTGGTAGGCTATAGATAGTAAATATTTCTTTGAAGAAAGTGTTTCCAGTTTACATGATATTAATATTTTCATAAAATGAAAGATTTTGAAAGGTGGTAGGAAATAGTGAGGACAGGAGTTCTTATCTGTTTCTGGTTTTATGATTACTTATGTCTTCAGCTTCTTATTAGGGAAAATATTAATCACATTGAAACAGATTTGCATGCAAAAGAATAAGTGAGGGAAAATGCCTATTCATCATTTCAATGCAAATTAAAAATGAATTAGTTAATAAAACGTGGACAAAATAATTATTGCCCTTAGTTAACACTAATTAAATGTGGCTCCCTTTTTGCTCACCTTATGTTCCTTTCTCCCATTTCATTCGCAAGTTCTGAACATTTCCCTTTGAAATATTTTTATAGAGTTTCTATTATGTATATGGCTACAAAACTCAGCATCTTCTTTCTTAAACATCTATAAATCATGCAGAGATAATAACTGGAATTTAACAAAGAAAATTCAAAGGAACTCATTTCAATGAATCTAGAAGTGGATCTAATCCTCAGGCATCAATATGCATATAAGGGCTTCCAAAAGCAGCTGGTATGGCACAGAATCCATGTGAGCATGGAGAGCAGTGAAGAGAAGAAATGTGGAAGGTGGAGATTAGACATGGTATATTAGATCTCAGAACACATCTTTATAAACATATTCCTGGATAGTGAGGGCCCTGTTGCTGCAAAATGAAAAATTATAATTTGTATTTGCAAGAATAAGTCCAAAGGTAAGGTGAGCACGGCCTTTTCAGATTTGATGAGTTCTAAATCAAGTGCTTCCAGCAATGCCGAGAAAGGTCAAAGCTGCAAACCACCTAGCTTATTACATTAACTGAAGCATTTCTCATTCACTTGGACCCATAGTTTATTCACCCAATATAATAAGGTGGCATTTGTAATTGTAATTTTTTGGTGAATAGAACACCTGGTGAAATTAGTGGAAGAAAGATTTGAACTTAATCCCTGTGGGAGTTTAGCTGCAAGGTAGTGAAGGAGATGGCGTGATGTGGCTTTGGAGTCACAAAGGTCTGGATTAGATGGGGCAGGGCTATTGTGGTTATCCTTTAATTGGTCCACCTGACCTGCCATTGCTACCTGGCTCCCTCCTCTTGATTTATCTGGCATCTGTTCTGGTTGGATTCATTTTGGCATCCAGCTCTGGTGCCTGCTCTGAACAACCAGCTGGGACCCTCCGGCTCTAGACTTTTGATCCACTTCAAAGCATTGGCTTTTCTAAATACAAACTCTTCTTTCCATATCCAAACCTAAAAGGGGAAAAACTAATTATGCAATGGGATTATGGAAGCTTCAAAGAGTTCAGCCTTTTTCACTTGGCTTTATGTGATAGATGGCTCTTACTGTGTACCACAATTCCCCACCTCCCCCCCCCCAAAAAAAATACCACAAATGCATACATAAGCACCGTAAATTATATGAGCATCTTCCTAAGATTCAAATATGACAGAAATCTTTCCACTAGAAGTTATTTGTTTCATTTTAAGAAGGGAAGAAAGATCCCAGGACAGTTAAATTCAGGGGAATATAAACTGTAACGGTATTAAATTGTATATTCTACCTTTGATGTTAAAGATTCAGGAAGGCAGCACACACACACACACACACACACACACACACACACACACACACACACACACACATGCAAAACTCCAAACAACAACACAACAGACCTTGAACCACATTCTGAACTTGATTGAAGCATAAAGAACTACTAAAAGTTCGTAGTGAGATATCAAACTGAGGATTGTGAGAGTGGACAAAGATTATTCACCAGTCTGTTAGCTGGAGTGGGACTATGCCCCAAATACATATCTGACACCAAAAACTTGAAAGTCCAAGCTAGGGAGTGAGATGGGTGCCTAGGTAGAGCAAAGTCTGTTCTCTATTCCCAGAGAGATTCTAGGTCATTTAAGTGCTTGAGACGAAGCCCCTTCTTGCCCCTTTCCACATTCATCACACTGATTTAGAACATCACAGAATCCTCTTTTGTAAGCAGCTCTGGAGGCTACAAACTCCAAGGAATTGAGCTTGGGTAGATGGAGGCAATGTATCTACTTAGCAGCAAGTGAGAGAAACAGCCAAACCACTTTTCTGCTGTCCTTTTGTGTTCTCCCCCAGGCTTTCCATGATGTCTCACCACCCTTCCTAACAATAGGGCATAAACTACATTTGACTTCATTTGTCACTAGCCTGCAGTGTGTGAAACAGATCTTACAGTTTCATTACCCTTTATTTTTAAAAATAAGAATGGAATTTACATGTTATAGATAGAAAATTCACATAGCAACGGGAGTGTAGAAAAACAAGCAGGTGTTAATAAATTTCCAAGAAATATTAATCTGTTTCTGCAAATACATCCTGCTGTTCATTTAAATGGAATGATACTCTATAAATTTACCACTTCAGACTCTCTCTGAGCTATCACAAAGTAATATATAACACCTTCGATGATCAAAGTGAAAGTAAGTTAGAAATCCAATTTGTTTTTTTTCACAATTTAAGCTCTATTTAAATTTTGCATTTCGGCTCTCATTTTTTTTAGGTGTTATATTTTTTTTTTGTTTTGTTTTCTTTTTTTTAACATGTTAATTGGAGTATAATTGCTTTACAATGGTGTGTTAGTTTCTGCTTTATAACAAAGTGAAGCAGCTATAAATATACATATATCCGAATATCTCTTCCCTCTTTCGTCTCCCTCCCTCCCACCCATCCTATCCCACCCCTCTAGGTGGTCACAAATCACAAAGCTGATCTCCCTGTGCTATGGGGCTGCTTCCCACTAGCTATCGATTTTACATTTGGTAGTGTGTATATGTCCAGGCCACTCTCTCACTTAGTCCCAGCTTACCCTTCCCCCTCCCCATATCCTCAAGTTCATTCTCTAGTAGGTCTGTGTCTTTATTCCCATCCTGGCCCTAGGTTTTTCATAAACATTTTTTTTTTTTTTTAGATTGCATATACATGTGTTAGCTTAAGGGATTTGTTTTTCTCTTTCTGACTTACTTCACTCTGTATGACAGACTTTAGGTCCATCCACCTCACTGCACATAACTCCATGTCATTTCTTTATATGGATGAGTAATATTCTATTGTATATACGTGCCACATCTTCTTTATCCATTCATCTGTCATTGGACACTTAGGTAGCTTCCATGTCCTGGTTATTGTAAATAGAGCTGCAATGAACATTGTGGTACATGACTCTTTTTGAATTATGGTTTTCTAAAGGTATATGCCCAGTAGTGGGATTGCTGGGTCCTATGGTAGTTCTATTTTTAGTATTTTATGGAACCTCCATACTGTTCTCCATAGTAACTGTATCAATTTACATTCCCACCAACAGTGCAAGAGGGTTCCCTTTTCTCCACACCCTCTGCAACATTTGTTGTTTGTAGATTTTTTGATGATGACCATTCTGACTGGTGTGATGTGATACCTCATTGTAATTTTGATTTGCATTTCTCTAATGATTAATGATGTTGAGCATTCTTTCATGTGTTTGTGGGCAATCTGTATATCTTCTTTGGAAAAAAGTCTATTTAGGTCTTCTGCCTGTTTTTGGATTGGGTTGTTTGATTTTCTGATATTGAGCTGCATGAGCTGCTTGTACATTTTGGATAACAATCCATTGTCAGTTGTTTCATTTGCAAATATTTTCTCCCATTCTGAGGGTTGTCTCTTTGTCTTGTTTATGGCTTCCTTTGCTGTGCAAAAGCTTTTAAGTTTCATTAGGTCCCATTTCTTTACTTTTGTTTTTATTTCCATTTCTCTAGGAGTTGGGTCAAAAAGGATCTTGCTGTGATTTATGTCATAGAGTGTTCTGCCTATGTTTTTCTCTAAGACTTTTATAGTGTATGGCCTTGCATTTAGGTCTTTAATCCATTATGAGTTTATTTTTGTGTATGGTGTTAGGGAGTGTTCTAATTTCATTCTTTTACATGTAGCTGTCCAGTTTGCCCAGCACCACTTATTGAAGAGGCTGTCTTTTCTCCATTGTATATTCTTGCCTCTTTTATCAAAACTAAGGTGAACAAATGTGCTCAGGTTTATCTCTGAGCTTTCTATCCTGTTCCATTGATCTATATTTCTTTTTGTGCCAGTACCGTACTGTCTTGATTACTGTAGCTTTGTAGAGTAGTCTGAAGTCCGGGAGCCTGATTCCTCCAGCTCCATTTTTCTTTCTCAAGATTGCTTTGGCAATTCGGGGTCTTTTGTGTTGCAATACAAATTGTGAAATTTTTTGTTCTAGTTCTGTGAAAAATGTGAGTGATAGTTTGATAGAGATTGCAATGAATCTGTAGATTGCTGTGGGTAGTATAGTCATTTTCATAATGTTGATTCTTCCAATCCAAGAACATGGTATATCTCTCCATCTGTTTGTATGGTCTCTAACTTTTTTCATCAGTTTCTTATAGCTTTTTGCATACAGGTATTTTGTCTCCTTAGGTAGGTTTATTCCTAGGTATTTTATTCTTTTTGTTGCAATGGTAAATGGGAATGTTTCAGATTTTTCATCATTAGTGTATAGCAACACAAGAGATTTCTGTGCATTAATTTTGTATCCTGCTACTTTACCAAATTCATTGATTAGCTCTAGTAGTTTTCTGGTGGCATCATTAGGATTCTGTATGTATAGTATCATGTCATTTGCAAACAGTGACAGCTTTACTTCTTCTTTTCCAGTTTGGATTCTTTTATTTCTTTTTCTTCTCTGATTGCTATGGCTAAAACTTCCAAAACAGTTTTGAATAATAGTGGTGAGAGTGAGCAATCTTTTCTTTTTCCTGATCTTAGTGGAAATCATTTCAGTTTTACACTATTCAGGATGATATTGGCTGTGGGTGTGTCATATATGGCCTTTATTATGTTAAGTTCCCTCTATGCCTACTTTCTATAGGGTTTTTATCATAAATGAGTGTTGCATTTTGTCCAAAGCTTTTTCTGTGACTATTGAGATGATCATATGGTTTTTATTCTTCAATTTGTTAATATGGTGTATCACACTGATTGATTTGCATATACTGAAGAATCCTTGCATTCCTGGGATAAACCCCACTTGATCATGGTGTATGATCCTTTTAATGTGCTGTTGGATTCTGTTTGCTAGTATTTTGTTGGGAATCTTTGAATCTATCTCATCAATGATATTGGCCTGTAGTTTCCTTTCTTTGTCACATCTTTGTCTGGGTTTGGTATCAGGGTGATGGTGGCAGCATAGAATGAGTTTGGGAGTGTTCCTCTCTCTGCTATATTTTGGAAGAGTTTGAGAAGGATAGGCGTTAGTTCTTTTCTAAATGTTTAATAGAATTCGCCTGTGAAACCATTTGGTCCGTGGCTTTTGTTTGTTGGAAGATTTTTAATCACAGTTTCAATTTCAGTGCTTGCAGTTGGTCTGTTTATATTTTCTATTTCTTCATGGTTCAGTCTCAGAAGGTTGTACTTTTCTAAGAATTTGTACTTTCTTCCACGTTGTCCATTTTATTGGCATACAGTTGCTTGTAGTAATCTCTTATGATCCTTTGTATTTCTGCTGTGTCAGTTGTTCCTTCCCCTTTTTCATTTCTAATTTTATTGATTTGAATCTTCTCCCTTTTTTTCTTGATGAGTCTGGTTAATGGTTTATCAATTTTGTTTATCTTCTCAATGAACCATCTTTTAGTTTTATTGATCTTTGCTATTGTTTCCTTCATTTCCTTTTCATTTATTTCTGACCTGATCTTTATGATTTCTTTTCTTCTGCTAACTTTGGGGTTTTTTTTTTTTGTTATTTTTTCTCTAATTTTTTTAGGTGTAAGTTTAGGTTTTTATTTGAGATGTTTCTTGTTTCTTAAGGTAGGATTGTATTGCTATAAACATCCCTCTTAGAACTGCTTTTTTTGCATCCTATAGGTTCTGGGTCGTCATGTTTTCATTGTCATTTGTTTCTAGGTACTTTTTGATTTCCTCTTTGATTTCCTCAGTGATCTCTTGGTTATTAACTAGTTTATTGTTTAGCCTTCATGTGTTTGTATATTTTACAGATTTTTTTTCCCTAATTGATATCTAGTCTTATAGCATTGTGGTCAGAAAAGATACTTGGTATGATTTCAATTTTCTTAAATTTACCAAGGGTTGATTTCTGACCCAAGATATGGTCTATCCTGGAGAATGTTCCATGAGCACTTGAGAAGAAAGTGTATTCTGTTGTTTTTGGGTGGAATGTCTTATAAATATCAATTAAGTCCATCTTGTTTAATGTACCAGTTAAAGCTTGTGTGTCCTTATTTATTTTCATTTTGGATGATCTGTCCATTGGTGAAAGTGGGGTGTTAAAGTCCCCTACTATGATTGTGTTACTGTCGATTTCCCCTTTTATGTCTGTTAGCATTTGCCTTATGTATTGAGGTGCTCCTATGTTGGGTGCATAAATATTTATAATTGTTATATCTTCTTCTTGGATTGATCCCTTGATCATTATGTAGTGTCCTTCTTTGTCTTTTGTAATAGTGTTTATTCTAAAGCCTATTTTTTCTGTTATGAGAATTGCCTCTCCAGCTTCCTTTTGATTTCATTTTCATGGAATACCTTTTTCCATCCCCTCATTTTCAGTCTGTATGTGTCCCTAGGTCTGCGGTGGGTCTCTTGTAGACAACATATGTATGGGTCTTGTTTTTGTGTCCATTCAGCCAGTCTATGTCTTTTGGTTGGAACATTTAATCCATTTACATTTGAGGTAATTATCAATATGTTTGTTCCTATTACAATTTTCTGAATTGTTTGGGGTTTGTTACTGTAGATGTTTTCCTTCTCTTGTGTTTCCTGCATAGAGAAGTTCCTTTAGCATTTGTTTGAAAGCTGGTTTGGTGGTGTGGAAATGTCTTAGCTTTTGCTTGTCTGTAAACGTTTTAATTTCTCTGTCGAATCTGAATGAGATCCTTGCTGGGTAGAGTAATCTTGTAGGTTTTTCCCTTTCATCACTTTAAATATGTCCTGCCATTCCCTTCTGGCTTGCAGAGTTTCTGCTGAACGATCAGCTTTTAACCTTATGAGGATTCCCTTGTATGTTTTTTGTTGTTTTTCCCTTGCTGCTTTTAATACTTTTTCTTTGTATTTCATTTTGATAGTTTCATTAATATGTGTCTTGGCATGTTTCTCCTTAGATTTATCCTCTGCAGGACTCCCTGCACTTCCTGGAGTTGATTGACTATTTCATTTCCCATATTAAGGAAGTTTTCATCTATAATCTATTCAAATATTTTCTCAGTCCCTTTTTTTTTTCTTTTCTTCTTCTGTGACCCCTATAATTCGAATGTTGGTGCATTCAATATTGTCCCACAGGTTTCTGAGACTGTTAATTCTTTTCTTTCTTTTTTTTTAATTCTACTCTGCAGTAGTTATTTCCACTATTTTCTCTTCCAGGTCACTTATCCGTTCTACTGCCTCAGTTATTCTGCTATTGATTCCTTCTAGAGAATTTATTATTTCATTTATTTTGTTGTTTGTTTTCTCTTTAATTCTTCTAGGTCCTTGTTAAATGTTTCTTCTATTTTCTCCATCCTATTGCCATGATTTTTGATCATCTTTACTATCATTACTCTGAATTCTTTTTCAGGTAGACTGCCTATTTCTTCTTCATTTGCTCTGTCTGGTGGGTTTTTACCTTGCTCCTTCATCTGCTGTGTGTTTCTCTGTCTTCTCATTTTGCTTAACTTACTGTGTTTGGGGTCTCCTTTTTGCAGGCTGCAGGTTCGTAGTTCCCATTGTTTTGGGTGTCTGCCCCCAGTGGCTAAGGTTAGTTCAGTGGGTTGTGTAGGCTTCCTAGTGGTGGGGACTAGTGCCTGTGTTCTGGTGGATGAGGCTGGATATTGTCTTTCTGGTGGGCAGGTCCACGTCTGGTGGTGTATTTTGGGCTGTCTGTGACCTTTTTATGATTTTAGGCAGCCTTTCTGCTAGTAGGTGGGCTTGTGTTCCTGTCTTGCTAGTTGTTTGGCATAAGGTGTCCAGTACTGTTGCTTGCTGGTCATTGAGTGGAGCTGGGTCTTGGCCTTGAGATGGAGATCTCTGGGAGCTTTTTGTTGTTTGATATTATGTGGAGTTGGGAGGTCTCTTGTGGACCAGTGTTGTGAACTTGGCTCTCCCCACTAGAGGCACAGGTCTGACACCCAGCTGCCAAACCAAGACACTGTCAGCCACATGGCTCAGAATAAAAGGGAGAAAAAAGAAAGAAGGAAAGAGAAATAAATTTAAAAATAAAACAATATAAAAAAGTTATTAAAATAAAAAATAATTATTAAAAATAAAAAAATTATAAAGTAATTAAAAAAAAGAAAGAAGAGAGCAACCAAACCAAAAAACAAATCCACCAATGATAAGAAGCACTAAAAACTATACTAAAAAAAAAAGAAAAACTGGCAGGGAGAACCTAGGACAAATGGTAAAAACAAAGCTATACAGACAAAGTTACACACAGAAGCATACACATACACACTCATAAAAAGAGAATAAGGAAATATATATATATATATATATATATATATATATATATATATATATATATATATATATATATATATATATAGTTGCTCCCAAAGTCCACTGCCTCAATTTGGGATGATCCATTGTCTATTCAGGTATTCCACAGATGCAGGGTACATGAAGTTGATTGTGGAAATTAAATCCATTGCTCCTGAGGCTGCTGGGAGAGATTTCCCTTTCTCCTCTTTGTTCGCACAGCTCCTGGGGTTCAGCTTTGGATTTGGCTCCGCCTTTGCGTGTAGGTAGCCTGAGGGCTTCTGTTCTTCATTCAGAGAGGACGGGGTTAAAGTAGCAGCTGATTAGGGGGCTCTGGCTCACTCAGACTGGGGGGAAGGAGGGGTACGGATGCAGGGCGAACCTGTGGCAGAGAGGTCGGCATGACGTTGCAACAGCCTGAGGCACACCGTATCTTCTCCCGGGGAAGGTGTCTCTGGATCTCGGGACCCTTCCAGTGGCAGGCTGCACAGGCTCCCGGGAAGGATGGTGTGGATAGTGACCTGTGCTTGCACACAGGCTTCTTGGTGGCTGCAGCAGCAGCCTTAGCGTCTCATGCCAGTCTCTGGGGTCCGCGCTGATAGCCGCAGCTCGCATCAGTCTTGGGAGCTCGTTTAGGCAGTGCTCTTAATTCTCACTCCTTGCGCACCATGAAACAAAGAGGCAAGAGAAAGTGTCTTGCCTCTTTGGCAGCTGGAGACTTGTTACCGGACTCCCTCCCGGCTAGCTGTGGAACACTAGCCCCCTTAAGGCTGTGTTCACACAGCCAACCCCAGTCCTCTCCCTGGGATCTGAACTCTGAAGCCAGAGCCTCAACTCCCAGCCCCTGCCAGCCCCTGGGGGGGAAGCAGACAAGCCTCTCAGACTGGTGAGTGCTGGTCAGCTCTGATCCTTTGTGCGGGAATCTCTCCGCTTTGCCCTCTGACCCCCTCTTGCTATGTTGTCCTCTGTGGCTCTGAATCTCCTCCCACCCCCCACACCCTTCCTCCACCAGTGAAGGGGCTTCCTAGTGTGTGGAAACTTTTCCTCCTTCACAGCTGCCTTGCAGTGGTGCAGGTCCCATCCCTATTCTTTTGTCGCTGCTTTTTCTTTTGCCCAATCCAGGTACGTGGGGAGTTTCTTGCCTTTTGGGAGGTCTGAGGTGTTCTGCCAGCGTTCAGTCGGTGTTCTATAGGAGCTGTTCCACGTGTAGATGTATATCTGATGTATTTGTGGGGAGGAAGGTGATCTCCATGTCTTGCTCTTCTGCCATCTTGAAGGTCTCTCTATGTGTTTTATTGATAAACAACATTTCTGAATTTGGAACATTCTTCTCACCTAATCAGTTTTTTTTTTAACATCTTTATTGGAGTATAATTGCTTTACAATGGTGTGTTAGTTTCTGCTTTATAACAAAGTGAGCCAACTATACATATTTGATCAAGCGTCAATTTTATTTACACACATTACAGGTATACTTCAAAAGCTGTCTTGGAATCTTGTAACTGCCAAACATAAAGTTCTATTCTAAACCAAATACCTATAAATGAGAAAAAAACTGTGTTCTGTCACACTTACAGACATAAAATAATTTATCATTGTACGGTTCAATAGTGGTAGTCATTGACAGAATCAGAGATAACCACTGGAGGAACTGTGAATGGGGTTGTATCTTGGAAAAAAGTGAGAAAGAAGTAATGTATCCATGTGGCTCCCCTGGTTATCATAACACATGGCCAATAAACAAATTCTGAGGTTAATAATAAAGAAACTGTAGCTGGAATTCATCATTTAAAGAGATTGGCGGAAACATCGATGGAACTAAAACCAAAAAAGAATTGTAAGTTATTGCCTCTGGGGAGAGAGATGAGGGAATGGGTCTAGACGTGGGGGAGGTGGTAACAGAGCAACTCTTGCTTTTTATCCTGAGTTCTTCTGCCATGTTTCATTTTTCATTATATGCCTATATTACTTAAATAAATAAAATAGAATAAACAATAATAAAATAATTTATAACGTTAAACTACTTGATGTCCACTTACTTATAAAATCATTTTAACTCTTTTATTTTAGCAAGCAGATCATGAATTTGAATTTTCATTTTCATTATCATCATCTATGGTCTATGCCACCTGGATACAGCCCATATAAATTTATTGTGTTTTTTAAAAAGCCCTTGGAACCTCTTTTAGCACCCAAGTGAACCTATTCAAGCAAGGATGAATCTGATTTTACCAGCAGGGATTTTTCTGAGACAAACTTAGGTAACCAAGATAAAACTGACCTCTGTTGTGAGAACTCAGAACCTCTCAATTTATTGCTTTTGGGCTACAATGGCCAGAGGGCACTCCCTTCCTTTTCTCATTCCTTTTATAAATATTCCCTTCCACTAACATTGACTCTTGTCTCTTACTTTGCTCTTGAGAACACAACTATTCAGGACACAATATTCAGTAGCTTAGAGGAGAGGAAACACGCTGCATCTTTTCCCTGAATAAAGTTTACAGTCCATGCTTTAAGCCTTAAATTTAATTTTGCCTTCTAAGATTAAGGGATTCCTTAAAACTTAAAGGATACGATTTATATTTAGGTCCTTAGAAGATAAAATAATACTGAAAGCAAAGGCAGGGATGGATCCTGTGGCTGGTCAAGACAAGGTAAGTTCAGTGTAATTCAGAATCTAGGTGTGTGTGTGAATTGGGGTGGGCACGGTGGTACTTTGGGAGAAGAATTGGAATTTCAACAGGATCATAAAGGATAAGTAGAATTTAGATGGATTCAAAGCAAAAAAAATGGAGCTGGAAAGACGCAACAAGTGTTCTCAAATTAGTAAAGTACCTAGATATAAGGAAGTTTTAAGTTATTTATTAAGTCGTTCATTCATTCACTCAAACAAAATTCAGAGCACTAGCAGCAGCTAGGCATTGGGGTAAGCGCTGGAGAGTAGAACTACGTAAGAGCCTTTTCATGAACTTGGGGATATTACAGGCTATAGGGATAGATAAGTGTGGATATAAATAACTGCAGTACAGTGGGATGCATTCTGCAGTGCAATGCAAATGAAACAAAGGATGGCAGGCACTGGAGAGAGTAAGGTGGGTGAAGAAGGTTGGGTCAAACCCCACAGAAGAGGTGCACTAGATAAGGATTTCTGAAGGCTGAGTGGGATATCTCAAGTGGAGAAAGAAAAGACGGCATCCCAGGCAACAGGAAAGCAGCAGGTGCAGGTGTGTGGAGACCTGGAAGGCCCAGACCACGTAATGGTGAGTGGTTCTATGAAGCTAGAGTATAGGGCAGGTGCTTGAATAGCATAAGAACAGAAGGGGTAACATGGGTTAAGTTGTAAAGGGCATGTGTGACATGATAACTAACTTGGACCTTATTTTCTACTTGTTAGAAACCATTGAAAGTATTAAAGCAGGAAAATGATGTCATCAGACTTATGTTTCAGAAAGATCTAAATTAATTTTCAATCTTCTCTTGTATTCCCTTTATTGTCAACTAATACATTTCTTCCATCTTAAAAAATGAAAATAAACCCAAGAAAACAAAAGCCCCACCCTTCCCAACCTTAGTTAACTGTCTCCCTCCTTCCCTTTAGAGTCATAGTCTCCAGTCACACAAATGTCACTGCCTCATTTCCCAATCTTCAACTCAGTGCAATGCCGCTAATAAGCCCTTTTAGCCCCTTAACATGCTTGACAACCAGTGACCTCCTGACTAACAACTATAGTCTCACTTTATGTGGTTCTCAGAGGCATTTGATTCTGAGATCACTCTCTTCTTGAAACTTTTCCAGTACCTAAAAAATCTCACTCAACTGGTTCTCCTCAAAACCTCCAAATAGGTCTCCCAAGGCTGCTGTGCTGCCAGGCCTTTCCCTCTCTACCCAAATCCTAATGTTTCCCTGGGTTCTGTTATCTCTTCTGTTTCCTCACACCTACTTGAGGGATCATTTCTATACCTGTGGCTTTGCTCACTCTTTATGGGCTGAACTGCATCCCCCGCAAAAATTTATAAGTTGAAGTCCCAACTCCCATCATCTCAGAATTTGATCGTATTTGGAGATACAGTCTTTACAGAGGTAATTAAGTTAAAATGAGGTCATCAGAGTGGGCCCTAGTCCTATATGACTGATGCCCTTATAAGAAGAGGACATTTAGACACACACACACACACACACACACACACACACACACACGGGGGCAGATGGTGCGGGTAGCCAACGTGAATCACAGAGAGAAGACAGCCATCTACAAGCCAAGGGGAGAGGCCTGGAACAGATCATTCTCTCATAGCCTTCAGAAGGTAGCAACCCTGCTTGATCTCAGACTTCTAGCCTCCAGACTGTGAGAAAATAAATTTTTGTTGTTGAAGCCACCCAGTCAGTGATATCGTGTTACCACAGCCCTAACAAACTATTATATCCACAATATGTCAGCTAATGACTGCCCAATCTATAGCTCTCTCTTGAGACACAGATGCACATGGCCAACTGCTGACCACACATCTCCACCTGCCTGCAGACACACCCTTATTTTATTATATTTTCCCCCAAATGTGCTCCTCTTCAAATTTTCCTTAACCATTATCTAACTAATTATCCCAGGTCAGAAATCTTAGAGTCAGTGCAAACTTCTCCTCTTTTCTTTATTCACATTCCTCCAATCCAATTAGTCCCATCATTTTTTTCCTCTTATATATTCCCCAGTTCCATTTTCTCCACCACCTCTGTTTTAGCCCAGATCACATCTCTTGACTGCTATTGTAATAGATTTCTAATGGGTCTCCCCATTGTCATCTTGCTCTCTCAAGTCCAGACAGAGTAATCCCTGCAAAATGAAAATATAATCTTATTATTCTATTGCTTAAAAAATATCAACAGTTCCCCTTTGCCTGTGGGCTAAAGTTCATATCTGTCCATAGGGCATATAAGACCCTTCATGATTTTATTTTTCTTATGTCCAATTACATCTCTGGCCACTCCTCCCCTTATACTCTGTCATTAAGAACTGCTGGCAGTTCACAGCTGACATCATAGAGCTTAATGGACACAAAAAGAGATGAATTTGATGTGAGGATGGTATTGCTAAGGTCAAGTCAGGGGGAAGAAACAATGGAACAAGGACAGGTGTCATAATCATTGTTTGATATGAGATGTAGCCCTATAGACATTTTAGACATCTATGCATTTGTTCTGCTGGCTCTTAGATTGGAAATTGTATGTGGGCAGAGGTCATGAGTATTTTGATTCCTAGTCAAAGAGAAAGTCCTTCAGAAAAAGGGTCTGTGGTCCAAAAGTATCTGGCTTGGTGGATTCCAACATATCTGAAAATTTCATTAAAATGTTTTGGGTTGTGTTGGGTTTTGTAAGAAGGCCCAAGAGCCAAGATGACCATGGCCCTGAGATAGTGGCAAACTGTGATTAAATTAATTCACACTTTCTTCTAGGACCAGCTGTGGGGTTAAGTAAAAGAGTAAGTAGATTTGAGCTTTTTATAGGGATTCTTATTTCTCACAAAGGCATTGCAAATAATTTATCCTGTTATCTTGGGGGAGGATTTAGGCCTTTCCCAATCTTGGTGAGCCTGATTGGTGTTTGAATGCGTTCATTGCCCTCTCTGATAATAGAAGTATTTGTGCACCCAGAACATACAAATAGAGAAATATAGACAGAAGTACCTTTCCAGCCAGATGTTACTATTAAGGGCCTCTCTTATACCCATAGCTCCACTTTGGTAGGATGATCAGTGGAGAAGTAATTGATAACTTATTGGTTTCTTGTGGGTGGCAGATACTCCTACAGGACCAGACCTTACTTCCTGAAATTCTTTGAAAACACCAGAGCATGAATATCCATTCACAGAAGCTGCCATCTCCATCCCCGATTTTGAGAACCAATTGCATGACGTGACCAAAAACAGACTAGGTGAGAAGGCCAATGACTTCTTCTTTTGAATTAACAAATGTCTACTGGAATGCCCCCCCACCCCAACACCAAATTCAAATTCACCCAAAAATAGACCCTACCTACAAGGTTTACCCAACCCTTCACTAGTCTTATCATGTGGTTGGCTGTGAGTAGGACTGCCATATATGATAGTTCTAATTATAAAGTACATGACTGCAGTGGACACCAGTCATACTGCAGCACATGTGCATGGTGCCCTTTGGAGGTGAATGTTAAACAGCCAGCAAGGCGACAGACAGGACCCTTATAGGAGCCTTATAAACTTTCTTTGGTTCTTGTCTGAGGACTTTGTAGCTCTTTCGGCCTTTGTGAAGGTCACCAGCAGAAAATGGAAATCAAGGGATTTTCATCAAACTGTTTTAGATGCTCATATGTAACACAATTACATTCTTCCTAATGTAACAGAGACACTATCCCTCTCTCTAGAAGGAGAAGCTCTTTGTTTATTATAAGGAGATAAATAAGAGATATAAATGGTTTATATGGTGATAGAAATGCCAAGCCAGCTTAAAGGGTTCTGGGGGAAGAAAACTGAAATTAGAGACATGCTAAACTAGAAATGAGAATAAAAAATTGCTTGAGGTGATTAGCTCAATCATGCAGCACATCAGGGAACACTGAGTGAGGATCATTTCCAAGGGATATTAAGCAAATAGTGAGGATTTAACTAGGAAGCAGCAGAAGCTATTATCCTAGAAGGCTGGGGTCAGGAAGCAAGTATTAGGTGAAGTTTCAGGAGAAAGGCACCTTTGACGGGTCAAGGAGTCACTCAGGTAAATCGTTTCTTTCCTTAGGAATTTTTTTTTAGTGTGTTATATTTCAAAAGCATTTCCAGATACCTGACATTCCTGTCTTCTGCCTTTTCTTACTCACTTTGGTTATGCCTCCTGATTCACTGTCCCCATGACTGTCCACTCTGCTTTGTGTGTGAGGACATGACAGGAGGGCATCTGTGCATTGCTGTCCCCAGGCGTTTTCATTTTCATACCTTTATTTGCAAAAGGAGCCATTGTTCACATGGGACAGAAGAGAATGGCAATCTTGGGATGTTCAAAGGTCTCAGTGGCTCCTGATCCAGTTCTAATGCTTGGTGTTTGATGCAGTTTCTAAGCAGAGCTGTGACACAAGGGCATTAATCTACCTTGTGACAGCATGGGGTTTTAATGCATTTTCTGTATCTGAAGAAAGAGCCTCCTATGGAGATGGTGAAAGGAGTTATGGTGAAATCAATATCTTCATTTCACCGGCGCACTGACAATTTGTAGCAATGATACAAGGGATCACTGCACAGGGAGAGCTTGTTGGACAAAATCTAATACACAGTACATATACTTTTGAAAATGAACACAAGGATTTGCTTTATGAGTTAAAAAAATAAAAGGTGAATGTGTTACACGGAAACAGTTTCTTTCTAGAAATATGTAGATAACCTGTTGTAACACCAAAGACATGATTCTGGAGCAATAAGTGTTTCCTTACATCTCTCTTTTGCAGAAGTCATGTTGTCTACAAAAAAAGATAAATTCCATAAAGCACATTCAGGAATCAGCAGAAAACATCCTGGATATACATTGAGATATCCAAATCAAAATTATGATGTCTGATATTCTACTAATGGAACAGACCAACCAAGAAAATGGTACAATAAAATGTCAAGGATAAGGCCATTCAGCCTTGTCAGTGAGATTGACCAAGGAGGAAAGTGAGGACCACCTTCAAAGGTATTATGGGATGGGAGATGAGTCAGAGTACTAACTGAACCAGACTCTTCAGTCCTTTCTCAACGACAGATGTTAGATTTGATATTAATATCAGTGCCACTTGAAAATAAAATTTAATAGTCAACCACTGATTTATTTTGGTTTCTTTTTTCCCTGGGTAATATTGTTCAGCTTAACCTGATTTCTGTGATATTTCAATATTATATGTATGCTGTTGCAATTAGCAGTGTTACTTAAGTATATATCCCTATATATCTATCTGATCTCTTTCAAATAAATAAATGAGGATGGATGCATATTTTTTAAGGTTATTATTCATTGCTTTGGTATCTTCATAGTTTACACAAGGTTTAAATATATACATGGAAAAGCTTCTCTATACCTGACATGAGTAACACCTTGCTACGGTAGGAATCATTTCACTTATTCTATATGCATGTAAAGATAACATGGAAATGGTTAATTTTTCTCTACTTTCCATGAATTTTATTTTTCTTCTTTTTTATTTTTTCTGACAATCAATGTCAAGGAATATAAAGTTTCTTTTATTTGGATGGTTTTAACATTTTCTTTTCCTAAGTCATGAAAAATTATTTTTCACTATGCCTCTCATATATGGTGGATATTTCTAAAGTGGGGTAAAGACAGCATACATACGAGATGCAGACATTCAAGAAAATACAGTCTGCTGCAAAATTTCCCAAACTTGTGTTCTGTGAAAAACTAGTCTCAAAAGAGTTCCATCATCAAATAAGTTTGGAAGATGCTGCATCTTATCTCCCTTCTTGGAGATTTACAGCACACTTGAGAATATTTAAAATGTTGGTAAATTCTGCAGAAAAGAAACTGGTTTAACAAAGCCCAGCATTTCTTAAATTTACTTGACAATGAAACTTGGCTTTAAAATTCATGAAATACCCATTAACAACCTGCTTAATTACCCATGGGCAGGATATTCTGCACATAGACTCTTGAACTTTAAAGTACATGGTCAATGCTGTCTAATGTCCTTGGCAGATTAGGGTAGAAGCAAAAATATTAATCCCTCTATCCCCCACCTTAATGGTTTCATCTCTTTTCATTACTTTCTCTATTATTTCATAAAACTGCCCAGCTAAATGATCATTTGGCTTGTCAAATTAAGTGCTATGTGAATGTTATAATAATAGTGACTATTAATTGAGCACCCACTGCATGTCAGGCAATGAAGCACTAAGTCAGACACTTAAGGCAAACTTTCCTTGTTCTACACAACAACTAGCAGGGACGCATTGCATCCTTACATAAAACATAAGGAAACTGTCTGGGAGAGGTCATATATCTTGCCCAATTCACTTGTTACTATAGGATAAAGCCAGAATTGCATAACCATCTCTCTTGTCTCCCAAGTCCCTGCAGTTTTCACTATATCATACTGTCTCTCTAAATAACATGAATTCAGCCAGTCCCAATGATATAATAAAATATGAAATGATAAGAATAATGATGCCAATAATGGTAATTAATAACAATCAGAAAGGTATTAAAATGCTACATATTGTCATTGTACAAAATTTATGGTGGTGCAGTGTTTTAACAGTAAAGAGCCCACTCTCCTTTTTCCTACCCCCACATCCAATTAATCATTAACTCTGGTTAATGCTTTCTTTAATATCTCTACTGCCACTAACTGTTGTGCAAGTCACCGTCTTATCTGCTCTGGATTTTTACTGCAAACAACACCTGACCTAACCTGTATCCTTGCCTTCCTCCAATTCATTTTGTGCACGGCAATCACAATGGTCTTTTTAAAGTACAGATCTGATTACCTGATTACTCACTCTTCAATTAAAAACCTCTAAGACTTCCCACTGACAATAGGTTAAAGGCTGAACTTGTAGGTTTCTATGATCCTTCCTCTTCTGGCCCCTGTCACCTTTCCAACTTCAAACTCCACACTCTCCAACCTCATCTGATTGATTTGTTCATTTGTCTGTTTGTTTTCTTTCCCCCTCCTTCAACCAGAAGTGAGCTCAAAGAGGGGAGAGACCTAGACTCCCCTGTTGACCACTGTGTCTCCCAACACCCAGCACTCCCTCTTACACATAGTAAGAACTAAATAAATATCCATTGAATGAAAGGATAGATGAAAGGGTGAAAAGGGTGAATGAATGAATGAAAGAGAAGTAGTGAATGGGAGAGAAAGAGAGGTGCAAGGGATGTCCAGAACATGTCCCCTGCCTGTGTGTCCTCTTTGACTTTATCGGGACTGCTAAGAGAGAGGACAGGGTTAGAAGAGGAAATTTGCTTTCAACAAATTTTGTGGGATGTGGCTCCAGCAGAGGTGCTTCGTGGCCTGGGTGAAACAGTGTGATGAGACAGGAGGGCCGTTATTTCATCCACAGGGATCTCATCATGGCTCTACAACCTCAAGGAGGGGAAGCTTTGGAAACATCAGAGAGAATGCCTTTGGAAAAACCATCAGCCTCCCCAGGAAGTGCCCTACCAACAGAGGCAACAGTGAGAGTCTTCAGGCCCTTCAAGGACAGTGGAAGTTGATGTGGGAGAAACAGCAGGAAAAGTTGAAAAAAGCAGACACTTCATGCTGAGTCTGTTTGGTAAACTGCTTTGTGAACACATGCGGGACAATCATTCGAGGATGCCAAGGTATATTCATTAGGGGGTGGGTGGGGGAACCTGCTCAGGGAAGAGACTAGAAGTCCTCCTCTTTTAAGAAAAAGATAAACGGAAACATGTTTCTTCGAGTTTATCCCCAGGCTTGCAAATTCAGAAACTACTATTCTAGAGCACTAAATTTGGAGCCAGAAAATCTTATTTCTGGCTCTTCCACATTCTAGCTCTGTGGCTTGGGGCAAGCTTCAGAGTCTTCCCAACTGCAATTTCTTCATCCAAAATATAGGAATAATGATACCTACTGAAGGGCATTGTGAAGAGCGAATGAGGTAAAGTTTGAAAATATATATGAAAACATTTTTGTAAAATATAAAGTGCTATAAATTATTATTTATTTGTCATAGTCACATGTAGGATGGTCTGTCTATCTTATATTTAAGCTCTTCAACCCTTAAATGATTCTTTCATTTACATAACTGGCTGCCCCAGGAATCATATTTGTTCTCCTGGATGCCATTCCCTTGGCCAGAGTTTGTTGGACTAGCAGTGGACATCTGACCTAAGCTCACTCAGTTAGATTTTCCTACCAGAGATTTTAGAATTGGAACCCAAAACTCTATTTCAACCTAAGTTGGTCTTTTGACTGGCAAAGTCCTAAACTCAGGAGCTACGGGTTGTCATCATAAATCTACGTGTTACTGCAGAGCAAAAAGGACAATCAGAGAGAAATGAGGCAAATTTGTGGAGAAGCTGCCTGGATTCAGGGTGGATTTTCAGTCCCTGGGTCTAGTTTCCTTGAATATTACTGTGTCTTAATTATCAATTCTGAGTCTTAATTATAAATGTCCCTTTCTGTCTTTAGTTAAATAAAGTTGGCTCTTGTTCTGTTACAGTGAAAGAATCCTAATACCAGATAGATAGATGGATAGATAGATAGATAGATAGATAGAGATGGGTAGACAGATAGGTAGATAGATAGATAAATGGAGATGGCTAGCTCTATTACTGAATAATATATCTGGTTAAAGAAAAAGGCTGTGCTGCAACCTTGACTACATGGAGTTCATCTTATAAGCATGTGGTGTGTCTGCTTTGTAGAGGTGTTATGGAGACTACCATCTGTGTGGCGATTTAGTTTGCCAAAAGAAGCACTATATGAAATAAGGTGATAACTACAATAATAGAAATAACAGTACTTAATAAAAAGCAGAAAGGTTTAAAAACTCTACATTGGCCAGTGTGAAATCTTCAGCAATGGGTTGTTATAATATCGGCCATCATAGCAGACTTGCTAGACTCTTGGTCATGATCCAGTACCTTCATATGGTCATACCAGGCACCATTGCTCCTCTGCACGTTTCTGACCTTTCTTATTTAAATGAATTCCATCTGTTTGGAAACACTTTTCCTTTCAGAAGCTTGCAGTATCCACTTACTAACCATACAAAAGAAATCTTCTAGTAAAAGAAAATAATAATATTTACTCCTATTATTTCATCCAGTTATCTTCTGGAATGTTTGCAAATGTCCATACTGAACTTTGACTACTATAAACCCTGTTCTAATATTTCAAAAATAAATGTGTTAATAAATCTCTAGGAAGTCATGTCACCGTTGTTATATATAATTTCCATCTTGCCCCACATAGTCCTATTGCACAATTCATGCCTATACAACTACAATTTGCTTTCTTGGTATGTCTATTGTTCGAGTAACAATAATTGGAAACCAATAATATTTTGTAAAACAAAGTCAGGTATACATATGCAACTCCAATTATGGTCACATTTGCTGGCTCAGAGTCTGACAGTGGGAAAGAATACATAGAATGAAGGATCTGAGCGCTATGGTGACATAGCACATAAAAAAATTGAGCTTTATCATTTGTAGGATCAGAGTGAAACACATATATATTACACATATGTGTTTATGAATACAGATTAACCTTTTGTAAGAACCATACAAAATTTATAATTCAGTTGTTCCCAGTTATTTCACAGTGATACAATTACCTTCAAAAGCCTATTTTTAAGAGCTCCTTTGATCAGAAATGTTTGCACACCTGAGTAGGCTGAGCCTAGCTCACTGATGTCTGAATTAAGAAATCAAGCATGTATTACAACTTCACTAATTTGTAGGGAGATGTGTTTGAATTAATGAAAGAGTATGAGCTATTTTATGTAATAAATTACAGTACTTTATTAAATTAGCATTCTTTTCAAGTTTGCTTCAATGAATTATAAATTTAACTGCTAATAAGCCACATTCATTGCCAACATGAATATACTAAGGTACTTTAAAATACTTTCTCTATGAAGTAGATGTTTTACAGAAATTCTTATATTTATTTTGAAAATGATACCCTTGGTTACAGGGTGCAGGGGCAAGTAGCTCAGTCTCCCCCCCACCCCCAAAAATCACAGAAAATCTCTATTCTGGTGTTTCCCATAATAGCCTGGGTCTATCTCCATCATTTTATGTAACATATCAATATTTTATTTATCAGCTTGTGAGTCTTTTTCTCCCTAGTCGACGTCAGTCTTCATGAGGTTAGAGATGGGTCTTGTTCTTGTAGTCACCAGCTCATCACACAGTGCCTCGCATGTAATGTCTACAACAATAATCATTTGTTGTACGAATCAGTGTGTTGGCTTTCACCAGCAATTTTCATGGATTTTCTCAGTGGGGTAAAGAATTATTACCGCACACTACAGGGATCAGAAGGTTAAGATTCTGCTGGATAATGAAGCCAGTTAATGTATCATCTGAAATGATTTCAACACAGATTCTTTAAAATGTGTCCTCAAAGAATTGGTGCCCTATCAGTTCATATTTATTGGTTTAGAAAACAGAAAAGTTAGTCCCATGAAGAAAGCCAGAGAAACTTCCTCAAGTCACGAGCAAAAACAAATTGTAGAAGTTGGAGCAAGACGGCAGAATTCTGTGATCTCAGAATTTCCACTCCCAAGAGCCCTTCCAGATTTCTTGAGTTTTCTGGCTGGGTTTTAACAACAGTGATGTTTTGTTGGACAAGGCATTGCAAAGAATCACTCTTTAGTGAACCTACCCAAGAAGCCCCATGTGGCCCATCTTTGTTCTTCAAGGGGCTGGGGGCACACAATGGGACTTTGAAAACTGTTTTCAGCTGTTGTCAGTTGTGTAAGAATGGGCTCATTTTCCCTCTGAGAACCCCTACCTGCATTAATATCTTTAAGGGCAACCATTAGTGGTTTCCTACAGTGACTTCGCACAACCACATTTTCCAAGCTTGTGTTGGTGCTCTGAGTATCTGGAATTAGAAAATATTGGTTCAGTGTGAAGAAACAACAAATCTGCAGCCTTTGTTTCATTCCCACACACCTGTATCCATCCCAAGTTGTGTCTCTACAATGCTAACTTCCCATCAGATTTGGTGACATCGTGTCTCCCTCAGTACAGCGAGATCAGTTGGAGCAAATGCCTGATTCTGGGGTGGCCCTGTCTATGTGCTGTCTGTCCCCTGCAGCTCTCCCTTTCAGCATGCAGCAACTGTTTGCTCATAGGCCTGATAACATCCTAAATGATTGCATTGCTGTCAATCTCTGTTCCTTTAAGGAAGAGATAGAAAGCTCCAGAGCTTTACCCTGAGACTCCAGGTTTTTATTTGGCATTTGGAAAAAGTGACCTGTGTGTTCAGGGTCAAGCCTGATTCTCCAGATCACTTTATGTGTTCATAAAAAGAGCTCCTGAGTTTCAGCTTGAGTCTCTCCACAAGATGACCCAAGTTTCTTTATTGTAGGTTCCTTGGGGATTTTGCCCTTGTAGCTCTTTGAGAGCACTTATCTGCTGGCAGTGAATGAGATAGCAGATCTCCTCAATTCCTCTCTGCCCTTCCAAGGCAGCTAATGAGATCAGAGCTGTACTGTGTTTTTATCTACATGAGATAGGATATCAGGGTTTCTCCCAAAGCAAACCAAAAGGCAACACAAAGAAGTGCTGAAGGATGAGAAGACAACTTGGGACAGGATAACTTGTGCCTATAGCCTACCTGTTAATTAACCAGAGCCAGGATCCAATCATATGTTATGAATAAGAGCAGGAAGCAGATAAATTGTAGTCACTTCAGATTAGCTCACTCAAACAAGGTCAGGAGCAAGTTAATTCTTAAGCATTTAATTCAGTCCATTGGCACTCAAACGAGGAGAGGCAGAAACAAATGGTGTAGTCTTTGTAAGGTTGTTAATGTGACCCAAGCTTATAAGAGTAAATTAATATTTTCAGCCTTGTATAGATACACATTTTCAGATGTAAGTTTCGTGTCCTCTTCTCTGGGTTAATCTCAGGTCCACCACCACTGATGTGATTTAACTATTTACTTAAACTTTATGTGCCATAGTTGTCTTATCCATAAAATGGGGATAACATTAGTAGCAATATTTATAAGAATTAAGAGAAATAATACATTTAGAGCATTGGTTAAGTACTCAATTGATATTAGCTATCATTATTATTTCTGTATATTCACATTCGAGACACTGAAAGATAGGAGTTATTAATTCATTCTTATTAATTATTCTTATTCATTCTTATTAATTAATTAATAATTAGGAAGATAGGAATTATTAATTCATTCTTTTCAGAACCTGTCTTCAAGCAGGGATGGGTATTCTCCTAACCATGCTTAGCGCAGAGCAATAACTATTTATGGGTAACCATCAGCCTCTAACCCTATGGCATTTATTTTCTCTGTTACATTAAAATTAGATGTTTGCTTGTTATAATTTCACAATTTCTTTTCCTTTTCTAGTATATAATTAATACTGGTATTTTACCGTCTTTGTAAGGAAAAAAATGTTAATCCTCTTATTTCTGCAGTTTGGTAATTTCTCAGAGAGCCGTGGCCCTGATTCCCCTTCTGCAAAGTGCAGGGGATCTTTCCTTGGCTCCTTGTATGATTCACTGTGACTCCTGATTACTGCAACCGGATGGCCTTTTTCTCTTCTCTCTTTCCTAATAAGGAACAGAATCAACACGACCGGGATCACTTTGAACAATGGCATTTCTTCTGAATACACTTCTAACTAGATTTGTATTTTTATGCTGTGAGTGGAAATACCAGATAAGAAGAGATAGATGAAGGCAGATGCAAGGATGAGATGGAATGAGGAGGTCTGTTATTTGGATTTCCTTAGGTGGGACATTTGTTGCATAAATGGCAACCAGCTCTTTAAAAAAAAAAAACAAAACACATTGGAGTTCAGTACCATTAACAACAGATAAAGAAAGAAGGCAAAGAGCTCAGCGGCGTTAATCTCACCCCTCACAAATAATGGCACCAGTGACATTTGACCATGTGACAGATGAGTGAGTGGAGAGCCCTGGGACTGTGATAGTGACAGTTTTCTTTTTCTACCCTTGTAAATTATTCAGCATTGGCACAGCACTGGGAAAACTCAAACCTGCAAAAGGGTAAGAGAGAAAAGGAATTCTATTGCAAATGAGAATGGCTGCTGACAAGTCCATTAAAAAACAACAACCCAACATTCAAGCTGCGTCTGCTGCCTTCCAAATGTCCTTCAAAAGTTTGGTTCACTAACCTCTTTTAGACATGTGAGAAGGTGGAAGAGAAGAGAGGAGAGGCCCTGTTAAAAGCATCCTAGACTGGTTTCTTTCTGAACGTGACTGTGTCATCATCAAAGATAGGATGCTAGGGCTCCTAAGATCACATGGGTTGTTAAAGCCCAACATCCTAGTCACACATTTCCATCCCAGTAATTACATCCTGCTGACTGCAATGCTCCCCTTTGTTTTTGGTTAGACATGCTTGCCTTCCATCCCTTTCTTTGTACTGTGTTAAAGCTGCCACCCCAGTAGAGGCTGTTTTCCTGAACGTGGTTATAAAATTTCACAGACAAGTTGTAAAAATGCGACGGGGGGAAAATACCATGACACATTAAAAAAAAGTGAGAATGTATTATTGTTTATCAATGAGCTTAATTATTTCTCTTCTTTTTGCTTGGAGGAAGACAAGGCCGTCTTCCCACCTAAGTATCCACAGCAGAAATGGGGACTCAGTTAGAGCTCTAGAAATAAGGCTGTGAATGAGAATTCTAACACTGAACCAGACCAGTTGCTCTGCTCCAACCTTCTTCTCTCCCACTGACATCTGCTGTGCAGCTGGAAGGTGAAGGAACTGGTGTTTTTCCATTGCTTGTCCAGCAAGGGGGGCTAGAAACTACAGTTCCATTCCTGTTGGAGACTATTCCCCTCTAGTATATCCTGCCAGTGAAAAATCTCTAATAACATCTTGTATTTCTATAATAGATTTTATGTGACATTTTCAAAGTATTTTACATTAGTGTATGAAGCTTCCCCTGGTAAGGTATAATGAGTGAGCACTTTGTCTTCAAAGTGAAACGATACAACAGCAGGCTTGGTGAGGAATAAATCTGCCATGGTGTCAGGTATGGCCCCCAGGTGTTCTTTCCTCTGCCTCTCCATCCACAGCTCTAACATTTACTGTCCACAGTTTTCTCGCTACAATAAAGGTATGATTTTCAAAGCTTGCCCTTTATCAGCCCCCTTTCAGGCCAGGAAATATCACTAGAGGGTGGTAGGAGCATCACAGAAGGTCACAGGGTTTTGTTTATGCCGTTGTGGTGATTCCCTGGGAGTCTTTCCACCCTTCCTGAGTGGCCCACACATCACTAATCTGGTACAGCATGCGTCTGAGATGGACATCTCCTGAGGTTTCAGTCCTTTAAGGTTCATTTTGCACTACCACCTGCCTCTCATTCCCTCCCTGCTCACCCACACACATCCACCCTCTCCAACTTTGCCTAAGTTACACCTAAATCAAAATTTTATGACTATTATTTCTTTAATGCTGGAACAGCTTAAGCAGGCAGATGTAAAATCCTTTTTCTGAGAAGCTAGGTCTATCCTAAAGCAGGCTATTGGACAAATGATCTGAAAATAGAGGCAATGCAAACTAGAATCTTAATCTATGTGTCTGTGACAACAGTTTGAGGCTGTTAAGTGAAGTATTTTCTCCAGGTTTGTATGGGAAAATGTTTCTGCCCCAGATTATGTCCAGTGAGAATGATGCTATGATTTCTCTCCTCTTACTCTATAGGTTTCTATATAACTTTCATTTGCCGAGCTCATTCCTTAGTGAGCTTGGAAGTCAGATTACGGTTTCAGGAGAACTGTATCTGCTTTTTGTAACATGCCACGTAGGACTTAGGAACATCAGTAGCTGATATGCCTCTACTCATTGATTATTAGAATCAAAAGCTTTGCTCATTAAGGGTTTATGCCTCAGTAGAAAATTAAATGCTCAAAATGTTAACAAATGGTTAATTGCATTTTTTTCTGGAATATTTAAGGCATAGCAGTTCTCATAGGGCAGATTTTAAATTGGGTGCATTTTCATAACAGACCTTTATTTTTTGGTGGGTTTTTACTTTTTGGTAGGTATAGATAAGAACATAAAAGGAAGATTGCTGAATGAAAGAAGCCATTATGGTATTTCATAGTCCCAAATGGCCCTCATCTCAGTCTTTGCTACCTGGGTAGGGCTGGGAGGGCACTGGTTACTCTGGTGTTTCAGGGGAAGAGGCAGACACAGATCTACCTCATTTTTTTATACAACAGAAAGTATCTTTGACAAACCTCAACTGGTAAGGAGGAAGAAAGGTCTATTCTATCTTTTTACTTTTGCAGCCCATAATTTCTAAGGCCACACCATCCGGGGTAAAATTAGAGCCACTGAACAGTAATAAATGCTTGCCATTATGGGACTTTCAGCTTCTGATTCTCCCCAAATGATTCCAAGTCTTCCTCTGCAAACAGCTTTCATCAAGCACCCTCTGAAGTGCCTCGCTGAGAAGAATATACTCTTAACAGTTCCTCCACAGCTTACTAGACATTGAGACTGCTGCAGATCAGTTCGTCTATTCAACGGACATTTGCCAAATACCCACTCAGTGTTAGAAATTGTGTTAACTTGAAGAACGTCTCTTAGTGACTATGACATGGGCTTAATCTGGATCGCTTGTTACACTTTGGAAACCCATCTATTTACTTGGGAGGTGTCTACTGTTGAAGAAAATGGTGGATTTTATTTTAATGTGTTGGTCACAAGTACTAAAGTATGGTGGTGATTGAGGGTAGATAAGATAGAAATAATTAGACCACAACGGCAAGTTGTCTGTCCATTCTTACACTTGCTCATTCTATCCCACCAAACCATCGATGCTTTAATTTCACTGAGGGCAAAATAATACTCTCACTTTTCAATCAAAAGTAAGAAAAAAAGAGATTTAGAGAATATCAATTTTATAACTTCTTTATAAAGAGAAAAGAAGAAATATATGATCTCATTTAATAGATTACACAATTACTCTGGCACTTATCCATTTAAATTAGTAAACCGCATTTGAATTGTCATTACCTAGAAGTTGCTGAACAAATCAAAAATTAAAAAAAAAAAACTTCTCCAACTCTGCCAACATAGTTGACAATTTCCCAAGCTGGATAACAAAGCCCTTAGTGGCTGTCAGTCCCGGCACTGCTGAGAGCCCTTATCCTTGTTCTTCATCCAGTGACTACGTAAATCAGGAAGGAACTTGGTTGCTGGGGAGAGTTTCACAGGCAACTTACTACCAAAAATATTTCTCGAACTAACTTTAGAAAAGACTTTTCCCTGAATTATAAATGAAAAAAAAATAATTTTATAGGCATACAGATCCAAAATGCACTTTATTTTTCATTTTAGATTATATCTGTGGGGTGGGGGGTGGGGGGAAGAATTCTTCAAGGTAATCCACGGCATGGACCTTAAAGAGGAATCCAGACTAGTGGCCGAGTCAAAGCTTCAGAAAGTAACTGTAGCAAGAGCTCATTGGCTGATCTGCTCAAGCAGGTTCGAATTTGCTGCCAGCTTTATATTTTTATGAGGTTGGAGAATTGTGATGTTTCCTGGGTTGAATGGGTGGCAACTCACATCAGAGCTTTTGTCCAAGAGGTGACATCAAAATGGCAGTGGAAGCTGTGTTTCTGCTCCTTGATGTCGTGTAGGCTGTTTTGGTGGAAATGAGGGAATAATATTTGTGTGGGAGGGCAGGAGACTGAGAAAGAGAGAAAGAGAAAAATCCTGTGAAAATTATCAGTAATTTTGTCATTAGTTGTTCTTTACTGAGGATATATTTTCCAAATGACTTTACAACACCATATAATACCCTAATTAACCTGAAGGTACTCTTTTATAATTTAGCTTAAAGCTATGCCTTAGATGGTATGGCGTACCCAAGATTAGTGCAACATCTTGATTTGACTTGGGTCCCCGTGCTACATAGAAATGGGGGCTGCAGCTACGAGAACTCTGAGGGAAATGGACTCAGCCTTTCTCAGAGGTGGCTTAGAGCCTGAGAGGAGAATGGGCAGTTGAAGACTAGATGCTATTCTGAGTTGAAGGAGATACGAAAGAGCCAGGGACAATTCAAAATCTGCTAACAGAAGAAAACCGTGGCTGCTGAAGATTCTGGGACAGATGGCTGCCTCCACTTCTGGTAGGACAATGTCTAAGAATTATTATCAGATCAAGTGCCAACTGCCCTCAAGAACAACGTTCCTGAGGCCACACAGGAAGTTTCTTCTTACTGAAGCTTATATAGTGTTTGCCTGAAACTAGCTCTCTGCACTTCTCTGACATACCTGATAGGTCATCCTTGATTTCAGATACAGATAATTGCTTCTAATTGTATTCTCACTGAGAAGAAAGAGTGATATTTTCCCACCAGAAAAATTTCATAGACTTGGACTCGTACTCATGAGTCGATGTCTCAACGATTGCAGAGACCCAAACATCTGATTCCCAGCTGGAACTATAAGGTTAAGAATATCTGAATGTAAAGTTATATAAGAAATATATGTTTTGAATTATATTTTTTCTTCCAGTAGATGTGCATCAAATCAGTCTGTGAAATGCAACTGTCAACTATAAGTCATTTGAGACCTTCTGATGTCTCCAGAACTGCCCTTGACCTTTTCGTAGGGGAGTTCAGGAAGTCTAACTTCACCCTTTGATTCTCAGCCCCTCTTCACACTCTTGCTTATGTCGGTGTCAATGCAATGCTCTAATTTTGATATTTAGGCTGAGTCTAAGACCCAGCCTCACTGGCATTCCAGTTCTGTTTACTGGATCCATTCTTTGAGCCTGCCTTAGTGACCTGCCTCAGGTCTTCCTAGGACTGAGGGCTTCTGCTCTCAGTGTACATCTTCTCTTTTGTCCTTAGGTTTTGTGTTTCTAAAAGTCTATTATGAAGTTTGGAATATTAGCTATTTCTAGTTTCTCTTTTGATGAGTTTGGTCCGTTTACACAAATATCCTATGTACTTTTCTGCTTTTTGGAAATAAAATAAGCACAGAAAACTCACTTTGACATATATCTAATCAAAATTCTTGGGGTTGACATTTGTGGGCTTGTTTGTTTTTGTTTTTGTCCACCCAGCAAATATTTTCCCTTCTTTCTTCTGAAAATGGTTCCCTCACTTTCCTCTGGGAGACCATCTCACTCTAGCTGCTCATTTAATGTGCCTTTGGATGGTGCCAAGACCAGTTCTGCCTCCATACTGGTCATGTGACCCAGTATAATGAATATAGCCAACTTCCTGGCCAAAATGATTGGTTCAGGTTTGGGAACGTGACCAAATTTAGGCCAATAAGAGTCAGAACTTTTGTTCAAAGCACTGCTGAGGGTGGGTGAGGGGGAGCTTTTTTTACTGGACTTGGCACTGGAAGGGTGTAAGGTGGGAGCTGTTGGAAGCCATCTTGCCTCAAGTGGTTTAGGGACCTTGCCCAAGAATGGAACAAACATAAAGGACTACAGGACAAAGGGATATAGATATTCTGAGGCCTGCCGACATCATCTGAGTTCCTATATCCCGACCATGACTAGACCATACCACCTCAGTTCTTTTCAGCTCATTATTTTTGTCCTTGTCAATTTGAGTCACGTTTCCAGATACCTAAAGACCATTGACTATTTCAGGTCTATTTTCCTCATGCCTGATGATACAGTGATAGTCTCTTCTTACAGTTGTTACACCATGCTTGGACTTCCTATTCAGTCATATCAAAGCTAGAGATGTAGGGTGGAAATGCAAGTCACAGGCTGGCTGCTATCATTGTAAGATGAATTATCCCAGGGACGAATGCTGCAGGCAGTCTGTCAGAGAAAAACTAAGCAGAGAATCTTTTTTTCCTTTGTGTGTTGAGAAACAAGAGCCACTTCTTATCCTACTTCCATTTCCCATAAATGGTATGTCTGGAACAATGGAAAGGGGATGGCAGAAAATATAAGACATGGGCCTGCTTTTTCCATTAGACCATAAAGCCTCTTTCAGGAAAAGTGCTTCTACTAGTTTACTATTTTATTCCTAGAAAGTAGACTAGTACCTGGCACAGGGCAGGTATTCCATAAATGTTGGCTGACCTAATAAGCAGAAAGTGTCTAAAATAGTGCTGCTGGTAGACATCCGTTGCTCTATTGTTTTTCCTCTGTCATCTTGCTACCAAACCAGCTGCCCCAGGACCTGTGTGGTATTTGTGTGATATGCTTATCAGTCACACTCACAACTACAAGCAACTCCAGAGAAGCCAGGGTAGCAAGATTCCAGCAAAGTCCAGAATACACAGAAGTGAACTTCCTAAGCCACCCCTGTTCATAGGATCCTGAGGTGCTATTGGTCTGAGAGGCCCTGGGTCTCCCTGTGTCAGCCACTAATGTAATGAACAAATCCCAGACTCATGGCCTGAAGCGAGACGATGTTTAACTCTCTGTTGTCTGTCTGGCAATGGGGGTGTCTAAAGGTTTTTCTCTTTCAGGATCTTGAAATACCCTCAGATAAAATGTGTGTTCCCAATTTAGCTAGCTATAGGCTACTGGACCTCAGCATAAGGGAGAAAAACGAGGACTGCTTATATTTTGTGGAGCAAAGAAGCTCAAGGCTCCTGTAAGAGGGGTTACTGCACAGACACAAGAAGTGTCAGATGAAGTGTGGAAAGACTGAAGCTGGGACTCAGCCTCCAGCTGGAGCTGCGGCTAGCTCCTCAGTGATCAAGCTTTCACTGCAGATCATCCATTAAATTTGTCAAACCAATCATGATGCTCCCGGGGTTATCCATGCTGATAGTGGGGCAGAACTAATTAGGCAAACACAATCTCCAGGCATCCCGAGGACCACAGACCCCGAAGGGCCCATTAGTTCCCTCTTATCCCAGCCACTCTCTCCAGTTTGGATGGTTATATTTATATAAAGGAGAACAGAACTCAGGACATGTGCTGCTGAGAGGTGTGCCAGGGCTGGGACTGGGCCTAGAACTGTTGGGGCCAGGCCAAGGTGTTCAACAAGAAGCCTTTCTTGCTGGGAGGTCAGATGGAATGAGAAGCCAGCTTGAGTTGTTCAGAAAGACATGCTGAGACTTTTTGTGATTGGAGGTCAAGTTAAATGAAAGCAAAGTCTTTGCCCTCTGTTTTCTCTCCTCCTCCTGTGACCTGGCAGCAAGAGTCTAACAAGAGAAAACTTTAGATTATTGGTAACAATGTAAACAATGGGATCCCTCCAAATCATTATTAAACCCTAGGAATCTTCAAAATGTGTATCTTTTCTGGGACTCAAGTATTTAGTTCCTACCGCTGGAAAAAAAAAATGTACTAACCCCACAGCCTTGTTCTAACTTACAGAAACTGTCCTTGAAAATGAGGGCTATCATGATCACAGAAGTTCTGCTGAGACCTAGCTATACACATAGACAGATGATGAAGGGGTCAGGATGTTGAAGAGACTGTAGTGGCTCTGCTCAGCACACAGCTGAGACAGGCTCCGAGCCAATCACGTCATGTGAACTGTAGGTCAGGCAGGGGCTGCAATCACCTGTCTTGGCAATTCAGTTTGCTACCTTGTTACTTGCCATGATTTAAGATACTCAAAAAAAAAAAAAAAAAAAAGAAAGCATAGCATTTAACATCCAGACAGAATGTAAAAATTAAAGAGACAGAGAGAGAAACTGAGAGAGAAAGAGAGAGGGAAAGAACGAATACCTTTTATTGCTACTTTAAGAGTAATTCTAGAAACCTCCAGTGCCATAGCTGAAATATTTTGAATATACTATTGTCCTCACATGAACAAACAAACAAACAATCACTAACTGTGAAGGTAAGAGGGTCAGAGTCAGTGGGGGCAACACTGACCTTGAACTGCATTATTCAAACTACTTGGATTCTCTGCACATATTGTGTGTTATGAACTGTGGATTCAACAGTCACAATGACATGGTCTTTTCTTGATTCTTTGAATCCTCTTTCTTAATCTCCTTCTCTGAATTCCTCTTCTAACCCAACAGGTTTTCAGAACAGGATTCGGTTCTTCTCTTAGACTCTTTCCCTTGGTGAACATATACACTCACTCACATTCAACTATCTATACCTTTGGCAGTTGGCTTTATTTCTGGCTCTGATCTCTTTCTCAAATTATTACCTTTTATCTCTCCAGCTGCCTAATGGACATTTCAACCTAAATATTTTGCTATCATCTCAAATCCAACATGTCTATGATCAATTTATCATCACATTCAACTCAGTCCTGGCTTCTTCTGATTTCTATTAATGATTTAATCATATTCCCAAGTATCTAGCCTCAAAACAAAAAGAGAAAACCGTCAACTTAGTCCCTTTCTCTCTTACTGTCAGTCAGTATTTCCTATTAGTTCTTCTTTGTGTCTTTTCTTCTCTTTCTTTCTCCTCCTTTCTAACAACTACACCATATTCATCTGACAATTGAGTTATTAAGTAGAACCCTATGAAACTGTCATTCTTTGGTAACCTGGTCAAATAGTGGAATTTCTACTGGTTCATTCTAATACAGTAGCTGCTCAGAGCTGTCTTCTTCAATTTCTGCGAAATTAATAACGTTTAGATTTTAGGCCTTTAAGAAACAGCTCAACCTTGTCTTGACTCTCAATATTTGAAGCATTTTCTGGTGCTTTGGAGCGCAGAGAAAGACCTTGGCTTTCTAGCTGTGCCCATGTAGTTCAGGCATTCCTGTGGCCATGTATCTCACTCCTCCCACCCCCCGCCCCCAGATTTGGGGCAGGAGGCCCAGAAAATATATTTCCATGACACCACTTCAAATCCTCTTTGGAAGTAGCAATGGAATAAATTTTTAATCAGCCAACCAGGGCTTTAATGCCTGTACTTCACTGACTTGCTTCTGCCAGGATGAAAAGATCTTGCACGGAAGGCATATGACTTCGTTTGTTTTACCCTCTGCTCTGACACAGTCGGCTGGCCTTCGGGGCACAGCTTAAGGCCCATCTGTTCAATCAAGCTTTTGCCTGATTGACGTGGGAGAATCATCCAGGTGAGGGGGTCCCTTAGATTATTATCTTCCTCTCTTTGTACTTGCAACCAGAGACTCCTGGTGCTGCAGCCTCCTCCAAGTGACCTAAATGAATGAATGCATAAACAATGTTTTCTGTAGCAATTATATCCATTCCAAAAACTTTCCTCCTCAAATCCTTTGTGGAACAAGTCAGCATATAAATATATACATAAATAATAAATTTAAAATATTCTGAATGGTAGCTTTGAAAAATTCTCTCTGCTTTGAAAGCAAGACCTTTTACATTTAAAACAAGCATTTTTATTTTCATTCCATTTGAAGAGGTGAATATGAGGTATTTTTCTGCCTAAGTATTTTTAAGCTTTTGTTATTTAAACATATACAGCAGTAGAGAAACTAGAAAAATGAACCCCCATGTATCCATCATCAAGCTTCTACAGTTATCATCACTTTGCCAACCATGTTTCATCTGTCCCCCCATATTTTTCTTGGAATATTTTAAAGCACACTAGTCCATTTAACCTGTAAATATTTTAGTATGCATATCTAACTGATAAAAGCATATAAAAATATAGCCACCATGCCATTTTCACACCTAAAAGTTTAATAGCAATTATTCATTTCGTTGAGATGCCCAGTCCACATTCAAACTTCCCTCATTATCTTAAAGTTCGACATATTGCAAATAGTACATCTCTAAAGTCCCTTTTGTTGGTTATTGGTGGCCCTCCCTGATTCTTTTCTATGTCACTGATTCATCACTTGTCCAGCAGCACCTCCCACCCTCTGAATCTGACTAATGACTTTGAATGGTGGAGTTTACCTTATTACTCCACTCCCCATATTTTCTGTAAACTGCTAAATCTAGAGACTTTTTTAGACTCATGTTCAGTTTTTTAAGCAAGCTTGTTTTGCAGGTGATGCTGTAGAATTCCTACGTCCTTGTATCAGGGGGCATGTGATACCTGGTTGTCCTACTTATTGTTGCTAAGATTAATCAGAGGAAACATCAAGTCCTCCATTTCTCATAATTTGCAAAGAAAACCTAAAGTGTGTACATGATGATCCGCACCCACCCATTCAAAAGATATTTTCAGAAAATGAACTTCTGAGGCTTATGCGCAGTTCTCAAGGACAATTGAGAAGTCTAAGAAGTCTAACACAGCATTTGCCTTTAAGAGATTTATACCCCCATGAGAGAGGGAGAGAGACACAGATATGCAGGAGATGTGAACAAGTAACAATGCGAGCTTTAGAAAACAGTACAAACGCGGGACCACGTGGTTAATAGCCAGAAGACTTTTACAGCAGCTATTTGGTGTAGAAATACAAAAATGGAAGAAAGGAATGCAGTCAGGCAGTTTTCCCTGAAGAAATGGCTCTGAGCTAGAAGTGAAGGATTTGCAGGATTTACTGGCAGAGAGAAGGAAAGAGAGGTGGGTACATAAAATGACCTAGCTACAGAAGGTTGGGAAAGAAAGATACAGGGGGTTCTGGGCACAGCACTTTAGTAGAGTTTGTTCCATTAACATCACTTTCTCATTAACTCTGTACCTGAATAAGTACTTGTGTGAAAAGAGACTCAGCAGGTATCCATAATGACTAGCTGTCTGAGTCAAGTGCACTTGGTGTCAGGTTCACAAGCTTTGGAGAACAGGCTGAGAGGTGACCTCATTTAGGGCAGTGGTTTTCAAGTTTAGTAAGCTTGTTAAAAGTGGAGAGCCCCTGGGGCTTCCCTGGTGGCGCAGTGGTTGAGAGTCCGCCTGCCGATGCGGGGCACAAGGGTTCGTGTCCCGGTCCGGGAGGATCCCGCATGCCGCGGAGCAGCTGGGCCCGTGGGCCATGGCCGCTGGTTCTGTGCATCCGGGGCCTGTGCTCCGCAACAGGAGAGGCTGCAGCAGGGAGAGGCCCGCATATCGCAAAAAAAAAAAGATGGAGAGTCCCAACCTGACACCCAGAGAATCTGGTGTCTGGAGCAGAGGCCAGGAATTTGCACTGTTTACAAGCTCCCTAAGAGGATCTAATATAGGTAGTCCTAGAACTACATTTTAAGAACCACTAGCTAGGGGGGTGAATGCCTGGGGTAATAGCAAACAGTCTGCTTCAGGGGATGATGAGAGTTTTCTGAGCCTGCTTTAGTAATGATGATGATATTGAACTTTATATACCAGGAGCCACGCTAAGATTCTCAGGTGCTTTTTCAGCTTGAATTTCCACAATACCACCCAAAGAGGTAGGCACTGTTCATATCCCCATTTCAGAAATGGGGAAACTAAGGCTTAAGGGAGTTAAGATCACATAACAACATTTAAATTTAGGTGTATTTGATTTCAGAAGGTGAGCTTTTACTATAATTCTAGTTTGACCTTGAAGCATACAATTAGTGACATTGTTTCTTCCCTCCAATAGCTATATATATTTTATGTCACCATCTGAATGGCATCTACCAGCTCTCCTGGTGCCACAGCCACCACCTGCGGCAAAGGATCATGTTTTAGTTTACTTGTTTGCACATTAAAAAATAGGAAGACTCCATTCTCCATTGTATGACAGATATGTAAATTCTCAGGTGAAAGATATAAAATGAAACACAGTATGAGCCTGTTGTATGTGCACAGGCAGGGAACTCTCCCCACATTGCTCCATTTCCGGCTCTTCTCCTAGTAGATGTGCACGTCTGGTCTCCATTCTACCTGCAACAGGAGAAATGCCATGATATCTGTAGGGACTCAGTCAATAGCCCCAGATTAAATGTTTTCAAAGGTTAAACTTGCTTTTCTCACACATGGCTTTACTTAAAGAGATGGATCTGGGTTGAAAACTGTAACTATTTCAGTAAATGAAATACAACTTTATATTTTCATGGTGTCTGTAAAATACTTATAGCATCTTAATGTTTATATACATTTTTTTAGATTCCTTTGAAATTTGTGCTATACTTTCATTGGATAGAAGCTACAAAGAAGAGACGGAATCCTGCACCTTTGCAAACATCTTTGTTCCAAATAAATATTCAATAAGACTCTGTGTAATGTCAAAATCTGGGAAGTTGGGGGGAGGGGCATTGGATCACTCATGACAACATCTGCTCATAATTGGCTTTAAAATGTACCTCCTATACAGATTTTTTTGGGGAAAGAACTATATAGACTTGCTGGATTGCTTGTTTTGAATGAAATGCTATCAGATTTACTTAAAGCAAGTCATTGCTTTATATATTTACTACTTATTCATTGTATCTAGTGAAATGAATAGGAGTTTGGGGGAAGTCATTGATTTCACAAGATGGGTTGGATTTGCTCTTTATATAAAACAGGAAGATGCTGTTGAACTGCCGGATTCTGGCATCCCCATGCAGAGAAATACACTTTAACTACAAAACAGCATGTTCTGAGTCTGTGTTTTCTCTGGATAGTAGTAGCAGGAACACAGTGTTCATTTAAATTAAACCAGTTCCTTGGATAATAACAAAGTAATTAAAGAAACCACCAAGGAAAAAGAGCCAATTTATTTGAATCCTGTTCATAAAAACTACATCAAGAGCCCGAAGGTAAAAAATAATGTGGATAAGATGGCAGATTGATGATTTTTTTAAAATTCTGCGTGGGATGCATCTTGATATTAATTTAAATGAGTATCCCTCATCTGAAAATAATACAAGATGCAAAATTTTTATCCTTCTTAAGGGAAATGAAATTCTATTAAAATATCCAGATAAGAAATTGCCACATAGCTTGAAGTCCACTTGACCTCTAGTAATACCTTAACGTGAGAACATTATGATTTATTCATATTTTCTGCATTCCCATTGGAATAGAGGGGCCTTTGTCTTTAATGCTTTCAAGAGTTTGAAATTCATACTGAAAAACTTATTTTAAATGATATTGCCTGAACAACAGGGAGGTATTTTAGGGCATCAACAATTTTCCTATTTTTGTCAGTAACAAAAATCTAAATGCAGTTGAAAATGTGTATCATGTTTTTATATTAGCACTACACACTGAAACTTATTTTAGAGAAAAACGCACCAGTAAAGTACCTCTCACATTGAAGCTCCATCAGCGTAGCAGTGAGAAATCTAGATCCCTAAACAAAAATTCACAATGGCTCTTTGTGCATTTTAGCATAACAACTGCTCCTTTTAGAAAAGCAGTATTCTCTCTCTGCCATGTTCTGCTTCTCCCTCTGAAATACCGGGCCACTTGGGCTGCATCTCTACTGGTGAGGGAAGTGAAGAAAAGCTTGCAGACTGGAGGATTTGTCAACTGCAGGATGGCAACCCAGTCTTTGAAGGGCAACATACAGAAAATTATCAATGTGCAAGAATTTAAAATGAAATAATTTTTTAGAGAGGAAAAATATACATAAAATGTCCAACTTGCCCATTAACAAGATGAAAAGCAAAGAATTTAAACCTGTATTTCATGAACATAAAGTCATAAAAATATACATCAACACCTGGTCAGTTAAATACGAAGAAAAAAGCAGACAGAAAAAATTTATATGTGAAAATAAAGGAGAGTTAGAAAAAGGATGAAAAGAAGGGGAGTGGATTAGAAAAGTAGAACCAAGGAAGAAAGACAATAGGACTCAAACTGGGAGAGAAACGCTAGGAGGAAGAAGAGAGTATCACAGGGCCGGAAGAATTCAGTGGACCTTCACCGCCTTAATCCCACTCTCTGCAGCCCCCGCTCTTGAATCTGGTTTGTCATCTCTCTGTGCAACTGGTGGATCCTCTCTGAGACATCATACTCTTCATCTTCAGAATTTCTCTAGCCTCCGGTTTGCTCAGTCTTAACCTGTGTCCAGCCGCATGGGAGGGACTCCAAGTGAAATGTGGACAGGAGGAAGACATTTCAGAGATCTGACCTAAGCTCTATGTCTTACTTATGGAACTTTTTCCTTTCCAGCTGTTCACACAAGTTGATTTTGCTGATATTAAATCAGGAATAGTTAATAGACATTTACTTTTAGAAAATTTGCTCGGTTGACATAAAATTCAGCTAAGAGCTGCTAATTCTTTAATACTTTTTGTACATTTGAAGGTTTAAATGTTATGGCTATTTTACCTAAAAGAAGTTTTATGCTAGACAGCTCTAATAATTTTCTGTAAGTTCTGTTGATTTATAAGTATTTGTAAGAAAGAGCTTATATTTCAGATGGCCATTCTTTTTGTCATTTCTGGTGCAGTATGCTGGGGCTGCTTTTTTATTCTGGATCCTGGGACAGTAGCCATATCTTTCATGGATATTTTTTCCTAATTTTTTTATTGTTCTTTTAAAAGCAAAGTGAATAATTTGCTATGTTCTAGAAGATTCTGATGAAACATGAAGCCATGGAGACATGCTAATATTCTCTTGTAAGAAAGAAAATTGTGGAAATAAGTTTTCTGGCCTTGAAAATGTCCGTTGAGAGAGTCATAGAGCTATATTTTCAAAACTAATGAGAAAAATCCCAGAGCCTTCAAAAGAGGCTGATAAGCAATAAAACAATGTCCGTAAGAGACATATTTTTGATGGTATAGTCAGTCAATGAACATTTAATCAACTTTTACTAAGTTCAGTAAACTGCACTAGATTCTGAGAACTTTAAATTTAAACATAATCCTTACAGTGAAGGATCTTATAATCAAGTGAAGAATTAATTGAAAGCTCATTCTAATTTTTCTAACCTATTGTTTTTTGTTTGTTCTTTAATGTTTGTTACATTCTAACTCAAACTTGTGTCTGCAACCTAATTTTGTCCACAGTAACTTTTGCTTCAGTAACTGTGCCCCCAGCCTTCTAACTCAGCCTGAATTAGGACTTTACAAAGTCATTCTTGGTATGACAGCTTGCAGCAGACGTTCTGCACTATATGGAAAATATAGAACCCTGACTCTGCCCCCTATTTTTCTTCATGGCTGTAGATGTGCCATCTCTGGCATAGAGATTAGGACATGAATGATTGTCATCAGTGAGAAAGTTTCAGAGGGACGATTGGGACAGAATGGAGAGAACCTTAATAAGAACAAGCAACCCAAATGCCATACAACTAGTTGTGGTTGATTAACTGAAAGCAGCTCTTCCGCCCCTTTCCTGTTTGCCCATTTCTGCTCCCCTCTAACCTTGAAAGAACCTAATTATAGAAATGAGATCTTTAGGCAATTTAACTCTTGACTTATGCTCTCTTGAATGCACATCTTGCCTTGACTAACCTGTTGATTCTTTTCCTAGATAAAAAGAAGTAAGAATGAAGAATAAAGTAGTTAAAGAATGACTAGCTTTCTACCCCCCAGAAGCCCCCCCCTAAACAATCTTGCCGGCAGATCACATAGGGAAGAGAACATCTGAAGAGAGAGCCAGCCAGTCTGCACACAGTAGACAGTGATGCAGAACCCAACCTCCTGCCTCAATGATTCACTGAGATTCTCCTCCCCTGCCTCCCCTTTAAAAACTGTCATTACTGAACAGAATCTTCAAAGATGGTCTCTGGACATGAGTCCACCTTCTCCCCAGATTGCTGGCCTTTCTGATTAAAGCATCTTTCCTTTCTATTGACACTTGCCTCTCGATTATTGGCTTTACAGCAGTGAGCAGCCGAAACTGAGTTCAGTAACATAACCACTCCCGATAAAGAATGTTAGCACAACGGGTCACACGTCATACATTAGAGGTTAATATATGACAGGTTAAGAGTGTCATTTCTGGAGGCAGACATCTAGCTCTGCCACCTATTACCAGTGTAATCCTGGGCAAGTCATTTAACCCAGCTATACATCAGTTTCTTCATCTGTAAAATGTATATGATATTTAGAGTTAAGTGGGTTAATGCCAGAAAAGGACTTATTATGTTCCACAGAGTAAGTATTATAAATATTATTATCTCCCCCCCATTCTGCAATTATTATTGCATTAACTGGCCTGACTTGTATGGTAGATGATGGTCAATTGAATTATCCTTATGATGGATAATTTAGACTGTTCTATATGCATTGTATTACTTTCCTATTGCTGCTGTAACAAATTAGCACAAACTTAGTGGCTTAAAACAATACATATGTATTATCTCATAGTTCCAGAGGTCAGAAATCTGAAAGACATCTCACTGGGCCTTAATTAAGGTGTTGGCAGTTCTGTGTTCCTTCTGGAGGCTCTAGGGAAGAATCAATTTCTTTGCCTATTATGGTTCCTTGAGGCTGCCTGCATTCCTTGACTTGTGGTCCCTTCCTCTGCCTTCAAAAACACCAGTGTAGCATCTTCAAGTTTCTTTCTGGCTCTGGCTCTCCTGCCTCCTTCTTGCACTTAAAAGGACCCTTGTGATTAATTTGGTAGACCCAGATAATCTGGAATAATCAGGGATAATCTCCTCATCTAAAAAATCCTTAACTTAATCACATTTGCAAAATCCCTATTACCATGTAAGGTAACATATTCACAGGTTCCAGGGATTAAGACATGAATGTCTTTGGGAGACCATTATTCTGCCTACCATATATATCAGAAAAGATGTATGAAGAATGCTCATGTTATCAAGAATTATCAGTTATCAAGAGTGGTAACTGTTACAATTATTACTTCCATGGGATAGAAAAGGGACAATTAAGTAGAACAGTACTCATTTGAATTTGTATTATTTTAACATTTATTATGTGCATGCATTACTGCCATTCATTCATTCACTCACTCATTCAGTAAACATTTAGAAAGCAACTAGACCTCTTGACTTAACCAGATTAGCTTTCTTGTCAGTTATATTACAGAATCAATAAAATACAAATCAGTGAGACAGGAGGTAAGGGAGCAGGGCACAACCTTTAAAAGAATGACATAGCTGTTGAAGAGAGGACAAAAATACTGGTTAGAACCTACTAGGCCCAAGGAAGTGGGAGATTCAATTTCCAGTAGACCTCAAGGCTCATTATATGCTCATTGTAATACATTAGCATATGCTAAATGACACACCCACAGGCACCATGACAGTTCTGAGGCCAACCACAAAAGGCCAAAAAGTGGACAGTGGCCCAATTCCTGGAAATTCCCACCACTTCTCCAAGATAGTTAGAACATTCCTCCCACTCATTATCCTATAAAATTACCCAGCGCATAAAAACTAACCACCCTATATTTCGGGGCCACTCTCACCTTCTGAGACAGTCCACATTCTGTCTATGGAATGTGTATCTCTCTAAACAAACTTGCTTTTACTTTGCTATGGCTTGCTCTTGAATTCTTTCCTGTGTAAAGCCAAGGACCCTCACTTGGCGGCCCCTCCCAAGAACTGGGTTGAGACCTGGGACATGACCATCCTCTCGTACCCCATTTTCCTACAACATCAGCATCAGACTATTATAATGACTCAAAGATTTAGTACCTTGTCAAAACACTTCAAGGGCTTGAGTATGGTCCTCCTATGTTCTACATCTCTGTTGCTAGTAAATGCATTTGAGCTAAAAAAATTTGAGCCAATCATCATACTCTCTGATTTAAAAAAATAGAAACTTTTCTATTTTCAGTTTTCTTGAGATGCGAAAGTGGAAGAAATTCAATCTTTTTGTTTACTGGATGAGAAGGTCTTCACTTTGATATTTCCAAATCGAGCAAGCATTATCACTTCTGGGGAAAGAACAGCAGCGTTAATTTACCTGCTTGGATTTGAATACTGGAGTGGAAATTAGGCTGGAAAAGCAGCTATCAGTACAAAACCTCAGGAGACCTGTGGATTGGGTATGGTTTGTATCATGTTAATCTTACTTTCAGTACAAGCTAAATAGTTTTTTGTTTCAAAGAAAAGGCATTGGTTCCTCTACCAGGTTAGCACCTTAAGTTGCATGGTGCTTTAAGAATTCAAATGCTCTACATCATGATTTCAATATCTGAATTAATTTGAATAGGAAGAACAGTTAAATATGGATTGTTCACAGATTATTTCAAAAGGCAAGACCTTATTATTGCCAGCACACATGTCACTAGCTGCTGAGTGACACCGTGCATCACATTTCATGGAAATAAAAGGAGAGCTCCTTTGTTGTAAATTCATTCATACACTCTTGGGAAATTAGGATGCACAACAGATGTAAATCAGCCTTCAATCCAAGTCCCAGTGTGGACAGTGCAGAGGACAGAAGTGGTGGGAGTCAGGGGAAAAAGAGAACCATAACCCATGCAAAGAATAGAAGAGAATATCCTGTTTTTTTTTTTTTTTTTTATCAGGTTGGACCATTTGTATGTACTCTCAGACATTAATTTATCTCTACATTGTTAAATGCTGTCCTTCTTACTTACTGGAGTTGGAGTGAAAGGTGGTCCTAGTTAGAGAAATCCCCAGCAGGACCTTCCTGGTCTAAAACACTAGGACTTCATCTCACAGAGGGGCCTCCGATAGGCACAGGATTCCTTCAGGGCAAGACACTTGACAGGTTGTGGAAGAATTACTCTTAGACTCCCTTAAAAGCCCCTTTAGGTATTGCACATCCAGAGGTACACAATTCCCAGCAGACTAAGGACCCTTTGGGGACTGCGTCTTGAAGCTTGCACCCTCTTCCTGTGCACATTGGGAATCCTCTGTTCTCCTTTTCAAGCTGCCTCTGCACAAGCTTGTTTCTGCATGAGCCACTCATGGGCCAGGTAAGGTGGAGATAGTGATGCTTTACTGCTTCTGTTCAGCTGCTTGTTAGATAGTGGGTCTCCCATGCAGTGCCTACAGATTTCCAATGCCATTCTATTAGGCTAATCACAGGATAATTCTACTTGGATACAAAATTAGCAGCAGAATCATATTTTACCTCTAGCTTCTAACTGGCAACAGTCACATGCTTTTATTAAACTATTCCAATCAAGGCTTCACAGCACCATATATTCTGCTTATCACTGGACCCACCTGCAGCCAGCTCTCTTCCTCACCTCTTATCAGCAAAGCCAATTACTTTCTCCTGTGCTTGCTTTGTGGTTTTTGCTTAAAGACTCCACCACACCTCCACAACTAAGCCCAGGGGATATTAGCTAAATCCTATGCCGGAGCCTCCCTCCCCACCCTACACAAGTTACTACCTTGAGGTGGTCTGTGAGTTCTGGTCTGTCTTCTTTTCTACAAAGAAGTGTTCACAGCATTCCTTTTATTTCAATGTTTTCTTGCTTTTCTGGGTCTATCTATTGTTTCCCGCTCTCCTCCTTCATTGTTGCTTCCTCTTACTCTTTCTTCCCTTCTCCCTTGTCAAGTTTCCAAAACACTTTCTACCCTCAATTAAGAATGATTTTTTAAATGCAATAATTCCTTACGAATTCCTGTTCCAAACAACTCCACTTTTTCATTAATTGATAAATTTCTGTGGAGATGGTTTTATGTAATGAGAAAAGGCAGGCACTTTGAGATCAAATAGAGTTGTATCCATCATTCCTAGGTGGATACACTTTGTTCTGTCCTTAGTCAGCCATGATATCAGTTTCTTCATCTCTTAAATAGGATGATTTTCCTCCTTGTGAGGGTATGAACATTGCCTGAACTATGAAGTGGAACCACTGAGACCTGGGAGCATATACCGTGTTAACTTTCTTCCCCTTCAAGTTTTAGCAAGTATTTTTTAAGCAGTCGGGTAGACATTGCACTAAGAAACTTTGGAAGAATGCAAAGCTGAATAAAATGGCGTGTGACTTGGAGGAGTTTGTAACTCAGCAAATAAGATCAGAAGAAGCAAAGTCAAAACCAGATCTAAGTAACAACAGAAACTTATGAACCAGGCACTTAATTGACAAACCTCAAATACACTGTAACAGAAAAGAATAGCTCCTTCCAGTAATAAAACCCTACAACTAATTTATTCACCCCTATTTCCTCTCTCCTCTTTACCTGGGATATACCCCTCCAGAAACCAAACAATTAACAGCAATAACACCAACAGTAACATAATTAATATCAATGAAGTACTCTGAGTCAATAAAGTGGCATAGGAAATCAAAATGGAATTTATGTAATATTCATATTAAATTTAATAACTATTTAAATATTTATAAATTATCTAGCATTTTATATTTGCAAAATGCTTTACAACCACTTTTTATTAATTATTAGATACCACTTATCCCTTGGCACTCAAGTTTCCAGATGCAGCAGTGCTGATTTTTTCCTCATTATTAATCTTAAAGAAACATTTAGCTTTATCAAACATTTTTCTAAGTTCTCATATCTAAAGTATTGGGTCATATGGAAAGAAAAAAATAAATCACTACAGAGATAGACATCTTTGCAGTACTTAATTCTATCGTTTTAGAACTCAGAAAAGTGAAATGACTCGTCCAAGATGACAGAGCTAGTCCTATTAATGGCTGGGCATGTAGAAGTCCTAGATTAGCCTAACCTCTGGGGTTTCATTACCGAATATTTAGAGAAGTCAGAAAACTGGTGCTGTGCTAACTGGATTAATTAGAACTGTAATTTGGGGACAAAGATCTGAGCATAGTGCTTATATTTTACCAGGGTCTGTGTAAGTTAGTCCTGTGTGAGGACAGTAGTGCCTAGAACTGCTGAAGTCCAGGTTCACCTAAAGCCGTGAATGTTTTTATATTAAATGTACTTCCCAATAAAGGTTGTGATGCCTTGAAACCAGTCTTATTCATGATTTTTCCCTCTAACACCTGTGTTCTCAAATGCCTTCTCTCCTGCTCTGGTGAAATATGTACTACATTGTCTTCCCACACTAGACTCTGAACTCACCAAAAAGACGTGGACTGTGTCTTCCTACACTTTTATGATTCCCTCCATCTGGGCAGTGCCTGGCCTATTGAAAGCACTCAGATATTTTCTCACTACTCCACTGTTAGATGGCAAATCCCAGGAGGGCAGGGCTCTTGTTGACTCATCTTTGCCTTTACAGCAGTGTCTAGTACAGCGTCTCATTTACAGTAAGTCTCAATGAATATTTGTTTTATGAATAAAAAGAAAGTTATACAGACATTTAGTTATTTGTCGTGATACATATAAGTATCAGTTTTATAGTGTCATCTGATAAAAATCAAGAAAACAATGATGCATAACTAGGTAACTGTTCCAGCATGTGGAGGTCAAGCTGGAAACTATGAGAAGCAGGTTCCAATTTGCCTTTTCATGCCTGAATGTTAACACAATTTTTTTAAATTAATTATTTTTTACTGTGTAAAATATCCATATCATAAAGTCCACCAATTTAATCATTTTAAAGTGTATAATTCAGTGACACTAAGCACATTCACAATGTTGTGCAAATATCACCACCATCTAGTTCCAGAATAGCACAATGTTTCTGGAGTTTATAACACAGCTGTTTTGTTACATTCGGTGTTGGGGAATCAAATGTTCCACAAATACAATCCAGGGCTTAAGAAATATATGGAAATGAATCAATCACAGAACTTTTCACTAAATTTGAAAAAGCTACTCCTTTCACTCTATCATATTAAATAGTATTCTGTTGAGATCTGTTGGCAAAAAAAGAGGATAATATTGGGAGAAATAATATGGTTTAGGACTTGATCTCACTGGGTGCTGGTGACTTAATCTGTCTGCTCGACCCTCAGGGCCTGGATGCAGCTGTGGGAGCTGACTGTGGTCCAGTTATCTTCACCAGGATCATTTAAAGGGGTCTCCAACTGTGGACTGTAGGATGTTGACAAAAATGATTGTGGATTCCCATAACCTACATTAGAATAAGAACTCTGTACAATTTCGTACACGTTGAGCTTCAGTATAATTAATAATGCACAGCAGATACAAAAACTAGTGTGGCTCTGAAATTAACTGCCGAGCTTCACTGTCAGGAATAAGTGGAAGTTTTACCCGGGTGTGCTCAAGGGAACTAGCTGAACACTGTAATTGTCTGTATCCCATAGTGGCTGGGGACTTTAACCTAAGAGCAGCCAGTATTTGATCACAGATTCTACTTTAATGGGAGGTATCTCCATTAAGTGCCCCTATGTTGTATTTCAATACACTCTGCAAAAATCTTGCTCCAGTCTCTTTTTGAATGATGCGTTAGCTCTGTCTGTATTTCTTTCATTTTCCTCCTGAACCCTAGTGCAGCAATGGGAATCAGCTTTGGACTGGAAGAAAGTCTTTTAGATTGAATCTGATATTAAAATCAACAACCCTCTTCCATTGCTCCAGTGAAAGAAGTTATAATGCTCTCTGTGAAGCAATACTAAACGTCCCTTCTTTACATCAGCTGTTCAGGGTTTGACTGTTTAACCATTTCACTGCCCCTTTTGTGCAGACTACTAGGAAGCAGCCACATAGCAGAGGGAGATCAGCTTGGTGCTTTGTGACCACCTAGAGGGGTGGGATAGGGAGGGTGGGAGGGAGATGCAAGAGGGAAGGGGATATGGGGATATATGTGTGCATATAGCTGATTCACTTTGTTATAAAGCAGAAACTAACACACCATTGTAAAGCAATTATACTCTAATAAAATTGTTAAAAAAAATGTACTCAGATTTCAGCTTGTATATGAATCACCCAGGAAAGTGGCTAAAAATGCAGGTGCTTCGCTGATACTCCAGAGCCTCTGCTTTAGTAAGTCTAGGATAGAACCTTAGAATCTGTGTGTTCCTAGTTTCCCCAGATAATTCTAATGCAAGTGACCGAAGGACCACAGTTTGAGAAGCAACACATTTTAGCCACCTCAACCTTAGATAACAGTTACATGAACTCAATTATGCATGTTTGTCTCTTTATTGCTAGCATCTTAGAACTTTTCCATGTTAATGGCACAGGTTAGATAAAACAGTTTTCTTGTAAAATGGGGATATAAAACCCCTTCACTAGGTTTTTATAAGGATGATTGGATAATTTAAGCAAAGGGATCAGTAAAGTGCCTAGAATTCTGTAGGCACTTAATAAATAGTTTTAAAATATTTTTCATTAAAATATCTTATCAGCAATATCATTAGCAGCAACAGCAAGCACATCAGCATGGAATCGCCAAAATGTGTTTAGGAAACTGATTGTCCAGATTTTCTGTTTCCTTTACCCCCATGGGGAGTTAAGGTTATCTGGGCTCAAATTAAAGGTCATTAATCCTGGCTGCCACACCATAAATGACATGCCATTTGACTCTGAAAATTACTTAGGGGCCTCTAATTTCTTATATCCAAGATGGAGAGTAGACGTGACCTAAATCTTTAAAAAGGATGAATGAAGAAATGTGATTTCAGTTGTAGGAGAGTCTAGTGAAATTGTTGGGGGTAGCCTTCTGGAGCAGAGAAAGATTGTTCTTAGATATTGTTGCATCAGCAAACCCTAAAGTCTTCTTATGGTCTCGCCTTTTAATTTTTATTATTTTATTCAGTTATTGATAACTTCTCATGACATTTTCCCCTTTACTGCAACGTATGATATTTCAGAGAGCAGCCGAGTGCAAAGGCAGATGTTAACCTTCCACGACTGTGACCATCCTTCCTTTGGGGTGGCTTTGGAAACTGTGTTGACAACTTGATATCCTTTTTGTAGAAGCTGCTCATTATCAGTACTTGGAAGGTAGTAATGTTAGAGACAGAAGAGATGTTGATGGAGAGCAACCATTTCTGTTTGTATAATTTGCAGTTTCCTAAGTGTCACTATATATATTAATCTTTTATGAAGGGAACTGAAATTGAACAGCCTGACTTGTGAAGGTGCTGTATTTCCCTCTTGCTCCTGTAGCATGGTCATACACAGAGATACCGTAGATTTTCCAAAACTGGTTTTGGAAAAAAGTAACTTCTTTGGACCTAAGTTTTGAACCCACTGACCTCAAAACAACCCAAACTACTCTTTCCTTTTCACTTAGAAAAAAGTACAAAACACAAATGTACAACTCTAAGATTTATATCAATGCAAACACCCAGTTATAACCCAGGAAAAGATATAGAACATTTCCAGCATCCCAGATCCCCTCCCCTGACACCTAACGGGGTTCCTTCCAGTTACCCTCCCTTCTTTTCCTCCCCACCACAGCTGATCACAATTCTGCTTGTCATGGTAACTATTTTTTTTTTGCTTTTATTTATGTTTTAACACCTAAGTAAGCATCCCCCCTCCAAAAAAAAAGGTTAGTTTTCCTGATTTTTGATATTTTGTGTCTGGCTTTTTTCACTCACTATTAAGTTTTTAAGATTAAGTTTTTGAGATTTATCCAAAGTGTTTTATAAAGCTGTGGTTGATTTGTTTTTATTACTTTATAGTATTTCAATATTTGAACGTACCACAGTTTTGTTTTGTTTTTTCTCAATGCTACTCTTGATGGGCATTTCCATTCTGAACTTTTTCATATGCTGATTTGCTGTTTGAATATATTCTTCTGTGAAATGCTTGTACTAAAATTGAAAGAAAGAAAAAAAACTAAATTTTCCCACACACTCTTTCACTAAGTTACTATGATCTGTATTTGGGTGTTTCCTCTGTTCCTATTAACCGGGCACAAGGCTCTCCCATAGTTAAGACAGTTCTGGTTATCTAAGATGTCACTTAAAAAAATTCCTGAACCTAATGGGTTTCTCAAAAAATCCAATCCTTTAAAATGTTCAATTAAAAAAAAATGTTCCATAACCAATATCCTTGGGAAACATCATATAAAGTACTCACTTCTTGGACATTCATTAGAAGCATTTATAATAATAAAAATTCTAAAGAACAATGGAGTAAAGAAACCTAGTTAACACTATTTAGTCCAACTTTTCTGCTTCATAGTTAAATTCAGAACATCTAATACCATCTTGTGAAACAAATATTCTGTGAAACACATTTTGGGAAAAACTCGTTGAGAAGAGTCCCCTTTTGTTGGATTTCAACATCACAAGTCAGCAGGTGAAACACCATGATAAAAAAGCTTCAAAGAAGATATAATTATCTCGGAAATAAACTTACAAAGAATTTAAAATGGAAAAATGGTTCACTTAGATTGGTTTTCCTTAGTTTTTAAAATATTTAAGCAATTAAAAAAGCTAATAACTAATACTAAAGAATTTGATATAGAAATGCAGGTTCTTTTTAAATGCTTTTTAAATTTGATATAGAAATGCAGGTGCTTTTAAAGCTCAGATTCACACATCAAATGCAATTATATTTCCAAAATCTATTAATGGCTCAATTAACTCATAGATCAGATAATTAGGTGTTGTTCGTTAATGATAATTTGTGTGTGTGTGTGTGTGTGTGTGTGCATGTGTGTTGTGTGAGTGTGATGGAAAAATCACAGCTTTTTAATGCTTAAAGGCAATTTCTTATGATGAAGTAGAGTTGAGTGTACATTTTGTTTTAACATTTTTTGTGAATTTTTCAGTTTGGATATGTACAGTATTTTTGCTTTTCCAGATTTCTCACTTGTAAATAACAATGTTTCATAAAGTGCAAAAGTTAACATTCAAATCCAAAATCCTCAGCTTCTTCTCTACTCTTAAGAAAAAAAAGTTTAGAAAAATTAACTGCTTAGAAGTATTATTATTAAAGAAAGCCATCAATAAAATAGAGGTAGACCTTTTCTTCATAATCACTAATTTGCTCTCATTATGGAGAAATTTACTACTATATTAATAAAGTAAATTACTTATTATTGTTAGATTATTTGTTGCTATTTTGATATAACAGCAAAATAAACGGGGATCACCAAATTTGCATCACCTCATAGCTATGTATTTACTATGTTCTGATAATGCATCTGTGCAAATTACACACACCGATTGGTCCCTGATATAGAAAACATTAGAATGAGTCTAGGTGGAATCCTCTTTGACTGAGTGTGTAATTGGAGATCATGTTCACTTATCTCTTTTAGCCTCAAGGCTCTTGGCTTTCTTTGCCTGTCACTCAGGGTAATGGTTAGTTACTGTCAGAACGCAGCTATAATTGGGAAAGGCACTCCCTAAACACAGAAGTTTCAGGGAGGTGAGAATTCATATCCAGCCTAGTGAGTCTGGGAAGTTTTCCAATCCTCCAGTGCTGTACTAAGGCACAAAAGCAAATTGAATTTTATTGCTTAGGTGACAGCAAACCATATTTAAACACAGAGGCTCCTTGACAACATCCTTCTTAAGAAACTCATTGTAATAAAACTTTTATTTTTTCCTCCAAGGTGGTCTTGAAGTTTGCATTCATTTTGAAATTTCTTCCATTTAAATTCTTTACTTTTTCACAGAGAATTATACAAAATAATAAGTTCATATTAGTATTAAGAGGAAAACTTTTGTGATATAAATATTCTACAACCATCTGGAAAAATAAATGCAAAATTAGAAAGTGTAACTAAACTGAATATTGTTAATGATGTTAGTTACTAAAATTGATGTGCCTGTGCTCTCAGATTTGAAAACCTAAGTGTTTTTCTTTCTAAAATGGGGCATACTTTGAACTTTTGAGTTTAGGATTTATGATTAAAAGTTAATCACAAACTATTATCATCAGTACTCTCCAATCCACCATCATACTTAATTTATGCAGAATAGTTTTAGGCATTTTTTTCTAGCTTCATAGAAAATTTAATTGGGGGATCCTCTACTTCATTTATCAAGGATATTTACTTTTTCCAGATAAAATATTTATAAAAATTATTTTATATCCAATTATTTTTCTCTACAAAATATTTTGCATTAGGACTTGATGCATTTTGGGGGTGTAAATCATATGTACTCCTTTACCTCCTTATTCAAGCAATTTTTTCCCCCTCTTTTTCTTTCTGTAGTGCATTTTTATATGATTATTTCCTGTAATCCCCTTCAGATAATTGATTGGAATTTTCTTCTTCTTCTTATTTTTAACATAAGACCATATTTTTCCTATACATTTAGTATTTTTCTCTCCTTCCTCCTTCCATCTTCTTATAATTGTGTACCCTTTTGCTTAAATAACCCAGCTTCAACTTCTCCAAGCCCTATTGTCTTTACACAACCCATTTTAACTTGTCTTGAACTCATTACACTCCCTTATATTCTTCCTACCTATTTGGTCAGTCCATAAAAATATGCCTATCAACAATTAATGTAATGATGTGGATAAAAGATAACTCCTGGCAAAATCCTGCTTATTGAGATAAGAAAAATACACACTAATTAATTAAAGAGCATCAGTTAAATAAGCACTAAATTATAGTGGAAATTCTCAGAGAGTCTCAATGTTTGTTGTACCAAGATTCCCTTTCTAGAAAAGTTGTTTAAAAGTGATTCCCTAACAGCACATTAAAAGGATCATACACCATGATCAAGTGGGGTTTATTCCAGGAATGCAAGGATTCTTCAATATATGCAAGTCAATCAACGTGATACACCATATTAACAAATTGAAGGAGAAAAACCATATGATTATCACAATAGATGCAGAGAAAGCTTTTGACAAAATTCAACACTAATTTATGATAAAAACCCTGCAGGAAGTAGGCACAGAGGGAACTTTCCTCAACATAATAAAGGCCATATATGACAAACCGACAGACAACATTGTCCTCAATGGTGAAAAACTGAAACCATTTCCACTAAGATCAAGAACGAGACACGGTTGCCCACTCTCACCACTCTTATTCAACATAGTTTTGGAAGTTTTAGCCACAGCAATCAGAGAAGAAAAGGAAATAAAAGGAATCCAAATCAGAAAAGAAGAAGTAAAGCTGTCACTGTTTGCAGATGACATGATACTATACATAGAGAATCCTAAAGATGCTACCAGAAAACTACTAGAGCTAATCAATGAATTTGGTAAAGTAGCAGGATACAAAATTAATGCACAGAAATCTCTGGCACTCCTATACACCAATGATGAAAAATCTGAAAGTGAAATCAAGAAAACACTCCCATTTACCATTGAAATAAAAATAATAAAATATCTAGGAATAAACCTACTTAAGGAGACAAAAGGCCTGTTTGCAGAAAATTATAAGACACTGATGAAAGAAATTAATGATGATGCAAATAGATGGAGAGATATACCATGTTCTTGGATTGGAAGAATCAACACTGTGAAAATGACTCTACTACCCAAAGCAATCTACAGATTCAATGCAATCCCTATCAAACTACCACTGGCATTTTTCACAGAACTAGAACAAAAAATTTCACAATTTGTATGGAAACACAAAAGACCCCGAATAGCCAAAGCAATCTTGAGAACGAAAAATGGAGCTGGAGGAATCAGGCTCCCTGACTTCAGGCTATACTACAAAGCTACAGTAATCAAGACAGTAGGGTACTGACACAAAAACAGAAAGATAGATCAATGGAACAGGATAGAAAACCCAGAGATAAACCCATACACATATGGTCACCTTATCTTTGATAAAGGAGGCAGGAATGTACAGTGGAGAAAGGACAGCCTCTTCAAAAAGTGGTGCTGGGAAAACTGGACAGGTACATGTAGAAGTATGAGATTAGATCACTCCCTAACACCATACACAAAAATAAGCTCAAAATGGATTAAAGACCTAAATGTAAGGCCAGACACTATCAAACTCTTAGAGGAAAACATAGGCAGAACACTCTAGGACATAAATCACAGCAAGATCCTTTTTGACCCACCTCCTAGAGAAATGGAAATAGAAACAAAAATAAACAAATGGGACCTAATGAAACTTCAAAGCTTTTGCACAGCAAAGGAAACCATAAAGAAGACCAAAAGGCAACCCTCAGAACGGGAGAAAATATTTGCAAATGAAGCAATTGACAAAGGATTAATCTCCAAAATTTATAAGCAGCTCATGCAGCTCAATAACAAAAAAACAAACAACCCAATCCTTGGGCAAAAGACGTAAACAGACATTTCTCCAAAGAAGATATACAGACTGACAACAAACACATGAAAGAATGCTCAACATCATTAATCATTAGAGAAATGCAAATCAAAACTACAATGAGATATCATCTCACACCAGTCAGAATGGCCATCATCAAAAAATCTAGAAACAATAAATGCTGGAGAGGGTGTGGTTAAAAGGAAACACTCTTGCACTGCTGGTGGGAATGTGAATTGGTACAGCCACTATGGAGAACAATATCAAAGTTCCTTAGAAAACTATAAAAAGAACTACCATATGACTGAGCAATCCCACTACTGGGCATATACCCTGAGAAAACCATAATTCAAAAAGAGTCATGTACCAAAATGTTCATTGCAGCTCTATTTACAAGAGCCCGGAGATGAAAACAACCTAAGTGTCCATCATCGGATGAATGGATAAAGAAGATGTGGCACATATATACAATGGAGTATTACTCAGCCATAAAAAGAAACGAAATTGAGCTATTTGTAATGAGGTGGATGGACCTAAAGTCTGTCATAGAGAGTGAAGTAAGTCAGAAAGAGAAAGACAAATACCGTATGCTAACACATATATATGGAATTTAAGGAAAAAAATGTCATGAAGAACCTATGGGTAAGACAGGAATAAAGACACAGACCTACTAGAGAATGGACTTCCCATATCCTACTAGGATATGGGAAGGGGGAAAGGTAAGCTGTGACAAAGTGAGAGAGAGGCATGGACATATATACAGTACCAAAGGTAAAATAGATAGCTAGTGGGAAGCAGCCCCATAGCACAGGGAGATCAGATCGGTGCTTTGTGACCACCTAGCTGGGTGAGATAGGGAGAGGTGGGGGAGGGAGATGCAAGAGGGAAGAGATATGGGAACATATGTATATGTATAATTGATTCACTTTGTTATAAAGCAGAAAATAACACACCATTGTAAAGCAATTATACTCCAATAAAGATGTAAAGAAAAAAAAAAGTGATTCCCTGTCTACAGTGCATCATTCTTTATGTCTGGCTAAGCTGGTCTACAACAGATTGGGCCAAAGTCTCTATCTAAGCCAAAGGCTACAGACTAAAATGAAACACCCATGGGCCAACGTTTTAATTGGGTTACACAGCTAACAGTAACAGGTGGTGGTATTGCAGAGGTATAGATAAGGAGCTATGGATTTTCAGAGAAGATAAATAATGCAACTTTTTGGCGTGGGGAGGTCTGTGGGAAAGTACAGAAGAATGATTTGGGACAGAGGGATTAGAAAAAGCTTGGCAGGTGAGATAGCATTTCACCAGTCCTTGTAAGACATATTTTATTTCACCACGCGGAGTTGAAAGCAAAGGCAGCCCAAACAGTGGAAACAGCATGACCCTGGAATCTTTAACAAATGAGATGTATACTGGCAACAAAATGTATTATGGTCCAGCTGGAAAAATTATCAGTGGATAAATCAGAGTAGTGGGAGTTCAGTTTGGAAATGTAAGTTGGAAGAGATCATGAAATTTGTTCATGCAGGGTCCAGAGTTTGAGTAACTTAGTGCTGGACTGTGCACATGTGCTGCTCAATTTCCCTTTAAGGAAGGACTTGTTGCCCAGCTTGTGCTATCAACATCCGGCCCATTTTGTGGCAAAAGTTGGGCAACAATGGATGCATGTCCATGGGATCCACTGGTTCTACTGTACAGTGTATCACCTGTGGTAGCTAGCCCCATAGAGCGTTGAAGGGATCCTTGCACAGCTTATTGAAGGTGCCAGCTTGGGGATGTAGCGTGGTGGTGCTATTCTTTGAGATGTGCCCCAAAACACCGACACAAGACTGTTGTGTCCCAAATAGTTATAATACATGGGTGTGGAATCAAGGGGTAGGCATAGAATTAGTCCTCTTGCCATTACTCCCAGAGACCCACTTGGAAATGTGTCTTTCCCATCCCTATAACTTTAGTCTCTACTGAATTAGAAGTCCTTATTTCCCAGGAGAGGAACAATTCCACCACTGGACACAATAATGTTTTCACTGAAACTGAAGCTATTATAGCTGCATGGTCATTTGGGGCATCATATGTCAGTAGACTAGCAGACAGAGAAAATAGTTACCATGCCAGTGAGAGAAAAATTAACTCTGATTATCGAGAGGAGCTAGACTCACTGCTACATAATCAGAATGGTGAGGAGATCTTGGAGACCTATTGAAGCATCTCTTGGACCGTCCATGCCTGATAAGAGTGAAAGGAAAATTACATCTTCCACAGCTTGACAAAAGCAAAACAGACACATGCTAACAGCCCTCAGGAATAAAGATCTGAATCAGGCCATCTAGAACACGGAGACGTAATAGATCATTTGTCAGAAACCAAACTTCGATATGAAAACGGCAACTAAAGTCTCAGACTCCTCAAGGGAGAAGCTCTCCATCATCCGACTGGACAAATACCTAGAACAGTTACAGCACTGGACAAAGACGCAGAAGCTAACTCAGCTCACATGCTGGCATTACCTGGTGGTGCAGGAGCGTTCATGTTGGAGAGTCTGGGATCTGAAGCATAAGTACCTTAGCCATCCTCTCTATGGACACTGTTTGGAGGCATTCTTTATATTTATCAGAGGACCTGGCTGACTTGAGTCCCTGTTGCCTAGAGCTGTGACCTCGAGAATGTGCCTTTTATTGGCTTTTTCTACTTCATGTCACATTTCCCTGTAACAGCTTTCTGGAATGTACTCGCAAATAAAATACCTGTACCAAAAAAAAATAATAATAATAAAATAAAATGAAACACCCATGGAAGCAGATTGTGAGGAGCCTGGCATGAACTCTGCCCCACAGAACATTCTATATTGAATTCTATATTGAACAGAATGACCTTTTTCCTTTTGGGACATTTGGATACAAAATATATGGGAACATTTTGGAATTTATAACAGCAGTAAAAGAGAAACAGAATGAAAAGTTTGGTTACCGAGGAGATATAATTACTACAGTGAGGTTTTGGTGCATTAAAATCTGAAAACACTCCTGATACAATTAGAAATGGTAGCTAAACATAACAAACATCTCTCTAACTGAAAACAAAAGAAATCCCTAGGGACTAATCAGCAAAAAGTGATCTGGAAGTCAGAGCTGGGCTACGGCTGCTGGGAGATGGGAGTGGGGATGAGAATGCAGGTATCGATTTTAGAAATCCAGAAGGTCAGGTTTTAATCTTTGTGGGAATGAATGGAAGATCAAGCCTTAGGCCCATGCAAGGCAGGGAGTTAGAACCGACACTCAGACATAAAGCCTGGACGCTTAAAAGTCTGAAGAAGAAAGAACCAGAAAGAATCTGTCCATAATCGTAGAGGTGAAAAAATACCAGACTTTCTTGGTTGGAGCTCTGGGTAGAAAATAAAAGTCTACTCTGAGAATTTTTCAACTTTGGATTTCAAATTTGCATTAACTACGAACTTAGATGTCTTCCAAGCTGATATATCAATATAAAACTTATTGCCAGGGCAGTGATAATTCTAGAGAATCTTGAACAGAGTGTGGTAAGGTGACAGGATGTCACTTCTGAAATTAACTTATAATTTCGGAAAAGGCCAATTTGTGTTGTGTCTTGCTTGTACGTCCCCTCCTCCCCCTCTATGATGAAGGCAGCTGTCACGTTGGGAGCTGCCCCGTGGAGATCCTCGTGTGGGAAGGTCAGTAGTCAGCACTGAACTGAAACCCTCAGTCCAACAACCAGCAAGGAGCTGAATTCACCTAACAGCCACTCATGAGCCTGGACGTGGATCACCTCCTCCTCAAGGCCTGAAACGAACACAGCTAGGGCAGACATCTGGATTGCTCCCTGTGAGAAAGCCTGGGCCACAGGGACTCAGTGAGGTCAGACCCTGATTCAAGACTCACAGATATTGTGAGAAAAGGAACGTTCGTTGTTTGCAGCTATTGGGTTTTAGGGGTAATGGTTACACAGTGAGATAGAACTAATACAGAGTAAATCCCATTGGTGGAAGCTCCTACCTTCTCTTCAGTCTCTGTCACACCAACGAAGATTCCTACTCCTTATTTATGGAATTGTCAATGTCTCCACAAGGAAAATCCACCCACCCGCACTGTGATTTGGATGGCAAGGAATAGGAGAGGTGGGGGAGGTAGAAGCTGAGTACAGACCTATAACCTGGAAGAGTAAGTGAAGCAATTTTCCATTCCAGGGAAGTCAGTTCCACAGTAGACTAGCTCCAATCATCCCTTCTGCCCTCTTCAGATTTGCTTAATATTTGCCATCCTGTACATTGGGAACATTTTGTTTGTTTTTCTTCCTGTTCTGTTTGTTTGTCTTTCTTTTTTTTTTTTTTTTGGCTGCCAAGCTTTTCTTATTTGGGGTTACCTTCCATTGTTTAGAAAAGCTCATCTGCTCTGTTTAAGAGACACTGAGGTATTTCCCTGAAGTGATTAAGTTTCTGTATTATCAGTGCAGCCTAAGGTTTTTGAACAATAATATAAATGTTGCTTTAAATGAAATAGAAACCGGCAAAAACACCCCAAACAATCAGTATAATCAGGATAAAGTTTAGAAGAACTTTTAACATACACAGACATATTTGTTATGTACATGAAGCAGTCTGAGGATATGGTGAAAGTAAAGTACAGATAATAATGGAAAATATTAGACAAATTGGAAGACCAGTAAAGTGTGAACTAAACTCATATCTCTAGAAGTAAATTGTCTTTGGAAACTGATTCTCTAAATGTCAGTGTCATCAAGCCCTAAAGGGATTTCATTCATCAAGGAAAGAGCAACTGATTTGATGGAAAAAACAGCATGTTATGTGTTAAAAAATGACATTGTAGATTTTTTGTTTATTAAGCAAACCCCTTTGGTTTTTAAGGTTAAGGCACTTACTACTGTGGAAAACGATGCTTCAGAGTGAACAAAGCAAGTAAGTCCAAATATTGAATTATTTCTATGCCTGTAAAATAGTATTTAAACATAAAAGCTGGCAGCCCAGTGCTCTAAGTACATCAGTGTCTTCTACAGTGGTATTAGTATCACTTACATCAGTACTTCCTAACAACAAAGAACGCTCCGTCCTTAGTCCCACAGACCATATTTGTAAAGTCATACACATGTTTACATGATTTAAAAATCATTGCTTTTAGAACATTATTTTTGAAGCCACATTTAGATGTAAAGTCTTTATATGAATGGCCTATAGCCCAAGACCTTTTATTGTTTTTATTTTTTAAACATCTATATTGCAGTATAATTGCTTTACAATGGTGTGTTAGTTTCTCCTTTATAACAAAGTGAATCAGTTATACATATACATATGTTCCCATATCTCTTCCCTCTTGCGTCTCCCTCCCTCACACCCTCCCTATCCCACCCCTCTAGGTGGTCACAAACCACCGAGATGATCTCTCTGTGCTATGCGGCTGCTTCCCACAAGCTATCTATTTTACGTTTGGTAGTGTATATATGTCCATGCCACTCTCTCACTTTGCCACAGCTTACCCTTCCCCCTCCCCGTGTCCTCAAGTCCATTCTCTAGTAGGTCTGTGTCTTTATTCCCGTCTTACCCCTAGGTTCTTCATGACCTTTTTTTTCCCCTTAGATTCCATATATATGTGTTAGCATACAGTATTTGTTTTTCTCTTTCTGACTTACTTCATTCTGTATGACAGACTCTAGGTCCATCCACCTCTAGGTGACCACTTCTGTGATCTCCTCAACTCTGATTTAAGGACTGAGTGTATCATTTATTAGGGAGATAACTTCTGTCTATTGTGTTTCTCTCCCCTCTCCCTCTTTCCCTCTTTCTTTCCTTTCTCCCACCCTTCCTCTCTTTCTCTCTCTCTCCCTCCTTCTCTGCCTTCCTTTTTTCCTTTTTTTGTAAATAAAGCTGACTCTTCCTACATTTAGTAAAACAAAAAGCCACACTCTACACTACAGAGTAGAGCCCAAATTACCAATTACGATATAACCTGAGTATCTCTGATTTCTTAGCCTTTCAGAGCCATCTTTACATTAATACCCAAATATATTAATAAATAATAAAGTAGTTGAATCCACCATCTTATTTCACCTCAAAAACTAAACCTTTCCCTTCATATTCTGAACATCCTCAGAGAATGAACACAGTTTATTGACATTTCTTTTTACTTTCACTTCTTATTGCTCCTGTGGCTGCTTCTGGGATTTTCTTGAAAAGATGCTACCACTATCACAAAGGCTTCAGAGAAGGGTCCAGGGCAGGTAGCCCTTCCCTCACTCTCCCATCCCATCTCATGATTTTCCATAGAGAAACTTTAAAAAAAACTTTTTAGTTTGAAACAGTTTTTAATTTACAGAAGAGTTGCAAAGGTAACACAGGGAGTTCTTATATATTCTTTACCCAACTTCCCCTAATTTCACATTTTACATAACCATGGTACAACTCCAAATCTAAAACAAGAAGCGTTGCCTGAATTTGATGTGAATATTTTTATATATTAATTAAACAAATAGTTATTAAGCACCACTATCCTAAGCTCAGGGGACATAGTGATCCGCAAGATAGAACTCCTGCCTCACGGAGTTTATGTTTTCACCTCTTCCACCTCCCCATTTCTATAGTCAATGTCATTGCCACGCTGTTGAGCCACCGATTACAGCCAATCTTCCTGAAAGTGTCATAGTTTTTGAATTTTACTAACACCATTACTACAAGTTATGTATGCTGTTTTGCAATGCGTGCCTTATTTCAACAATTCCTGTTTTTTTTACATTTTGTCTTGCTTTTATTTGAGTGATTAAAAAATACTAAGATGAGTCCAGATTGTGGAAAGTTTAGAGTGATGTTTGTTGCCTAATTCACATGACAACATCATTCATCTACTTATCCGAAATCGAAGTTTACCCTGAGTGACATGGCAAAGTCAGATTGCTAAAGTCAAATTTAGAAATTTGTATATTGTGACTATTTATATTTTTTGATTAATATTTGTGCTTTTCTGGTACAAATACTATTGATAGAACTACTATGACATATCAGTGGCTGTCGGAGCCCATTCTACAAATTATCTCTTCCAAATTTTTTTGTTGTTTTAGTTTCAGATATTTATGACTGTATGTCAATTCTTTGGACACCTTCATTATGCTAGTATTAAAATATGAAGCACTGAGGGAACAAAGCTTTTACATGTCTTAGGAAACACATGTAGTTAAGTGAGATGTAAAAATGAAACTTTCAGTTTTCTGAAGCAGGTAATAATTATAACCTCAAACTTCCAGAGTTACTTAAAGGATTCATTTTTATTGGCATAAAACTTCACTGAAAGTGTGTTTGTTCAGTGCATATAAAACACTCAGGTAAATCTCTTGGTAATATAGATCTCATTGTTTCATTTTTTTTAAATGTTCTTGAATTATATACACATATATAGAACACATATATATTTATGTATATATGAAAACCATCTCACTAATTTATATTATAAATCATGAGTCATAATTATGAACATAATTTCTTTGAGTGGTTTCTGGTAAAAAATGAAATCAGATACAATTAGAAATCTCCTCAAATGTGTCCACTGAATTACCGTAACAGCAGAGAGAACTAGTACTTCAATGGTGGTTATTACCCAGTGAAATGTAGAGTTGGTCTAAGTTGACAACACTACCTAAGTTAGAATATGTGTTATCATTGTTGTTATGGATGAAGAGACATCCATCCAAACAATGGAAGTCACAGCAGCCTTGGCAGGAGATTCTCCTCTCTTTTAACGGTTTCCTGATTGCAGTCCCTGCAGTTTTGCCTCAGTTCCTTGCTAACTGAAGGATTATTGCCATTTTTTGATCAGCATTCTCGCATCAAAGTTGTACAGAGAAACCCAAGTGAGGAAGGGTACAGCTACATGAAAAATAAGGCAGAGAAAAATGTTCAGGTTTCACATGAGATCAGAAAACAGATGTTCAAGGGTATAAAATTAGAACCATGGCATGCAGCCATGATGATATGGCCCATTATGGGAGATGTCTTGTGTTCTTTGGTCAAGCATAGGCATTCAGTTCTTGTAAACATTCAAGAAGACAAAACTATGATAGAAAATTGGGTAGAACAAGGACTTGGCTCATCAGATTACAGTCTCAAATCTCTGTGATGGCATTTCCCCTATCTGTGATTCTCTGAATGCATAATTCATTTGAGTAAATACTCAATAAACTTGCTATTCCAGACAAATTTCCTAAGTAACTTAAGTTCTTTTCTTGGTCTATTAGAACCACTTTGTTCTTTTCACAATAATTTCTTTACAAGGAAATTTTTCTTTATGTTACTGTGTGTCCCATTGTGCTGGGGCTTTCAAGTTGTAAATTGTTTTGATGGTATCGGAATTTAACTGTGGAATTGCAGGGCATTTTTAACACTGAGTTTGGAGGAAAAGTTTGTCTTCTCTTCTCCATAGTAATAATGGAGATGGATTTAGGGTCTTGGGTGTGTATTTAACAAAAGTGGGTGGAGTGGGGATGGGAATGCATATGGGGATAGGTGGGGGATTAGGGATGGATTTGAAAGAGCAAAAGAGAGCAATAGAGGGAAAGATGTCTTGAGCATAAGAAACACTGAATACAAAATTCAATAACTGGAATTACCTGCCTTTAAAATTTATCAGAAAAAAAATGAATACAACCATTTTTTTTTTGAAATCTTAAATTTAAATCAGTCTGATGTATAGCGTCGCCTGAAACCTCTACTTTTTGGTTATCCCTTTTGGCCTGCAAATGTCTTAAATTTATGAATATCTCAAAAAAAATAATAGTTTGAAAATCCAGCCAATGAAATGATTTCTAATTTTTTAGGGAAATCTCGTTCTCAAGAATCTGGTTCCCAAGTTTGTGCAGAAGACACTGTGAGCCCACAGCCTCTACCACCAGGAACCACTCAAACCAACACACCTGTGTGTCCCACACAACCCTTTCCCTTTGCTCCCATTTTCACAGAGTCTCACATATTTATAGAGCTGGAACTTCGGAGTTCACGGAAACGTCATCATCTCTATTCCTGCAAACTTCATAAATATGTAATTTAAATGCAATTTCTTTGTTTTCTAAAAAAAATAGTCAGGATAATAAGTGAAGTAGGATATTAATTAAGGAGAGAGAGAGAAAATGAAAATATTTAATTCTTATTGCTAAATCACATACCCAAACAGCAGGGAATGTATAGACTGAAGCTTAAAGACTAAAGAAAGAGGAGACATTAAGTGTCAAGCAGAGTTCCCAGCTGGCTGTAACATTTTCCTGTGGTGCCAGCATGTTTGAACTAACAATTATCTGGAAAGAATGGGACTTATGAAGAGAAAGAAATCAACCCTCTTAGGTCTTCCAGGATGGACATAATAATTAAAAAATAATTATTGGCTCTCTGAAACATCCTTCATCCATGGATCTCAGGATATTTTATCCAATATTAATTAAAATTCATACTACTTCTATATCTGAGGGAGAGAATTGCTATATTTTATAGATGAAAAATTGCTTTTCAGAAAGATTGAACAACTTGACCACACAAGTTTTTATGGTTTTAAACTGAAATAAACACCATTGCCTTCTTTCTCTGTCTAAATAAGTTTCACTAAACTAAGAAATTAAAATATAGGCACTTCCCTGGAGGTCTCGTGGTTAAGACTCCATGCTTCCACTGTAAGAGGTGTGGGTTCAATCCCTGGTCAGGGAACTAAGATCCCACATGCTGCGTGGCACAGCCAAAAAAAAAAAAAGAAATTAAAATGTAAAATAAGCAATTTTTTGAGTCTACTGACACAAAATTACTCATGTTGGATTTGGGGAAGGGATTATTCTTCCTTCTTCATTGAATTAATCAGATACTTTGGTGATTTTTTTTTTTTTTTTTTTTTTTTTTCTGTACGTGGGCCTTTCACTGTTGTGGCCTCTTCCGTCGTGGAGCACAGGCTCCAGACGTGCAGGCCCAGTGGCCATGGCTCACGGGCCCAGCCGCTCCGCGGCATGTGGGATCTTCCCAGACCAGGGCACGTACCCATGTCCCCTGCATCGGCAGGCGGACTCTCAACCACTGCGCCACCAGGGAAGCCCTGGTGATATTTTTTACATAGCACAGATATTTTCCATTTATGGTTAGTTATTCTGAAGGCTGGAAAACATCAGAAAACCCTTTCACATGCCTGGGTTTGTTCTTTATGTATCCAATTTTTGCTATGTCTTGACCACTCGACAATTCAATCCTTGCTTGATTCAAGCTCCCCCTTAAAAAAATTTTTTTTTTTCATGGAAGTGCTATTAAAATAAAAATGCCTCCAAACAGAGGGATGCATTGTGGTTAAAGGACAATAAAATTTCTGAAAAGAAAATCAACTTTTGAAATATTAGTTGCTATTGTTAGAAATTAATGTCACACTAGTTAATAAGAAAATTTATTGTGTGTTCTCAGTTAAGTCAATTGTATTATTAATATGTAACTTATCTCTCATAATTTTCTTCTACATTCAAGTAAGTTGGAGTATTAGTGAAAGCAATCATGGTAATGTCAATAACCCCAAGAACAGTAACAATATTGGTACAAACAGGTCAAATTTAGTATTTATTCTGTGCCAAGCTCTGTGCTAAGCATTTCAGAGTTCTCATCTTCTCCTTTTATCCTTACCTAGGGGGTAGGTATTATTGCTAATAAGTAAACTGCTTTTGTTCAAATCTTAATTATACCACTTACTAGCTCTCTTACCTGGAATGAGTTACTTAAAATTTAGAGTGTTCCTCATCCACAAAATTAGGGTGATTAAAAGGTTATTGTGAGTATTAAATGATTAATACACAGGAGATCCTTAGAAGAGTACCTGATACGTGGTAAAGGTCTCAATACATATTAACTATAGTACAAATGAGGGCACTGGGCTTCAGGGTTGTTAAGTCATTTGCCCATGGCCATTGGTGTGGTGAATAGAGGAGCCATTCCTTTCCAACTTCAAATTCTGGGCTTCTAATACCACATTAATTCTAGTTGTTGGTAGCCCCTAATAAATTACAATTATTAGAATTAAGTTTCTTAAGGACAGGGAATGTAACTTAAGTATTTCAATTGTTTTTCCCATTTTTATTGAGAAATAATTAGTATCCATCACTGTATAAGTTTAAGGCATACACCATGATGGTTTGATTTATATATATTGTGAAATATTTATCACAATAGGTTCAGCTGTAGCTTATATATCTTAGTGTTCTCAGGCCTCAGCACAGTGCTAGCTCCTACACTGTACTGCTTAATTTCATTTAAACTAAAAAGTAAGGCTCTGTTTACTGTTTCATACTTTTTACCAAAAGAGCATAGATTATATTTCTTAGCTATTCTTCCCATTTTCTGTTCCTTTTTCTGTAAAAGGCATAGTTATTTACCTAGTGACTACTACATCAAATCCAAGTAGAGAGCTAGGAAGAGTTATTTCACTTCCTTGCCATTATTTGTCCACCATATATCTTAATTCAGTACTGGAAGCGATATACTGATAATTCTCAGTTAATTCTTCCACATAGAGACACTCAACGTTATTTTTATATGATACTGAAATCTTTTATCTTTTGCATGGATTATTTGAAAATAATATAACACTATTCATTCTTGATAGCAATCTCAACATCTTTCTTCTTTCCTCTAAAAAGACTTTAATACTCGCCAAAGAAAACAAAGGAGGTAGAAGTTCATGACAGTATTGAACCGTCTATTATTCTAATTCCATTCTGAGAGAGACCTCAAGAGTTCAAGCTCTTATCTTCTATCAGACAAAATCACATATAAATCATCCTGGAAAGATGAGGGTGCAGCTGATTAACAGAGAAATTTCCGCAAAATCCCTCAGACCTTTGGTTTATCTCCAACTTTCAGAAAGTTACTATTTAGGTTTAACCTATAATTTCCATTTTCATGTTCCACGGAAGCAAATGAATGTTTCCTGAACTATCTTTTGGTTTTGAACATCCATTAAAAATAGATCATTAACAACAATTCAAAATTCCTATCTGTGTGCATCCTATAGTGTATTTTGTTTTGGAAGTGTAATTTTTTTGTGAAATATCAATTTTTCTTCGGGTTTATGAAAGAATCTGGCAAAAACAATAATTTCAACAACAACAAATAGTAGTAGGTAAACTGAGAAAGAAGGAAACGTAACTGGCCTGTATATATATACATATATGTGTGTATATATATTCTTTTGAGTATGATAATAATCCTTTAGTACAATTCAAATGAGCAAATTATTGTTATTGTAGAAGAATATCAGCTAGGAAAAATGGAAGTGGCTGCATTCCTCAGAGACAGACCAGTAATGTTGCAAGAGAATTGCTTCCAAAATGAGGGGTAATTATTGACCTGAAACCACTTCTCTAAGTTATGTGAGTTGAGTTGTCATCATTTTGTTATTGCTGGAAATTAAGATTTTGTGATATTTTCCAACTATAATACTCATTTTAAATGACTGTTTAAAAATTGTTTTCTGACAGATATGCATTTTTTTAAGCATGTTTCTTTAGCCGGACCTAGAAATAGGTAGCATTTAATAGCCAACCTTGGGTTTCTGAGATTGGGTATTACAATGAAAAAACTCAGGACATCTATGTTTTGCCTTTGGTTTTGTCACCAACTAGTATTCTCAATATGTATTTCTTTCCTTTATTATTATTTTTGGCATTATTTTTATTCACAAAAAACATGATGTTAAACTAAATTACCTCTTCAGTCCTTTCTAAAGATATTGTAGTATGTACAGAGAGTAATTCACACTTGTTCAACATTGTCCAACAAGATAAAGCAAAACTCTTCTGTAGCTTCCGGTTTGTTAATGTCACCATGTTAAGTCATATCACCACAGATGGATGTTTTCTCATTTCTTAAATTTTTCCTCTACTTTACTTCTAAATATCTTCACTTATGCCATGCCCTCAACCTTAAAGGAACAGTTCTCCATGTTACTCTGGAATCCATATTTATTATTCAAAATACAGGTCAAATATGCTCTCTTTTAAACTTGAATATCTGAATTTTTTCCATTTAACAGACTATGAATGACCCATTTCAAAAAGAATTTTGAGGTGTACCTTGGTATTCCCAGCAAAAATCCACAATACTCTAGATCATAGAGATTCAAGACAGGAAGTCAACACATAACCAAAGCCTTTCAAAGTCTCACTAAATGAAAGTCAGATGATTTGGATTCCCAACAATTTATTTTATTTTATTTTATTTTTTTGGGTTCACAGTAACCCCCAGAACAGAAGTCTGGCTATAGCCATGGAAAATGATCCACAGTCAAAGGATGCCTCCATTGGCCCTTTTATATTGATTTCCCTTTATAAGGAATGATGTCATTTGTGATTAATTCAGTCTTCTCACACTTGCCGCCGCTGATTTCCTGCCCTTAAACACTGCTCTGGCCATGATGCTTTACACAGAAGTCTCCCTCATTAAAACAACCACCATTTTATGGGAGAGAGATTTTTGTGGAGATTCAGAAGCACATCTGCATTATGGAGCTCTTCTGGGGTATTGGGTAAAAAGAGAGTCTGCAAAAAGACACTGTAGTCTTGAAAAAGGTTAATCCATCACTATGATCATTGTCTTGACATCATGAAAAGATGAAGGAGTGAGTAGAGAGTTGCATGGAGCCATGTAGGGGTCAGGAGGAAAGTGTTAGTTTGTTTCTCCTTATTTTACTTATTTGAAATTGTGAATCTCACTAATCTCAGCCTATGCAAACATTTTTGAGTCTGAAATGTGCAAGGTGACCTTGTGCTATAGATATGTCCATGTCCTACGTCTCTTACTGACTCTATGCTTCCAAGTAAGGAAGCTTGTATTGCCTGTGCTGTCCTGAATATGGAAAGATTTCAGTATTTGATAAATAAATAGATACTGGGGCCTTCTCTCCTTCACATATTAGAAGCTAAAGAAAGACAAAGTACTTAAATAAATTCTCCTACTCCTTGTTTTCACAATCAAATTATTTCTAATCACATGTATAAATACCTATTACTACATGGTTCTTAGAGTCCTATGAGGCGGTACACAACCTTGGTCACACAAAAGAATTACCTGGAGAGCTTTAAAAACCACTGGTGCTGGGACTTCCCTGGTGGCACAGTGGTTAGGAATCCACCTGCCAATGCGGGGGATAGGGGTTCGAGCTGTGCTGTGGGAAGATCCCATACGCCACGGAGCAACTAAGCCCGTGCGCCACAACTACTGAGCATGTGAGCCACAACTACTGAACCCCACGTGCCTAGATCCTGTGATCCGCAACAAGAGAAGCCACCGCAAGTAAGAAGCCCTCGCACCGCAACAAAGAGTAGCCCCCTCTCGTCGCAACTAGAGAAAGCCCGCGTGCAGCAACGAAGATCCAACAGAGCCAAAAATAAATTAATTAATTAAAAAAATAAATAAGCAACAATGGTGCCTAGATCTGAGCCCAGAGGTCCTAATTTAGTTGATCAGGGATTCTGATTTAGTTCATATTGGCCATCGGTTTTGTGTGTGAGTGTGTTTATTCTTCCCATGAGTCTGATGTTCTGCCAAGGTTGAGAACCAATATAGAAAAGCAACAATGGCAAATGGTTCCAGGATAAATGAACAACAGAATTCAATATTTTAAACTATTTGTAGGCAAACCCTGCGGACAACACACAGATAAGTAAAGCCCCAAGAAATTTATAATTGGAGATTTGTTTTAGTGTTTTCACCTTAATCATCAGTATAAAGAATGTATTAAGTGTCTATTATCACTGCTTTAGGTCTTGAGTTAAAGAGATACAAAGACTTGGTCATTGTGCATCTTTTACTGACTATTTTAAGGCATTGGTTTTTCTCCACCACACTGTAAAATACACAAAGTGTCTTCAAAGAAATGGAAGTGGAATAAACGAAAGTGTTCACTGAAACCAAAATATTCCACCACCAGTAAATTTATGTAAAAAGAGTCAGAGAGCCACCTCTCAGACCTGAAATGTCAAACTTGTAAAAATAGTATTCTTGGGAGTTATATTTGATCATTTGTTAAATATGGGGATATAAAGTGTAGAAATCCATGTGTAATGCTTCAAATCCCTAATCTGGTTTAAAAGGTCAGTTGAAGCCTAAAAGGACTTGACATTTTACCTTTTAAAGTCTGACTTTTGGTCTTAAGACTTAACAACTTTTCAGCCTGAATGACCTGAAGGATAAATACAAAGCTGGTTTCAATTGAACTATTTAGAAAGCAGGGGATCTTCTAATTTGTAAGATAGCATTCAGAGAGCTTTTTCCATTAAGAACTCAATCGACTGAAAAATGATTTCCTTGGGTATTCCACAATCTTTCAATGCTTGTGTAAATTTTACGCAGGAGGTGGGCAGTGTGTGAGGCTCAAGATATAAAGCCCCATGGTGCAAAGGAAGAAAACCACCTTATGAGCCACAGAAAACGGATGATCACCTGTAAGCAATGTGTATTGCCTCTGTTTACCAGTTTCTCCCTCAGGTGAAATACAATTTACATACAAATTAATCATTATAGTTTCATTTTTTGAAGCAAGTTCAATGGCTTTTTCAAACTATCATTATCATCAATTAATATTTATTGAGCACCCACTGGGTACATGTTATAGAAGGGCTGGTAGGCTATCATACAACAAATGTCTTACTGTAAACTATGCTTTGCATACTTTTTATTATATTTTCATAGGACCAAGTGAATGTCTCTTTTGTATGGTTTGTGCTAAGATGCCACTCATGTGAAAGCAGGCAAGGATTGGAATTGGAATTCTAGAAGTACTTTTCTGTGTCATTTGCTTGTGTGTGTGTGTGTGTGTGTGTGTGTGTGTAGGTCAGTGTAAAGCATAAAACGTAAAACTTAGATCAAGATTTATTGGGACAATGCTAATTTTGTTACATCATTTAAAAATGAATTCTATTCTTTTTACCTCATTGATAAGATCAGCAAGTATTCTTTTAAAAATTGAAAATGTAGAAAGAATGAACCAAATATAATGATGAACTATTCATATGTTCAGAAAATTGCCTTTTATAACATAAAAAATGAAGTTCTTCTGTAGAGTTGAAATTCCTCTTTTCTACAAAGGCCATTTTAAATTGAGACTTCCATGAGAGTATTTCCAAGGATTATCCAAGTACAGACCATACCTTTGACATATTTCTGTCTTACCCAGAGATATTCCTAGGCTAGATTCCCAAACTGAAGAAATGTTTGTTTCTTCTCACTTAGCATAATGCCCCTGTGGGAAGGAGAATCTGAAGTGATCAGAGCCCTAGGCAACTTGCTCAGATCTCATATAAAATAATAGAATTTTTATATTTTTGTGAACATGGTTCTTTTAGTAACTCATTGAAGGGCTATTTATTGAAAACATACCATATACAAGTCCCAAAGTCTATGGGAATGCAAAAGCAGCTCAAACACCTATCCTGCCTTCAATGTGATTTCCTAAATTACCATGCTTTATAATTTGCACATTATTTTTTATATTTTTACACTCTATTAATCTAGCAGTGCTTTGTATAAAAATTACTTGTAGACATCTATAATATTCCAAGTGTGGAAACTGCTAACTAGGGCCTCTCACTGTTGTGGCCTTTCCCGTTGTGGAGCACAGGCTCCGGACGCGCAGGCTCAGCTGCCATGGCTCACGGGCCCAGCCGCTCCGCAGCATGCGGGATCTTCCCGGACCGGGGCATGAACCCGCGTCCCCTGCATCGGTAGGCAGACTCTCAACCCCTGTGCCACCAGGGAAGCCCGAAACTGCTAACTATTGATTTGTAGAAAAGACAAATCACAGAGGCTTCAGCTGGCCAATGTGAAGCTGCCCTCAACTATTATGTTTAAATGTTACATTTTCAGCTGTACAATTCAATAGGGGTGAATGAAGCTGAGGAGTACTGCACTTTCTCTAGAGCCCAGTGAGACAACCATGAATGGTGGTGGGGGAACTCCTGATCCTTTCCAAGACCTCATTCATTGAAAATTGAGTTAAATATCTAAAAGGGAAGGAAATGCAAAGGCTGGTGTCCCTAATGGAAAGCATCACTGACCTAGTGCTCCTCAGTGTAACTCAGTAACATGCATAAAGGGAGATTAAAGTTCAGAGATGAGATGAGAAGAAGAGTGAGGAATGTATAGGAATGTTGTGTTCTTATTTCATGCAAGGCATTGAAGATGCATGTCAAAGTCCTAAAGAGAAGTGCATGTTGGTAAATAAATCCCTGTGAAAGGAATTGGACCATAGCACATCAAATTCTATTTTAAAAAATAATTATGTCAAAATCAGTCAATTGGTGTAACAGCAATACAGCTATTTTAATAGAACATTATCACAGGATCAATGTCTCCCACTTTGAAAAAATAACCATTTCCCCTTCACTTCAACATTTATTTTTGATAAATGCTCCAGCTTCACCTCAGTATTAATTTCTCAGCCAAGTACTATTATGCTGTGACAACCTTCTATTCCATTGTCATTGTGTCAGGTTATTGAAAAGGATAATAGGTAGATATATGTGCCTTTAGAATGTTAAGAAATAAATGGCATTCTTATTCTTTATTTATCTACAGTACTTCTTAATTTCAGAGAATGGTTCTACTGATAATTATTAGATTTTTACATTGGTAGAAAACTGAAGCGTATGTTAATAATAGTACAATTTGATATTTATGAGTTATTTTCTTGTACAAATATAAAATTTAGTAATCATTATTAAGATAACTCTATTTATTAAAATCTGAAAACAACCTATTATTGCTTTGAGTAATCTGACCCTTTATATCTTAATCAAGTAATATAAAGAGATGTTAGGGGCTTGTCTTACAATCATACAGAAAATAGTCCTTTTGTTATCTGTGGTCTACACTTTCCACATAATAAAGTGCTCCCATTCTGTTTCTAACAGCTTCAACAAAGAACAAGACAGTATAAAAGTTATTATTTAGTGTGTATCTGAAAGTTGTTAAAATCAAGTAAACTAAATAATTGAGAGCTCTGACAACTGTTTTGATTCACAAGTAGTTTGGGGGTGGTATTTTACTTTATGGAGTTGAGAAAAATGAGCAAGAATAGGACTCAGTTATGCTGTAAAAATCTATCCACCTTTTGAAACAACTTTAAAAAAATTCATACTCATTAGATTTGCAAAAAGTTTAACAATAATAAATGGTGATGAAGATGTAGGGAAATATAAACTCAGATGTATCATTGTTTGAAATTTAAATTTGTGAAACATTTTGGAGAGTAATTTGGCAATATGTAATATGACTAAAGATATACACACTATCGAATATTCTCTATAAGTTAAAATAAATTAACTAGATTTACACATTTCAACATTAATAGATTTTAAAATAACATGCAAAAAAACACAATGCAGAAAGATCACTGCAATAGAAATACTATTTAGTTAACTTTTTAAGCCATGCAAAATAGAAATATATTTGTGGACACATATTTTTTAAAAGAGCTTGGAATGATGCATACCTGGAATGATACATCCTAATTTCAGAATAATGGTTAGTTCTCAGGAAGGAGATGACGTGATTCGTAAGGATAAAGGAATTTCAACAACATTTTAATGTTTATTTCTTAAAGAAAACCAGTTCTCTAGGAAATAAGACACAATATTAATATTTGCAATTCTTTCTTGTAATGGCATGGATATTTGTTAAATTACTGTCTGCAGTTTCCTTTATGTTTTAAATATTTTTGATACTAAAGTACCTTATAAATGAAATGCACAGGTTACATCTTTTTCTATACATTCACCACCAGTATGTTCTCCAGTTCAAGTATTTTCATTTGTCCATTCTCTCTTATTGAAAGAATAAACATTCACTGAACAACTTACTTCTTCGAGCACTGAGCTACATTCTAGATAATCAAAGAAGATGCCTTCAATGGACTTCCAGTTTAGCTAATGAACTACTGAATATATAAAAACTTTTTACCATTTTTTAGCATTTTCTTATGCCCAAAAATAGCCACTTTACTTAGAAAAGCCACCATCCTTCTACCAAAATAGTTTCCTTATCTTTGTGTACTTTTGCTAATGTGATTTGTTGAACCAGAGCCTTACTAATGACTAGAAGTTATACTAATACAGAGTTCAGTTCTTTTGTGTCTATAGGGTGCATTTAGGAAGTTGCAGCCTCAGAGCCCTGAATCAGTAATTCCTGGCTTCTTTCTGGGATTCATACATCAGAAAAAGCTTCAAAGAAAGTGAGCCACTTAAAAGAGGGTGATTAACATATATTTTGCTCTAATAATATTACCACCTACTAATACTGTCATTCATAGAAGAAATAATATTTTAATATAAAAACTATAGGAATATGGTTCTTTAAACTGAATGCACTTAGCTTTTGGATACATTTGCTACATTGTCCCATATTTTTTACATTTTACTGTAAGCCAGTAAAAATTTTATTATGGACTAGTCTTTGAAAACTGCTGCCCTAAATGATCCCCATGCTTCTGACTTTGTGTAACCAGACTGAATGTGTGAAATATTAGGAAATAGATACATTTTCAAAAAGTTTTCAACTGGTTTGAAAGGGACTTACTGCTCCTAACCACTGGTAAAATTGCTGTAATGCTTGCATATATGCTTATCAGTGAAGGGAGTTGAATTTAAGGTGAGTAATTATTTCAAAAGAATATATGCTTCAGTTAAAAGTTAGCATTGATGCTGATAATAACACTGTGAATTTGTACCAGGCTTTCATTGTTTTTAAGACACCTATACATTGTCTCTCTCTAACGCACAGTGCTGATAATAAAGCCAAAGAGGAAAAGAGAACAATTGCAATCTTCATTAGATGTGGGATTCCATGTGTCCTAGTATCTGTACTGAGCTGTATTCAGAGTCCAGGAACCACAGGAAACTTTCTTAAAAATGATTCCAATTTTTACTTACTTCTGCTTAAAATTGTTATATATAATACACTGCAGGGGCTTCCCTGGTGGTGCAGTGGTTGAGCGTCCGCCTGCCGATGCAGGGGACAAAGGTTCGTGCCCTGCTCCGGGAAGATCCCACATGCCGCGAAGCGGCTGGGCCCGTGAGCCACGGCCGCTGAGCCTGCGCGTCCGGAGCCTGTGCTCCGCAATGGGAGAGGCCACAACAGTGAGAGGCCCGCGTGCTGCAAAAAAAAAAAAAAAAAAAAACACTGCAAAATTATAGTAGCATTTATCACAACTACCTTCTTTTCCTCCCCAGTTCTCTTACCTTTCATAGCTGCTCCTTAGTCTCACCTGGGAATCTCTTGTCAATTTCTCTGGAGCACCTTGCCATGGTTCTATCTCTCCCCACTCCAGCTCTTTCATATGTAAGGCATTTTAGCCTCCAGGAATTCTTCAAAATTTCCTCTCTACTTTCCAATGCTTCAGATCCTTTTCAGTAGAAGAAAGTCTAGACCAGACTCTGCATCTAGAATTCTTACCCTTTTCTCTTTTCTCTCTGTTTCTATACCTCTTTCCCCGTTCTCATGACTTGGCATCACAAACTGTCCAAGAATCAGCCCAGGAAATCCAAAACTCTCCTTAGAGAAAAAGGCGAGTGGGGATGTTGAGTAACAGAAGACACAATTTTCTGTAACTAGGACTGGGAGGGGGAAAACTGGGAAAGGCTGGCAGCATGTTATTAAAAGTTGCCCAGATCATAATAAAGATGTGAACAATAAAACGAAACAAAGTACAAAAGCACTGGTAGTTTAGGGTTTATGGTTATCAAGGCAGAACGTCAGCCTTCTCCATCAATGAATGATGCGGCTCTGACACATATGTATGTAAGGGCCCAGTAGAGAAGCCTGTTCCCAGAAGAAAGATTTGTCTCATTGTGTTTAAAGGCTGGAAATACCCTCTACCTCCCCAATTAAACCAAACCTTCAGTTAGAAAAAATATAGTGTTCCCTTTGCCATATCCCTGTTTATTTCCTATTCTATGGGTGATGAAAGCACACATGGAAAGCTACAGGATGGGCATAATGAATACTTAGAGAAACAATGAAGGTAGACTCTTGTTTATTCTCAAGCTTGTTAGGGTCATGGGTCCACTTAAAAAGCTGATGCGGGCTTCCCTGGTGGCTCAGTGGTTGAGAGTCCGCCTGCCGATGCAGGAGACACGGGTTCGTGCCCCGGTACGGGAAGATACCGCATTCCGCGGAGCGGCTGGGCCCGTGAGCCATGGCCGCTGAGCCTGCGCGTCCGGAGACTGCGCTCCGCAACGGGAGAGGTCACAACAGAGGCCTGCTTACCGCAAAAAAAAAAAAAAAAAAAAAAAAAAAAAATCTGATGAAAAGCTATGGAATTTCAGGGGCATAACAGACCACAGATACAGGATAAAGATTTGTTACTGTCTCTTTTATTTTCCAATCTGCCAGAAATGGCACATACTGACAAGACTTTTATCCTTCCTAGGCTTCCATTGCCTACTCAGATGAGGAAATGGAGCTAGTCCCTGCAAATACCAATTTTTAATGAGCTAGGAGCTTAACAGCTAGCTTCTTATTCTTTAAAATTAATAATAGTTTTTAACCCAAAGATGTGGATAAATGGATGTAGCTCAAAAGCTAGCCATCATACTAGATACAAATGATGCAAACAATGTTATAAGCAGAAGGAAAAAGCATTTCTCAATCCTCCATCAAAAAAATTGACAGAGGGAAATCCCTGGCAGTCCAGTGTTTAGGGCTCTACGCTTCCACTGCAGGGGGCACGGGTTCCATCCCTGGTTGGGGAAATAAGATCCCACAAGCCTCGGGACACGGCCAAAAAAAAAGAAGAAAAAGGAAGAAAAAAAGTGACCAAAATATAGCATAATATTTTTTTGGCCCAATGTCTCTGTAAAGGGTTCTATGCTAAAGCAGCCACCCAAGTCTTATGCTGTTTCTCCTAGATGTGGTAGGTCGGGATGCTGTAAGGAGCTTCTTCCAGATGCATTGCATTTTAAAGCACTTACTCTCAGGAACTTTTTGAAGTTTGGCTGGTACTACTTTACTCATTGACTCATGTTTAGATTAGAGTAACAAATGATCAAGCTGAAACTCATTCTGAAACCAAATTCCTTTCTCCCCACAATATAGTACATAAACTGAGCTGCAGCCTTTGCATTTTTCGCCATCTGGCCCGCAGTGTGAGATGATATTAGTAGCATGTCAGGGATTTTTTCCCCCCACTCCTTTCAAAAAAAAAAAAAGAGGAAAAGAAAAAAATAATCCTAATCTATAGTATGAAGAGTATTAAATGAAACATCTGCCTCACTGAATGAGTAGATGAACTTTGCAGTCTGCAAGCTGCTGGCGTTTGTGAAGTGCATGTTTACATTGCTGACTGCTGTAAATTTTCAAGATGGTGACATGAAATTGACTTACTAAAATATCTTATTCAAATCTCTTAAAACACATGTTTCATTTTATTTTTTTATTTTTTTCTACTTTAATGTCCTTATTCTTGATGAAACGCATTGCCAATTGAGACAGTGAGGAGTTGCTGAGACTCTAGTCAAGCTGAAGCCACTGAGTAAAGAAAAGTTATATAATAAAATCTGCCAAGAGCTAGCACAAACCGCTTGTTAATGTAGGCCTAGAATCCTAGATGCTAAATCCTAGATGCTAAAAGATAGAATTTAGGCAAATGCTATGAAGAAAAGAGCCAAGATGATGTTCAAATATCTCAAAGGAAAGATTCTTTAAAAAATAATATCTGATTGATGGGTGATCATAAACTCTACTAAATTCAGTCCTACTCAGTGAATAAAGCTCAGAGGGTGAATGTTTCTCAATATTTTTCTAAAATATTAGCACTTTGGACAAAGTACCACATAGCCCAATTAGGGATTTGAGCTTCATTGAGGACAGGTCTTAATCTAAGTTTCAAGTTTCTTTCTCTCTTGAGCGTAAATACCCCATTTTCTCTAACAACTCTATCTAATGTCAACACATACTCCAAAAACAAATATCTTTTTCTACAATTTGTGCAGTATTCAGAACCTAGAAATATTTATCCAGTTATCTCTCTACAAGGGCTAGGAAATTTACATTACTCTTTGGGGGTGGAATATACTCTGTTACAATACAAGGTCTAGATAAGACATTTAAAGCAAATCTTTACTGCTATATGTAGAGATGTATCCACACTCATTTCACTCTTTACCCTTGAATGTAGAGAAGGCTGACCTGACAACTAATTTCCAATGAAATATAATTCTCTGCAGAAGAGTGTTTTTTATCAGATGTGCATTCACCCCGTGTCTACTGCTGCTATGTTGTTCTGGCATTGCCCTCTGGACAAGGAGGGGTGGATCTCATTTCTACTGCCCTAACTTCTTCTTTTCCTTTCTTCTTCCCTTCCTTCTTTCCTGCCTTCCTTTCTTCCTTCACAAAATACAGTCCTAGTCTGGTATAGATAAGTAAACAAGCAAATATAATACAGAGCAAAATGACTGCAACAGGGATAATTATAGGGGTCTGTAGGAGTTGATAGGAAGGGAATTTAATATAGGTGTGAGGTCAGAGAAGGCCTCTAAGAATAAGCAACATCTAAACAGGGACCCAAGAGACAAGTGAGTTAACCAGTAAAGGAATGGAGTGAAAGAGCAAAGTTTCTAGGCAAAGGTTTAACTCAAAGGAACAGAGTCCAGAGCAAGCATGAATCATTGAAAGACTTGAAAGCAGTGTAGTGTAATTTTAATATTTAGTGTAAGTAGAGGAATTGCAAGAGATAAGTTTAGAAAGTTACCTAGGGATGGGGTGAAAGACCAGAGAAGCTATGCCATCCAGGGTTTGGGTTTTTTCATGAGGGCAATGAAAAGCCATTGAAAAATTAATCTGAAGGATGATATAATCAGATTTTCACATTTTGAAAATCCCTTAAGTGACTCTTTGCTGGGGAGAATATATTTGGAAATAAGCAGGAAGACCTAGAAGTGGTAAAAACATCTAGGGCACTATTTTGGTCATTCAAATGGGAAGGAATGTGAACACACAGATAGGAGTGGTATGGGTGGAGGAGAGAAGGCATATTTGAGCCATCTCAAGGGACAACATTTGTAGGAATGATTAGAATGGTACATGACGAAAAAGGAGGAAACAAAGATTCTGAGACACCCTTGTCTTATTGCTACTCCCATGTCATTGTTACTTCTTTCTCTCTTGGGTGTTGAGTGACCTCTTGAAGCTTTTGAGAGGCACATTGGAAACAAGATTGCATTGCACTGCAATGAAAACCAAGACTGTGGCCAAACTTAGAAAGGCCTAATAAACACCAAACCTAGGGACCCTTCCCACATTCACTTGACCTTCAGGTCCAGTTCAGATGCAATCTAGGATTCTGCCATTCAGAGCTGATCACCTTCTCGACCTCCTGTCTATCGTTTTTGGCATGCACTTTGATTATCTATTAGTATTTAATGTGGCTGCCGCCATAGCATGTGGCATTTCCCCTGGGAGCAGAGACCTTGTCTTTGGATCTCCTGGCCCTAGCAAGCTCCTAGCCCAGTGACTGCACATAATAGGTGCTCAGCTCATGCTTGCTGGATTGAATTTTTCATGTCTACTCACAGCACATGTATCCGCAGCTGTTTCAGAAGCATCTTGTTCTTTGCCTTGTTTTTCCATCCAGGAGGTTAATGAGCAGAGAACTAAAACTCAGGACTGTGACAGATGTGATGTTGCTTAAGATAATGTCAGGAGTAGGATAAGTTGTAAATAAATTAAAGGATTTCATCTACTCATTTAGTTTGTTTTTTTTTTTTGGCTGCCTTGGGTCTTTGTTGCTGCGCGCAGGCTTTTTCTCTAGTTGCGGCGAGCAGGGGCTACTCTTCATTGTGGTGCGCGGGCTTCTCATTGGGTGGCTTCTCTTGTTGCGGAGCACAAGCTTTAGGTGCGTGGGCTTCAGTAGTTGTGGCTCGTGGGCTCTAGAGCGCAGGCTCAGTAGTTGTGGTGCACGGGCTTAGTTGCTCTGCGGCATGTGGGATCTTCCCGGACCAGGGCTCAAACCCATGACCCCTGCATTGGCAGGCAGATTCTTAACCACTGCGCCACCAGGGAAGCCCTACTTATTTAGTTTTAATTTCTTATATTATTGAAAAGTGATGTCTCCAGCAAACATGAACCTAAGTAAAGCAATGAGAGAAATAGGAGGTACTAATTACTTACTAATGATTAAAAGTTCATATTTATACTCAACTATATCCTTACCTTTTACGATACATGAATGATATTTATGTTTCTTCTGTTCTAAGAAAGAGGAATGGGAAGCTGCTACCTAAAATAATAGTTTAGTCGCTTCATATGTGTGTAAATGCATTAAAACACTGTATCCCCTCAAAAGGGGGAAATCTAAGGGAGACAGAAGAGCCAAACAGACTTCTTTAAGTGAATCTGTTGCCAGTTCTAATTTTAAAAATTTAGGTGTTTCTTCACTTGACTAGCAACTTGTAGAGCCAGAAAATACTCTAAAGGTAGCTAGAGTAGCCAGTGTCTTCAAATAATGTTCTATGGAGTCCTAGGGGTTCTAGAGAGTTGGCTTTTGGACCTCAGGGGAAGGGTGAGCAGTGATTGACAGGGAAAACTTTGGGACTGCCACCCCTGCTTCAGCCAGAATACTAAGCTTTTATCTCATGTTTTTGTTCCTTGGAAAAAGGAATTTGGGGACTTAACAAAACCCAGGCCTAAACCTTGACCGACCCTCTCATTTATAGATGGGCCACTGAGGCACAGAAAAGGTAACACAGATGAGCATGATGTTGAGAGTCTACAGCAGAAAGACTTGAATTCTAATCCCAGCACTACTGCTTGCCAAGCATGTGACCCTGGAAAAGTTACTTAATTTCTTGGAACTTCAGCCTCCTTATCTGTAAAATGGTTTCTGAAAGGATTTGATGAAAGAATTTAAGGGAAGAATTTACCACAGCAACTGGCATATAGCAAATGTTCAATAAATACAGAGGTTGAAAGTAGTGGTAGTGATAGCAGTAGAACCTTTTAGCTAGAATGCAGATCTTTCTACTCTGCATTAGTGTTTTTTTCCTATGTGCCTCAACAGACAAACAAACAAATAAACAAACAAAAACTTTCGGCATTATGGCTCATCCAAAGGAAAGATAAAGTTAAGAAGTTTATTTCGGGGAAAGTAAGGCTTTTCATTTTCTTCTCAGGATATATATGCACTTTCAAATAAGGAAAGAAAGGGGCATGGATGTGGGGATATAAAATATATAACAATATTCTAAGAAACGGACGTCTTGAAGTAATGTGCAGTGACTTGGGTGACAGATATAAATGCATTATTCAGAAAGAACGCTAAGTCATACCACAGAGTAAAACAATGTTTATTTGTCTTTTAACAAGAGCTTAGGGCTTCCCTGGTGGCACAGTGGTTGAGAGTCCGCCTGCCGATGCAGGGCACACGGGTTTGTGCCCCGGTCCGGGAAGATCCCACATGCCACGGAGCGGCTAGGCCCATGAGCCATGGCCTCTGAGCCTGCGCGTCCGGAGCCTGTGCTCCGCAACGGGAGAGGCCACAGCAGCGAGAGGCCCGCGTACTGCAAAAAAAAAACAAAAGCTTGTATTTTGGTCTCCAAGAAAACAATTTTTACAACATTAAATAAAATAAAACTTGTTTAAAAGTGATTAAGGAAATACAGAGGGCTTTTATTTGTCTTTAACTTGCTTTTTAAGTAATTCTTTACAATAAGTTCATCACCATGCATTCTTCCCACAGAATTACAACTTTACTTAATATTTGGTGAAAATGAATCAAGATTCCTAGGAGAATGTGAATTTGGAGAGTAATTTTGAAAGATTTAGAAATCCAAAGTTCATACTTGATTCTCTTCTGGATCAGATGACTCCGTTTATTGTAATACAAAGTGCCTGTATCACTTGCAAAAGTGGATTAATTTTCTCATAGAAGCATAGACTCCTTTAGCAATCTGATGGAGAAATATTTATTTTACCCCATTATTTTAAGGCTTGGTGATATGCTTTGTATTAGAGAAACTGCTTTGGTACTTTGAATGAAATATATGTAATTTTTCATCCTCCAGAGGAGGGGGAAAAACTCACAAATTTGTTGAGTTTATGTACAGTTATGAATAAAATTGGCATAATTAAGCTTTAATCATATAATTAAGTTTTAATTGGTATAATTAAGTTATTTTTACACAAAATTTGAAAATTCTTTTATGAGGCATGAAAAATATATTTTGAGTGTTGGTTTCAAAGACTCTAATGGGGATAAACACTTGGCATATAAAATTTATTACTCTCAATAGAAATTTGAAGTGAAAAGTAAAAATAAATGGCTCTAATTTTTTTCACAAGATCATTTGCTTTCTGATACTCTTTTGTCTCTTCTAAAAATGATTGAAGTTGCTAAATAAAAATAAGTCCTGTTTAAATGTGAATTCTGGGTTCAAGTGTGACTAGTGGCTCCTCATTTCCTGACTTGGTCACCTCATCTACAAAATGAGATTATTGTCAATTCTGATGATTTGAGTCATACTAATGAAAAAATACTTTCAAAAACTTGGTCCAGCTCAACTATGATAGCCATAATTATGAAATTTTGTTTTCAGTGGGAAATTTCAGGGTAAGTAAGCTATTTTTACAAAATAATTATTTTATATAATATTCATCCATTCCACAAATATTTTTTCGGGACCAACTATGTGACTAAGCACTGTTCAGTCACTGTGCATATAGCAGTGGGCAAAACAGACAAAAGTTCTGCCTCCAGTATCAAACATTCTGGTGACAACAAGAGAAAGTGAATAATATAATAGCAGCCAGTGATAAGCACTCTGAGGAAAAATAAATCAGGGTAAAGAGATAAGAAATGACAAATCCTCAACTCACGGACCCCCAATTAATTCCAGATGAATTAAGCAATTAAATTTTACAAATAGAAAACTGTAAGAGAAAACCTATAAAATGCAGGTGAATTTCTTTTTATCTTTGAATGTATAAAGTTTTTACAAACATAAAAGCAAATAAAAAGCCCACAAATACAAAGATCAACCCATTAGACTATATAACATTAACAACTTCTATCCCCTAAACAAATTATTACAACTAAAAGGCAAATGGAAAAATGGGAAATATTTGCCACCATTATGAAAATCAAGAGTTAGTATTAAAATATAAACATGCAAATCAATGAGAAAAACTATATAACATAAATATTTACTGAACTAAATAAGTGACAAAACTAACTTTCTAGTAATCAAGATATACTAGTTAAAATAACTTTAAATACAGAAAAAAGATTAAAAACACACACTACTGGCAAGATTGCAATGAGATGGGCACTTTTACACATGATAGAAATGTGAGTCAGTTTCTGTATGAAAAATAAAAGTGGAATCCATTAAGAACCCCAAACAAAGTTCATTCTCTTTAGCCCAGAAAGGCTACTTATTAATACTGGTAATGTAAAAAATTCACCATGAAAATACAGGGAGAAATACACAAAAATTTAGAAGTATTCATCCCTGGATTGTAGAATTCTTCGGGATTTTAATTATACTCTTTATACATTTTTGCACTTTTAAATACTTTTCACAAAAAGCATTTATTAACAGGACAAACAATAAAAAGTAATAAGGCAATAGGAAAAGAAGTAGAGGGAAGAATAAAAGATAGAAGGAGGATATCCTTAACTGGCTTTTTCTTCTACATGGAAACCTCACCCATTTTCTTCACAAATCAGGGATATACTCATTATGGGGAAAATAATAATATTTCTAAGAAAAAGGAAGATCCAGGCAAGAAATCACACTTTGAAAAGTAATTAACAATACAAGGATCATAGCACATTCCCTTGAGTTATTTTTGTGGCCTACTCCTGAGAGTGTAGCTATATATCATAGAAGAGTCATTCTGAAGAAGGGTAATGAGGGAAGTCTCTTTGTAGGATTTTAGCTCTGTTTTCCTCATTGTTTAAACTTGAAAGTCTCTGGAAAGATATTCCAGTAGCTTCCCTTGTGTTCAGCTTCTAGAGACCTAGAAAAATCAGGCATGTTTTAGCATGTGTGTTGTTGACAGTGATATGATGATTTATTATTGTGATTAAAAAAAAATCCTACCTGAATTCCCATATTAGCCTCAGGACACAGTTAGTATGTCTTGGATATTTTGTAGGCCAGTGAGTGTTCTGGATTTCCTGACTGACACTTCATTTAAACAGGTCAGCTAGCAGCATAGTCTTTTGAATTCATTCCTCCAGGATCTTAGGATACGGCACAAAATGAAGAACTTTCTGCCTATTCATTCGTTTGCCTTCATCACATTAAAGAAAGTTTTGTTTGTTTAGGATTAGCCAGGACCACTCTGATAATGCTGTAACACCCTGAAGTACCCAAGAATACATATAACTTTCAGCTAAAGTATTGATTTGGTATGTGTAGAGTTTAAACTACATTGCAAAACTGCATAAGTAGAAATTTCAATCTAATGAATTAACATACTTAAAACAAGACATGTTCTAAACAGCTAAAAAACATTTTTTAAAGGTTTAAATATTGTCTTAATATTTATTATTATAATGCATTTAATAATACATATTCTTCTACTATTAAGCAATTATACATTTACAGAAAACATTTAAGAGATATTTATAGAAATATATTCTACAGCACAAAACATTTCAGCATGCTAAAATTTCTATTTGCATTGCATAGAATTCAGGATCTCAGCTGCCTTATGTGTTTGAGATTTTTGAGGCTATAATTGGGATCCTACACTAGAGAGATCCTCAGTTATAGTAGAAGCCATTCTATTCCAACCTGGTCTCTGGCTGGAAATCTCGGAGAACGTCAAGGATATTGATTTAGAAACTCTTCCCACAACTAGTTTGACTACTGAGATTATTCTTATGATTGCCTTAGTTTAGGGAAAATTGAGATTTCAATTCCTGGCTCCCTTTCCAGTTAATCAGGGAAGATAAGTGATAAGGAATAAACAGATCCACTATGTGCAAACTTGTTAGTTTGGGTCTATTCCTTTCATCACTGCCACTTCATCCCTTGTCATTTCTTCTTTAGATCATTCACATTTCTGATTCTACTTTACTAATTTTCACAAGGTTCACAGCAGTAACTTCCAGCTGGTCTTCAAGGTAACAGTTTTTATCTGTTTTTGGCACTACTGTATTCTCAGTGCCTGGAACAGTGAGTGCCTGGAACATAGTTATCACATTGAATGAATGGGTAAAATTTAACATAAAAATTGGAATTGGAAATAAAGCAACTCTTTCCTCCACACTATCTATAAATAATTTCTGATTTTATAACCAACAAGGACCTACTGCATAGCACAGGGAAGTCTACTCAATATATTGTGATAACATATGTGGGAAAAGAATCTGAAAAATAATGGATATATGTTTATGTATAACTGAATCACTTTGCTGTACACCTGAAACTAACACAACATTTTAAATCAACTATACCCAATATAAAATAAAAAAATAATTTAAAAAACCCAGCAAAACAAGATTTCTGATTTCAATAAGAATAAGTTGCATAAGGTATGTTATGTTGGTTGTTTTTAGAAAATAAATCAAAACAAATGTGTCAATATAATTTTATAAATATATGCAACTTTTCTAATTTTTTAGTAGTAAAATAATAAAAAATATAAATTTATAATTAGATATTCTGGGAAATATTCTACACAATGGGACTAAAATTGGAATAGAATACTAAGTTGTTAAGGGAAAATGTTCAATTTTTTTGAATCCCTCTGCTAGTCATTATTCCCTTCAAATTACTAGAGTTAGAGAAAGCCCCTGGTAGTTGCTCCCTGCAAACTTAATGCTTCTCCAACAGCTTATGCACATAATATTAGATGGTAAATATTTCACTAAGGACATCATTTTCTTAGCAGGCTCCAATCAAGTTGCTCTTGCTTTAATAGTTTATCTAAAAGACACACTATGAGAAACCTCTTCCTTGTACAGGAATTTTTTTGTATTGTTTACATAGGTATCACAGAGTGATGGCCCTGATACAAATTGTTTCAGTTGGAAAGAGCTCTGCCAAAGAAAACAGACAGGCAGCTGTTTGCATAGTGTATAAATTTTTTTTGTTGTTAAATATGGCTGCACCTGTGTAAACACAAACTTTATTTCCAAGAAGTACCCCTGCAGCTGCAAAGACTTTCTGACTAGCCAGAGAAGCTATTTTTATTGTACCGTGAAATGTATGTAATAAGTTTTGGTCAGTTGTCAGTCTCAAAAAATCATATAAGAAGATTCATTTATTTTAATATAGGCAGTTTATTGTATTTTTTCCAAAACCTTAATATGAGGTTGACTTTATTTCCTGTTTATGCTTCATATTGACTCATTACAAAAGTTAAAATTAATCAAGGAACAATGGTCCAGTCATGCAAAGTACATCAAAAAGAACAGTTTTCTTCATTCTCATTCATTCTTCATTCACTTGTACCTTCTTTCATTTTCCCCAAAGTATAGTCAAGAAATACAGTAATCTTACACATGACTTGTTGAAGCAGACCTTATTACTTTTTCAAAAAAATGTTTAGTATTATTGATGGAGGTAACCTTAATTACATAACAGAACTATAATCATGATCTGGCCCAACAGCAGAGAGGATATTCTTTCCCACGCTGCTGAAGGACTCCCCAGAGCTACCTAAAATGTTACTCATATGCAATGAGTAGTGCACCAATGCTAAATTCTATCAAAATGTTAGTAAATAACTAATTGTAAAGGCTACTATATTTACTTATTAAAACCAGGTTAAGCACCGTCTTCTTTATGTGTAACTGCATCTTTATATACTTTTAAACTGCTCATAGTCACATTCAGAGAAATTGAAACAATCTCCTGGATCTTTATTTTAAAAAATCAAGAAAAACTTTTTTTTTTTACATATTTACAATGGGGTTTTGATATGAAAAAATTCAAAGCATTTATTTAAAGACTGTGAATGTTCTGCAGGAAGTGTCTCGTCTGCCTTGGAGCCCAGGGCAGACACATGGCCCCAGTGGACATTCAAGGATATTCCCAACCTGCTGCTTAGGAAACAAACTACTTTTTCCTCCCATGGAGTAGGATGTGGATTGATGCTTACAGCAATGTCATTAACACCTCAGAAGGTAGCTGTAAATCAATGGTTCTCAAAGTGTGGTCCAGGCACCCTTGGGGAGTCTGCAAGATCAAAACAATGTTCAAATAATACAAAAAAATTATTTGCCTTTTTCACTCATTTTCTCATGAGGCTACAGTGAAGCTTTCTAAAGGATGCGTAATGACATTTTAAAATAAAACATGATAATATTTGGGGCTTCCCTGGTGGCGCAGTGGTTGAGAGTCCGCCTGCCGATGCAGGGGACGCGGGTTCGTGCCCCGGTCCAGGAAGATCCCACATGCCACGGAGCAGCTGGGCCCGTGAGCCATGGCCGCTGAGCCTGTGCGTCCGGAGCCTGTGCTCCACAACGGGAGAGGCCACAACAGTGAGAGGCCCACGTACTGCAAAAAAAAAACAAAAAAAAACATGATAATATTTGGAAGTTAGTGAACAAATCTTTTTCAAATTATTGATGCAGGATGCTATAAAAATCATCTATGGGTTAAAAGAAGAATCTTTCAAACACTAGAGAGACCAAAGAGTTTTAATGTAATAGGGTACAAAAAATCTATTTAATCCATTGATAGGGTTTCATATTCCATAATACAACTAACTTTACAAAAATCACTACTTGCTGATTTTCAGTACAGTACCAACAATGTCCAAAAATTCCTGAAAATACAATTTTCTGAAAGGACTATTCAAATACTTCTCCATTTTCTAAAATTTGTATGAGGCTGAGTTTTCTTCATATGCTTCAATTAAACAACATAGCTCAACACTTTGAATGCAGACAAAGATATAAGAATTCAATTATCTTCTACTGAGTCAGACATTGAAGGAAATAAAAAATAATGTTTAAAGTTGCCATTCTTTTTGTTTGTTTGCTTATTTAGGAAAATGTAGTCATTTTAACATATACTGGACTTGTTATTATTCTTCTGAAATAAATTAATGAGTAAAATATTTTAAGAATTTAGCAGTAATTATTAATACATGTACACACATAGGAAAGATTTCACTGGTGTCCACAATAACAGTTTAAGAAAGTAAAAGATTCTTGAGATGAGTTTGAGAATTGCTGCCATGTATCATGCTTTTATACTCCAAAGAAATATGAAATGAATGCAAGAAAAGATAGAATACTCAGAGGACCTTCAAGATTGTGGAGGAGTAAGTTGTAGAGATCACTTTCCTCCCCACAAATATATCAAAAATACATCTACATGTGAAACAACTCCTACAGAGCACCTACTGAATGCTGGCAGAAAATCTCAGACTTACCAAAAGGCAAGAAACTCCCCACGTACCTGGGTAGGGCAAAAGGAAAAAAGAAAAATAACAGAAACAAAGAATAAGGATGGGACCTGAAACACTGGAAGGGAGATGTGAAGGAGGAAAAGTTTTCATGCACTAGGAAACCCCTTCACTGGTGGAGACAGGGGTTGGGCGGCAGGGGGAAGTTTTGGAGTCACAGAGGAGAGCGCAGCAACAGGGGTGCAGAGGGCAAAGTGGAAAGATTCCTGCACAGAGGATCAGTGCCGACGAGCATTCACCAGCCTGAGAGGCTTGTCTGCTCACCCACCAGGGTGGGTTGAGGCTGAGGGCTGAGGCTCAGGCTTTGGAGGTCAGATCCCAGGGAGAGGACTGGGGTTGGCTGCATGAACACACCCTGAAGGGGGCTAGTGCACCACAGCTACTCGGGAGGGAGTCTGGGAAAACTCTGGACCTGCCTAAGAGGCAAGAGACCATTGTTTCAGGGTATGCAAGGAGAGAAGATTCAGAGCACTGCCTAAACAAGCTTCAGAGATGGGTGACATCTGCTGCTATCATTGCAGAACCCACAGATGGGCATGAGATGCTAAGGCTGCTGTTGCAGCCACCAAGAAGCCTGTATGCAAGCACAGGTCACTATCCACACCTCCCCTCCCAGGAGCCTGTGCAGCCTTCCACTGCCAGGGTCCCCTGATACAGGGACAACTTCCCAGGGAAAACACACAACAGCCTCAGGCTGTTGCAACATCAGGCCAGCCTCTGCCGCCGCAGGCTCGCCCCACATTCCATACCGCTCCCTCTCCCTGGCATGAGTGAGCCAGAGCCACCTAATCAGACGTTCCTTTAAACCCCTCCTGTCTGGGCAAAGAACACACACAAGAGGGCGACCTACATGCAGAGGTGGGGCCAATCCAAAGCTGAACCCAGGAGCTGTGTGAACAAAGAAAAGAAAGGGAAATTTCTCCGTGCAGCTTCAGGAGCAGCAGATTAAATCTCCACAACTTGATATACCCTGCACCTGTAAAATACCTGAATAGACAACGAAACATCCCCAAATTCAGGCAGTGGACTTTGGGAGCAACTGTAGACTTGGGCTTTGCTGTATGTTACTGACTAGTTTCTGATTTTTATGTTTATCTTAGGTTAGTTTTTGGTGCTTGTTATCATTGGTGTATTTATTTACTGGTTTGGTTGCTCTCCTTTTTTTACTACTTTTTTATTTTAATAAATTTTTGATTTTAATAACTCTTTTTAATTCATTTATTTATTTTTCTTTCTTTCTTTTTTTTTCTCCCTTTTCTTCTGAGCCATGTGGCTGACTGGATCTTGGTGTTCTAGCCGGGGGTCAGTCCTGAGCCTCTGAGGTGGGAGAGCCGAGTTCAGGGCACTGGTCCACCAGAGACCTCCTGGCTCCATGTAATATCAATTGGCTAGAGCTCTCTGAGAGACCTCCGTCTCAAGGTTAAGACACAGCTCCAGTCAATGATCAGCAAGCTCCAGTGCTGGACACCACATCCCAAACAACTAGCAAGACAGGAACACAACCACACCCATTAGCAGAGAGGTTGCCTAAAATCATAATAAGTTCACAGACACCCCAAAACAGACCACTGGAAATGGTTCTGCTCACCAGAAAGACAAGATGCAGCCTCATCGACCAGAACACAGGCACCAGTCCCCTCCACAAGGAAGCCTATACAACCCACTGAACGAACTTCATCTACTGGGGTGGGCACCAAAAAAAAAAAAAATGGGAACTATGAACCTGCAGCCTGTGAAAAGGAGACCCCAAACACAGTAAGTTAAGCAAAATGAGAAGAGAGAAATACACAGCAGATGAAGGAGCAAGGTAAAAACCCACCAGAGTAAACAAATGAAGAGGAAATAGGTAGTCTACCTGAAAAAGAACTGAGAGTACTGATAGTAAAGATGATCCAAAATCTTGGAAATAAAATGGAAAAAATATAAGAAATGTTTAACAAGGACCTAGAGGAACTAAAGAGCAAACAAACAATGATGAACAACACAATAAAAGAAATTTAAAATTCTATAGAAGGATTCAATAGCAGAATAACTGAGGCAGAAGAACGGATAAGTGATCTGGAAGATAAAATAGTAGAAATGACTATCACAGAGCAGAATAAAGAAAAAAGAGTGAAAAGAATTGAGGACAGTCTCAGAGACATCTGAGAAAATATTAAATGCACAAACAATTGAATTATAGGGGTCCCAGAAGAAGAAGAGAAAAGGAAAGGGACTGAGAAAATATTTAAAGAGATTATAGTTGAAAACTTCCCTAATATGGGAAGGAAGTAATCAACTCCAGGAAGCACAGAGAGTCCCATACAGGATAAATCCAAGGAGAAACATGCCAAGAAACATATTAATCAAACTATCAAAAATTAAATACAAAGAGCAAATATTAAAAGCAGCAAGGGAAAAGCAGCAAATAACATAAAAGGGAATCCCCATAAGGTTAACAGCTGATCTTTCAGCAGAAACTCTGCAAGCCACAAGGGAATAGCAGGACATATTTAAAGTGATGAAGGGGAAAAACCTACAACAAAGATTACTCTACCCAGCAAGCGTCTCATTCAGCTACAACAGAGAAATTAAAACGTTTACAGACAGGAAAAACTTAATAGAATTCAGCACCACCAAACCAGCTGTACAACAAATGCTAAAGGAACTTCTCTAGGCAGGAAACACAAGAGAAGGAAAAGACGTACAATAACAAACCCAAAACAATTAAGAACATGGTAATAGGAATGTACATATCAATAATTACCTTAAATGTAAATGTATTAAATGCTCCAACCAAAAGACCTGGACTGGCTGAATAGATACAAAAACAAGACCCATATATATGCTGTCTATAAGAGACTCACTTCAGACCTAGGTACACATACAGACTGAAGTGAGTGGCAGATGGAAAAAGATATTCCATGCAAATGGAAATCAGAAGAAAGCTGGAGGAGCAATTCTCATTTCAGAGAAAATAAGCTTTAAAATAAAGACTATTACAAGAGACAAAGAAGAACACTACATAATGATCAAGGGATTAATCCAAGAAGAAGATATAACAATTGTAAATATTTATGCACCCAAAATAGGGGCACCTCAATACATAAGGCATAAAAGGGGAAATTGACAGTAACACAGTCATATTAGGGGACTTTAACACCCCACTTTCACCAAAGGACAGATCATCCAAAATGAAAATAAATAAGGAAACACAAGCTTTAAATGATACATTAAACAAGATGAAACTAATTGATATTTATAGGAAATTCCATCCAAAACAACAGAATACACTTTCTTCTCAAGTGCTCATGGAACATTCTACAGGATAGATCATATCTTAGGTCACAAATCAAGTCTTGGTAAATATAAGATAATTGAAATCATATCAAGTACATTTCCCACCACAATGCTATGAGACTAGATATCAATTACAGAAAAAAAAAACTGTAAAAAATACAAATACATGGAGGCTAAACAATACATTACAAAATAACCAAGAGATCACTGAGGAAATCAAAAAATACCTAGAAACAGTTGACAATGAAAACACAGCAACCTAAAACCTATGGGATGCAGCAAAAGCAGTTCTAAGAGGAAAGTTTATAGCACTACAATCCTACCTTAAGAGACAAGAAAAATAAACAATCTAAACTTACACCTAAAACAATTAGAGAAAGAAGAAAAAAGACACCCCAAAGTTAGGAGAAGGAAAGAAATCATAAAGATCAGATCAGAAATAAATGAAAAAGAAATGAAGGAAATGATAAAAAGAACAATAAAACTGAAAGGTGGTTCTTGGAGAAGATAAACAAAATTGATAAACCATTAGCCAGACTCAGCAAGAAAAGAAAGGGAGAAGACTCAAATCAACAGAATTAGTAATGAAAAAGGAGAAGTAACAACTGACACTGCAGAAAAACAAAGGATCATGAGAGATTACTACAAGCAACTATATGTCAGTAAAATGGACAACCTGGAAGAAATGGACAAATTCTTAGAAAAGCACAACCTTCTGAGACAGAACCATGAAGAAATAGAAAATATCAACAGACCAATCACACGCACAGAAATTGAAACTGTGATTAAAAATCTTCCAACACACAAACTCCCAGGACCAGATGGCTTCACAGGCGAATTCTATCAAATATTTAGAGAAGAGCTAACACCTATCCTTCTCACATTCTTCCAACATATAACAGAAGGAAGGACACAAACTCATTGTATGAGGCCACCATCACCTTAATAACAAAATGAGAAAAAGATATCACCAAAAAAGAAAACTATAGGCCAGTATCAGTAATGAACATAGATGCAAAAATCCTCAACATACTACTAGCAAACAGAATCCAACAGCACAATAAAAGGATCATACACCATGATCAAGTGGGTTTACCCCAGGAATGCAAGGATTCTTCAATATACGTAAAGCAATCAATGTGATACACCATATTATCAAATTGAAGGATAAAAACAATATGATACTCTAGATAGATGCAGAAAAAGCTTTCAACAAACTTCAAAACCCATTTATGATAAAAACTCTCCAGAACGCAAGCATAGAGGGGACCTACCTCAACATAATAAAGGCCATATATGACAAACTCACAGCCAACATCATTTTCAATGGTGAAAAACTGAAACCATTTCCACTAAGATCAGGAACAAGACAAGGTTGCCCACTCTCACCACTATTATTCAACATAGCTTTGAAAGTTTTAGCCACAGCAATCAGAGAAGAAAAAGAAATGAAAGGAATCCAAATTGGAAGAAACAGTAAAACTGTCACTGTTTTCACATGACATGATACTATACATAGAGAATCCTAAAGATGCTACCAGAAAACTACTAGAGCTAATCAGTGAATTTGGTAAAGTAGCAGGATACAAAATTAATACACAGAAATCTCTTGCTTTCCTATACACTAATGATGAAATATCTGAAAGAGAAAATAAGGAAACACTCTCATTTAGCATTGCAATAAAAATAATAAATACCTAATTATAAACCTAACTAAGGAGACAAAGACTTGTATGCAGATAACTATAAGACAATGATGAAAGAAATTAATGATGATACAAACAGATGGAGAAATATACCATGTTCTTGGATTGGAAGAATCAACATTGTGATAATGACTATACTACTCAAAGCAATCTACAGATTCAATGCAATCCCTATCAAACTACCAATGGTATTTTTCACAGAACTAGAACAAAAAATTTCACAATTTGTATGGAAAAACTAAAGACCCCGAATAGCCAAAGCAATCTTGAGAAAGAAAAACAGAGCTGGAGGATTCAGGCTCCCTGACTTCAGATTATACCACAAAGCTACAGTAATTAAGACAGTATGGTACTGAAACAAAATCAGAAAGATAGATCAATGGAACAGGATAGGAAGCAGAGAGATAAACCCACGCACATATGATTACTTTATCTTTGATAAAGGAGGCAAGAATATACAGTGGAGAAAAGACAGCCTCATCAATAAGTGGTGCTGGAAAAACTGGACAGCTACATGTAAAAGAATTAAATTAAAACACTCTATAACACCATACACAAAAATAAACTCAAAATGGATTAAAGACCTAAATGTAAGCCCAGACACTATCAAACTCTTAGAGGAAAACATAGGCAGAACACTGTATGACATAAATCACAGCAAGATCCTTTTTGACCCACCTCCTAGAGAAATGGAAATAAAAACAAAAATAAACAAATAGGCCATAATGAAACTTAAAAGCTTTTGTATAGCAAAGGAAACTATACACAAGATGAAAAGACAACCCTCAGAATGGGAGAAAATATTTGCTAACAAAGTAACTGACAAAGTATTAATCTCCAAAATATACAAGCAGCTCATGCAGCTCAGTATCAAAAAAACAAACAACCCAATCCAAAAATGGGTAGAAGACCTACATAGACATTTCTCCAAAGAAGATGTACAGATTGCCAACAAACACATGAAAGGATGCTCAACATCACTAATTACGAGAGAAATGCAAATCAAAACTACAATGAGGTATCACCTCACACCAGTCAGAATGGCCATCATCAAAAAATCTGCAAACAATAAATTCTGGAGAGGGTGTGGAGACAAGGGAACCCTCTTGCTCTGTTGATGGGAAAATAAATTGATAGAGCCACTATGGAGAACAGTATGGAGGTTCCTTACAAAACTAAAAATAGAACTACCATTGACCCAGCAATCCCACTACTGGGCATATACCCTGAGAAAACCATAATTCCAAAAGTGTCATGTACCACAATGTTCACTGCAGCACCACAGTGTTCATTGCAGTCATGTACCACAATGTACAATAGCCAGGACATGGAAGAACCTAAGTGTCCATTGACAGATGAATGGATAAAGAAGCCGTGGCACATATATACAATGGAATATTATTCAGCCATGAAAAGAAATGAAAAGGAGTTATTTGTAGTGAGGTGGATGGACCTAGAGGTTGTCATACAGAGTGAAGCCAGTCAGAAAGAGAAAAACAAATACCGTATGCTAACACATATATATGGAATCTAAAAGAAAAATGGTCAGAAGAACCTAGGGGCAAGACGGGAATAAAGATACAGATGTACTGGAGAATGGACTTGAGGACATGGGGAGGGGGAAGTGTAAGATGGACAAAGAGAGAGAGTGGTATGTACGTATATACACTACCAAATGTAAAACCGATAGCTGGTGGGAAGCAGCTACATAGCACAGGGAGATCAGCTCAGTGCTTTGTGACCACCTAGAGGGGTGGGATAGGGAGAGTGGGAGGGAGGGAGACGCAAAAGGGAGGAGATATGGCGATATATATATATGTATAGCTGCTTCACTTTGTTAAAAAGCAGAAACTAACACACCATCATAAAGCAATTATACGCCAATAAGGTTGTTTAAAAAGAAAAGAAAAAAATGAAGAGTCGTGTACCGCAGTATTCATTGCAGCACTATTTACAATAGCCAGGACCTGGAAGCAACCGAAGTGTCCATCAACAGATGAATGGTTAAAGAAGATATCGCACATATATATAATGGAATATTACTCAGCCATAAAAAGAAACAAAATTGAGTTATTTTCAGTGAAGTGGATGGACCTAAAGTCCATATAGCATGAAGTAAGTCAAAAAGAGAAAAACAAATACCATATACTATCACATATATATGGAATCTAAAAAAAGTAAAAAAAAGTTTCTGAAGAACCTAGAGGCAGGACCCCTGTAAAGATGTAGATGTAGAGAATGGACTTTGAGACACAGGGATGGGGAAGGTTAAGCTGGGATGAAGTGACAGAGTGACATGGACATATATGCACTACCAAATGTAAAATAGGTAGCTAGTGGGAAGCAGCTGCATAGCACAGGGAGATCACCTAGGTGCTTTGTGACCACCAGAGGGGTGGGTTAGGGAGGTTGGGAGGGAGACGCAAGAGGGAGGTGATATGGGGGTATATGTGATAGCTGATTCACTTTGCTATACAGGAGAAACTAACACAACATGTAAAGCAATTATAGTCCAATAAAGATGCTTAAAAAAAAAGAAAAGCTAGAATACTCAGATATGTACAGAACCCATGCACATGTGCTAAAGACTGAATTGTAAAGTATGATCTCATTTGCATTCCCACAGCCCTTTCCCATCCACCACTGGGTTTTCTCTTATGAAATTGTGTAAGAGTGTGGTCACATGTCCATGACTTTATTCCTCCTGTGGATGCCTGTGTATTCAGGGAACTTATTAAGTTTTAAGTTTTATACCACCTCATCTCATACTGCTTTAGATAGGGCTTGACTAAGCAGTCTATAGGTAACTATCTCTATGATATAAACACAAATGTTGCTAATATTATCCCCCAAATCGCAGAGGATGCTTAATTGAAATCAATCCCTGCTTATCTTAACATTTAACTTGTTAACATTTAACAAGTTCTGTGTTAAGCCCAGGGACCACATTGTGAATTTTTCACCATATGTTGGAGAGACATTTCCTTCTACCAGCAAAGGCAGGTGAGAATCCTTGCCATAAAAACTTAGATGATCTTTACCAATTCCTGCCAAAACAAATGTGTTTTAGTAGACCCAGAAGTTTTTATAAAAGTATTAACATGTTTTATGTATTTACCTATATATTTCTTTGTAAGCACAATTAACAACCTTGTTCTCTGGTACAGAGTTCAACAAGCAGACCCCTGAGAGGACAATGAACGGCCATCCAGTCCATAAATGATTATCAGTGGAAATGTACTCTAAGCTCCCATGGATGGGAAGATCATGGTTGGCTCTGGAGGTTGCATTCTCTGTATTTTGTTTGCTCAAAACTGTTTTGATATCAAAAATGTTTTGATATCACTGATTATATTTTATGAATTTTCCTTAAATCTATATCCCATGTTTATTTAATACTTTAAACATTTTTATTCAGTCCTTATGTTCAAAATAGATGATACATACTTAGCATTAGAGATGGTTGGAATTCTAATTTCAAAACAGTTAAGTAAGATAATGATCAGAAATGCCAAAATTCTTATACATGGTCACTACTCCTTTGTCACCATTGGTAATTTATTCCAATGACTACCCAGCTTTAGCAATTGCATAGAAATTGCTTACCAGCACTCCCCACCTGAAACAAATAAGATGACTAATCACATATCTAGTACCATTTTTTCTTAGCTCTGATAGTCTTTTTACCAGGGACCAGAAATGCCCTAAAATTTGTGCTTTTCTGAAAGGGATAGAAATCTCCAGTATCACTGGAATTATAGGTTTGGTTTTTGCTAAACATACTTATAATATCAAAGTGCATATCATAATCTAGTCCTGATTTATTGCAAATAAAATGGTACAGTGAAATGTAACCTCAAAGATGACCTAATGCCAACTCATGGCTTTTTGCTAATAGAGAAAATGTGTCTCTAATAGTTTAAGGAACTTGCTAAAGTTTGCATAGCTACCTAGTAACAAGGCTAGTACTTGAGCCCAATCTCTCAATTCCTAACACAACACTCTTCCACTAAACCAGGGCTGGAGTTCAGAGAAGTTTGAGAATAGCATATGAAAATTGGAAATATATTTCTTTTATAATTTATTGATTTATTCTCTGAATTGCGCAGTTACATGATTTTTATCTCTCGTATATTGTGAGAGTCTAGAAGGCATCTCTTTATCTTACCTTATAACATGGCCATATAAAATTCCATAATTAAATTAGAACTGTATAACATTTTTGAATGGATAAATGAGACACATCATAATAGTGAAAATTTTCCATTCTAAGATACATCCAGGATGTTTGGTATATTTTGGCTGGAAGTGAATCCTTCTGCTAATTGTAAGGAAGTTGGATAAAATTTGAGTCTATGGGTCTCTTCAAATTTACTGTATTAGTCTCTACATCCTAACAGAAGCCTAGAAGAACAGAACATTGGAGTGGAACAGAATGGTGTCTGTTCTCCCCTCCAAAGGCTATTTACAAACATCCTCAGTATTGAGAAAAAGATGCAGATTGTTATTTACTGAATATCACATCTCTTATGCTAGGCATTTTACAATACCAGGCTCTATAATAGTATTAAGTACTAAAAATGTTCTCATTGGGTAGCCTGCCTGTGGAATAAAATGGCTTTTAATGGACTCCCAGAGTTGTTTTTGTTTGTTTGTTTTTTAGTAAATTTACTGGAAATTCAACTTATAGTAAATGCAGGTTCACTTTTTTTATAGTTAAAAAAATACAAAGGTGTGTCCCTGAGCTCACATTTCCATAGTTTTAAATGACTCTTTGTATCTGATTTTTATTGCACTGTGAACATTATAGCAATTTTGGTTTCAGTATATAAACTAGAGCCTGTTTTATGCATAAAATAACGTAGCTCAATATCTAAATACATTGCCCACCCATGCATGATAATTAATTTTTCCTTGAACAAAGCCCTAAAATATAGAGCATTAGTTGGTTATGTGTAACCAAATGATGTTAGATGCCCAAGGGCAATTATGATAAAATATTAAAGCAACTTTATATCAAGAAAAAGATACAAATATACAGCTACATACTCTTGATTCAGTTACTTTAATATTTTGCACATTAAAAATGTATTTAAGAGCTGCCAATTCAATTGCTTCAAATATGAAGTTAGTTTTGAGAAACTCCAAGACCGCTGAAGTGCATTTGAAATCTTTGGAAGCCCCCAAAGTTGCTGCCACTAAGCCTCGTATAAGCCAAGGGAAGCTCATGATCCTTTCTTTAATAATAAATTGAGAATCCTTATTAGAAAATATGCCACAGTGTAGCACTCAGACAAAAACTATGTTGCAGTCATCTCTCTTGAAAAAAGATAGAAATAAGTCGCTTAATAAAGTCTAAATCATTCCTTAGGTTAGCTAATAGAAGCACTCGCTGTTATAAAATTAATCAGTCCCTGCTATTACGGCAAATTGGTGAAGATTGTATTGACACATCTTCATCTGCATGTCTCATCAGAGGTGTCCGTGCCATTTAGCTACGAAGCCCTGGAGGCTTTCCTCCACACAGAATCTTATAACACTTCAATTAAGGGACACCAAGCTGCCAAGCAGACAGCGGCACATTTATTTCTTGATGACTCCTTAAGTTGTGCCACAGGCCTATCATTAAGAGAATATTTTTCACAGCAGGTTGCAAAGATCCTCGTGCCATTAAAAGGAATTGAAAAAGCATCAGTTTGTTGTTTCCACCTAACACAGATATTTTTCATTGCTAGAACAGCCATTAAAAACAATCTGTTTTATTGCATTCTGAAAAGATCACATGAAGTACACACAGTGATTTATTTTAAGGATGACATTAGGATTAAAACCACTATGAAAATGTAGTATCTGAAATAAATATTTAGGAAAACAAAGTCTCATAAATGTGCTTTTCTTTTTTGTACCAAATTGTTAAAAGAAATTTACTGATACCTTGAATCAGAGTTTGAAAATGTTACAAAAGAATGCCTTTTAAAAAGAGGATTAGGAAGAGTGTCTCTGGAGAGGGATGTCATGCCTTAGAAGAAAGACATGCCTTAAAATTTTAAGTGGAAATTCTTTGAAAATTAGTAAACCCAAACAGAATGCTTTGAAAATATAGTGGATCAAGTGCTTCTTTAGGGCAATTGTTTGGGGATTTTTTTTTTTTTTTTTTGGAGGGGAAGTTTAATTCCATTGCTACATTGTAGAATATTGACTTAAAATACTGTTTTTCAGTCACCAGAGTGGAAGAAAGCACCCAATTTTGGTTACTTATTTATATTAGAGCAGCCACTCCATGAAGTTTCAGTTTGATATATTGACTTATTTTAAAACTTATTTTCTCAGCACTGGAATCCGTCACTATTTGACAACAGCAATAATTTAAAGGAAAAAATTTCCATAAATGAGTTTTCTTAATGTTACTGCTTAGAAAATTTTAGATGCTTTTTATCAGTTGTTTTTGATAAAACCTTCAAAAAGTGTTTTTAAATTATGTGTTCCTTAAGTGTTATACAGTATTTTGAATTCATCTTCTAAAGAACAACAGCAAGAACAAAACAACCTCATGAAGAAGTTTATTCTGTCTTTCTGCTTTAGAATGTTGATCAAGCTCTGGTGTTAGCAAAGTTAGGGTGGCCTATGTTAAAACTGACCTTGTTGAAACCCACCAGACCTTCAACATGGTAAATGGGACAGGGTGTAAGGTAGGAGCTATAGTAGACAGTGTGAGGTGCTGTCAGATGATTCCCCTCTTCACGACTGAGATACCCATTCCTCCTGATGTCAGCTGAATTCCTTTCTGGGGATTGCCCTGAGCAGAAGATAACCTCTAAGTCCCAAGGTCACTGCTCCTGCCTCAGGACAGCTCCACATCCAAAGACTGGTCTCTGGAGGAAGGGATGTGAAGGACCTGTCCCCTTGCTGCAGCACCAGGCAGTTCTGGACAACTCCAGCTCTAGAGCTCCCCTGTAGGATTGGCAGAGGCCTTTGTTGTGAGTGCATCACAGTTGACATAAGGGGCACTCCCCAATCAACTTCCTCTATGCAAATCTCCATCACGAATCTGGTCCAGAAGGATCAACCTGAGACAATAGTGGCACATGTTTAATATATAGGATTTGGTTAGTTAGTCTGAATAGAAGCAAAAAATAGAGAATTATTGGAGGTTTGAGGGAACCTATTTAAAAACAAACATCCTTTGATACATCTGGAATGATGCCTGAGACATTCAGAGCTCTTTTTTTTTTTTTTTTAATATCTCTCTTTTCTCCATTCTCACTGACACCACCTTTGTAATCTTTCCCAGCCTCCAGTTTTCCCCAAGTTCAGTTCATTCATTTCTTCACGGCGGACAGAATTTTCTTGCAAAACTCAGATCTGATGTTGTAACTCTGTTTAAAAACTTCTGATGCTTACACATTGTTACAGGGTAAAATAAGGGGTTTTATCTTAAAACCCCTGTCCCTGCATTTATGTTACTTCATTACCTGTAACATTCCTCCTCTGGTGGCTGACCCTAGAGTACTCAGTACAACTCTAGTACCTATATACAGATTTTTTGAAAGTTTCACAGTTTCCAACACATGGCATGTCTTTCTGTAATTCATTGTGTGATTTTTAGCCTTGTGATCCTTCTTGCTTTTCTTTACTCCTTAGTTTGTTAATAAACTTCTGTTGATCCTGCAAAAGACTCCTCAAATCTTCATTTCCTGTTCAATTGTTCCCTGATTCTCCCATCAAAATAAAAGCTTCATACTTTCCAATTTGATTTGCATTCATTTATCACAAAACTTATGTTGTATTAGAATTGGTCATTTTTACATTTTTTGTACCCCACTAAACAGTGAAATTTTCAAGAACATGCCATTTAATTTGTGCTCAACTATGCCCATATTAAATACTTAAATAAATAAATGGGGGCGTCTTAACTTTGATTCCCCTCAAAGCAAAGCCTAAAGCAAGAACTTGGGTGTAGATGAAGTGAGTCTAAGAAGCTAGAGTGAGCAGAGGGAGGAATGTAACAAAGAAGGAGGGAAATTCAGTAACAGAATGAGGGGTTATGGAGGTAGTCCCCACTGTGGGTAGTGGTTCAGAAGCTCTGGAAAGTTTTTTAGGCCAATGTGGCAAACAACCTCCAAATTGTCTCTGTGAGAGACAGGAAGATGGGGGCATTTATCCACTCACTCCGTCACAAGTTGGCTGCAAGTTCCACAATATTACCTTTCCCACACTTTCAGAATGTACCTGTACCAGGGCTTTGTGAAATACTGAACTTTGGAAAAAGTTTTGAGGGAGAATCTGAGAGAGGAGACTGGCAGTGTGTACAGAGCTGTCCACCCAGCTGCAGCTGAAATCACAGGTAGGCTTAGCAGATATGGCCCACGGCACAAAAGCACGTGCTACAGAGGATTATTGAGCTAATGTTCTGAGACTATTAGTTTTGAGGGACCAGTGTTGGTTCTAATCAGGCACATGATTCCACTTTAAGTGGAAAATGTAACTAAATATATTTTCAGTGCAACTAAAAATAAATCAAAGCTTACATTTAAGACATGGATCTTATTCCCTTCAGTGGAGTTTTCCTTAGTTTTACCTGGCTCTTTTTGTTATCTTCTTCATTAGCTCTTCTGTGAATAATGGAACATGCATGACCTCGGCATTTAAAACTCTCTAAGCCTCAGTTTTCTCATAGGTAATGGGGGGATAAGAATCTATTTCACAGAATCATTTTCCATCTATCCATTCATTCATTTATTCATTAAACAAATTTCTACTGAACGCCTACCATGTGCCAGTCACCACTGTATTTAGGGCTTTCTAAATAATTGAGAGTAAAAACAAAACAGAATAAAAATAAAACAAAAATTCAAACTAACAAAAATTATTTACCAGTCCTTGACATAATGGATCATGATGAAGGAGAGACACTGAACAAATAACCATACAAACAAATACAGTATAAAAAATTTGATCCATGCCAGAAAGGAGAAGTACAATTTCCACCAGGGTGTAAAATAGGAGTGTACACCCTATTATAGGACAAGCCATGAAGCTGGCTGTCAAGTTTACCACTGCCTGAAGAATGCTGGGGAGTTGGTGAGATGAGGCATTGGAGTGGTGGGGCGAAGACTGTAAGTGAAGGCTATGAGGTGGGGAAGTGCAGGGGGAGCATGATGTATGCTTAAGAATAAGGTGAGGTTGCTCAGAACAAAGTAAAAGCAGAGGAGGGTCAGTGCAAAGTAAGGCTTAGAGAGGTAAACAGGGACAAGACCATCCACAGATCTGGAAGTCACAACAAGTGGGACGCAATGAGAAGCTTTTGAAAGCCTTTATGCTGAAGAAGTACGTGATGTGACGTATTCATGGAAGATTGCTCTTACTGCTATGTATAGATTTAGTGAGTGCTGGAATGAAGGAGGTGTGAGAATTAGGACCACAGTTCTATGGAAAGATACTGATGTCATAAAGTAACTCACTTGCTGAGTTTATTTAGAAATACATGGATTTGGATTTGATCACATTCCTCTTTTCTTATCTTCTCCCATTTTCTTTTCTACTTTCTTTTCTTTTCTTCCCTTAATTTTTCCCTCTATTCTAATAACTTACTTTTAGCATCTCTCAAAAGAGCTTCATTAAGAGAACAAAGTTATGTTATTCATAAACAATGGCCCATCGCACATTCTCTGTCACACTCTTGGGTGATTTGTGCTGCTGAAAAGCCAAAAGGGGATACCAAGCCATTCTGCTCAGAATTTATGGGGCAAGGAAAAGGAATCATGGTCTTCATGGTGTTGTTAGAAGTGAAGGAGCAGAGGTTAGGAATCATTTGGCAGATGAAATTATGTGTAAAGAGAGGTCAAGGGTGTTGGGTAAACTGGAAGAGGTGAATGAGAGATGGGAGTAACAGTGATTTAGGGAAGAGGTTTCTGGATATCAGAGCAGCAGACAAGGAACTAACATATTCAGTACTAAAGAAGCATAACTTCACACTAAGTTACACCTCTCTGAAGTGTGTGCTCTGATGATTTTGACATATGTACACCTGTACCATTACCATAATCAAAGCAACAAACAATTTGATTAGCCCCCAAAGTTTACTTGTTCCCCCTTTATAATCCTTTTCTCCCTCCACTCCCATCCACAGGCAAGCACTAATGTACTTTCTGTCACTATACATTCATTTACATTTCCTAGAATTTTATATGAATGGAATCATACAGTATAATTCTGGTTCTTCTATCCAGCATAATTATCTTGAGATTCATCATGTTGTTGCATGTTTCATCAGTTAATTCTATTTTATTGCTTAGTAGTAGTACATTGCATGAGTACACCACAGGCTTTCATCAGTTTGCCTATTAATGGATGTTTGGATTGTTTCTAAGCTTTATCTTTTACCAATAAAGCCTCTATGAACATGGTGTACAATCTTAGTATAAGCATATGTTTTTATTTCTCTTGGGTGAACACAGGAATGGAATGGCCAGGTAATATGGTAGGTGTATATTTAACTTTCAGCAAACTTTCAAAATGTTTCCCCAGATGATTGTACCATTTCACATTCCCAATAGGTTGGCATTGCCTTATACAAGCTTAACAAAACACCTGTAAGCTCAGTATTCCTTTCCCCATTATATAGAAGGAAAGCAAAGTTCAGGAATGTTAAATAACCACTTGCGGTCAGAGTAAGTGAATGGAAGAGTTGGAATTCAAACCTGTACCTGACTGTGCCAGAATGATTTTTCAGAATTGCTAGGGAAAGTTTTTTATAAACCAAGGACTAGCTCTTGCTTTAAATAAATGTGATTCTCATCTACTGAGTTGCTAGCTCCTGCTTGACTTGCATAAATGGATGGAATGGAAAATTATTTTAGTCCAAGTGATGGCTCATTGGCCAGACAAGGTCAAGGTATCGCTTTATATGGTTGGCTGGAATTCAAACTTGTGACCTGCCATCAGTGGGAGAAGAGATATATAAGACCCTCTGATAAACCAACAATCTTATTAATTTAAGAGAACAGCTCCAATTCAGATGAAGTGCTACTTAAATCAGCAACCATAGCCATGCTTTCATTGGTTTAATGCCTTTTTCTCTTTACTGTTGAACAGATAAAGATGTAAGGACTGGAAAGCAAAAAAAAAAAAAAAAAAAAAAAAAGCAATACAAAACCAACCAGCTGGCAAACAAAGAAAAAAGGATAAAGCACCTGGAGGAGATTAACGTATGGAAGTACATGTTCTTTGTTTCCATTTTTAATAAGACAAAATGCATTATGTAAAATTTAAAATGTGAGAACTGAAAATAGATGTATGAAACACACCTACAACAGGTCCTTGTGGTTTTTGATGCTACTTTTGGCACTGTTTCTTCTAACTACTGATAGACACTTTGTTTTCTATAATGGTTACTCTCAGTGCAGACCTCTACAGTAATCCAATATCCAAGAGACACAATGATGAAGGAAATACTTCTGCTTTGGGGACATAACATTTTAGTACTGAGATTAAAACAAATAGAGTACTCTCTTTTCTCTTTAGAGAAGAATTGGGTGTAAGTTTCATCTGTATTTAGAAGGAGTTAGTGAGTGAAAGTCCAAAAACTCAACACCAGAATAGTGTTTCTCAAAGCCTTTCATTCCTCACCATTTCTACCGTCATCAATGGCAATAGCTTCTTAACTAAATTAGCAACTACAAATATAAGACATAGAGTTAAATTTAGTTTTCAGACAAAAAGTAATTTTTAGTATGATAATGTCCCATTCAATATTTGGAATGCACTTATACTAAATTTATTTGTTGTTTTTCCAAAATCCAAAATTAATAGACTGTCCTGTATTTTTACTTGGCAACTATATTGCCAAGAGATTTCCCTCCTCTTTTGTTTGACCTCTCTCATTGTAGTGTCAGCAAAATGGAATAGCAAAATTTACTGAGGAAGTGAAATACCTAAATTAACAGGAGCCACTGAAGATGGAAACACTTCAGTGAATTCTTGCAATTATTCAAAAGCAGTCAGCTATAGTGTCATCTATTCATACACACATATCAATACTTAAAGTGATAATCTCAATAAATACTAAAAAGTCATTTTGTAAAATTTAACACACTCATTCTTGATAAATACACTGAAACAATACAAATGAAAGGTTAATACTCAACATAATAAATAACCTAATATTTAATAACTAATATTCTTGACCTCTTTCTATGTGTCACTGTTGTAAGTGTATTAGTTTATTTAATCCTCACAACAATGAGAAACAAAACCTTATGAGGCAGAAATAATAATTATTATTCCCATTATCATTTTGCAGGAGAAGAAACTGAGTAATAGAGAAGTTAAGCAGTTTGCCTCAAAGCACACAGCTAGTAATTTATGGAGCCAGGCAGTCCAACTTTAGAGCCTGTACTCTAAACACTATGCTATACTGCCATTCTTCTTAGCAACAAGGATGAATATGCATTACTTAGGAATAAGGCAAATAAAAGATATTCACAGCTCTTACTGTTAAAGGCACCTGAATGGCTAGATATATGTCTCATGTTTTAAATAAAAGGCAATATTTGTAACATCCCAATTCTTCCCAAATTAATATACAGCTAGAATGAAGTATCAGTCAAATCTCAAATCATGTTTTTGAGAAAGTTGGCCAAATTATTCTAAAATTAATCTGAAAGAGTGCATTAAAAAAAAATATTTGAGGGAGCTCCCTGGTGGCCTACAGGTTAAGATTCTGGGCTTTCACTGGCATGGCCTGGGTTCAATACCTGGTCAGTGTACTGAGATCCCACAAGCCGTGTGGCATGGCCAAAAATTAAAACAAGAAAAAGAAGAAAAAATTTGAGTAAAGGAGAATAAGTAGAGAGAGTTTGGTCTACAAAATAGTTAAGATAGGAAGAGTAGATATTATAAAGATATCACTTTTTCCCAAATTAATCTTTAACTTTAATATATTTCCAGTAAACTCCAAACAGGTTTTCATGCATGTAAAGAGATTTACAAGCCTATTTTAAAATTATCTCACTGGGATTAATGAAATATTTTTTCATTTTATTCAATAATTTTACATATCTAAAAGATAAGGGTTTACTTTTTTTTTAAAACATAACTAACCACCATTACATAGTCATAACTAAATATCTTAAAATTGTCAAATAACCACTTAATGTTCAAATTTCCAATTGTTTCATAAATGTAATAATTACTTTACAGTTCATTTTATTGACTCAGGATTCAAATAAGGCCCATGCATTGCAACTGGTAGAAAATCTATATATTCCCTCCCATCCCTCAATCCACTGTTTTTTCTTTCTTGCAATTTATTTTTTGGAGAAGCCAGGTTGTTTGTCTTGTAAAACTTCTTACAGTCTGCATTGTATCTCATAATTTAATATCTATCTCTGCCTTCTGTATTTCCTGGAAATTGCTAGCTGTATATGGAGACTTAAAATTCAGCTACAGTTTTATTTTATTTGACAAGACACTTCCCAGTTGGCATTCTTCTACACAATGACTCTCTCTTTGAAATATTAGCAGTCATTGGTCATCAATGACTAGAGCAATTAATAAAGAAGAAATTGCAAAATGGTGATACTCTAATGGTATGATAATAATTCTTCTATGTTATTAGCTAGAATGCTTCTATAAAAATAAACATTTCTTCATCTACTATTTAATTATCCAGAGTACTGTTGGAATAGAAAAGCAGTATAAATGCTGATTACTTTAGCTAATATAAATACGATAAATAGTAACAAAGTGGAAAACTCATTCTCTTGAGTATGAAAGCTCATTTTAAAGGGTAATAATAGATACAGTCTGGTATTGGTGGAGACATATAGGAATGAAGCAACAGAATGACATAAGAAGCCCACAACAAATATTTATTAAACTTTTGAAATGTTTTATTGAATTAATTGCCAACCAGATGAAGAATCAGAACATTATCAACAACCCAGAAACCTCTCTCTTGGTTCTTTTCAATCACTACTCTTTCCCAAAAGTAATCACTATTCTGATGTTTAAGAGCATATATAAGTTCTGCCTGTATTATACGTTAAATAAATTGAATCATATGGTAAGTACTCTTTAGTATTTGACTTCTTTTGTTCAATATTATATTTGTGAAATTCAGTCATGTTGTTGCATCCAGTTATAAATCATTGTTCTTATATTCTGCTAATATACCATTTGATAAGCACTGTTCTAAATACTGAGCATAGAACAGATTAGAAAAAGTGGGTCCCTGCTTTACTGGAGCTTACATTCTGGTGAATATAATCTATGAAAGCATGTATATATAGAAAGGCAGCATATATGCTAGGGTTAGGCTATTGAATTCATGGGTTCCGGATAATTGGTTTCCATTTGGAAAACATATAAAAGTAGAACTCTGTTTTATGTCATACACACAAAAATAATTCAAAGATATTTAATGCCAAAGCTTTCAAAAGAATAAATACTAATTTATTAATTATGAATATTTATTAAACACTTATACCAAACACTTTTCCAGGTATTAGAGATACATTAGTAAAAATAACACACAAAAATCCCTACTCTTATGAAGCATGTATTTAATGTGGTGAGACAGGCAGTAAAAGCATAAACAAATAAGTTATATATTAGAAAATTATAAGTGTGCTGGAGTAAAGTAAAGCCAGTGGGAGTACGGGGGTGGGTAAAGAGCACCTGCAGAGAAGACGATAAGGTTGCCATTCTCGAGAGGATGGCAGCGAATACAGGAGAAAATTCTTTGGGACCTTAGAGTAGGAAGGATTTATGAAATAAGACTTAAAAAAACACAAATCATAAAAGAAATGCTTGAGGGCGCCTCCAAGATGGCAGATAAGTAAGACGTGGAGATCACCTTCCTCCCCACAAATACATCAAAACTACATCTATATGTGGAACAACTCTTACAGAACACTTACTGAATGCTGGTAGAAGACCTCAGAATTCCCAAGATATGCCATCAGGCAACCTACATGCAGAGGTGGGGCCAAATCCAAAGTTGAACCCCAGGAGCTGTGTGAACAATGAAGAGAAAGGGAAATTTCTCCCAGCACCCTCAGGAGCAGTGGACGAAATCTTCACAGTCAACTTGATGTACCCTTCATCTGTGGAATACATGAATAGACAAAAAATCATCTGAAAATTGAGGCGGTGGACTTTGGGAGCAACTGTAGACTTGGGGTTGGCTTTCTGCATCTAATTTGTTTCTGGTTTTATGTTCATCTTAGTTTAGTATTTAGAGCTTATTATCATTGGCAGATTTGTTTATTGATTTGGTTGCTCTCTTCCTTTTTTAAAAATTTTGTGTATATATATATATATATATATATATATATATATATATATATATATATATATATATATATATATATTCCTTTTGCTCTTCTTGTGAGTGTGTATGTGTATGCTTCTTTGTGTGATTTTATCTGCAGAGCTTTGCTTTTGCCATCTGTCCTAGGTTTCTGAATGACCTTTTTTTTTTGTTGTATAGGTTTTAGCACTTTTATTATTGGTAGATTTGTTTTTTTGTTTGGTTGCTCTCTTCTTTCTGTCTCTTTTTTTATTACTTTTTTATTTTTAATAATTTTTTTCTATTTTAATAACTTTTATTTTTTTCTTTCTTGTTCTCCCTTAACTTCACAGCCATGTGGCTGACAGAGTCTTGGTGCTCTGGCTGGCTGTCAGGCCTGAGCATCTGAGGTGAGAGAGCCGAGTTCAGGACATTGGTCAACCAGAGACTTCCAGGCCCCATGTGGTATCAAATAGCAAAAGCTCTCCCAGAGATCTCCATCTCAATGCTAAGGCCCAGCTCCACTCAGTGACCAGCAAGCTACAGTGCTGGACACCCTATGCCAAACTAGCAAGACAGGAACACAAACCCACACACTAGCAGAAAGACTGCCTAAAATCATAATAAGGTCACAGACACCCCAAAACACACCACCAGACATGGTCTGCTCACTAGAAAGACAGGATCCAGCCTCATCCACCACAACACAGGCACCAGTCCCCTCCACCAAGAAACCTACACAACCCACTGAAACAACATTACCCACTGGAAGCACACAACAAAAACAACTGGAACTATGAACCTGCAGTCTGCAAAACAGAGACCACAAACACAATAAGTTAAGTAAAATGAGAAGACAGAGGAATATACAGCAGATGAAGGAGCAAGGTAAAAACCCACCAGACCAAACAAATGAAGAGGAAATAGGCAGTCTACCCGAAAAAGAATTCAGAGTAATGATAGTAAAGATGATCCAAATTCTTGGAAATAGAATGGAGAAAACACAAGAAACATTTACCAAGGAACCAGAAGAGCTAAAGAGCAAACAAACAAGGATGAACAACACAATAAATGAAATTAAAAATTCTCTAGATGGAATCAATAGCAGAATAACTGAGGCAGAAGAACGGATAAGTGACCTGGAAGATAAAATAGTGGAAATAACTACTGCAGACCAGAATAAAGAAAACAGAATGAAAACAATTGAGAACAATCTCAGGGACATCTGGGACAAAATAAAACACACCAACATTTGAATTAGAGGGGTCCCAAAAGAAAAAGAGAATACAAAGGGACTAAGAAAATATTTCAAGAGATTATACTTGAAAACTTCCCTAATATGGGTTAGGAAATAGTCAGTCAAGGGCAGGAAGCACAGAGAGCCCCATACAGGATAAATCCAAGGAGAAACATGTCAAGACACATATTAATCAAACTATCAAAAATTAAATACAAAGAAAAAATATTAAAAGCAGCAAGGGAAAAGCAACAATTAACTTACAAATGAATCCCTATAAAGTTAACAGCTGATCTTTCAGCAGAAACTCTGCAAGCCAGAAAGGAGTGGCAGGACATATTTAAAGTGATGAAAGGGAAAAACCTACAACCAATATTAATCTACCAAGCAAGGAGCTCAATCAGACACAACGGAGAAATTAAAATCTTTACAGACAAGCAAAAGCTATGATAATTCAACAGTATCAAACTAGCTCTACAACAAATGATAAAGGAACTTTTCTAGGCAGGATACACAAGAGAAGGAAAAGACCTACAATAACAAACACAAAACAATTAAGAACATGGTAATTCGAGCATACATATCGATAACTACCTTAACTGTAAATGGATTAAATGCGCCAACCAAAAGACATAGACTGGCTGAAGAGATACAAAAACACGACCCATACATATGCTGTCTATAAGAGACCCACTTCAGACCTAGGGACGCATACAGACTGACAGTGAGGGGATGGAAAAAGATATTCCATGCAAATGGAAATCAAAAGAAAGCTGGAGTAGAAATTCTCATATCAGACAAAATAGACTTTAAAATAAAGACTATTACAAGAGACAAAGAAGGACACTACATAATGATCAAGGGATCAATCCAAGAAGAAGATATAGCAATTGTAAATATTTATGCACCCAACATAGGAGGACCTCAATACATAAGGCAAATGCTAAAAGAGGAAATCAAAAGTAACACAATAATAGTGGGGGACTTTAACACCCCACTTTCACCAATGGACAGATCATCCAAAATGAAAATAAATAAGGCACACAAGCTTTAAATGATACATTAAACATGATGGATTTAATTGATATTTAAAAGACATTCCATCCAAAAACAGAGGATTACACTTTCTTCTCAAGTGCTCATGGAACATTCTCCAGGATAGATCATATCTTGGGTCACAAATCAAGCCTTGATAAGTTTAAGAAAATTGAAATCATATCAAGTATCTTTTCTTACCACAAAGCTATGAGACTAGATATCAATTATAGGGAAAAAAAACCTGTAAAAAAGACAAACACATGGTGGCTAAACAATACAGTACTAAATAATCAAGAGATCATTGAAGAAATCAAAGAGGAAATCAAAAAAATACCTAGAAATAAATGACAATGAAAACACAACTCAAAACCTATGGGATGCAGCAAAGGCAGTTTTAAGAGGAAAGTTTATATCAATACAATCCTACCTCAAGAAACAGGAGACATCTCAAATAAACAACCTAACCTTACCCTAAAGCAATTAGAGAAGAGGAACAAAAAAACCTCAAAGTTAGTAGAAGGAAAGAAATCATAAATATCAGATCAGAAATAAATGAAAAAGAAATTAAGGAAACAGTAGCAAAGATGAATAAAACTGAAAGCTGGTTCTTTGAGAAGATAAATGAAATTGATAAACCATTAGCCAGACTTATCCAAAAAAAAAAAAAAAAAAGGGAGAAGACTCAAATCAATAGAATTAGAAATGAAAAAGAAGAAGTAACAACTGACAATGCAGAAGTACAAAGGATAATGAGAGATTACTACAAGCAACAATATGCTAGTAAAATGGACAACCTGGAAGACATGGACAAATTCTTAGAAAAGCACAAACTTCTGAGACTGAACCAGGAAGAAATAGAAAATATAAGAGACCAATCACAAGAACTGAAATTGAGACTGTGATTAAAAATCTTCCAACAAACAAAAGCCCAGGACCAGATGGCTTCACAAGCCAATTCTATCAAATATTTAGAGAAGAGCTAACACCTATCCTTCTCAAACTCTTCCAAAATATAGCAGAGGGAGGAACACTCCCAAGCTCATTGTATGAGGCCACCATCACCCTGATACCAAAACCAGACAAAGATGCCACAAAAAAAAAAATCTACAGGACAATATCACTGATGAACATAGATGCAAAAATTCTCAACAAAATACTAGCAAACAGAACCCAATACACATTAAAGGGATCATACACCATGACCAAGTGGGGTTTATCCCAGGAATGCAGGGGTTCTCCAATATATGCAAATCAATCAATGTGATAAACCATATTAACAAATTGAAGGAAAAAAATCATATGATCATCTCAATAGATGCAGAAAAGCTTTCAAAAAAATTCAACAACCATTTATCATAAAAACCCTCCAGAAAATAGGCATAGAGGGAACTTACCTCAACATAATAAAAGCCATATATGACAAATCCACAACCAACACTGTTCTCAATAGTGAAAAACTGTAACCATTTTCACTAAGATCAGGAACAAGACAAGGTTGCCCACTCTCACCACTCTTTGGAAGTTTTAGCCACAGTGATGAGAGAAGAAAAAAAAATAAAAGGAATCCAAATCAGAAAAGAAACAGTAAAACTGTCACTGTTTGCAGATGACATGATACTATACATAGAGAATCCTAAAGATGTTTCCAGAAAATTACTAGAGCTAATAAAAGAATTTGGTAAAGTAGCAGAATAGAAAATTAATGCACAGAAATATCTTGCATTCCTATACACTAATGATGAAATATCTGAAATATAATTTAAGGAAACACTCCCATTGACCATTGCAACAAAAGGAATAAAATACCTAGGAATGATCCTGCCTAAGGAGAGAAAAGACCTGTATGCAGGTAACTATAAGAAAATGATGAAAGAAATTAACAATGATACAAACAGATGGAGAGATATACCATGTCTTGGATTGGAAGAATCAACATTGTGAAAATGACTATATTACCCAAAGCAATCTACAGATTCAAGTAATCCCTATCAAACAACCAATGGCATTTTTCACAGAACTAGGACAAAAAATTTCACAACTTGTATGGAAACACAAAAGACAATGAATAGCCAAAGGAATCTTTAGAAAGAAAAATGGAGCTTGAGGAATCAGGCTCCCTTGCTTCAGACTATACTACAAAGCTACAGTAATAAAGACAGTATGGTACTGGCACAAAAGCTGAAATATAGATAAATGGCACAGGATACAAAGTCCAGAGATAAAGTCACACACATATGGTCACCTTATTTTTGATACAGGAGGCAAGAATATACAGTGGAGAAAAGACAGCCTCTTCAATAAGTGGTGCTGGGAAAACTGGACAGCTACATGTAAAAGAATGATATTAGAACACTCCTTAACACCATACACAAAATTAAACTTGTAATGGATTAAAGACCTAAATGTAAGGCCAGACACTATAAATTTCTTAGAGGAAAACATAGGCAGAACACTCTATGACATAAATCACTGCAAGAATCTTTTTGACCCACCTCCTAGAGAAATGAAATTAAAAACAAAAATAAGGAAATGGGACCTAATGAAACTCAAAGTTTTTGCACAGCAAGGAAACCATACACAAGATGAAAAGACAACACTCAGAATGGGAGAAACTTTTTGCAAATGAAGCAACTGACAAAGGATTAATCTCCAAAATATACAAGCAGCTCATGCAGCTCAATATCAAAAAAACCAAACAACCCAATACAAAAATGGGCAGAAGACCTAAATATACATTTCTCAAAAGAAGATATACAGATTGACAACAAACACATGAAAAGATGCTCAACATCACTAGTCATTGGAGAAATGCAAATCAAAACTACAATGAGGTATCTCCTCATACCAGTCAGAATAGCCAACATCAAAAAATCTACGAATAATAAATCCTGGAGAGGGTGTGGAGGAAAGGGAACCCTCTTGCACTATTGGTGGGAATGTAAATTGATACAGCCACAATGGAGAACAGTATGGAGGTCCCTCAAAAACTAAAATTAGAATTACCATACCACCCAGCAATCCCACTACTGGGCATATACCCTGAGAAAACCATAATTCAAAAAGAGTCATGTACCACAATGTTCATTGCAGCTCTATTAACAATAGCCAGGACATGGAAGCAACCTAAGTGCCCATCAATAGATGAATGGATAAAGAAAATATGGCACATATATACAATGGAATAGTACTCGGCCAAAAAAGAAACGAAATTGAGTTATTTGTAGTTAGGTGGTTAGACCTAGAGACTCTCATACAGAGTGAAGTAAGTCAGAAAGAGTAAAACAAATACTGTATGCTAAAAAAAAAAAAAGGTTCTAAAGAACCTAGGGCAGGACAGGAATAAAAACGCAGGCATAGAATATGGACTTGAGGACACAGAGAGGGGGAAGTGTAAGCTGCGATGAAGTGAGAGAGTGACATGGACATATATACAGTACCAAATGTAAAATAGATAGCTAGTGGGAAGCAGCCACATAGCACTGGGAGATCAGCTCGGTGCTTTGTGTCCACCTAGAGGTTGGCATAGGGAGGGTGGGAGGGAGACACAAGAGGGAGGAGATACAGTGATGTATGTATATGTATAGACATCATTTTGACATCATTTTGTTATACAGCAGAAACTAACACAGCATTGTAAAGCAATTATACTCCAAGAAAGATGTTAAAATTTTTTTTAAAAAAAGAAATGCTTGATTAATTTGACTACATTAGAACAGAAACGTTTATGCATCAAAAGCATAAAGTAAAAAGAAAGTGAAAAGATATTTGCAATTCATATAATCACCCAGGGATTAGCATCCAGAATAGTATCAAAAGAAATTCTACAAAATAATAAGTAAAATTTGAACAATTATTAGGAAAAATACAGACAAAGGATATGAATATGCAATTCACAGGAGAAGAAACCCAAATTATGACTAAACCTATGGGGAAAAAAAGTGAATGATACCAAGGAAAATGTGAATTCAATCCACAGCGGTTTTTAATTTAGTATTTACTTTTTTAATCAGATTAGTTTAGATTCAAAAGAAAGCTTTCATTCAGATGGGTATGACCATAAATGGTTGCTGGGATTGTATAGTTAGTAATACTGTTTTGAATTTGACAGCTTGTCTACCTACCTTCAGAATCATGATGTGTGCTTTTGGATTACAGTGGAGATGAGCACAGATCTAGGGACCAACTGAACCCTGTATTGTCCCCTTGAGCATAACACCAACCATGTCTCCCCTAACATTTTTAGTAAATACAAGTCTTTTCCTCCAAGTTTTGAGGTCTTTGAAGTTAGAAAAATGAGGGAGAATGGTATTTGTGAACTGAGGGAACTTGAAATGCCACCGAGCCAAACTGTTGTCTAATTACTTAAGGAAAGAAATTCAATTTTTGTATGACCCAGTACCTTTGTTTCCTATTTTCCTTCCTGATGCTCAATTAATATCCATTTCAACTTAATGCTTACTGAAATCCCATCAGAAATGATGTAATTCAAATTTGTCAAAAACTCTCCCCCACGAATTCCAATTTTTATAAATGACTTGCTCTTCTGCAAACTGAAGATGCTTTGTAATGAATACAATCTGATTCCTCTACTTTTTTTATTCAGCAAATATTTATTGAGCACCTATAATGTTCCAGACATTGTTCCAGGCACTGGGGTTTTACCTATGAATAAAAAATAAACTCTCAATTTTATGGAGCTTATGTTTAAGTGGATGAAAGTAGACAATAAGTTTAAAAAAGAAATATATAATATGTTAATATGTCTAGTGTTCTGAAGACTTTTTTTTTAAGGATCAGGGGGCATGGTGATGGAAAGTACTATTTTAGGTATTTTGGTAAAAAAAAAAAAAATCCGGATAAGAAGAAATTTGAATAAATGCTTGAGGGAAATAAGGATGTAAGTCATGTGTTATCAAAAAATGAGTGCTCTGTATTTGTCAACAACAGAAACAAAATAGAAGGTTAGTTTATGTTAGTTTAAGGTCTAAAATTTAGGAGGAAGATTCTAGCAACTAAATAAGAATAATATTTTAAATACACTATATCAAAGAATAATACTTTCTCTGGGGTAAAGAGAAAGTGATACAGTTTTTTGAAATTCTGCACACTCTCCTGCTAGTTGTATTACGAATTCTGTAAGCCTTGAAACACAGAAACATTTAACTTCTTTGATTCAATACAGATACATTTTATTCTTATTCTTATAAAAGTTTTGCTATAGAAAATGAAAGGGTCTGATATTTGATTGAAGGCATCTATGTGACCCACCCATTTTTACCTAAGGTAGTTCTAACCTTTCTCTCTGCTCTACATATTATCTTTCCACACAATCCCTTCCTCAAGTCAAGATTCTGAAAAGATTACCAAGAAGCATGTGGACACTCTTGAAAATCTCTTTAAAGAGTTTTCCACTATAAATTAGGTAAGCAAAATGTGATAAGTGTATCTGAACTTTCCTGGGGACATTTAAAATACCAGTGGTAATTACAGGATTTGTTGTCACAATTTTCCAGGTAACCCAACCAGCCTTTCCAATAACCCTGCTTTCTCAGGGGCTGAGTATAGGCTGACCTCAGCTACAAGTGCAACCACCACTCCAGGCACTGACAGGTCTCTCTCCGTCCCCTACCCAGCCACCTAAACACATAGTCCACTCTGGAACCACTCTGTCTTCTGAGTTTCTAAAATATACTGGATGTACTCACACCAAGCATTACTCATCTCACATAGTCTTTCCTGGTGGGACATGTGGGCAATTGAAAGAGAATTGATACCAATGCAATCATTTCTGGTATGAAAAATATGATTAAAAACAAGGCACAGAAGGAATTTTTAAAGATAACCTGATCATAAGTTAAACATGTAAAATAGCCACAGAATACTTGGGAAATAAAATGGCAAATGAACCATTTGGAGAGCCATTCGTTTTTTTAAATTCATTCATTCACTTCATTATTTATTCAACAAACATTTTGTGAACATTTACTGTCCATCGACTTTTTAATAGTGTCCAGAATTGAACAGTTATTTTGTAATATGATCACTGTCCTTGAAGAGCTAGTAGGTGACATAAACACATAAATTATTACAATACAATTTGGTGAGTGCTTTGTTAAAGGTTTATGCAGTCAACTTAGACTGTAGAAAGGGAGGCTCAAATTCCACTCTGTGTTGGGGAGAAGAGAATGTCAAAGAAATCTGCCTGGATATACTTTTTTCTTTGAATTTGAATAATCATTCTAATAATTTAGTGTATCAAAGCCCAGAATATTCCTTCACCATAAACACTGCATAGATTAACAGTTTCCCATTATTTGCACATGCTTATGTGACTTTCCTTTAACTTTGTCATCAGTTACACCAAAACAATGGGGTTTACCGCCTTTTCCAGCCATTCTCAGAAATGCTTACTTCCTCCTGCCATCTCTTGGCCAGTGGTTTTTCCAGGAATAAATGATGACATGGTCTTAACTGCTTAACCGTACATGAAACTATGGGGCCATTCTTGGAAATGCTGCATTCAGGGATTGACATGTGATCTGAAGCCTGAACAGGCAAAAGATTTCACTTGTTCCACTTGTACCCCTAAAAATTATCTTTCAAAGCAGAGACATTAGTCTCTGGAGAGAATTTGACCATATTTCCACAGTGGAGAAATATTTCAGCTAGTTTATAGGGTGCAGTTGATTTCTGCAGTGATTTCCTCCTGAAGAGTAGATGAGTGTCAATAAAGGCTCATTCACGCTGAACTTTCAGTAATCGACACATAAGGAACTTTAATGTAACTTGTTTTTACATAATGCAGGATCATAAAATGCATCATTTTTCTTCCCAATTCATAGTTGGAAGATTTATCATTAAGAGGTTTTATTGAAGGCCAGACCGTTCCAAAAAAAAAAAAAATCTGAACAGTTTTTTCTCATTCTAGCAAAATCCTCCTGTTAAAGAACTGAAGTGCTTCATATACCCTAGTAATGGTACAGTAAATCACATTTTCTCATTTGGAACATTGTAATAGATTTCTCTACAGAGTGATTTATCATGCAACAATTAGGAACCCAAGGGAATTAGATGACCATTTTAAATTTTATCAGCTTGTTTCAATAAACTGTTAATGTGACCCTAATGTTTGGGAAGCACTTTAATATAATCAGATTTTGGTTGTTCAATCTACTGACATTAATGGCTACCTCATTAATCATAGCATTCTCGCTGAGACCTTGGAGGCTGAGCTAAGTTCAGTGGACCAATTCTTACAATAATAAAAACAGGCAATTTTTGACAGGGAAATATTCTCACTTTAACTACAAAATGTATTTTGTTATTTCTTAGGAACTGACGGGGTAACTGGAAACACTAAAAGCTTACAAAATAACAATTAAAAACCCTTTAGGCTTAGTTTCCAAATTGGCAATTAAATCAAGACCTCACATAATTATTACCTGTAATGATTTTCTATTATTTTAAAAGTATCGAGCTATACAAGAAGACCTAAAATAGGCCAGGCGACAAATACATAATAAATGTCTGTCTTCCAAATGTGGGTAGCATCTGATGGCTTGTGCAAATCCTGCAGCGCTTAAACATTCCTTCAGCTTTTAAAACCCTGTAGTTAATTCCTCAGTGATCTTTCAGGAGGGATATGAAAAAGGTACTATGGGTGATTTATAAGATTTCAGGAAATAGTGTGTAAATGTAGGGGTCAATTTTAGTACTTTTGACTTTTTTTATTGTGATAATAGACCCTCTCTCAGTCTCTTAAATGTCTATAGAACTAAAAGAAACAAGATTTTTTTTTAAAACCACAATATCACTATAGTTTTCTGCTTGGGTTACTATTATAAAACACCTTGATATGTCATGACTGGAAAAAAGGACATAGTACCATCTGTTTCTAAAGTTATGGTTTTGTTTTATTAATTTTTCTTGTTAAACAATAGAATATGATCTTATTGGAAACAGAGTTTATAAAGCCATACAGTTAGCTGAGAACAGAAAAATCAAGATGTTTTTAAGTCAGGCTAAAATGCCCCGTGCTTTAAAAAATTTCATTTTTGGTTTCAAGAAAATCTCATCATTAAGTGTGTGGTTTATATTCTGGGTTTTATATTATCTGCAAAGATTAAACTACAGAAAGCACAGCCTTAAATATCAAATATAAACAATCATAAAAGTGAAATCAAACATATTTTCTCAAAGCAGAAAATTTTTGGAAATGTAACATGACTGAATCACTATTCATAATTTTTTTAGTTCTCAACTTTTTATTTACTTAAAAATACATTATTTTGAATAAATATTCTTGGGTAGATAAGTTTAAGTTTATTCTATTGGACAGGAGTATGAGCCCTCTGAAAAGGTCTAGCATAATATGCCTTCTCAAGGTGACTGTGAATTTCATTGCACATTCAGTCACCAAGTTCTTGTTGAGTTCCTTATATTTTACAGGTGCTATGTCTCCTAGACTCTGGAATCTGAAAATAACTTGCTATGCTAAGTGCATGTTCTGTGCATAATAATACTATAAAGGTTGGAAAGAAATGATACCTATTTTGTCTAGCATTCAGCAGGCACTCCATTACTTGTTAAATGGATAAATATATTACTAGAATATATATTACTAGAATAACAGATAATAATCTTATTTGTTAATCATAACGAATAACATTTTAGAAACTGTGAACTATGTAATTCTCCATATAACCAGAAGTCCTTCATTGGAGGACTTCCTATTTTAGGACAGATTACTTGTAGGGAAAGTTGATGCTGTGAAAGCAAAGATAAAGGTGATTTGGTTTTCAGATCTGTTAAACAGCCTAGGTTAAATTTATTGTCTGCCAGGTTAGAATTTTAAAACTATTCTTCAAAACCAAACAGTTCCCTATTTGGAAAATGTGGTGAACATGGAAACACAATTGCTCAGATCTCCTACTGAGGGGGCAGAGTCTACTGACCCCGCTGCTGCCCTTGTGGACAAGCACAACCAGTGCTTGTCTCAGGCCACATTCCCCCAGGCTGCTCTCAGCAGGGATAATGTGCAGGTGGCTGCAGGAAACAGGCAGAGTCCTCTGGAGGGCAACTTTGGCTCAGGACTCCACTGGCCTGGCCAAAACCTTCTTAGGACGGTGCTGCAGCCTAAGAGCCTTTCTTCCCAAGCCTCCTTGCTTCCCCCTCTCCTTCCCCAGGGCTCAGACTAACCTCATGGTCTGCAGGCTCTCCCTGCCAACTGACTCCTGCTTTCTCCCCTTTATCCTTCACACAATTTCCCTCAGTAAATCTCTTGTACATCAAATCCCACCTTGTCCTCTACTTCTCAGAGGACAGAAAATTTGTTTAGTAATGCTTGCAAGCTCTTTTAACATATATGGTAGGAAATTGGGAAACATTTTGTCTGAAAGAGCACTAACTGCTATTAGAAGGTTACAATCATAATTACTGCTCTCCTCCAACCATATAGAATAAAATATCTATTTTTATTTATCCTATTTTTTATTAATATGAGTCATTTTTCAATAGAGGCAATTAGTAAATGTTATAGAACAGCATTGACATCCATCAGACAAAAGATAAATACCACTTTATGTCACATCACAAGCTTTGACTCTGTTGCTCGTTTCAGGTTATGGACGGGTGGTACACATAGATGGCATGTTACAAAACCATGTACACTTGCCCAGTCTAAGGCACAGATTATGCCTTGGACTGTATCATCTTGAAGAATACTGTAAATAGATACAATTTATTCTCATTAAACACTGACTTACATTCCTCTAATGCTTTATAATGTAGAATTTTTCTTTTTTATTATTGAAATATAGTTGAATTACAGTATTATGTTAGTTTCAGGGGTACTACATAGTGATTTGACATTTGAATACATTATGAAATGATCACCATGAGAAGTCTAATAACCACCTGTCCCATACAAAGTTATCAAAGTATTATTGACCATATTTCTTAGGCTGTATATTACATCACCATGGCTTATTTATTTATTTTTTTTATAACTGGAAGTTTGTACATCTTAATCCTCTTCAGCTATTTTGTTCCCCCTCAACATCCTCCACTCTGGCAACCACCCATTTGTTCTCTGTGTCTATGAGTTTATTTTCATTTTGTTTTGTTTGTTTGCTTTATTTTTAGATTTGACATACAAATGAGATCATACCCTATTTATCTCATTCTGTCTGACTTATTTCATGCAGCATAATATCTTCTAGATCCATCCAAGTTGTCACAGTTGGCAATATTTCATTTTATTAACCATGACTAAGTAATATTCCATTTTATATACATATATATATCACTTCTTCTTTATCCATTCATCTACTGATGGACACTTAGGTTGCGTTCATATCTTGGCTATTGTAAATAATGCTGCAATGGACATTGGTGTGCATATATCTTTGCAAATTAATGTTTTTGTTTTCTTCAGATAAATATCTAGAAGCAAAATTACTGTATTGTATGGCAGTTCTATTTTTAATTTTTTGTGGAAACTTTATGCTGTTTTTCATAGCCACTACACCAATTTACATTCCCACCGACAGTGCACAAGTGTTCCCTTTTCTCGACATCCTCACTACATTTGTTATTTGTTGTCTTTTTGATAATAGCCATTTGGACAGGTTTGAGGTGGTATCTCATTGTGGTTTTGATTTGCATTTCCCTGATGATTAGTGATTTGAAAATCTTATGGGTCTGTTGTCCATCTGTATGTCTTTGGAAAAAATGTTTATTCAGGACCTCTGCCCATTTTTTAATCAGGTTGTTTGGGGTTTTTCTGAAGTTGAGTTGTATGAGTTCTTTGTATATTTTAAATATTAACCCCTTATGACATACATCATTTGCAAATATCTTCTCCCATTCAGTAGGTTGCCTTTTTGTTTTGCTGATAGCATTCTTTGTTGTGCAAAAGTTTTTAGTTAGATGTAGTTCCATTTGTTTATTTTTGCTTTTGTTTCCCTTGCCTAAGGAGACAGATCCAAAAAAATATTGCAGGGGCTTCCCTGGTGGCGCAGTGGTTGAGAGTCCGCCTGCCGATGCAGGGGACACGGGTTCGTGTACCGGTCCGGGAGGATCCCACATGCCGTGGAGCGGCTGGGCCCGTGACCCATGGCTGCTGAGCCTGCGTGTCCGGAGCCTGTGCTCTGCAACAGGAGAGGCCACAACAGTGAGAGGCCCATGTACTGCAAAAACAAAAACAAAAAATTATTGCTAAGGCTGATGTCAAAGAGTATACTGCCTATGTTTTCTTGTAGGAGTTTTAAGGTTTCAGGTCTTACATTTGAGTCTGTAATCCATTTTGAGTTTATTTTTGTATATGATGTGAGAAAATAGCCCAGTTTGACTCTTTTGCCTATAGTTGTCCAGTTTTCCCAATACCATTTATTGAAGAGGCTGTCTTTTCTCAGTTGTTTATTCTTGCATCTTTGTCATAGATTAATTAACCATACAAACATGGGTTTACTGCTGAGCTCTCTATTCTCTTCCATTGATCTATGTGTACATTTTTTTTGCAGAGGTGCCATACTGTTTTGATTACTGGGTCTTTGTAGTATATTTTGAAACCAGGGAGGGTGATACTTCCAGCTTTGTTCTACTTTATCAAGAGTGCTTTATCTATTTGGAGTCTTTGCATTTCCATACAAATTTTAGAATTATTTTTTTCTAGTTTGGTAGAGAATCTTTTCGTATTTTGATAGGAATTGCATTAACTGTGTTGATTGCCTTGAGTAGTACGGTCATTTTAACAATATTAATTATTTCAGTCCATGAGCACAGTATATTTTTCATTTGTTTGTGTTGGTTTCAATTTTTTTCATCAATGTCTTATAGTTTTCAGAGTACAAGTCTTTTACTTCTTTTGTTAGATATACTTCTAGGTACTTTATTCTTTTGATGCAATTATACATGGGATTGTTTTCTTAATTTCTCCTACAAATAGTTACTCATTACTGTATAGAAACACAACAGATGTCTGTATGTTAACATTGTATCCTGCAAATTTACTGAATTCACTTATTAGTTCTAGTAGTTTTTTGGTAACATCTTTAGGATTTTCTATATGTAGTATCATGTCATCTACAAACAATGATAGTTTTACTTCTTCCTTTCCCATTATTTTTATTTATTTTCTTGTCTGACTGTTTTGGCTAGGACATCAAATGCTATGTTGAATAAGAGTAGGAGAGTGTAAATTCTTGTCTTATTCCTGATCTTAGAGGAAATGCTTTCAGCTTTTCACTGTTGAGTATGATGTTAGCTGGGCTAATATGATAAGTCGGGCTTATCATATGTGGTCTTTATTGGGTTGAAGTGTATTCCCCCTATACCCACTTTCTGTAGAGTTTTTATCATTAATGGATGTGAAATTTTTTCAAAAGATTTTTATACATCTATTAAGATGATGCTATTTTTTTTATTTTCAGTTTGATAATGTGCTGTATCACATTGATTGATTTGAGGATAATGAACCATCCTAGCATCCCTGGAATAAACCTCAGTTGATAATGGTGTATAATCTCTTTAATGTATTATTGAATTTGGTTTGCTAATATTTTGTTGAGGACTTTTGTATCTATGTCCATGAGAGATAATTGGCCTGTAGTTTTCCTTTACTGTGGTGTCCTAGTCTGGTTTTTGTATCAGGGTGATGCTGGCCTCATTGAATGAATTTTGTAATGTTTCTTCCTCTTCAATTGTTCTGGAATAGTTTGAAAAGAATAAGTGTTAACTCTTTTTTAAATGTTTGCTAGAATTCACCTGTTCAACTGTCTATCTGGACTTTTGTTTGTTGTGAGTTTCAAAAATTACTGATGCATTTTTATTACTTGTAATCAGTCTATTCATATTTTTTAATTTCTTCCTGATTCAATCTTGGGAGAGGATACATTTCTAGAAATTTATCCATTTCTTAAGGTTGTCTACTTTATTGGTGTATTTTCTTTCTGTTCATGGTAATCACTCTTTGTGTTTCTATGGTGTCTGTTATAGCCTCTCTTTCACTTTTGACATTATTTATTTGTGCCCTCTCTCTTTTTGTTGACTCTGGTGAAAGGCTGATCAATTTTTTTTTACCTTTTAAAGAACAAGCCCTTAGTTTCATTGATCTTTTCTCTTTCTTTAGTCTCTGTTTTATTACTTATGCTCTGATTTTTTTTTTCTTTCTACTAACTTTGGGATTTCTTTTATTTTCTGGTTCCTTTATGGACAAGGTTAGATTGTTAATGAGATTGCTTTGTTTTCTGAAGTAGGTTTGTATTGTTATAAACTTCCCTCTTAGACCTGCTTTTGCTGCATCTCATAGATTTTTTTTTTTTTTTTTTTTGCGATATGTGGACCTCTCACTGTTGTGGCCTCTCCTGTTGTGGAGCACAGGCTCTGGACGCGCAGGCTCAGCAGCCATGGCTCACGGGCCCAGCCACTCCGTGGCATGTGGGATCTTCTTGGACCAGGGCATGAACCCATGTCCCCTGCATCAGCAGGCGGACTCTCAACCACTGCACCACCAGAGAAGCCCATGCATCTCATAGATTTTGGATCGTTGTGTTTTTATTTTCATTTTTCTTCAGGTATTTTGTGAATTCCTCTTTGATTTCTTCAGCAATCCACTGGTTGTTTAGTAGCATATTGATTAGCCTTTCTGTATTTTTGTTTTCCTTGTAGCTCATTTCTAATATCATACCTTTCTGTTTGGAAAAGGTGATTGAAATGATTTCAATTTCTTAAACTTATTGAGACTAGTTTTGTGGCCAACCTTGTGATCTATCTTGGAGAATGTTCCATGTACACTTGAAAAAAATGTGTAGTCTGTTGATTTTATATAAAATGTTCCATATATATACCTATGGATTCCCTCTGGGTTGATGTGTTACTTAAGGCCAGTGGTTCCTTGTATATTTTCTGTCTAGATAATCTGTCTATTGATGTAAATGGGTGTTAAATGCTCCTACTATTATTGTATTACTGTCAATTTCTCCCTTATGTTTGCTAACATATGCTTTATTTACTTAGGTGCTCCTTTGTTGAGTACATATATTTTTATAATTTTTATATCTTCTCGTTGGTTGATCCTTTTTTTTTTTTTTTTTTTTGCGGTACGCAAGCCTCTCACTGTTGTGGCCTCTCCCGTTGTGGAGCACAGGCTCCGGATGCCAGCGGCCATGGCTCACAGGCCCAGCCGTTCCTGCAGCATGTGGGATCTTCCCGGACAGGAGCATGAACCCATGTCCCCTGCATCGGCAGGTGGACTCTCAACCACTGCGCCACCAGGGAAGCCCGGTTGATCCTTTTATCGTTATATAATTTCCTCTGTGTCTCTTGTTACAGTCCTTGTTTTAAAATTTATTTTGTCTGGTATAAGTATTGCTTCCCCAGCTTAGTTTTCATTTCCATTTGCATATAACACATTTTTCCATCCTCTAACTTTCAGTCTGTGTGTGTCTTTAGAACTAGAGTGAGTCTCTTGTTGGTAGCATATAGATGGAACTTGTTTTTGTATCCATTCAGCCATTCTATGTTTTTTGATTGGAGCATTTAGTCCCTTTACATTTAATGTATGTATTGATAGGTATTTACTTAATGCCATTTTGTTGTTTTGGGCTTGTTTTTGTAGGTCTTTTCTATTCCTTTCTTCTACTTTTGTTCTCTTCCCTTGTTTTTGGATAACTATCTTTAGTGTTATGTTTGCATTCTTTTCTCTTTGTGTGTGTGTGTATTTATACATATGATTATTTTAAGTTGGTGATTCTTAAGTTTGAATGCACTCTAACCACTCTACATTTTAATTCTCCCCCTCAAAGTTTAATATTTTGGCTTTTTATATTTTACATATCCATTAACTACTTACTCTAGATGTAAATGATTTACTACTTTTGTCTTTTAATCTTCCTGTTAACTTTATAAGTATTTGATCTACCTTTACTGTGTGTTTGCCTTTACTGGTGACATTTATCCTTTCATCATTTTCATATTTCTAGTTGTGCATTTTTTCCCCACTTAGCTAAGTCTCTTCAATATTTCTTGTGAAGCCAGTTTAGTGGTGCTTTACTCTTACTTTTCCTTGACTGTAGAACCCTCTCTCCTTCAAATTTGAATGATAGCCTTCCTGGATAGTATATTCTTGGTTGTAGGTTTTTTCTCCCATCATTTTGAATATATTATGCCATTCCTTTCTGGCCTGCAAAGTTTCTGCTGAAAAATCTACTCACAGTCTTATAATCTACGCATAGTTCCTTTTGTACATAACATAGCTAGTTGCTTTTCTCTTGCTGATTTTAAGATTGTCTCTTTATCTTTAAATTTTTTCCACTTTAATCATAATGTGCCTCAGTGTGGGCTTCTTTGAGTTCCTCTTGTTTAGGTCTCTCTATGCCCCTGGACCTGGATATCTATTTCCTTCTCCACTTCAGGAATGCTATCCGGTATTATTTCTTCAAATAAATTCTCTGCCCCTTTCTCTCTCTCTTGTCCTTCTGGGATCCCTATAGCAATTTTTAGTATGCTTGATGTCCCAGAAATCTCTTAAACTATCCTCATTTCTAAACATTAAAAAAAATTATTTTTCCATTCAACTTGGGTGAGTTCCACTACTCTGTCTTCCAGATCGCTGATTCATTTTTCTATATCATTTAATTTACTGTTGATTCCTTCTAGTGTTTGCTTTTTTTTAATTTTGGTTATTATATTCTTCAGCTTTTATATTTTCTAGCTCTTTGTTGAAATTCTCACTGTGTTAATCCAGTCTTCTCCTAAGTTTGGCAAACATCCTTGAATTCTTTATTGGGTATTTGTTAACTCCACTTAGTTTAGTTCTTTTCCTAAGGTTATTTCTTATTCCTTTATTTGGAATTTATTCCTCTGTCTCCTCATTTTCCCCAATTTTTTGTGTTAATTTCTATATGTTTGGTAAGTTGTTTTCATTTTCTGAAATTGGAGAAGATATCCAATGGGACCCAGCAGTACACTCACCTCTGGTCACCAGAGCTATATGCTATAGGGTGACTTCTATGTAGGCTACATGTGCACTTGTGTTTTTGTGGGGTCAATTACTATGGCTGCACTGGTAAGATGGGCTGGTCCCTGGCCTGGCTGGCTGCAAGGCTCTGCCTGATGCAGTGGCTGTTGGCCAGTGGAGGGTGGGTCCATCTTCCTATGCAATTGGTGCTTTGGCCTGTGGGGGCTTGGGGCTTGTGCCAGCTTGCTATAGGGCAGGACCAGGTCCCCACCCTTATGCCATAGAATTTTTATTGGGCAACAATTTTCTGATTATTCCTCCAGCTTTCATGCTTTTTTCATTTAAGCATTGTTTTCCAAAGAAATATTTATCTATTAAGTTAATGAAAGTGTTATATTTAAGAGCTGAGAGACTCCACATTCAACCTCTCTTCTCTCAGAGATTCCTTAGAATTCTACCTTGTGGTTAAGAATCACCATTTAGATTATTTTAATCTAAAATCTTTGGGATCACAAACTAAATTTATACCCCTACATGCTGTAAGAAGGTATTTACAGACCTTCCTCCATATGGTGTCTTTTTTCAACTGTGACAGAACTTTCTATGAATGACAGTAGAAATTACATATATGAAGTGGGTGAAAAATTAATCTCAGCTGCCACCAAAATTTTTCTTGGGAGAAAAATGTCTTTGTTTGGAAAAATACTTTGAGAAGCCTTTTACAGTAGCAGCTGAGACCCTCAAGTCATGAGCTTTGAAGATCAGTTTTAAAATGATAACTAAATTGTTCTGCTTAACAAATGTTTAGGATGTAGAGGGCCAGAAAAGAATGAGGAAGAAGGATTTGGTGAGAGAAGATGCAGTGAAAGTCAGGCAAGACAGCGAGGGACATATTTTTAAAAGCCAAAATGTATACCATACTCCATTAAAATTTCAATTATATATTATATTTATATGGATCTCCTACTTTATGGAACAGCAGTTGTTGCTACAGATGCTTAGAGGCTTTATCTAATTTATTTCTAATCCACATAACAATCCCATAATGTACACTATATTCCCACTTGGCTAATAAGGATAAATAAGACCAGGGCTCCCCATTTACATATGCATTCTGTTAGACAAATACTTATTGATCACTTATTAAATGACACATACCATGTTAGATACTGAGAGTATAGTGGAGAACAAAGGAAGTTAAAGTTTCTTGTCTCAGGTAGTTTACATTTATCTGCTTTATGCTGGTGATGAAAGATTCAATTCTAAGTTCGTAGTTTTTTTAAAGAAAATTCAGTACTAATAAGTCAACTCTTTAAACAAGGCTACTTTTTAAGAAGTTAACAATCTTGGCTTTTCTACTTCTTTATGTCTTATAATAGACCCAAGGTGGGTGGATAACCTACTACAACTGCACACCTTACCATGTGTTATTGATTACTTCAGGCACCTTTCATAGCTACTCACAGGACTTGGAACAGTGCTTTGAATTTAAAATGTCTTCTTCTGTGCTTGATGTGCCTAATTATGTCAGCACCAGCTGGAAGGAGATATTGACAAGAGAGTACAACACGGCTATGTTCCCTACATAATTCAAATTCAGTGGCAGGCTTCCACCTCCATCTCCCCTTCCACCTCCATCAGAATAAAGTGGCACGAGCCTTAGTGCTTCACATTTAAATGCACAAAAGAAAGGGCAGGAAAAGACATATTTTGCTATGCTTTCAATACTTCAGTATCAAAGGTCACTAATATCAAAATTATCATCAATATTTAAATTACTTAATGGTCACAGGAAGTGCCTACTGTGTTAAGTTTCAAATGTTTTAACATTTAATATATGTTTATTGATTTATACTTCTGCTGATAAATTTTCATCACTTTCCTTCCCCTTCCTGGGGTAAAGCATTGAACTATCCCATCTGCTTTCATCATCTTCAGAGCATAATGACCTTATAAGTCTAAAAGTAATTTAAGTGGATATTGGATGGAAGCATTTAGTTTTTGCCATAAGCACATAAGTTAATGTATCTTTTACAGTACTTTAAAAGGTGGTTTTATAGGCTTTGTTTGTTTTTCACTTGTGTAATTTAACACATATTTATTGAATGCCTACTATGTTCCTGATGATGAGGATATAAGATACAGGAGATGTAGTTTTTCTCTTCTAGAAGTTTATAAGCTAGTGAGGGACACTGATAAGCAGACAAATAAATTAGTTGAAAAGATAGACATTCACAGAATGCGTATGGGAGCACTCAGGAGGACAACTTATTCTAATAGTGGGTTTTTTTGGCTATTTAAAAATAAAGTGTTTACATACACTCCATATAGGAAAACAAAAACATCAGCTATTCAAATAGAATAATATCTAGAGAATAATTTTAAGCAAATGAACAAAAACTCAAACTGTTACTGTCCAAGACAACTTATCAAATATATATTTTGTAATAACTGAAAAAACTAATCATTTTTCTTATGTATAAGTTAAAGCACAATGGATTTTTTAAAGAATTCTATATCCTTAAAGTTTTCTAATATGAACAATGTAAATAAGGATATTATTTTAAAATAAGGCTATAATAATCACTGTAATATTGCTATATGAAATTAGCATCAAGTCCCCAATGCATTATATCCACACAAATGCTCAAAATATGAACTGTTTAGGGAAATATACTCATACATCCCCCCATAGATTAGGGATGGAAAACAAAAAATTTTGCTATAGAATGTAAAAGATTTGTCCAGTATTAAAATCCTGTAAATGTAATTTTTTTCATTATTGAACATATGTACACTAATAAACTGCATTAATATGGTTCATATTTTAAGTCCCAAAGTTAACCATTATTTGTGTTATTTTGATTCTTATATAGGTTCTTTTGTTTGCAAGAAACAGATTCATTCAGGTTACTTCATACACGGAATCTTACAAAAAATAAGGGAAACAGGAATCTTAGCCAATCTTCGAGGAAAGCCAGAAAAAAGCCGTTTTAAGCAAGAATAAGAAACACTGAACAGCTAGACCTTGTGGCAACTGGAATGCAGCCTCTGCGCCAATGCAAGTTGTCTCATTGTTTTCTCAGCTGCCTGGGCCCCATCCCCCGCAGTCAGCATCCAGTTTCTGCCTTGTCTGAGCTCCTTCTGGTATGTTTTCACTTCCATTTCCACCACCAATGAGCTACCTCTTTATGTGTCTCCCAGTCCAATCCTACCCAGGAAGAAGATTGGCTATCAGTGTCCTTGTGAAGTAACACTCTCACTTCATGTCATCTCAAAAGCCCCTGGACACCCTGAAGTTAGATGTCCACTGTAATAAATCATTGTGGCCAAGATCGCAGGGTCTGTTGGTAGAGAACATGACCACCCATGACCAAGCTGCTGCCTGGAGTCCTCACTTCAGGCGACTTATTAAATTACTAATAGTTACTTCTAACACTTTTAGTGTGTGACATAGTTTCTTTGTTGTATGCTGACATGAGCACTCTTTATGCAATAAAATAGTGGATTACTTTCCAGGAGCTTCAGTTTTCTCAGGAAACATGAGCAGCATGTAGACAAAATTGAAACCAGAAGCAAGTACATTATCTTTTGCATCAAACAACTTAAAAAAAAATAGTAGTCAGTATCTGGCATTAAATAAAGTGGATGAAATAAAAATAGGATTTAAGTCTCTAGGGATTTACCAGATGAAGATTTATCAAAACAAAATGAAACAGTTGCCTCACTGAATTAACTAAAATAGGTGGTCAAGAACCATGAACTCAAATCAATGTGTTAGTTATTCAATGTTTTCACTGTTACCTCTGTGTTTTGGTGTTATACACCTATCACTTAGAATAGACATGTTGCAAATGGGCAAAGTCATGTAAATTGTTATAAATAATTTAAAATGTCAATAACCCATTTGCCAGCATTTATTGACTGCTTATTATGTTATATACTCTGCTATTTTGATATATTAACTTATTTAACATCTTAGCTCAGTGAGTTAGCAAATATTAATTTGCCCTATTTTCAGGTGATAAAACTATATTATAGAGAGGTTCAATTATTTGCTCAAGGTCAACTCAAAGCTAGTGAGTGTTGGGGCCAGGATTTTGTGACAGGCACACTGGGTCCAGAAGCCCATTTTCTACATCATCATTGTATGAGCTCCTAAAGAGAAATGTTTAAATGATAGATTATCCTGACTTTGGAGGAAGTTTTGCTTCCTTGTGTGACCCTGCTGAGGAAATAGAGTTTTCTTTCAACCTTTAAATATCTAGGTGATCAAAAGTTCAGGAAGAAGATAAAAAAACAGCAGGAAACACTTAAGGAAGTTGATGCTGATGATTAATTTTTAGAAAGATTTGATTGTTCTGCCAATATTAAGATTCTCCCTTGTTTTCATGCTCTAAACATATTACACTACCGAAAGTACTTCCCCACTATTTTTGTTACTAACAAAGCGTTCACTAATTTTAATTGTTAAAAAGTCATCTTTTGTACATGTCAATGCCTCTGTCCCATCTGGGCTTAGTACTATGAGATTTTGTGTTCCCCAACTTGTGGAAGGGAAGCTGACTCTGGTTAAACTCATGCTAGGTCCATTTTGAGGTGTCACAATTGGGGAAAACAGGAGTGAGCAAGGCTATACGTGTAATTGTGTGTGTGTGTTAGGGGGGTGGATCTCTATGAAGTATTGGGACTCTGAAAACTACCTGTTAAATACAATACCAATGAGTCTTCACTCAAGCACCTTTAAGCTTACTTGAAAGGCAAGGCTAAAGGAAACTGTCAAAGCCATACATTTTATTCAACTTATTTAACTGTAAAAACCTGCCTTTCTTGTCTTTGGGGTAAAATAACTCTCTTTAATGAGCAGATTATTTCTCCTACCATTGCTAGAATACTGGATATTGAAGAAACTCTGCAACAAAACTAAACCACATACAAACTGAATTTTGGCTACATTAACAGTATTTTTGTCTCAATACCTGTATGAAATCAGATGCTCTGAGGGGCAACATCTTTCTCCATTCATGGTTTCCATCACGAGGGATTTTCCATAAACACATGTCAAGAATCAGAACTGGAAGGATGCAAAAATAGTTCTATAGTTTGTGTCAAGTTTTTTCCTTTACCAGATTTCTTTTTCTTTCCCCTCATTTCTGTTCAAAGTGATCCTTAACCCAGGAAATGGAACTCAGGCTCATTAAGTTCAGAAGCAGTGTGGCTTCAATAAATTTTTGTCAGTTGTTCTTAGAACCTAACCCATCTACAAGGCATTCGAGTGTCTTCAAGATCTGTTCTTAGTCTACCTTTACTGCTAACATTATGTCCAGCCTCATACTTTGTGTATGGAAATATTCCAAACTTAGAGAAGAATCAAGCAAGTATCATAATACACATGTATCCTTCAACGAAAGTAAATGAGTGTTAACATTCGGTGGTGCTTTCTTCAGAACATTTTTAAAGAAAATAAGTTCTTCATTTATTCAACAAGTATTCTTGAGCACCTACTGTGAGGCAGCAGTTCTTCTTGGTGTTTAGGATACATCAGGGAGAAAAACAGACCCTAATAGCTGCTAGTGGGAAGTTTGCATTCTTCATAAGTTATTTTTAAATCTTCTAGAGGAGGAAATCGTACTGCCCACATGTGCTGTTTCCTTATACATAGAGGTAACTGTCATTAGCACAGCAAAGCTGATCTCTTGCCTCTCTTCTGAGAAGGGGCCGCTTATCTTTTTTTTTTTTTTTTTTTGCGATAAGCGGGCCTCTCACTGCCGTGGCCTCTCCCGTTACGGAGCATAGGCTCCGGACGCGCAGCCCCAGCGGCCATGGCTCACTGGCCCAGCCGCGGGGCATGTGGGATCTTCCCAGACCGAAGCACGAACCCATGCATCGGCAGGCGGACTCCCAACCACTGCGCCACCAGGGAAGCCCGGGGCCGCTTATCTTGTTGGTGAATCTGGATAAAAAACCTGGGCCTGGGTGTTCATCTCCTCCTCCTCAAACAGTAAAATCACAGTATTTCTCTCCAAAAACACATCAGTTTTACAGGGAGAAAGATATGACCCTACAGGAATGATCTATATAAGTCCAGAGCTGCTAGTGACAGTGTAGACAATTTTGTCTAAGTCTACTTTCAATATTAAGAAATCTATTTTTCTGTATTTCTACACTACAGTCCTCAACCTAGACTTGATCAAAATAGAGGCACTATTTTGCCCTTCAGTTGCCAATTTTTTTGCTTGTTTGTTTGTTAATTAATCCTGAGGTTAGTAAAGGGGAGAGTCAATTATCAAGACCTCTCAAGCACCCTGAATCATATTCCTCTTCCAATCTCCCCAGAGCAATAACTTTCTAATATTGGTTCATATTCTTCTGGTCTGTGGTTTTGTTTTGTTTTGTTTTTTGACTACGTTTGTGTATAACCATAAAAAATTCAGTATTAGTTTATGTATTTTTAAACTTTACATAAGTGTTCTACATGATATATATTCAGTATCCTGTTTTTTTCCACTGAATTTTGTTATTAAATTCTATTCATGCTAAACTGTGTATAGCTAGTTTGTCTATAATCATTGTATAATTTTACATCATATAAACATAACATAAATTTCTTACCCATTCCCTCTGTGATGGGACTTCTTTAGCTAGCCTTCTGACTTTGCTCTAGCTGTACTTCAGGTCTCCTGATGCACAGTGTACTCAGCTCTCGGCCTTTGCACCTGCCACGAATACCTGTCCCTACTCAGCCCATCCCCCATCCCCATGCCCTATGCCCATGGACTAACTCCAGTTTTTAGGATTCAGCTCAGACATCTATTCTTTCATGAAGTCTCCCCTAATCTGCATCAGGCCTTGCCTTGCCCAGATCATAGGGATCCACATTTCAAAAATAAGGCCTGAATTTGAAAGTGTTTTCTAAGCTGGATTGATTTCTCTATATAAGTGAAGTATTTGTGAAGTTCATTCTGTAAATTCTCTGTGTGACATCTCAGCAAAATTAAAAATAAAAGTACACTTTTCTCCATTGTTGGTAAGTCTGTTTCTCCAAGACTAACTTAGAAAAACTAGTTGGTAATGAAGTCAAATGTGCATCTCATACTCTCTTTTCTACATATCACACTGAATAATTTCTAATTAGAATCTTAAAATACCCCCGATTTAAAATCTCTCCATGAGATCAATGCCAGAAGACACACATAAAAGCAAAAAATTGGTCTTTTTTGAGTTAGCAAGTGGGCAGCATTTTGTTTTAAATAAGAGGCATTGCTTTGCAAAATGTACTTTGTTCATTTATTGTGATTGCTGTACTCTAGTTTAAATTATTTATGATGATACTTTATACTATATTTTATAGTCTGAGGAATATGAGTCCTCACTAAAGCTCTTTGCTATTAAATCTTTGCTAAGAAGCCTTGAAGATCTAGTTTTCAGTGAGGATTTCCAGAATTAGTAAAAGAATTAGTATGTGTTTAGGGTATAGTATACATAATAAATTAAATTCTGAGGAATATAAATCTGTGTGCATAGCCCAGGGAAGTTTTTGGTTTTATTTTATTAATTTTTATTTGGGAAAAAAGATGTTTTTGTTTCTGATGTACAAGGTGTTTTGTGGGTAACACTCATTAGGGTTAATGGGAGTAAGATGCAAAAATCTCTCCTGCTTTGTGAGAAGTACAGGCCCCATAATGTTTCCAGGAGGAATACTCTGAAACCTTCATAAAACATTTATATCAGTTGGATAGAAAGAAAAAAAAAGAAAAGAAAAATCTCCTTTAATAAAACATTTGCCCCTATTACACTATGCTGTCATTAAAATTTTATTTATTCAAGAATCATATGTAATAAATTTGCATTACATGTACATTTTGTAAAGAATGAGAACATGCCAATGCCCTCATGTTAAATAAAGATAGCCTTCTGCACAGTGAAAGTGAGGATTTTGGTAAAAACTTGCATGTTTCTCTGCTGTCCTGAGTTTATGTGTATGCCATCCCTTGTATGTATTCCAAGATCTTTGTACAAGCTTTTGGCCTCAAATTAATATGAAAAAGAAGCTGAGAAAGCTTATCCTTATCTAAGTTTCTGAATGAAGGGTGAGTAAACCTATAAAACTAAAAATTTATAATGGGAAAAAATAGCCAATTTCAAAAATGAAAGAAATATTTTTTCAGAATAACCTCACACTAAATTTATTTGCAGTACTGTCTCTTTGATTATATGTTATATATTATAATTTAGCTGGAATTTTAGAAATATGCTGGAACTATGGAGAGGCATTTTAAAACAATATACTTTTTGAAAAGTCTCTAAATAAATAAATTTTAAAAATCACAAAAGAAAAAAAAACTTCTTTATATATTACTTCATGTCCATACATATGCATAATTTCATAAATTCTAACAAAATATTATTTCTGGTCAGTTTCTGGTAGAGCAGTATACAGTTAATATTTATACTGAGTGAAATATCTCATTCTTCTTGAGGAAATGTTAAAATGTTGAACATCTATGTTCTCTGCAAGTAAATAACACACTGTATAGCTACATTATGACCAGATTATATCTATTAGTTACTGCTGTGCACCATGTAAATCTCTAGAGTCTCCTGGGAAATGAGAAAATCATTTCAGACTTCAATAACTAACAATCAGTTATTGCTCTGGGCAATAATAAAGCTGAATGCAATTACCTAAAGTGAAGTTAGCAGTGTAACAAATGAAATACAGATTTTTTTCCTCCTCTCTTAAAATAAATGTAGCATCTCACTCCACACTAGTGTGTAGTATAACAGGGTCTTCTAAACAATGTATTCTCTGCATAGTCTATTTGAGATTTGAAATATATGTGATTAAAAGTTATAAAGTTACTTTTTATGGTATCACTTGATTGTTGCTCAAAACAGCAACAACAATTACAAACAAACAAAAATCAGTAAGTAAGATCCACAAAATTGCAAAACATAAGATATTTATTTTATTTAAAAAATTTCCTAGACAGGCTTGTGTCTAAAAAATATTGGATTTTTCCAATGAAAATGTTAAAACTTTTTCTTAGTATTTTGTTCATATAGCAAAATGACTTGTATGAAAAAAATGAAAAGAATTTTTCAGGGTTAGCTATAATGGGCTTACATATATATCATTACTCTATTGAAATGCATATTAAAAAGAAAAAAATTTCTTCACAATAATGGCTAATTTACAAATTTTACTCTTAGAATTTCTTTTTTTTCTGTAACCTTTATTTATTTATCCATAATTGATTTCTAATTCATTATTTGCATATATTTCCTATTTGTCACAACACAGCACAATTATACTGAAACAGATTTCCCAGTAGAAAGTTAATCCTGCTGTTCCACATTTTGTTTAACCATTTTTTATGTATAACTGTAGTCTGTGTTTTGGCATAGACTACTCCTGAAACAGTAGATTTTCTGGCAATTTGGCTGTTAGCATACATTTGATGGTGAATATAGCCTTTCATTAGCTCTGTATTCAAATAGCACTGCCAAAGTATTTTTCATGTTCTTTACTCATTTCTGTTTATAATAAATCCTTGGAAGCTTGAAGCTGACATCTGTTTTCTGAAGTAATCCTTTCTCTTTCCTCTGTATGGGCACATACTGACCTATTATTGTATGGTTGTTTATTATAGTTGGGTTGCTAGCAATTATTATTATTTAAGAAAAATGGATTGTTTTGTTGGGGGGAAACACTTAGGAAAACTGCATGAATAATGTTACAAAAGGATATGTAAAAACTGGCACCTACAAACACTGACAGCATCTGCTTAACCGCATATTTATATTCTGTAGTTTTATTATATGTTGAGTAATTTGAGAGATGTTTCTATTTCATGGACCACACACTATTTGAAAATCAAATTCATGCACCGTAGTAAAATCTTTATTGAATTTGTGTGTCTGAAAACCGTATTTTAACTCCTTTATCTTATTCAAGTTGATTCTTCTTTCTCTCCCTCCCTCCAAATCTCCCTTCCCACTGTCTTCTTTCCTTCCAATAGAATTTATTATTTATTATTATTATAGCTTACTGTGTTCCAGGCTCTGTCACTGACAAAGGCAGTGTAAAAGTCAGTGAGATGTGGTCCCTAACCACAAGAAGCTCACCATCTAATAAGGAAGAGAGATATATAAATGGACAATGACAATTATTTTTTTAAGTTGGATAAGAGTCAAGCTAAATAGTCAAAGTGTTTCTAAATAAAACCTTATTGAATAAGCACATATTCTCTTTAATTAAGGATTTTCTGTGAAAGGGATCTTGGGGAGACTTTCTCTCTAACCACCACTGAGTGATCAAAAGTTCTTGTAATGTAAAGGTCTTAGAAATCTTCTCTTAGTATACCCCGGACAATTCTTAAGTGTTTTAGCGAAGACAGTTTGGATGATTCTTCTTGTGTACGATGTCATCTTTCTTCACATTCCCCTCACACACACACAAAGATCCACTATACCAGTGATTTTCAAATTTAGCGTGCAGCAGAATTACCTTGAGGGCTTGTGAAAATGTAGTCTTCTGAGCCCCAATTTCCATTGTTTCTGGTCCAATAGGTCCAGAGCCAGGCCTGTTCTGACAAGTTCTCCAGTGATACTGATGCTGTTGATCTGGTTTTGATTTTGAGAACTGCTGCATTATATCATTTAGGAATATTTTCCTAATTGAGAGGGTTTGGTAAAGAAATCAAACTTCCTGACAAATTGGTACTGGAATTCAAGATTTAAGCAGGTGCATCACCTGTTAAGAGATGGCAGGGCTTCCCTGGTGGTGCAGTGGTTGAGAGTCCGCCTGCCGATGCAGGGGACATGGGTTCGTGCCCTGGTCCGGGAAGATCCCACATGCCGCGGAGTGGCTGGGCCCGTGAGCCATGGTCACTGAGCCTGCGCGTCTGGAGCCTGTGCTCCGCAATGGGAGAGGCCACAACAGTGAGAGGCCCGTGTACCGCAAAAAAAAAAAAAAAAAAGAGATGGCAAATTATTGCTATTTTATACTCTGTCTTGGTAACAATGTACAATTAATGGCAAACTATGAAATATATCTGAATTTTGGTTTAAAATTAAAGAATTAAAGACCAGGAAAACTTTTCAATAATTTGCCAGTTGAGTTTTCCTTAACCATTTCCGAGGTAAAACAAATGAGGCATTGGATATTTAAAACCATGACCAAGAATTTGCTCTCCTGAAACCACTGTGTCTACCTGTAACCACAACTTCTCCTTCCAGTTTGTACATTCATGAAATTCTGGCAGGTGGACAGAATCTTGGACACTCTGTGTTTCACCTGATCACCAACAAACATAGTTCAAACTATGCCTTTGGCTGGATTTAGGAGGTTTCTTGGTACAAAGTAAAGCCAGAATGCTAATCATTTTAATGTAAAAGAAAAAGTGGAAAAAAAAATTTTACCCTCTCAACAAAATTCTGGGCTCAAGACTTACAGGAGTATGATTGATCCATCCAATTTCAAGAATCCAAAATCAGCTCATCTTTCCTCTCATCCTTTTTTTTTTTAACATCTTTATTGGAGTATAATTGCTTTAAAATGGTGTGTTAGTTTCTGCTGTATAGCAAAGTGAATCAGCTATACATATACATATATCCCCATATCTCCTCCCTCTTGCGTCTCCCTCCCACCCTCCCTATCCCACCCCTCTAGGTGGTCACAAAGCACTGAGCTGATCTCCCTGTGCTATGCGGCTGCTTCCCACTGTTTTGCCTTCATAGTCCTATGCTAGACATTTGCTTTATGTCCTCTCGAGATACCTTTCTCCAGTTTACAAATATTTCCCCTCTCTCCCCTCAATTCTCCATCATCCACTCCTATCTTCTGCTCTCAGCATTTGCATATAGTTGGTTTTAATATATTTGCAGTTTCTAGTAGGAGGATAGTGGGAAGAGAATGTGTGTTAGGTTTAGACTAATTTGAGTGTACGACTACTTTTGAATGCAGCAGGGAAATGCTGTTTAGGCAATTATATTTATTTATTCAACATTTCCTGAGAAGAATGTGATCTAGCTCATATCCATCTCCTCTCTCTCTCTCTCTCTCTCTCTCTCTCTCTCTCACACACACACACACACACACACACACACACACACAGAGAACTCTGAATATTATTGTGTTACCAAACTCTTTGTAAATACTAGCTTGTAGCTCCCTGAAGTTAGAGACTTGTTCTTCATTGTATATCTAGCACCTCAGACACCTGGAACACAGTAGGCATTAAATAAATATTCTTTTGTGCTTGGATGAACCATGCTCTTTCATGTCTTTATGATTTTGAATCTGATACTCCCATAATTCTATGTCCCTCTGCCAAAAACATTCCTTTCCTATCTTACAGCTTTTCTAATGGTCTCTAGAGACATTTTTGTAAATCTTTCTGTAAACTCTGAGATGTTCTTTCTTCACTGCTCCCAGTGAGCCTAGATTTTCACCAATTAAAGCATATTAGGCTCTTGGAAATGTTGATTTGTCTGATTTTACCACTGAAACATTAGTACCTTAAAGTTGCCATTTCATTCTTGTAGCTTTATGCTTAAAATAGTAAAGAGTAGGGCCTCTATAACTATCTTTTGAAATAAATACAAACTAATGAAATTACTACTTTCTTGTTATTTAAGATATCAGTAATAATTTTTCCAAAAGTGCTATTGTAATCTTATGCTTACCTATAACTCACCTTATATTATACATAAAATATTTGTCCTGTTCACAGATTGGGGAAGTTTTGTTTATATCATGATAGTTCTCAAATTTTTTGACAGTGTTGTTGATGAGCTATAAAATACAGAGGTTTAAAAGTATTGATTTGGGCTTCCCTGGTGATGCAGTGATTGAGAATCTGCCGGCTAATGCAGGGGACACAGGTTCTAGCCCTGGTCTGGGAGGATCCCACATGCTGCAGAGCAACTAGGCCCGTGAGCCACAACTGCTGAGCCTGCGCATCTGGAGCCTGTGCTCCGATAGTGAGAGGCCCATGCACTGCGATGAAGAGTGGCCTCCGCTTGCCACAACTAGAGAAAGCCCTCGCACAGAAACGATGACCCAACATTTCTGCCAATTGTCTTTCATAAACTGAATATAAATCCTCACACTGAAGCTTAAACTCATTTTCCTTTTTCTCCACATTTTTATTATAACTGTAAATGGAAATAATTAAAATGAATATGGAAAGAGAATTAAAATACATCGATATTAAGTAGGCTAAATATTTAATATTTGATTACATAATACAATCATTAATAATTCATTCATTTATCCTACAAACATTTACTGAGGGATCATTAAGGGCAAAACACTGTGTTGGGAGCTTTATATAAAATATGAAAAATTAAAGTTACTGTTTATTGAAGTTTTAGCACAAAACTTTTTGCCTTGGGGCCAACTGACTGAGCATTTATATTTTTTCATTTGTATTGATAATTAGTCTTGTTTCATATATATAATTGTATATATCTGTGTATAGATATATTTTTAAAAATTTTACTTATTTATTTATTTTTAAAATTTACCTGATTTATTTAAATATTTAGAAAATTAATACTGTAACCAATTAATTTGTTGGGATTAATGAGTATTATAACATTTCTAGACTTCATTTTATTCTATTTTTGTCAGTTTTGTCTTATTGTTGGAAATCTTTTAATAGTCTTTCTTGGTCTGTTAGGGCTAGAAAGATGCCCAGAGATCAAACTCAAATTCTCTACATTTATGGATAAGAAAGCTGAAGCCTGAAGGTATCTCTACTAAACTCAGTTCCTTGACTCCTCATTTCATTCTTTCCTTTGTTCATTAATTGTATCACTCATTCATGCATTGATTAATTGATTCATTCAACAAATATATATCAAAGTCTATTTCTCCATTTCTTCCACTAACACTCTTTCTATTGCTCATTAAGGATTTTTGTTAATTTATTTTGAAGATTAATTTAGCTCTCAATATCCACTCCAGTCTTATTATTTATTTATTTATTTATTTTTGCAGTACGCGGGCCTTTCACTGTTGTGGCCTCTCCTGTTGCGGAGCACAGGCTCCGGATGCACAGGCTCAGCGGCCATGGCTCATGGGCCCAGCCCATGAGAATGTGATTGAATTTAGTTGCCATTCTTAATTTTTAAAAACTGAATTTGAAAGAAACTAATTAAATATAAAAAAGGATAAGTTCACAGCAACAAATAACATTTATTCTAAACCATGACGCTCTATATTATGAATGATAGTGATTCTTCCTGTTGCCATTATTTTCAGCCCACCTGAAACATTGTTCATGATCTTCCATGTTTCATTTTAATCATCAACACTTAAAATCGTATAATATCACTAATCATTAGAGAAATGTAAATCAAAACTACAATGAGGTATCACCTCACACAAGTCAGAATGGCCATCATAAAATATCTACAAACAATAAATGCTAGAGAGCATGTGCATGTGGAGCAAAGGGAACCCTTCTACACTGTTGGTGGGAATGTAAATTGGTAAAGCTACTAAGGAGAACAGTATGGGGGTTCCTTAAAAACTAAAAATGGAGCTACCATATAACCCAGCAATCCCACTCCTGGGCATATACCCTGAGAAAACCAAAATTCAATTGAGACAGGTACCACCATGTTCATTGTACCACTATTTACAATAGCTAGGACATGGAAGCAACCTAAATGTCCATCAACAGAGGAATGGATAAAGATGCGGTACATATACACAATGGAATATTACACAGCCATATAAAAGAACAAAATGCCATTTGCAACAACATGGATGGACTGTCATACTAAGTAAAGTAAGTCAGGCACAGAAAGACAAATATCATATGATATCACTTATATGTGGAACCTAAAATAAGGATATAAATGAACTTATTTACAAAACAGAAGTAGAGTCAAGGATGTAGAAAACAAACTTATGGGCTTCTGCACACAGCTGCCAAAGTGTCCAGCACAGTGTTTCTATGCTGGGAACACTAATCTAACGTGTTAGGTGCAAGACTTCTGCACGCAGCTTCTATAGACAAGTGAAAATAGACTAAGCACAAATGAAGGTAGACCTTATCACCTGGATTCCATCGTACTTTTCCTGGGGACCCCAGTGGACTTTGCTGGTGACACCATGGGTGTGCTCTGAAAGAAAAGAGAGAGACAGGGTTATACAGGCTTGCACAACTGGATGATGGTAGATCTCTTAAGAATACCTCTGGAGACCTTCAAGATGGTAGAGGAGCAAGACGTGGAGATCAACTTTCTCCCCAAAAATACATCAGAAATACATCTACATGTGGAACAACTCCTACAGAACACCTACTGAACACTGTCAGAAGACTGCAGACTTCCTAAAAGGCAAGAAACTCCCTACGTACATGACCATGGGGTTGACAGTGTCTTGGGGCTCCTGCCGGGTGTAAGCCCTGTACCTCTGAGGTGGGAGAGTCGAATTCAGGATGTTGGTGCACCAGAGACCTCCCAGCTCTATGTAATATATACAGGTAAAACTCTACCAGAGATCTCCATCTCAACACTAAGACCTAGCTCCACTCAACTACCAGCAAGCTACAATGTTGGACACCCTATGCCAAACAACAAGCAAGACAGGAACACAACCCCACCCATTAGCAGAGAGGCTGCCTTAAATCATAATAAGGTCACAGACACCCCAAAACAGACCACTGGACATGGTTCTGCCCACCAGAAAGACAAGACCTAGCCTCAGCCACAAAACAAAGGCATCAGTCCCCTCCACCAGAAAGCCTACACAACCCACTGAAAAAAACATAACCATGGGGCAGACACCAAAAACAATGGGAACTACGAACCTGCAGGCTGTGAAAAGGAGACCCCAAACACAGTAAGTGAAGCAAAATGAGAAGACAGAGAAACACACAGCAGATGAAGGAGCAAGGTAAAACCCCACTGCATCAAACAAATGAAGAAGAAATAAGCAGTCTACTCAAAAAATAATTCACAGTAATAATAGTAAAGATGATCCAAAATCTTGGAAATAGCATGGAGAAAATACAAGAAACGTTTAACAAGGACCTAAAGAACTAAGAGCAAATAAACAACGATTAACAACACAATAAACAAAATTAAAAATTCTCTAGAAGGAATCAATAGCAGAATAGCTGAGGCAGGAGAATGGATAAGTGACTTGGAAATTAAATAGTGGAAATAACTACTGAGGAGCAGAATAAAGAAAAAAGAATGAAAAGAATTGAGGACAGTCTCAGAGACCTCTGGGACAACATTAAACACAACAACATTCTAAAGATAGGGTTCCCATAAGAAGAAGAGAAAAAAAAAAAGGGACTGAGAAAATATTTCAAGAGATTATAGTTGAAAACTTCCCTAATATGGGAAGGAAATAGTCAATCAAATGCAGGAAGCACAGAAAGTCCCATACAGGATAAATCCAAGGAGAAACATGCCAAGACACATATTAATAAAACTATCAAAAATGAAATAAAAGACAAAATAATAAAAGCAGAAAGGGAAAAACAACAAACAACATAAAAGGAAATTGTCATCAGGTTAACAGATGATCATTCAGCAGAAATTCTGAAAGCCAGAAGGGACTGGCAGGACATATTTAAAGTGATGAAAGGGAAAAAAACTACAACAAAGATAAAACCAACAAGGATCTCATTCAGATTCGATGGCGAAATTAAAACCTTTACAGAAAAGCAAAGCTAAGAGAATTCAGCACCACCAAACCAGATTTACAACAAATGCTAAAGGAACTTCTCTAGGCAGGAAACACAAGAGAAGGAAAACACCTACAATAATAAACCCCAAACAATTAAGAACATGGTAATAGGAACATACATATTGATAATTACCTTAAATGTAAATGAATTAAATGCTCCAACCAAAAGATATAGACTGGCTGAATGGACACAAAAACAAGGCCCATATATATGCTGTCTACAAGGCACCCACTTCAGACTTAGGGACACATACAGACTGAGAGTGAGGAGGGGATTGAAGAAGATATTCCATGAAGATGGAAATTCAAAGAAAGCTGGATTAGCAATTCTCATATCAGGCAAAATAGACTTTAAAATGAAGACTATTAGAAAAGACAAAGGACACTACATAATGACCAAGGGATCAACCCAAGAAGAAGATATAACAATCGTACATATTTATGCACCCAACACAGTAGCACCTCAATACATAAGGCAAATGCTAACAGCCATTAAATGGGAAATCAACAGTAACACATTCATAGTAGGGGATTTAACACCCCACTTTCACCAATATTAGTGGGATTTAACACCCCACTTTCACCAATGGACAGATCATCCAAAATGAAAATAAATAAGGAAATGCAAGTTTTAAATGACACATTAAACAAGATGGACTTAATTGATATTTATAGGACATTCCATCCAAAAACAACTGATTAAACTTCTCAAGTGCTCATGGAACTTTCTCCAGGATAGATCATAGCTTGGGTCACAAATAAAGTTTTGGTAAACTTGAGAAAATTGAAATCACATCAAGTATCTTTTCTGACCACAACATTTTGAGACTAGATATCAATTACAGGAAAAAATTTGTAAAAAATAATAAACACATGGAGGCTACCAATACACTATTAAGTACCCAAGAGACCCCTGAAGAAATCAAAGAGGAAAACAAAAAAAATACCTAGAAACAACTGACAATGAAAACATGATGACCCAAAACCTCTGGGATGCAGCAAAGGCAGTTCTAAGAGAGAAATTTATAGCAATACAATCCTACCTCAAGAAACAAGAAACATCTCAAATAAACAGCATAACATTACACCTAAAGCAATTAGAGAAAGAAGAAGAAAAAAAAAAGTTAGCAGAAGAAAAGAAATGATAAAGTTCAGATCAGAGATAAATGAAAAAGAATTGAAGGAGAAATAGCAAAGATCAATAAAAGTAAAAACTTGTTCTTTGAGAAGATAAACAAAATTGATAAACCAGTAGCCAGACTCATCAAGAAAAAAAAGGGAGAAGACTCAAATCAATAGAATTAGAAATGAAAAAGGAGAAGTAACAACTGACACTGCAGAGATACAAAGGATCATGAGAGATTAGGACAAGCAACTATCTGCCAATAAAATGTACAACCTGGAAGATATGAACAAATTCTTAGCAGAGCACAAACTTCTGAGACTGAACCAGGAAGAAATAGAAAATATAAACAGACCAATCACAAGCATTGAAATTGAGACTGTGATTAAAAATATTCCAATAAACAAAAGCCCAAGACCAGATGGTTTCACAGGCGAATTCTATCAAACGTTTAGAGAAGAGCTAACACCTATCCTTCTCAAACTCTTCCAAAATATAGCAGAGGGAGGAACACTCCCAAGCTTGTTCTACGAGGCCACCATCACCCTGATACCAAAAACCAAACAAAGATGTCACAAAGAAAGAAAACTACAGGCCAATATCACTGATGAACGTAGATGCAAAAATCCTCCACAAAATACGAGCAAACAGAATCCAAAAGCACATTAAAAGAATCATACACCATGAACAAGTGGGTTTATCCCGGAAATGCAAGGATTCTTCAGTATATGCAAATCAATCAATGTGATAAACCATATTAACAAATTGAAGGAGAAAAACCATATGATCATCTCAATAGATAGAGAAAAAGCTTTCAACAAAATTCAACACTCATTTATGAAAAAAAAGTCCAGAAAGTAGGCATAGAGGGAACTTACCTGAACATAATAAAGGCCATATATGACAAACCCACAGCCAACATCATTCTCAATGGTGAAAAACAGAAACTATTTCCACTTAGATCAGGAACAAGACAAGGTTGTCCACTTAACATAGTTCAACATATTTTTGGGAGTTTTAGCCACAGCAATCAGAGAAGAAAAAGAAATAAAAGGAATTCAAATCAGAAAATAAGAAGTAAAACTGTCAGTGTTAGCAGATGACATGATACTATACATAGAGAATCCTAAAGATGTTACCAGAAAAGTACGGAGCTAATCAATGAATTTGGTAAAGTAGTAGGATACAAAATTAATGCACAGAAGTCTCTTGCATTCCTATATACTAATGATGAAAAATCTGTAAGAGAAATTAAGGAAACACTCCCATTTACCATTGAAACAAAAAGAATAAAATACCTAGGAATAAACCTACCTAAGGAGACAAAAGACCTGTATGCAGAAAACTATAAGACATTTTTGAAAGAAATCAAAGACAATACAAACAGATGGAGAGATATACCATGTTCTTGGATTGGAAGAATGAACATTGTGAAAATGACTATACTATCCAAAACAATCTACATATTCAATGCAATCCCTATCAAACTACCAAGCATATTTCACAGAACTAGAACAAAAAATTTCACAATTTGTATAAAAACACAAAAGACCCTGAAAAGCCAAAGCAATCTTGAGAAAGAACAACGGAGCTGGAGGAATCAGGCCCCCAGGCTTCAGACTGTACTACAAAGCTACAGTAATCAAGGCAGTATGGTACTGGCACAAAAACAAAAATATAGATCAACGGAACAGGACAGAAAGTCCAGAGATAAACGCACATGCACCTTATCTTTGGTAAAGGAGGCAAGAATATACAATGGAGAAAATGGAGAAAAGATAGCCCCTTCAATAAGTGGGGCTGGGAAAACTAGACTTATACATATAAAAGAATGAAATTAGAATACTCCTTAACACCATACATAAAAATAAACTCAAAATGGATTATAGGCCTAAGTGTAATGCCAGATACTATAAAACTCTCAGAGGAAAACATATGCAGAACACTATGATATAAATCACAGCAAGATCCTTTTTGACCGAACTCCTAGAGAAATGGAAATAAAAACAAAAATAAACAAATGGAACATAATGAAACTTAAAAGCTTCTGCACAGCAAAAGAAACCATAAACAAGACAAAAAGACAACTTTCAGAATGGGAGAAAATATTTGCAAATGAAGAAACTGACAAAGGATTAATCTCCAAAATTTACAAGCAGCTCATGCAGCTCAATATCAAAAAAACAAACAACCCAACCCAAAAATGGGCAGAAGACCTAAATGGACATTTCTCCAAAACTACAGATTGCCAACAAACACATGAAAGGATACTCAACATCAGTAATCATTAGAGAAATGCAAATCAAAAGTACAATGAGGTGGGCTTCCCTGGTGGTGCAGTGCTTGAGAATCACCCTGCCGATGCAGGGGACACAGGTTCATGCCCCAGTCCAGGAAGGTCCCTTAGACTGTGGAGCAGCTGAGCCTGTGAGCCATGGCTGCTGAGCTTGCACGTCCGGAGCCTGTGCTCTGCAACGGGAGAGGCCACAACAGTGAGCGGCCCACGTACCACACACACACAAAAAAAAAAGTACAATGAGGTATCACCTCACACTGTTCAGAATGTTCATCATCAAAAAATCTACAAACAATAAATGCTGAAGAGGGTGTGCAGAAAAGGGAGCACTGTTTGTGGGAATGTAAATTGATACAGCCAGTATGCAGAACAGTATGGAGGCTTCTTAAAAATCTAAAAATAGAGCTACCATATGACCCAGCAATCCCACTACTGGGCATATACCCTGAGAAAACCATAATTCAAAAAGAGTCATGTACCACAATGTTCATTGCAGCTTTATTTACAATAGCCAGGACATGGAAGCAAGCTAAGTGTCCATCAACAGATGAATGAATAAAGAAGATGTGGCACGTATATACAGTGGAATAGTACTCAGCCATAAAAAGAAATAAAATTGAGTTATTTGTAGTGAGGTGGATGGACCTAGGGTCTGTCATACAGAGTGAAGTAAGTCAGAAAGAGAAAAACAAATACTGTATGCTAACACAAAAAATAGAACCTAAAAAAAAAAGAAAAATGGTTCTGAAGAACCTAGGGGCAGGACAGGAATAAAGATGCAGATGTAGAGAATGGACTTGAGGACACAGGGAGGGGGAAGTTTAAGCTGGGACAAAGTGAGAGAGGGCATGGACTTATAGGTACTACCAAATGTAAAGTAAGTAGCTAGTGGGAAGCAGCTGCATAAGACAGGGAAATCAGCTCTGTGCTTTTTGACCATCTAGAGGGGTGGGATAGGGAGGATGGGAGGGAGATGCAAGAGGGAGGACATATGGTGATATATGTATATGTATCGCTGATTCACTTTGTTATACAGCAGAAACTAATACACCTTTGTAAAGCAATTATACTCCAATAAAGATGTTAAAAAAAAAAAGAAAGAAAGAAAACAAACCTATGTTTACCAAGGAAGAAGGGTGGGAGCATAAATTGGGAGATTGGGATTGACATATTCCCACTACTATTTATAAAACAGTTAACTAATAAGGACCTACTGTATAGCACAGTGAAATTTATACTCTGTAATGGCCTATATGGGAAAAGAATCTAAAAAAAAAATTGTGGATATATGTATATGTAAAACTGATTCACTTTACTGTACACCTGAATCTAACACAACATTGCAAATCAACTATACTCCCATAAAAATTTAAAAAGTCAACTGTATAACATACTGTATATTTGGCTTATTTTTCTGGTTTATTGTCTGTGTCATATTGATCTTGATCAAGTCCATGCGGACAGCGTTCTGGTCTGTATTTTTCTCTGCTATATCCTCTGATCCTTGAACAGTGTCTGGCATAACAAGTAAATTAAAAGAAGAATTAAATAAAAAAAGAAATAAGTAATCTTTTCCAGTTTACTTTTGAGGTAATAACTAATGCAATAAGATAAGAAAATTGTGTTAAAAAAGACAAAATTACTTCTTTGTTTTGACAATTGCATACATAAAGAAAACCTAAGGACACAAATTAAAATTTTTATAGCTACTAAAACTAATGAACTGTTTGGTAGGAGGTGGAATCTTTCTTCCAGTAATTTAAATCTGGACTGGTACCTAAATCTTCACCGTGGTGGCTACTACTGGAATTGAGTCATTCTGTTAACTGTATCCTAATACACAGTTCCTAGGCCCTTGCTCCTGACATCTCTGAAGCTCCTCTAACTCGTGGTTCTCAATTCTATGACCCAGCAGTAAATTTAATTTTTTTAATCAGTCAGTTTTTGTCACTTGATATCAATAATCCTACCTGGTTGCACTACCTGGTACAATAGGTAAAACTTGATTTTTGTGTTTTTCTTTAATTTAAAGATCAAAAGTATAAACAGATCTTTGGCAAGTCTAATAAAAAAAATACAGAAAAAGCACCAAGAGAAATCATAGAAAATAAAACAGAAGGATCATCACAGCAAAAATAGCCTCAATAGTAGCATCAAATTGACTGAAATTCTTAGAGAAGCAGGTGTTCTGGTTAGTTTAATTTTCTTATTAATTGACAAAAAAGCTCCCAACACTTGAGAAAATATTTATGAAATATATTCCTTCATTTTATTGTTTTAATAAGCAATGTAGAGAGCATAATATAAAATTTCTTTGGTGATTCCAGTGTTATGTTTCAATCTTACCACATTCTGACCAGTATTGAATATTGTTATACCAATACTATATTTTTAATCTGCTTTTAATGACCTTAGTTATTGAGGTATTAGTATTTTTTTAAATATTAAAGTCATTAAACTTGGGTCAATCTTCCCATTATTTGTTTGCCTGATTTTTTTTTTTTTGACAAACGAGTTTTTTCAAAAAATACTCTTACATAGTCAAATGATTCTGTAAATTCCTTGATCATTTGTTCACTTACTTTCATACTTAAATGGTTCTGATTATCCAGATATTATGCCATATTTTATTCTAGTCATAATTTCTTCTATGCTTTAGTTTTAACTTTTGATACACCTGGAATTTATTTTTATTTTTTGGTTGAACTCTAGCTCTAAATTTATTATTTTAAAATAGAAACATATTTTACTTACTAATCTTTTCATTCCTGACATGTAATATTACATTTATAACATGTTAAATTAAATCCTCATGGCTAAAAGTTTTGTTTACGGATTCTCTGTTCTTTTTTACTGATTTGTCCACATATTTTTGCATCTGTAATGCACTAATTTTCTTAGCTCTTCTTATTCATTACTTTTCCAGATAAAATATAAAATAGTTTTTGCATGTCCACTGTGAAAAGTGAATAAATCACTGCTCTTGGAGTGGAACTAAAATTACAAAGTGGGGGAAAGGGGTAGAAATTTTTATAATATTCACTTCAACTTGTATTCATCATATAACATCCAAAGGTATAAGAAGTTGAATGAGATATAATCCCTGATTTTCAGAAATTTATGGTCAATAAAATTAGCTAAGTGTTTGGAAAAGAGTCTTCTGGTGTAAAGAGAACACAGAGAACTGATATATGGGCCAAACTGGGGATCTTGGAAAGCTTTGGGGGACAGATGGTGTTTGAGATGACTAATCTGTTAAGGGTAAATTTTACTCAAGTAAATGTTGGAGATTAGGTAGAACAGAGACAACCTGAAATAGAATAATTTTAGAAGAGTTAAATTACTAGACAAATTATAATGTTTGAAAATAAAATTGACTTTATGTTTTCTGATATGAAAGTAAAAAATAAGTATACCCCATCAATCTAGTGCCCTTTTTGATTTAAATGCCAGAAAAGGTGGCATGGAATTTAAAAACTCACATACTTATAAAAACACACATTTCGGGCTTTCCTGGTGGCGCAGTGGTTGAGAGTCCTCCTGCCGATGCAGGGGACACGGGTTCGTGCCCCAGTCTGGGAAGATCCCACATGCCGCGGAGCGGCTGGGCCCGTGAGCCATGGCCGCTGAGCCTGCGCTTCCGGAGCCTGTGCTACGCAACGGGAGAGGCCACAACAGTGAGAGGCCCGTGTACCGAAAACAAACAAACAAATAAAACAAAAAAAACCCACACATTTCTTCCTCTCTCCTTCCTTCTGTGACAATAAAGAGAATAAAGAATGAAAAGAAAACTTGGAGGCTTTAAGACATGTCAGACATGGACAAAAAAATAAATATATGAAATTAAATGTTAGCCTTTGGCTTTCCACAGCAAATGGAAACTGAAAGCAGGGTGAAGCCAAATCTCTTCTAACATCTCTAAATTAAGCTATTCCTCCATTTCTTGTAGGAAAAGATTGGTCCATTGATTTCACTTACCACTTATTATACGATGGGAATTGTTAGGAAATCAAAAAGAAAGTGGAAGAAGAAATAGGGGATGGAGTCTAGAAGCTATGGCATGGTCACAAGGAATGAAAACTTCATGGTCCTTAGCAAAATTTTCAATAAGCATTTACAGACATTCCCTCTCTCTTTTGCCTACACATACACATTTCAGTTCACTTTTTAGCAAAAAAAGCTATGTGTTTAAGAAACGATCTCATACAATTTTGGAGATCAATAATGGTCATTCAAAGTCAATCACAATGTCAGTCAAATTTGAAAAAGAAAACTAAATGAAAAAAGTATATAGTAGTATCTGACTTGAATCTAGGAAAGAAATTAAGATAATGTGTTTATTAACCTTTGGACACGTGATAGGTTGAGAGAACTTTTTCCTGATAACTGACAGAAGGACTATTTTATTCTTACATGGAATTTTGTTCAGTTAGAGGTAACAAGTGCTGCATTATACATAATTGTTGAATATCCTTTTCATGATTTCCAGATTTTATAAAGACATAATATACAAAATCAAGAAAATTTGTGGAAAAATCATGAAAAAAATGTAGGAAAAAGAGAGGGAAAGGCAAAATGGAAAGTAAGAGAGGAAAGAGAAAAGAAAGAATTGTTTTTCAGTCTATCTAAAAATTATAATGTGGGCCATCATAGAACTGGCATACCTTCTGATTTGCATGAAAAACAATTTAATCTTAAGTTGCAATTTAGATGATTAAGGACAGGGTTGTGAATGTTAATGTTATTGGAAAGGAAATACGTTTTGAAAGTTAGACTAATGTCTATAATAGAATAAAAGGGGAACTAAAGAATTAAGTTCCTCTTTTCAATTCTTTGATGAAGTATTAGCTTAAGGTGGAAACTAAATTTTTTGTGGTGAGCTTGCTGTAGTGTATATGGAAGTAGAAATATAATGTATGCATTGAACTTACATAATGTTATAAAGCAATGTTACCTCAATAAAAAAACAAAACAAAATTAGAGGATAAATTCAAGAGGTTAAAAAAATAACAACAAACAAAACCAACCCTACTTAGGTTTCTCTATTATTCCAATATCTAATATAATGTTGATGACCAACTGAATTCTCCACTTTTCAGACCCCAGCCCAACCTGACCTTTAAAAACTCCTTTCTTATCGCCTTCTGAATCTTTGTCTTCCACACCCTTGGTTCATATGTAATGGTATGATGTTCTCTGTGATGACTTCATTTTTTTTTATATCATAGTTTATTTGAATCATGTCAGTACAAGAAAGTGTTAACTAAACATAGATTCCAGCTGTATAATACAGGTGAAATTCAAATATACTTCTGACATTTAAACAGCATGATTTGCACAGGTTTGCTAATGGATTTGATGAAGACAGGGCAGAGTGGAATGGAATGCCAAGTCATTATTATAGTAATTTTTCAGCTATCTTTTCATTAGTAAAAATAATGCCTCATACTTCCTAATTTATAAACACATTTTTATGTATATCTCAATTTAACTTTCCATTTCTGTAATTTAGATAGACATTTTTCAGATAACCAAAACTGGAGGAGGTTGAATGACTTGAACTTTACAAAGAGCTAGGTATAAGAATCCAGCACTGAAGCAAGATCTGCCGAGCTAAACTGATTAGCAAATTATAAACTATTCCTGCATTTACTCTTAAGTTTAATAAAAAATTGGATGTTTACTTTTAAGACTGTAAGAAAGGAGTGTGAAAAAAACTTAGGTGAGGAAATTCAAAAGAAAAATTCAGTTGACTCCCTGCCCTTTTTCTGGCATCTGACCAAATGACATCTCTGGCAGGCAGAAACAATGCTACGTATTTACCAAACTCTGTTTTCTTTCTGACTTTGTACACACAGATTATATCTCTAAACCTCACCTTACCTAGTTGATGGGATCATATGACTTAAGTTCTAGCCAATGCAACATGAAAAACTTGGAAATAACACATACAACTTTTATACATGTTCCCTAAAGATACACCCATGTTATTCTCTATTCTTACTCTTTTTTACTTTTCTTTCTTGCTAGATGCAATAGATTCACATGTGATCTTCAACACTCTAGGAATAGTGGAACCTCTAGATGAAAGAAACTTCATTCCCTGGATGACTTCATGGAGCAGAGGTCTCACTGTCTTCCTATACAGGAGTCAAAGAAATTGCAAAGTCAGCAAGAAATAAAATTTGCTGTGTTAAACCACTGGAATTTGGCACTTGTTTCTTTCATCAGTTAATCTACTCTGTGCTTATAAACAATCACAAAATATTTTGTCTTGATTTGACCTGAAGTTAAGATCTTTCATCTCCTGTCTGCTTCTACTTTGTGTCTCCTGTGGCATTACTTCCAAGGGAGCTGTCTGATAGGACTAGTATCTGTATGATAGGATAGGTAGCAACCCTGTTCCTCTCCTTTGTCCAGCACTTCTAGGGTAAATAAAAGTAATTTATTGTAAAGTTAAATTTAGGAAACCATATCATTCATACCTTGGGCCTTATTGTATTTATAACCTTTCAAACACTATTTTATAATAATTTTTACAGCAGCACTATGAACTGGATATTATTAGACTAATTTTATGGATGAGAACTCTAAGGCACAGAGACATTAAATAACTTTCGCAATCTGTCACATATAGATTAGATAGACCTAGCATTTAAATTCAATTCTGAAAGTCCCCAGAGCTCTTCAAAATGGATTGCAGCAGGGTCCAATTTTCTCTTAAAATGTCTTTTAGTATTAAGGCACCACAACCCCTACCTAGGAGGAGGAAGAAGAACCTCAATATCACATCACAACTTCATCCTACTTCTGGGCTTATAATGTGACCCTCTTCAGGAAGCATAACAGAAGACAGCTGGCTACATGAAAAAGAGAATGTAATAGTTCCCATTGATATTGGGACATCTGATCCTACAGGAACACTTAAAAGACCAACATATCTTTAATCTACTCAACTATTTGAAAAATAAAAACAATTATTTATCTCTGATTTTTTTTTTTTTTTTTTTTTTTTTTTTTTTTGCAGTACGCAGGCCTCTCACTGTTGTGGCCTCTCCCGTTATGGAGCACAGGCTCCAGACACACAGGCTTAGTGGCCATGGCTCATGGGCCCAGCCGCCCCACAGCATGTGGGATCTTCCCGGACTGGGGCATGAACCCATGTCCTCTGCATCGGCAGGCGGACTCTCACCACTGCGCCACCAGGGAAGCCCTAACTCTGATTTTTGCATCAGTTCTGGTAGACATTACAGCATGAGAAAATTGCCTAGAAAGCAGTCAGTCATGATCTATCCCTCATCCTGGATATTCCCCACCAGTAAAGAATATAGGGTTAATTCAGTGAACGACAGGTTGCTAAAGGATTCTTTTTTTGTTTTTTTTTTTTTTTTTGTCCAGTATCTATGCATTTGGCTGACTGACAAAAAAACATTATTTATTTATCTATTTAAAATACAGTTTTATTTAAGACATTGAATTTTCCACTTACAACACACTGCTTATAAAGTGCAAAGTTATTTCCTTTCCTTGTGCACATATTCCATGTTCAAGTATCAAGAATGTCCAGTTATTTACTATAGCAGCTCAACTTTAAAACTGTCATGGAATTTGCTACATATTTGGGTCCTTCAATGTTTTGTGTGGAACAGTGCTAAATCTATGCTAGGTTTTAATTATCCATAACACATATATCATACATAAAATCTTTATTTCCATTAACATACAGGGAATGTACATGACTGAAATTAACTTGGGGTCAACTATGTTTTCCTTCATTAAGTCTAATTGAAACTCAAAATTATGTTTCCCATAAAAAAATTAAAATAAGGTAGTACTGCAAATTATGATATTGCTAATTTGGCAGATTTCAAATAAAAGGTGACCAAAGAGTAGCCAAATTTCCAAAACGTAATGTCTTTTACTAGTGATTGCTAATTTAAGTATTTCTGTTTTGTCTCTATTAATTTCTTTTTCTAAGATTCTTACAAAAATAGAAAGCCTTATTTACTTTTTTTCTGTACAGCGTGAAAATGAAGCTTTATTGTATGTTCTGAAATGTACAATGAAAATTATATTTTCATAAGGAAAAGTAATGCTCTTAAGATGTCATGAAATGCTGCAGAACTTAAAAATACTATAATGCACTAAGATCAAAATAGCACACTAGTTAAATGCTACATCCTCTCCCTCTGTTTCAATTTATTGGATTTGGTATTAAAAATATATTTAAAATATTCATTATTGCACTGGAAAACAAAAAGTATATCCCATTTTGGTCTAGAAACTATTGGAAATTTAAAATATTCAAAGAAGATTGAATTCAATGGAAGTAGGAAACCTCACCTGGAACAAAATGACACAGAAATATTGGAATAAAAAAATAAAGAAAAACAGATAAGCCAGAAACTTGTTAAGAAAAAAATGAATAGCAACATTAATATTAGACAAAATACAATTTAAGGTAAGCAGCATTAAAGGAGGTGAAAGGGATAGTTCATACTGATTAAATATAATGTAGGAATTTTAGCAGTATATAGTAGTAATTGTTCTTTATGTATCAATGAACATAGCTACAAAATATATAAAATGAAACTGATAAATACACACAAAAAAGTAATAAATCCATAATCATAGTGACAAACTTTAGAAATTTTTGATTTGTTGAATGGCAATGTGAAAATAAGTTAGGATATAAAATATATGCATAACACAATTAACTAATGATGTAGTAGATATATGTAGAATTTTATATAAGATTGTACTCAGCAAAGGATATAAACACAAATGGAACACCAAAAGAAAACAGAAATCAAGTGACTATGTAATAATTACAAAAGGAATCTAAAAAAGATACCAAAAGATGTTATCATGGAGGCCATAATTACTGAGAATGTTGCAAGAAAATAAGAAATCAATCACAAAATCATAACACTTCTTCAGGCTCCCTCCAAATATACAAACATATTGATTAAAGAAAATGTTTCTAAATAACGTTAAGAAATACTAATGATAAACTTTTAAAGGGTAAAAGACACTATTTATTAAAGTGTATACTCTATGTCCATGATAGAACACAGGTAAAAATTTATAGACCCAAATGCACTATTAGAAAACAATAGACTAAAAATAAATAAAAAAACAGCAAACAGAAAAAAAAGTCAATAAAATTAAATATATATTAATAAAATTAAAAAATAATTTCTAAAGCTGATCAACAGAAAATAAAAGCAAGATTTTGGAGAGATTAATATTAAAAAACTGCATTTTAAAAAAAATATTTCTGATCTGATTGTTATGATTTCTTTCCTTCTACTATTTTTTTTTTTTTTTTTTTTTGCGGTTCTTGTTTCTTTTTGTTCTTCTACCTCTAATTACTTTAGGTGTAAGTTTAGGTTGTTTATTTGAGAGTTTTCTTGTTTCTTGAGGTAGAATGGTATTGCTATAAACTTCCTTGTTAGAATAGCTTTTGCTGAATTCCATGGTTTTGGGTGATCGTATTTTCATTGCCTTTTGTTTCTAGGTATTTTTTTATTTACTCTTTGATTTCTTCAGTGATCTATTGGTTGTTTACTAGTGTATTGTTTAGCCTCCATATGTTTGTATTTTTTACAGTTTTTTCCTGTAATTGATATCTAGTCTCATAACATTGTGGTCAAAAAAGATACTTGGTATGATTTCAATTTTCTTAAATTTACTGAGGCTTGATTTGTGATCCAAGATGTGATCTATCCTGGAGAATGTTCCATGTGCACTTGAGAAGAAAGTGGACCATGTTGGTTTTGGATGGAATGTCTTATAAATATCAATTAAGGAAACAATAGTGAAGATCAATAAAACTAAAAGTTGGTTCTTTGAGAAGATAAAAAATAATGATAAACCATTAGACAGACTCATCAGGAAGATAAGGGAAGACTCAAATCAACAGAATTAGAAATGAAAAAGGAGAAGTAACAACTGACACCACAGAAATACAAAGAATCATGAGAGACTACTACAATCAACTATATGCCAATAAAATGGACAACCTGGAAGAAATGGACAAATTATTAGAAAAGTGCAACCTTCCAAGGTTGAACCAGGAAGAAATAGAAAACATAAATAAACAAATCACAAGCACTGAAATTGAAACTGTGATTAAAAATCTTCCAACAAACAAAATCCCAGTGCCAGATGGCTTCACAGGTGAATTCTATCAAACATTTAGGGAAAAGCTAACACCTGTCTTCCTCAAATTCTTCCAAAATATAGCAGAGGGAGGAACACTCCCAAACTCATTCTGCGAGTCCACCATCATCACCCTGATGCCAAATCCAGACAAAGATGTCCAAAAACAGAAAATTACAGACCAATATCACTGATGAATATAGATGAGAAAATCCTCAACAAAATACTAGTAAACACAATCAAACAGCACATTAAAAGGATCATGCACCATGATCAAGTGGGGTTTATCCCAGGAATACAAAGATTCTATAATATGTGCCAATCAATCAATGTGATACACCATATCAACAAACTGAAGGAAAAAAAATGTATGATCATCTCAATAGATGCAGAAAAAGCTTTCAACAAAATTCAACATCAATTTATGATAAAAATTCTCCAGAAAGTGGGCATAGAGAGAACCTACCTCAACATAATAAAAGCCAAATATGGCAAACACACAGCCAACATCATTCTCAATGGTAGAACACTGAAAGTATTTCTTTTAAGATCAGGAACAAGACAAGGGTGCCCACTCTCACTACTATTATTCAACATAGTTGTGGAAGTTTTAGCCATGACAATCAAAGAAAAAGAAATAAAAAGAATCCAAATTGGAAAAGAACTAAAACTGTCACTGTTTGAAGATGACATGATACTATACATAGAAAATCCTAAAGATGCCACCAGAAAACTACTAGAGCTAATCAATGAATTTGGTAAAGTAGCAGGATAAAAAATTAATGCACAGAAATCTGTTGCATTCGTATACACTAATGATGAAAAATCAGAAAGAGAAATTAAGGAAACACTCCCATTTACCATTGCCACAAAAAGAATAAAATACCTAGGAATAAACCCACCTAAGGAGGCAAAAGACTTGTATGCAGAAAACTATAAGACATTAATGAAAAAAATTAATGATAATACAAACAGATGGGAAGATATACCTTGTTCTTGGATTGGAAGAATCAATATTGTGAAAATGACTACACTACCTAAAGTAATCTACAGATTCAATGCAATCCATATCAAATTACCAATGGCATTTTTCTCAGAGCTAGAACAAAAAATTTTACAATTTGTATGGAAACACAAAAGATCCAGAATAGCCAAAGCAATCTTGAGAAAGAAAAACAGAGCTGGAGGAATCAGGCTCCCCAATTTCAGACTATACTACAAAGCTACAGTAATCAAAAGAGTATGGTACTGGCACAAAAACAGAAATATAGATCAATGGAACAGGATACAAAGCCCAGAGGTAAAGCCACACACACATGGTCACCTTATCTTTGACAAAGGGACAAAAATATACAATGGAGAAAAGACAGCCTCTTCAATAAGTGGTGCTCGGAAAGCTGGACAGCTACATGTAAAAGAATGAAATGAGAACACTTCCTAACACCATACACAAAAATAAACTAAAAATCGATTAAAAACTTAAATGTAAGGCCAGACATTATAAAACTCTTAGAGGAAAACATAGGCAGAACACTCTATGACGAAAATCCCAGCAATGGGTTTCCCTGGTGGCACAGTGGTTAAGAATCTGCCTGCCAATGTTAAGGACATGGGATCAAGTCATGGTCTGGGAAGATCACACATGCTGCAGAGCAACTAAGCCCATGAGTCACAACTACTGAGCCTGCGTTCTAGATCCTGTGAGCCACAACTACTGAGCCCGAGTGTCACAACTACTGAAGCCTGTGTGCCTAGAGCCTGTGCTCTGCAACAAGAGAAGCCACCCAATGAGAAAAGCCTGCACACTGCAATGAAGAGTAGCTTCTGCTTGCCACAACTAGAGAAAAGCCCGCGTGAAGCAACAAAGACCCAATGAAGCCAAAAATAAAAATAAATAAAAAAATAATTTTTAAAAGAATCACAGCAAGCTCCTTTTTGACCCACCTTGTAGAGTAATGGAAATGAAAGATAAAAACAAATGTGACCTAATGAAAGTTCAAGTTTTTGCACAGCAAAGGAAACCATAAACAAGATGAAAAGATAACCCCCAGAATGGGGGAAATATTTGCAAACGAAGCAATGGAAAAAGGATTAATCTCCAAAATAAACAAGTAGCTTACGCAGCTCAATATCAAAAAAAAAACAACCAAATCCAAAAATGGGTGGAAGACCTAAGAACACATTTCTCCAAAGTAGACATACAGACTGCCATTATACACAAGAAAAGATGCTGAACATCACCAATCATTAGAGAAATGCAAATCAAAACTACAATGAGGTAACACCTCACACTGGTCAGAATGGCCATCATCAAAACATCTACAAACAATAAATGCTGGAGAAGCTGTGGAGAAAAGGGAACCCTCCTGCATTGTTGGTGAGAATGTATATTGATACAGCCACTATGGAGAACAGTATGGAGTTTCCTTCAAAAACTAAAAATAGAACTACCATATGACCCAGCAATCCCGCCACTAGGCATATACTCTGAGAAAACCATAATTCAATAGAGACTGGTGCCACCATGTTCATTGCAGCACTATTTACAATAGCCAGGACATGGAAGCAACCTAAGTGTCCATCAACAGATGAATGGGTAAAGAGAATGTGGTACATATATACAATGGAATATTGCTTGACCATAAAAAGAAACAAAATTGACTTATTTGTAGTGAGGTGGATGGACCTAGAATCTGTCATACAGAGTGAAGTATGTCACAAAGAGAAAAACAAATACCATAGGCTAATATATATATATATATATGGAATCTAAAAAAAAAAAATGGCTCTGATGAATCCAGGGACAGGACAGGAATAAAGACGCAGAGGTAGAAAATGGACCTGAGAACACGGGGTGGGAGAAGGGTAAGCTGGGACGAAGTGAAAGAGTAACATTGACATATATACACTACCAAATGTAAAGTAGACAACTAGTGGGAAGGAGCTCCATATCACAGGGAGATCAGCTCCATGTTTTTTGACCACCTACAGGGGTGGGATAGTGAGGGTGGCAGGGAGATGCAAGAGGGAGTGCATATGGGGATATATGTATACATATAACTGATTCACTTGTTATACAGCAGAAACTAACACAACATTGTAAAGTAATTATACTCCAATAAAAGTGTTTAAAAATAAATAAATAAAATAAGAAATAGAAGATATTGCAACAACAGCAACAACTAAAAACTAAAAATAGAACTACCATATGACCCAGCTGTCCCACTACTTGGCATATACCCTGAGAAAATCGTAATTCAAAAAGATACATGTAGCACAATGTTCATTGCAGCACTATTTACAATAACCAGGACATGGAAGCAACCTAAACGTCCATCGACAGACAAATGGATAAAGAAGATATGGCACATATATACAATGTAATATTATTTAGCCATAAAAAGGAACAGAATTGAGTTATTTGTAATGAGTTGGACTGACCTAGAGTCTGTCATACAGAGTGAAGTAAGTCAGAAAGAGAAAAACAAATACCATATGCTAACACACATCATGGAATCTAGATAAACGGTACTGATGAACCTACTGACAGGGTAGGATTAAAGATGCAGATGTAGAGAAAGGACTTGAAGACACAGTGGGGGAAGGGGAAGCTGGGACGAAGTGAGAGAGTAACATTGACATATATACACTACGAAATGTAAAATGGATGGCTAGTGGGAAGCTGCTGCATAGCACAGGGAGATCAGCTTGATGCTTTGTGACGACTTAGACTTAGAGGGGTGGGATAGGGAGTTGGGAGGGAGGCTCAAAAGGGAGGGGATATGGGGATATATGTATACATATAGCTGATTCACTTTCTGTTAGTTTCTGTACAGCAGAAACTAAGACAACATTGTAAAACAATTATACTCCAATTTAAAAAAAAAAACTGGAAAGTATGGTCATGAAAAAGGGGAGAACACATTAGAAACTCAAACTGACAAAGTTATTGAAATAACTTTACAAGTTATTTAAGATATTGTAAGAGAATGTAGAATTCTAGGCCATAAATTTTTAAGCCTACATAACATGTATATGCTTTTGGGAAAATGAATTTTTAAGTGTGTTCAAGAGAAAGTAGAACAATTGAATTAAACCTTTAACCCCAGAGTAAACTGAAGCAGTATCAAGACCAGAAGATTTTTCCCTAGATAGCGAGTTCTGGTAAGACTCTACTAAATAAACAATTTTCTAACTTCTGCAAAAGATTCCCAGAGCAAAGAAAATAAGGTGAAGCTACCTACCTCTTTTTATTAACCTAATATATTCAACAGTTACCAAAACTGGGAAATGATAGTAAACACACCCACACACACATACATGCCCCACAATATGCCAATTACACTTCCTAAATAGGTACAAAAAAACATATAAAGTATTAATCAGCCAAATTAGGCAGCATGATAAAAAGAAAAAAAGGCACGGCTCAGTAGTGTTTCTCCATGATAAAATATATTCTCACATTAGAATATCTACTGATGTAATAACTGTAAAATGCTGTTGTTTATTTCAATGGGTAATAATAAACATTAAATAGAAACAAATATTCATTCCTAATAAAAATATTTAACAAAACAAATCTAGATTAGAACATACTTAATAAAGTACCAGAGATTTAAGTGAACGTCATGTCACAATGCTGAAACGTTAGAAATATTTCAAATTAGAATTGATACACAAGATGAAGATTCTCTTTATTGTTGCTATTCTTCAACATCATATTGGAAGTCCTAGCTAAGGGAATAATAAAAATAAAGTGGTATATATATTGGAAAGGAGAAAAAACTCTTATCAGTCATACATGATTCCAAATTCCAAGACAGTTTATCATTATTTGTACATGATTCTAAATTTCAAGAGAATCAACAAACTTTTGTAGCAGCTAAAAAATTAAACCAAGTTGAATGGCTGTATACATGATCAGTTTGCAAAAATCAATAGCTTTCCCACAAACCAGTAGTAAGCACTTAGAAAATATAGTGCATGTAGTAAATGCAATTCATAAAACCACAAAAAATACAATATTCCAAAAAAAAATCTAAAAATAAATATGCATGACCTGAATGGAAAAAATTATGCAACTTCAGTTAATGAGATCTAAAAAAAAGACATACTATGTATGTTCAAGAGTAAGAACACTCAATATTATAAAGGCATCTAAAAATCAATATAGGCATACCTCATTTTATTGCACTTCACTTTATTGCATTTTGCAGATACTGTGTTTTTTACAAATTTAAGGCAACCCTGCACTGAACAAGTCTACTGGCACCATTTTTCCAACAGCACTTGCTCATCTCATGTCCCTGAGTCACATTGGTAATTCTTGCAATATTTCAAACTTTATTATTATTATATTTGTTATGATGATCTGTGATCAGTGATCTTTGATGTTACTAATGTAACTGCAGATGTGGTGGAAATAGCAAGAGAAGCAGAATTAGAAGTGGAGCCTGAAGATGTGACTGAAATGCTGCAATCTCATGATAAAACTTTAATGAACGAGGAGTTGCTTCTTATGGATGAGCAAAGAAAGTGGTTTCTTAGGATGAAATCTATCCTTGGTGAAGATGTGAACACTGTTGAAATGACAACAAAGGATTTAGAACATTACATAAACTTAATTGATAAGCAGGGGCAGGATTCAAGAGGTTAAGCCTCCAGTTTTGAAAGAGGTTCTTCTGTGGGTAAAATGCTATCAAAAAAACATTGCATATTACAGGGAAATCATCCATGAAAGGAAGAGTCAATCAGTGCAGCAAACTTTATTATTGTCTTGTTTAAAAAAATTGCTAGAGCCACACCAGCCTTCACCAACCATCTTGATCAGTCAGCCACCATCAACATCAAGACAGACCCTCCATCAACAAAAACAATATGACTCACAGAAGGCTCACATGATGGTTAGCGTTTTTTAACAATAAAGTATTTTAAAATTAAGGTATGCATATTGTTTTTTTAGACATAATGCTATTGCACACTTAAGAAACTGTAGTGTAAACATAACTTTTTTATCCACTGAGAAACCAAAAATTTGTGTGACTCACTTTACTGTGATACTCACTACATTGTGGCATTCTGCAACGAAACCCACAGTATATCCAAAATATGCCTGTAATGAATATCAGTGAAATACCCACCAAAACATGGATAATATTTTTGTGGAATTTGAAAAAATGATTCTCAAATATATATGAAAGTTGAGAGTTCCATATCTAGTGATATTTTATTGAACCTAAATATCCCGATTGACCTCTGGAATTCTTCATGCTGAAAACAAATAAAAATGCTGAAGACTAGACATAGATATAGATAGATATAGACATATCTCCAAAGACCTAATGAAACAAAAGCATTTTTCAATCACAAATATAATAGAGGGTATGGAAAGTTGTATTTTCCAAAGATGGACACAATAATATTTTCCATCTCACAGATCTGCAAGGTGAGAATTCCAAGCCACTGAAATGCTATGTACAGGTCCTCATGTCAATAGTCCCAGCTAAGTGCAATCCAGCTTTCAAAACATCCTAACCCAGGTAGCAGACATTTGTATAGAGGAGCTTAAAGATGATTGATTCCAATAGCCAGCCATTTGAGTCATTCCCCAGGAGTTTAGGTTTCCCTGCTGAGACCGCAGACATTGTGGAACAGTCAAGCACTTCCTGTTGAGTCCTGTCCAAATTCCTGACCCATAGGATTTTTGATCATAATAAAATTACTATTGTTTTATATCACTAGATTTTTGGTGGTGTGTTTTATAGTAACAGTTAATTGAAACAGCTGTATTTCAGCAAGTGGCAGGAATACAGAAACTGCTTTTGCCCTGAATGTGTATGCAGAAGCTGGAAACTTCAGTGGTTTTCACAGCCTTCATGAGTCAGGGAGCACCCAAGGTAGGAAATCTAATAAGAAACTCTCAAACCCTGAGATAGGAACGTCGATGCAAGGAGGAAGCAAAAGTAAATATACGCATGCCTCTATCCTCAAAGGACTATGGTTGTCCCGACTCTGAGAAGAGAAAGGAAAAAAAAACCAAATCCCTGGGAAGTTGTACCCACAATGTGGACTTTGAATATATTTGCAGTCAAAAGTTGAGACTCTTATGCTTCAATTAAGTTTTAAATTATTCTACATCCTTACTGCCCTAAAGTGCTTACAGTGGTAATACAAATCCTCTCTGGAATAATACTCCTTTCTCCTACACCCAAAAATTCTGATAATTAATTTTCAAATAAAATGGAGTAGCACAAAACTTCTGTTCCCAGCTATGATTAAATAATAAAGATCAGATCTAACCTTCACCTAAAACAACTACAAACTTGGTGGAGTAGAAACTCTTGAGCTTACCCCCCTCACAAAAACACCAAAATCACAGCAAACTGCTGAACAACCATCAACAAAAAAATGCTGGAACCTACAGAAAATATATCCTACATCCAAAGACAAAGAAGCCACAACGAGATGGTAGGAGGGGTGCAATCATGATAAAATCAAATCTTATACCTGCCAGGTGGGTGACCAACAAACTGGAAAATAACGATATCACAGAGGTTCTCTTACAGGAGTGAAATTTCTAAGCCCCAGGTCAGAATCCCCAGCCTGGGTGTCTGGCATTGGGAGAAGGAGTCCCCAGACCATCTGGCTTTGAAGGCCAGTGGGGTTTGATAGCAGGAATTCCACAGGACTGGGGAAACAGAGACTCCACTCTTGGAGGGTGCATACAAAGTCTCAGGCACACCAGGACCCAGGGGAAAAAGCGGTGACCTCATAAGATCCTGGGTCAGACCTACCTGCTAGTATTGGAGGGTCTCCAGTGGAGGCGGGGGGCAGCTGTGCCTCATTGTGAGAACAAAGACACTGGTGGTGGTAGTTTTGGGGAGTACTCATTGGTGTGAGCCCTCCTGGAGGTGGTCTTTTTCTCACCAAAAATTGGACATCTCAAATAATGTTTTCTTTTTTTTTAACATCTTTATTGGAGTATAATTGCTTTACAATGGTGTGTTAGTTTCTGCTTTATAACAAAGTGAATCAGTTATACATATACATATGTTCCCATATCTCTTCCCTCTTGCATCTCCCTGCCTCCCACCCTCCCTATCCCACCCCTCTAGGTGGTCACAAACCACCGAGCTGATCTCCCTGTGCTATGCGGCTGCTTCCCACTAGCTATCTATTTTACGTTTAGTAGTGTATATATGTCCATGCCACTCTCTCACTTTGTCACAGGTTACCCTTCCCCCTCCCCATATCCTCAAGTCCATTCTCTAGTAGGTCTGTGTCTTTATTCCCATCTTACCCCTAGGTTCTTCATGACTTTTTTTGTTTTTTCTTAGATTCCATATATATGTGTTAGCATACGGTATTTGTTTTTCTCTTTTTGACTTACTTCACTCTGTATGACAGATCTAGGCCCATCCACCTCACTACAAATAACTCAATTTCATTTCTTTTTATGGCTGAGTAATATTCCATTGTATATATGTGCCACACCTTCTTTATCCATTCACCCTATAATGGACACATAGATTGCTTCCATGTCCTGGCTATTGTAAATAGAGCTGCAATGAACATTTTGGTACATGACTCTTTTTGAATTATGGTTCTCTCAGGGTATATGCCCAGTAGTGGGATTGCTGGGTCATATGGTAGTTCTATTTGTAGTTTTTTAAGGAACCTCCATACTGTTCTTCATAGGGGCTGTATCAATTTACATTCCCACCAACAGTGCAAGAGTGTTCCCTTTTCTCCACACCCTCTCCAGCATTTATTGCTTCCAGATTTTTTGAGGGTGGCCATTCTGACCAGTGTGAGATGATACCTCATCGTAGTTTTGATTTGCATTTCTCTAATGATTAATAATGTTGAGCATTCTTTCATGTGTTTGTTGGCAGTCTGTATATCTTCTTTGGAATAATGTCTATTTAGGTCTTCTGCCCATTTTTGGATTAAGTTGTTTGCTTTTTTGTTATTGAGCTGCATGTGCTGCTTGTAAATTTTGGAGATTAATCCTTTGTCAGTTGTTTCATTTGCAAATATTTTCTCCCATTCTGAGGGTTGTCTTCTGGTCTTGTTTATGGTTTCCTTTGCTGTGAAAAAGATTTTAAGTTTCATTAGGTTCCATTTTTTAATTTTTGTTTCTATTTCCATTTCTCTAGGAGGTGGGTCAAAAAGGATCTTGCTGTGATTTATGTCATAAAGTGTTCTGCCTACGTTTTCCTCTAAGACTTTGAGAGTGTCTGGCCTTACATTTAGGTCTTTAATCCATTTTGAGTTTATTTTTGTGTATGGTGTTAGGGAGTGTTGTAATTTCATACTTTTACATGTACCTGTCCAGTTTACTCAGCACCACTTATTGAAGTGGCTGTCTTTTCTCCACTGTATATTCTTGCCTCCTTTATCAAAGATAAGGTGACCATATGCACATGTGTTTATCTCTGGGCTTTCTATCCTGTTCCATTGATCTATATTTCTCTTTTTGTGCCAGTACCATACTGTCTTGATTACTGTAGCTTTGTAGTATAGTCTGAAGTCAGAGAGCCTGATTCCTCCAGCTCCATTTTTCGTTCTCAAGATTGCTTTGGCTATTTGGGGTCTTTTGTGTTTCCATACAAATTGTGAAATTTTTTTGTTCTAGTTCTGTGAAAAATGCCAGTGGTAGTTTGATAGGGATTGCATTGAATCTATAGATTGTTTTGGGTAGTAGAGTCATTTTCACAATGTTGATTCTTCCTATCCAAGAACATGGTATATCTCTCCATTTTTTGAATCATCTTTAATTTCTTTCATCAGTGTTTTATAATTTTCTGCTTAGAGGTCTTTTGTCTCCTTATGTAGGTTTATTCCTAGATATTTTATTCTTTTTGTTGCAATGGTAAATGGGAGTATTTTCCTAATTTCACTTTCAGATTTTTTCATCATTAATGTATAGGAATGCCAGAGATTTCTGTGCATTAATTTTGTATCCTGCTACTTTACCAAATTCATGGATTAGCTATAGTAGTTTTCTGGTAGCATCTTTAGGATTCTCTGTGTATAGTATCATGTCATCTGCAAACAGTGACAGCTTTACTTCTTCTTTTCCAATTTGGATTCCTTTTATTTATTTTTCTTCTCTGATTGCTGTGGCCTAAACTTCCAAAACTATGTTGAATAATAGTGGTGAGAGTGGGCAACCTTGTCTTGTTCCTGATCTTAGTGGAAATGGTTTCTGTGTTTCACCATTGAGGACGATGTTGTCTGTGGGTTTGTCATATATGACCTTTATTATGTTGAGGAAAGTTCCCTCTATGCCTACTTTCTGCAGGGTTTTTATCATAAATTAGTGTTGAATTTTGTCGAAAGCTTTCTCTGCATCTCTTGAGATGATCATATGGTTTTTCTCCTTCAATTTGTTAATATGGTGTATCACGTTGATTGATTTGCGTATATTGAGGAATCCTTGCATTCCTGGAATAAACCCCACTTGATCGTGGTGTATGATCCTTTTAATGTGCTGTTGGATTCTGTTTGCTGGTAATTTGTTGAGGATTTTTGCATCTATGTTCATCAGTGACATTGGCCTGTAGTTTTCTTTCTTTGTGACATCTTTTTCTGGTTTTCGTATCAGGTTGATGGTGGCCTTGTAGAATGAGTTTGGGAGTGTCCTTCCCTCTGCTATATTTTGGAAAAGTTTGAGAAAGATAGGTGTTAGCTCTTCTCTAAATGTTTGATAGAATTCACCTGTGAAACCATCTGGTCCTGGGCTTTTTTTTGTTGGAAGATTTTTAATCACAGTTTCAATTTCAGTGCTTGTGATTGGTCTGTTCATGTTTTCTATTTCTTCCTGGTTTCAAATAATGGTTTTAAACACTAGGCATTATGCAGCAGGACAGTCATTTCTGAGGGAGAAAAAAAATATTAACTGAGGTCTATGACTGCCTTACTTGCGCCCTGGATAGTGTTTCCAGCCCATAGTTCAGGGAGAAGACACCTAGGTAGAGCCTGGTGATGTTGCTCAGTTGAGATAATGAAGTTGAGAACTGGTTAGGCCAAGGCAGCTGCAGTTCACAGGGTCAAATAGCAGACAGGAGAGTCCTATAGAGTGAGAGCTCTGCATAGATAAAGCAATTACTTCTTGAATTTCAACTGAATACTGATCAGTGAATCAGTGTCAGGAAACTACCTGAATTTTTAAAAAGTACTATTTGGAAGAAACAGAAAGAAAAATCTGCAGGGTTAACACAGGGTCAGAAAAAGTTTGTGTCCTTACCAGCCAAAGTAGTAATTCAATAGTAGTAACATCATAATTCAAAGGGTTAGAATAAACAAAAGTGTATTTGGTCAGTGGTGGAGAAATATTAATAGACCAAATTCTCCTCTGCTTCTTCCTACAAAACTTAAAACAACCCTGAAAAGGATTAAATTGTGTCTAGTAACACCTGCTTTCCACAAAAAAAATCTCAAGTATATTTTAGGAACATAAAAATATCTAGCATCCAGCAAGGTAAAGTTCAAAATATCTGGCATTCAATAAAAAAATTGCCAGATGTGCAAAGAAATCACCCATATAATGAAAAGAAATATTCAATCAATAGTAACAGACTCAGAAGTGACAGATGATAGAATTAGTAGACAAGGATAATAAAACAGTTAATATAATTATCTTCCAAATATGCAATAAGGTAGAGGGAAGGATGAATATATTAAGAAAAGTGATGAATGATATCAAAAAAGTATCAAATTGAATTTCTAGTTCCATAAAAATCTGATATTAAAAATATACACTAGGTGGGATTAACAGGAGAAGATATAAATGAACTTGAAATATAAAGCAATAAACAATAAAACTATCCTAAAACAATAAAAACTATCCAAAATTATATATATAGAGAAAAAAATATTAAAACATACTAACAGATCAAGTAGTCCAATGTATGTGTCTGGCGTACTTGAAGGAGACAGAAGAGTAAGAAAAAATATTTGGAGCAATAGTGACTGACAATTTTACAAATCTGATGAAAATTATAAAACCAAGAATCCAAGAAGCTCAACACACTTCAAACAGAAGCAACATGAAGAAGTCTATACCATGACATACAATCAAATTTCTTAAAGTAACTGCTAAAGGGAAATTTTTAAAAAACAGCCAAAGAAAAAAGAATCATTACTTAAAGAAGAACAGATATAAGATGATTGCAGATAGAAAACTTCTTTTTGCAATCAATGCAAGGCAGAAGAATGTGTAGTAACATTTAAAATACTGAAATGAAAAATGCGAACCTGGAATTCTATACCCAGCAACAATATCTTTCAAAAATGAAGGCAAAATAGAGACTTATTCAGGCATACAAAAGGTAAAATAATTCATCATTAGCACCATGAGTTATGTTCAGGGAAGTCCTTCAAGCAGAAAGAAAATAATACCAGATGGAAACATGCATCTACACAAAGAAATAAAGAACACTGCAAATGATAAATATGTGGGTGAATATAAAAAAAAACTCTGCTTATTTTTAAAACCTTTCTGAAGGAAAATTAAATTGTTAAAGGAAAAATAGTAACATATATTATCAAGGCCATAACAAATGAAGAAATAAAATGTATGATAACCGTATCACAAAGGCTGAATAAATGGAAGTACACAGTTTTAAGGCTCTTTTACTGTATGTGAAATGATATGCTATCACTCATTTCTTACCAGCAGAAACTGAGGTGGCCATAGGAGCAGGCCACCCGGGTAACATATCTTATACACCAGGTATCCTTTTTTGTGGGAGTTCCTTTCATGCTCACTGGTGCTGACTGGGGAAGGGGGACATACAATGGAGGGTGGATGTCTGTAAGAGTCAGGCTTGCTAGTAATAGCCCAGTAGAGGTAGATTCAAAGGAGGATAGAACCCGGAAACCAAAGACTTTTTTGTTTCCCTCTCAGCTTCTGTAGGAAGAAGCAGTGCCTTCTGTCTGTCTTACTTGTATTTTTGGTGTTGCTGAACTACCACACATCTGGAATCCAACAGAATTCTGTGCTCCTGGGGCATCCAGAACTCTGTATGCACATGGGATGCCCAGGAATGGTGCCAAACATACTGTGCTTATCTCCTCTGCTCATGCACATGCTCCTGTATACAATTCAACTTCCTTAACAAAGGACAAGTTCAAAGATAAAATTATTATTAAGAATTTCATGAAGGCAATAGGACAGCATTAACCAAACAGGAGGCCCTTCTGCAGGTTCTGTGTGCCTGCACAGTTCTCATGCCATAAATCTGGCCCTGAGCGATACATCCAGGAACTCAGTAAAGATCGAGTGAAAGTCTTGGTTTATGTTAAGGGCTGAGCACTGGTTGGCCTTCCACTTGGTGGGATTGGCCTTATTGCCTCTTTTTCTGTTCACTTCCCTGATACCTTGCCCAGGTACAGAGGTAGTGTTTTTACCCTCCTGGTTTTGTTATCCCATGTAACATGATGCCAAAAGATGTAGAAAGTTTCTGGTTTCCAATGACCTACTGAAGCCCTGTGTACTGGCAGCTGTTCACCTTGGCCACCAGTCAGGGTTTCAGCTATACCTGGTAGGATGGTGGGGGAGCCACTGGGGTTAAATTCAACATTGAAAAGTATTAATTTAAACCATAACACCAATAGGAAAATTTGCAAATCTTTATGATCATTTCAAAATGCACAGAAAAACTTTTGATAAAACTAACATCCACTTGTGATTTTGTTAAAAAAAAGTCTTTGAAATCTAGATATAAAAGGGAACTTCCTTAACCTAATAAAGAATATTAAAAAAATTACAGCCAACAAACATTCAGTGATAAAATATTTAAAGCTTTCCCTTTGAGAATACAGAATATGTAAGAATGCCTTCCATCATCACTTCTATTCAACATTTTAGTGTGAAAAAGACATAAATATTATTTAAAAAAGAAAAATAAAATAGTCATTATTTACTGGTGGCATAATTATGTAGAAAATAATATAATACAGATAATTTAAAAAGAAGTTTAGCAGAATTGCAAGATACAGAATTAAAATACAAATGTCAATGTAGACTTCTGCCTTAAACCATGGAAGAGTAGTTAGTAACAGACTAGCCTTTCTACTTAAATAACTGGACAAGTTATGTGAGGCAAGATTTCAGGCCTTGGGCATGAGTCAGCATATAGCTGTCATCCCTGAGAGAAGTAAAAAACATGATATAAAGTCCCATGTTCACTGCAGCTCTCTGTCTGAAGTCAATTTCTTGATTACAGCTTACAAAGCTGGAAAACAAGCAAAGCACATCAGTTCCACTTGCCTGTGGAGACAGATTTCAGAATTTGGGGCTGTCAGATTAGCTGGAAACTGCAGGGCAGGCGGGAAAGAAGAAAGATGCACATAAGGCAGGAACCAAAAGTCTCGTTGGGGGTTCCCTATAAGTCCTTACTCAAGGATTAGGCTGTGCCTATACAGTGAAAACCTTTACAAGGCTTACTAAAGACTAGTTGTTGTGAGATTGAGAGAGTAATAAAGATATTAGAGGTTGGCCAGAAATGGGAAATGAAATTCCCATCCAAGTAGAGTGAGGAAACCTCAGAAACACTCAGGGATAAAACTGAGACACCAGAAAGGCCATAGCTTAGGTGCAATGATCACTAAGGCTTACTGGAGACCTATACTAACAAAGCTCAAAATCAAGCCTGGACAAGAACAGGAGGGAATTTGAAGATAGCCAATGTAGAGGGTCTTGGAAAACATTTTGGAATTTTCACTGATCCACTGTAACAGAGTATAGAGCCAAGCCTACATAAATGCAAGTTGATTGGATATATTGAACTGACTGCAAGAAAAAAAACAACAACAACACTTTTCAGAGGAATATAACAGAATTCAGTGTCCTTACAGCATATCACCCACAGCATCCAGTACACAATGAAAGGTTACCATATCTGCAAAGAAACAGGAAAATATGACCAACAACAAAGAAAAATAGCAGTCAATAGAAATAGTTGTTGAGAAGGCAGAAATGTTTAATTTCAAGGTGAAGTGTTTAAAACGCTATTATAAATATGTTTAAGGGCTTAATGGGAAATATGGCCACAATGAGTGAAGAGTCAAGGAATCTCAGTAGTGAAATAGAAATATAACACTTAAATGGAAATTTAGTGATTCTACAGTAAATGACTTTTAAAAATTACTGAGTAAGCTTCAGGGCAGAATAAAGACAGTTGAAGTGGGAATCCAATCTGAAGAACAGAGGATAAGAGCTTGGAAACTAACAGAGCCTCAGGGATTTAGGGTGACACAATTATCACCATATAACTGGAATCCCACAATGAAAGATCACTTATGATGGGCCAGAAAAATTATTTAAAAAATATATCCAAAGCTTTCCAAGTGATATAAAGTATTGGCTTATAAATCCAAGAAGTTCAGCAAAATCAAAGTAGGGTAAATACAAAGAGAAGTATACCTACACACCTAGATACGTGATAGTCACACTGCTGAAAACCAAAGGTAACACGTGGAAAGCAGTGTGAGGTGGAAACAAAAAGATAGATTGCAACAGAGGACTAGTTAGATAAATAATGGCAAACCTCACATCAGAAACATGGAGGCAAGAAGATCCAGAATTCTAAATGACCATCAAAAAAGAGAGGGAAGAAAGACCTTTTCAGATAAATAAAGCTGAGAGAAAGTATCACCAACACAGTTGGTGTTGCTAATTCTGCAATATGAAGGGAATTGGTTCCATTGGAGATGTAGGAAAGAACGAAACACCAGAAATGGTAAATATTAGAGTAAAAATTTTAAGTTGAGGTTTTACAATGCATTTAAAAGAAACATACACGACAACAATAATACAAAAGATAGGGTGGGAGTATGAAAAATAGAATTACACTCTTACAAGGTTTATACATTTGTGAAGTATCATATATGAACAGGAGGTGTGAAGTACTGTGTGTGAAATGTGAAACCGTGAACTCCAGCTCTGGAATACTGGAGTTGGGGAGAAAACTGAGGGTAGTATGAAAGAAGAGCATAGGGGGATCCCTCCTAAATATGTAATATTAATGGATATAATATTGATGAATCTTAGCAATTATTTAAGTATGCATACTATTAATCCTAGAATTGTAGAACACTACATTTAACAGTTGCAGAATACACATTCTTTTCTAGTACACTGAGAGCAATCATTGAGATAAACCATATGCTGGGCTATAAAATGAGTCTCAATAATTTTCAAAAGTTTGAAATCTTATAGAGTATGTTGTCTAACAAATTGTAATGAAATTAAAAGTCAGTAACAATAAGATATTTATAAGACACCCAAATACTTGAAAACTAAACAACAGAATTCTAAACAAATAACAGTGATAAAAGAAAAACTCACAGAAAGGGAAATTTAAAAATAATTTCAAATGACTTCTAGTTAAAACACAACATACTAAAATTTATGGGATATTAATAAAGCGGTTCTTAGAGGTAATTTTCTAGATTTAAATGCTTATATTATTAAAGAATAAAAGTTTAAATCAATTTTTTTAGTTTCCACCTTAAAGACATAGACAAATAAGAAAATTAAATAGAAAAAAAGAAATAACAAAGAGCAGAAATCAATGAAATATTAAACAGACATTAGAGAAAATTAACAAAGACAAAATTTGGCTTTCTGAAAAGAAATACATTTGAATCTCAGAAACACTTCTGTTAGGAGAGCAAAATAGTACAGCACCTTGAAAAAACACTTTGGTATTATATTTTCATTTAGAATGTGCACATGCTCTAGAAATCTGTGATTTTACTCCAGGTTATAAGCCAAAGAGAAATTCTTGGGAATCTTCACCAGGAAAATCATATAAAAATATTTATAAGCACCCTGTTATAGAACAAACCTAAAAACAGCCCTAAAGCACTATCACAGGACAATAGATATAGGAATTGTGGCATATTCATGAGTTAGAATAGTGTAAGGAATTAAAACAAATCGATTACAGCAATTTAATTAAAACTTTTCTTGTGTACCTATTAGGTGTTAGGCACCTGGGATACGTCAATTAATAAAACCGACAGAATAGATCTCTACTCTCAAGCAACTTACATTCTGAGGTGAAGAAAGATAATAAACAATTTACATAATATATAAGTAAATTATGTATAAATTATACTAAAAAGTGATGAATGACTATTAACAAAGGAACCAGTAAAGCATGGTTAGGGGACACTTGAATTTGAGTTGGAGAATACACAAGTAATACAAGTAATACACAAGGGGAGCATATTATCAATATTATGTGTACCACTAAGAAGGAGAAAATGCTATCAGGGAATTATTTATGAGCTGCATCCTGATTTGAGAAATGTTTGTGAAATATGTCATTGACATTTTGGGTTAAATGCTCAATAAGCAGAAAAAAAGAAGTAAATGTGAACATTTTCAGCTCACTACAAGTCATGCTTTTTATGTATGACATTTGATGATTAAAGAAATAGCTGGCAACTCTACATTTGAAATTATATCCTCAAAATATTTGTAATATATGGTCCATATTTCTTCTGTGTACATAAAATAATTCTCTATATATGTTCTCACTATTAATCATCTGAAGAATTTTTTGAGATAATTTTCTTCTAGATTTCAGAGACAATATTGCATTCAATTATTCAAAAAGCAAACAAACACTGAAATATGTGTTTAATAACATGTCCGTTCTCTTCATGGAGTTCATTCTATATATGTTCTATATAACTGTAATTTCAAATATAGAAATCAATAAAAATGTTTTTTTAAAGTTTATTAATTTTCTGAGTTTTGAAAAGGAAGGCTTTCTTTAAGAAAACATACCCATTTTCCAGGTTTTGTCAAGTGATTTAAATATAGTACAATAGATTAAAACCAAGACTTTCAAGTACGGACTTAGAGGATCACAGAGTTTTTAAATGAACTTACATGAAAAATCATTCGTTTAAATTTTTAAACAAAATTCACCCTAAACACCTCCCTGATGTTGTTCTAGGACAATCCCACAGAAATAATAATATGTGTGTTTGACCTAGTAAGTAGCCGATTCCAGCTACTGAGAAAGCAAATTTGGATAATTCAACTTTTAAAATCTAAGGCAAAAGACTGCTTAACAAGATTAAGTAATTTGATATGCTATTTCGTATTTTAATATATTCAATGAATTTCATACATTTTGACAAGATTATAATTTCTGCAAATTGATCCAAAATGATTCTCCCAAATTTCAATCTATATGCACATTTATCTAGACGAAAGATGATGGCACATATAATTATTAGATTCTAGTTTACAATTCAACTTACCACAAATTTAACTAAATGACATATCTGCCACTATATAATAAAGAAATAGGCATATTCATAACATGTATCTGGATGTTTAATTTTATGTAAAGACATTTATTTCTTGTTCAATGTCCCTAGATATATTTTATTTGATATTTGGTTAGTGTATTCCTCATAATTTCTTCTAATATATATTTGTGCCTAGGAGGGAATTTTAAATTATACATGTTCCAAGTATTGGAGAACAAGCATGAGTTGAAAAATAAATAATTGAGGCCTGGATAACATGAGACTCTCCCACACCAAAAGTGTAAAGTATTAAAAGTTAATTTGAAACATGATTTTTTGGAGTTTAATTATTTTAAAAGATGCTTGCAAAACTACTTTGCAATGGCCATATGCATGGAAGGTAAGTTTGCTAGTGCCCACCTTATAGATCAGTAAACTACTTGCAGACAATTTGCAAGGAAAAGCTATCTCATAAGGATATGTTCAAGATAAGAAATTCATTGGCAGAGACTCATTACCCACTGTTCTAACCTTATTTCCTCACTGTGGATACAGTTTGAAAATTTATTCCTGTGTATGTGTAACACACTATTTTCTACGAGATGTTTAAATAGATACCAAGGTGTAGAGTTCCAAAAATTTGAATATATGCTTCAAACATCTGGAGTTATACATATGGGGAGTATACAGCTGTGTTTATTTCAATGATTACACATTTACATACATACAATACATTTATTTAAATGTATAATTTCTTATATATGTGAGAATATTCAAACACATTTGCTGTACTTATTTGAATATGCAATTGAAAAAGGATTCAAATAAATAATTCACCATTTTTATTTAACTCTTACAGTATTTATTTGTATAAGGTACTTATTAATATACAATCAGAGCACTTTTTAGTGTAAAACCAAATATTTTTAAAAGATTGAAGTAACAATCGGGATCATGAGTCATACAAATGAAGAAATTTTTTGTACGGAGGTATTCATAGCTGGCAAACTTTCAGAAGAATTTGGAAATTCAGCAGGACAGAATAAAAGCATTTGCAATTGGAATGTGTTTCTTTTATTCTAACAATTTTATCATAGTATAGTGGCCATTTTAATTGAATCTCAAAGCACTTATCCAGAGTCATTGTTTTTGTTTGTTTGTTTTTATTTTCTTTCTTACTACCTTATCTGACAAGACAAACACTTCTGGGTATTGGTATAATATAGAACAAAAAAGGATTTTATTATTTTAAAGCTGCACACATGCAAATCTGGTCAAGAGTATTAGTCTCATTTAACTCTACCTTTATTTCTGGAAGAGGAACTGGAGACCAACAAAGGATTTAGAAGGACAGAAAATAAAAGTACATTTTTAGACTCATATTAGTCTCATTTAACTCTACCTTTATTTCTGGAAGAGGAACTGGAGACCAACAAAGGATTTAGAAGGACAGAAAATAAAAGTACATTTTTAGACTCAATTCCTGGCCCTGGTATCTTGGGAGATTTCAGAGAATCTTCCAGTTAGTCTGTTTATACTTGTCCAGTTCTTTTGCATGCTATTTCCTTTCTCAAGGTTTTCTTTTGTTTGTTCGTTTGTTTTGAAAGATTTGATGGGCTGTCCTAGAAAAAGTGACATATTTCAGCAAAAGAAAAATTATATTGGAAGTCACATGATTTTTTTTAAAGAAATTTGAGTTCAATTTATCACAGTATAAAAATAATGACTGCAGGCACTTTTTCATGTGTTGAACGACTGAATAAACGTCACTCACAGCCTCAGTTTCTTTGTTCTTAAGCTGTGGATAATAACATCTCACAATGGGTGTTTTGACGATTATATAAGATAAATCATTCAATTGTCAGATGCTTTGCAAATAATAACTAATAACAATATTTCATTCCAATTTTGTAGGTGTGAAGACTGGGTACCTGGACATATCTCCAAATCTTAGTTGTTGGTCAGATTTCAGGAATCACCTTTCCTAAACTGATTAATCTGTTAAAAGCTTGAATCTGCAAACAACATCGTTTTCAGACAGTTCATTCTTCCATCCAGGGATGCTCCCCCAGAGTGTGGATGGGGATGTGTGTATGTGTGTTACGTGAGAAAAATTCAATAATCAAAAGAACGTATTTCTGTGCTTTATATTGAAAAACAAGTCGCAGTCCTTATTTTCAGTTTCCACGGTCACTTTGTGAGACAGGTATCAGAGCCCGGGAATCGCGTCAAAAGGAAATGCCACAGGTTCCGCGCATTTCCTTCCAGGACCCGCGCAGAGGCGGGAGAGAGAATGACCAATCGGAGCGCAAGTTTAGGCTACTCCCGCCCCTTTCCGTCGAGCCCCGCCTCTTTTCCGTACCGCCCTCTACGAGTAGGGGTGTGCAGCAGGCTCGTCCCGCCCCCTCCTCTGAGTGACAGGACCGTGGACAGCAACATTTCCAGCCGGACACATAGTTTGTTGGCCCTTGCGTTGGCTGAGCTAAGGTGTGTGTGTCCCGCGAGGGCGAGGGGATTGGGGAGGCCCTGCCCGGGAAGCTCGGGGTCGGGGACTGAAAGCAGGCGCACCTCCTTAGTGGGCCCCCAATGCGTTTAGGAGACGTTCGATCCGCCCCTGGGAGCGGCACTTGGGCGGGCTGGGCGGAGGGGGGGGCTCTGGAAGAGGAGGAACCCAGAGCCCGGGAAACCCAGTAGGTACGGTAATGACTTAAGGACCCTTCCCGGAGAGCAGGGAGATCGCGGTGGGGGTGGGGATGACGGGCGCGGGATTAGTGCGGTGGGTGGGCGTGGCCGCCGTGGTTGCTAAGGAACGCGCGGTTCCCGCCCTGCCAGCGTGTCTGGCGCTGGCTGCTGGGCCCTAGAACCGTAGCCCCACCCACATCCCAAGGCCTTCCACTAGGGTAGGGGCTGGCTCCCGTGTGCTGTCAGTTAATTCGCGTCTGTTAATTTCACTGTCCTGATCTCTGCGTCTATAGTTCCCGCTCAGGCCTCCCTCTCTCTTGTTACTCTTCTCAACATTTTTTCTCACCTCCCCTTCTAAAACGAACAAGTATCTGCAGACCAAAACATGTGCAGAGAAGGGCTTCAGGCAGCCTGAGGTGGCTTTATTGCCAGGATGGTGGGGCGGGATGGGTCTTTTCCTGGTGTTTGGTGAATCCCTGAACCCACGTGGTGTCCATGTGGATGACTAGGAAAAGGGAGATAGAAGATCTGATTTCTTCCACCTGGAATTCTTTTTAATCGGTGCTGCTGTTTGAGCTCAATGACCTTCTCAGGAAGTTGAGGCAGTTCATTATTGGACATGCCCTAATATATGATCTCCCTTTCGGACCCTATTATGGAGAAGGGTGGTACTAACCCTATAAAGCCCTCTTTTGCGTCACTGTCCCATATTTAATGATTACAGCAGAACAAACATTCCAGAGAGAAAATACAAAGGAGCTAAGAGTCTGCTTTTACTTCCTTCTGCTAGGTTTACTGTATAAATCCCCAAGAAGGAAGCTTGTACTACTTGTTACCACTGGGAAGAAGACTGGCCTAAAAGTCAGGAATGTAGCAGAGTTTGGAAATATTTGCCCTTGGGCAGTAACCCTCATAACTGTTTTCTCATCTGGAAAGTGGAGATACTTATGTGCCCTTTATTTCTAAAAAGTAAGGAGGAATAATTGGTTGTGAAAGTGTTATTAAAGTAATGATCTACACGAATGTAAACTGTTATTGATTACACTTTTAATCTATCTTTTTGTCTCTATGATCTCTGTTATTGATTCTGTATTAGTTCTTGTTAGTACCTGAAATGTCTTGCATGATATATATTTTTTTCCATTGACATCACTAGATTTTTCTCAAGTATATTCATAGCCTGAAAGAATTGGTAAAGAGTACTTTCTAATTCAACGATGAGTGACCTTTTTGGTGTCATATATCATTGTAAGAAGCCAAGGGAAGCTATTGATTCTCCCCTTAGAAAAAAACACAATTACAAGCATAAGTGGACCTTGGATAAAGAACACCTGTTTTTGATCAACTTCTTGAGGGTTAAGGAAATTACTCTCCCACCTTACCTCACTCCAAAGACTGAGTAATTTATATCCAAAACTGCTTGGCTGGGAGCAGAATTGGGTCTCTTTCCTTTCTTACACAGTGCATCTCACTGTAGCTTACCTTAGTTCATGATCTTCAGTGAATCCTTTTTCTTTTCTTTTCTTTTCTGTTTTTAGTGTTTAACAAACATGAGCTACCAATGATCAATAAACTGTTGCTGTCTTTCAAAAACATGTAAATTGTATTTTATTCCAGATGCCCTTTGATCATCCTCTTAAAGAATATTCTTATATTTAAGCAAGTAAAAGATAAATTATTGTCAAATATTTTGGGAAAATGTAAAATTTTATTTTTGTAATTCTCTCTTCTATGAAAGTCCATTTTGGACAAAGAAAAGCTGATTACTTTTAGTGTATGCTACTAGAATTATTTAATTTAAATGAATGATCTTTTATAACATTATAATTTCCCATGTCTAAAAAATATTGTGTTTGATTCCACTTTGGCTCTTTTCCTCTTTTCTGTATTAAAATGGAAGGCTAGAAATAGAGATATTTTGTTTGTTAATGTACCTTTATCTAGCTTTATCGGTAAAAGTGGGCATCAGTAGTAGATACTATCATTAGACAGAGAAAACAATGAAAAGGAAAAATATATAGCTTTTGTAATAAACATAAGAGTATTTAGGAGCACTGATTGTTTAGCGCTTATAATTTTATTCGAACTGTTTAATATTTATTCCTTTGTTTACTCAACTCACTTCATTTCTAGTGGAGAAACTAGAATAAAGACAAACTGATTATAGCAAGAATTCTAATGGAATTAAAGTTTTAGGGCCTCAATAAATAATAGCTCTTCTCTTGAATTTGTAAACAGACAGGTGGAGTTGGCAAGATCTGCTTCCTTACTACAGAGCTGATTGGACATAGTGCTTTCAGTGGGAGACCAAAAATGAGTACTAGAACTTCCTTCCCCTTTTTAGCTCCACTCCCTTTCTCAGAACCTAGACTTTAGTCCAGTGAGAGAAAATTTCAGTTTAAAGAACAGATGCACTTACTCAGAATTGCTGGTCTGTATGATCCAGGGCAGAGAGGGAAGAGAAAGAAGATAAACCCCTAGTGTTTACAGGTTTATAACAGGTTATCTCTACCCATTGGAATAATATGGGCCAAAGGATTTCAGCTACGGATCATGTAACTCCCCTGTTGGGAAGCTGTGAATACAGAGTGGGATCTGAGGCCAGGACTGTTAATCTAGTGCTCTGGTTTTTCATCCTGGAGTGTACCTCTGGGCCATTTGAAATATGTGGAGGTGTTATTAAATTATTATGATATCTTTAAAAGCTACTGGCTTTTAGGACCCTGACATTTAAGGATGCTGAATATTGTATAATGTAGAGGTCCACCAGCTCAATGAAAGGTTTCCTTCCCCTACTCCAATGCCAAAATCATCTCGACTATTCCAGTGGAAGTTCCTCCATATAGAAACATGAAACTAGGCCAAATTTCACCCTAGTCTTTGTTCATATGTGCCATGTTTTTTCTTTCTTTTTTTTAATTGAAGTGTAGTTATTTACAATATTGTATTAGTTTTAGGTTTACAACAAAGTGCTTCAAAATTTTTATAGATTATACTCCACTTAATGTTATTATAAAATATTAGCTATATTTCCTGTGCTGTACAATATATCCTTGTGGCATATTTATTTTATACATAGTAGTTTATACCACTTAGTCCTCTATCCCTATCATGCCCCTACCTCTTCCAATCTCCCCACTAGTAACCACTAGTTTGTTCTCTGTGAATCTGTTTCTGTTTCATTATATTCATTTGTTTGTTTTATTTTTTTGACTCCACATGTAAGTGGTAATTTACAGTATTTGTCTTTCTCTGTCTGACTTATTTCACTAAGCATAATACCCTCTAGGCCCATTCATGTTGTCACAAATGGAAAGATTTCATTCTTTTTATGGCTGAGTAATATTCCATTGTATATATACACACCACATCTTCTTTATCCATTCATCTATTGAGTATCTACCATGTTTTTGATATGAATAGATTTGACTCTAAATGTGAAGGTCTTAATAAAAACACTGCTTAGAATGTAGTTATTTTTTGGTATTCTCTCAGAATGACTAAAATTACATTAATGGAAAATAGCAGTACATAGTTCATCATATTTAATATCCTTAAGACTGAATATATCCTTACTGAACATATAAGAATCATATAAGCTAAATTTCTTTCACCCCTATTATATACATTTAATTCTTTCTTATATGGTACAAGTGTTAAGTATCTTTGTAACAATATAGTGAGTAGGTATATATTTTCATCAAAAAGAAAAGATGACTTCTTAGCTTACTTTTTAGTTTTGAAATGTTAACAATAGAAAGATAAATACTCTGTACTCAGTGGTTTAACAAACTCTGTTGTGTTGAATCAGAAGGTGGAGACAGTTCTGTAAATGAGAGGATCTTTTCAATTTCATGGTTTTCAAGCCATTAAACATGGAGAATGAAGCAGGAATAAAGTAGCTTAGTTCTTCTATAGTAGTATTATGTAGGACAAAGTGCAAAAACAGCAGACCAATTAGATTGAACAACTTAAAATTTTGGGGAAGATGAAGGGAAGATAGTTTAATACAAAAAGCATTTTTTACATACTTTGAATTTTAAAATATTCAAATATTGCAAGATATAGAATAAGAAATTATATGGATACCTGTGACAAAATCCTAATTGTAGATTACAGTTTATAACCTACACCAGCTAGAAAGTGCACTGGACTGAAAGTTTTAGACTTGGCTCCAGCAATAGATATATCATTTGTTGGGTTTTATAATGTCTCCAGGCATCAAGTTCCTTATTTGTGAATAGAAAGAGTTGAAGATTTATTGTTTTCTACCAGTTTTTTCTGAAGAATATGCTTGAGTATTATGAAAATTCTCATTATTCACAGTGATTCACTAATAGCAGTTTATAGCACTGAATCTTTCTGGGCAGGAGTGTATTAGATATTTTTTAGGTATAATTTTAAAAAGAATATCCCAGTTCCTGATTTCATTTTGTCTGTTCATAGAGGTCTATTCTCTGTCTCTTCTCCTTCCCTCAATATCCCCCTCACCCTCCACACATGCACACACTTGGAAAACACTGGGCTATGTAGAAATGATCTATACAGGCTCTTTCAATGCCAGGACTTTCTGGATAAATTCAGCATTTGAAATGAATAAAGTGGAACAAAAAATTCCCACAAAACCAGGGAAAAGGAAATTGGCAGAATATCATAGGCATACCTGTGAAAATCTGAGAAGAATTTTAAGCTAAGGAAGAATATTTGAAGGAATTTTTTGATATCTAACACATGCAAGAATGTATAGCCTCTATGGATAGGAGAACTTCATATAAAAATAGCAACAATTAAGTGACAATAGGAAGAGAATAAGATAAAAAGAGGACAAAAAAACTGAAAAATGTGAGAACTGTATTAGTTTTATATTCATGCTGTATAATTTCTATATTTCAAAGTCTGATATAGGTTTTACTGGGCTGAAATCAAGGTATTGGCAGGGATGCATTCCTTTCTGGGGGCTCTGGGAGAGACTGTTTCCTTGCCTTTTCCAGCTTCTGGAGGCTACCCACATTCTTTGGTTTATGGCTCCCGTCCTCCATCTTCAAAGCCAGCAACATTGCATCTCTCTGACTATTCTTTTGTAGTCAAATACATTATGACCACAACTAGGAAAACTTAACAACATTTAAAGACTCAGCTGGATAATCCAGGAGGTTCTTCATTTAATCACATCTGCAAAGTTCCTTTTGCAATGTAAGGTAACATATTCACAAGTTCTAAGAATTAGGACTTGGACATCTTTGAGGAGGGACATTTCTGCCTATCACAATAACATATTAAAAGTTCATATTTGAGGCAGTAAAGAGCAGAACTGATGTTACGGTAGAAAATCTAATGTGTGGAGAATAGACTTGAAAAAATGTCCTAGCTGAAATACTGAATGCATGAAAAGAGAGAAAGATGAAGTCCATTATATGAACATTTGGAATTTCTGAAGGAGAGACTAGAAAATAGCTAATTGTTCCTAAACAAGAGAACAGAACATTTGAAAAAAAAGTAACAAACAAAGAGATAACAGGAAATAAAAGTTTTATTAACTAAAAAATGACCAATGTATGCAGAAAGGATATTTCTTATATGGATGTAACAACTCAGAGACACAATATCAAAATTTTTTTCAAATTATAATGATAAAGGAAAAAAAATTTTCATGTGTATAGAAAGAGAGAGAAAAAAATTGCATATTATTATCAGGAAACAAAAATTAAGCTGGTCTCAGACTTCTTTTCTGTAGTATTAAATACGAGATGACAACAGAGCAACATTTTTAGAGTTTAAAACAAAATTCCATGCAATCTGTCTTGTTCACACACAGCGACAGAAAACCACTCTTAAGTATATAAAGAACTCTAAACTACATACTTTTTGCTTTGGGGGGAAAAAGGACAATAATTTATAAGAAGCTGATACAATATAAATACAAAAGTGATGGTATATTAAAAAACAAACAAAACTGATGATATATCTCAGAGCCCTAGAATATAGAGGTGGCTTTAATAATTACGTTAAGTCTGGTTAAAAATTCAAATGTAACAAAAAAAACTGCATGAGAAGATATATAATTTAAAAATTAATTCAGCAACAGCAACGTAAATTTAAATAAAACATTGTGATTTTTTGATTTATTTATGCCAGAGATGAAACCTGGTAAGTCAAGAGTATGAATAGATTAAAAAATAAACCATAGCTCAGCAAACTATGACCTGGAGCCCACCCACATCTGGCTTGTTTTTGTAGGACCCATGAACCAAGAATAGTTTTTATGTTTTTAAATGGTTGAAAAGAATCAAAACAATGATATTTTGCAATGTGAAAATTATATGAAATTCCAACTTTATAATTAAAGTTTTATTGGAACACAGCTACACTCATTTGTTTACATATTGTCTATAGCTGCTTTTGTGTTAAAACAGCAGTGTTGAGTAATTGCAACAGAGATGTAAATGTGGTGCTCTCGTAGCTTTGCATTGCTTCTCAGAGCACTACAAATCACAGTGACAAAATTGAGTTATAACTTAATTTTGTCTCTTGACCTGCAGAGCCTAAAATATTTATGATCTGGCCCTTTACAGAAAAACTTTGCAACTTCTAACCTAAACTATATATATGGACTTTAGTGTATAAGACTGAAACTTTCTTTTCAATTCACGGTACCCAGATTTACTCAGTTATTGCCCTTCAATGTTCTACTTACCCTAGTAACTCTTTGGTCTTATATGGACTTGGGTTAAAACCAAGAATCTATTATTCTTTATATTTAATAATCCAAATTTTCTCTTTTTCACCTCTGTGCTTTAGAAACAAAATTCATGTAAAGATTTTAGAATATCACTTCCAAAGACAAAAATCAGTTAATACTGCAATACTGTAAGAAGAAAAAATGAGTACTTTACTATTGTATGCCAAAATTCTATGTGCTTATAGAGATAGATAAGCATGTACTACATTTAATAAGTAGGTTATATGTCAATCATTTAATAATCAAATATTTGTTTGGCAAGTATAGGTGAATTATTTCAGAAGAAGTGACATTGAAACAAGGTTTTGAAGGATATTTGTAAATTTAAGGTAGTTAAGGCTGGGGCTAAGGTAACATGGAGAATAAGATTTGTAAAGCCACTAAACTGTCAGTAGGGTCATGTGATTGGGAAATGTAAGAAATTCAGTAGCTGGAACAGAATTTGGAAAAAAAAAAAGTGGCTGGAGTTGAGGCAATAAGACCTGCTAGCCCAGGCCAAGAAGGCTATTATATGTCATGCAAAGCAGTTCTCATCTTGTGGGCAATGAGGATCCATTTCAGATTTTTGAACTGTAGAGCAACATGATCAGATTAGTATTTAGAATAATTGTTCTTAAATTTTTCAAGTACAGCACTCCCTAAAATTCTTTAATGTTATGACTTATAACTTCATGAAGCAAAAGTTGCCTTGGGATATACCCATTTATGTTATATTTATAACAGTTTTTCCTCTGAGGGGGATATATAAACAATCCCCCAATTTCTTTTCTCCATTTTACAGATGTAAAGTCTATATCTCAGATAAATGATCTGAACACACTCTTCCTTGTGGAGGAAAGTGAGTGTGCTCTGTGATTAGACAGATTTGATTTTAAATCTCTACCCTTACCTTGTTAACTGCATGCTTGGAAAAGTCACCTAATCATTAGAAAACCTAGTTTTCCCAGTTGGGGTTAATTGTACTTATCCCATAGGAATATTATGAGAATTTCTGATAATGCATGCGCCATGCTTAACACAGTAAATGGAAACTGCTGCTATTATTATTATTAGTAATATTAATCATCATCATTATAAGGCTTCAACACCCATTATTCACATTTTCAAAACACAAAAGTTTTGAAAAATTATTTTTCTCTAAGTTTTCACAAACTAATTGGAGGCAAACCATCTTTGAAATGACAAACTACTACTTATACAGTATTTATTTTTCTAGTCAGTGTCAGTATCGATAAGATTTTGCTGTGAAGTATTGATGTGCTGCCCCTATACTCCTCTAAGAGTGTCATGTAATTATGGTAGATATGGGACACATTACCTTTCTATAGTCTCCAAAACACATCTCGCCCATTTTATTTTATTTTTATTTTATTATTTATTTATTTATTAGAATTTTAAAAAAAAAATTTTTAAATTAAAAAAATATTTAAAGTCTTTTAAAAAGACTTTAAAAAATCTGGACCATCCTTAAAGTCTTTATTGAATTTGTTACAATATTGCTTCTGTTTTACGTTTTGGTTTTTTGGCTGCGAGGCATGTGGGATCTTAGCTCCCTGACCAGGGATCGAACCCGCACCCCCTGCATTGGAAGGCAAAGTCTTAACCAGTGGATCACCAGGGAAGTCCCTCAAACATTTTAGATAAGGACTACAGATCTATATTATTGTGATTCTTTTATTTTAATAACAGCTTCATCGAGATATGATTCACAATCATAAAATTTATCATTTTAAAGTGTACAATTCAGTGAGTTTTAGCATATTCACAGAGTTGTGCAATCACTACTATCTAATTTTAGAATATTTTCATCACCTCAGAAAGTACCCACTATCAGTCACTCCCCATCTGTTCTGCTCTCACCCTCACCGTTAATCAAACTTTTTCTGTCTCTATGGATTTTCTCATTCTGAACATTTAATATAAAGAGAACAATAGGAATGATGCATTAATTGGACTTTTGTGAATGGCTTCTTTCACTTAGCATAATGTTTTCAAAGTTCATCCATGTTGTACCATGTATCAATATTTCATTACTTTTTATGTTGAAATAATATTCAATCATATGGTTATACCACATTTTGTTTATCTATTTATCATGGATTGTTTTCACTTTCTGGCTATAAGGATAATGCTGGTATTTACATTTGTGTACACATTTTAATGGGAACATACATTTTCATTTCTCTCACATATATACCTGGGAGTGGAATTACTGGGTCACATGGCCATTCTGTTTAGTTTTTTGAGGAACAACCAAACTGTTTTCCAAAATGGCTGCACCATTTTGCTTTCCCACAAACAATGTATGAAGGTTCTAGTTTCTCCACATCCACAGCAACACTTCTTATTATCTGTCTTTTGGTATAGCCATCCTTGTGGGTATGATTTGAATTGTGATTTTGATTTGAATTTCCCTAATAACTGATGATACTGGGTATCTTTTCATGTGCTTATTGGCAATTTGTATTTATTCTTTGAGGAAATATCTATTCAGATCCCTTGCACATTTTAAAATTGTTATTTGTGTTTTTACTGTTGTAAGCGTTCTTCATATATTGTCTGTATATGACCCTTATCAGTTATACAATTTGCAAATATTTTCTCCCATTCTGTGGGTTATCTTTTCATTTTCTTGATCATGTCTTTTGGAATACAAAAGTTGTTTTATTCTGATGAAGTCCGATTTACCTATCTTTTATTTTGTTGCTTGTGCTTTTCATGTTGTTTCTAAGAAACTATTGCCTAACACAAGGTCATGAAGTTTTACTTCTGTGTTTTCTTCCAAGCATTTTATAATTTCAGCCTTTACATTTAGGTCTATGACTTGGTTTGACTTAATTTTTGTATATGGTATGAAGTAGGAGTTCAACTTTATTCTTTTGCAGCATCATTTTTTTTAAAAGACTATGCTTTCATATTGTGACTCTTGACCTGAATTATCATCATTATTTTCAAATAGTCTAAAAATTGCAAGCTATTTTTTTAATTGAAATACAGTACGTATGTATGTACAGTATGTATTGAATACATACAGTACAGTATGTATTGAAATACATTATGAAATGATCACCACAATAAGTCTAGTAACCATCTGTCCCCATACAAAAATATTATTGACTGTATTCCTTATGCTGTAACTTATTTATTGTATAACTGGAGTTTGTATCTCTTAATTCCCTTCACCTATTTCACCCACCTCCCCACCTCTCTCCCTTCTAGTAACCACCCATTTGTTCTTTGCATCTATGAGTCTCTTTTCATTTTGTTTTGTTTGTTTGTTTGTTTTCTTAGATTCTACATGTAAGTGAGATCATGCAGTATTGGTCTTTTTCTTCACCTGATTTATTTAACTCAGCATAATACCCTCTTGATTCTTTTGCATATAGCTATCCAGTTTCCCCAACACCATTTATTGAAGAGGCTGTCTTTTCCCCATTACGTATTCTTACCTCTTTTACCTCTTTTGTCATAGATTTATTGATCGTATAAGTGTGCATTTCTTTCTGGACTCTGTTCTATTCCATTGATCTGTGTGTCTTTTTTTTGTGTCAGTATCATACTGTTTTGATTACTGTAGTTTGTAGTGTAGTTTGAAATCAGGGAGGGTGATACCTCCAGGTTTGTTCTTCTTTCTCAAGATTGCTTTGACTATTCTGGGTCTTTTTGTTTTTCCATACAAATTTTAGAATTGCTTGTTCTAATTTGGTAAAGAATCCTTTGGGGTTTGATAGGAATTGCATTGACTCTGTTGATTGCCTTGAGTAGTATGGTCATTTCAACAATATTAATTATTTCAATCCATGAGCACAGTATATTTTTCAATTGTTTGTTTGGCTTCAATTTCTTTCATCAATGCCTTATAGTTTTCTGAGTACAGGACTTTTACCACCTTGGTTAGATTTATTTCTAGGTATTTTATCCTTTTAAAGGCAATTATAAATGGGATTGTTTTCTTAATTTCTCTTTTTTGATAGTTCATTGGTAGTGTATAGCTATGCAACAATTTTTGTATATTAACTTTATTGAATTCATTGGTGAGTTCTAGTAGTTTTGTGGTGGTGTCTTTAGGATTTTCTATGTATTTATATATGTATATAAATTATATAGTATATACATATTTTATATATATGTATATATATTTTTATATATATGTTCATGTCATCTGTAAACAGGGACAGTTTTACTTCCTCCTTTCCAATTTGGATTTCTTTTATTTCTTTTTCTTTTCTCATTGCTGTGGCTATGACTTCTGATACTAGGTTGAATAAAAGTGGCAAGAGTGGGCATCTTTATCTTGCTCCTGGTCTCAGAGTAAATGATTTCAGCTTTTCACCATTGAGTATAATGTTGGCTATAGGTTTGTTATACATGGCCTTTATTATGTTGAGGTGCATTCCCTCTATACCCATTTTTGTCGAGAGTTTTTATCACAAACAGATGTTGAATTTTGTCAAAAGCTTTTTCTACATCTATTGAGATGATCATTTTTTTTTAAATTTGATAATGTAATGTATCACATTGATTGATTTGTGAGTATTGAATCATCTTGTGTCACTGCGATAAATCCCACTCGATCATGGTGTATGATTCTTTTAATGTATTTTTTGATTTGTTAATATTTTTTTGAGGATTTTTGCATATATGTTTATCAGTGGTGTCGGCCTGTAATTTTCTTTTTTGTGGTCTCTTTTTCTGGTTTTGGTATTCAGGGTGATGTTAGCCATGTAAGATGGGTTTGGAAGTGTTCCTTCCTCTTCAATTTTCCAAATAGTTTGAGAAGGATCAATGTTAACTCTTTAAATATTTGGTAGAATTCATCTATGAAGCCATCTGGGCCTGGACTTTGTTAAGAATACTTTTTTTTTTATTACTGATTGAATTTGTTAATTAATGATTGAGTAAATTAATATTAATTTATTTATTAATGACTGAATTTCATTACTTGTAATTGGGGTCTTCATATTCGGTTGGCCAAAAAGTTCATTCGGGTTTTTCCATTACATCTTGCAGAAAAAGATGTATGTTTTCCCATACGTCTTACAGAAAAACCCAAATGAACTTTTTGGCCAACCCAATATTTTCTAAATTCTTCCTGATCAAATCTTGGGAGATTGTACATTTCTAGAAATTTATTCATTTCTTCTAGGTTGGCACATAATTGGTTGTAGTAATCTCTTATGAGCCTTTGTATTTCTGTGGTGTCAGTTGTAACATCTCCTTTTTCATTTTTCATTTTATTTATTTGGGCCCTCTGTTTTCCTTGATGAGTCTGTCTAATGGTTCATCCATTTCGTTGATCTTTTCAAAAAACCAACCCTTAGTTTTATTGAACTTTTCTCTCTCTCCCTCTTTTTTTTTTGTTAAGTCTCTGTTTTATTTATGTCTGCTCTGATCTTTGTTATTTCTTTCCTTCTACTAACTTTGGATTTTCTTAGTTCTTTATTTTCTATCACTTTAGGTGCAAGACCAGATTGTTTCCTTCAGATTTTTTGTTTCCTGAGGTAGGCTTGTATCACTGTCAACTTCCATCTTAGAACTACTTTTTCTGCATCCCACAGATTTTGGATTGCTGTGTTTCCATTTTTGTTTGTTTTCAAGTATTTTTTTACTTCATTTGATTTCCTCTATTACTGATTGGTTTTTTAAGTAGCATATTGTTTAGCTTCCACCATGCTTGTGTTTTCTGTAGTATTTTTTTTCTTGTAATTGATTTCTAGTCTCATAACGTTTTGATGGAAAAAGATGCTTGATATTATTTTAGTCTTCTTAAATTTATGAAGACTTATTTTGTGGCCTAGGATGTGATCTATTATGGAGAATGACCCATGTGCACTTGAAAAAAAATGTGTATTCTACTGTTTGGGGATGGAATATTTTATATGTATCTATTAATTTCATCTGCTCTAATGTGTCATTTAAGGCCAGTGTTTTTTTTTACTGATTTGCTGTCTGAATGATCTGTCCTTTAATATAAGTGAGGTGTTAAAGTCTTCTACTACTGTATTACTGTAAGTTTCACCCTTCATAGTGGTTAATACTTGCTTTATTTATTTAGGTGCTCCCATATTGGGTGCATTTATATTTACAATTGTTATATCTTCCTGTTGGGTTGATCCCATTATCATTATGTCATATCATACTTTGTTTCTTATTACAGTTTTTGTTTTAAAATCAATTTGTCTATCAGTGCTACCTCAGTCTTTTTTGTTTCAATTTTCATAGAGTACTTTTGTTTTCATTTCCTTACTTTCAGTCTCTGTGTGTCTTTAGAACTGTAATGACTCTTGTAGAAAGCATATGTATGAATCTTAATTTTTTAATCCATTCAGCTGCTCTATGTCTTTTGATTGGAGCATTAAGTCCATTTAAATTTAAAGTAATTCTTGATATGCATGTACTTATTGTCATTTTGTTAATTGTTTTGGGGTTGTTTCTGTAGTTTTTTTTTTTTTTTCTCCTTTCTTCTTTTGCTTCCCTGTTGATTTGATGGCTATCTTAGTGTTATGTTTAGATTCCTTTCTCTTTTTTTGTGTCGGTATCTATTTTAGGTTTTTGATTTGTGGTTACCCTGTGGTTCATATATAACAACCTATATATATATATATATATATACACATATGTATTGTGTATGTATGTGTGTGATTATTTTAAGTTGATGATCTCTTAAGTTTGAAGGCATTCTAACCGTCTTGTATTTTTATTCCCCCACCACCATGTTTAATGTTTTTGATATTATATTTTTGTTTTTGTGTCCCTTAACTATTTATTTTAGATATAGATGATTTTACTACTTTTGTCTTTTAATCTTCCTACTTTATAAGTGGTTGACTTACTGTATGTTTGCCTTTATCAGTGAGTTTTTTTTTCCTTTCATAAGTTTCATATTTCTAGTTGTGGCCTTTTCTTTTCTGATTAAAGGAGTCCCGTTAATATATCTTTTAGAACTGGTTTGGTGGTGCTGAAGTCTTTTAGCTTTTGCTTGTCTGTAAAACTTTTGATCTCTCTATGAAATCCGAATGAAAGCCATGCCAGGTAGAGTATTTTTAGTTGTAGGTTTTTCCCTTTCATCATTTAAAATATATTGTGCCACTACCTTCTTGCCTTCAGAGTTTCTGCTAAAAGTCAGCTGATAGCCTTATGGGAGTTCCCTTATACATAACTTGCTGCTTTTAATAACCTTATGCGAGTTCCCTTATATATAACTTGTTGCTTTTAACTTGCTGCTTTTAATATCCTTTGTTATCATTAATTTTTGCTATTTTATTTATAAAGTGTCTTGGCATGAACCTTCTTGTGTTCATCTTGTTTTGGAATCTCTGTGCTTCCTGGACTTGGATGTCTGCTTCCTTCCCCAAGTTAGGGACTTTTCAGCTATTATTTCTTTAAATAAATTATTTGCTCTTTCTTCTCTTTATTCTGTGACTCCTATAATGTGAATGTCAGTTTGCTTGATGTTGTCCAAGAGATCTGTTAGACTATCTTAATTTTTTAATTTTTTTTTTTTTTCTGTTCAGCTTGGGTAATTTCCAGTAGTCTATCTTCCAGATTGCTTATCTGTTCCTCTGTATCTAATCTACTATTGATTTCTTCTAGTAAATTTTTTTTATTGCAGTTATTGTAATCTTTGCTCTGTTTCTTCTTTATATTTTCTAGCTCTTTGTTGAACTTCTCATTGTGTTCATCCATTCTCCTCCTGCATTTGGTGAGCATCTTTATAATCATTACCTTGAACTCTTTATTGGGTAGATTACTTATCTCCCCTTTGTTTAGGTCTTTTTCTGAGATTCAACTTGTTCCTTCATTTGGGACATATTTCTCTGTTGCCTCATTTTTCCCAGTTCTCTGTGTTTATTTCTACATGTTAGATCAGTCAATTATGTTTCTTCATCTCGGAGAAGTGGCCTTATGTAAGAGATATCCTATGTAGCCCAGCAGCATGTTTCCCTCTGGTCACCAGAACTATATGTCTTAGGGGTGTCCCATACATGGGCTGCATGTGCCCTCTGTTGTGGCAGGGCTGACTACCATGGTCATGCTGGTAGGTGAGGCTGGCCCCAACCTGGTTGGCTGCGAAGCCACATGTTGTGTGGTAGCTGCAGGCCTGCTAGGGGATGGAATGAGCTCCCCATGCAGTTGGTTGTACAGCCTGGGGGCAATAGGACTGCTGCTTGCCTGCTGATGTGTGGGGCTGAGTACTAGCATGGTTGTTTGCCTGGTCCAGGTGGGCACTGAGCTGGCACTGGCCTGCTAGAGAGCATGGCCAAGTCTCTGGGCGGCTGTCCACACAGTCCAGGGAGGCATGGGTCTGTTGCTATCCCACTGATGGCTTGAGGGAGGATTTCAAAATGGGGATTGACAATGCTGGTGGTATTGCTGTAGAATGAGCTCCCAGAAATGGTTGTTGCCAGCTTCTCCATCCCCAGGGGGAGTCCCAGTTACCTCCTGCCTCTCTGGGAGGCTCTCCAAGATCAGCAAGTGGGTTTGACCCAGGTTCCTCTCAGACTACTGCTTCTGTGCTGGGATTCAGAACATGTGAAGTTTTGTACATGCCCTTTGAGAGCAGAGAGTTTGTTTCCTATAGCTGTCTGGCTCTCCCAAACATAAGACTTGCTGGTTTTCAAAGCCAGACATTTGAGGATTTGTCTTCCTGGTGCAGGACCCCTAGGCTAGGGAGCTTAGTGTGGGGCTCAGGCCTCTTATTCCTTGAGGAGGAACTCTAAGATTTTGATATTTTTTCATTTGTCGTTTGACAACCTGAGGAAGTGTGCTGACTATACCACATCTCTCTCTCCTATTCATCTTCTTGTGGTCCCTTCTTTATATGTTTAGTTGTGAAAAATCCTATATGCTAGTCTTCATGTTGTTCTCATGGAGAATTGCTCTGTAAGTAGTTGTAATTTTGGTGTGTCCATTGAACTACAGGTGAGTTCATGGTCTTCCTACTCCACCACCTTGGCCACCTCTGCAAGCTATTTTTAATGATATAATTACAATTAGTAAAACTTGTATTCTCAAATACTTTGAGTTAAATTTTATGTTGATTATTATTGTTAGACAGCAGTTTGGAACCACTTAAATTTGATACTCTTATCTATGTGAGAGCAATTGTGGCATAAAGCTAGAGATAAGTTCAGTGCCTGGCACGTAATAAGTATTTAATAAATATTCATTGAACAAAAATGAATAAACCATACATTATTTGAATGTTTTCCTTGTTGCTTTTTAATTGGCATTTGGTTTAGAAAGTAACATGTACTTAACAATTACGGTTGAATAAATATATTTATAGGTCAACTCTACAAATTGCAATAACAGAAAATAAATTAAAACTAGTCTCTACATTCATATTTAAGTCTAAAATATAGTGGAAACATCTCTTAGTACTTTTCAGATAATCACTATACAATGAACCATTCTTCAAGTGTGATCTGCAGAAATAGTGTTACTGTTTATTACAGTGGAAGGGGGTCTTTACTTAAATAAATTTAGGACACATTGGGTCAAGTAAATTTAAATAGGCTTTTCTATTATAGGACTTCGCAGAGCTTTTTTATGAAAGTGTACCTTGTGTAAAGGGGGAATAGTATGCAATGTTTTTCAAGTATACATGGCCATAGAAACTTAATTTGAATGAACATATAACAGAGTTAGCAAACCACAAACCACAACTTGGAAAATGCTACCACAGTGATTTTATTTTGTGGATGTTAAGGAACTGGAGATCATCCATTTAATATTTCCATAAACTCTGTTTTGGATTCCAGTAAGAAAAAGCAACCAAGAGTATTATTATTGGTATCTGGAGTTGAATTTTCCAGGAATGCGAGCGCAGCTTCCTCAGTAAAGATCTTGCCTTTGGAAACATCTTACTCCTTGACATCTCTCCAGAGTTAAGACTTGGCAGCCTCAAGGACACAGCACAAGGTGTGTTTATTTGATTTAACATTTGGCAAAAGGTGTTTTGACTTGTGGTTTGTTTTCTTTCACTTTGTTTTTCTTGTTTTGATTTGTTTGTTTTTGGCAATGAACTTGAGTTTGGAATTAGTTCTTTTTTATGGGAGGCAGGATTACAATGGGGAAATGTTTTTACTTGGATTTATTTTATGATTTTGGGTAAATCCAAGAAAATGAAGCAAGATCCATAAAACTATAAAATTTTATCTGATTAATTTGTTAAATCATTTAGTATTATTGTCTATGAGAATTTGTTGCCACATTAAATATTTGATCTCTCTTGATGTTTGATACACTATGATACTTTGATACATAACTATATGTTGATAATTATATATTGGTTAAAATCAATGTCCCTGCATAGTAAGTAATGAACAAATTAAGATCATCATAAAATATCTATTATTCAACATTATTTTAAATCTTTCTTGATTAATTGGTATATCTATGTCTCACATGTTTTGTGGAGAGAGGAAATATGTTATAAAATGGAAGAAAATGGGCCTCCATTATATCTGTGACCCTATCTTCTACTCTCTTCTTCCACCCCTCATTCTAATTAGAACTCTTCAATGGCTCCCCATTTCACTCAAGACAAAAGCTAAAGCTTTGAAACTGGCCTGTATGTCTCTGCAAGACCTGGCTCCTTGTCACCTCTCTAATCTCATCCCTAACTACTCACTTGCTTAGCCATACTGTCTCCCTTGTTGTTATTTGAACATGACAGGCGTGTTCCCATCTCAGTGTTTTTCCATTATTTTCTCTACTGAATTGCTTTCTCCCTGATATCTGCATGACCAATTTATTTACTTTCTTTTGGGTTGTTATTAAAAGATCACTTTCTAAATGAGGTCTTACGTGGTCACCATTCCAAAATATCCCTGCTCTGTGTTTTCTACTTAGCATTTATCTTATCTAATAAACTATGTATTTTATACTTATTTGTCTTGCTTACTGTCATTATCATTTGCAAGAATATTAGTTATTCCTATGAGGGCAAGGGATTTTGTTTGCTCTGATTTTATTCTAGCTACCAGAGTAGTCCCTGGCCTTTGATGAGTGAATGAATGAATGCTTAATTTAGCAAATATTTTTTAAGGACTTACCATGAGCAGTGCTAGTTGGTGAGGATAAGGAATGAAATACACAGTTCCTGCCCTCAGAAGTACACTTTGAAGGAGGTAGAAATTGCAGCAGTATGAACAGAACATTATCATTACTTGGGGAAGCAACATTTAATCAGACTGTGTTGGGCTCATGAAAGTCTTCCTGAAAAATGTAACCCTTTGAATCACTCAAATAGCCTAGGTTATGCTGTAGGAATAAAGAAGCCCAAAGCTCAGTATCTTTCTTTTTTAAATTTTTATTTTATATTGGAGCATAGTTGATTAATAATGTTGTGTTAGTTTCAGGTGTACAGCAAAGTGCTTCAGTTATACATGTACATGTATCTATTCTTTTTCAAATTATTTTCTCATTTAGGTTATTACAGAATACTGAGCAGAGTTCCCTTCCACTATACAGTAGGTCCTTGTTGGTTATCTATTTTTAATATAGCAGTGTACAAGTCAATCCCATTCTCCCAATCTTAGCACAACAAATATTTATTTCTCACCCAGACTACATGTCCAAATTGGATTGGTAGGGACTCACAGTGACCAAAGACATTGAAGACTTCATCTGAATGTATTTCCATGATCACTGCAGAAGTGAGAAGAAAGAGTGGCTAGTTATGCACTGGCATATAGAGTTTCACTGGTCAAAGCAAATTGCTTTATTTCAAATGGGGGACTGTGAAGTACAATACTGGCCTCTACGCAAAGGGAAAGGAAAATTGGAAGATATGTGAACAGAATTAATGACTACCATGCCTTTCTACTGTTTTAAAGGAGTATAGGAAAATTGGAAGATATGTGAACAGAATTAATGACTACCATCTTTTCTACTGTTTTAAAGTAGTATAAGATACCCACGTAAAGAAGTATTTGAAAGCATTTTCAGAGAAAGGAAGGGCATGGGCAAACCCAGTAAGCTGTTACATATTATGATCATTTCAGAAAACTACACGTAGTTAAAAGTAGTTGGGGTATAGTGCATGCGTGGGATAAAGACAGATAAAGAGATTAGTGGGAAAACAGGGGTTAGATTATAGCACACTATGGAATTAGAGCTCTATCCTAAAGGACTTAGGGAGCATTGAATGATATAATATACCTCAGAGGAATTTCTTGATTAAATTTAATTTGTGAGAGATTATTCCTGTTTTTGTTTGTTTTTTTTTGTTTTTATTGAAGTATAGTTAATTTACAATGTTGTGTTAGTTTCAGGTGTACAGCAAAGTGATTTTATATATATATGTATATATACATATATATATGTGTGTGTATATATATATATATATATATATATATACTTTTTCAGATTTTTTCCATTAAAGATTATAACAAGATATTAATATAGTTCCCTGTGCTATATAGTAGGTCCTTGTTGTTTATTTTATATATAGTAGTATATATATGTAGTAGTATAGTATATGTTAATCCCATATTTGTATCATTTTTATTAGATTCCACATGTAAGTGATATCCTATGATATTTGTCTTTCTCTGTCTGACTTGCTTCACTTAGTATGGTAATCTCTAGGTCCATCCATGTTGCTACAAATGGCATTATTTCATTCTTTTTATGGCTAAGTATTATTCCATTGTATATGTATACTACATCTTCTTTATTCATGTGTCGATGGACATTTAGGTTGCTTCCGTGTCTTGGCTATTGTAAATAGTGCTGCTATGAACATTGGGGTGCAGGTATCTTTTTGAATTAGAGTTTTCATGTGAGATATTATTCTGGAATCAGTGTGGGGGATGGCTTTGAGGGGAGGAAAAACTGGAGACAGTAAGACCAATTATGATACTAATGCAGTAATGCTGGTGAGACCCTGGATAAAGACAATGACAGAGGAAAGAAAAGGAGGGGAACAAAAGGTAAAAAGGCAGGAAAGTGTTTATGGGGTGGACTCCAGGACACAGAGGAAGTAAGATACTTCTTACACTGGCAGTGTTTGTGCCTGAGCATGTGTATGTGGATTTTTGTTTAGTGTGTGTGTAAATGTGTATGTTGCTGTGTGTGAGAGAGTGAGAGTAAGCTTGCAAAGTCAGTTGGCATTATCTAAAGATCTATGTTTTCTTTGTGATTTGGTAAACAAGCTCATGTGCCCAGATTGAAACGAAGATGGGTTTCAGGAGAGCCCTGCAAGCTGGAATGGCTACTGAGTCAAATGGGAGATGGGATCACCTTGGGGCTGAGAAGTTGCTGGGTAGTGTTCTGTACTTGTAAAATATCAGATTACACATTTTACAGCAAAAATTGCTTTGGGAAGTTCAGTTGCATTTTTCTTTAAATTGTTTAGCGTTCAGCAATAATTTGAAAATAAACATTTTAAATGAATTTGTGTATGCTATTTCCATTAGAGGGGCCCATGATATATAACCTATCCCCTGCTCCCAAATTTTGGTTAATGTGATAATGAAGACCCAATCATTTTATAATAGAGGAAAATTTTCTAAAATTAGTGAGGTAGTTATCCAATGCTTTTATAAAATCATTTTTGATGATAGACTGAAATAAAATACTATAATGTTATAGTGAAGTTTAATTTTCAAAAAGAAAATAGAGAAGTGATTGGAATACTTATTATATTTTTCTTAAAGATTTTTGGAAGACATTGGAATGTACTATAATTTAAAGATATTCTGAAATTGCATTTCTTGTTTGCCATTGTATGTTAGACCCATGGTCATTTTAAATATTTGGGATGCTAAATTTATTACTGCAAATTCAAGTCTGGTCATTGAAAGAACCAGTTTTATCTAATGTCACACTACTGCTCTAGTAGAAAGAACCATACCGACCTGCCCAATGCACGTGGTGGATATATGAGAGAAATTGTGACATATTGACTTAGAAATAACATCAAGAGTTTACAACTCCTGAACTCCTGATAAGAGAATATCAAAGAAGTCGTGGAAGTGTTGAACTGAGAAGATTCTTTTCTTAGAATGGAGAATAATTGGAGATTTCTGACAAAGATAAGAGATTCAGTTGTTAGTTTAAAAAATGGGGACTAGTGTTTAAGATTTTTGTTGTTGTTCAGAAGCCTTCCATTTTAGAAAGTATTTTTGCATACTGATTATGTACATATACTGTAAACATATAAGTAATAATCTATTTATTCAAAGTTTTCAACACACTAACAAGAAGACAGCATATGTAATTTGGCATTTTAAAAGTTATCCAAAGATACTTTTGCTGAAACCACTTAGCTGATTATAGAAGATAGTTAGGAGACCAAATAATAGCAGAAAAGGTACAATTTATATGTAATTAAGTTACACATAAGGTACATATTATGAGACCATTCTTTTCTTTTTGTATCTCATTGACTTTTTAAATGAATGTGAGCTCATCAAGTTCAGGTTATTATTTTTTTGTCTAAAAAAACCTATTTGGACTGTATGGTGCCTCAACAATGAGTAACTGATTAAGCCAGAATGATGTAATAATACTAACAACATTTATTGAGCACTTACTATGTGAGAAGCACCATGTCAAGTACTTTAAATGAACTAGCTATTTAATTTAATGCTTACAGCAGCCACATGGGATAGGAATTCTTACTGTACTGATTTTAAAAAATGATAAATGAGCTTAACTTCATAAACAACTAAAAAGTAACAGAACCAGAAAGGAAACGAGTTAAAGCAGGGAAGAGTTAACCCATACTTTATCAGGCTCATATTCTTATAAAAGATAGAGAACTTATAGTAATATTTTAAAACTCAAAGCATTTTTAAATTAAGTTTATAATAATTAAGCATAAAATGTGGATGTTTTAAGTTAATGTAACAGTCTTCTGAAAAATATATCTACTCAAAAATATACTGAGTGTCTACTATGTCCACAGTGTTCTAATTGTTTGAGATTATTTAGTGTACAAACAATTGTGGTACTACATTCCAGTGGAGGGAAGTCAGAAAATAAGCAATAGACTAAATTTAATATGAAAAGAACTTTTTAACATTTTAAAAGTAATAGTTGATAGGTCTAAGGTAAAAATAACTTTTCTTTTGCAACACTGATCATATACTTGTTCATAAAAAAGGTGAATATTGATTGCTATAATATGGTTATTTATTTTAAATATTATTGACCATTACTTTGAAGAAATCTCTCCTTTCCTCCCTCCTTACACACTGAAGATGCAGCATTCCAAGAAAACAATTAAATGTCATTTGTAAAATAACTTTATTTTATTTAATTACAGAACTAAGTGCTCCATGGCTTAAACAGAATGAAAGTGAAAAGTCTTAGGACATATTTTTCCTATGAAGAACACATTTAAGTGCATTTTAGCACCAAAATAACTGCAGATGCCATGATTAAAGATTCAGTCGTCGTCCTTTTGTTTGCAATATATAGGGGTATGTTTATGTGTGTATGAGAAAAAGAGGAAGGGAAAGAATAAACATGAGAATGAGAATGAATAATGCCAAAGCTCCCTAGGTGCTTTTGTTTTAGTAGCTTCTCAGAATTCTACCTCTATAATTCAGGGAATTGACTAAACATTTATATATATTGTTAAAGTAAAGGATGCCATTTTCTCTGTTCTATGTTTCTTCTATTTTCTCTCAAGTGGTCTCAGTATTACTATACTGGATATTCTTTTATGTAGCTGTCTCTAGTATACCACTCTGTAACTACTTGGTAGACCATCTTACACCTATTCTTTCTTGTGTATGCTTTAAGGAGTTAAAAAATGGATATAGTTTATGAACTTCATTATTGAAGTAGTAATGATGTGGTACAGTGAAAAATTAAAATGTTCAATCACAAGGTCATTAACAAAGATTGAAAAATAATTAAGGGCAAATGATGAATAAAGGTTTTAAGATAAAATCGAAACTCAAGTATGAAAAGACCACTGTGTTGAGAGAGGCATAGGAAAGATTTTTGCAGAGGATATAATCTGTATTAAAAGTCCAGTTCTGTTAGGAACTAGACTTTTGTACTGAATGAGATAACATGAAAGTCTTTGGAACAGGCTGTAAAAAAGTTTTGGAAAAAGTAAAGGTAACAAAAGTGACAAATGTAGTTAAAAAATAAGCAGTAAGGAATATGATTCATTAGGGAGAATTTTGGACCAACCAGAGATTGTGATTATGGCCAATAATGTGAAAAATTTGGAAAACTATATTTTTCTTTATTAATTGCTTCATCAGTTTATTCATGCACTAAGAGTTGTTTACTTTCATAAAATCCCATTTTCTGATCTGAACTAAACAAGGCAAGTTTAAAGGCAGGGACTCAGAACAGTTCACAGCCTTTTCACTACATTCATTTCTAAATGCCTTATTTGAAAGAGAATGCCCTGGTTTATGATTTTCATATCTTTTTCCCTTTTAGAAAGAGGCAGATGGTATGAAAACTGGACTCCCTTATTTAAAGGGAATGTTGATATTTATAACCAAGCTTATCTCCAGCAAGATTTGTTTTTTGCAGCTGTTCCAGGTTGAAAAAAATATTATATTAAAGCCCTGGCTTGTTTTTCTTTCCATATTTGGGGGGGGGGTAATCTTCAGAATGTGAAAAAGTGATGTTTGATTTTAAACATGAATGCAATGTAAACTGTGATTTTTTGCTTCTATATGTGAATTTTCTGTTTGTATGCTGTGATGATATTACTCTTTTTGTTTCACTGATCTATTTCCTAGATACATCACACTTGAGAAATAATTTACTCATCTTTTTCCTATCATCAAAGTATTCTAGGAAGTATAGTAGATTTTCACTGAGTTAGCCTTTATTATTAAACAAACTATTTTCTAACTGTCCATTTTGATATGTTAGTCATTTTCTTTCTGCCCAGAGTGAGTATGTTTCACTGGGAAATCAACTTTTTCTGTTCTTTTTTTATAGTTATATTATTTTTTGTAAGATATGTTTTTCTTTCTTATTTTCTATTCTTTGTTTCTATTTTCAATTATAAATGCTGCTATTTTTCTCTGAACATGTTTTAGAAACTTTCTTTTATAATTTAATAGAAAATTAATTATATTTTATACTCTAAACTTAATACTTAGAGCTATCTTTTTGGGCATGTGTTGACATAGAATGAATATCTAAGCTTATACACACACATAATCTTTGTTCATATTTGTTCTTATTATGTACACACATGTACAAAATTTTCCATAAAGAAGGATATTTTATCAATAGATATATTGATTTATTGTGAATAAATGTGATTATTGATTTAAGTGGACATAACTTACACAGCTTGCTTGTCAAGTTAAAGCAAGCCCCACTATTTTCATAAAGATTACCTTCTTGAATATGAAATATTATGCAAATTATGATTATGTCAGACATATATTTTTCCTTTTTAATAATTAAAGCTGAAACTTTTATTTAAAAGTTTTTAGTGTTTATCAGCACTCACAATTAAACTATTTAATTTAATATCATGAAAACCAGCATATTGCTTAAATTTACAAAACCCAAACCATTATTAGTAGTAAACAGTTTATTTCCAGAGAGTTTCTGGCTGTTTTCTAAATAAACCCTTTAAACTTCAATCTTTGATTCATAAAATAATCAATCTCTCTCTTTAACCACATAGAACATGAGTAACTTTAATAGATTTTATCAGTTCAGTTTATTCCACACCTCCCTTTATTCTTTATAATGATAATCACAGTTAACAATGTTAAGTGAAGAATATGTGAACTCTTTGTTGGTGTGTCACCTCTCTCCCTATCTTTTTGTAAGGAATGCTTTTCACTCTAGTATGTTAGTTCATTGTACAAATGCCATTTTTTCCTTGCATGAGTGTTTGCCTAATGTGGGTTTAGTAAAAATTTAAATGGAATTCTCAAAATAAACAAATTGACTTGAAACACTTAGTGAAAGCTGCCAGCATTCCATTATTCTGTACTCTCACCATGTAACAAAGCAAGTGATTCTACAAAAGGTATGAAACTGCAAACAAAAGTCTTTCACCTTACTATTCCTGGTTTTATTATTATTGCTGCATGTTCCCAATGGATACCGTATGAGTGAGCATTTAAGGATCCTGTGACCTGGGGTTGTCTATATTCATTTTCTACTTCTTTAGCCAGGAGATCTAAAGTATATATTTCTCAAATTCTTTGAAAATAATAAAGATAAATAAATATAATAAAATAAATAAATAATTTATTTATAAATAAAAATAATAAAGGGTGTTCTTTCAGTCAGTACCTTATACATCTAAATCTCACATAAGTTCAAATACAAAGAGCTAGGGCAGAAATAAAATACATTCTTTTATTATATGATATGGCTGAAGGAGATGCTGTGTTTAGTCATATAGAAGTAGTAGTGTATAAAAAAAGTGAAATAAAATATATTTATAAACTATATTAAAATAATTGAAATTTTAATTCAGAAAGTATTTATGTGTTTCCCAGGCTTGCAGCCTTTCATTTTGAACATCAGTTATCATTATTCTATTAGTTCATGGGGAAAAGAGCAAACTGCTCACAATAATCACCCTCTTTTTTTGAAATATCCTTCTAGAGGACCTGATTCCAAGGTAAAATGTTAGCTTATGTGAAGGAGGATTTAATTAACACTTGAAAATTGACCAGTGGGAGAGAGAGAAAACTTGTAGAGTAGTAATGCCATTTTATAGTGAATAAAAATTGATTCTAAATATAATGACACTTTAATTTCTTAATAAGAATGTAGTTTAGGAAGGATCTAACAAACGTGACACATTATTTATTTATTTATTTTTGCGGTATGTGGGCCTCTCACTGTTGTGGCCTCTCCCGTTGTGGAGCACAGGCTCCAGACGCACAGGCTCAGCGGCCATGGCTCATGGGCCCAGCCACTCCGCGGCATGTGGGATCTTCCCGGACCAGGGCACGAACCTGTGTCCCCTGCATCGGCAGGCGGACTCTCAACCACTGCACCACCAGGGAAGCCCTACACATTCTTTTATCTTTAAAAATAATTACTGGGAATTCCCTGGTGGTCCAATGGTTAGGACTTGGCGTTTTCACTGTGGGGACCAGGTTCGACCACTGGTTAGGGAACTAAGATCCTGTAAGCTGTGTGGCACAGCCATAAAAACAAAAAACAAACAAACAATAAATAAAATAATTACTAATAATAACCAACATGACTATGTTTAACTGATTCAATAAACTAGATATTAGATAATTAATTTCCAGGTATGTATTAGTTTTCTATTGATGCATAACAAATTACCATAAACTTAGTGTCTTGCAACAACAACCATTTATTAGCTCACAATTTTGTGGGTCAGAAGTCCAACATGGCCTGAATGGATTTTCTGCTCAGGGTCTTACAAACCTGAAATCAAATGCCAACCAGGCTGTTCAAGGCTCTGTGAAAGAATCCACTTTTAACCTCTTATATGTTCTTGGCAGGATTTAGTTTCTTCTGGTTGTAGGACTGAAGTCCTCATTTCCTTCTCAGCTAACTGATCTATTTCAGGTCAGCCTTATTTTTTGCCACATAGCCCCCTCCATCAATGGAGAATTTCTTATACCCAGAATTCCTTTGACTTTGAATTTCTCTGACTTCTCTGGCTTTGACCTCTAGACCAAGATTTAAAATGCTCATATGTGAAACCCCTTTGCTGTTAATGTAGCATAATCACAGGAGTTATATTTTATCATATTCACAGATTCCACCCACACTTAAGGAGGGGAAGAGATTTACAAAGAAAACCATATTGGAGGTCATCTTAGAATTCTACCAATCACATTTGATGTAGTCATTACTTATCAATATGAGTGTATGGATAACTTTTAATCGACGGTGTGCTCTAGGATTACCTCATTATTTTTGTAGCTAATACCAGGTCTTTCTTGCTCTGCTCACTTAAAATTTTTGTATTTACATCTAACATTTTACTTCCTACATCTCTGCTGCATTATCATAGTTTTCTTCTTATCTGTGTTTAGAACAGGTGAGACATAGGACCACACATTGAGATTTCTACTTTTAAAAAGCAGCTAATGAATTCCTAGGGAGAGTTATTCTGGGTCTCTTTTGGACATTCAAAACTGTTTTGAGAAAACACAGTTAATTGCAAAAAGCTGTAATGTATTTAGGAATTGATGGGGCAGAAATAGAGTAATGAATTATATATATATTATCACACGTTCCCCAGACAACAGATTCTGAGGCTCAGCTTAACCTTGAGTGCAATACTAGGGGGACAAGAGTGAGTGAAAAATGGAAGAAAGAAAAACTTTAGATAAGGAGGAAAAACAAATACAAGGTGGTTACTAAGCTGGCCATAGGTGCAAGAGAAAATGTAGACTTTTGTGTAGTCATGTGGGACTTCTCCAGGCCGGCTGTATAGAACCAATTAGTTGGGTTGAGCAGAAGAAAGTAATTTATCTGCCAGCATCTGCCTATCTCTTATTTTTCACTGGTCAAAGCTCACTTCATGGTTTGTTACTATCCCTGTACTTTTCAGATTGTTGTTGTGCTATGGGGCTTGGGATTTGGAAGTGGCAGGAGGAGCCAAGCTTCCTATGGGTCTAGGTGTAGGTATTGCTGTAGCTGTGGAGGTAGTGTTGGAAGCTGTACTTTCACCTTCACCCCCAGAGGAAGCCAAGTCAGCCAGTGGTATTTGAAGATTAGTTGAGGTTCATGGCTGGTGCTATTGGGTGAGTGATTGAAGATCCAGGAGGCAGTGAATCTGCGGAAGTACATAAATTGGGTCTAACATAGAATGACATATAGTGATTTCATCTGGTCAATTTCTTTAAAGATTCCTTATAATATGTAAATGGGCCTTTAATAGTACCTATGTCACAGTTAAAACTCACTAAATGTTTATGAAGTTTAATTTTTAGATAACATCGTCTCCTTGGTCATCAGATAGTCTTTTCAAAATTTAGATAGTTTATTTGTTAATAGATGGGGAAATAATCAAGCATAATTAATGTGAGAAGCAATAGATATCATTCCTTTGGATATCCATTGTTAATTGAGTCCTAGAGTTATACCGAAAGGCATTGATCTTGTGGATGTGTTACCTTTCAAATATGAGTATTCAACCAGGTCAATATTCTTTACAAAAGCCAATTGTCTAATTTTCACACCATTACTGTAACAGCAGAATTCAGATTAACATTTACATGGTCTTCTTATACAAAGATTTTGTTATTTATTTTTTGTTATTATTATTAGGATCAGGGTAGGATTGAACCCAGGTTCTCTGATAAGGCTTGTTGGACTGTCCAAGGTATAAAGGTTAAGAACAAATAGATGTATTTAATCTCTGAGGTTTCTTCTGATTCTGTGATTCTGTTGTACTAAATAAACTATTGTTTATACTCAGATCCTTCCTTTTATATATTTAAGGTAAGTTCCATGGCTTTAATACTACCATTCTCATTCAAAAACTGAGGTATATTCATATGTCTGTCTTTTAGTTAAGTTCTGTGGTTTTAACTACCATGTTTGTCCCAGATTTTTTTTTTCTTTCAAACTAACCTCAAATATTAATCTCTGGGACTATATTTTGATTGACTTTTGGAAAATTCTAACTATGAAGAAAATAATAGCTCTCTAAATTTTGTGGTTGATTGAGTGAACAAACAAACCAATCTAAGTTTGTATAATTCAAGTACATTTTCATTGTCAATTGTACATGAAAAGCATATTATCTGTTTTATAATGAAATATTTCATTATCAAATGAAATGTTATATAACAATGTTATAAATATCTATGTCTCACCCCCAAGAGTAAGAAATAAAATTACAAATTGAAAGCTTCATCTTATGGCCATGGTGGAGGAATATGGGCCACACTTTGCCTGCTTTAAACAACTATCAATAACAAACTGGTATATTTCAACAATTTTAAACATTGGACAACAGACAGTAGAATTGTGATTCCTAAGAGAAGGAAAACGATGAGCACTGGATTTCTTCCTGGAATTAATTTCCTGCTTGTGGGTATAGAGAGGAGGAACCCAAACAGAACCCAGCCACCTCACTGAATTTAGCTGATATGGATTGGAGTTTGGAGAAGCTGAGTGGGCTATATATGGTGGGGCAGAGTTCTGGAGGGAGCTATGCAGTCAGAGCATTTCAGAAATCCACATAGGGGTTCCCTTGCATCTTTATTGTGTGCTATGCCATACATGTGTAGTATGTAACTCTATTTGGCTGGGCATAGCATGGGAAGGGTGTGTTAAATTGAAGAATTATGAGAGCTTACACAGAGTGGGGAGATTAGAGCTTTGGCCAGTCAGAATGGAGGGACTTCATGGTCAAGTAGGGCATTTAGTGGGACCCTAGAGATTATAATGCCTTAGAAGTAGGACTGATCTGAGTGAAGACTGTGCCAGACCCAGCCTAGAAAAACTTAAATAAAACCTGATCAGAGCTTCCCTGGTGGTGCAGTGGTTGAGAGTCCGCCTGCTGATGCAGGGGACACAGGTTCGTGCCCTGGTCCAGGAAGATCCCACATGCCGTGGAACGGCTAGGCCTGTGAGCCATGGCTGCTGAGCCTGCGTGTCTGGAGCCTGTGCTCCACAACGGGAGAGGCCACAACAGTGAGAGGCCTGCGTACCGCAAAAAAAAAAAAAACACCTGATCAAACTGATTTGTAACTTAACTGCTTTCCCATCCTCCCCTCCCCCTAAAAGAAACCCAAAATGTTTCAAAGGAAGAAAATGATATCCAGACACTCAACAATGTAACATTTACAATGTTCATCATCCAATAAAAATTACTAGACATGTCAAAGTGCAGGAAAATGTGATCCACAACCAGGATAAAAGATAGTCAATAGAAGCAGACTCATAAATGACAGATTTGGTGGACCTACCAGCAAGGAATTTAATTAGTTATTATGAATATTTAAAAATTTTTGGTGGGAAACATGAAAATAGACAAAACATGAACAAAATGGAAGGTATTAGAAAGAATCAAAGGAAGTTCTAGTAATAGAAAATACAGTTTATGAATTAAAAAAATTTACTGTATGATATTAATAGATTAGACACCGTAGAAGACAAGATCAGTTTGGACATATTGTAAGAAAATCAGCCCCGAATGGAAAATAGAGAGAAAATGATTGCTTAAAAATAAAACAAACAACCAAAAACCCACAGAGCCTCAGTGACTTATGAGACAATATGAAGTAGCCAAATATATATGTAGCTTAAGTCCTAGAAAGTGGGGGGCAGGAAAATATTTGTAGAAATCATGGCAGAAAAATTTTAAAATTTGATGAAAACTTTAAACTCACAGATCTAAGAACTCAAGGAATCCTAACCAGGTTAAAAAAAAAAAATTAGACACCAAAACGCATCAAATTGCTGAAAACAAGGATGTAAGAAATCTTCTAAATTAGCTAGATCAGGGGAGGAATATGAAGCAAAGAAAAAATGGTGAATTTGAAGAGTGTTCATCAAAACTATGCCAGCCAGAAGACTGAAAGAAAATATTGTGACCCTAGAATTCTATACCCAGCAAAAATATTCTTCAAAAGTGAAACACAAAAAAATACTTAAAAAAAACCTTAGAGAATTTGTTGCCCAAACACTTGCATTACAAGCAATATTAAAGATAGTTCTTTAGGAAAAATGAAAATGAAACCTCAATTTATACAAGGAATAAAGAGAACTGGAAATAGTAAATATGTTGGTAAGTATAAAATATATTTTTCTCATTTCATAAATTTTTAAAAAGATGCTGGTTTAAAGCAAACATATTAACTATGGCTTGGAGTGTACTGTTGCAAGGCCTTATACTATGTTAAGTAGTAGAATGTTATTTGAAGATAGACTGTGATTAGTTATGTATGTGGGTTATAAATTCTGGAGTAACCACTGAAAATGTAAAACAAAGAGGAATAACTAATAAATTAAAAGTGAAGATAGAATATTAAAAAATGTTCAATTAATCCCAAAGAGGCAGGTAAAGAAGAACAAGGAAAAGAACAGATGGAACAAATAAAGAACAAATTGCATGATAGTAGATATAAACAGAAATATATCATAAGTCCAATAAACAAAATTATCTTAAAACTCCATTTGAAACAGGTATTTTCAGCCTGGGTAAAAAGACAAGCCGCAACTATATGCTATCAACAGATATAATTAAATACCTCTGTGCAAACTATCTCAATTGTTATCTTCCTTCCTCGTTCCCACCAAATAACTAAAGAATTTGGTGTTTTGGTGTTTATTATTAGGAAGCATGAATATACGTATATATAATATTGTATATATTTTACCTAAATAATATTGGCTATTGATTTGAATGTTTTAAAATTATATAAATGTATTAACACATGTATTTTGTCCATATGTTTTACTGCCTTATATTTCATTGATGAATAAATTGTGATGTACATGCAGGGCTTTTTTTTTTTTTGCTGTTATTAAAAATGTTGCACTGAACATTCTTTCTAGTGTTTTTGTGCATGTAAATCTAGAATTGTTTTTCTAATTCATATAACTAGCAGAGGAATTGATGATTCTGGTGAATGCATATTTTAAATTTTACTAGATATTGCTGCATCACTCCCCAAAATACTCATTAGTTACTGCTCTTATTTTATTACAGTAATCTATTCTCTTTAAAAAGTTCTGTAAGTGATCTTGCATGCATTTTAGAGGTATTCATAGTATTTATAGGTATTTTATAGATTTTACTGTTATAGTAATTATGATCTTTGTACCTAGATTTAATATACAGTAGCCTTGCTGAGCCCTTGTAAAGAATGTTGCACACATTCTAATAATTTGCCTGTAGTTTCCTTTCTGTCTCCCCAGTCATATTATTTGTGAATAATAAGTTTTTTTTCTTTCTTTCCAATCCCTGTATCCTTTCTCCCCTTGTCTCACTATATTACCTGGATTTCTCAGTACAATGACTATATTTGTCTTGTTTATGATTTTCACTATTAAGGATAATCTTTATCTGTTTGCCTATTCATAAGCAGAGTGAGAAAGTTCTTTTCTATTCCTGTTTCCTCCCTCCCTTTCTCCCCTGCTCCCACCCAACTCTTCTTTATTTTCTTTCTCTCTTCTCTTTAAGAATCAATGGGTAGTAGATGTAACTTTTATTTTTGCATCTATTGATTGAGGACTTTCATTTTTTTCTCTTCTTTAAACAGTTACATGCAGAATATTATTAATGTGTTATCTAATATTAAACTATCCTTCCATTTTTGTTATTGGTCCAGCTTCTTCATGGTGAATTTTGTTATTTTGATTATACATACTGGATTTAGTTTATAATATTATATTTAGGATTTTTATATCTCTCTTCATAATTGTGATTGGCTTATGATTTTTCACTCTCATAATGTTCTTATAGTGCATATTTGTATTTTTCAAAATAGCTTATTATATATCTGATCTAGCTTGTTAAGGATTTTCTTTTCCTCTAATATTCCTTTCACATCTGAAGCTGGGGAGCTGATTGATAAGCATGTCTCTTAACCAGTTCTTGATATCTTTTATTCATTAACCAGATGCTTATTCCCTTCCTTATAATCCTTCTAAATCAGCTTTCCAATAATCCCTTTAATTCAACAAACTTTACATGAAACAGAGGTTTTATGGGATGATAATGTGCAAAATTTGAAAAGTTGGACAAGTAACATTGGAAACATAGTTTCAAGTCCTCTCAGAGATTGACAAGACACGTGTGGAGATTCAGTAAAGCTTTGCAGAAAACTTGTCCTAAAACTACCACATTTTGGGAACTTGGTTCACGTTTACTTCAATGTAAAATACATGTAAATTAAGAAAAATAAAAATTTTAACTTTAAAATAAGCCAAGCTTGGTTATAAATAGTGATTTTGATAGATTAAGAGTGAATCAGAATACTTCATCTACACAGATATATATTATTTGGGGCTAAACATAAAAAACATACTTTTTGCTAGTAAAGCTTTGTTTCAGGTAACTTATTGAAAGCTCTGAATAAGAATTTGCTAATGTTACTTCAGAACCTAGGTAAGGGAGTTCATATTGAGGAATTATGATAAAATAGATATACATCTGTTTACTTAGGAATTTCAGAGATAAGAATAGATGCCATCTGAGATGTTTGCATTTAGAGCTTATTGTTTTCCCTCATCTTTTAGCTACCAGTTTTTGGTAGCATCTGGTTGGAATACAGTTTTTTGTTATTGATATGATAATTGAAACAATCTTGGGTTTCATAAAATTCCCTTAAAATAACCCCTCGTTTAAAGGGATTATAAGTATTGAAAAATCAAAGTTTGTGACCTTTAGAGCTAGAACCCTATTTTTAATTACTCTTTGTCTCTTCAAGAAAAATAGTCTGAAGCTGTGTTGGTCAAAGGTCAAAGATATGAAACTGCCTTTTCTCTGCTTGAGTCCCTCAAGCCAAACATAGCCTTGGTTCCTCTCATTCCTCTTGACTGTTAGTAGCTCTTAGCATGCAGTGTACACGTTGCCTGACTTACTGATTTTATACTAGAACTGTAGGTGTCTTTGCTCTTTTTACATGGTTGGTTATGTGTCTCTTCTTTTATCAGCATTTTGTAGTAGTAAAAACAGGGTCTGGAGTTTTATTTATTTGGTACCATATTATTGTAACCTATAAAAACTTTTTGAAAGTGCAGTTTACAATAAAAATAAAATGCTTATTTGAAAGAGTGTAGTTTATGACTTTTTAATTAACTATTAAAAGTTATAGGCCAATCCTAGCTTAATTATCTTTTGCAAATGTAATACGAGAAATTAACTGAAGTGCATTTCCCATTTTGCTGAATTTAAACCCTGCAAATCATAATGATCATTTTTCTGCTTAGGAACATGGTCCAGAGAGAAATCCTCTCCCTGTCAGATTTGAAGTCCCTATTCCTTTGATATTTATGCGAGGTTCAGAATTTTAAAAAATAATTCCATGGGACCCAGCTAATGTAACTCCCCCACCCCCAAATGATGAGCATTGCTGATGGTACATGCAGGCAGCTTTTTGTCTATTCTGGGCAGTATAAATTTAATGTGTTGTTTTCAAGTATGCCATGTGTCCAGATGCCACAACAATCTGTGAATTAAAAAGGCATTAAAATAAAAGTAAGTAAAATATTTGTAGGTATTTTTTTTTATGAAGGCCTGGGAATTTGTGATACAATTATGTTTGGATTAACTAATTCTATTAGGTTTCAGGAAAAACAAGCATTGTTTTCTTACAGCAATTTTAAACATTTTATGGTGTGGATTTATACTACTACTCTATCCTCATCGCCTAGCCCATACCTTCTTCTCCCGCTATATTACCTATTTCCGTTAATGACATTACCATCTCGCTAACCCAGTATTTTGCAAGTATAGGCCATGAACCACCTGAGTTTGAAAACTGCGGCAGGGAGCTGGTGCTTGTTTAAAATGCAGCTTCCTTGGACCCACCCCGACATTTCTGACCGGGTGTCTCTGAAGAATAAGACCTGGGACTTTGTATTTTAGTTATGACTCAGTTTAAAAGCATAGTCATCTTCAGCTCTTCCTTTGACTCATACCCCCATCCAGCATGTTCCCAAATTCTAAAAGTCAAACACCAAAACATCACTTCCTTTCTATTTGCTGCATTCCTTCCTTAGTGGATTGCCTTTGAACACAACTAAATTTTTTTTAAAACTTATTAATTATGTTCAAACCTTCCAGTCTTTCTAATATCATTAGAAAGTGTCTGATTTGGTTACCTCACTGCACAATACCCTTTTATGGTTTCCTGTTGAAAACAGGAAACCCGAGCCTTTTCCTCTGGAACTGAGATGCTCAGTTCTGGGCAGCTGACCCTTTCCACAGGGACTGGGATCTCCCCATTTTACCCAGGCCACAGCTGCCTCCTAAGAGGGAGGCCTGAGTACTGCATGCAGTTATGAGTTAAGCTGGTTCGAGATATTACACATTCGTGTTATATTCATTCACTTTTTAAGATGACCTATTTGGCCATTTTTCCTCCCCTTAACACTTATGCTCCCCATTATTTTGTTTTTGTTTTTGTTTTTCATGGACCACTCTTTTGCTGTTCCCTTATGTTCCTATATTTTTCTTTATGTCCCTCTTGAACCCCATCCATTCTCAAGCAATTGATTATTACTTTTACCTCTTGGCATTAATTGAAACCTTATTCTTCTCAGAGACACCATTTCCCTGAAGCTTTCTTCAGTGGAAACTTCTTTCTTTAACCCTCCACATACCCATGGATCAAGATTTTGGTTATCTTTTCATTTCCTTATTACCACTTCCAGATCATTTCTTTTTCCATGCATATAGAATGACAAATGAAACAAAAAAAACCCAGCTCCTTTGTGGTTCATTCCATTAGACTGTAGTGCCCTTTACCTCTCTTCTTTGCCGTTATCTGTGGACATTCAGGTCACAGAGTCTCCCTAACTTAGAGTTTTCTTTCCATCCTACCCCAAATCTTTCCACCCTCCTGAGTACCTTCACTATTCATATGTATGAAGTATATATTATTCTGGTCTCTCGTTTCCTTATCTGCCATATTGTTTTTCTGTCATTTTAGTCACCCTCCATGATGGGTGATTAATGTGCTTCATCCCGATAATAACATCAATCACCTCACACTTTCTATTAATAACCTTTAGTTCTTCTAGAGTAAATGAAGACTTTGGTTATTGGACCTCATACAAATCTTTAAGTCCAAAAATCAATCTATTTTCTGCTTAACTCTTAAATCCTCACGGTCTCCACTTCTTTCTCTATCTTTAAACTCCATGGTACATCATTTCACCCACTTTTTATAGTACCCTAATCTTCTTGCCCTACTGCCCTTCTGTTATGCCTGTCCGGGAAAAACAAAACTTTGCTTAATCTAGCTCTCTATCCCTTCCCTAGACCAGCAGTGCACAGCTGAACACTCAGAAATATATTATTTGCAATCATGTAGCTTGCTGCTACTGTGGATTCATGGTTACCAAATTAATGTGGTCTCTTAGTGTTTCTCATTAATCTGGTTTTCCCTAGACACCTCTTTCCATTTCTCCACAACAGAAATTCCAGCCTCTGCACTCTCAAATCTCCAAACTTCCCACCTTCCGTTTCACTCTTAGGAGATAACCTTGCTTCCTAATTCATGGTGAAAGGAGAGCTACAGCTTAGAGCTCCCTCTGCTTTCGGCAGCCAAACCTCAAAACTTACATATATTTTTACTCATCGTTTTTCCTCTTTCCTGCTGAAGTGAAATAGGTAGTCTGCTATGATTATTCCTTCAAGTGTACACTGAATTCTGTCCCTTCCTATCTACTTGGAAACCTCAATCATTTTCTGTTTTTTTTTTTTCCTGTGTCTTCACCTCCTCACTTTGTGCTGGTTGCTTCTACTTACTATTTAGACCAACTCAAATTTCCATCTGTATTCAAAAACAAACATGCCCTCAAGAGTAAAACAAAGCAAAGCATAACAAAAAAATCTCCCTCAACCTCAGTTCCTCTACTTACTATCCTATATCTCTCCTTCCTTTTACTTATTTTGTAATAGATTTGTCTAGGCTTTCCATCTCTGCTTTCTCACCTTGTACATATTCCTTAGACCATAGGAATTAAGTGTTTCAGTGTATGTGTCAGGGAAGAAGCAGGGATGACCATTGTTAAATCATATTATAAGGCCACTTATAATGAAACTGATGAATGCCCATTCAATTTAGGTCCAAAGGAGCCATTGCTTCTTTTGCTCAGCATAGTATTTTTGAGATTTATTTCCATTGTTGCATACTATCAGTAGTTTTTTGCTGGGTAGTATCTCATTATATGAATAAACTGCAGTTTATCAGTTTTTCTGTTGATCAGCATTGGACTTGTTTCCACTTTTTGGCTACTATGAATAAAAATGCTATGAACACCCTTGTACAAAGCTTTTTTTGTAGACATATGTAGTTATCTCTCTTAGATAAATACATAGGAGTAGAATTGTTGGTAGTTAATTTTGTAAGAAATTGCTAAATAATTTTCCAAAGTGGTTGTATGATTTTACAACTTATATACATGAGAGTTTCAGTTGCTCCACATCCTCCCAATATTTTGTAGAGTAAATCTTTATTTGAATCATTCTAGTGGGTGTATAGTGATATTTCAATTCTAATTTTAATATGCATTTTGGTGATTACTAATGGTGTTGAGAACTTTTTCGTGTGCTTGTTTGTTATTTGCATATCTTCTTTGGTGAAGTTTCTGTTCAAGTCTTTTACCCATTTTTTGTTGAGCTGTATGTCTTATATTATTGAGTAGCTCTTTATACATTCTGGATGCAAGTTCTTTTTGTCAGATACAGGTATTATGAATATTTACTTCCTATAGGTAACTCACCTACTTATTTTCTTACTTGATAAAGTTCAGTACATCCTTTTCTTTTTGCTTTTATGGTGCATACCATCTGTGTTCTCTCTAAGTGTTATTTGCCTACACCAAGGTCATGAAAATAAACTTTTTTCCTAGAGCTTCATTGTTTTGTTGTTTTTCTCTTTTGTTTAGGTCTATGGTCTATCCTCAATTGAGTTTTGTGTGTGGTATGAGATAGGGGTCTGTTTTTTTTTTTTTCCCCATAAGGACATAGAGTTGTTCCAGCACTATTTGTTGATACTGTAATTACTTTAGTTCTAAGTATAGATGAAGGGTAGTCCCAATCACTAAGATTCCTCTTTTGGAACATGACTTTTTGGAGTCATACAGATTACTGTCTTGTAGTTACTTTTCTAATGAACTTTTATATCAATGTTGGCAAGTGATCAGGATTTTGGAAATCACATTTTCACACATTCGAGTTTTTACATACTCTTTCTGCAGCTACAAAGGAAATTAATTTGGCAAAGTAAAGATGAAATGGTCACCTTGATCCTTGAAAATATAAGGAAGACCACTGTTTAGCTCTCCAGTTTTATACAATAGGAATTTGTTCCTATTACAGACTTATCTCACTATTACACTTATGTCAAGGTATACATTGTCTACTTGGATGCTGTGTCACATTTTGATAGTCTTTTAATTACTTATTTTTCACTTCCTCAAGTGTGGAGAATTATCTCAGGAGATCTGAATCATGTACCCTTGCTTGAAATATTAAAATATAGATTCCATGAGTGGGGGAGGGGTACGGAAGTGACATTTAAAGTAAATTGCAGAGTTTCAAAATCATGGACCTAAAAGCTGAATTTGATAGTGCACTGGAACATGAGCAGGGAACAAATGACAAACTTGGATCATTAATGCTTCTTTATACCAAGGATTTTTGCGTCATATAGGAAAAAGGCCATAATTTGTATGACTTAAGTATGTTAATTACATGATCAGCTTTGAAATTTTAAAACATTACTCTGGAATGTTAGATCAGGGACCCTTATCTTCTTCATTTACTACTTTCTTCAGTTCAGCTTCTAGCATAAGATTGTATTTCATGATTGATTCTCAATTCTGATCAAGCTATAGCCAAACATCTTTTTTGCCTGTTTATAACTTAATACTTAGGTTAGAGGGTTTTTTTTTTGTTTTTTTTTAAGTGAGAGTCTATCTTGTAGTCTTAAAAACTGAGATGGTTAATTTTTTGTGGTCATGGGTTGAATTTTTTTTAATAACCTTTGTTTCGATCTGTATTTAAATGTCACAGTCTGGATTGAATGCTTTTTCTGGAAGCAGAGACATATGTGAAGGCTTCAGGTTTCTTATTTCTTTACATGTTCTTTCTGGATTTCATAAAAAAGATATAAATGAGCAATAAAATAAGTTGGTTGGAATGTGATTAAATATAACACTACCTTTGTTTTTTTTTAAAGGTCACATATTATGCTTAAAAATATGTATGGGAAATTGCTGTGCAAAATTCAGGTTAAGAAAGGATATTAAAAACAAAAGTATTCTCTTTAATTTTAAAAGTCCTAAAGAGTGTACAGTTTTAATGGAGTAAAAATTAATTATGAATTATTTTAATATGCAATTTAGGTATTAAATAAACTTTTTTTCTTCCTTAAAAATGTGTTATCAAGTTTCAAGAATGTTAAAAACTTCTCTGATGATTTAATCTAAAATAATTCTTACAGCAAAATTCATAAATAATAACTATCTTATTAATCCATATTTTAGTTTAGCTGGGTCTCAGAGCAAGTTAGTTCCTCAGGGAATGTAGTCTTCTTTGTAAAAGAAGGTGATGAGATGTAATCTCCAAGGAATTAAATTGTGAAAACAATCTTGGTATTGTACATGCTAATATAAATCTGTTATTCCCTTTCTGCATCTATCACAACACACTTTAAATTGTGACTGATCTTGTATGCAAATAGCTGTCTTATTAGAAATTGTGGCTGTATGTGCTAATGTCTCCCTGGATTTCTAGGGGGTTTGCTATCTAACCATCAAACAATAGAAATGAATGATGATTACTGCAAGGCTTTGAAGAACAAAGAAAAGACAGAGCATTTTAGAGGTTCTAGATGTCTGAGGCATTGACAGTTTGCACCATACACATGAATGGGTTTCTCTTTAGATCATTTAAAATAGCCCCAATGTGTTTATTAGGAAAGTAAAATATTTTCCACCTTCTTGTGTTTGTGGCAACTAATAAAATGTGAGTCATTTGTGCATGTGTGTGCTCTCTAGGCATTTTTTTGTTTGTTTCAACATTTGTTCAAATGTAACCTTGCTTAAAAAAGGTTCCCTGGTGGCGCAGTGGTTGAGAGTCTGCCTGCTGATGCAGGGGACATGGGTTCGTGCCCCAGTCCGGGAAGATCCCACATGCTGCGGAGCGGCTGGGCCCCTGAGCCATGGCCGCTGAGCCTGCACGTCCAGCGCCTGTGCTCCACAACTGGAGAGGCCACAACAGTGAGAGGCCCGCGTACCGCCAAAAAAAAAAATAGAATATAATAATTTCAAAGATAAGAATAAAGTTTAAATTTTTGAAATTTTGCATAAGGGTTATCAATCACCAAAATAATTAGGAACAAACATTTAAAACTAGTTCCTCTTTAATGTATCTCCTAGGTTGAAATTCTCTTAAAGTTTTTATATTCACAGGTTATTATACACATAAAATGTGTCATTTATAGAGTGTAGGCCCTTATAAACCTTTAGGTTCTTTAGCTTTTTTTTTTTTGATATAATTTTGTGTATTTAAAGTACATTTTAAAGTAAATAAAGTCCAGTTTACTTTGGTGAAAAGATTCTCTATGAGTTCCTGACTTTTTTACTTACTACAGATAATGAATGAATAAAATACTGGCCTCTAAAGTGTTATCTCTGTTTGGATGTTTGTTTAAATGACTAGGAAGGAATTGGGGGAAACATAGTTAGTGACTGTTTTGGTAGGTTGCCTTAGTAACTTGCTTTTTAAACATTTAAGCTATTCCATAAAGGCAAAAAAACAAAACTAAATTGAAGAGAGAATAATATCTTGTGTATTTATTCATTTAAACTAACTTCTCTCCTAAAATGTAGTGATATCTTCTCTAGTCCCACACAATCAAGATTAAAATAACTTGACTCCTCTCTACAATTAACAAATGCAAAACAGTATGCAAATGGAATTGCTATATGAATAAATTATAATATATCTGTTGACATTATTTATGGTACTTCTTTATCAGAATTATTTTTGATATTCTGAATTACAACAAGTGAGAATATAGGATTAGGTGATGTCTTGGTTTCAATTCTGAAATTTTAAGCATGTGTTATCTTAGATGTAATAACTACATGGTTTATGAGCGATTAAGACAATTTATTTGACTTTTTGTCTTGCTTTGTACATTCCTAGATATTACCATAATATTAAATCTGAAGATTATTATGAATATAAAAATAAATTTTTAGCTGAATTTATAATTTTCCTATATATAAGTAGAAATTATTACTTTGGAAATGCCTTTTACTATATAAAGTGGGGTCATTGTTTTCATTGCTCTATCTGTGTGACCATAAATATAAATAAAGAATACAATTTGGTCTGAACAGATTTCAAATGTGTTTGGCATTTGGCATTGTTAATAATGCTCATTTACAGTTAGATAATTGCATCAGTTTATATGGAGACATCTATACATCTATTTGTTTTAGTTAGGGTGATACTACCTACTGTGGCAAATAGATGCAAAATGTATAGAGGCTCAAATGCTACAAGTTTATTTCTTGTGCTCATAGCAGTATGAAAGGGAAAATAAGTTGGTTGAATAGCTAGCTGTCCTCCATGCAGTCATTCAGGATCCAGGATGTCATGGGCTCTGCCATCTTCATCACATTATTAACAGGGTCATTCTGGAGGTCATCTTCATTTCAGCCAGATGAATGAGTACATATGAAAAGTTTTTATAGTTTAGTTATAGAAGTAGCAGACATTAATTTATTCATATTTCATTAATTGAAACTCAGTCACATTCCCACAACTAACAGCAAAGGAGGCTGGAACATGTAATTGAGTGCGACCAGGAAAAAAAAAAAGAGAGCATGTAATTTAGGAAGCAGCTTTTCCTACATTCCACCTTTCTGGTCATGATATAGCCATGCACATCCTTTTTCCTGCCTCCCCAGTAGGGAGATCCTAAAGTTCCCCACTTACTGAATCCCGCACAAAGTCAAGGATCTCAAGCCAATGCACAGTCTGGTTCCTTGAGGTTTACAGACTATGAAGTTTACCTACTGTTTCCCAGCCTCACCAGGCCCCTAATAAATAACAGCAAAGCAAAGGATAACTGCTTCATAGCTCCAATAATCACTCCCATTTAGAAAGGGAAGAATGGGAAACACACAGGGATCATTGATCCATGCGGTGCAGGATACCGCTGAAAAGGCCCATTATACTGACAGTAGAAGTTTCTTGCTTAGACCCTAGTTATGGTCTTTTTTAGAGAAATTCCCTTGTCATGGCTCTGCCTTCTGGATGGTTCTCCTTCCTGGTCACATATGAAGTGAGTGTTACAAATCCACAAAGTTTGCCTTCTTTGGGGGCAGCACTCTGCTGGTTTAAGTTTAGAGGCCCAAGGATTGGTTTTCATTCACAGAATTTTTTAAACAAAATTTCTGGTTTCCCTATAAATATAGTTCCCTCATATTTTAGTAACATTTTTACCATTTCTAGTTAGTTCCATGTGCCAGTAATCACACTGCGATTTCTTTCTTAGACATGGTTCTCAAGTCTGCTTTCTTTATAAACATCAGATCTCCCACGCCTCTCTTTCTATAGTGGCTGCCATTAGGTGATCTGGAACATTACGTTCAGGTGAGAAAGGAACATCCTTGATCTGCTCTTTGCCCCCCTCTCTCTCTCTTTTTTAACTGAGATATCTTAATGAGCATTTGTTTTTCAAAATCTGTTTAACTGTCTTCAAAAATTTTTTAAAAGTTTTATTGAAGTATAGTTGATTTACAATGCTGTGTTAATTTCTGCTGTACAGAAAAGTGATTCTGTTATACATATATATACATTCATTTTTTAAAATATTTTTTCCATTATGGTTTATCATAGGATATTGAATATAGTTCTCTGTACTCTACAGTAGGACCTTGTTGTTTTAGCCATTCTATATATAATAGTTTATATCTGCTAACACCAACCTCCCACTCCATCCCTCCCCCAACCCCCTCTGAGTCTGTTTCTGTTTCGTAGATAGGTTCATTTGTGTCATATTCTAAATTCAACATGTAAGTGATATCATATGGTATTTGTCTTTCTCTTTCTGACTTCCCTTAATGTGATTATCTCTAGTTGCATCCATGTTGCTGCAAATGGTATTATTTCATTCTTTTTTTATGGGTGGGTAATGTTCCACTTTGTGTGTGTGTATAGATAGATACATAGATAGATAGATAGTTAGATATCTCATCATCTTCTTTATCTATTCATCTATCGATGGACATTTAGGTTGTTAACATGTCTTGACTATTGTGAATAGTGTTGCTATGAACATAGGGGTGCATGTATCTTTTTGAATTATAGTTTTGTCTGGGTATATGCCCAGGAGTAGGTTTGCTGGATCATATGGTAATTCTATTTTTAGTTTTCTGAGGAAGCTCCATACTGTTTTGCAAAGTGGCTGTACCAACTTACACTCCCACCAACATATAGGAGGTTTCCTTTTTCTCCACATCTTCTCCAGCATCTGTTATTTGTAGACTTTTTAATGATGGCCATTCTGACTGGTGTGAGGTGGTACCTCACTGCATTTTTTTAAATTATATTTTTTATTGAAAGTGGGCATAGAGGAAACCTACCTCAACATAAAAAAAGGCCATATATGACAAACCCACAGCAAACATTATTCTCAATGGTGGAAAACTGAAGGCATTTCCTCTAAAATCAGGAACAAGGCAAGGGTGCCCACTCTCACTACTATTATTCAAGAAAGATTTGGAAGTCCTAGCCATGGTGATCAGAGAAGAAAAAGAAATAAAAGGAATCCAAATTGTCAAAGAAGAGTAAAATTGTCACTGTTTGCAGATGACATGATACTATATGTAGAAAATCCTAAAGATGCTACCAGAAAACTACAAGAGCTAATCAATGAATTTAGTAAAGTTGCAGGATACAAAATTAATACACAGAAATCTCTTGCATTCCCATACACTAACAATGAAAGGTCAGAAAAAGAAATTAAGGAAACAATCCCATTCACTACTGCAACAAAAATAATAAAATATCTAGGAATAAACCTACCTAAGGAGGCAAAAGACCTGTATGCAGAAAACTATAAGATACTGATGAAAGAAATCAAAGACGACACAAACAGATGGAGAGATATACCATGTTCTTGGACTGGAAAAATCAATATTGTGAAAATGACTATACAACCCAAAGCAATCTATAGATTTAATGCTTCTCTTTAACTTTTATTTACTGCTTTTTGGAGTTTAGAAGTTGGCATTTCCAATCTTGTTCCCAAATTACTGGGCTCTCTATTCCCTCATAGTTTTGCTTGTGAACTGGCCAGTTCTTGCCTGACTTCATCTTTATCCTGTAGCTCCTTCCTCGAAGCATTGAGGAATGCTTCCAGGCACCCTCTGGGGAACACTTAAGTCTGTAATAGTCCCCACCAACATACATGATTCAATCACAATAGAATTTCATTTCTTTTTCAGTAGAGTCCAATGATAGTTTGAACTAAAATATTGCCTGCTGTGTCAGTAAACAAAGGATGTGGCAGCCATCAAGCCATCACATTACAGCCACTGGATGGTGAGCCCTGAGGGAACTCAGGATGGAGACAAACAGGCTGCCCACTGCCAAGCTCATCTAGCAGTCAGCCACTGTAGCCACCTGTGATAGTACACCAGAGGAAACTCAGGATGAGAAAACACAGGATACTGGCCCCAGGTAGCTGAAGGGCATATCAAAGGAATGATTTCAGTTAGCCCAGACTCTTGCATCTTCCCATACATAGAAAAGAGATAAATTCCTTAATCTGAGCTATCTGGTTTTCTTTAATTAACAGTAATCTTTTGATGTTCCAACTACCTGGTCTTTGTTGCAGAAACTCCTGTATATCCTGGCTTCCCCCCTTGCCTCTTTGAGCAGTCTCTCAGAGTCATCTGAGATGCTTCCTCCCAGGCTTGAAGTCCTAAGAATGTTTGCTGAATAAAACATAACTCTCAACTTTTAGGTTGTGCAGTTTTTTCAGTCGACAATAGTAAATGAGTTACAGAATACCCTCCTCCATCCCAGGCAGATCAAGATTCTGTGTCCTTACAAAGATACCCTTATGGTTTCTCTGGAGATTATTTCCATTCTAGCCAACTGGAAGGGGAAAAAGAACACAGGATTCAACACGGGAGATTTTTAGTGTTCAGGTCTGGAAGTGGCACACATGACTTCAATTCATATTCTGTTGATAAGAATTCAATTAAATGTTTGATTTCAGGCTAGGAAAAATAGTGCCAGGAAAAGGACAGTATGGATTTTGGTTAGTAGGTTGCAGTCTCTGCTACAATATCTAAATTCAGTAAAAAGAATAGGATTTGAAAGATATGTTGTGGATTAAAACAAACAGTGCATATAATGTAGTGTACAGGGGGGAAGAAATTTTCTTCTACCCTTCTAGTTTCTTCTTGCTGGTCTAAGAATTAAATTGACGTGAGACAGATTAACAGGAGAAAATCAAACAGAACTTTAATAACATGTATACATGGGAGAGACCCAGGAAAACAGAGTGACTCATCAAAATGGCTGAAACCCTCACCTTAAATACCCTGATCTCCAGCTCTGTAACAGTGTGGTTTCATTGAGCATTAATAGTACTTGATAAAATGAATGTTACCAAGAATGAATAATTGGGAAATTTAATTGTATTTATTTGCACCAACAATTATATCCTTGATAATTTATTTGAAAGAATTTTATATTTTCTTTTTCTTTACATCTTTATTGGAGTATAATTGTTTTACAATGGTGTGTTAGTTTCTGCTTTCTAACAAAGTGAATCAGCTATACATATACATATATCCCCATATCTCCTCCCTCTTGTGTCTCCCTCCCACCGTCCCTATCCCACCCCTCTAGGTGGTCACAAAGCACTGAGCTGATCTCCCTGTGCTATGTGGCGGCTTCCCACTAGCTATTTTACATTTGGTAGTGTATATATGTCCATGCCACTCTCTCACTTTGTCCCAGCTTACCCTACCCCCTTTCCTTGTCCTCATGTCCATTATCTATGTCTGCATCTTTATTCCTGTCATACGCTTAGGTTCTTCAGAACTTTTTATTTTTTTGATTCCATATATAAGTGCTGGCATATGGTATTTGTTTTTCTCTTTCTGACTTACTTCATTCTGTATGACAGACGCTAGGTCCATCCACCTCACTACAAATAACTCAATTTCATTTCTTTTTATGGCTGAGTAATATTCCATTGTGTGTGTGTGTGTGTGTGTGTGTGTGTGTGTGTGTGTGTGTGTGCCATATCTTCTTTATACATTCATCTGTTGATGGACACTTATGTTGCTTCCATGTCCTGGCTATTGTAAATAGAGCTGCAGTGAACATTGTAATACATGACTCTTTTTGAATTATAGTTTTCTCAGGGTATATGCCCAGTAGTGGGATTGCTGGGTCATATGGTAGCTCTATCTTTAGTTTTTTAAGGAACCTCCGTACTGTTCTCCATAGTGGCTCTATCAATTTACTTTCCCACCAAGAGTGCAAGAGGGTTCTCCTTTCTCCACACCCTCTCCAGCATTTATTGTTCGTCGATTTTTGGATGATGGCCATTCGGACGGGTGTGAGATGATACCTCATTGTAGTTTTGATTTGCATTTCTCCAATGATTAGTGATGTTGAGCATCCTTTCATGTGTTTGTTGGCAATCTGTATATCTTCTTTGGAGAATTGTCTGTTTAGGTCTTCTGCCCATTTTTGAATTGGGTTGTTTGTTTATTTGGTATTGAGCAGCATGAGCTGCTTGTAAATTTTGGAGATTAATCCTTTGTCAGTTGCTTCATTTGCAAAAAGTTTCTCCCATTCTGAGTGTTGTCTTTTCATCTTGTTTATGGTTTTCTTTGCTATGCAAAAGGTTTTAAATTTCAGTAGGTCCCATTTGTTTATTTTTGTTTTTATTTCCATTTCTCTAGGAGGTGGGTCAAAAAGGATCTTGCTTTGATTTATGTCATAGAGTGTTCTGCCTATGTTTTCCTCTAAGGGTTTTATAGTGTCTGGCCTTACATTTAGATCTTTAATCCATTTCGAGTTTACTTTTGTGTTAGGGAATGTTCTAATTTCATTCTTTTACATGTAGCTGTTCAGTTTTCCCGGCACCACTTACTGAAGAGGCTGCCTTTCTCCATAGTATATCCTTGCCTCCTTTGTCATAGATTAGTTGACCATCGGTGTGTGGGTTTATCTCTGGGCTTCCTATCCTGTTCCATTGATCTATATTTCTGTTTTTGTGCCAGTACCACACTGTCTTGATTACTGTAGCTTTGTAGTATAGTCTGACGTCAGGGACCCTGATTCCTCCAGCTCTGTATTTCTATCTCAAGGTTGCTTTGGCTCTTCAGTGTTTCCATACAAATTGTGATTTTTTTTGTTCTAGTTCTGTGAAAAATGCCAGTGGTAGTTTGATAAGGATTGCATTGAATCTGTAGATTGCTTTGGATAGTATAGTCATTTTCACAATGTTGATTCCTCCAATCAAAAAAACATGGTATATCTCTCCATCTGTTTTTATCATCTTTAATTTCTTTCATCAGTGTCTTATAATTTCTGCATACAGGTCTTTTGTCTCCTCAGGTGGGTTTACACCTAGGTAATTTATTCTCTTTGTTGCAGTGGTAAATGAGAGTGTTTCTTTAATTTCTCATTCAGATTTTTCATCATTAGTGTATAGGAAGCAAGAGATTTTTGTGCATTAATTTTGTATCCTGCTACTTTACCAAATTCATTGATTAGCTCTAATAGTTTTCTGGGAGTGTCTTTAGGATTCTCTATGCATAGTATCATGTCATCTGCAAACAGTGACAGCTTTACTTCTTCTTTTCTGATTTGGATTCCTTTTATTTCCTTTTCTTCTCTGATTGCTGTGGCTAAAACTTCCAAAACTATGTTGAATAATAGTAGTGAGAGTGGACAACCTTGTCTTCTTCCAGATCTTAGAGGAAATGGTTTCAGTTTTTCAGCATTGAGAATGAGGTTGGCTGTTGGTTTGTCATATGTGGCCTTTATTATGTTGAGGTAGGTTCCCTCTATGCTTACTTTCTGGAGGGTTTTTATCATAAATGGGTGTTGAATTTTGTAGAAAGCTTTTTCTGCATCTATAGAAATGATCATATGGTTTTTCTCCTTCAATTTGTTAATATGGTTTATCACATTGATTTGTGTGTATTGAATAATCCTTGCATTCCTGGGATAAACCCCACTTGATCATGGTGTATGAGCCTTTTAATGTGCTGTTGGATTCTGTTTGCTAGTATTTTGTTGAGGATTTTTGCATCTATGTTCATCAGTGATATTGGCCTGTAGATTTCTTTTTTTGTGACTGCTTTGTCGGGTTTTGGTATCAGGGTGATGATGGCCTCATAGAATGAGTTTGGGAGTGTTCCTCCCTCTGCAATATTTTGGAAGACTTTGAGAAGGATAGGTGTTACCTCTTCTCTAAATGATAGGTAGAATTCGCCTGTGAAGCCATCTCATCCTGGGCTTTTGTTTGTTGAAAGATTTTTTTTTTTTTTTTTCCGGTACGCAGGCCTCTCACTGTTGTGGCCTCTCCCGTTGCGGAGCACAGGCTCCGGACACACAGGCCCAGTGGCCATGGCTCACGGCCCCAGCCGCTGCGCGGCACGTGGGATCCTCCCGGACCGGGGCACGAACCCGTGTCCCCTGCATCGGCAGTCGGACTCCCAACCACTGCGCCACAGGGAAGCCCATGTTGAAAGATTTTTAATCACAGTCTCAATTTCATTGCTTGTGATTGGTCTGTTTATATTTTCTATTTTTTTCCTGCTACAGTCTCAGAACGTTGTACTTTTCTAAGAATTTCTCCATTTCTTCCTGGTTGTCCGTCTCATTGTGATATAGTTGCTTATAGTAATCTCTCATGATCTTTTTTAGTTCTGCAGTGTCAATTGTTACTTCTCCTTTTTCATTTCTAATTCTATTGATTTGAGTCTTCTCCCTTTTTTTCTTGATGAGTCTGGCTAATGGCGTATCAATTTTGTTTATCTTCTCAAAAAAATAGCTTTTAGTTTTACTGAGCTTTGCTATGGTTTCCTTCATTTCTTCTTCTTTTATTTCTGGTATGATCTTTATTATTTCTTCCTTTCTGCTAACTTTGGAGTTATTTTTTTCTTCTTTCTCTAATTGCTTTAGGTGTAAGGTTAGGTTGTTTATTTGAGATGTTTCTTGTTTCTTCAGGTAAGATTATATTGCTATAAACTTCCCTCTTAAAATTGCTTTTGCTGCATCCCATAGGATTTAGGTCATCATCTTTTCATTGTCATTTGTTTCTAGGTATTTTTTTATTTCCTGTTTGTTTTCTTCAGTGATCTCTTGGTTATTGAATGGTGTATTGTTTAGCCTCCATGTGTTAGTATTTTTTACATTTTTTTCCGTAATTGATATCTAGTCTCACAGTGTTGTGGTCAGAAAAGATACTTGATATGATTTCAGTTTTCTTAAATTTACCAAGGTTTGATTTGTGAACGAAGATATGACCTATCCTGGAGAATGTTCCATGAGCACTTGAGAAGAAATTGTATTCTGTTGTTTTTGGCTGGAATGTATAAATATCAATTAAGTCCATCTTGTTTAATGTATCATTTAAAGCTTGTGTTTCCTTGTTTATTTTCATTTTGGATGATCTGTCCATTGGTGAAAGAGGGGTGTTAAAGTCCCCTACTATGATTGTGTTACTGTCGATTTCCCCTTTTTTGGCTGTTAGCATTTGCCTTATGTATTGAGGTGCTCCTATGTTGGATGCATACATATTTACAATTGTTATATCTTCTTGGATTGATCCCTTGATCATTATGTAGTGTCCTTCTTTTTATCTTGTAATAGCCCTTATTTTAAAGTCTATTTTGTTTGATATGAGAATTGCTACTCTAGATTCTTTTGATTTCCATTTGCATGGAATATCTTTTTCCATCCCCTCACTTTCAGTTTGTATGTGTCCCTAGGTGTGAAGTGGGTCTCTTGTAGACAGCATATATATGCGTATTTGTTTTTGTATCCATTCAGCCAGTCTATGTCTTTTGTTTGGAGCATTTAATCCATTTACTTTTAAGGTAATTATCGATATGTATGTTCCTATTACCATTTTCTTAATTGTTTTGGGTTTGTTATTGTAGGTCTTTTCCTTCTCTTATGTTTCCTGCCTAGAGAAGCTCCTTTAGCATTTGTTGTTAACCTGGTTTGGTGATGCTGAATTCTCTTTGTTTTTGCTTTTCTGTAAATATTTTAATTTCCCCCTAAAATCTGAATGAGATCCTTGCTGGATAGAGTAATCTTGGTTGTAGGTTTTTCCCTCTCATCACTTTAAATATGTCCTGCCACCCACTTCTGGCTTGCAGAGTTTCTGCTGAAAGATCAGCTGTTAACCTTATGTGGATTCCCTTGTATGCTATTTGTTGTTTTTCCTTGCTGGTTTTAATATTTTTTCTTTGTATTTAATTTTTGATAGTTTGATTAATATTTGTCTTGGCCCTTTTCTCCTTTGATTTATCCTGTATGGGACTCTGTGTGCGAAGTGCACCTTATTGACTATTTCCTTTCCCATATTAGGAAAGTTTTCAACTATAATCTTTTCAAATATTTTCTCAGTCCCTTTCTTTTTCTCTTCTTCTTCTGAGAGCTCTATAATTCAAATGTTGGTGCGTTTAATGTTGTCCCAGAGGTCTCTGAAATTGACCTCAATTATTTTCATTCTTTTTTCTTTATTCTGCTCTGCGGTAGTTATTTCCACTATTTTATCTTTCAGGTCACTTATCCGTTCTTCTGCCTCAGTTATTCTGCTATTGATTCCTTCTAGAGAATTTTTAATTTCATTCACTGTGTTGTTCATCATTATTTGTTTGCTCTTTAGTTCTTCTAGGTACTTGTTAAACGTTTCTTGTATTTTCTCCATTCTATTTCCAAAATTTTGGATCCTCTTTACTATCATTACTCTGAATTCTTTTTCAGGTAGACTGCCTATTTCCTCTTCATTTGTTTGCTCTGGTGGGTTTTTAACGTGCTCCTTCATCTGTTGTGTGTTTCTCTGTCTTCTCATTTTGCTTCACGTACTGTGTTTGGGGTCTCCTTTTCGCAGGTGCACATTCATTGTTTCCATTGTTTTTAGTGTCTGCCTGCAGTGGCTAAGGTTGGTTCAGTGGGTTGTGTAGGCTTCCTGGTGGAGGGGACTGGTGCCTGTGTTTGTTGGTTGAGGCTGGATCTTTCTGGGGTAGTACCATGTCCAGTGGTGTCTTAAGAGGTGTCTTTGACCTTATTATGATTTTACTAAACCTCTCTGCTAATGGGTGTGATTTTGTTCCTGTCTTGCTGATTGTTTGGAATAGCATGTCCAGCTTGCTGTTTGTTGAGTGGAGCTGGGTCTTAGCATTGAGATGGAGATCTCGGGGAGAGCTTTTGCCATTTGATTTTATGTGGAGCTGGGAGGTCTCTGGTGGACCAATGTCCTGATCTCAGCACTCCCACCTCAGAGACACAGGCCTGACACCCAGCCGGAACACCAAGACCTTGTCAGCCACAGAGCTCTGAAGAAAAGGGAGTAAAAAAGAAAGAAAACTGGATAAAATAAAATAAATTTTAAAAATTATTAAAAGTAAAATAAAAATTAAAAGTAATAAAAAGAAAGAAAGGAAGAAGAGAGCAACCAAACCCAAAAACAAATCCACCAATGATAATAAGCACTAAACATTATACAAAAACCAAAGAAAACAATCAAAAAGATCCAGACAGGCAGAACCCTAGGACAATGTTAAAAGCCAACCTATACAGACAAAATCACATAAAGAAGCATACACATACACACTGACAAAAAGAGAAAAAGGGAAAAAAAAAAAAAAATATATATATATATATAAAGAAATAGGAAGCGAGCAACCAAATCAATAAACAAATCTACCAATGACAATAAACTCTAAATACTAAACTAAGATAAACATAAAATGCTAAACTAAGATAAACATAAAATCAGAAACAAATTAGATGCAGAAATCAAATCCCAAGCCTACAGTTGCTCCCAAAGTTTACCACCTCAATTTTGGGATGATTTGTTCTCTATTCAGGTATTCCAGAGATGCAGGGTACATCAAGTTGATTGTGGAGTTTTAATCAGCTGCTCCTGAGGCTGCTGGGAGAAATTTCCCTTACTCTTCTTTGTTCATACAGCTCCTGGCTTCAGCTTTGGATTTGGCCCTGCCTCTGTGTGTAGGTCGCTTGAGGGCATCTGTTGTTCCCTTAGACAGGACGGGGTTAAAGTAGCAGCTTATTTGGGGGCTCTGGCTCATTCAGGCCAGGGAGAGGGAGGGGTATGTAATGTGGGGCAGAGGCCAATGTGACATTGCAACAGCCTGAGGTTCACTGTGTGTTCGCCCAGGGAAGTTGTCCCTGGATCATGGGACCCTGGCAGTGGCGGGCTGCACAGGCTACCAGAAGGGGAGGGGTGGGTAGTGACCTCTGCTTGCACACAGACTTCTTGGTGGCTGTAGCAGCAGCCTTAGCATCTCATGCCCGACTCTGGTGACTGTGCTGATAGCCACGGCTTGTGCCCATCTCTGGATCTCATTTAGGCTGTGCTCTGATTCCCCTCTCCTTGCTCACGCCAAAGCATTGGTCTCTTGCCTCTTAGGCAGTTCCAGACTTTTTCCTGGACTCCCTCCTGGCTAGCTGTGGTGCATTAGCCCCTTTCAGGCTGTGTTCACGCAGCCAACCCCAGTCCTCTCCCTGGGATCTGACATCTGAAGCCCAAGCGTCAGCTCCCAGCCGCCACCTGCCCCTGTGGGTGAGCAGACAAGTCTCTGGGGCTGGTGAGTGCTGGTCGGCAATGATCCTCTGTGTGGGAATCTCTCTGCTTTGTCCTCTGCACCCATGTTGCTGTGCTGTCCTCCATGGCTCCGAAGCTTCCCCCCTCTGCCACCCGCAGTCTCCACCCACGAAGGGCCTTCCTAGTGTGTGAAACCTTTCCTCCTTCACAGCTCCCTCCCACTGGTGCAGGTCCCATCCCTATCCTTTTGTCTCTGTTTTTACTTTTTTCTTTTGCCCTACTCAGGTACTTGGGAAGTTTCTTGCCCTTTGGGAAGTCTGAGGTCTTCTGCCGGCATTCAGTAGGTGTTCTGTAGGAGCTGTTCCACATGTAGATGTATTTCTGATGTATTTGTCGGGAGGAAGGTGATCTCCACATCTTACTCCTCTGCCATCTTGAAGATCTCTCGAATTTTATATTCTTTACCAATATCTAATGGGAATAAGTCAAATACATTTTTACCTGTTGCTTTAAAAATGGATTTTGTGAAATAAATTATTTCTGAAGTTTGTAGATTGTTCTTTTGATTTTTTAGGACTTCATCATAATTATTTTCTTTCTTTGCAGCAGGCACTTTGGAGATCAAAGATGGGAAGAAAAGATGCCTCCACTATAAAACTTCCTGTTGATCAGTACAGAAAGCAAATTGGTAAGCAATGAATTCCCTTTGATACATTCTTGTGAATTCAGATGAAGAAAAAAAGCAATTATGTGTGATATTAAGAAAATAACTTTTCCCTAATACATATGATGCACAGAATATGAATAACAAAGGACTGCACAGAATTTTTAAGGAACAAAAATCAGTGCAGCCCTGTTTACCTCTGAAGAAATACCTTTTTTGTACTTATGATTTTTCAAAGCTCTTTTAGATTTTATTAATTTGGTAAAGCAAAAATACCTTTATTGTTATTCTTAAGGCAAGGTGCTTGTGTATAATCAGTATTTTTAATATTAACATGTTTAATTATTTATTTTTATCCTTATAAAATCTTTCAGTTCTTTTGACTCTTAGTGGCAATAATGTGATAACCTCAAAATTCTCTATTAAAATTTTAACTTAGTAAAATGGTGGACTAGAGGGAAGTCCAGTCAACAGCAAAGGAAGATAACAGGAAGCTTCCCTGTTTTAGACTATGCTCTAGGTACAGGATTTCCTACCCAATCTTTTCAAGGATGCATGGAGTATTTACAAAAAATTACCTCCATACTACGTCACAAACCAAGTCCCCTCAATTTTAAAGAATCAATATCCTGCAACCACAACTTTGAACAAAGTGTAGTAAATTAGAAATCATTTGGAAGCCAAAAAGTTAACTTCCCCTTCCCCACCCGCTACCCTCTCTTCTTACATGTTCCTTCCTTTTGCCACCTGTTCCCATTCTTTTGGAAATTAAAATAATAATAATAATAATAATAATATTAATAATAAAACCTCTTCTAAATAACTGACAGATAAACAAAGAAGTTACAATACAAGTCAGAAAATAAGTAGAAGTAATTGATAATAATAGAGTATATACCTGTTTTATAAATATGATACATAAGGTACACTCCATAAGGGAAAAGATGTTTCTGTAAAACAAAGGAGATGAAAGCAAAGTGAAAAATATTTAAAATATGTAACCAATTAAAAATTTACATGTAGAAAAATAAAGCCCTACTATAAATAAAATAATCTGGAAATCCAATAGTAAAATGGGCAAAAAATATGAGCAGGCAATTCATAAAAGAGGAAATCAAAATACACAAACAAAACCAAACAACTATTATAACAAAAAATGCAATCAAAAGAATCTTATGAAAGATTTAACTCACCTAACTGATGGATAATGCAAATTAAAAAACAGTATTTCTGACTATATTATTTCTTAGGAGAAGGTTTATGATATTTGATTTCTTTTGTATATATCTTCCTTCACTTATAGGATGCAGCATGAGTAAATAGTGAGGGTTGTTATATTATTTATGTGTTTAAACAGAAGGACTGACTTACCAGATTGAAGTTAGATCAGATGGGATGTGCTAAACCACATAAATAAAGAATAACCATATTGGGGATCAATCCACATCCAACTCTTAAATAAACAATTCTTAGAATTTTGACAAGTGTATATATCCATGTAACCACATATGCCAATCAAAATATAGAACATTTCCATCTTCTCAGATAGTTCTAGTCAGTCCTTACCCACACCCCCCATATGCAACCACTGTTCTGATTTCTATCATCACTGATGACAGAAAAATAAAATAAAGCATCAGCTAAGATTTTTATTGAAATTGAATTATATCTAATGATCAATTTTTGAGAATAGACACCCAAAAAATCTAAAGTATTCTGTTCTATAAACATTGCATATCTTTCCTTTGATTTAGTTCCATTCATATATGTAAGAGCCAAGAAAGAATAAGACAGAGAAAGTAATATAATTGTAAAGTCTCAGCCCTCTTCTTATACTAAATTGTTCTGAGGATTCTGTGTTATGCATTATGTTCCCGTATAGAGTTCTCTTTCCTGTTTCACTTCCTCTTGAAAATATAAGCAGGCACAAGATCTACCCTTCTCACAGGATGCTTGTGAGATCCATAAAAAGTGTTAGAGCAGTTTATAAAGTAGAGTGTTGCATGGACATGAGTTATCCTGGGTAAACTTTGCAAATACAGTAATCATGATCAAACAAAATATACTAAAATTAAAATAGCAAGGGTATACTTTTGTTTACTCTTTTTAAGGATAATGCACTGCAGTGTTTAGATTTTCATGTATATACTATAGAATAATATAGTAATATTATGTAAGTAATAATAATAATATGTAAGATTTTGTAAAGACAGAGAAAAAAATGAAATAGAAAATATATTAATTAGTTAATTAATTAGGATATTAACTAATGCGAGAATTTTCTCAAGGATTTTTTTTTCTCACTTAATGCGTCAGAGTTAGAAAGTACCAGAAGCCTCAACTCATACTAATGATGATAGATGGTCTATCACCGACACTGTCTTCCTTACATGGAGTTCTATGTAGACATTTTCCCAAATATGATCCAAAATGTGAGGAGGGAATAAAGCAACTAGAATTATTTTAAGAAGCTATTTCAGTATTGATGGTAAAAAACAAAGTACAAATAGCAAATAAACTGAGTATCACAGTGTTTTTCTTTTAGTATTCAAGCTGTTAGTAAGCTAATTTAGATTGCTAATAAAGTTTCACAATGAATAGAGGCGTTGTATGTGTTCAGTGTTCACTTGTTACTAAATCTCATTTATTTATGTAATTTTTGTATGGTCAGTCAGTGACTGTACATGGCAAAACCAGTGCCATTTTTGAATGATGATTTCAGTATCATTGTTTAATATTTGTCTTCCACTAAAAGTTTTGCCTTTTAAATTATGTAGTAAATGACAGTGATTAATGGCTTTCACAAAAAGCCTTTCTTACAATAGTCTTTGCTCAGGTAAGAATCAAATGAGCTGACACTGTGACTGGAAACGCCTCGTAGATAGAGAATTTTCACATTAAATGGACACTACGTTAATTACTGTATCATGATCTTGAAATGTGTAGAGAACTGAGATGGAATACCCTTCTCACTTTTAAGGCAGTATACTAAGAAAAACTGAATATTCTGAAATATTGCTGACTGCAAAGGGAAATAAATTGGTTTGGGCCTTACATTTCTTCAGAAATAATGTTTTAAAAATAGATAGTGTGAGACTGGCTAATATTACATGTATTATTCTAGAGATAAATTATTTCAAAATTGAAAAAGAATAGAATTTTTAAAACTTCTAACATAATTAAGATATTTTATAAATAGATATTATTAAATATATGAGGCCAAATAATACATGTGCTAGGTAAATCATATAAAAATTATAACTAATTTACTTATAAATTCCTATTTTCTTATATAACAGAGGTATTATAGGCATCTTGTGCCACGCACATCTTATTTCATCCTCATAGTAGTCCTATAGGAGCTTCATTTTTTACAGATCAGGAAAATACAGCACAGATGGGTTAAAGAAATTTCTCAAGGTGCTACATTTGGTAAGAGGTAGAGCCAGCACTCCATTCCAAGAAACCGACCGCAGAATCCCTTCACTATACTGCTTCCCTGGGGCCAAAGACAATATTAGGTACTGGCAGATGCAAAAATAATTAAGTCATAAGATCTGAGTTCATGGAATTGGCAGTATAATAGCACTATGGCTATTATGACTGACTGAGGAAACTCTGCTCATAATTTAGAGATACAATGTCCAAAATAAATTCTGGTATTTCTTAATTCTCTCTATATTTTTAAAAATCCTAATGTTATTACTGTAGTTTATTCACTAAAAATTCGTATATAATGGTATACGTATTTACTATTTCCTCTATTCCTAATTCTGTTTTATGTCCCAGACCTTCTATCTAAAATCATTTTCTTTTGTGCCTGGTAGACATCATTTTTTAGAATTTCCTAGAATATATGCCTGCTTGTGGCAATTTCTCAGTTTCTTTTTTTAAAAAGTGATATTGATATACCATTATTTCTGAAATATGTTATCTCTGGCTGTAGAATTTGAATTTGGAAGGTTTTGTTTTTATTTCATTGTGTGTTCTTTCAATATATGAAAATATCACTCCTTTGCATTTTGTCTATTATTTTTACTCCTAGGAACTCAATCTAAATGTTACTTCTTTAAAAATAATCAATCTTTTTTTTTTTTAACCTCCTTTTAAGATTTTATGTGTCTTTGGATTTCTGCAGTTTCACTAAGATAAGTCTAAGTATAGGTTTGACTTCATTTATCCTATTTGGGGTTTACTGGGCTTCCTGTTGTTGTAGATTCATTTTTTAAAATATGTTCTTGAAAATTCTTATCCATTGTTTCCTGAAAATATTACCCCAGTTTCATTCTTTTTCTCTCATTTCTGGCAAATACCAGATATTCTATTGCTGTACAATAGAAAGGTGCATTTTCAGCTTTACTAAATGCTGGTAAATTACTGTCTAAAGTGGATGCACTCACTATTTTACAGTCAGAGAAATGATGTAAAATGTCAATTTCTCCATATTCTTTGTTACTTCTTAGACTTAAAATTTTTGCCAATCTCATACACATGAAATTGTATTCATTCTTATTTTAGTTTTCATTTTATTACTTACTAAGATTAATCATCTAATATATTTGTTGATCTTTTGATTTCTCTCTTTGACAATTCTATTGCTGCCATTTTTCTTTTTCTTTTTTTGTGTGTGAGTAGACTAAACTACTATTCTTTTCTTTCATTCTTTTTTTTTTTTCATCTGTTAATAGATCTATATTTTCTTGAACCAATTTGTTTAACATCCTGGGATGAAGCTGAATGAAATCTACTGAGTTGTTTTTCTCTCATTGCATTGTTTCATTTCTTTATTTATACTGATAATAATTCTCTGTTACTTTATTCCATTATCCAATTTGCTTCTTGCTTTGGAAATACCTTACTTGTTTAGTTACTATAGCTTTTATACTTTTATACTTTATTTTTATAGTCTTTAAAATGGTAGGACAAATCCTCACCCTTATTTGTTGTTTTTAAAACTTGTCTCAACTACTCTTGGTCCTCTATCTGCTCATGTGAATTTTAAAATTAACTTTAAATAGTCATGAAAAAGGCCACTGGTAGTCAAATTTGAATTCCATGGGATTTGTAGATTACTTCATGGAGAATTTATGTCTTTATATGTGAAAATTCATATCAATTTTATCTTTTGAAATTATCATATGGCTGGTAAATTCAATAAATTTTTATTATTTTCTTTATAAAGTTATTGAGTATTTTTGAGCTAAACAGAAGTGATACATAATTTATTTGCTATTATTACATATTTTTTTGCTAATATAGAATTATATTTTGTAATTGGTTCTTGCTGCTATATAAACATGGTAATGAATTTTAATTATTAATCTTGTACTAAGCAACCTGACTGCATTTTATTAGAGTAATAATAATTTGTAATTTCTCTTGACTTTCTAATAGGCATAATTAAATTTTTTTAACCTTTTTATTTTATCTTTCATATCTTGTTATGTTGTGTTTTTCAAGTATTGGATATAAATTACTGACTTTTAAGAAAACACTTCAATCATTTTGCCATTATGTATAATACAGCTCTAGGATTTTGGTACATACTTGTTGGACTAAGGAAATTCCCCTTTATTCTTAGTTTGCTAAGAGTTTGTTTTTCTTTTTTAAAATAATAAAGTATGTTGAATTTTATTGAAGTTTTTCTGTATCTGTTGGAAGGATATTTTTGTTATTTTGGCAAATTGTATTTATAGATTTTCAAATGTTAAACTATCCTTGCATTACTGATATATACTGATATATATCCTACTTTGTCTTGATATTTTTTAATACACAGCTGAATTTAGTTTACTAATAATTTAAGATTTTTTTAACATCCTTCTTCATGCATGAAATTGGTACCAACTTTCCATTCTCTTACCACCTTTGTTCAGTTTTAGTTTCAGAGTCATATAAGATTTCTATAATGAATTGGAAAAATATCTTTTTTATATGCTCCAGGATAGGTTATATAAATTTGGAAATATGACTTTCTGGAATGTTTATAAAACTCCCTAGCAAAACCCCTGTCTGAAGCTTTTTAGGTGAGTAGACTTTTAACTACCTTTTTTTTCCATCAGTTAATAGATCTATATTTTCAGCCAATTTGGGTAACATATTCAGTGATAAAGTTGAAAGGAAAATATAGAATATATTCATAAACAGTTATGCATAAAATTCTTTTAATATTTTAAAATTATAACTGTAATTTCTATTTTTAATTGATGTTATTTAATTTTACTCTATCTCTTTTTTCATCACTCGAGATTTGTTTAAATTTTTTAGACATCTTAAAGAATTAGCTTTTGTTACTAGATTTTATTATTTCCTTTTCCATAATTCTAGTGTTGTCTCTGATTTCCTTCATTGTAATTCTTTAACTTGTCTCTTTCTTTTATAATTATTTGAGTTGAATTCTTTGCTATTTGCTTTACAAACATTTTTTTTTACTAATGTATTCATTTAATGGATCAGTTTTCTTCACTACATTATTGGCTCTATTATATTATTTTAGAGCTTTCTTGAGTTATATACAGTTATCCCTCAGTATCTGCCAGGGATTGGTTCCAGGACCCTCTGAAGGTACCAAAATCCATGGATGTTCAAGTCCCATAGTTGACCTTTGTATTAATGGCTCTGCATCTATGGATTCAGCCAACCTTGAATTGTGTGGTACTGTCTGTATTTACGGGAAAAAAAATCTTTCTAAAAGTGGACCTGCATGGTTCAAACCCATGTTGTTCAAGAGTCAACCCTGTGTATATATATATATATATATATATATATATATACACATATATATATATTTCAAATTGATTTTTAACCTATTGTTTTCTGTTCAGAAAATGTTTTTAGAATAATGTTACTTTTTGATATTAAGCTCTTCTCTATTGCTTACTATATATATGGTCAATTTTGTTAACATTCTCTCTGTGCTTACAAGGGATAGGTATCCTCTAATATTGGGATGCAGTACTGCTTATATTAACTGTGGTGTTCAAATCTACTTTGTACTTAATATGAATGTATGAGCTGTCATTCTGTGAGAAAGAATAATTGAAATATTCTCACTAATTCCATGAAGCTGTCAATTTTTGTAATTCTGTCATTTTTTACTGTGTATATTTTGAGGTTATGTTTTTGTTGCATAGCATTTCTAAATTGGTATATATTTCTGATAATTATTCCCCCTTTTCTATTAAATCCTGGCCTTTATAAAGTGCTATTATTTTTCTTCAGAAAATCTTTTTTTGTCTTAAATTAATGTTGGTAATGACCTTTCTTTTGTTTAGTATTCTGACTGACATTTTTGTTCCTACCCTTTTACTTTCAACTAGACTTTAATGTTATATTTTATGATTTTGATACAGCCTAAGAATCTTTGTTTTGGGGCAAGCAAATTTAATCATATATTATTTACTGTGAAAAAAATCTAAATATATTTCCACAATTTTATTTTGTATTTTTTATCTGTGGCAGTTTTTCCTTGCTAATCTCTACCCTAACCTTCTTTCCAAAAAAAATTGGATTGTCTTTTTTTCTTTTTTCCTTCAAATTTTAGTTTTACTTTTCATTTCTTTCTCTATTTTCTTTTTTGTTTTTTTGTTTGTTTTATTTTTTCTTCCATCAAATGTTATCTGGTATATTTGACCTAGTGAAAACTGAAGTGTATCAATACTTTTATTTATCCTAAACAATATAAAGATTTTTAACTCTTTATATCTGATTACTTTTTCCTGTTGTTCTTGTTGTTGTGTGTATTACTTTCTCTCTTGTTTTCAACAGGATAATAATTATTATTTTTAACTTTTTAATCACCAATAATTACTTAGGTCTAACTTTATGTTTGCTCTCTTTACTAACCACTACCTCTTATATTTTACATCTTCCTCCTGGTGAAGTTTCCTTGTTCCTTTTGCCTGAATGCAAATATCTATTAGGGAAAAATTCCTCTGTCTCTGCTTAAAAGACAATATTGTTGTTACATTGTACTCACACTTGAATTATTGTTTCAGGTGTTTCTGATGAGAACTCATCCATTAGTCTAATTGTCATTTCTTTTTGGTGTATTTTTTTTCCTGTCATTAAGAATTTTTTAACATATTTTTCAACTTTAATTTAATGCAAATATTTATTTTTATTGGTAAAAAGAAAAAAAGGGGGTGGGCTTCAGAATTGCTGTGATTCTTCATCCTGTGGATTCTCGTCTTTCTTTAGTTTCAGAAGGACTTCAATCTCTGATTTTTTTTGATAATGACTATCCTCTCTAATCTCTCCTTCTGGAATTCCTATTATATATAAGTTCAGTCTTCACATTATAGCATCCATATCTCTTAAAATCACTTTTATATTTCATATCTCTGTCCTACTCTGGGTTACTTCTCAGATCTACCTTCCCTTTGACTAGCATTCACAAATTCTTTTTCCCTCTCTCATTTATTTATTACTATGTTTATCTTGCACCCATAGATGTATCATTTCAGTGACCTTTTTTTTGTCCTGGGTAAAAAGTCTATTTAATCATTTAAAAACTCATTCTGTTTTTATTCTGTTCCTTAATTTTTTCCTCTTTAATTATTTTAAATAGCAATTTTATATATTCTTTCAGATTTTTTAAATTATTCCTTCTTCTTATGGTACCAACTTCCCCATTTGTTGTATTGGCTTATTTATTCTAGGTCATGCTGTTTTCTTCTTTTTCTTTCTTTTTTTTTGATCTCTCTGTGCTTTATGGTTCTGAGTTTGTGTGTATGTATTCAGCTTCAACAGAGGTTTGTTTTTGTTTCTGTTTTCTCCCTCTGTGAGAGTCCCAGCAGTCTGAATTATGAAATATTCTTATGGAACAGTGTTCTATTTATTTATTGACAATGGGGATTTTATAGATTTTGGACTATTATTTTGGACTTATTTCTTGGCCTAGGATTCCCGCAATTTGGACCTCATACCTTGTTCTGGGTCTAACGGTATTAAGATTTGTATTTCCCACAGGAGACACATCTCTCTTCCACACCCAGAGCTTAGAGGAAGCAGAAAGATCCCTTGCTATTTCTCCTAACAAGCACAGAATTATTTTTTGTATGTTTTGGTCAGTGCTTTGAGAACCTCAACTTTATCCATATATCTCACAGTGGCACTATACAGACCTGGGCCTTTAAAATCTAATATCCAAGCCTCTTGACATCTAATACAGGCACTAATATGACCACCCCAACTTCTGCAACCAGGGCCACTAGAACATCAGCTGGAACTAGCTGTCTTGTTTTGAGTTTTTTCCTTGTTTCTGGCATTTGAACATTTTCTCTATTTCCTTTATTTTATTATAAATATATGTATGTATGTGTGTATGTAAATATGTGTACATCTAATATTAAGAGCTTTATAGAATGTTTGTCTGTTTGTTTGTTTGTTTTTTCCTACTGTTTCTATGTACTTATATCAGAGAAGGGTCCATCTCAGCCCACTCTACCATGTTTTCAGAACTGGAAGTCCTTTTAACATTTAACTTTGCTGATTGCACATACCACTTCCTTTCTACCTTGTTTAAGTATTTATATTTTTATTTGTACCTACTAGGACTTAAACATTTTTGCAGGCAGAAGCTCTATCTAATTTTTGCATCCTTAATGATCATCCCTCATGATAGAAGGTACTTAATAATTATTTGTTAAAATAATCAATAAAACAATCTCCCTAATTCTTAGGTAATTAAAATTCTATATGCACTTTGTTTAACCTACTGTTTATATTATTTATTGTTTTGTAATCTCTCTTGAAATAATAAGCAGTATCTTTAACTAACTTGAAAACTTATTGATATATGCTGTTATGTAATTTTTCTGGAGTTTGTTTCTTACCTTCTGTGTGATACTTTTTGTTGTTTTCCTTTAATTTTATCTCTGTATCCCCAAGGCCACTTTACACATAGCAGCTACTTAAAAAAATGTTTGTTGATTTTTTTGGGGGTGGGAGAAGTGGTGGTTAAATACAAACTAAAGATTGAGATACTTTATAATACCTTTTACTTAACTACATTTCCCTCTTTTGGGGAGGAAGAAACTTTCCTCTATCTTTCTAGGTTCTTCTGGCTGGTCTAAGAATTAAATTGATATGAGACAAATTAATAGGAGAAAAATCAAACAAAAGTTTAAATAACATGTATACATAAGAGAGACCCAGGAAAAACTGATTAACTCACCAAAATGGCTGAAACCCTCACCTTAAATACCATCTTTAGCTAAAAATAAAGGAGGACTTGGGGGTAGTAGTTTGGAATTTTAAAGGAAAAGAAGGTAATTCACATGCAGATGGAAGCAAACTTTTGGTAAGCAAATGTTTGCTGGGCCCTGCAGAGATAATTAAACACAGAGTTCACTGTGATCTGTAGGCACTGATGAGTTTCACCCACCACACCCAGCCCCTATTCTTGCAGATATCTCTGGTGATAGCTCTATTTTTAGAACAAGCTACCTAAATTTTTTAAACAGGAGAAGGTCAAAGTTTCCTCCTAAGTCTTTTTGGGCCTTGATTGTTTTAAGCTCAAAATAATCTGCATGCCAAAGAGACATTTTGGGGTGGCAAATTTTGCTCCGCTACATGTATAAGTTGCTCTCCATATATTAAATTGTTGCTTGGTTAACATTTTTAATGTATTTTTCTGGGAAGTTAATTTATATCTCATAAGCAACTTGTTGCAAGACCTTTGTAGAAACCCAAAGTAAAGTACTTGTTTCTTTGTACTTAATGACTTAATGTGCTGTTAAATGGTGATGTGTCCTTTACAATGTATGATTAATGTTAAGTTGTTCTGTGCAAGCACTGAAAAATTATCATTGTTTGAGTTGCCTCTATGACATGATTTTAAAAGTTTGTGTGAGATTTTTGTTTCTGAGGATTAATTTACCAGCTTCCTCTCTATAGCCCAGATATCCCTCAATAATTTTAAGAAAAATACTATTTTCAAATTTACTTTTATAGATACCTCCTTTTTCTAGGTAAATATATGACATCATTTTGTATGACTAAGTAAGTATAAAAGTGTACAATGCTGATGAGAGTCCATTAGATCTGTATTTTTTATTGTGTTCCTGGTTTTGTAATAATTTTCTTTTTATCAACTTGATGGATTAAAATTTTAATTATATTTTGCCTGTGACCACGCAATTTGTGATTTTATTCATCTTGCAGCTATCAAAATGCAGACTTTTTGTTTACTTGCATAGCTACTGGAGCTTGCTATAGAGTTCCATAAGAAAGACTATTGAACCTTGCTTTTGCAAAGCGTTTTCTATAGTTATTTGTAGTTTGTAATATAGTAACTAAAAATTGTGTTCATATAGTAGTTGGAAAATTACTTTATATGCCAAATAGTATTGTTCTTTTACGTGTAATTATGGTAATATGAGAAAAGTAAGATTTCAAATAGCATTTTGCTTTTTAAGGAATGGAGGAGGGATTTGAAGCAGTTGAGAAATTATTCTAAAGACGTTGTAGGAAATATAAAAGTCTTTATTGTTGATTAGCAAATTTTATTATTTGTCAGTATTTTTGGCATGTTGTAAATAACTCATCTTCCAATAATTCAGTTGAGTAATTAAATTTAGATTGCAAATTTTTCTTTTCAAATATTTTGACTCTTATCTCTTCACTTTTCTATTGTATCTTAATTGGTGTGGTCTATATAAATGGACAATAAATTATATATCTTTGTTATAGAGATCAGACAGTGAATAGAACTTGGTATTCATCCCAGACAGAATTATGATTGAATGTGTTTGCAAGATTAAAGCACTGAATTTACTTTTTTCTAATTAAAGGCAATTAAAGATTTCCAGACACAAATAAAAGACAATGAATTGAGGAATAAGTGTAGGAGCAAGTCCATTTGCAGGTGAAAAGATGTGCCTTTGAAGCAGAACCAGCTGTATTTTCATTGAAAGAATAACAGTTGAGGAAGCTTTTCTGCATGTGCTTGCTTGACAGCATAATGTACTCATAAGCAGCTTATGCAGTATTCAGAAAATAACAGTGCATTAATTTTTAAAGCAGCAAAAGCAGAGGAAGAGCAGTACTGCCACATGATGATAATGAGTGTGGCTACTGTAAAGTCTACTGTTCTAAGAAAGAAAAAAAAAAGTGAGCTTCTGAAAAATGAACATTTATAAAACAATAACCAGATATTCACATGATAATGAGCTTAGGCCACAATATCAACAAAAGGCAAAGATGCAGTCTTGTTTCTGGGCAAAGCTAAGGAATTAAAAAGCCAAAAGCCAAAAGCAGTTAAGTAATCTATTCTTTTATTAAACTAAGGAAACTGTCAGTAAAACTGTGGCACAGTTAACACAGACTATTACTTTAAATATAAAATAATTCTTGGCATAAATGTAGGTTTTTATGTCAAATTAAATAGAGCATATAAATTACTCTATTCTTTCCTAAATTAATGTAATATGAGGAATGGAAAATGATAATATTGAGGTAACAAAATATGATCTTTATTAAACATATGTTCTTATATCTACCCATGATTCTTTATAGAAACAGTGCCAATGCTAAAGTTAAATATATTTTAATTATACTGAATAAGAAAGGAATTTTTAACATATATAACATGTACTGATTAGAAATTATAAATGAAAATGGCCTTTTAAAGTATTCTGTTTAAAAAAGCAGACACTACACAGATAGTTTGCAAAGTATATATAAATAAAAATTATGAGAATGTAGGTATTATCTTTGCTATCAAAAAATTCAGGCATAATTCAAAAATTCTTTTGCATCAATGTTTTCTTTTTAGTTATTACTTTGCTCTTAGTTGATATTTATAATCCCTGTTTAAGACTTGAAACAGGAAATTCTGGTGATTATGTACAATGAGTTGTCAAGTATATGTTTTCAATTTATATTTAACAGGAGAAATCAGAGACAGACTAGTTTGTTTTGTTAAAGTTGCTTGAATTGGGAACTAAACACATATTATTAGGTGAATCTTAGTTCTCTGTCATTAGAAGTAACTTGAGAGATAATCTTCTGGGGCATAAGGATGATTAAAATGATCCCAAAGAAAAGTATACATTCCACTTTGCTCTTAGTTTTATAAAGTGTGAGCCAGGGCTGGAAATAGCTGTGAATCCAGAGTGAAACAAGAAATAAACTCTTATTCTTCTCTTATCTCCTGGAATCAAGAAGTAATCAATTAACCTCTCTCTCTCATTTTCATGTTATTTCAAGTTGGCTTTCTGTCCTTTATCATGAAAACAATTCTGAAGAGTATCTAAGAAGATCCTCAACAACTACACAGATATTTTCCAACCAAACCAGGGACTGTTACTCTCCAAGTCTAGGATCTTAATTAATATTTAGTCTTTTTATTCTTTTTTCTATTGTGATCCAGCCTAAAAGATGAGAAAGAAATATTTAAATTTTTATAATGTTCTTTAAAGGAGAAATTGGTTGTGTAGAGAGGATGGGCAGTACACTCTAGGACAAAGCAAAGAACTATAGGTTCAGGTTATCATGGTCAGTATTCTAGCTGGTCATAGTAGTTATCATTTATGACCTTCATTCTCCAATATTCATTCCAGATCTTATCTCTAGCAAGAATCTTAGTTTGATGAACCCTTTGCCATTAGTGGGTAACACAAATCTTCGTTCCTGAAGTTTCTAAGTGATTCTTCTTGTTATAAAGTCACACAGTTGACCAATTTTTTAAATAGATATATGTGTTTATTTATTTATTTTTAACATTTTTATTCGAGTCTAATTACTTTGCAATGGTGTGTTAGTTTCTACTTAACGACAAAGTGAACCATTTATACATATACATATATCCCCATATCTCTTCCCTCTTGCATCTCCCTCCCTCCCAAACTCCCTGTTCCACCCTTCTAGCTGGTCACAAAGCAACGAGCTGATTTCCCTGTGCTATGTGGCTGCTTCCCACTAGCTATCTATCTTACATCTGGTAGTGTATATATGTCCATATATACACTACCACTCTCTCACTTTGTCCCAGCTTACCCTACCCCATCCCCATGCCCTCAAGTCTAGTAGGTCTGCATCTATATACCCATCTTGCCCCTAGGTTCTTCATGACCTTTTTTTTTTTTTTTTTAGATTCCATATATGTGTGTTAGCATACAGTTTTCCTCTTTCTGACTTACTTCACTCTGTATGACAGGCTCAAGGTCCATCCACCTCACTACAAATAACTCAATTTCATTTATTTTTATGGCTAGTAATATACCATTGTATATATGTGCCACATCTTCTTTATCCATTCATCTGTTGATGGACACTTAGGTTGCTTCCCTGTCCTGGTTATTGTAAATAGAGCTGCAATGAACACTGTGATACATGACTCTTTTTGAATTATGGTTTTCTCAAGGTATATGCCCAGTAGTGGGATTGCTGGGTCCTATGGTAGTTCTATTTTTAGTATTTTATGGAACCTCCATACTGTTCTCAATAGTAACTGTATCAATTTACATTCCCACCAACAGTGTATGAGGGTTCCCTTTTCTCCCCAACCTCTCCAACATTTATTGTTTGTAGATTTTTTGATGATGGCCATTCTGACTGGTGTGAGATGATATCACATTGTAGTTTTGATTTGCATTTCTCTAATGATTAGTGATGTTGAACATTCTTTCATGTGTTTGTTGGCAATCTGTATATCTTCTTTGGAGAAATGTCTATTTAGGTCTTCTGCCCATTTTTGGATTGGGTTGTTTGTTTTTTTGATATTGAGCTGCATGAGTTGCTTGTATACTTTGGAGATAAATCCTTTGTCAGTTGCTTCATTTGCAAATATTTTCTCACATTCTGAGGGTTGTCTTTTCGTCTTATGGTTTCCATTTCTGTGCAAAAGCTTTTAAGTTTCATTCGGTCCCATTTGTTTGTTTTTATTTTCATTTCTCTAGGAGGTGGAACTCTCTCATAGAGTGTTCTGCCTAGGTTTTCCTCTAAGAATTTGATAGTGTCTGGCCTTACATTTAGGTCTTTAATCCATTTTGAGATTATTTTTGTGTGTGGTGTTAGATAGTGTTCTAATTTCATTCTTTTACATGTAGCTGTCCGGTTTTCCCAGAACCACTTATTGAAGAGGCTGCTTTTCTCCATTGCATATTCTTGCCTCCTTTATCAAAGATAAGGTGAATATGCATATGTGTTTATCTCTGGGCTTTCTATCCTGCTCCATTGATCTATATTTCTGTTTTGGTACCAGTACCACACTGTCTTGATTACTGTAGCTTTGTAATATAGTCTGAAGTCTGGGAGCCTGATTCCTCCAGCTCTGTTTTTCTTTCTCAAGATTGCTTTGGCTATTCAGGCTCTTTTGTGTTTCCATACAAATTGTGAAATTTTTTTTTTCTAGTTCTGTGAAAAATGCCAGTGGTAGTTTGATAGGGATTGCATTGAATCTATAGACTGCTTTGGGTAGCATAGTAATTTTCACAGTGTTGATTCTTCCAATCCAAGGACATGGTATATCTCTCCATCTATATGTATCATCTTTAATTTCTTTCATCAGTGTCTTATAGTTTTCTGCATACAGGTCTTTTGTCTCCTTAGGTTGGTTAATTCCTAGGTATTTTATTCTTTGTGTTGCAATGGTAAATGGGAGTGTTTTCTTAATTTCACTTTCAGATTTTTCATCATTAGTGTAGAGGAATGCAAGAGATTTCTCTGAATTAATTTTGTATCCTGCTACTTTACCAAATTCATTGATGAGCTCTAGTAGTTTTCTGGTAGCATCTTTAGGATTCTCTATTTAGGGTATCATGTCATCTGCAAACTGTGACAGCTTTACTTCTTCTTTTCCGATTTGGATTCCTTTTATTTCTTTTTCTTCTCTGATTGCTATGGCTAAGATTTCCAAAACTATGTTAAATAATAGTGGTGAGAGTGGGCAACCTTGTCTTGTTCCTGATCTTAGTGGAAATAGTTTGTTTTTCACCATTGAGGACGATGTTGGCTGTAGGTTTGTCATATATGGCCTTTATTTTGTTGAGGTAAGTTCCCTCTATGCCTACTTTCTGGAGGGTTTTTATCATAAATGGGAGTTGAATTTTGTTGAAAACTTACTCTGCATCTATTGAGATGATCATATGTTTTTTCTCCTTCAATTTGTTAATATGGTATATCACATTCATTGATTTGCATATATTGAAGAATCGTTGCATCCCGGGATAAACCCCTCTTGATTATGGTATATGATCCTTTTAATATGCTGTTGGAATCTGTTTGGTAGTATTCTGTTGAGGATTTTTGCATTTATGTTCATCAGTGATATTGGCCTATAGTTTTCTTTCTTTGTGACATCTTTTTCTGGTTTTGGTATCAGAGTGACAGTGGCCATGTAGTATGATTTTGGGAGTGTTCCTCCCTCTGCTATATTTTGGAAGAGTTTGAGAAGAATAGGTGTTAGCTCTTCTCTAAATGTTTGATAGAATTCACCTGTGAAGCCATCTGGTCCTGGGCTTTTGTTTGTTGGAAGATTTTTAGTCACATTTTCAATTTCAGTGCTTGTGATTGGCCTGTTGATATTTTCTATTTCTTCCTAGTTCCGTCTCAGAAGCTTGTGCTTTTCTAAGAATTTGTCCATTTCTTCCAGGTTGCCCATTTTATTGGCCTATACTTGCTTGTAGTATCTCTCATGATCCTTTGTATTTCTGCAGTGACAGTTGTTACTTCCCCTTTTTCATTTCTAATAATATTGATTAGAGTCTTCTTCCTCTTTCGGATTGATCCCTTGAACGTTATGTAGTGTCCTTCTTTATCTCTTGTAATAGTCTTTATTTTTATTTTATTTAATTTTTTTTTTTTTTTTTTTTGCGGTATGCAGGCCTCTCACTGCTATGGCCTCTCCCATTGCAGAGAACAGGCTCTGGACGTGCAGGCTCAACATCCATGGCTCACGGGCCCAGCCGCTCTGCAGCATGTGGGATCTTCCCGGACCGGGGCACGAACCCGTGTCCCCTGCATCAGCAGGTGGACGCTGAACCACTGCACCACCAGGGAAGCCCAATTTTAAAGTCTATTTTGTCTCATATGGGAATTGCTACTCCAGCTTTCTTTTGATTTCCATTTGCACTGAGTATCTTTTTGCATCCCCTCACTTTCAGTCTGTATGTGTCCCTAGGTCTGAAGTGGGTCTCTTGTAGACAACATATATATGGGTCTTGTTTTTGTATCCATTCAGCCAGTCTATGTCTTTTGGTTGGAGCATTTAATCCATTTACATTTAAGGTAATTATTGATCTGTATGTTGTTTCGGGTTTGTTATTGTAGGTCTTTTCCTTCTCTTGTGTTTCCTGCCTGTTGAAGTTCATTTAGCATTTGTTGTAATGCTGGTTTGGTTGTGGTGAATTCTCTTAGCTTTTGCTTGTCTGTATAGTTTTTAATTTCTCCATCAAATCTGAATGAGATCCTTGCTGGATAGAGTAATCTTGGTTGTAGGTTTTTCCCTCTCATCACTTTAAATATGTCCTGCCACCCACTTCTGGCTTGCAGAGTTTGTGCTGAAAGATCAGCTGTTAAACTTATGGGGATTCCTTTGTATGTTATTTGTTGCTTTTCCCTTGCTGCTTTTAATATTTTTTCTTTGTATTTAATTTTTGATAGTTTGATTAATATGTGTCTTGTCATGTTTCTCCTTGGATTTAACCTGTATTGGACTCTCTGTGCTTCCTGGACTTGATTAACTATTTCCTGACCCACATTAGGAAAGTTTTCAACTATAATCTCTTCAAATATTTCTCAGTCCCTTTCTTTTTCTCTTCTCCTTCTGGGACCCCTAATTCGAATGTTGGTGCATTTAATATTGTCCCAGAGGTCTCTGAGACTATCCTCAATTCTTTTCCTTCTTTTTTCTTTATTCTGCTCTGCAGTAGTTATTTCCACTATTTTATCTTTCAGGTCACTTATCCATTCTTCTGCCTCAGTTATTCTGCTATTTATCCCTTCCAGAGAATTTTTAATTTCATTTATTGTGTTGTTAATGAATGTTTGTTTGCTGTTTAGTTCTTCTAAGTCCTTGTTAAACGTTTTGTATATTTTCTCCATTCTACTTACAAGATTTTGGATCATCTTTGCTATCATTATTCTGAATTCTTTTTCAGGTAGACTGCCTATTTCCTCTTCATTTGTTAGGCCTGATGGGTTTTTACCTTGCTCCTTCATCTGCTGTGTGTTTCTTTGTCTTCTCATTTTGCTTAACTTACTGTGTTTGGGGTCTCCTTTTCACAGGCTGCTGGTTTCGTAGTTCCCGTTGTTTTTGGTGTCTGCCCCCAATGGCTAAGGTAGGTTCAGTGGGTTGTGTAGGCTTCCTCGTGGAGGGGACTAGTGCCTGTGTTCTGGTGGATGAGGCTGGATCTTGTCTTTCTGGTGGGCAGGTCCATGTCTGGTGGTGTGTTTTGGCCTGTCTGTGACCTTATTATGATTTTAGGCAGCCTTTCTGCTAGTAGGTTGGTTTGTGTTCCTGTCTTACTAGTTGTTTGGCATAGGGTGTCCAGCACTGTAGGTTGCTGCTCGTAGAGTGGAGCTGGGTCTTGGCGTTGAGATGGAGATCTCTGGGAGATTTTCGCCGTTTGATATTACGTGGAGCTGGGAGGTCTCTGGTGGGCCAGTGTCCTGAACTTGGCTCTCCCACCTCAGAGGCACAGCCCTGACACCTGGCTGGATCACCAAGAGCCTGTCCTCCACATGGCTCAGAATAAAAGGGAGAAAAAAACAAAGAAAGAAAGAAAAAGATAAAATAAAATAAATAAAATAAAATAAGATAGAATAAATAAAAATGTTATTAAAATAAAAACAAAAATTAATTATTAAAATTTTTTAAGTAACAAAAAGAAAGAAAGAACAACCAAACCAAAAAACAAATCCACCAACGATAACAAGCACTGAAAACTATACCAAAAACAGAAACAAACAAACAAAAATAAACAGACAGACAGAATCCAGGACAAATGGGAAAAGCAAAGCTATACAGAGAAAATCAAACACAGAAGCATATGCCTACATACTCACAAAAAGAGAAAATGGGAAAAAAAAAAAAAAAAAAAATATATATATATATATATATATATATATATATATATATATATATATATATATATATATATCGTTGCTCCCAAAGTCTACCTCCTCAATTTGGGATGATTCGTTGTGTATTCAGGTATTCCTCAGATGCAGGGCACATCAAGTTGGGTGTGGTGATTTAATCCACTGCTTGGATTTAATGAGGCTGCTGGGAGAGTTTTCCCTTTCTCTTCTTTGTTTGCACAGCTCCTTGGATTCAGCTTTGGATTTGGCCCTGCCTCTGTGTGTAGGTCACCTGAGGGCGTCTGTTCTTCACTCAGCCAGGACGGGGTTAAAGGAGCAGCTGCTTTGGCGGCTCAGGCTCACTGAGGCCGGTGGCAGGGGGGAGGCAGTGGTACGGAGTTCAGGGTGAGTCTGCGGTGGCAGAGGCCAGCATGGCGTTGCACCAGCCTGAGGCGTGCCGTGTGTTCTCCTGGGGAAGTTGTTCTTGGATCACGGGACCCTGGCAGTGGCGGGCTGCACAGGCTCCCAGTAGGGGAGGTGTGGATAGTGACCTGTGCTCGCACACAGGCTTCTTGGTGGCTGCAGCAGCAGCCTTAGCGTCTCATGCCCATCTCTGGGGTCTGCATTGATAGCCATGGCCCGCACCCGTCTCTGGAGTTCTTTTAAGCAGCGCTCTTAATCCCCTCTACTTGTGCACCAGGAAACAAAGAGGCAAGAAAAAGTCTCTTGCCTCTTCAGCCATTCCAGACGTTTTCCTGGACTCCCTCCCAGCTAGCCGTAGCACACTAGCCCCCTTCAGGCTGTGTTCATGCAGCCAACCCCAGTCCTCTCCCTGGGATCCAACCGAAGCCGGAGCCTCAGCTCCCAGCCCCCACCTGTCCCGGCAAGTGAGCAGACAAGCCTCTCGGGCTGGTGAGTGCTGGTCTGCACTGATCCTCTGTGCGGGAATCTCTCTGCTTTGTCCTCTGCACCCCTGTTGCTGTGCTCTCCTCGGCTCCAAAGCTTCCCCCCTCTGCCACCTGCAGTCTCCACCCGCAAAGGGGCTTCCTAGTGTGTGGAAACCTTTCCTCCTTCACAGCTCCCTCCCACTGGTGCAGGTCCCTTCCCTATTCTTTTGTCTCTGTTTTTTCTTTTTTCTTTTGCCCTACTCAGGTACATGGGGAGTTTCTTGCCTTTTGGGAAGTCTGAGGTCTTCTGCCGGCATTCAGTAGGTGTTCTGTAGGAGTTGTTCCACATGTGGATGTATTTCTGATGTATTTGTGGGGAGGAAGGTGATCTCCATGTCTTATTCTTCCGCCATCTTCCAAATGGGGCTTCTTCTAGATGTATATTTACATACCACACAGTTGACCCTTGGTATCCATGGGAGATTGGTTCCAGGACCCCCATGGGTAACAAAATCCTGATTCTCAAGTCCCTTATATAAGTAAAATGGTGAAATACAGTTGACACTTGAACAACATGAGTTTGAACTGCTTGGGCTCACTTATACACACACTTTTTTTTCCCAATAAATATATACTAGAGTCCTACAGATCCTAGGTTAGCTGAATCCATGGATGTGGAACTGGAGATACAGCAGGCTGACTATAAAGTTGTACTAGATTTTTGACTGTGCAGAGGGTCAGTGCCCCAACCCCTGCATTTTTCAAGGGTCAACTGTATTTGTGTATAACCTACACACATCTTCCTGTATACTTTAAATCATTTCTAGATTACAGTTGACTGTATATAAATTTCATTAAATTCTACCATTGGTCATGGTAGTACATGGGATTAACCAAGGAGTTCCTTCACATCTTTCCATATTCCTCTTGGCCCTCACTGTGTATTAACAAACCATTTTCTCCTTGATAGCCAACATCAATTATCCCAGCCAACACTGTGAGTCCCCATTTTACTGTTTACTCGTAGGCATGAATAATCCAAACTGACTGGGTAGCAGACTCAGCTTCCAATTCAGGAAAACTAATATTGTGTATTTTTTTTAGGTTACCTCTCTTTCTAGGTAAAGTACACAACAAAATGTACTACTTAAACTTTGGGCACTGGGAGGATTTCCCTTATAAATTGTGTTTTAGGACCACCTCCAAAGATAGCAGTGTACTTCCAGCTGGTGCAGCATATTATAATGAACCATCCACATACATTATTTTTTAACTACTAAAACAGTACACAACATTTTATGATTTGTTGAATTAGATAACCCCCAATTCATGACTGCTAGCTCAGGCCAGATGGTCCCTGAGTCTCATGACCAGGTAGTCAGTCTTCATCAGAGCTTGGTAGCAATCCAGGAGTTGTTTCTTAGCAGCTGTTACCTGTTGAAGGATGTATGGTGTTGTTCCAAAACCCTAGAGACTGCCACTTATTTTTAATTGGGACCTGCTAAAGACTTGTTTCTATGTCTCAGTTAGCTTAAAGCACTGCAGGCTCCATTGACTATGCCATGTCATAAGTTCTAAGAAGTAGAAGAGCTTGTACACCAATCTACTGGAGAACCTTTTATTGTACCATGTCTTAGCAGCTTTTCAGGTTCTTTACATATATAAAATATGCATGTAGATTAAAAAAATTAACAACATGAGCAACCATGTATCCATCATCTAGGTTAAATATTAGACATATACCAGTAGCTTAGATTGCCTCTTTATGCACCTTCCCAATTGCTACACCCTCTATGCCTCTATACGTGAGAGAGATAACCACTATCTTGATTTTGTATTAATTCTGTTTTATGAATTTTCTACCTAGATATGTGTTAAGCAATATATTTTTTAGTTTATGAATTTTATATGAATGAAATCATGCTGTATATGTTGTTATGTATCTTGCTCTTATTGAACATATTTTTAAGTTTTATTCTTATTGATGAATGTTGATATAGTTCATTCATTTTCTATGCATTATAGCATTCCATTATATGACTATATCAATATTTTTCTATCCTACTCATTTTGACAATTGCATGATTCTCAGTTTTTTTCCTATGAATGCTATTATGACGATTCTATAAATATTTTCAGACATGTCTGTTCCATGTGCAAGAGTTTTTCTCTACAATATATACCCAGTAGAAAAATGTTGGATTATAGGTATGGATATGTGACATTATCAAGTAATGCCAGTTTCTTAAGAAGTTGTACCTATGTTCCCTTCTTAATGGTAGATAGAGCACAAAGCGCAGCAAGTTGACCTTTTCTTCTTGGAGATAATCTTGACATGCTCTAAATCAGTGGACTTCCATGAATCAGATTTAGTTGATAAGTCTCCGTATTTTTGACAGAATGTTCTTTCTTCTCCCAGATATAGACATAGATCGATATAGATAGCTATAGATATAGATATAGATATGAATGAGGCATCTCAGGCAGTTTTCATATCTTCTCCAGGGCTTATGTCTTATTGTCCTTGTGATATATTGCAGGTTGGTGAGGCAGTTGGTCTATTGGAATCAGATTTAGATAGAGAGTTGATATAGTTTAAAAGCAGGTTTGTAAGTATACTGCTGTTCCTTCCAGTAAAGGCAGATAGTCTCTTGTGGTATCTGTGATCAGAATTTAGAAAAATGCATTGGCTAGATTAATTAGCTAGTTGTGACCATGTGCAAAGAACATTTATATTCTGCTATGGTAAGTACAGTAAAAAAATTCTACATTAAGTTTATATTTAATTGTACTCAGTCTCCAAGACCAACTAGCCACAGTGAGGAAATAAATAGATCTGCGAAAATAATCAGTGTAACTGCATATTTTGGGTTTTTTTTTTCTTTAGAGTAATCTTTTATTTATTTATTTTTGGCTGTGTTAGGTCTTCGTTTCTGTGCGAGGGTTTCTCTAGTTGCGGCAAGTGGGGGCCACTCTTCATCGCGGTGCACGGGCCTCTTCACTTTCGTGGCCTCTCTTGTTGTGGAGCACAGGCTCCAGACGCACAGGCTCAGTAGTTGTGGCTCACGGGCCTAGTTGCTCCGCAGCATGTGGGATCTTCCCAGACCAGGGCTCGAACCCGTGTCCCCTGCATTAGCAGGCAGATTTTCAACCACTGCACCACCAGGGAAGCCCACATATTTTGTTTTTGATGATATACTCAGTTTCTGAAACTTCTCCAGGAATATGCATTCCCTTTGATTTACCATTTTAGTAAGCAAGGGGATTAATATTTCTACTTCACTCTTACTTTCAAAAGTTCTCACATCACATATCAGGGAACAAAGCTGAAGATCCTGCCTATTTCCAAGGTTATCATTTGAACCTATATACTCAGATATTGACAGTTGGTTCTGGACCACTGAGCCTGACATCAGAAATTGAACTTTTTACTTTTATTACCTATTAAGCTCTCTTTCTGACTTGGGAGACTTCAGTGACATTTTGGCCCCCTCCAGAAGTTAGTGTTTTCTGAATCTTTATACTTAATATGTTCCCAGTATTTGGAATTGCTTCCACCAGTTATCCACATGACTTCCTCCCTGACGTCATTCAAGTACCTGGTTAAGTGACATCAAATGATAATGTCAAGTGATGTTACCAAGAAGGCCTTCCCTAACCACTGTATCTGAAACAATACATCTCCCTCCTTTGTTTTCTGCTGCTTGCCAAATGTATTCTTCTATTTAGTGCTTTTCATTACCTAGCAAATTGAACCATTATTTTTGTTTGCTTATTATCCATCTTTTTGCAAGGTTCAAGATAATAGGCATTTGGTCTGTTTTGCCAAACTATTTTATTTTCAGTACCTTGAACACTGTTTCTATATAGTGTAAGTGCTCAATAATTTTTAATGAATGAATGAAAGCACTGCTTAAGAAAATAAGATATAAGAATTCTTATGACCATAAGTGAACATTTTCAGTTATGCTTAGGTACAAGGTTAACTAAGAAAAACTATAATTGGTGATATGTCCTGATGTTATACTATTTACAATACTATTCTCAGAGATTCTAGCAACTCTATCTGCTAACCATAAAAAATAATGTCTCATGCAATTAAGAGCTTGGATACAGGTGAAAATAATAATAATAGTAGTAGTAATAATATATCTATATATAGATATATAAACACATAGGTATAACTTTTCTGTTTCCTTATGGATAACAATATTTTGTTACTTGCTAGCCAAAGTAACCTTATGTCAGAGATTTTACAATGTACTCAATAGCTATGTGTATATACTCATAGAGGTTTGATAATCAGTTGCTAATATTTGTTCAAAGAGCAATTTTATAGTACAGATTTCCTGTGTGAAAATGCAAGCTTTAATGTTTTTTATTTTGAAATGCCCAGTTTTCAGCATTAAGTCCAGATTAATTTTGAAAAAAAAATTACTAAATTCTATTTTAGAATAAATAGCAAAGTTCATACATTCTAAGTGTATTTTTCCCTTATATAAGTTATGGTAAGTCCAGGCATTAACACGAAAGTTAATATGTTTTATTGTTCCAAGTGCATTACTTAGCTGTATCACTAGCATATTTGGGGACGGCTTTTTATATTTCTTCCCAAAATGATCTTGGATTTTACATGCAAAGGGAGAAGCTTTATAATGAGATATTGACAGAAACACACACTCTCTATTAAGAATCTAGATTGTATTGAAGGAATTTTAAGTTTCAATGTCGTGATTTCAGAGAAATTTTCTATTTGTATTGGCAATATTAATAATGCAGTCATCTAAATATATATTTATTGTTAAGTCTTATACATAATGGATAATAGAATCTATATTCTTACTAAGCCATAAAAATAGTTTTCCATATCATGGAATTTTTACTAGAATAATAATTTTGCAACTTTATTTTAAACATACAAAAGGTGGCATTTCATTATTATAAATATGTCTCATAAGTTTAAGATATAATATGTCATTATTTTAGAGAAAATCAAACGGAATGTTATGGCTGTTTTGATGAAAGTAATTGAGATTGAGGATTAAGAGTAACATTTGTGGGCTTCCCCGGTGGCGCAGTGGTTGAGAGTCCGCCTGTCGATGCAGGGGACACGGGTTCGTGCCCCGGTCCAGGAAGATGCCACATGCCGTGGAGTGGCTGGGCCCATGAGCCATGGCCACTGAGCCTGTGCGTCTGGAGCCTGTGCTCCACAGCGGGAGAGGCCACAACAGTGAGAGGCCCGCGTACCACAAAAAAAAAAAACAAAAAGAGTGACATTTGTCATCATTTATCAACCTGAACTTTGTTTTGTTCCTGTACTTTGTTTTGGTTTTACAGTATCAAGAAAATTCTATTAATACAAATAAATAGTTACAATATTAATGTAACTTTTTAATAGTACAGATCTAGCAATTTAAGCATACTCTTCAACTAAACTGAACACAAAACTCTAGAGAAGAGTAGTTAGAAATTTTATTCCAGAACTAAAACACAGGTATTATCTAAGGACAACCTGCAGTTTTTATCATGAATATAAAGTTTCAGTAACCAAAGTATAATAGTCCTTCTAACTATGCATGTGCCTCTCACTTTTTATTGCAAAACAGTTAAGCTATAATAAGAACATGCATCAAATAGGAACACCAGTGTCTTGTCTAGCATTTTTAAGGAAAATGCATCTGTGCTACAATAGTATATTCACTTGTATAATTCTTTGTTTGTGGACATTTAAAGTCCTGAATTATTAAAAGTCAACTGTATAGAAACAACTTTCCTAACCTATGACACATGTCCAAGAAGATCAAATATAAGTACAGCAAAGTCAAAAGAGATAAACAACAACTAGTTAAACTAGCACTGCAAAGCAATATACTGCTTGTTTCCATTATATTAGAATGTGAAATGTATTGGATTGTGCATGTTAAATTTTTTTTAAATGTAGAATATCTTTAAAAATAGGAAATTGGGGCTTCCCTGGTGGTGCAGTGGTTGAGAATCCACCTGCCGATGCAGGGGACACGGATTCGTGCCCCGGTCCGGGAAGATCCCACATGCTGTGGAGCGGCTGGGCCCATGAGCCATGGCCACTGAGCCTGCGCGTCCAGAGCCTGTGCTCAGCAACGGGAGAGGCCACAGCAGTGAGAGGCCCGTGTACCACAAAAAAAAAAAAAAAAAGGAAATTGAATAAAATATGATTTGAATTAGACTCTTAAAAGTTAAATGTATATTTTGTAATCTCTTGGGAAACTATTGAAACATTATTCTAAGAGATATATCAAAATACAATAAATGATTTAAACAAAATATTAAAAAATGTTCAAATAACTTAAAAAGGCATGAAAAGTGAAACAGAAACAAATCAAAGGAAACAAAAAGAAAACAAAGATAAAATGGTAGACCTAAATAAAAATACATTAATAGTTTCATTAAATGTATATGTTTAAACATACCAATAAAAGGACAGAGGATTTTCAGGTTGAAATTTTATAAACTGATGTAAATATAGGCTGTAGATAAGAAATTCACTTCAAATATAATGAGATTAAAGGTAAAAGGATGGAAGAGAAGCACTTCTTGAATGGAAAGTAAGGACCTCAAAAGTCTGCTCTTCTATAAAAGCAAGAACAATGACAAAAAATTGTCAAAATCAAATTTTTCAGAAATCTACAAATTTTCAAAAAATTTAAAACAGTGCAAAGAGTGTTTATTTGAGAAAAACAGCTAACTCTGAGTAAGAACATCAAGCTTTGTTTTGTTCAATTTGCCTTAATCCAATCTTCCCCTCCTCAGCTTTGCAACAATAGTAGTCATGAAAAACAGCAGTCTGCAGTCACTGGAGAGGTCAAATGTGTTTGGAGCTACCCCAAATCCCATCCTCTGAGAACTATCACTATTTGACGTGTCTGGGAGCTTACTGAAAATCCCCATTCTCAGAAGTTGTCTTTATTTGACCTGACTTAGAGCTCATTCTGTGTGAAGAGTCCTTTCCTGATGGCATTTGGCAAAAACAATCAGTGGCAAGCATTTAACATCACGACTACCTGAGGCAGCATTACTAGTTGGGGCTAGCATAAGGCTGACCTAAAATTGTTTTTAAAACTGGGCAATGAGATGTTCATTGTGTCTTTTTAAATCCCTGACATAGATTCTTGGGAATCTAGAAAGTCATGAACCTGTGCAGGACTATGCCATGTCCAGTAAAGACCTGGAAAGGCCATAAGCTCTCACTCTTTGCTGACCTTGAGGAAGCTAGCAGGAAGTGAAGGCTAATGCAGAACTATAAAGTCCTGTCAAAGTATGGAACACCTGTTCAACAAACCTGGAAGATATATTGGTAAAAGACAATTAAGAAAATACCTGTCCAGTTATTAGATGAACATTAAGCTAAGTGACTCCATATAACAAAGAATACAGACTCTACAGAATTAGACCATAAAAGTCACTAAACAAACAAACAGTAACACCAACAAAAGAACAAAGAGCAGCAACAACAAATCCTAGGGGAGATCTGTTTGGCCGAGTTGCCACATTACATTATTTAACTGTTGCTACATAACATTTTGTAAAAAACTGTTCTCTACAAAAATTATGAAACACACAAAAAAATCAGCAAATTATGGTCCATACACAGAAAAAGAATAGAAAGCACCTCTAGACAAGTTCAGACCTTGGACTTACTAGACAAAGACTTTAAATCAGCCATTTAAAATATGTTCAAAATATAAAGAAAACCATGTCTAAAGAATTAAAGTATGAGAATGATGTACCAACAAATAGAAAATATTATTATATAAATGTAAATTATGTATATAAAAAATAGAAATTCTGGACTTGAAAAAAATATAATAACCAATATAAAAATTTCACTAGAGGGGCTTCGCAGTAGATTTGAACTTATAGGAGAAACAGGGAACATGAAGAGAGGTTAATTGAGATTATCCAGTCTGAGGAACATGAATAAAAAATAATGAATGAGATATGACAAAAAATGAACAGAGCCATAGATACCTATAGGACTCTATCTAGCATACCAGCCTATGCATAATAATAGTTCCAGAATGAGAAGAGGAAGAGAGAGCATCAAAAAGAATATTCAAAAGACAAAAACCTTCTTGAAATGTGATGAAAAACTTTAATTTGTATATCCAAGAACCTCACAAAATTTTGAGAAGGATAAACTCAGAGATCCACACCTGGCCACATCATAGTCAAACTGCTGAAAGTCAAACATGAAGAGTAGATCTTGAAAGCAGAAAGTAAAAAGTAATTCATTATATATGATGTGATGAAAGCAAAAGAGCGTCAACCAAAAATTCTACATCTAGCACAACTGTCCTTCAAAAAAGTGAGAAATCAAGATGTTCTTGGATAAACAAAACCAGAAAATTTGTCAGTAGTACACCTGCCCTATAAGAAACACTAAAAGAAGTCCTCCAGGCTAAAATGAAAGTGCATAAGGCAGTTACTAGAATCCACAAACAGAAAAAATAAGTTAACACCAGTAAAAGTAACTGCATAGGTAAATATATCTACAAGTGTTTTTGTGTATAACTTTCTTCTTCTCCTTGCTGACTTATGAAATGATGATAAAGCAGTACTTAGATGGAGATTTATACTTGTTAATGACTATATTAATAAAGAAGAAAGGTTTCAAATCAATAACTTAAATTTCTATCTAAAAAATTAGAAAAAAATGTGCAAACTAAACTCAAAGCTATCTGAGGGAAGGAAATAAGAAAGATTAGAGTGAAAATAAACAAAATACAAAACAGAAAAATGGTAGAAAAAAATCGACAAAACCCAAAATTTGTTATTTAGAAAGATCAATGAAATTGAAAAAACCTGTAGTTAAGACTAAGGAAAAAAAAAGAACAAATTACTAATACCAGTAACAAAACAGTGTAACTACTATCAACCTTACACATATAACATGGATTATAAGAGAATACTATGAACAATTAATTGTACACTAAAAAATTAGATAACCTAGATACAATAATACCAAGTGCTAGTGATGATGCAAAGCTATCAGAACTCTTATTCATTGCTGGTGAGAATGCAAACACTCTGAAAAATGGTTTGACAATTTCTTACAAAGTTAAATATATACTTACCATAAGACTCAGCAGTCTTACCCTAGATAAATGAAAACTTATGTTCACATAAAAACCTGCATACCTGTGTTTATAGTAGCTCTTGTCATACTTGCCAAACACTGGACATAACCCAAATGTACTTCAATGAGTGAATGGATAAACAAGTTCTGGTACCTTCCTATAATGGAATACTAACCAGCAATAGAGAAGAATAAAATGCTGATACATACAACTTGGGTGAAATTTAAAGGCCTTAAGCTGAATAAAAGAAGCCCTTGTCACATTTTTGCTGCATTATTGAAAAGACAAAGCTATAGAAATGGACAATATATCAGTGGTTGCCAGGAATTATGGTAGGAAGGAGGGTGAGTTTAGAAAGTTAGTGCCAGGGAGTTTTTTGAAATAATATAACTTTTCTATATCCTGATTATAGTAGTAATTACATGATCTATACATAAGCATTAAAATTCATAGAACTGTATACCAAAAGGAAAAAAAATGTTATATTCACTGTATGATAAGTAAAAAATAAAATATAATGAAATAATATAATAGGATCATATTGGAGGGAGGAAGCATAAATCAGTCCATCAGAAAGTGTGGAGATGGGGGAGAAAGCTTTTGTTACTTAAACTATGTCATAGGAAATTAAAATACAGAACTGTGATGAATGGTGTAATTGAGAAGAGAGAAACGAGATGATTGAGGTCCCATATTGGCTTTGTAGGCTCGAATTTCTCTCGTATAAAATGTAATGAGCAATTGCTAAATTGCCACTTTTGTTATCGTATTATTGATATAACCAAAATCAGATCCAATTGTATTTAAAAAGCTGTCTGCATATGAAATCTAGATTACATAAATGTGTTTTTTCCTGGGTGTAAGTACTCAGAAGGCAGGAGCTTCTTATTTTATATTTTTTTTTACAATCATGTGCGCATAGGTATTTTTCATGAAGCCATAAAAAATTAAAATGTTAAATATCTTTTTGGGTATAATGGAGAGATCTGGTTTTAGTTATAAAGAACTTAACAAATGCCCCTGTAAACGTTTTCACTTAGTAGACTGAAACCACGTTTTGCAATATATACTTTTGGATATCACAGTCAGCAAGGAGAATGCTACATTAATGACAGATGCACTTTTTGGAGAAGTATGAGGTGTGTAATAATTTTTAAAACTGTCTTTTTATTATAAATACTGCTTCAAATGTTCATATCAACTTTAATATAAATTTAGAAGTATTATTCTTTAAGAGATTATAGGACTTGAATTGAAATAGAACACATTATTTAACCAATGGGAAGTGAAGTAGAATGATAAAATCTCACTTTAACATTGACTCTTTTAAGCATATTTGAATCTGCTTTATGACAGACACATCATCCAGAATATTGCATATGTCTACAAAAAGCAGATTGGTTAAGATAATCTCTTTTTTTGTTTATTTTGTCCCTGTTGCACCCAGAGTTTATTATAGGGCATATATAACATAAGAAATGACTTCTTGGCTTCAAATCTATAATATTGAAATTTCTTTTTAGGTTCTCATTAGAAACTTGCTTTGTAACCCTGAGTGGAGACATTTGATGTGTCACCAGTTTCATTGCTCTGAACTGTTTATATCTCAGCAGGAATAATGACATGAATAGTTTGACTGTTGACATGTGAAATCAGAGTGAACACTTGTCAAGATTTTTTCAGCAAAATTAAATGTTGCTAATTTAAAATGGGTCAGAGTAATATTTTTCTGTATTTGTTCATTCCATAATTTAAATTTAGATCATTTGATATACATTTTTACAATTGGCTCATTTCTGGATCATTAAACCCCATCATCAAATAATATTTATTAAGGTGCTGCATGCTCATAGATCCAGAATGACTGCTATACCATTGCAGTTAAGGAAATAGCATACACACTTCTTAAAAAAAAAAAGCTCTTCAGCCAAATAAATACTTTTATGTGTCTAATGAACACAGATATAGCATTTCTTCATCCTCCCATTCATTTGTCTCACTTCCCCCTGGCATTTCTAACTCTAAAAATCTATATAGAATTTTAAAGGTACTTTTGAATCATTAGCAAACACATTAAAAAATATATTGCACATTAAATTTTGATGGTATACTTTAGATAAACTGCTTTCAGATTTACTTCAGTGTGAGGAAGATGTGGAAATTAAAGTTAGCAGTTGTATTATTTTGATAGACTACAGGGGTAAGTTTTGGAAAGTAATTGATCTTTGAAAGGAAAGGGAATAAAATGGAAACAACAAGGCCAAATAGAAGAATATAAAATAGTTGAAGAGATTATATGGTCAAATGTTAACTCCCACTCAGAATGACATATGATTATATTTGAGACTAATTGGACCCAATTCTTAGCTAACAGGTTGGTTAACAAAAAGAGTATATCATTCTAGTCAATGCTTTTGTTGTTGTTATTGTTAAATCTGTTTTCCTCACAGGGTGTGTAATAGCTCTTTTGTTACCCATTAGTGGGGTCACCAGGTGGTATACACACACAAAAAAAAGCAAATTTGGTGACACTAACTCAGTTTTGTTCATTTTTGGTTGTTAAATGTGGTAAAGAACATTGAAACTAATGTCTAAATATAGCTATCCTTCATCATTTATCTAGCCATATTTATTCTGTCCTCCACAGAGAGCAAACAAAAGTTAAATACTTTTTTCTAAAGAATTCAGCAACTGAAAGTTATTTACAGATCAGTCTTTAGTTTCTTACTTTGAAGATACTTCTCAGATTGATTATTGAATACTTAATATATCGATAATAAAATAAATTTCTAATGAACTGTTATTCTTCAATTATGAAGACAGAGTTAATCTTATCTGTTTAAAGGGATCTTATGTAATTTCATTTATTTCCACATTTGTCTCCAAATGCTTCTAAAGGTTTACTCTCTTTGCTTTAAACATCTTATTCTCTAAAAGAATTTTTTATCTTTGTTGATATTCACCTCACACCAAATGAAAGATGTCTGTCAAATCTTCTTCCTGAAAAAGTAAGAGAGAAGGAAAAATTGACCTTAGGGTGACCAGTTTATGGTTTCCATAACTGGGAATTACTTTGCAACTTTGTCTCCCAGTTTTACTCTATTTAAAGGTTCTTTGACATTTCAGATGGCCGTTAAACTTAAATTATAGCTCATTGTCTGAAATTATCTCTTTCTAGGTAAACAGGATTATAAAAAAACCAAACCTATTTTACGAGCAACCAAATTAAAAGCAGAAGCAAAGAAAACAGCAATAGGCATAAAGGTACCTGTATTTGATAACTTTAAAATATGATATATTGCATGCCATCTCATTTTCTAAAACTGGATTGCATAAATGTTGAATTCTAAATGTTTTATGACATTTCAAAATCTAAGTCAAATGCCAGGATTAAAGGCTTTTAAAGAGAATTTACTTAATGAGAAACATCCTTCCCATTCTAAGATTTTATTAGGTCTTAGAATAAGACCTAATGTCACTTAAGAGAGACAGTTACACTTAAAGTTGCAATTTACTTTTTCTCTAGCTACTGTATTTATTGTTCAAACACTTCAGCGATATATGTGGCCTGGATCAAAAACTTTTCTCACTTGCAATAAGTTTCATTTTATGGTTGTTTAACTTTTAATTATAATTGTATATACTTAGATCATTAATATATGTAATTTTACACGTGTATTATTTTTGTTGTCAGTACTCCCTATGATGAAATTCTAATGATGTTTCCAAACTTGTTCTTTTAGAAAACCAGTGTTTTAACTGCTTAAGAGGGATAAAAGCAACTGAGAATGATGTTAGCAGATGCTAATCCAATGTGCTAGCACAATGAAGTTCAACAAAATTACATTTACATTATTACCCATGTCAACTCTGCCAAGTGTTTAGAGTAAAATTAAACTATAAATAGAAAAATTAATTTGACAGCTCTACTGTCAAATGTGCAAAAGTAAAGTGACTAGTACCTATATTTTATTTAAATATTAAAATGTTAAAAGGAGATTTTGGGTTTTATCTGGCAGATGAAAAATCAATTTTTCTAAGTTATAGCTTATAGCAAATGCCAAGGTATTACTACCAAGCTGTAACAGCTGTTGAACTGCCAGATGATATATTTGGTTGTCTTCCAGAATTTGCTATTATGATCACGAAACACTGCCTTCTTTTTACTCCTGATACTGATTTTGATCAAGCATTGCTGTGTGCTGCGGTATGTTTTCACAGCACAATCTCCTCAGTTAGTGCTGTGTGTCAGTTTTTAACGGAAGAAAAAGAAAAAAAAAAAAAATGAATTGCCTTTTTGTTTGAAAGAGAGATGATTAATCTTTTGAAGTTTTCTTCTAATTTCATGTGAAATTTCATTCATCTTTAAAATTATTTCCATGACACAAACTTTCTAAAACCAGTGGTTAGTTTCTTATTTTGCAGTTAGTTACCTGATGATTGTCTCTTGTAATGAGAGCACTGTCTGTCATTTTCCAGGAAAGCAATATGTCACTTATTTTTATCTTTCACAATACAGGGCTTTGTTTTTGTCTTGTTAGAAGAATATTGGGGTAGCACAATCCACTTGTGGCACAGTATAATGAGCAGCTGCAAATTAGAATTTGAAAAATAGTGCAGCCATGCATTTATTGATGTATACCACTTTCCTGTATATATCCTCTATTTCATTTGCTCTTATCATTTTGCTATGGTTTTAACTTGAGGAAATAACCATATTCCTAGTATAAGTCTACCTTATAGTGCAATCTAATGTCTTTTTAAAAACAATATAGAATTTGTTTATCTTTTATGAGAAAAAAATTGTTCTTAGGTTTCATTGATGATTTAAAGTATGTACAGAAAAGTTTCTGACATCAAAAACAGCTCCTTTTTAATAAACTAGCATATCATTTTGATTTGTAAACCTGTGAAAAACAAAAACCTTATCTTTAAACACTGTTTACTTTGCTTGAAAATTTATGTAATGAACCCATTAAAATAATAGGAAACTTTTTAGAATCAGAACCATGGAGGTGTTTTACATTTCAAATCTGGCATACTAATTAGTTTGCCCTGTCAAACTTTGATTGCCTTGTCATTTTAGCATAGTATTTTAAATAACGAAATTTCTTTCAGTAATTGCCATTTAATGCTATTTAATTTCCCCAGTGAGTGATTTTATCCATGTTGATAATGTCAGAGAAGCAACTAAGGATTAATGAACATCAAACATGTTTGACTCTTATCTAGTTAATACAGGATGGCCATAATGTTATAATATTTTATCACTTTACTACTAATTTTTTAGAATGAATCATTGCTATGCTTTTAAAATAATTTAAATCTACAGAAAATATGAACAGCTGCAAGGAATAGGAAAATAACAGTAATGATAAAACTGAACACGAAAGAGGCCTAGAATCACATGACTCCTCTTACTGTTACAATGATCTAGCTGAGTCTAAACTGGCACATTTGTAAAATGGATTTTATGCCATTTACCTCACAGTATAGTCAGAAGAGTTAAATAATACACTTAACATAAATATTTCTTTGAATTAGCTATTACTGGTTTGCATAAATAAGACTGTCCTTGGATGTTTGTCATTGGCCTAAAGATCCCCTACTCAACTAAGTCTGCTTTGTGTTACTATACTACATATTACAAAATGTTTTCAGTTTTGCTGTGAAGATAGTATTATGGATATTATTGCTGTAAAGTTTTCAAAACATTACATAATTTTAATATACCTTGTACATAAATTATATAAATCTGACTCAATCCTTCATTTATTTAGAAATTGCTATGAGCATTACAATGTTGTAGAACCTGTGGAAAAAAAGATGAATAAGACACAATTATCTTGGAGGAATTTCTACAAGAAATCACATGATTGAGAAATCATGGATTAGAGATATAAAAATTACACAATAGGGTACTTACCCTCAGGGGCTTCTAGTGCTTTTTTATAAATGTATGTTTAGTGATAGAAAATTTCAGGGAACAGTAATGATTCAGAATAAGATATGAATATCACTTCTTCAAAATGTGGAATTATTTCTATTGAGAAGCTATTTTTAGTTTGTGTCTTTTACCAATATAAACAAAATGTCATAATTTATGACCCAGTAATGAGTACCACCTAAAAATTATTTGCACAACTAATATTTGCTATTTGGTTGCTGTTCAATTTGAAGATTATTTTTCAAGAGTTGCAACATCAGGGAAAATTTTTTTAGAATGCAAATAACCTGTGTTTCCTAGTATTTAGAAGGAAAAAGATAATCTATATTTGTTTATTAAGTAGTTTATTTGAAACAAGTAATTATAATAAAAAATAAGGATCAGAAATTTGATTTATCTGTTACATAAATAAAATATTCAAATGGCAACCAGATCCTGCTAACAACCCCTTGGGTTGAGCCAGCTGGAAGCATTATTTTTGTTCTCTTTGTTATTCCTGATCTAAAACTAAAAATAGCCAAGGGTGGGGAGAGTCATAAATGCCTGTAGGTCTCTAAGTTATGGTTAGTGTGACCAGAATTCTGAAAGCAGTATTTTCAAATTTTACCATAGTTTTAACCCTCCAAGTATGCAGTCCCCACAATACTTATCTCCTTAGCAGAATAGGGACATTCTGAAACAAATGATTTGCTGTACCTCCTCGTCCAATACTTCGGAAGCCTCACCCCCTACACCATAGTATGTTGAATAGACTTAATTGAATTAATGGATCTTCTGAAGTTGTATTCTATGAATGTTCTCTGCTTCCTACCCTTAAACCCCTTTTTCATGCCTCTGGATATTCTGAAAATGTACAATGAAGATGATACAGAGCTGTTTGAAAGGATAAGAAGGAGTTGAAAAACAGCAATTAGAGGTGATTATCAATGAGATGAGAATCACAGACTCTAATCAAGAGTAAAAACTTTAGTCTTGTGTTAAGCTTATGGGAATGGTGACTGCTGTTGAACAGTTTTTTGTCCACTGTACAGAACAGATGGAGTTTGCAGTTGTGTGTCACTTGTTTATTACATCCTCTTAAAATTAGTAGCTGTGTAACCAGATGGGTCTGGGAGCACAGCTGTGGATACAAGAAAATAAATGAAACCTGTCTGATGCTGCCATGCCCTTTTGAGATGCCAAAGTATTCCAACTGCAGCAGAGAAAATTCACTTTAATTTGACATTATATTGATAGAGTAGATTGAGAAATCAAATCTTACAAAAATAGTTGACACTAAGTCTTTCAACCCCATGTATTTTATTAATATTTATTTTTATAGTTTGCAAATCTAAAAAAATCTAATTATAAAGCTAAAAATCTGTATAAAATGTCCATTTGTAATTTCAATATCCAGGTAAAAATTACATGTTGATTATAAACCAAATTTATTTTAATGCTTTTAAAGTTTATTAGGTGGCATATGTTGAATTATTAATTTTGCATTCTTTTGAAATGTAAACTACATTTGTGTAAGTGCAAATAAATTGCTTCTCCATAAAATAATGTCAGGAAGGGGTGTGATATGCAAGTGAGAATTACAAGGGAATATTTAAGCCCCTTAGGATACTGTACTAGCACTATTTATTCTTCTTTCTGTTTAGCCAAATGATATGTTAATATTGAGACAATTCCTTCATGGTATGTGTGTGTGTGTGTGTGTGTGTGTGTGTGTGTGTATATAAGTTTATAGACTTTTTGAAAAATAATATGATTTTTGCCATTGTATATATGTTAATTTTTTGGCTATTATTTCAGCATAATTGATTAATATAATCCATATCAAATCACCAAATGAAGTATCCAGGACCATCCTTCATAGTTGTGTTAATTATATCATATCATGCTTTATGAGCCAAGAGTACTTAGTTTTGTTCTGCCACATTGTAAACTATAGAATTTAGAATTTAAAAATGAGTTTTAAAAAATAATATTTAATAAGGATGTTTACAGAGACATAATGTAGAAACTGGTTATAATAGTTTCTTCCTATTAAAAAAGGAATGATAATTTAAAAAAGAATCTGTGTCCAAATGCTATAGCTAATAATAAACGTATTGAAGCAAGAAATAATGTTATTTCTTTCTCAAATGTTATTTCTTTCTCAGATAGAGAAAGATAAACTGTGTAGGCACAAACTACATTGCTTACATCCAAGAGTTTGATATCCAAACTATGAAAATATATTAAAATTATAAATGTTAATTTTACTATTAGAAAAACACAAATTTAAATAAAAATAATAATACACATCTATTATTATACCCACTGATGTACCTGCCATTATATTAGGTATTGTCAAGCACAAAAGTTTCTTTGCTTAATGACAGAAAGTGTTAAACAAAAAGAATGTGATTATTAATTCTAGACTGTGTTTTTTTATCTCGTGAAACTGATAAAGTTAACCAACCTCATTTCGTGAATTTCAAATCTACTTTTTTTTTCCTTCCTCAGGAAGTTGGCCTTCTACTCGCAGCTATATTGGCCCTCCTACTGGCTTTCTATGCTTTCTTTTATCTCAGACTGTCCACAGATGTTGACCCTGATCTGGAACCAGATGAAGATTAGTTGAGCAGCAATCAATGCATGAAAAGGATATAATTTTATAAAAGCACCTCTAGGGACCAATACTTTCTGAAGTACTGAGACAGCAAGGTCTTGAATTTTTTCTGCTGGTATTTTCAGTTTGCAGAAATATCTTTTAAAATGTTGCATAGGATATCAAGAAAAGAACCTTACCTAGTAATGTAGTATGTGTGCTACCAGATACTTTTATAAATCTTTCTACTTTGACAGGCAACCTATTCATGGTGCATTTAGATAAAGTGAAAAACAGATCCTAAATTCTTCAGATGTCTTAGGCAATTTATGTGTATAACTCCATCACTTACAGATTACTAAATCTATTTTTGTTCCATATACATTCTAAGTAAAAGTATATATCCTCATTTACAGAAACATTCTCTAGTCACATTCAGAGCCTAAGAAGGAATGAAAACTCATGGGAAATTTTTCATTTTACAGAGAAGCCCTGCTTTCTTTCCAGACGTAGTTTATATCATTAGAGAGACAATCTGCACATACATCTACAGTAATCTTTTTCCTTCTTTGCCAACTGTTCAGTGCACATGTGCTCCATCAGAAATGGCACCTGGATGACAGAAGCTCAAAGAGTCACATATGTCTCTAAAATAGAGTTGCTTTCCTCTTGGGCTGTCTGAACTGGTGTAAATAGAAAGTTCAGTTGATCTTGATTTTAATTAACTTATTACTCTATTAATATAAACTTGGAATTCTATTTTAATTATGTTGTCCTGGCTGCTTGCAGTATCAGTTTGCCCCTCTTGTTAAGGAGATATGTAGCAACCTGTTGTCTAATTGTGCAGTGTTTTTCACACAACGGTAATAGCAGAAGTCCTACCTACTCAGAGTCATTTTCTTGGGTTGTCTCTTATATCTGAACAATACAAACTTGTTTTACAAAATTGTATTTTGTCTCTTGGGAATTAAATCAATTAGAACCCTTTCATGAAAAGTAATAGAAGAAAATATATGTCTTATATTACTCACATATGGAGTTTTTTGTTTATATGATTTTTCAAGGTATTTTACATTTGTTGGAGTATAATGACTAATGTAGTCAGTATTTTTTACTGGTAATGGAATTTTAAAATAATTTTATAACACATGAGTACATAAAGATTAGAAAATGGAAAAATATGTGTCCACAGCAGAGTTGTTAGTTACTACCTTACATAAATATGTATAGAAAATGAATAGCTTGCAACATGTGCATAAGGTGTTTCATAGTAAATACATTGTATTTATAAAGAGTAAATAAAATGTTAAGATTGTTTCCATACTCTCCAAGAGAAGAAAGTATTGATAAATATCCTAGATAGTCTTTGAGACTTTTGCAGATAGTTGAATGTGGTTGTGTAGCATTATGTTCTGTAGAATTTTTTCAAGTAGCATAACTTATTTCATCAGTGTGAAAACAGCCAAAAGTTCCAGTGTCCTCACAGATCATTTATGCCAAACATCTGAGGGCAAAATTTAGCCAGTGCTGTTTCCTGGATTCTTCCCATTGAAATCACAAACTTAAGAGACAGACCAAGAGTTCCTATACATTCACCACAGTGGACAAATCCAAGTGGCATTTTTAGGAAAGGTTGCAGCATTTAATGCCATGTGGTATGTCTGTTTGTGAAGTGGGTGGCAAGAGAATATCCAAGCTGGCATTTTGGATATGATGGGTCTTTTACTTTCCTGAGTGACATGCCACATGTCAAGAAATACTGCTTTCCCCCACTCCTATCACATTTATGTGAACAATCTTCATTTAGTTATTTCCCCTCCCATCTGGTGTTAAATACAGTCATATAAAATAAAGATTATTTCTAATTTCAGTGGTAATTTAAATGCAAGGATATGTAATAATTGTCTATTAAATACCTATCCAAGTGAGATATTACAGAATTTACAGTATTTAAAATAGATGATTGTACTCTTGGAAATGTTTGAAAATTCATTACCCTGAAAAAAAGGAGAAAAACAACTTTACTATCCTGTTCTACTCTTGAGGTATTCTTTGGAGGAAAAATGTTGTTTCTGATAGTAATGAATATTAGCCTAGACACAGCATAACTAACTTAACTGATTAACTTATGGTAAGTCCCAAAGGCTAAACTCTGATTTTAATAAATAGCAGGTAAAGTGAGACAATGTATATTTACAAAATAATGTTTTCGTGAAATGCACATTTTTCAAACTCACATTAGCTGGGAAGCAGCCAATCCTCTGTAGAGAAATCCCAAGTTGAAGTCTGGTTTGAATCTTTGAAGACAGAGAGGTGATATCCGGTCTGCAGTTTCAGGGGACTACACTTCTAAATAGTGAGTGGTATTTGGCATAAATCTGAGACTGGCACCATACAAATTTTAGGCATGGGTTTTTCCCCTCCAATAATTCACTGCTCAGAGTAATTCAGAAGGCAAAAAAAAAAAAAAAAAAAAAAAAATTAATGACTTTTCAGAATGTTAGAATCTATCTGTTAACATACTCTTTCTGCAGAAGAAATTTCAACTAACGCAGCTGGACTTAACGTACAGCCTATAGAACACTTTGAATGAAGCTTGAATGGTTGCTGGTTCTTATATTGCATGAAAAATACAGAATATGTAAATTCATTTGAGAGGCGATGTTGTAAAAATATAACCTCATCTATAATTTCTTCTAAAACAAATGTGCTAAAATCCTATTTTACTACCAGAATGAGGTTTTGTTGTTGTTTTAAGGTGGCAAAATACTTGAAGATTTTCCAGTCTTTTTCAATTTTTTGTAAATGTAGGTGAAGTACTCCCACTCCAACCAAGGATTACAAAATCCTGAGAATATGTTCTTATTCATTTCTGTAATTGCAGTAGTGTAGTGGTCTGCACATTTTTAATAAATGCATGTTAGAATTTAAGTTAATCTCTTTCAGTCCTCTCAGAGCCTGGCACAGTTCTTGCATGTAACAGATGATCAAAAATTATTTGCATTTAATAAATAAAACTTAAAAATCACAATATTGATCAACTCAGCATTTAACATTTATGGTCTTTGGTTGTATTGGGACACATATATATTTAATCCTGGTTCTCTTTAAGATCAAGACAACTAGCATTAAATTTGCTACACAACAGAAACGTTGCTCTTTTCTAGGAAATCAAATATGCTATTTTCATCTTAGTATTGTTAAAAATCATACTCATTGTTTTAAATTTAACTTAGTCTAAATCTTCACTCCCATTGTAAAAAAAACTAAATTTTCATTATAATGCTATATTTATGTGAAAACTAAAGTGTTATATTTTCCAGAATCTAAATTATATAGTCATTGATAATTCAGTAGATCAAGTTATGCTTTAGATAAGCTTCAGAAATAAACTTCTAGATATTAAACTTAAATTTTAATGTATTTCATCCATAACATAAGGTTATTGTGTCAGAGACTATCTAAGATAAACTTTTATTTTTTTCTTACCAACAATTAGGTGAAGACACTTACCTGAGGCTTCTCTGGGGAGATTCTCACCACTTTTCCCTTAGCAGCACTGCCTTCTTTTATTAGAATTGCTCCAATGCAGCCTGGATAGAATGTTTGCTAGATTTTGTTCCACTGACACCATATCTAAAATCAGTGTAACCTACAGTAAAAATTGTAGCAGATGAATTCAGTGCCTACAGAAACACTTTACTATTTTGTATAGGTTTTAGCTATACAGGTAAGTATAGAGGGAACTGGGAGAGTCACTTCAAGAACTATATCAGTGTGGAAATATCTATAGTGGGTCAGTAAATGTATCTAAAACAATTGAACTGCTGTCGTATTCAGCATTGTGCCTCTTTGTTAGACAATTTTTTTTTTTATCCCTAGCAACAGACATGAGATCCTTATTTCAAGAAAAATAAGATACTTTACATGCCAGAAGATTTTTTGATGACAGTACCCCCTCCTATTCTTCATTTTTTAAAACAACAACCAAAATGGTGGGGAGGCAGCCAAAATTTGAGGTACCAATGCCTCTCGAACAGATGTCGCACCATTATTTTTTAGCTCGTTTAGATGAATAAACATGTTAAACTGTGAAGTATTACATTTTAGATTTTTTCATTAAAAAAAGAGACAATCTGTTTACTGTCCTAATTGAGACAACAATCCTTGTGGTTGCCAGTTTTGGCAGTCATAACAATGAACTATAAATATTTGGACCAACCAAGTAAATGATGGCTATAAAGGCTATAGCATGTGTAAAGTTCTGTTTTCACGGGCACCCATCTTAGTATGGCATTTTTTTCTGACTTCTTCAAATACAATTGTTTGTGTAAATCTGAAGTTTCATGGTGAGCCTAAAAGAAATTGATTTCAATATCTAATTTTGTTCTAGTTTATCATCCTTTTCAGTGTTCAACTATCCATCTGCTTGTAACAAATTGCTTCTGCAGTTGCTCTATTGAATGTGACAAGGCAGGTCTTATTGGATTGCCTTCTCTGTACATCCTAGGATAATACAAAATTCAGAGGGTTTTTTTTTTGTTGTTGTTCTCATATATATAAAGTGAGGTTAAAAACATTTTTAAAAGTCTCTTTAATTGCAGTTTTTTAAAAGAAGATTTTATAGATAAACATGGCCAAATATAAGTCTTGCTATAATGACCATGAGATGGAGGTCATAGTCTTAGCCCTTATCAGTATGCTTTACATAAAACAAGGGTGTGGGAGAAGTTGGTGGACCAAAGAGAAATAATCCAGACATTAAAAACCCATTTATGACACTAGTTCCTAAACATTTGTGATGCAGATAGTGAGTGCCCTTCTAGGCATCTTATTTGAGTTCTCTTGCTCACTTTTCCTACTCTTCACCCATGTACCTCAATTCTAAATTCTCAGCAATCTCGAACATTCCTTCTCTGTTTGTGTGAACCTCACTTGTACTTTGTAATACTTAACTTTGTGCTTACTATATTAACTGCCTCTATCTACTGTTTTACTTAGAATCATCATTGATCCTTACCTATATTTTCTACTGTCTCTTACTTCTTACCTGCTTTCTTTTTAATCTGTCACTAACCACAGGCATTACACAAAACTAGAGAATAGTACAATGAACCTCAGTCTACCCATCACCTAGTTTCAACAATTACCAATATTTTGCCACTGCTTTATATACTCCGTGCATTTTCTGTAACCTGAGGTATTTTATAGCAAAATTCAAATATGCTGACATTTTACCTGTAAATATCTCAGTATGCATCCCTGAAGGAACTTTCATATTTGTTTGTTTGTTATTTGTTAGGTATTATTTTTTGAGTTACTAAGAAGCTACTATTACAGCTAATATAATTAATTTTTTCTTGTTATCACTTAATACCAAGTCAATATTCAGATGTCCTTAACTGCCTCCAACATACCTATTTAAGATAAGTTTTGAATCAAGATCTATACTGCATTTGGTTGTATGTCTCTTAAATTTCTTTTAAAGTTGACCCTTGAACAATGTGGGAATTAATCTCCTTATAACTCAGTCAGCCCTCCATATCCCTCATTGCTCCACATCCACAGATGCAACCAACCATGATCATGTAGTAGTACTGTAGTATTTACTATCGAAAGATATCCACGTATGAGTGGACCCATGCAGTTCAAACCCATGTTGTTCAGGAGTCAACTGTATTCTGCAACAAACCTTTTTCTATCATGCCATTGATTGTTGAAGAAACCAAGTTATTTGTCCTTTTGGATGTTCAACATTCTAGATTTGGCTTTTTCATTTTGTTATTCATTTTATTCCTCTATTTTTCCTATTTTCTGTAAACTAGGAGTTAACTTTTAAGTTAGATTAGATCCAGACAGTTTTGTTGTTGTCATTTGTTTGTTTTTAAGGCAAGAGTATTTCATAGTGAGACACATGATATCTGGTTGTCTCACTTACGGTGGTGCTGAAATTTAATAGTGCATTCATGCGCTAGTAACCTGATTCCCTCCAAAATAAGGTTTTACATCAACATTTTACCTAAAGCTTTTAGCATCCATCCATAATTGTTTCCTCGGTTCATTATCTCATTAGGCATTTCAAACTGGTGATTTTCCGTCATTCCTTTACCATATATTAAGTGAAATTATTAAAAACAATTTTATCAACTATTTGGTTAGCTTACACAGCTTATAACAAGAAGGAAGCATAAATACTTGAAATCCAAATTTCAGAGTAATGGCTTAGCACTCTCTAACTGTGGCCAATAAAGATGTGTCATTGTTGTTCCTGTTGTTTCTTTTATTATCATTATAAAGGCATAGATTTTACCTATGTGGTGTGGCTCAATCCTTTGTAATCTTTGTTCTTTTCTGTACTGAAAGGAGAATTCCATTATCATGCTTTACATTATTAAAATCATGAAAGTTTTATGTTTTTACACTATTTTAAGTTATTCTGAAAGTGACAGCCAGTCCAATCAGATTTTAAAAACAACAGGAATAAGTAGTAAATATGGGAAAAAGTATAATATTTTCATATTATATGATCGACTAGAAAACTAAGAAAATACTAAGTTTTATATAACATGCTCTTTTAGAAAAATATCTGTGAAAATCACTATCTATCTACCTAATAATTAGCTAAATATCATAACATGAAAATATTTTTACAATTGCAATCAAAACTACAGAATTATCTAGAAAAAAATCAGCAAGAAATATGAAGAGTCTTCATTGGAAAAAGAACTTTACAGGGGAACGTAATAAAACTTTAATAAAAAGGGACCAACTATTTCCCTGAATGAGATCATTCAGTATTGTACAAATATAAATTTTCTTCTGATCTGGAAATAGAAAAGAGAACCTTTATCAGATATTAAAGTGTATTATAAAGTTATAATACATAAAATAATATCATTGTCAAGGAAAAGTAGACAAACAAATAGAAAAAGTACAATGTCCAGAAATATATTCAAATGTAGACATTCATTTAATGTATCCTGTAAGTCATGAAGATGGAAAGATAGGTTATTTATTAAATGTATTAAAACAACTGAGTGTCCATTTTGAAATTAAAAGATGCCTACCATGACGTAAAACAAGATTAATTTCTGATGGAGTTTGATTTCTGTATGAAAATAAATGAAACCATAAAAAGTATTAGAAGAAATTGTAGACATTTTAAGAAAATTATAGTAGGGAAATTATTTCTAGGCATTGATTCATGAGTCAGAAACCATAAAGGAAATACTGTTGGTTTATAACACATTAAATTAAAATCTAACACATAACCCGGTACCCAGTGTTAATTAAAGATGTGAGAAAACAGTCTCTTTCATATACTGCTTAGGGGAATGGTAATCTTACACACTTTATGGAAGGGACTTTTGCAGTGTACTTTAAAAGTCTTAAATTTCATATATACTTTAGAAATTTATCTCAAGATAATAATGCCTATAGTGTGTAAATACACAAAGTTAACCACAGCATTCTTCGTAACATCAAAACAAACAAGCAAGCAAACAAAATGAAAGCAATGTAAATACCCAATGTAGGAGTCTTTTTAAATGAGTCATGTTACATCTATAAAATAAAATGTGATGTATTTATAAAAATAACATATTTATACTTAACTGACATGGAGAGAGGTGAAAAAGCAGTCATAAAGGATTACATGTAATGCAGTTCTCTTGTTCGAATGTATATACATGTCTGTGTATTGTATATGTGTGTGTTTATATGATTCCGTTGGAAGAATATTTAGCAAAAATTAAAGAGTATTTACCTTTGGATATTAAGTTATAAGTGATTTTTACTTCTCTATATTGAGAGAATTCTTCAGTCTCTGCTCTTCAGGAAAGACTAGAAGGGAAATGTTTTACTGAGCTACATCATGGGTCCAGACACCTGGCAGATCTATCTGTTTTGGGTTTTTTTTTTTTTCCCATTATGTTCTTCATTTTTCATTCAGTTAATAAACATTAAGCACCTATTAGGTGTTATAATAAGTCATCTTTTACATTTACTCATCTATATGCAATGTAAGAAGTATGGGAAAAGGCAGTTCTGGGTTTTTTTGTATGTTTTACAGTGAGAAATTGAGGAATGCTTCAGAAAAGAACTGATAATGTAATAGGGAAGAACTTTTGTATCCTATTACAAGCTAATAACTCAAGGCATGTTGCCTATGAGCTTAAATTATACATAACGGCTCATCTCTGGGAACCCTGACTCCCAGGTAATGAGCATTAAGCTAAAATACCTTTGTTTAGCTCACAGGAAACATCCTGACTAGGCCCACCTGTGAATGACTTCAGGGAGGAAGAAATTAACACATCCCTTCTGGAGGCTGATGGGAATCAGAAAATGCTTGACTTTACTCCCTCTGCTTTTAGTATAAAAGAAGCCTGAATTCTAACTCAGGCAATGTGGTTCTTTGGGGCATGCCCACCACCTTTTTAGTTTGCCGGCTTTCCAAATAAAGTCATTATTCCTTGTCCCAACAACTCGTCGCTCGATTATTGGCCTGTCACGTGGCGAGTGGTACGAGCTTAGACTCAGTAACAGTATTTGGGTTTATACATTTGTTCATTCAAAAATAACTTAATTGAACATTTACTACATGCCAGAACTGTTTTTGTGCTTGCAACATATCCATAAACATTAAAAAACAAAAACAATACCCTTGCTCTCATGACATATGATCTTGAGAGATGGTGATGGTTTCATCAAACAAAAAAAGCGTGAAAAACGTATTCTGAAGTGAGAGAAAACCAATACAAGAGTACAAATACATACTAGTACTTGAGTGCTTGGCCTGTTGCAGCCAAGAGTGGCTGAAACACAGAGTGTATGTGGTAAAGTGGAGTGAGAAGGTTGTTTGTTAATGTCCCTTTGTACTTATTGTCACCTTTCTTTCCTTTGCCTAAAACCATTTCCTTATATTTAATCGGGAAAATGCCTACATATCTATCCTTTAAGACCCATCTGTTCCCAGATTTCCCTGGACTTCCCCCGCTCCAGCCACCAACACCTCCAACCCAAGGCTAGAATTTATTCCATGACAATTATTCATTTATATAATTCTTCCACTGGACTCTGAGGTCCTTCAGGAAGGAGCTCTGGGTTTCATTGCTGTCAAGCACTGCTCTAGACCCATGGCATTTGCCACAGTAAATATTCTTGAGTGAATAAATACTGCACCTCATTCCCTAGAACAGGGTTTCTCAACATTGGCACTATTGACATCTTAGGCTAGATAATTCTGTTGTGGGGCCCTGTCCTGTGCATTGGAGGATGCTTAGCAGCAGACTTAGATGCTAGTATGCAACTAGATGCCAGTAGAACCTCCTCCTGCCCCAGTTATTGTTGGAGGAGGTCATCAAGAGGATGGACAACTGGTTGGCCCATGAGTTGGACCAGGGCAATGGGAGGTTCCTTGCCCCTTCCCTGGGATGTATATTCTTCCCACTGTTTCCACAGTGGGAACCATTTTCAAGGACACAACCTTTGGAGGGCAATGTATTGTGGAAATCATTTGGACTGTGTACGTGACTGTTAAGGCCTCTATATAAATGTTATGATTCTGACAGCAAGTGCAGAGATCTACTCATCTCTTACTTTCTAATTTTTCATTCATTTGACTTGCCTTTTACTGAGATTGGTGTGTTAAAGTCTTTTATTAGTATTTTTTTTTCTCATATCTTCTGTGGGTTTTGCATTTTGAACATGACTGCTTTGTTATCTGGTATCTTGTTATTTGGTGTATTGATATTCATTATTATATCTTGATTATAAGTTTTGGATTTTAGCATTATAGAGAGTCCTTGATGCTTTTAGGCCTGAATTCTACCTTTTTAATATCAATATCACAATTCCTGCTGTCTTATAGTTTCACTTTTTTTTTTTTTTTTTTTTTTTGCGGTACACAGGCCTCTCACTGTTGTGGCCTCTCCCATTGTGGAGCACAAGCTCCGGACGCACAGGCTCAGCGGCCATGGCTCACGGGCCCAGCCGCTCTGCGGCATGTGGGATCTTCCTGGACCAGGGCACGAACCCATGTCCCCTGCATCGGCAGGCAGACTCTCAACCACTGCACCACCAGGGAAGCCCAGTTTCACTTTTTTGATATGTCTTTTCCCATACCTATGATTTCAACATTTTGAAACACTGTATGTTTGTTGTGTCCCTTACATAGAATCACAGAGTTCAGATTTGCTTTATGAGCCAATTTGGATTTTTTTTTTAATAGATGAATTAAGCCCATTCACATTTTCCAATGTGGCTGATATATTGATATCAACTCTGCATATAATTTTATTTTACAGTCACCAAATATATTTAGTTATATATACTATGTTTCTGTATTTGATGTGGCTTTGCTTCTAAAAAATTATTTTGGTATTTTTGAACATTGGTATTTTTATTTAGAGATTTCACTTATATTTATGCCTTTTTTGTGCACTTAATATACCTTTTCTTAAATAACCTTTTATTCAGTAGACTGTCAGTCTTACATGATATCCTTGACTTTCGTCTATTACCTATAAAACAGTCAATAATCTTAGTCTGCTTTCTCCTTTGTCTTTTCCTTCTTCTATTTCTAGTTGTTTTCTTTCTACTTTTCTAGAGTATATTCTTCTACTCATGCCACTACCCTTCTTTTAGGTATTTGACTCTTAAAATACTCAAAAATTAAACTTAAATTTAACTCAAAAATTTAAAATATATAAAACGCTTATCATCATTTATTTTGCCAAAATTTTCCAGATTATCTCCTAGTTGAATGAAGGTCATCCAACCAAGGAAGAGCTCATGTGTAAACTATTCTCTTGATTCACGAACCTTTAAAATAGTTTTTCTATTGCCTTGACACCTGAGGGACAGTTGGGTGATTACAGAATACTTGGCCTGCAATTTTTTTTGTTTGTGTGTTGCCTTTGAAAAGCTTGATGCCAGTCTTTCCTAGACCCCCTCTATGCATAAGCAACTCGATGTTATTGCCGGTATACCCTGAATTCTAATTGTTTTTCTAGAACATGTCTCTAAGTTGATTATTTTTGAGTTTTCTAGGCACACAGTGGGCCCTTTGAATATGTAAAAAAAGGTTTTTCTTACTTTTGAAAAGTTTTCTTTGATTATACTTTTACATATCAGTTATAGCACGTTTTGTTTTCCTTCTTCAGAGACTTCAATTATATGTATTTTGAATTTTTTTTTCATGTCGTCAATTTCAACCATTTTCTCTTTGACCCTTTTACTTACTACTTTATCTCATTTTATCCTTTTATCCTGCTTTCCTTCAAAGTTCCTTAGTAAATTTCACTAGAATCTATTATACCTTGGGTACCTCTCAATTTATTCTTTATTTCTGAGATGGGCTAGTTTTTTTCTACAGTTTCTTTGCTGAGATCAATCAACTCTTACTCCATCACTCCCCTTTTTTTTTCCCATTGTGGCCTTAGTTTTAAACTTTCTGTTTCTAGTTTATATCTGTATCTATATCTGTGTCTCTACGTATCTATATCTAATTTTCAAATGCTCATTTGAGGATTTTTAATTCAGTTAAAAATTGTGTAAGCATATTCTTCTGGTTTGTGGTTTTTGGTTGTTTTTGTTTGTTTGTTTTTGTTGTTGCTTTTTGGTACAGACCATTTCATCAGCTGAAGTATTTTGATTTGAATTTTCTGTTTTCTTCTTCCATTAACTTTGTATGTAGTTGGTTTGATTTTTTTTTTTTTTTCTATTCCTAGTCATTTTGGGGGTTGAGTCTCTAGTTCAGGATTACTTCCTTATAAAAGCTTAGTGAAGCCAGTTTCTTTAATGAATGCTTTCAGTGGTAGGGAAGACACAAAGGATCGCATGCCTTGTCTCTTTCATTTCTGAAAGATCCTCAGGTTTTCCCTTACCTTCTTTCTCATTTCTGCTACATTCTCAAGAGCATAATCTTTTCTCTACTTTTATGATTCTCACTAAGAAGCAATGCTCTTTGAGGCTGCTGACTTCCTCAGTATTAACCATTTTCGAATATTTTTCCTATAGCTGGTACTGTGAAGTGCCAAATACCAGACCTCAAATTTTGCCACTTAGTATTGTACTTCCTTTTTCTGGGGTCTTTGACTTGTTGATGTGTTCCACTTTTTAATGGTGTGTCTTAAGTGTCCCCTTTCCTAATTTTGGCACCTACAGGCTTAAGATGTTTGTTGGAATGTGGTGTTTATATCTCTGTTTACAGGTAACTTGATTTTGGTGTTTTCTACTTCCTAATGAGGGTAAACACTTGAGCCATTTGTGATTATATTTGCATTCTTATTTTGATATTATCATTGGGTGGAGGACTTGAGAGATTCAAGTTCAGGAGGATATCGTTATCTCCAGTCCCACAATTTTTAAATAGATTTTGAAATTGCTTATTTTCTAGGTTAAATGTATAAAGCTGCTTTGGATTTGTCTTCTATAGACCTTATTATATTTTGAATTTTAAAATGTTTTTTGTCTTTAACTTGTATATCCCTAAATGGACTCCACACTTTGAGGGGAAAGATCTTGTAATTCTGATATTCACCATAGTACCTGGTATACTAACATACACAGAATAGCTTCTCAATACATATTAATTATTCAGTTGTTAAAACTTTTTATGTAAGAAATTGTAAGCAAAATATTTGGTTTCTTTATATATCTTTTTAAAAAGATTTCATACCTAGATAAATATTGAGAAATATCTCCTAAAACCATTAAAACGTAGTCCAGTTTCTTAAAAAGAATCCACGTTTTAAGAGAAGCACCAATATGAGAACATGTTCTCATGATAAAACTGGAAATAATAGACTAAGTAGTTTCTCCAATTCATATTTTTCTCAGTAATTTCTCTGCAAAAAAAAAATGGAAACCCATAAACTTTGTTCATTTTAACACGTGTAAAAATTAAATCAGCAAACAATAAGAAAATATAATACATTATTGTAATCTCTGCTATTTGTTAATTCATTTAATTTAAATGCAAATTGTATGTTTTAATCATAAATTGCTTGGTACCAGGTTGTTCCTAGTAATGAGCAGTTCAAGAGATGGCACTTTTTTGAAATTCTAATAAAGCATTCCACTGAGCCCTCATTCTTTGTGAGCATGGTTGCCCCTTGAAACATCCTGAAATACAGAGCTAAAATGATTTAAAACCTCAGAAGAAGGTTTCTAAGGTTGGAATAGGAAGCTACTCTTGGCTTCATGGCTAGATCTGAACACCAAAGTTAAGAAGTAATTTCAAATCAATCTGTAGAAAGATTTTACCTCTGATCATGAACGAACAGAAGCCCTCTCTCCAGAAGGTGTCAGGAGTCATATGATGGACACTAATGATGTCTGCTGCCTTTTATCATCTGTCAGGGACGAGTCACATTTATTTCCACACAGACAGTGAGAACATTTAATGAAACAAAACAGCATTATCGAGCTCCAGGTTTCCCAATTCTCTTTGGTCCTAGAAATGAAGCCCCAGTTTCATTAAATTGTAGCTTTTGGAGGTATACTACAATTATAGTCCATTGAACCAAAAATTATAATAAGATCCCAAAGCAAAGCTTTAATATACACAGACCTCCTCTCTCTATTTCAAAAGTTCAAGTTAATTCAGCAAATACCACAGCTTTAGGATATATATAGAGAGAGAGAGAGAAAAAAAAATTATAGAATAAATACAAAAATGAATTAAAAATAACCAAAATCATATTATCCAGAAATATTCCCTAATAATGTTTATACATTAATTATTTTGCTTTTAGCCTTCTAGACTTTATACTTTCATGTTATTATAAAAGTATGCAATTTATTTGTTCCCAGGCCTCAATAGCCTGTGACTACTGTAATACCCAAATTTTTGCTGTCTTTAATCAAAAAATGCACAAATGTAGGCATATATAGGCCTACCATATTGTCATACTCTTATTTATTTATTCACTCAACAAATATTTACTGTATTTCCACTAGAAGCAAGGCACTTTTTAGCAACTAGAAATATAGCAGTGAACCAAAAATAATGAAATCTGTCCACACAGAGCTCGTATTCTGGAAGAATAGCTGAGCAGAGATATAAAATAAACAAATGAAAAAATACATACAAATATATAAACATAATATGCCAATTGATGAGAAGTGCTATGGAGAAAAAGAAGGTGAGGGAGGTGGAAAATGAATGTCTCTTCACCCCACTTGCTCTACCAGACAATTCAGACTATTTTTTTTAATTAATTAATTTATTTATTTATTTATGGCTGTGTTGGGTCTTCGTTGCTGCGCACGGACTTTCTCTAATTGTGGTGAGTGGGGGCCACTCTTTGTTGCGGTGCATGGGTCTCTTGTTACAGAGCACAGGCTCTAGGTGCCTGGGCTTCAGTAATTGTGGCACATGGGCTCAGTAGTTGTGGCGCTCAGGCTTAGTTGCTCCGTGCCATGTGGGATCTTCGTGGACCAGGGCTTGAACCTGTGTCCCCTGCATTGGCAGGTGGATTCTGAACCACTGTGCCACCAGGGAAGTCCCAGACTGTTCTTGATTTGACCAGACATGCTTTGACCTGAGGGCCTTTGCACTGACTGTTTTTTCTATTGGACTCACTCTTTCATCTCTTTCTAATCTTTGCTCAAATGATAACTTCTCAATGAGGCCAACCCTAACTAGTCTACTTAAAATTGCAACCTGATGCCATCTGCCCTCACCAGCACTCCTAAGCCATCATCGTATTTTGTCACTACCTAAGGCTTATCACTTTTGAACATTCTGCATAGTTTACTTAGTTATTAAGCATATTGTCTATTTTCAGTCTCTCTCCACTGGAATGGAAGGTCCATAAGAGCAGAGATTTTTGCCTGATCACTAATGTATTCCAAGTGCTGACACTAGCATCTGGTACAAAATAAATGTTCAAAAAATATTTGTTGGGGCTTCCCTGGTGGCGCAGTGGTTGAGAGTTCGCCTGCTGATGCGGGGGGACACGGGTTCGTGCCCCGGTCCGGGAAGATCCCACATGCCACGGAGCAGCTGGGCCCGTGAGCCATGGCCGCTGAGCCTGCACGTCCGGAGCCTGTGCTCTGCAACGGGAGAGGCCACAGCAGTGAGAGGCCCGCGTACTGCAAAAAAAAAAAAAAAAAAAAAAAAAAAATTTGTTGGATGATTAAAGTGGAGATGTTGAATAAGCAGTTGAATATCTAAGACTCAATTCTGGCGAGAGAAATCCAGCCTAGAAATACAAATTTGGGAGTCATATAGGGTGACATTTTAAGTCATAACATTGTATGAGACCTCCTAGGGAATAAGTAACAATAGAGAAGAGGCCCTTAGAAATGTTAAGGAATCAACAAGATGGGGGCACTCCAGGGAGGAAGGCTGAGAAAAGAGGGTAGTAAGGCAGGGGGAAAACCAATTGTGTTTGGCCTCCTGTCATATGAGGGAAGAAAATGCTTCAATAAAGAAAACGTCAACAAATTTAGAATATTTGTCTTTTTGTAAAAGATAAATATGCAACATACCTTAATTTTTACTACTCTTTTAACTACTACACTGCAAGATAAGCTCTGTATTTCTGAGTAGTAAAAACAATTTTTTGTCACTCCAATTTCATTACGAAGTATTATAAATATTCTGTTTTTTATAAAATGAGCTGCTGGCAATACGTGCACATAAACTGCAGGGTGGCCCAGTAAATGAACAGCAAGTATCCTGAATCTCTTAAGATGCACAGGCTTCCCTTTAGAAATCCATTAATCTGCAAAATAACACTCCAAGGGACCTAAGGTTGAGCTTATTCAAATGAGACTCATCACCTGCTTTCTCAGTTCCCTTCCTCCTCTAATGATTTCTTCTCCCATATGTGGCACATCTTTCTGTAAAAGCTTCACTATTCTACATGATTCCTCTTCCCTCCCTTCCAGCCAAGGGACCAGCTGTGTTGGTTTTGTATCCTGCCTATGTTGCCTCTGTTGCTTTTACTGCATCCTGTTTGCTCCTTCCTTACTAAGGGCATCTTCTTTCAGGCCCTTAATACTACAGTTTCTGTCTTCTCTTCATAACCAAGTGTCATCAAAGCTGTCTCTCTTAAGGTTCATCTGCATTCACTAACTCCCCTTGTCACCCCCTTTCATTCCTCACCTACTGTACTTTAACTGTACTGTTCTCACATCTCTGTCACATCTGCTTCAGCTGGGATTACTAATAACCACCTAACTATCCACTTAAGTGAACTTTTTCAGTTCTTACTTTGCCTATTTGTGGCACTAGACATTGTTGGAAGCTTTCTTCCACTTGACACCTTTTCTTCTCATGGCTTCTGTCATACTACATTATATCCTACTTTTTCACTTCTCCTGATTCTTTGCAGCCTCCTCTGCAGCCTCCCTTTTCTCTCTCTAGTCTTAAAATGTCAGTGTTCCTCAGAGGTCAATCTGTGGTCCTCTCAGCACACCTCTGTCTTTAATCTACATGAGTCCCTTGTTCCAATCTAATTAAATTGAACTAAATTCATTCATTCCCCAATGCTCACCTACGTTTTTCTTCTCTGCTCTTCAGTCACACTGTCCCTACTTTCTAGATTTTTCTTCCTACTTTCACCATCAACCCACTATCAGATCTGTAGTACTGGTCCTTCACGACTCAACTGAAATAGCCTTGTCCTTTCCTCCCCAGAGCACCTCAGCTGTACCTTTAATAAGGTGCTTTCCACAGCCCATCAAGCATTAACATTATTCATGTATCCTATCATCCCCCTGCAGGCTGGCCACATGTCTAATTCATCCTTTCCTACATTGGCCTTAGACAGCTGAAACTCAATAAATGGGCTGATATTACAATGACATGATAATGGTATCCAGGAAAAGGCCATTTAGTTAGCAACTTCCTGAATTACGTAGCACACTGTGAATTAAGAAGTGAGCAAACTAATTCCTGTCCTGTTGAAATTACTGTGCTTGACAAAGCATCTCAATGAGCGGTGGGTTTGGCACAGATTCACTGAGCAGTAGATAACTTTTTCATAGTTCTGAATAACTGGACATTAAAATATAGAAACACATTTACAAATATGCAAATTACAGTGGTTATCTTTTCTTCATTTACTTTCAGTGAATCATTTATATGTGCATCAATACTGCTATTTCATGTTTTTATAATGTTTTAGACATTTATTATGTATGACTTCACAGTTCTCTGAGTACCTTGGCAGAGCTCACTCTGAAATAAAATTAACAGTAATGATTATTAATAACAATTTAATGGGGCATTATATTAACATGTACAAAGATTAGGGCTTATTACCCTTATTATTAATATTCCTCATATGATAATTTCTTTAACAGTTTTAAAATTTGTCATGTCATTATATTGGCCCCTTTTCCTTAAGCATTGCTTGGACTTACAACTACCAAAACTATGACTTTTTTTTTTTTTTTTTTTTTTGCTGTACGCGGGCCTCTCACTATTGTGGCCTCTCCCGTGCGGAGCACAGGCTCCGGAAGCGCAGGCTCAGCGGGGCCCAGCCGCTCCGCGGCACGTGGGATCCTCCCGGACCGGGGCACAAACCCATGTCCCCTGCATCGGCAGGCGGACTCTCAACCACTGCAACACCAGGGAAGCCCCAAAACTATGACATTTATTAGCTAGTAATAATAATAGCAACAAAAGCTACCATTTACTGAGCACTGTGCCAGTGTAGGCCTACTGGTAAGCACTTTATGTGCATCGTTTTCTTTGATCCTTACGGAACCTCAGGAGGGAAACCATATTGTTATCCCCATTTTACATTGAAACTGAAGCTTAGGAAAGTAAAGTGACTTTTTCGAGGTCATTAACTGGAAGTAATGGATCTAAGTTTTCATAATAAAAATGTCTGAGTTAAGAGCCAGTCTTTAACCCAAGCTTATTTAGCTTCTAAATCTCTTTGCTCTCAGTAAGACATATATTTGTATAAACAATAACACTTCTACTGAGTTTGCCAGTTGTCGTATTCAACATCTGTAAGGTCATGCTGTACTTTGCTCTAGGAAAAACCAAATGTTCCCAGATAGGGAACTTATTAAACACATTATGGTATGAAGTATGGTTACTGCATTTCCATAATTTTTTGAGAAACATTAACTTAAAAGAAAATGAACCTGAAATAGGTTCTTATTATACAATGTTGGCTTCATTTTAAATGCTCACAAAATGTATTTTTAAACAACCCATTCTAGACTCTTGACTAGAGTCAGGTTCTCTGACCTGCTTTGAAAGAGGAGAGCTAAGTTTGCCCACTCCAGCCTCCCAAAATTTCAAATCTTCATGATTCCCTAGGACATCCAATTAGATTGATGAAATGATACTGTTTCCTTAATGTTCTAAATAAGTGATGTTTGAAAGCTAAGAGACAAATGTAGTTGAGGCAGAAATTCTTCCAGTCTTCTTATGGATTTCAGGCTTCGATTTCCTCTTACCAGCATTTGTCCTGGCTTTCCTATCTGAGGATCACTCTCCTTTGACAACCAAGGCAGAAAAATCATCAGCCCTTACCAGATCTGTTCTCTACTTGTCATCTGTCAGTACTGTACAATTAGACCTGAGCAATAGGCAACCTGGACCTTCCCTGCTCTTATTTGGAATATAAGTAAGTGAAACTTTTTTTGTATTTGTCCTTATCATTTTCTCTCACTTCAATTCATTTAGGGGCTAAGACTTCCTGATGGAATTCTTTAAAATCTCTGCTACATTTTTGGTATTTGTTCTTCTTTAATACACCTTTTTTACATTGAAATCCATTAGAAAGCTCCCTTTAGGGGTATATGTAACTTCTAAAGTTGATGGTTCTAGACCATTTGACTGAACAAGATTTGGGAATCTGATGAAAGCTTGGGGCACCCCTCCCCTGAATAATGCACCTACAGATTCAAATTTCTTATAAGTTCAGGGAATTTATAAACCAATGGCTTTCATCTATGGACCCTTATAGAAAAAATTCTGATTAGAACCACCATTATTAAAGACTTTCTCATTCTTGCCTTCATTAGTATCATCACAGTTGTATTGAGGCAATTAAAATTTTAATATAAATAATTTAATTTTCTTCTTTTTTCACGTTTTTCCTTCTAATTGACATACAGCACTGTATAAGTTTAAGGTGTACAGCATAATGATTTAACTTACATACATCATGAAATAATTATCACAATAAATTTAGTGAACACCTATCATCCCAGATAGATACAAAATTAAAGAAAAAGAAAAAAAATTTTTTCTACTGACGAGAACCCAGAGTTTTCTCTTTTAACAACATACAGCAGTGTTAATTATATTAATCATGTTGTACATTACACCTCTAGTACTTATTTATCTTATAACTAGAAGTTTGTACCTTTTGACCATCTTATTCCAATTCCCCCTTCCCCCACCCCACCTCCAGTTACCCCAAATCTGATCTTTTTTTATAAGAGTTTGTTTGATTTTGAAATATAATTGGCCTACAACACTATGTTAGTTCCTGGTACATAACATAGTGATTCAATATTTCTATACATTACAAATGATAACCATGTTAAGTCTAGTTACCATCTGTTACCATACAAAGATATTACTTTATTATTGGCTATATTTCCCACACTGTATATTTCCTACCCCTGACTTATTTATTTTGTAACTGGAAGTTTGTACCTCTTAATCTCCCTCACTTATTTCTCTCATCTCCTTCAGCCCCTCCCCACCTGGCAACCACCTGTTCTCTGTATCCAGGGGTTTGTTCATTTGTTTTATTTTTTAGATCCCACATATAAGTGAAATTATTCAGTATTTGTCTTTCTCTGTCTGACTTACTTTACTTAGCATAACATCCTCTAGGTCCATGTATGTTGCCACAAATAGCAAGATTTCATTATGTTTTTATGCCTGAGAAATATTCCATTGTGTCTGTCTGTATATCTGTGTATGTGTATGTATGTGTGCATAATATACATATATGTACATATATATACATATATATACATATATATATATATATATATATATATATATATATATATATATATATATATATATATATATGCACCACATCTTCTTTATCCATATGCCACATCTTCTTTATCCATTTATCTATCAGTTGGCACTTTGGTTGCTTCCATATCTTGGCTATTGTAAATAGTGCTGCTATAAACATAGGGGTGCATGTATCTTTTCAAATTAATGTTTTTGTTTTCTTCAGATCAATGCCCAGGAGTAGAATTGCTGAATCATATCGTAGGTCTATTTTTAATTTTCTGAGGAACCTCCATACTGTTTTCCATAGTGGCTGCACCAGTTTTTATACCCACCAAGAGTGCACCAGTGTCCCCTTTTCTTCACATCCTCACCAACACTTGCTATTTATCTTTTTGATAATAGCCCTTCTGATAGGTGTGAGGTGATATCTTATGGTGGTTTTGATTTGCGATGTTGAGCATCTTTTTCTGTGCCTGTTGTCATCTGTATGTCTTCAGGGAAAATGTCTATTCAAGGCCCTCTGCCCATTTTTTAATCAGGTTGTTTGTTTGATGTTGATTTGTACACATTCTTTGTATAACTGGATATTAACCCTTTATCAGATAAATCATTTACGTGTATCTTTCCCCATTCAGTAGATGGCCTTTTGGTTTTGTCAGTAGTTTCCTTTGCTTTTCAGAATATTTTTAGTTTGTTGTAGTCTCATTTGTTTATTTTTGCTTTTATTTCTCTTGCCTGAGGAGACAGATACAAAAATAATATTGCTGAAGAAATGTCAAAGAGTATACTGCCCGTGTTTTCTTCTAGGAGTTTTAAGGTTTCAGGACTTACATTTGAGTTTTTCATCCACTTTGATTTTATGTTTGTATATGGTGTGAAAAAGTAATCCAGTTTGATTCTTTTGCATGTAGCTGTCCAGTTTTCCCAGCACCATTTATTGAAGGGACTGTCTTCTCCCCACTGTATATTTTTGCCTCCTTTGTTGTAGGTTAATTGACTATGAAATTTTAGATTTTCTTCTGGGCTCTGTATTCTGTTCCATTGATCTATGTGTCTATTTTTGTGCTAGTGCCGTAATGTTTTGATTACTGTAGCTTTGAAGTATAGTTTGAAATCAGGGAGCATGATACATCCAGCTTTATCCTTCTTACTAAAGATTGTTTTGGCTGTTGAGGGTTTTTTGTATTTCCATACAAATTTTAGAATTATTTGTTCAGGTTCTGTGGCAAATGCCCTTGGTATTTTGATAGAGATTACATTGAATCTGTAAATTGCCTTGGGGAATATGGTCATTTAAACAATATTAATTCTTCCAATTCATGAGCAGGGTATATTGTTCTATTTGTTTGTGTCATCTTCAACATCTTTCATCAGTGTCTTAATAGTTTTCCAAATACAGGTCTCCTCCTCCTCATTTAGATTTATTCCTGTGTACTTTTTGATGCAGTTGTAAATAGAATTATTTTCTTAATTTCTCTTTCTTTTTGTTGCCAGTGTATAGAAATGCAACAGATTTATGTATATAAATTTTGTATCCTGCAACATTTTCTGAATTCATTGATGAGTTCTGTTTTTTGACAGCTTCATTAGGATTTTCTATATAAAGTATCATGTCACCTGCAAACAACGACAGTTTTACTTCTTCCTTTCCAATTTGGATTTCTTTTTTTGACTGAAAAAAATGCACAAGATAATAGTTGTGAGTTAAATTTTATTTGGGGCAAAATGAGGACTATAGCCCAGGAGACAGCATTCCAGATAGCTCTGAGAAACTGTTCCAAAGAGGGAGCCGGGAAGGTCAGTATATATGTGATTTTGGTGAAGGGTGAGTACATGCAATCAGGCACATATTTTTTGCAGAAGGTTTCTGCTAGTCTTGTGAAGATTACTGCTAGTCACAAGGAGCAGATGTCACCATGAGAGTTTTTAGTTCTTTTCTAGATATGAGAATATACAAGAATTGGGCTCATAAAATCTTCTCCTAAAAATATCTAAGTATCTGAAGGCCTGTTCTGCTAGTTTTTTTCAGAGCACAGAGTGCCTCATTCCTGATCTCCACCCTGGACTCCTTTCAGGGTGTGTTGAAGGCCAGCGGTCACAGCAGCTTGTGATTTGATCCTTAGATGGTAGATGGCAAGTGCCAATTTGTAGTTGACACTTTTATTTCTTTTCTTTGTCTGCTTGTTGTCGCTAGGACTTCCAATAGTATATTAAATAAAAGTGGCAAGAGTAGGCATCATTGTCTTGTTCCTGATCTTAGAGGAAATTCTTTCAGCTTTTTGTCATTGAGTATGATGTTAGCTGTGGGTCTGTCATATATGGCCTTTATTATGTTGAGGTATGCTCCCTCTATACTCATTTAGTTGAGAGTTTTTATCACAAATAGATGTTAAATTTTGTCAAAAGCTTTTTCCAATTCTATTGAGATACTCATATAATTTTTATTCTTCACTTTTTTAATGTGGTGTATCACATTGATTGATTTGCAGACATTGAACCACCTTTGCATCCCTGGGATAAATTCCACTTGTTTATGGTGTATGATCCTTTTAATGTATTGTTGAATTCGGTCTGCTAATGTTTTCTTGAGGATTTTTGCATCTATGTTCATCAGTGATGTTGGCCTATAATTTTTCTTTTTTTGTAATATCTTTGTCTGGTTTGGGTATCAGGGTGATACTGGTCTTGTAGAATGAATTAGGAAGTGTTCCTTCCTCTGCAATTTTTTGGTACAGTTTGAGAAGGATAGATTTTAACTCTTCTCTAAATATTTGGTAGAATTCACCTGTGAAACTGTCTGGTCCTGGACTTTTGTTTGTTGGCAGTTTTAAAAATTATTGATTCAATTTCATTACTGGTAATCGGTCTGTTCATATTTTCTATTTCTTCCTGATTCAGTCTTAGGAGATTGTACATATCTAGGAATCAGTCATTTTTCCTAGGTTGTCTGTTTTATTGGTATTTAACTGTTCATATTAGTCTCATATGGTCCTTTGTATTTCTGTGGTATCAGATGTAACTTGTCCTTTTTAGATAATTTAATTATAACAATATTTATTTTAGGGTCTCACACCACAGGTTTATACATGTCTTTACTCTGAATATTTTCAAGACTGTCTTCATAAGATTTGCTTACCACCTTCATTTCCCACCACAGCTATTTTGTATTATTGATTCAACTAAGGCAGTGTGTATAATAGAAAAATACAAGGCTTTGGTATATAATATTAATCAAGGTATTTAATATCTCTAAGTTACAGTATTTCCCTGTGCTAAATATGATTATGATTTATTTCATTGATTGTTTGCTTTTTAATGGGTGAGAATTAGGTGGGGATGTCAGCTCCCCAACAGAAGAAATGTCATTGGTTTTGTTAATTGTGGTTCCTCAGCACTGGTCCAGAACAGCACCTGGCACATAGTTTTTGCTTAATGAATATTTATTGAAAGAATCAATAAAGTATATAATATTTGACTTGCCTGATGATGATTTCATTCTGAAATTAAAAAATCATTACTAAGGACATACTATCTGCTAAGAATGTAAGAGAAAGGGAAACAATGGAAATATAAGAGACAAAGAAAATAAGAAATTAATGAGAGAATGAGACTGAAGCTAAAAGACAGACTATGAGAGAGAAAAAATGAGTCCAGCAATAAGGAAAAGAAGTGTGTACATAAAGACTAGTTAACTGAAAAGACTTGTCTCTATACTATTTTCCAAGAGGATGAACAAATAATAAAAAATTACTCTCCTATTGAGTTGGCAGCAAGAAGCTTCCTGTAGAAGCAATATATCTGAAGTAGATTTTTGTACCTGCTGCTTAGCATTGAATGAATATATAATAAATTTTATTCAATTTATTAGATTATCTTAGAGACCCTAAGTATGTCTTCAAATTATTTATTGATAGAATTTAACCAACATTTACACCTTAAATATCCAGTATCCTGGAGTTTCTATAGAAACTTTCTTTGGTTGTTCTCAGCATCTATTTGCATGACATCATTATACACTCCTTGTGAAGAATGCCAAGGAATGGCCACAGGTGTCTGGCACATTCTGACTATGGCCAAGAGACCCATATCATTAGGATAATGACCACAAGTCATCCTGCTTGGCTATGTCTCTGAAATCAAAATGTGAGGCAAAACCAACATAAGTACAGTTAATTTAAGACACTTTCTATTTGTTAAAGCTAATTTCAAGTCTGGTTTACAATTAACAATTGCCCAAAGGATTAAAATGCCCATGTCATGTGACATAATAGAGTGTTTATGACACTGACCCCTGGATTTAATATTTCCAGGAATGGATTTCATTGCTTGTGACCTTACTGCTGGAAGGAGTCCTACTGTAAAATAAATATCAACAATATCTTGGCAATGCCAAAGCAATTTATGATTTTATGACAGTCTATACTGGTGTCTAGTATTAAAGCAATACTGCTGGAGGCTAATTAATGGGTACATGTAGGATGTTCCATCCTGTAAGAGGGAGGTTGCCTGTTCCCTCACTGGCTGCTGGCTGCAGCTCTCATACTGATAGCATGTTGTTGCCAGTGTTGCCACCTCATTAGAAAATTAGCTTTTAATTAATTTTGGAAGCTGTTGCATGGGTTTCAATAGGAGGCACACATTTGTACACATCTCGGGGCAGAATTCAACCACCCCTCAATGTTTCTAATGGGCCTCTCCTGCCTCGCAGTAAAGCAGCAGTCCAGCTGCTTGCAGGCAGCAGCTCCATGGGTAGCATTGGCCACACAGCTCCAGCCTGCTCCCAATTACAAAGAGATGTCCTTTAGTGCCCTCGTGTGCAGCCCCCTTACTCCAAGGCCACTTGAGACATTAAGCAACAACAGAAAGGACCACAATCCCAGATGCTCCCCTTTCATGCTCTGACCCCCCAACCTGGCTTTAATGGCACATAGTCTGGCAAGAATGTGCCTTACCTCATTTTTATATTTAAACATCTCTGCCTGAGCACAGTGGTGATAAACCTACAGACAAGATAAATAGCTAGATTATCACTCTTCTCCCCAGGGGAAAGTCATGCTGTCAATTAGGCTAATGGGGGTTCCGGGTTCAGCTTTGGCATGCCCTAACATTAGGGAAGGCTTTTTGCCCTGCATAGCTGTAAAGCCCAAAGATGGATTTGAAAAGTAGCTATGACCCTAGGGTGGCCAGGCAGCAAAGAGGGAAGTCAAGAACCTGATGATTAATCATCTGCCACAACAATGGGAGGGAAAAGAAGATGAGGCCCATGAGACCAGATCTTTTGAGCTCTATTATAATTATACATTGCTTTTTTCGATTCAATTTGGTGGCTTAAAAGGAGATATGGGTGTTTTCTGCTGAGGAAGTGAGGCTCCATCCTTTACGAAAAATAAGTGTTCTTTTGTCATACGTTTTCAAAGCACTTATTCTGACATCTCATTTGATCTTATTACCAATCTCTGATGGACTTAGGGCAGGTGGCGCTTTTCTCAGTTTGCAGCTGATGGAATTGTGTGACACAGCAGAGTTTAGCAATTTCCCTGTGACCACACAGCCAGCTGTGATGGCACCAGGATGACAACCCAAATAATCTAGCTATCCTAAATTTTTATGATGGTTCTCCATTGCATCATACTTCACTCTACAGTCACAGAAATTAAATTATGAACTGCTGACAAATGATTTTTGTAATTTTATCTGTTACATATGCATAGGAGTCAAACCTAAAAGGTAACTCCTTCTGGCATGTACAGCCTGCTAAACAATGAAATAATTTATTTAATCCAAGATTGGAAAGCATAGTGTTAGCCCTGATTTATTCTACAATTGGGGAGATATAGGGATCATAATGTTTTTAGATACCAGCAGAAAATTACAGACTCTGTGCAGTACTGGGATTTTCCATTCCAAAGACAGGCTCTTTGTAGTATGAATATTGGATTATAAGCAGGGTGACCGTGTAGTCTCCTGATTTACCTGAGCGGATCCCAGTTTTCAGCTGCTATCTAGGCATTCGATTAGTTTTAACATTTGTTCTGGACAAAAATGGCCCAGCTTGATAGTAAATTTTATGGCACCCCAATTTTAAGTCAAAGATTTATCTTCTAGTTATATTGTTCCATTGAGGAACCAATACTTCCACAGCTTAGCAGTTGGAAGTTTACAGGAAACGTTTTATTAGTCGTATACTTCCCATGCTTTCCCAGGAGTGGATAATAGTTGTCAAGAAGGCAACCATTCACTGAGCACTTGCTCTGTGCCAGGTGCTATGTTTTGTACTTTACTTGCATTATTATTTCCTTTAATCATCCCCAAGCCCTCTGAGGTGGTTACCATCATTACCCATATTTTACATAGGAAGAAACTGAGGTTCACAGCGACCAAGTCACCAGCTCAAGATGCAACAGTAAGTAAGGGGCAAAGCCCGGATTTGAGTTCAAGTCTTTCTGGCTTCAAAGCCCAGACTCTTAACAGCTATGATCTTTCAGAGTAGGCAAAGTCTCAATCCAGGTCTGTTCACCAGTGTGTTTGTCTCCTACAAAGGGGAAAGCCCATAGCACTGTCTCAGGCCTCCCAGGTCATTTTCACTAGCTTCACCTAAATAATTGCTTCTTGTGCTTTAACAGGAACAAGAAACACATGAGGTGCTTTATTGAAATGCATATTCCTGGACCTTTTTGCAAAGATTGACTTGGTAGACTCTAGGAATTTCCCTTTCCAACAAGCTCCCTAGGTAATTCTGGTGCTCAGGGATTTTTTTTCAATCACACTTTGGAAAACATTGATTTATATATTTCTAACTATTAAAAAGTTTGGATCTGAGGAGCGCTTATCAAGTAGGCTGGGAGAATCAGAGGTAGACCATCTATTTCACTGAAAATCCCTGAAATGGAGAACAACAATAATGGCGATATTGGGCACTGGCTTAGCACCAGACACTTTGACATGTTTTACTGCATATAATCTTTGTAACAATCCTGATGTGTGTGTGTATGTGTGTGTGTGTGTGTACACATTTTCCCAATAAGAAAATTGAGACTACTAAAAGTGAAATGTCTATTACTAAATTATGCATCTTGGTGGTGGTGTCAGGATACAAACTTAGATAGTTAACACAACTCAAATACTTTATTTATATGGACTGAAATACATCAAAATTTTAATAATTTTAATAATATCTACTATAGTTATGTTCTGACAGTTTTTGTCTTTTTCTTTGTACCTCATATTTTCCAAATTACCTTCAGTGGGTGTTATTTTAACAATCAGTAAACAGTAACAACATAAAAATATTCTTATTTTTCACTGGTTGGCTCTCCCAGCATAAACTTTAAATAAGGATTTGAGCACAAGTAGTTTATTTGGGAGGTAACCACTGGAAGCACTAGTAGGGAAGGCAGAAAGGAGACAGGAAAGAGACTGGTGCCCACAAAGGGTGTTCGTGAACAGATTACCATTGTGGGCAACTGGGACTCAATCCTCTTGGGGACAGTTAGAAAACTACACAGAGCACTCCTCAGGGCTATCCCACCCGAGGGCTGAGAAAGTGGGGTTATTCATCCTCCAACTGCTGTCCATTATCATTACCCAGCACATCCAACCTGCCCTGTCCGTGATATGAGAATTCTCCTGTGGTCAAAGAAAGCCCTAGGGCAAGGAGATGCAGGTGTTTGCAGTAAAAGGACATCAGGCTGCAGGGAAGCTGACACAGTTGGCTACATTATGGAAGCAAAGCAAGTGAAGCTCCAGTAGCAAAACTAACTACTGTGTCTTTGGCAAGTTATAGTTTGACACCTTCAGGATGTTTCAGAAGTTTACAGCCTCCTGATCAGTCACTTTTCCTATTTAAAAATATGTAGATGATATAAACTTAAACTTTGATTTCTATCTAGATTATAGCCTACACATAGGTTTATTTTTCTGTTAGTAAGGTTTTTATTTTCACTGTCTTGTTAAAAAGATACACCAATTTTTAAGGAAGGAATCAGCTTATATTCATTGTGTTGGCTTTCTACTTGCAGTGTGCAGAATAAACTTACATTTGGATTCCCAGATCTCTGAGGACCATGAAAAAATGAAACAAGGAAATCTGGAATTTGGATGTGGTGTTTCTTCTTCATAGAAAAGGATGGAAGATCCATGTTACACCCACTGTCTTGGATACCCCAAAGGAGAGCTCAGTCTTATTGATACAATGAACTGACAGAACCTGACAGTCCCCATCAGTCATAACCTAAATCAGCTGAAATGCTGCCATTGCTCTTGGGGGAGCAGCAGCCCAGCAGAGAAAATCACCTTTGCTAATTGAACCTCTTCTGGGGGAACTGCCAAGTTTGTGCTAAAAGCAGCTGTCCCTGTTCTTCACTCCAGAAAAGGACAAGAGGGATGGATCAGAGGACCAATAGATACTGGGTTACCATCATTTCCCTAGATGTATTTACTGCCTGCACAAATTTGTATCAAAGTAAACTCTGGGCTGTATAATGAGAAAGAGAGACAACTCTATCTCTTCATTCTTCTATTTCTAGCAATAGAAATTCAAAGATAAGCAAATATTGAAAACTAACACATTTTATTAAAAACTTGTTTGATATGAGGCAGTGAAGATAGTACCAAAAGAATGTGATGTAGCTCTCCTCAAAAAGCTTATATTATCTTGATCTGTGCAACAGGAAGTGTCTACTTCCTTCATTCTGTATTTTGGTCAAAGGCATTACTGTAAAAGACTATCCCTCTTTGTTCATGTCAGTCATATCCTTTGCTTGAGATTCCTGAGATTGTTAACTAAAACATTTTCTTCTTGCAATTCATTCTCTTTTTCTAAATCTCTCAGTTGATCTGCTATAAAGAAGAAGCATGGGTTCTAAACACTATGTCCTCAAGACAATATAGATACAACTGGTTCTAGATACGAAGATTACATATAAATACTTAACAAATAATAAATAGGTGTGAAGGCAAAGTCCAAAGAGAGAGGAAGATAGAGATGGAGATCAGGACTTCACATTTGGCCTTGAAGTCCAAGCTTCTCAGTTCTCTTTTCTGGGCTGGGCTCCCCAGCTGTATCACTACTGCTCTTGATAGAGGACCAAGTGATTTTTCAGAGAGAAGCCTCTTCTGTTGGCCATATATTTAACTCTCCCCATGAGGATTTTTGTCATTGTTGTTTTTTGCTGTTGTTATTTTTAATTTTTATTGGAGTATAGTTGATTTACAATGTTGTGTTACTTTCAGGTGTACAGCAAAGTGAATCAGTTATACATATACATATGTCCACTCTTTTTTAGATTCTTTTTCCTTATAGGCCATTACAGAGTATTGAGTAGAGTTCCCTGTGCTATACAGTAGGTCCTTATTAATTATCTATTTTATACATAGTAGTGTGTATATGTCAATCCCAATCTTCCAATTTATCCCTCCCCACCCCCTTACCTCCTAGTAACCATAAGTTTGTTTTCTACATCTGTAACTCTATTTCTGTTTTGTAGATAAGTTCATTTGTACCCTTTTTTTTCCAGATTCCACATATTAATGATATCATATGATATTTGTCTTTCTCTATCTGACTTACTTCACTCAGTATGACAATCGCTAGGCACATATGTGTTGCTGCAAATGGCATTTTTCACTCTTTTTTATGGCTGAGTAATATTCCATTGTATATATGTACCACATCTTCTTTATCCATTCTTCTGTTGATGGACATTTAGGTTGCTTCCATGTTCTGGCTATTGTAAATAGTGCTGCAATGAATATTGGGGTGCATGTATATGTTCAAATTATGGTTTTCTCCAGATATATGCCTAGGAGTGGGATTGCTGGATCATATGGTAGCTCTATTTTTAGCTTTTCAAGGAACCTCCATACTGTTCTCCATCGTGGCTGTACCAGTTGGTGCTGGTACAGTTGGTACTGTACCACCAACACTGTAGGAGGGTTCCTTTTTCTACACACCCTCTCCAGCATTTATTGTTTGTAGATTTTTTGATGATGGCCAGTGTGAGGTTATAGTTTTCTGACCAGTGTGAGGTTATACTCATTGTAGTGTGAGGTTATACTCATTGTGTAGTTTTCTGACCACACTGGTCAGAAAACTACACAATGAGTTATACTCATTGTGTAGTTTTCTGACCAGTGTGAGGTTATACTCATTGTAGTTTTGATTTACATTTCTCTAATAGTTAGTGATGTTGGGCATCATTCCATGTACTTTTTAGCCATCTGCATGTATTCTTTGGAGAAATGTCTATTTAGATCTTCTGCCCATTTTTTGATTGTTGTTTTCATGTTTTTGATATTGAGCTGTATGAGCTGTTTGTATATTTTGGAGATTCATCCCTTGTTGGTTGCTTAAGACTGGTACTCAGAAAACTATAAGGTACTGATGAAAAAAATCAAAGATGACACAAATAGATGGAGAGATATACTATGTTCTTGGCTGGAATATTGTCAAAATGACTATACTACCCAAAGCAATCTACAGATTCAATGCAATCCCTATCAAATACCAATGACATTTTTCACAGAATTAGAATAAAAATGTTTACATTTTGTATGAAGACATAAAAGACCATGAATAGCCAAAGCAATCCTGAGAAAGAAAAACAGAGCTGGAGGAATCAGGGTCCCTGACTTCAGGCTATACTACAAAGCTACAGTAATCAAAACAGTATGGCACTGGCACAAAAACAGAAATATAGCTCAATGGAACAGGATAGAAATTCCAGAGATAAACCCACACACCTATGGTCACCTAATCTATAAAATAGGAGGCAAGAGTATACAACAGAGAAAAGGCATTCTCTTCAATAAGTGGTGCTGGGAAAACTGGACAGCTACATGTAAAAGAATGAAATTAGAACACTCCCTAACACCATACACACAAATAAACTCAAAATGGATTAAAGACCTAAATTTAAGGCCGGATACTATAAAACTCTTAGAGGAAAACATAGGCAGAACACTCTTTGACATAAATCACAGCAAGATCTTTTCTGATCCACCTTCTAGAGTAATGAAAATAAAAACAAAAATAAACAAATGGAACCTAATGAAACTTGAAAGCTTTTACACTGCAAAGGAAACCATAAACAAAACAAAAAGACAGCCCTCAGAATGGGAAAACAATATTTATCATTGTTGTTTTATTTGTTTTCAGTGTAAGAAAAGTTACTTCCAACATTGCGCCCTGGAAACCTTCTCACTCTGCTCTGGACCTACCACCACTCTCTACATGACCCCCCCCCCCCAAACCTAGCCAATGATAACTTTTTCCTCATGACATCAGCTATAGCCAAAACTGTTTACTTTGCAATCCACCCCTTACCATTTTCATTTTCTCCAAACAATATTTTTGCATTGTTAAATCTTGAATTTTCTGTTGTTTATTTAAAAAAAATATGTAAGGTGCTATTTCCTTAAAACTTTCATTTGAATAATTATACAAGTGAGGAAATCTAGAATTTCACATCTAATTGTAAGGCCACCTGGTCCGAGGCAGGGGAACGCAATCAGACTCACAGGTTGCATCAGACCGAAACTTTCTGGACCACCCAGTTCCAGGAACTGACCTGGGGACTTTCCACCCTGCCCAGCCTTCCTGCCTTTCGAGGGGCGGGACTAACAGTCCCAAGACTGATGCGACCGGCACAAGATATTGCCACGATACCCGAAAAGACCACCAAATAAGGAATACCCTGCACCCGCCTGGATTCACCACACCCCTTTCCCTTCTTCCCCTATAAATTCTGCCCAAACCCTCACCCGGGCGCGACTTCTCTGGCCCCTTTCTCTCGGACCAGTGAACCTCGCCCAGGAGCATTCCCAATTCCTCAGTTCCTCTACTGTGCATTTCCTCTACTGTGCATTTCACATCCTTTCATCCTTCAGTTCCTCTACTGTGCATTTCACATCCTTTCATCCTTCAGTTCCTCTACTGTGCATTTCACATCCTTTCATCCTTATTGCTTCTTCCTCTCATCAGACCTTCCTCCACTCTCATTAGTTTCTTGTCTCCTTGCCCTCAAGTGCAGCCCTTTTCCATCACTTATTCTTCACACAGTTGTGATGTTATCTTTTTAAAGCACAGAAGTAACCATTATATTGCCTTGCTTCAAAAACTTTGCTAAAAATAAAAGGATAGGAGCATATTATTGAAAAGCAAAAAAGACCTTGTGCAACTTCTGTGAACATAGCTGAGGGGTCATTGGAGCCTGGGGCATGATAACACCAAGTAAAGGTGCTGGATTGGGACAGATAGAACAACAGAAGCTCGCAGCTGAAGGCAAGACTTGATGTCCAAAGGCATGTAAGGAGTACGATGCAGACACCAGTCAGCTATGGGATTCTCAGAGTACGTGGTGGAGCCCATTCAGCTGGATAGAGGTAGGTAGATAATAATTATCTAGCAGCTCTGTCCAGCTACCAGTTTACTATTAGTATCATTTAGGGATCTGGACTGAAAGTAATAAACATTCATATTAACTTGGGCAACAAGAACAATTTATTTCCTCACAAAATTGAGGGATGATTAGGGATATAGTTAAATCTCCAGGGAAAAATTGGATCCTTGAGCTCCAATCTCACCATTTTTCTCTTCTCTTTTCTCTCTTCTCCTTCTCCTTCACCTTCTCCTCCTCTTCCTTCCTTCTCTCTCTTCCTCTCATCTGCTTTTCTCGTCATCTGTCTTCATTTTCTCAGACTGCTTCCATTCACATATATAAAATAATTTGATCATCAACAAATCCATTCTCCATATTTCACGGATTTACACAGAAAGTGCTTACATATCTTTCTACATTTCATTTCAAAAAGTCCAACATAAATTCTGATTGGTCTAACCTCACAATCCAATTGGAACTTAAATTGCCTGGGGGAGGAGATGGAAGAATAATATGATTGGCAACTTGCACTAAGGCATGTGGTTACAGCTGATGGGGGAGCAGCTCCCCAAAGGAAGGGAGTACTGATTCAGTAAGAAGGAGAGCCAGATATCCAAACTACAGGGATGTTGTTCTATTAAAATAAAGATAAGGCAGAAGCAAACATCTGATGCTAAATTTATGTAACTGGGCAGATGAAATAGCTGTGGTTCCCAAGGCATGGGTGTGATCACCAGGACACTGAGACCTCTATGGATGGCCATGAAGAAAACTTAGTTGATAAAACAGCAGTGTGATGTCTATATCCTGGCATGCATACACAGATCTAGGAGGTAAACTTAACATCAAGTCCTTTAGGTAGCAATTGGTATGGTCTTGTAAAGCCTATTTTGTATCCAACTTGGATTTGGTCTGACCTTGGAAGAAAGAGTGAAGGAAGTGGTAATATGTAATTTTTGGTACTCAACCTTCATTCGTTTATTTCTTCAGTAAATATCTATTAAGTGGTTTATATAGGCTAAGCTGGGTTTAGGGCAGTGAGTACACTGCAGTGAATAGGACAGATGTTTCTACTGCCAACAGATGCTTAGAAGAGAGTTCCTACTATGTTTTATTTCCCCAACCTCCACTCTTGCAATGCAATGTGAAGTGAGTAGGATACTGCTGTAGAAACCCTCCTTTCCTACACAGATGCTCATTTCAGCAGTAATCTGACTCCTAACATAGTGTCACATGTGTTGAATCTTTATAGATACATCTCCAACGACTGGAATTTCAGTCTGTAGTATATGGATGATGGATAAGTTTAAAACTACTCCTTGACAAGTCATTCCTTTAATTAGATAAATGAGAATGACTTTCGTTTGCTTATAAATTATATTATTTGATTAGTCACAGTAACTTCTTTGAGTATAACTGTTATCAACAGGTATCCTTCTTCTTACTTGTATCCTTTTAAAGGCATCTGCATCATTTTCTTTATTAAGAAAAGAAAATCTCTCTTCATTGGTCTTGATATATAAGAAGAATCCCAGACGTTTTCTCTTTCTTTCTATACCATCTCTGAAATTCAGCTGGCTTTTTAAGGTTTGGGTTGCATAGCCCATGAGGTTGGGATTCTGCTATGAAATTAACCAGACAAAACATTGTACCTAACACATGATTAAGTCATTTTCCCTATAAAATTGATTTCAATTAAAATAGCAACATAAATCATTGAACTATTTAGTATAAGATGTATCTGAGAAATGATACCTATTTTACTATAATTTTAAAGACAATCATCTGCTATCGTGTTTAATCTAAATGGTATATGTGGTCATGTTGAGTTTGTGTTCTGAAATTAGCCAACTTTTGATAGACTTTCTTCATGATTCTAATCTTTCAGGTAAGGTTTTGTGAAGAAAAAAACCCCACAAAACTCTAGTTAAAATACGTTTATTTCATTAAGGTTCATACTCTGTAGGAACAAATCAAATACTGCCTGACATTGGAATTGAGTTTTACAGAAGCTTAGAAATTCATTTTAAGTAAAGAAAACACTTTCTGAATGAATATTTAAAAAACTCTTTAGGGTCTCAATTACTAATTTACAAATAGAGGTTTATAATGTCTTTCCTCCTCCCAAAAGAATTTTGGAAAAAAAATTAAGAGAATTGTACATGAAAGTACTCTGCAAACACTGCTGTCATAATAGGTGAGACTGTTCTGTACTTATAAGCACTGCAAACTTTTCATTATAAAGACTATGGGTCAGTGGCTCCATGTGTCCCCCTATGGTATGTGACATATGGTCAGTTTTCACACCAATACACCATCATAGTAATGGTCAGTAGAATTAGTACTTTGTGTGTGTGTGTGTTTATTTTTATATGCACTAGATATATATAGATGTTAGGTAGCAAGCTACATTCACACATATATGCACACACATAAAAAGATGCATTTTATGTGTATTATTTTATGAGGCATAAACATCTATAAATATCTCAAGTACAGAGGTTCTTATCTTGTAACAACAACTGCAACTCTCACTTAAGCAGAGTAGACTTTAACACACATTTGTAACATCAATAGACATATCATGGTAAATAGAAATACTAAGGGATATTAAAAGATATTAGCTCTAAAAAGTCAGAGATAACTAAATTCTTCTGAAACACAGTATAAATGGAAGGATGGAATCAAAATGCACAAAAGATAAAATACGTATTATATTTCCTCCAAATGTGAAATATTATCAGAGGGCAAACTAACAGAGACCATAAAAATAGATGACTTTTAAAACTTTAAGTACACATAAAAGAGGCGATTTAAGTAATGAGAAAAATTTCATTCAAATATGACAAAAGAGTATGCATAGCTCTAAAATAAAATAATCAAATATAGCTTTAATCAAAACTTCCCTGGTGGTCCAGTGGTTAAGAATCCATCTTGCATTGCAGGGGATGTCAGTTTGATCCCTGGTAGCGGAACTAAGATCCCACATGCTGTGGGGCAACTAAGCCCGCGTGCCACAAGTAGAGAGCCTGTGTGCCACAACTGGAGAGCCCACATGCCACAACTACAGAGCTCACACACTCTGGAGCCTGCACGCCACAACTAGGGAGAAGCCTGCACACCACAAAGAGTCTGTGTGCTGCAACTAATACCCGACACAGTCAATAAATAAATAAATAAATATTAAAGTAAACAATTAAAATAACAGAGTCATATCATTCAAGTTAGTAGAGTGTAAAAACAGGAATAAAGAAAACCCAGTCAATATAGGAAAAAGCAGAGAAAGAGAAAAAAATAAGCATAGTAAAACCATGGTAAATATTAAAAGAAAATAATTATAATAAATGTAAATGGATTTAATTTGCCTTTTGAAAGGCAGATCCTCATGTTGGGTAAGGAACCAAATCTCATTTAAATGCTATTTATGGAAAATATACCTAATGCACAAGGATCTTGAAAGTTTGGAAGAAAAATGGGAGAAAATTATATACTAGGTATTTTCTAAACAAAATAGAGTTGCCTGATGAAATAAATACAAGATGACCAGTTAAATTTTGATTTCAGATAAACAATGAATATTTTTTATTATGACAAATATGTCCCAATATTGCATGGGCAAACTTATACCAAGGTGAAAAAAAGTTCATTGTTTATCTGGACGTCAAATTTAACAGTGTGTCCTATAATTTCATTTACTAAATCTGGCAAACCTAAATGAAAAGAATGTTAATCTAACCATATTAATATCAGATAACATACACTTTAGTTCCAAAAGAATTTCTTCAATAAAGCACAAACTGCATAAACAATAAAGTGCTAGATACATCAACTACATTAAAATTTTTAAACTTCAGATCAAATAAGACACTATAAACAAAGTAAGACACAATACTTAGATTGGGAGAAGATATTCGTGATTCATATAAAATGCAAAAGATTAAAACTGAGAACTTATAAATTACTTCTACAAATTATGAAGGAAAGAAGGAAGGCAGGGAGGGAGGGAGGAAAAAAAGAAGGGAGGGAGGAAGGAAAGAAGGAAGGAAGGAAGGAAAGAAGGGAAGAAGAGGTAGAGACAGAAAGAGAGAGGGAGAAAGAAAAGCAACTCAATAGAAAAATGATCAAAGTACATGAACAGGATACTTCAAAATGGAAATTCAAATGTTATAAGATGATAAATGTCACTAATAAGCAGGAAAATTATTAAATTTTTAATAATTTAAAATTAGTAAATTATTAAATTAGTAAACTAATCAAGAGCTACCATTATTATTTATCTGACTACTCCAATTTAAAATTTTGACAATTTAACTGTTGAATATCTAATAAGGATGTACATAGGATTGGTAGCTTTTGAACCAGATGTTCTCTTCTGACATGTACATCTAGATCCGTGCTGTGCAATACAGTAGCCACTAACCACATGCAGCTATTTAAGTTTAAATTTAAATTAAGTTAAATAAAATTTAAAATTCTCTTCTTGTACTAGCCACATTTCAAGTGCTAGTGGCAAGTGTCTATCATATCATGGCAGCAAGTAGCTAACATATTGGACAGAGCAGGTATAGAACATTTCCATCATTGCAGAAACTTCTATGGGACAGTGACCCTAAGACTATCTTTAACAATAATTTCTACAAGGAAATATTTATTTTCTTTCTGGCTCCCCCCTTACACCCTAGTCTTGCAGAACTGCCTCTACCTTACTAATAGCCATTGATCTAAGATGATTTGTCTCAAAGATATTTTCTATCTGGTTTACCTTAAGCACTTTAAAAACATTAGAGAAATAACTTAGTCATGTCTGAGTATATAAATAAATTAATATAAATATTGAATTTTAGGAAAGGAGCTGAAAATAGCCCACCTGCCTAAAACAAATTTACCAAACTGGAGACATGTGAGCCTACAGATATATTTTGTTTGGCGTGTCTGTAGTTTGCTTTTGTTTTTTTAATTGTACTAGTGTCCAACGTTTAAAAATAAAGAGATTATCTTTTTTAAAAAATTGTCTGGATTCTCTTAAAAAATAGAAAAATCTAGAACACTGAGCCAACACTTTTGGCAGAAAACCTTTGCTAGTGCTGATTAGTGGGGACTTCCTTAAGGTGGGCACAGGTTCCCCAGGAGGTTGAGTTTTTTCACAACTTCAGGCATTTCTGTCATCTGCCTGGTCTCTGTAGGCTTTTCTTTTCTTTTTTTTTTTTTGAATTTTATTTTATTTATTTTTTTATACAGCAACTTCTTATTAGTCATCAATTTTATACACATCAGTGTATACATGTCAATCCCAATCGCCCAATTCATCATAGCACTACCCCCACCTCCCCATGGCTTTTCCCCCTTGGAGTCCATACATTTGTTCTCTACATCTGTGTCTCAATTTCTGCCCTGCAAACCAGTTCATCTGTACCATTTTTCTAGGTTCCACATATATGCGTTAATATATGATATTTGTTTTTCTCTTTCTGACTTACTTCACTCTGTATGACAGTCTCTAGATCCATCCACATCTCAACAAATGACCCAATTTCGTTCCTTCTTATGGCTGAGTAATATTCCATTGTATATATGTACCACATCTTCTTTATCCATTCGTCTGTCGATGGACATTTAGGTTGCTGTAGGCTTTTGAGTTTGTGACTCCTGTTCCAAATCTAGACAAACGATTTTACATCTTTTTAGCATACCTTAACACTCAAGGGCTCCCAGCAATGTTGTAGTTGCATGTGGATGACCACACCAACCTGCATCAGAATAAATCTTTGATCATCACTTGAACTTGAAAAGACTAAAACATCAGTTGATTGAGTGGTGTTAAGATATTTTAGTTTGAGCATATGGTTCTCTGCATATGTTTATTTCTGAGGTTTTATTTATATAGTCATGCCTGTATGTATGCACCTGACAATTGAGGAAATAAAGTAGAGGTGAAGGTCCAGCCATCCTCAGATGTTAGAAGCTAATATTGTGTTAACAGATGCACCAGAAAAGGCTAGCACTTTATCACTTTGTTTACACCTGAATTGGGGTGGTAGAGGAGGAAACACAATGTAAATAAGCATAATGTTTTCAAGGAACATTAATGTTAAAACCAAGTGGCTTATTGCTTTAAGGGAAGAATACCTGACTTTTCTTCACATCTGACCTGAATTCCTTCTCTTAATTAATTAGGCAACAAAAGTATTAACATAACTATTCAGACAGAGGTTTAATGTCTGTTCTTCAGGGATATTGTAAAAAGAATTGCTGCTTTGTTGAGTTTTGACTCGATTTAATTTAATAATTTTGTCTCTTGACATCTTGGAGGTAAGTCAAAGTCAACAAGTTTAAATGGTTGGGTAGTTGAGGATAGGGCTAGAAATAAGGGTTGATTTTAGTGGCAAAACTCCAGCTACTAAGACACACTTAAAACTTCCTCTGGAAAAAACGTGGAAGGCTAGAAAGTTGGGGGCGGGGAAGAGAAACGTCTCTCAAAGATGGTGGAGGAATTAGAACCCCTTAGGACACAACCTCTTGAGACCAGTGTGTTCCAAACTTCATAATCCATTTGTAAGTCTTGAACTAATATCAAGAGATAACTTTTAAACAATATTTAATCTTTCTGTGTGATCTGCTCTCTAATACTTCTTGGTGGTTATTCTTTTAAAATGTTTTTTAATTTATTATTATTATTATTTTTTGCTGTACGCGGGCCTCTCACTGTTGTGGCCTCTCCCATGCGGAGCACAGGCTCCGGACGCGCAGGCTCAGCGGCCATGGCTCACGGGCCCAGCCACTCCGCGGCATGTGGGATCTTCCCGGACTGGGGCAGGAACCCGTGTCCCCTGCATTGGCAGACAGACTCTCAACCACTGCGTCACCAGGGAAGCTCTTGGTGGTTATTCTTTATTTTTATTCTGTTTAAAGAAAGACTTCCCCACTTTCTTCCTTAGTCTTTCTCTTTTCACTTTCTCTTTCACACACAGGGCAAAGAGATGAGGCACTCCAGTGAACAAACTATAAGGGTCCACATTTTCCTGAATTGTAATGCCCAAAGTCTAAAATATTAATGAATACTAAGGTGTGAATGAGGCGGGCTGATTCACAAATTCCACTAACCCATTGTATTCGCATGGGTATCAATAAGAATTATCTAACAGAGCACCAATCCACTACACTTTCTTTAAGCAGGGAGGGACTTTCTACAGGAAATTAGATGGGTTAAAAAGTCATCCTGAGAGTTTAGGAAATGTACCTCAGCAGAGCTCTCAAGAATGACTCTGAAAAGCCACACTGCAGAACTAGGTCATTGAAGAGACTGCTACCCATAAGCAAAATAAATGAGAGAAATTTAGTCTTTCTTGATATCCCTATGCCTAGTCCAGAGGCTGGCAAGTTTATTGTTAGGAACACTGCCAGGACTGGACCCTAGGTCTGTCTCATTCCTTCTGTGTCTGTGTTATCACCATTCTGCGTTCAAGAGAGCTGGACTACTGTCTTTCTCTATGTTCTCTGGCAACTGACATGTCCTCTGTGAGATTTTAATTACTCATCCATAAAGTGGACCTACTATACCCTCCCATAAAGTTCTTTTAGGATCACGAAAGCAAATTCCTGCAAAAGACCTGGCACAATGAATGTTAATTCCCTTTCTTCATTAAAAAGCTTATATCAGCATGCAACACCTCATGTAGGAGTGTTTTATTCTGAAGCAGTCGACTTGATGGATTGGAAAAATGGAAGAACTGTTGCCTTTTTGAATCTCAGAGGTATTTATAATCATAAACACACGCATGCCTTTGAGTCAGTGTGATTGAACTGAAATTAGTGTGGTCCCTCCCTACAGAAATAGTGCTCATAGGTGGCAGTGGACTAGAATCTAAATAGCTTAGATTTTCTGTACAAATGAAACACAAATGATCCGTTTGATGAGTGTAGCTTTTTTCTTACATGATAACAGTTTAGTGGAAGGAGCACAGACTTTGAGTTGGCTTGAGTCTCTGCTGCGTGATCTATGAGCTACGTGATCTTGCTAATGTCCTTAACCTCTCAGACCTTTGGTTTCTTCATTTGCAAAAGCATTTGGGTGACTCTGTAAAGCACCTGACACATAAAAGGTACTCAGTAAATAATGGGTATTATTACTGTTCTTGATTGTATTTTTATCTTAATTTACTTTCTACTATTTTTAACTGGCATAGTACCTAGGTAAGCAAATGCTAGCACAGTTTGATGGAGAGAGTACAACTCTGAAATGTATGTTCTTCTTTTCAGAAAGCCTTGAACCATCACCATCTTGTCTCTTTGCTCAGAATCTGACCTTTGGTCAATAGATCCTTGACTGCTGCAGTCTCCTCCAGAAAATAGTCTCTTTTTGCCATCTCCAAGTTCCCAACTACTAAACATCACTGCATTCTTCCAACTAAAAGCAAAAAAAAAGTGCTTGTCTTTGGCTATTTCTGAGAGAAAAATTGGTATGTTACATAGCTCTAGGAAATAAGAATATTGCTAAGTTGACCTTTAATATTGTTATTTCAAGACCTGAACTATCAGAATTCCTCAAAGAAAGGAATATTTAAGTAGTCCATAGGCAAAACATTAACTTTTGAAATGAATGAGGAAGTCAGAATCCGTTTGTTCTAAGTAGGTGTAGGAGAACTGGATTATTTGCACTTAATTGTTTTGACAGTAAATTTAATAACAGGCAAAAAAAGAAGAAAGAAAGAAACAAGAGTCTTTAAATTGGCCATCAGTTGGAAATAAAACAGATCCTGGCAAGCCATTTTACTTGTAAAATAGATTATGTTATGTCATATTCACTGCCGATAGATATTCTAGGTACTTCACACATACTAAATGATAACATCTTACAGTATATAACAATTACAGAATTAGACTTGGATTGCTTTTCAATGGTAAAAATGCCTTTCAATATATAAGTATTGTGACAAAATCTGTGGGTGTAGTAAACCCTTGGGTATCAGTGAGTCTGAACTATCTAGAGAATAAAAGACACACAGAGTATATTTTCCCATGGAGTGAATAGTGCCAAACATAAATATTGCAGTATTTAACATAAAACACCCTATGTAAAAATATAGACCTTGTTTGTTTGCTTCCCCTAATGCTTTAAAAAAGCTTACATCAAGGGTATTATAAGTACTATATTTAAGAATCTAATTCAATTTAAGGGGTTCTACATTGCCTATAAATTTTTCTATCAAATTACTGTGTATTTTCAATTCAAGGCAATGCATAGTTCTATGCCAACAAAGCTTGTTAGGTACTTAATAATAGCAATAATCTACAAGGATTGACTAAAATGCTTGTGGAAAAATTAGTCATTAGGAATTACTGGCAACTTCTTCCCACTGGAGTTCAGACATACAGTTCAAGGACTGTTCTTTTTAAATTAATTTTATGGAATATCTACCATATATATAATCATGTTAAGGAACTTTTCATGTATGCTTCCTTTAATCATTTTACCAGTCCTGCCAGGTAGGTTTTTCAGGGAGGAATCTTTCTCCTCCATCTTTATATTTCCATAGAAGGGGCATTTGGGGGGAATTTTAAAGGGAGCATTTCTGGCTTTATTCTCTCTCCTCTATACCTGCTCCTCCCAGGACTGTGGAGAGCCTAACAGCCAGTGCATCGCATCCCACATATCTCACACACTGTTGCCCCTCAGTAGTGGAGAGAGACTCCTTCTCGGTTCTCGTGAGCTGTTCATTTAAATGAGAAAGATGGGGCTCTCCCTCAACTCCCTCTGCCCCAGAACTCACGACTCAGAGAGCATGTTGCAGAACTCACCGCGCTCTTCTGAGTCCTCTGGGGCTCCCCCTTAGGCAGCAGTTAGTGAGCGTCACTGCCCGTCCCTTGGAGGCTGATTCTCCAAGCAGCAGACATGAATAGGTGTTCTGAGGCTGTTAGCGGACCCTACTATTTCCCACAGCTGGCTGGTGAGGTCTAGATTTGGGCGTGGGGCTCCGGAGTGGGAGTGAAGGTGGGGGTCAGGAGAGGGTAGGAGACGGCCAAGTTGACCTCAGTTATCAGTCATGTCCTCCATATATCTTTGTTATGAATCATTATACTTTTGGAGTAACCGACATCCCTAAATAGGCTGCGGCTTTGATTTTCAATAATCTCCTTGTTCTACTCCTTACCCTTAGGCCTTGAAGGAGATGAAGACTATGTAGTTTGGACTCCAAACTACAATAGGAGTGACTATTTTAACTGGGAGATGACTGAGACGCAGGGAGGTGAATAAGTTGCCCTAACTGACCATATAAATAGGTATGATTTAGAGTAGTGCTCATCAAAGTGGGGTGTGTAAGATGATTCACTGGGTTTGCAAAAAATATATATATAAGCTATATTTATATTAGTTTTATATTAAAATGATCAAGATGTTAAACTTTACTAATATTTAACATGGGGCTCAAAAATGACACCTGTGTTGGGTGTACTGTATATCAGGCATTCATTTACCCATAAATATACAGGACTCATCTACAACGCTGAGAGGCTTGCAGTCTCGCCCTCACTTTCTCATTTGCATTCAGGGTATTGCAATGTATTGAGCTGCTGTGTGACATTAAATGGATTTAAAGATTATATTGTCTTGTTCTAAGTAAATGAACATGGCCACAAAATAGATAAGTGGCTTATAAAGATTCCTATAAAGAAATAAAATTTGAAGATAATACTAGTAACATAAATACAAGTGAACAACAAGAAAATGGCAAAGCTGAGAGTACTTACATACTAGGCCAGGCTTTTGTTGATCATATTCAAGAGGATAATAATGATAATCTAATCAGATCCCCAAAGAAGTTGAAAAATATTTAGAAAATATTATGGGCATATTTAATATATAGATTTCATCCACCATATTTAACTAATAAACCTCATCTTGCCTTGAGATATTACTGATAAAATAAAGTAATAAGTAGCAAGGCATTTAAAATCCAGGCATCTAAACCATGAAGCAAGCCTCTTTTTTTTTCTTAACATTTAAAGTTATTTGAAACTTATTATACAAAATTTTATACAATATTATACAAGTATTATACAAAATTTCATTAAAGTTGATGATAAATGTTTAAAAGCATTTTTGGGTTTCTTAATGTAATAATACTATAGAAATGCATGTGATATATATATACACATATATACACACATATAATACTTTCAGTTCTTCAATTGTTGTTGTTTTTTTTTTTTTTGGTGGTACGCAGGCCTCTCACTGTTGTGGCCTCTCCCGCTGCGGAGCACAGGCTCCGGACCAGGGAAGCCCCTTCAATTGTTTTTCTAAATGGTGGTCAGAATTCAAAAATATTTGGAGCCTCCTGGACCAGAGGATTAATGCAAGCCTAAAGGGAGATTTTAGGTGGCATACTAGAAAGTGAGTTGGATAGCATATTCTGCAAATGTATAAGCAACATGAATCTGAAAGGTATCTAATTAAGATGCTGGGCTAAAACAGGTGACTGAAGCAATGGATTCAGTACAATTAGAATACATTTAAAAATATAAAGTTCAGGGCTTCTCTGGTGGCGCAGTGGTTGAGAGTCCACCTGCCGATGCAGGGGACACGGGTTTGTGCCCCGGTCCGGGAGGATCCCACGTGCTGCGGAGCGGCTGGGCCCGTGAGCCATGGCCGCTGAGCCTGCGCGTCCGGAGCCTGTGCTCCACAATGGGAGAGGCCACAACAGTGAGAGGCCACAACAGTGAGAGGCCCACGTACCGCAAAACAAAAAATAAAAAAAATTAAAAAAATAAAGTTCAAGCGCTACCCTTTGAACTTTATTTTTTTTAACGTATATTTGATAGTGAAAATTTCCACTCTTCAACTGCACGATGAGTAAACAGCAATGTAAGAAAAGAAACAACTTAGAAGTTTGTCAAGACAGAATGTGATGCATGTGCCATAAAAGACAATTCAGTCTGTGGCAGCATAGACAGAAGTACTTCTTTATCTAGAATGTAGAACACGCCAGTCGGACACCTGGGACATGGTTTGTGGTCAGAGTATCCTATTTTTTTAAAGTAACTTCTTTGTTTAAAATTTTTATTGTGGTATAGCAACAATTGATTAACAATGTTGTGTTAGTTGTGTTTCAGGGGTACAGCAAAGTGAATCAGTTACACATATACATATATCCTTTTTAAATAGACTAGAAGTATCAATAAATAGAAGAGCAACCAAAGGAGAGGCAGACAAAAGGATTCAGTCTTAGGAATTGAGGATATTAACTTTAAAAATCTTCAAAAATGTCATGAGCCTACTAATATTTGAAGGATGACTATGTGAAAGGAGAATCACAATTTTGCATGATTTCCATTCAACTCCATAGCACAGCAGCTGCTCCCACCATGCCAAGCTCTGTGAGCTGGCTGGAGTCTGGGTTGAAGCCTGGGGTTTGATGGCCCTTACACCCCACAGGTGGGGCCTGCCCTTGAGGACTCACCTCTCTACTTTAGGATTCAAAAGTAGGGCTTGGAATCTGGCTCTCCAAGTCACCATTTGAGGGCCAACTATTGCAACCTGAAGACAGAGGAGAGTTAGTATAGGTCATTCTTGACCTGTACAAAAGTGGTGTGAGGAAGCTTGGCAGATAATTCCCCTTCCTTTATCCCTTGTGTGAACTACCCATTTTGAGTGAAGGCACTATTCTGCTGTGTCTCCTTCTGGCTCATTGTGAAGTGGCAGCCAGCACATCTTACCTGTGCCTGCTTCATGTCGTCTTTCATGTCGTCTGAGCTTGTACCAGCTAAATGCATTACCTCCACTCCACTTTACCCTTGCCTCAGGCTTTGCTTTTAGAGGACCTAGGCAAAGACAGCTAGTTCCCAGAATGTTAACACATGATGTGATGATAATAAAAATAGAGAAATATTTTGTGGTCAAGTGTATTTGGAGAACTTTTTATTAAATAAAAATAGATTCACTTACTGCAGAACTTCTTAAATGAGGTAGATCCTATGCAGTGTTTTTCATATTTCTTAGAAACCTCTTTCCAGGGAGCAGGTGTAATATCAGCATAACATAGAATGAATTTGAAGGATGCTGTTTTAATTGGCAAAATGAGGTGCTACTCTTCAGCTCAACTTGAAGCACAATTGTTTTATCATCAGAACTGTTCAAAGGTAGAATAAAGGAGCCCCAGGAGATTGTTAGTTCTGATCGTTACTGAGTCTGAGTATGCACTGGGAATACCTGGATGGTAAAGAGATGAAGAGGCGTCAACTCATCAGATGATCTCTAAGGCCCATTCTAGTGTTTGGAGTCTACTGTTTCACTTTATTATCTAACATTTTTACTTTAAAGCCTGGGCTGTCTTTGCCATTATTTATAGCAGATGATGTGAACACTCCATTTACAATAATATGTTTAGGTATTTCTTTGAAAGAGTTGTTCACCTCCTTTACCTTGAGCTTGCCCACTTCAGTATACTAATAACAGTTGCACACCAAAAAGAGCTAGCACAATTTATGATACATAATTGGTGTCAAATAAATAATAGTTTTCATTGTCATTATTTTTCAAGAGAAGAAAATTTGACCATATTTGGTAAATAATTCAAAACAGTGGTTTAGAGAGGATCAGCTAAATAAACTTCAAGGATTTAATTCTAGGTGACCAGTGCCTTGCACTTCACAACCAGAAATATTGAGTTGTTTGTAATTCATGCCAGGTTCTTTCATACTCTGCTCCTTTGTAGGTCCAGTCTTCCCTCTCTGTAATACTCCCTTCCTGCCATAATTTCTAGAAAATAACTACTTATCTTTTAGATGTCAATGCAAAAATATACTTCTCCTCTAACTTCCCCAGATAGAGCTAACAACCTTCTCTTATGCTTCTACAACAAGGCAGGGTCTTGACAGAAAGCGTTCCAGCTGGTTCACATAAAGAAACTATTTACAGAGGAACAAGCAAATGCATTCAGAGACTAGAAATGATGAAAAGCCATTACAAACTCTAGGGATGAAGGGGCAAGAGGAGAAACAAGAATTACTAGGGCCAGTGAGAGTGGAGCTATGGAGGAAGAGAGCTTGTATTCTGGTGGAGCTCTGCTACTGCCAAAGACGTGCACCTAAGCAGCCTCTCATTGGCCGAAACTAACTGCAAGTCAGGTGGCAAGGGAGTCTGAGGGATGTGTTGTCAGAGGTATGCCCACCTTCTGTGGCACAGGGAGAAAAATGAATGTAAGAGGAAAGGAAGATGAATGAAAAATAACCTTCTTCTTCTATCCAACTTATCACACTAGATTTACTTTATGTGTCTATCTTCCCTCTCTTTGGACAAAGAGATAAGTGTGTTTTGTTTTGTTGTGTTGTGTTGTGCCTATATCCTTAGTATGTAATAATGCAGCAATAAGTACCAGTTGGAAGGAAGAAGGAAGGGAGGGAGAAGTGATTTGTGTTATATGTTAAGCATGTTTAATATAAAGTAGCAGTGTGATCCCAGTGAGACATTCTAAGAGGCAGCAAGAATTTAAAGTCTAGAAGCAAGAGACTCCAAGTAGTGACTCAGGAACCAAACAGCACAACATTTGCACCGTGCACTCCCAAATAAGCAACTGCCTTTTGGCTTTGCACTGCCCTGGCTTTTATCTTTGTGTGTTAGCTTTAAACTTTATGTCATAACTGTCCTTCATACAAGATCATTATTTTGGAAGTGCTACAATCTTATCACCATATTACAATAAATTAGAGGTATTTTTGAAATAAATTTCTTTGAACTGAGGTTACTTGATACTTATGTACTGATCTTATTATCTCAATATCCTGATTTGGACATTTTAAGCATTCACTTTTCTGTTCATTATCAAATTCTCCTACTCCCTGGTGACCAGCTACTACTTTAAAAGATTTTATATTTTTTTTTCCTGGAGACATAAAGATGGAGATAAGGCTTCTGGAAATATCTATATGATGATGATTAAATATTAAGTGTTCCTGAAAGGGTTGCAGTATTCAGTGCAAACACTGAAAATTTATGTAAGTGGTTTAAAAAATAGCTTTACAGTGCTTAGAAAATACCCTTAAGCTATAAGGAGGGAAAAGAGGATGTAGAGGAAGGGGAGAGTAAATGGGAGAGGCATATATTCTAAGATATTTTTTATTTTGTACTTTGCCTCAAGTATTTTTGAAATATTGAAATTATGAGAAATTTTTACGATAACCAAATTTATACTTTTTTGAAAGGAAAAATGTGCAAAATTGTTTTATGAAATTTGATCTTCTTTACTCAGTGATGTTCAATTACTAGGTATTTATTCTGATTTAAGTGTAAATGCTCTTGGTAACTTTCCATTTTTAATCTGACCCTTTCCCTATTAACCCAACTTTACTTCCCACTACACCCTATTAGTTATTTTTGGTTTCTATCACTAATATTTTCTTATCAGCATACCTCAATATCTTACATATGTTATTTAGTCTCATAAATATTTATCATCTTATGTAGTAGGTGGGAAATACCAATATAAATATGAATAATAGGGTCCTGTCATGTAAGAGTACATAATTTTTCTTATTGGTGTAAAGGACATGATAATAAATAATTACTATACAGCCCTGTGAGTGCTAAAGTGGAGCTATTTACAAAATGCTAGGGGAACAGCAGAAGGTAGGATTGACATCTGTTTGGAAGAGTTGTAGGAAAAAAAAACATTTCATCTGAGTCTTGAAGGATTAAATAAATCATTGCCAAAAGTACTACCAGGAAGTGGGAAAAAAAACGTAAGAGTCATTGGTACAATTAATAATCCTGAAAAGAGTTTTCCAGAATGTTTTATGAAGTCCAAGTTGTCACATATATTGAGGCCCACTCTACACTTATTTCTCAGGGGAACTTCCTAAGACATAAAAGCATTTTAGGGGGAAACCAGTTATTCCCAATATCAGACACCTGGTGGCTTAGGCACCTTCTAAAATCTCCATATACTAGCTATAAAAACTTATAAAAATATTTCATAAACTTCTCCCCAAGTAATCAGTTTTTTAACTTTCTAAAGGAAATTAGTATCATTTCATGTAGATACAGCCATTGATTCAATTTTTCAGAAAGCTAGAAAAGTGCATTTTCTTCCCAAGAAGGAAAAAATAAATATGTTGAGACAGAAATCAAACAATAGACATTTAAAACTAATGTATTTTAGGGCCTTCCCTGGTGGCGCAGTGGTTGAGAGTCCGCCTGCCGACGCAGGGGACGCGGGTTCGTGCCCTGGTCCGGGAGGATCCCGCATGCCGCGGAGCGGCTGGGACCGTGAGCCATGGCCGCTGAGCCTGCGCATCCGGAGCCTGTGCTCCGCCACGGGAGAGGCTACAACAGTGAGAGGCCCACGTACAGCAAAAAACAAACAAACAACAAAAAAAAACTAATGTATTTTAAAATGTTAGTATTTAGATAATTTAATTTCTTCACTGGGGAAGAGCAAAATTTAATTTAAATAGTATTATTATGTAGATTATGACTGGGGTAACAAAGATTAGATTTACCATACTGACTCATACAACCAAAAAACGGTCAAAATATAGGTAACAGTGGTTTTAAGATATTGGATATCATGCAACAAAGGCAGTATTCCTGATGAGAAACAAGTGAAATAAGCTCTATAACTGCCCCAGCTCGTTGCCTTGAGAGAGCTTCCAGGCCACAGTACAGGGAAAGGAAATCCAAGCAAAACTTTACAGATTCCTTGAGTTGAGGAGAAAGAACTGAGATTCCAAAGAGACCAAAGCATCCAGAATTTTCAGGACAGAGTACCATAGAGGAAAGAACTGCACATAGAGAGAACTCCAGGGAATTTCAGAGACTCCCTCTCAAGTACTCAGCTGAGTACTGATAGTGCATCCATGTGAGAGAAGTACTCACAGCTGGGGAAAGACACTCGAAAGTATTAGAGGGAACAGTGCAAGGAAATCACATAAGCCAGGGAACAGTGCTTATTCCCAGTAGTCAGAGCAGAAAAACTCTTAATCACAGGTCAGTGACTAGAGTTCCAATAGGCCTTGATTAAAAACTGCTTTGGTTCCAATCTAACAAATCTTAAAAGCAAGACCCAGCATAATCATACTGTTTCCAAGTAACTCCACCTGTTCCAGAACAGCTCAAGTATATTTGTAGCAATATATAATTATCCAACAAGACATCCAATAAAAAATTACCAGACATGCAAAGAAGCAGGAAAATACAACCCATAATGAGGAAGAAAATCAGTCAAAATTGACTGAAACAGATGTTAGAATTGGCAGACAAATTATAACAGTATTCCATATTTTCAAAAAGTTAGAGGTAAGATTGAACATGTTAAGCTGAGACATGGAAGATATAAAAAGGACACAAATCCTTCCTCTACAGGTTAAAATTATAATGTGTGAGATGATAAAATAAAGTTAAAAATAAAAATAAAGGACTAGATTAGATAATTGATGAGGAAAAAATGAGTGAACTTGAAGACAACAATAGAAACTACTCAAAATAAAACATAGAAAAAGAAACTAAAATAAATGAATATGGTATCAGGAAGCTTTGGTAAAATTTCAAATAGTCTAACAATAAACATATTGTTTATTAAGGAATGTCTAAGGGAGGGACAGAAGAATGAGTTCAAGAAATAAGGGCCAAAAATCTTCAAATTTTGTGACAACTGTAAACCCACAGAGCTAAGAAGCTCAACAAACTGTGAGCACAAGAAATGAAGAAAGCTATACCACCGCCCATCATAATCAAATTGCTTAAAACCACTAATGAAGAGAAAAGTCTTAAAAGAAGTCAGAGGTAAAAATAAGGATAGTAACAGTGCTCTCATTGGAAAGTTGGCAGGTGAGAAGACAATGGGTCACCATCCTTAACAAACAAAAAGAAAAAAAAAATAACCTGTCAAATTAACTTTTCTAGCCAGTGAAAATATCTTTTTAAATGAAGGCAAGATAAAGATTTTCAGACCTACAAGTGCTAAAATAATTCATCACCAGCAAACCCAGACTGTGAGAAGTGTTAAAGGAAGCCATTTAGGCAGAGGGAAATGGTACCAAAAGTAAATGTGGATGCACACAAGGGAATGGAAAGTGTGGGAAATGGTGGCTACATTGGGTTAATGCACAAGATTACTTTCTTATTTTTTAAACCTCTTTTTAAAAAGTTGACTAAGTAAAATTAAAACAGTGTAGGATGAGGCTTATAACACATGAGAACTAAAATGTATGGCAACAATAGCACAAAGACAGGAAGGAAGAAATAGAAGCACATTGTTGTAAGGTTCTTATACTATAGGTGAAGCGTTATAGTATCACTTGAAGATGGAATGATAAGGTAAAGATGTATACTATAAACCCTAAAGCAACCACTAATATAGCAAAACAGGGTTACAGCTATTAAACCAACAAAGGAGTTAAAATGGAATCATAAAAATACTGAATCTAAAATTAATGTATTTTAAAAGGCAACAGCATTTTTATTACCACATATGAAAGCAAAAGGCTTTATATACATTATAGAAATATTTTCACCAAGGGAAATTAATATCATCTATATTGTTTTCCTCTGATGTCTTAGCCTGATAAAGGTGTAGACCCAGACTCAGAGAATAACACAGTAAATATATTTTGTAGGCCAGAAATCCTTTACCACTTTTTGCCACAATGCACAGAAAGGGTGCTTTTAACAAGTGTGATGCATACGCACTGCTGGAGAAATGCATATGTAGGCGCATTGCTAAAACACCTTGCCTTTCTCTGCCCTATAAGAAAGAGTTTAAAAACATGTGTGAGTGAGAGTGACAATATTGACCTCCAGTCTTCTTTCATGTATATTAAAATTATATTCATATATTCCAGTTATTTCTTACTAGTAGTAAATTACCAATGATACATCTCACAACTTACGAAGAACCCAGCCTGTCTGTCTAGGTAAGAGCAGATGGCTTGAACCTATTTCCCAAACTCAAACCTAACTCTAACAAGAACACTCTTGCTGCATAATGGTTGTTTCTCTTCAGTTACTTCCTCAGTAACTCGGTTGCTTCTCTCCTTATTCCCCTTATTCCTTAAATCGTTGTGTCCATTGTAAAAATTTTGAAAGTTTGCAAAGCTATGGAATAATTCAAGTTAGAAAACATTGCCTTAGGCACTGTTTTTCAAATACAATTTTTTAGCTGTCTTTTTGATGGGAACTGGATAGCAGCCAAAACAAGATAAAATGAACTAATGGGACTAAAGGACAGGTACTTAGTGTTCTTGATTGAAAAGAGATCTACATTTCAGGTTCTCGTTAGTCCAGTACCAATGGAGGACCAACTTTCTATGAAGGGGTGTAAATATTCAGTCATTCCACGAAGGCATTGAATGATTGCTCATACCATGCACTGAGCTCAACACTGGTGATATTATGGTGAGCTAGATAAACAGCAAACTCTGGTCGAGGTGAAATCCCAGTGGGGGAAGACAGCAGTGAGCAAATGTGTGAGTGATAAAAAGCCATGTCATGGGACTCTCTGGAAGTAGTTGGGGGAAGAGGATACACAAATGTTCCCTTTTATACTACTCTAATTTTTGAATTTTCAGACCATGAATTACTGTTGTAACAAAATTGTGTATTCTGAAATTGCTATTTTTGTTTTTCCTTTTCTTTTTTTGTTTTTCTGCGTGTGTTACTCTGATATTTTGTGATTATTACTTTAGTTCTAATTTTAGGCAGTTGGTATTTGAAAGATCTTTTCCAAAAGGGTAGATTTTTTGACCCAAAATAAGAAAGATTTGGGGAATATACTCAATAACTATGTCATATCTTTGTATGGTGACATATTGTAACTAAGCTTATCATGATCATTTAAAAATGTCTAGAAATATCTAATCATTATGTTTTGCAGCAGGAATGAACATAGTGTTGTAGGTCAATTATACTTCAGAAAAAAAACAAACAGACCAACTCATAGAAAAAGAGATTAGATTTGTGTTTACCTGCAGTGGGAGGTGAGGGGAGGAAAAATTGGATGAAGGACGTCAAAAAGTACAAACTACCAGATATAAGATAAATAAGTACTAGGGATGTAAAGTACAACATGATAAATATAATTAATACTGCTGTATGTTATATATGAAAGTTGTTAGTAATTCTGAGTTCCCATAAAAAGAAAAAAAATTTCAATTTCTTTAATTTTGTATCTATATGAGATAATAGATGTTCACTAAACCTGTTTTGATAATCATTTGATGCTGTATGGAACTCAAATCGTTATACTGTACACCTTACACTTATACAGTGCAGTATGTCAATTATATCTCAATAAAACTGGAAGAAAAAAATACTGCGTGTGTGTGTGCATACATGGTGTGTGGGCATTCCTATGTGTGTGTTGGTAGCAGAGGAGATGAAATTGTCAAACTTCTTATAGTCAACAGCCTCAGTAGAATTAAAATGGTGCTTACATTTACGGGGCAGCGATAGGATTGGTTGTGATTCTTTAACATCATTTTCTGTTGTTTTCAAAGATGATGTCTTTCAATTGGATGCTCAGGGCAAACCACTGATTTTATGAAGCTCAGTGTTTCATGTTTAGAACCAGGTCTCTAAACTCAGAAAGACTGGCTGGGAGCCAGCTGACAGGCGGATCCCACCATGTTACCACGGCAGTTGTACCCTGAGCCTGGCCTGTCACCTGATAGGTGGAATCTGTTGATGAATTTGGGATCTTTTTAGCAGCACACCCCACTTTTTCAGCCAAGCAGTCAGCCTCACAACCTTCAGGTGTGGCTCTAAAGTGCCATGGAAGAAGCCATTTCTAAAGGTCCCCACCGAGAGAAAAGCGGTTCTCAGAAACACCACACAAGCTAATAAACAAACAGCCATAACTTCATTTTGTATTTCATAATTCCAGACACTCTCCTGAACGAGATATCACATTTCCTGGAGTGGAGCAGTGTAAAAAGATTGACTGTGACAGCTGACAGGTGAGGTAGGTCCTTTTGCAGTGCAAGCAAGCTTTCTGATCTTGGGCCAGTGGGTCTCACCTGTCAGCAACTGCTGACAGCACAGGGCTCGCTGCCAAGAGCAGGAGCCCTGTGACTTTGACATGGCAGATGGGAGTCAAATACAATAGCTGACAAGTGAGATGGGCAACCCAGGGAACGTACTCCTGCATTTTCCAGGGTCAGAGTCTACACAGAAGATCTGTGGCACTGCCCAACTTGCCCAGGGGCTAGACCATCTTCTGTGGTCCCAAGGAAAATGTGGAGACTGACTATCTCAAGTAAATAATCAGAAGTTACTGCCTATTATGTAGCAGATAATTACAAATATTTTCTTTGTCTTCAGAACAACCCTCCAAGGGAATGGTCACTGTTTTGCAGATGAGAAACTGAGGGTCAGTTGGATGAGCATCTCAGGGCCACACAGATAAGCATGACAAGAGCTGGGATCAGCCATAGATGTGCCCAAGTTCCCAAGCTGGGCTGTTTCCAAAATTCTGTTGCTGCCTTCCCAGCAATTTCCTGTTTCTACAGCTCAGTCAACCATTTCTATTTTACTTTTGTAGTGAAAGGGAGGAATTAATAATAATAGGAAGAAAGTATAAGTGAAAAAATAAATTAGAAAGAATATGATATGTTCATTTTTGCTGTGGACAACAATTGGCTTATTACAAAGTTAATTTTTTTTTCTAAACTTAACTTATCCCAGGAAACTGGCACAGCATTTTCAAGTACCAGACCTAAACATGTATAGGAATACGTTTAGGAATCCCCTTAGAAGTGTGATATGTAATTCATATGTAATATGAATAGAGTTAGACAAAAAAGAAAGTGGAAGATACCACTTTTTAAAAAAACTGCAGCATTTTTTACCCTCTAGGGACTAGCAGAATATATTATAGGAAGAAAAACTGCTCTTTTGTTTGGTAAAACATCTTACTAGAACTTTTGAATATACCAAGATAGGGTCAAGAGTCTGTAAGGAATAGGGAAGTTAAGAAAAAATACTTAAATTGTATGATTAAAAAAAGATAGGCTCCTTGAGGGTGGGGAAGGCACAAGGTGTGGGGCTTGGAGATAGGAACAGAGAGGACTAAGGAACGGGGTTTGGGAGCAACCAGCAGAGAACAATGTCTGTTACTCTAGCTCAGGAGGCAAGAGGGTCCAGATGACTCGGTTGGGTTCATATACTTTGGAAGTGATGATAGTGGATACTGATTTTTGTTTACTTTCTCTGTAACATAATTTCCTTGTCATGAGTGCTGGTGTTTGTCAATCCTCTTAACACACAACCACTGTGTGTTACCAATGCCTCTGGCTCAAAGAATGAAGAAAGGAGGTTGTGTACATGCTCAGAAAAAGCCAGTAAATGGAGGGGCAACACAACTCACACTCTGAGACTAGCATGATGTCAGTAGCATCTGTGCAAGAAAGGACTGCAAACCTTTGTGAGTTCCAGGAAGTGACCAGCTATCAAGATCACCAACCTCCAGGGTGGAGCTGAGATCTAAGTTATTGTGGGGAAGCAAGATATTTTGCTGCTGCATCTTCTCTTCTCTATGTAAATTACTCCCTTGGTGATCTCATCGTATCTCGTGACTTTAAACATCACCCTTGTGCTGATGATATTTAAAGGTAATATTTACCTCCAACCTCTCCCCTGACCTCTCCACTTGGGCATCTAATAGACATCTCAAACTTGACGAGCCCAGTACTAACCTTTGATTTACTAATTCTGACCTAATCTCTCCCTCTTTTCATGTTCCTCATCTCAGTAAATGACATTACCATTCATCCTCAGACCAGCCAAAACACCCTATTACCATCCTTGACTCCTTTCTAGAATATGGATCTCACTTCTAAGGTATATCTCAAATGTGACTACTTCTCATAATCTTCATGTAAAATGCTCTAGCTGAGCCACTAACCTAACTCCTAAGACAGTGACCACTGATAGGATTCTCTGACCTCACTCTTGCCCCCTGTCCTGGCCACCTTCCTTGTGCTTCCCAGTCTATTCTCCACAGAGCAGTGAGAATGATCCTTTTACAGCCTAACTCAGAGCAGTCTTCCTGTACTCATTACCCTTCGATAACCTTCTTGAAGAGGTATGGTCGGCTCTTGTCTTTTATCTCAGTGGCTAGCACAGTGCCTAGCGTAGAGTAAATGTTTAAGAATGCCTGTTTGTTCACCGACTAGAGAAATACAATATTCTTCTACCCAAATAGGAAAGCAGTGGGAATTGGTGAGGTGTGTACTACTGAAGAAGGTGCTATGTACTCTTCAGCAGCTTTCTTTTCAAGGCTAATTTCACAGCAAACATGGGATTATGTTTTAACAGTTTCTGAGAAATGATAGCAAATGGCAGGAAATCTGTACATTAGCAACATAGACAACTTCATGGCTCAGGAAATGAGAAAATGCAAAATTGTGATAGCATAAATAGGGGTTTTCTGTATATATAGCTTCCTCTTAGCCCAATCTTGTGTTTATTGAATATTCATTGGGGTATGTTAGAACAGTGAACAATATTTTATGAGCTTGGCAAAGGGATAAATTGCTGAATGGCTTACATTTTGCTACCAAGAAAGCACCACACAATGGGCCCAAAGCGGATCTTCAGCATATACCAGTCAAAGGTGATTGAAAAATAAATTTGTTTCATTGCTCCTATCACTTCAGCCTCCTCTATTTGCTAAATCCTCTTATTTTGTACTCCTCAATGGATATCAGCATCATTTTTATAAAGGTTTGTCCCTTTATATATGTCCTCAATCTCCTTCTTTACATAGGTCCCCTGATCTCTTCTAATAACTGCATTTCCCTCTTCAACATTAAGTTTTCAACTATTTTTTCCAGGGAAGATTTGCACTGATAGTCCCAGTTATTTCAGAATATTGTGCGAAAGGTCTCAATCTCTTTATTACTGTACATATTTCTGAGCAGTGTTCTCCTGACCTTCTTACACTTCCTTCTGAATTAAAACCTGAGGGACTTTTCTTGCTATCCTTAATCTAGTGGAATTTATTTGCTATACTAAAAGTCAAAGTTACTATTTCTATCTATTAGTTATTTGTTGAAGGGTTTTTAAAGATATGATAACAGCCCTTGTGAAAAGAGTGAAACAAAGTGTCTGACACATAGTAGGCACATAACAAATTTCTTTAGAATGAACAAAATGACTGTGAAAGTAAATGAGTGATTATGTGATTTAGTAGCATTTAGACTTGACATATTAGTTCGTGGGCAGATGTGAAATTTGAATGCAATTTGAATACGATGTTTTAAGTAGCCAATAATTTTAATATTATAATACATTTCAGAATGGTTTATGATGCAGGCCATAATCCTGTCACAAAACATATGATCATCACCTAATGTAGTGTTTGAAATCTTGCCAGCTAAAATTATCAATAAAAAGTAATTTTTATCCTAATTAACAGCTAACTTTGTTTCATAACCATTGTGTCATAATTGCCTTTAAATAGATGTTAACAGATTTAATCATTTGTCTAAAAATATTATTCTACATCTCTGAAAGGAATAAAATTCAGGAGAGTAATATTTTAAATTTGCAAAAAAATAGTATATTTTTCTCAGTTAACTGAATAGCTGAATGTCATGATTAAATTATGCTCAAATTAGTTTGCCAGTAATTTTCTTGTTTTCTCTTTCTCCTCTGTCAGTCCTCACCTCTGGCTTTTAAAAGTTCTTTCCAAAAGACCTCCACTTTTGTTTCCTCACCTTTTACTTTATTTCATGTGTCTTTCATTTCCTCTAATATAGTCTGTTGTTTCTTCCATTATTCAGTATAACACTCCTGTTATTGTTCTATTTTTGCTTCCTTTTATCAACAACCATGAGCCATATGGTGACTTAAAGACATGATATAAATGTGTGTATCTCCCTGTGGCTGATTTTGTTATTGGCCCAGAAGTTTCACTCTTCCCTGTATCCACCTCTAGGACCAGCTACATCATTTTCAGGACCTTGGGCAAAATGAAAATGTACAGCTCCTTGTTAAAAAATGATTAAGAATTTCCAGATAGCAACAACAGAGCATTAAACCAACCATGGATCCTTCTAAGCATGGGACTCTGTGTCTGGAAAAAATAACACCCCATGAAGGCAGCTCTGTCCCCAACCTTTGCCATGTGAACTTGCAGTTCCTTCTTCTAGAGTAACTATATCCCCATCCTGTTGATATTGGGTACAATGGTCTGAATATTTGTGTCCCCCCACGAGGTTTGTGTGTTGACATCTTAACCCCCAAGATGATGGTATTAGGAGTTGGAGCCTTTGGGAGATGGTTAAGTCACAAGGGTGGATCCGTCATGAATGGGATTAGTGCCCTTATAAAACAGTCTCCCAAAAGCTCCTTTGCTGCTTCTGCCATGTGAGGTCACAGTGAGAAGATTGTCTTTAATGAGGAAACAGGCTCTCATCATATATCAAATCTGGTGGCACCATAATCTTGCACTTCTTAACCTCTAGAACTATGAGAAATACATTTTTGTTGTTTATAAGCCACCTAGTTTATTGTATTTTTGTGACAGCAGCTCAAATGTAGTGACACTGGACTTGATCAGGAGATTTGCTTTGGCCAATGGAATGTGGGCAGGAATGACATATGCCAGGTCTGCCTTGGTCCTAAAAGTCATCAGGTGTCTCTGCTTGTCTCTCTGTTTTTTGGTAAGAGATGCATGAAGGATATGTCTCAACTAACCCATCAGGATATGGGTGACTCACCTGTAGCATAAAGTTAAGCCCACCTGAGTCCAATCCACATCAGTCAACCTCAGCCAACTTTCAGTCCTATCAATGAGAATAAATGATCAGTGTTTTGATCTCCTGAATCTTGGAGTGATTTGTTACACAGCAAAAGCCAACTAATACACTAAATGGAAACAGTTCATCTAAGAGGCCCTAGCAAGCAAAATTGTTTTTAGCTGTTGATCCTCATCTCCTTCTCTCTAATACCTCACTGACCCAGTTCAGATTGTGGCCCAGTTAGTTGCCATATCAAGACCCTGACTATGGTTTTCACTCCATAGTCACTCCAAAGGGGTTTTCAACCCCTTTAACCACATTCTAAACTCTACACAAACTGCCTCTCCAGCTCCACTCTTGGTTCTAACAGAGCTTAGCGCCCCCACCTGTTAGGGATGCCATATCACACACACAGAAAGCACCATTAACTCAAGGTATTTGTTGTAATTGTGCATGTTTTCTGGTTTCCCTACTTTCACTTTTGGTGATTTTTGGACTATCTTCCATCCTGCAGTCACAGTGACCTTTGGAAAACAAAAATTAGCTCACATCATCCCATGCTTACACCCTCTTTGGCAACATTTGCTATTGAAGTAAAATCTAAACTTCTAACACTGCCTATATCTTTGACCTCACTTCCCTCCATTCCTCTGTTGTATGATATCTTCCAACCACAATGGCCTTCCTGAAAAATGCCATGAGTATTTCCATCACAGAGCCTTTGATCATTCTGATAAAAATACCCTCCCTACCTCATTTTCAAGTCTTCCCTAAATGCAAAGTGCTCCTACAAGTCTATTCTCATTACTCTCCTATTATATTCTGGAAGATGTTATGGCTGGAGGGATACTGAAAATCAAGTGAAAAGGGAATAGCATGACGTACAACTTACAAAAATTAACAATAGTGGAGAAAAGAGATCAGTGACCATATTTGGGTCCATTACATGCTCTGAGCTTTGAACCAAGGAAACAGAAAGTGTGACAGTTCCTTCCTACACTCTCTCAAATAGATGAATCCCAAGAGGGACTTCCATTGTTTTCCACCTTTTCTAATGAGATCAAACATGAGATGTCTATTTAGAAGTTTTTTATATTCCTGCTGCCTCATATGTATATGTGATGAAATATTTTTTGATTCTGGCCAAGGGCTCTCCATATATCTTAATTTGGGGTAATTGTGCTAATTATAAAAAAAAATGTATCTTCATAGTATTTTAAAGGCGATTTTAGGGAGACTATTAAGCAGACACTTTTAAAATGGAATTTGACCACATTCTTTGTCACTTCATTGACTTTATCTTTCCATAATTGACCTCATGTCCCCGTTTTTCTTTCACAAATCAACATATGTGAAAACAAATTCTTATAAAAATTCTGTTAAATTTTTTTTTATTCTTCACCAAGGAAGAATAATGATAAACTTTGTTTTTTTCAAAAGAACAGCCAGTAATATTATTGCTTACTGTGATTATGAAAATTGTAGGAATTTGTAAAGGATAAAGAAATGTTATGCTAAACAATTATCTTAAGGGACTTATATACAAAGCATTAGAGCCACAACTAAAGTCAACAGGAATAATGATTAGGGCTGTGAATTTACCAAAGCAAGGGACTGCCATGTGAAACACACTAAAGCTTGGTCAAGCTCAGGGAAGTGGCATAACAGATAGAGAAGATGGACAGACTGAAGTAGAAATGGGTCCCATCCATTGATGGACAGGGATGAGACTGAAAGATTCCACATGCAATTATAAGCAGTTGCGCAGAACTGAGCCATCCATTCATCATTTGATATTTGAGGAAAAAATGATGTCCTCCAATAGAGGTGGGTGGTAGAAGCATGGCAGAAGCTAGTCCAACATGTGTCTCAATAGGATTAGAGCACTGGAAGTATTCCCCCCCCCCCCCCAAATGGAGAACAAGACAGAAAACACAGGGGAGGAAAAGAACATTGTAACTTGAAAGTATCTTGTTGCTCAGATGAGGCTGGGATATAGCTGGGGAGCAATGCTACTTTCAAGGATAAATCTGGAATGCATTCTTTGCTGTGGTTTATATTCATCTAAAAAGTACATTGTCTTAACCCTCCTAATAAAAGATATTAACATTTAATACAAAACCATATAGTATAAGCTGATAATAAATTCATCCATTTATTATTACATCATGTGTATTTTTTTAATAGGCAAAATATTTCATTTATAGAAAATATGGGAAATAAAAGGAAAGGAAAGAAGAGAAAAAAGATGACACGTGATTCCCCCAAACTGAATTCTCATGTATAACTCTTCTTGGTGTAATCTGGAATTTTGATTGTATCATTGGTGAATTTTACTATAAATTATATCTTCTCCAGCAAAATTTTTGGTTAATGACTTTGCTTTATGTTTTATCACCACATTTATCGTACATTTTTTACATATAAAGCTTTAAATTTTTCTTTTAAAGCTAACTCACCCTTATTTTTGAATTCTATATTTTAGTGCATCTCTTGGTTGGGTAAATGACATATTTGAGTAACTTTTTCAGGAAAATATTTTTAGTAGTAAACTTAATGAACCATTAATTATTTGAGATTATCTTTCATGACAACTTGGCTGGATATAAAATCCTTCAGTTACATCTTTTGCCCTTAAATACTTTAAAAAAGTTGTTTCATTATCTCCTGACTTTAAACATCATGGAGAAGTTGGAACTCTGTATGATTTTTCTTTTCTTACATGCAACCTATTTTTTCTTCCTGGATGCTTGCCGGAGTCTTTATTCTTAAAATTTATTTTTCATCAGGCTATATCTTGATCTTGTCACATTAATCTACCTTTATACAGTTAACCTAGTTATTTAAAGCCTTATTTTAAATCTTTTGCTTATAAGACTCAGTTACCATATGTGTAACTCTATGGAATATTTCTTTCTCAGGAAAATTAGTATATTTGACATATTATATATATCATTTTACCTGTCATAAGAACAAGAGAGATTTAAACTAATGTCCATGTTTTCTGCTACTTAAGCTTTTAATTCAATAAAACTTTACTTAGCACAAATTTAGTGTCAGGTACTGTGCTAGGCGAAGGAAAGAGAGGAAGAATAAAGCATGTTCCCTGTCCTCAGTAAATTTATAAATATTTTTACATTAGAATCTTGATAATCAAGCAGCTAGTCCATGAATGTAGAAAAAGGACTCGAATTTGTCCTTTAAGAAGAGAAACCCTGTTCTGCTCCTTGAGTAAAAATCCCATCAAGTCCTGTTGTATGTTACACATAAATCTATTTGTAGCAGTTTATAAGTATATTCATATAAATAGTTGCTTTACAGTAATAGCTTCTATGTTTATTATGTGGCACATGCTGTACTAAAACCTTTTTTAGATCATCTGACCTAATCTTCACAATAACCCCATCAGTTATATTTTATCTCTCTTTTAGTGATGAAGAAATGAAACTGATTTGAGTTCCAAGATCAGACAATCCTTAGAAAAAAATTGACACTCAATCAAAATTTACTGAATGAGAGAATGAAATGGGACTTAAGGCCAAGACAGTGTGAATACAATACCCTTGTCTTAACCACTATACTGAACAACTCATCAAGGGGAAAAAAGTAACAACACCAATAAAAACAATTCTGGCTAATGTTTAGGTATAAGAAGACAACTTAAACTAATCATGAATTATGATTCTGTAATAGAGATCAATTTCTTGTACTTTTCATTTTTAAGTAAAACCTTAACCTTAGTTAGACGTAAAATGAACACGAAATGTCGATAAAATTTGACTTAGGTGTGAAAGTCCAAATATGAACTCCTCTAAGATTTCATTACCCAATAACCAGTAATAGAATTAATAAAGGCTAGATGAGAGTTTTAAATCACAATTAGGTCTGTAAATTTATATTTAAATATAAAAGGAATTTATGGGCTTTTAAAATGTATTGTGGAAGATTATCCAATATTTGGATTGATGCAATTTCTCTTAATTTATACATGGAAAAACAAAACATGACAGCAGGAAAAAAATAACCATCTAAGTAGCCTCTATACATAATGAGCCAGGCACAGTGACGGGTGACAGCTTTCAGTACAAAAAGAGGCTTCTTATGAAACTAGTTTATATAAAGTAATTATTTTTCAGTTTTGAAATGTTAATCACATGTATTTACCTTTAAATGTATTTAAATAATATAACTATACTTTATATCATACATTTATATAATAAATATATAATATAAATAATTTTTTCTTTGCTAATAATATAATAAATGCTTGTGTAAAGTTTCAAAATAAAAAATACAAGAAGAACATCAATGTCACTCATTATCCCATTTCACCCTAGATAACAACTGTTGACATTTTTATGATATCTTCATTTGTTAAACACCTAGCACTCAGTGGTGGATGCTGGCACAAGGTCATTAGTAATGTAGCTGGGCAATTTGATTGCTACACTACTTTCCATGAAGAAAAAAAAATGTAGTTTAGTTTACACAATTTGTTTTGATCAGCTTTTTTCTTAGTGTTCTCTGTACTTGAAATATAATAAGTAGTATTATGGAATATAATTTACAAAGATTCTACAAAGTATAGGAAGTAAAGAAGAAATGAAGTTAGAAGGAAAATAAGAAACCAGTACAACCACTGTAATATAAAGAATCAGTATTATTTTTTAAGCTACTGAATAACAGTAGGTAAAATAGAATATGCTACACATTTAGACCAATACAGAAATTCCCACACTTCTTACTTCAGACAGTTCATTATATGGGCCTCTAAGGAGCTTTAGTGTAAAAACAAAGATCTAATTGTTTGCTTTAAAAACTGGTTACACAGTTTACCTAGCTTAATAATCTTGAACAACAAAGGACGGATTTTTCAGGGTGAGTGGGGGTTGGGAGTTGGTTGATGATCCATGGCTTGAGGCATGGGAAAGAAGAGTCCAGTTAGGAAAGTACTGCCTTTATGGCAGGAGTAGATTACTGAGTGGATAATTAATGGTGGTAAAGATAGGAGATCTTCCCTTCCTCCCTGAGCTCAGTCTCACACTGAAGTTATAGCCCTGAGCAAGGTTTTTGGCTTTAAAGACCATTCTTTCTGAAACTTTTGGTCTTTCCGAGGTTTATTGAGCTACTGTCTAGGGTTCAAGGAGGGTCAAAACAGAAGATATCTTCTCCAAGGCATTAAATAGACATTAAAGGAACAAAGTCTGAAGAGTTTTCACAGGATCTTCTTCAAAGATTTAATCTACAAAGGAGCTTTTTTTATCCCCACATAAGACATTACTTAATGACTTTGAGTCTTAGTTTATATCTTGTTCCCTTTTAGTAAAAGATTAAAACTGATCAAATTTGAGCACATAAATTAATATTAACAGTGTAGATAACCCTAAAGACTAAATCAAAAGTTTGAGGATAGGAGACTTGATAGATTTGTGTCTTGATTCCTCCCACATACTGGAATTTTTTAGATGTATTAATAAACACTGTATAAACATATATAATAAGAGTATGTACAATGTTTTCCAAATTTGAATGACTTGTATATTACATACATATGCAAAAATGTAAATTTTATTCTTAGATTCTTTAAAATAACATCACATCATTTTAGTAAGTCTTTTGGTGTACAGGCAGCAAAAAACAAGAGACACATGATTTATCAAAGCTTTTTTATTGATGTCATTGCCATAAATATATAAAGCCAGATAAAGAATAGGTAACATTAAATGTACCAAGTAAATGTATATTGATAAATATCTATCAATTTAGTCAATAAGCTACTATTGTAATAGTACAATGATAATTATCATGGTATGTTCTTATAGTCACACCTATCACATGAATAAAAACAGCCTTCACACCATTTGAGCATTATTAAGTCTTGTATTTTTGAATCATAATATAAATAATTACAGAAGAATACCTTTTTAAATTCCTATTTTTACTGTATGTGTGTGTATATTCACACATGCACATAGATCATGTGTCTTCATTTAAAAGCCGTGGCTTCTATAAAATTTAATTACATCTCCCTGCAGCTTTAAATTGTGAGTGGCTTTAAATCAAGTGTGTCTTCAAACCAGGGGTAGCCCCTATTAAATTTAATTATGTTTCCCTGCATATTGTACAGTTGAGGTGTTGCTGCTAAATGAGGGCATCTTCTATTAAAATGGCACAGGGAAGATGCAGGAGCAAGTGGGATGGCCCTCATGTCTCTTTGAAATGGATGCAAATGCTGCTGTCTTGCCATAGTCAAAACTCTCTGGGACCAGCTTTGCTAATATAAAACAAAGCCAAGAAGATTGAATTTTTTATGCTATTTTCACGTGTGATATGTACATTTTTGGAAATGTTCCATGTATGTTAATTTTTCAATACGTTAAATATGAATTCAGATGATTGAAATGTAGAAAGTCTTTTGCATTATATTTGAATTTCAGAACCATATGCGTCACTAATTTCCCATACAAAAGGGATGAAAGAGGCAAAGCAGCTTTGAAGGCAAAGAAATTATACTTTCTTTTGTTAAAAAACAAACAAAAAAGAATACTTGGGATGTTTGTCTGTTATCTCCAAAGATGAAAAGATTTTTCTATTTAAAATTTAAAAAAAATCGTGATTAGATAGCTCTTAATAATTGCTCAAGTATATGACTGATTTTTATGAAGGTTGATATTTGATCATATATATGTAAAATATTAAAAGACTGGTAAAAACAGAGAACTTATGAATGGTTCACCTGTAAAATGATATTGACTCAGAATACCTACTTTACTAAGTACTTATTGACTGATATAAATCATGGTTATATACATTGCAAACATAAAGTCTCTACAGGTGCAGGCTAAGTAAAAGAGGTAATTAACTCTATATGTGTTTCACAACGTTTAATGATATACTTTTATACAATTTATTATGCTACTATTACTGTTGTAAAATTGCTTCTGGGAGGGTGGCAGGAAGTTGATGATCTCAATATTCTTCTCCCTCAAGGACATAGAATTTTAAAACAGGTTACCCTTTGGGGAGCGCAACACTTAGAGAAGGAGGCCTAATTAAACTAAACATTACAGTAGCTCATGTTCCCAAACTCCGTATAATGGTCTTTTCATTTTTTGCTTTTCCTTCTTCTATAAGCTGGGGTCCTTTCCTAGAATAGAAGCAAAAACAGCCTTTTATTCTTGAGCAAAGTAAAATCCTGGCCAAACATTTTCCTAACTTGTCTAGAAATAAAATTAACCCACTCAGTTAGCATTTCTTTTGACTTGCAGACCTGTGTAGTGTTTCGTTCTGGTCTTGAGAATGACTATGCACTGGGGCAGACATGTTTACATGTGAAATAAGCACGACCTGTGATAATAGAGAGAGTACTCTTGTAACTTGCCTGTTTTCTAAGCTGTCTAGAGATGTACTGGAGACAAACACTACAGGTGAATTTACCTTAAAGTCATACATGTAACCTTTTAACTCAGTTTAAAATAATAGCTTCAGAAATCTTCCCAGGTGTTGAATGTATGCCTACCCTAACCATATAGAAGTGAAAATTTGAAATGAACGTCTTCTAATTTAGGTGGAAATTTCTAAACGTAAGGGAATCATTCTTTAAGCATCAAATTTTTATTATAGTCTATCTCCATCTGCTGAAAAGAAGAATGGGATTTTCAACTCTAGAGGTTCTATTTTCCACTTTAGCTCAGGCTGAGAATTCTCAGATAATTATTTAATCAGTTGATTTTGTATTATTCAGAATGCATGTTTATTAGGGCCCCCACGTGCCATTATATATTCTGTTAAATTTATCAACACATCACAACTTAATAGGCGTAGCTTGTAAAAATGATTTGTAGATTATTGTTTAAATTATGGTCATTGAGCTGATTGGCTGACTGTTCTAGAGTAAATGTGCCCAAATAAATTACAAACCGAGATGTTCATTAGTAAATTGGGGGCATGAGGGTAGAAGAAGTAAAACCATCTGGGTGCAAAGAGTTGAGCAGTATGAGTGTACTCAGGTACCAACATCTGTTACCTACTCGCCAGTGTTTAATGAGTATCTTTTTTCACTAAATCACAGTAGAAAAAGTTCCATCTTTATGGCATGTAAGAGTATGCTGTGTACATAGTGCTATATATATGCAGTAAATTGCAAAGCTTTCCCCATTCCATTTCCACTATTTCTGAATACTGTATAAAATAAAATGATTAAAATGTCACTGGATCCACATACATTCCATTTTTGCAATAAGCATTTCTTTCTACAAAAGAGGAATGCTGTTTAATTTCAATGTGATTGTGAATTTTGTAAAATGAGGATGCAATAGCATTTTACTTAAACTTATAGCATCTTCTACTCATATTGTATTTCAGAATAGTTCCTTCATAATTAAAGTGTCAAAAACACATTTGTAACAAGAATGATGAAATTCATTCTGAATAATCCATCAGCAAATAATAACTTGCATTTCTTGCTCTCAAACAGAATCATTTAATACCTTTCAATCATTTGGTTCTTCCCTGCTTTTTCTTTTTTCTTGTTACTCTTAGAAAATAACTTCCTATAACAGCTTAAAAACTATTTTATGGGCTTAATGGAGGTTTTTCTTTAGCAGGAATGTTATATGGTTAGCAAATGTTTCCATAAATATGTAAAATGCTTTTCCCTGAGTTCCCACTGGATGCCACCCAACTAGAGCATTTCCAAAACAATAAACAAGGCAAACAAAGAATGCTTCAAAATAATCATAACTTCTCATTTCCTCCCAAACATTGTCCACCTATTTTCTTATTTTGTTGGTAAAAACAGAAATCATGTTAAGTGGAGGATTCCCTCTCATGTTGGGATGAAGTCAGATTGACAATTAGATGCTACAGCATATTATGTTTCTGGAATATTGAAGGGGCAGGTCAGATTATTCAAGTGGAATCTCTCCATCTACGTCTTTAAAAAATAGTGTTGCCTTTAAAAAATTACATTCATTTTACATTTACAACTTTTAAATTTTTAAATTAAAAAACATATTATTTATGTATTGTTATATGTATGTATACCTGCCAGTGATTGTAATCAAATGCAAATATGAATAAACAATATCTATGTAAATAATTTAGCTTATATCTTGAGAATCAGTATTTTGGTTGGCTTAGTATTTTCATACGTAATATTTCATACTTATTATTTTCATACTACCTATGCTTAAAACTTAGCTTTTGGAGAATTATTGGATTAGACAGGATGGTGAACATATTTATATAGTCCATACATCCTGAAGTTTCACATTTCTCTCCTTTGCATGAAATTTAGGAAAATACTCAGACTGTGAAGGTCATGGAACTGTAAATTATTTTATAGCATATCTTAAGATTTTACCCCAACACAGGTCAAGCATAATTGTAAGAGGGAAAAAGAAAATCTCTTTAAATAGTTTATTCTTTTAAAAATGCCTGTACTATCCACTGCAGCTGCAGAACCATAATGCTTTCATTAAGGATCACATCTGGGCTGAATTAAAACAGGAGCCTTTCCCAGCCCTGGAGTGCTTGTCAGGTTGAAAGTTTTTCTCATAGCTCCTGAAGCTTTTCCAAAAGTCGAGGGCTAAGACAGAGAACAGACCTTGTCACGAGCTGGTACCAGGCTTTAAGTACATTCCTGCTCTATTATTCACCGTCTGGCTCTAATTTGGAGGTACATCTCCCTTGTGTTCACTTTATTAACTTACATATGACTAGCTCTTTTGTTTTATATGGAAATAAAGAAAACAGGCTTTGTTGAAGAATAGTGCTGTAGACTGAGACTTTTATTTTTCCACACATTGGCTTTTTTTCTATATGTTTACTCTTTAAGGCAATTTCCCCATATGTTTAAATATACTTGCATAATAAAAAACGTAGATAATATAGGGAACTCATAATAGACCTTGTTTTCCCCTCCATTTTATGAAAAGGGAAGGGGAAAATACTACACAGATTTAAATACATTGCATTTTTTCATGTTGGCCATCAATATTACCTTAAAACAACAAGGAAAAAAATTCTATCTGTGTTATCCAAGACATAATGATATGAAAGTAAATTTATCTAAATTTTGGAGAAATTATTTCAACAACATATTGTAAAGTTGAATAGAATATCAGCTAAATGTTGAGGTGCCATGACATTAAATAAAGAATAGAGATATTTTCAAAACTTTCAAAAAATCCTAAGGCGTATTAGGATGAAATAAACCACCAACCAAAGAGAAAGGGAGCTTTAAAAAATTATTGGAAACATTTTTCTGGTGACTGGAACATGTTAATATTCCAGAATATCAGTATATGGTAACTTATCAACTGTACAGCACACACATCATTGCTAAAATCCCAAATCTTGGGTCAAAAGGAATCACAAACTCTGGGAAGTTTAATATCAAAATGGAAACAGGTGAAGAAATAATTGTAATAAAACATGATATATATTAGAATACAGGTAAATGCATAGCAATGGAAATGATTAACTGTGTCTGAAGGGTCACCTTTGAGCTGGTCTTTGAAGGATGAATAGAAGTTCACCAGACCTTAGAATATTCATAGATATTAGCAAATTTTTAACATTGACTCTTTACCTGAAATTGCCAATTGATATCCTTTTGGGATAAAGAATGCACTTCACTATTGCATTAATTTATTTTCTACATTTATTATTAATTCCAAAACTAACATTATTCTGACAGATCTTTTTTTCTAAGTGCCTTAATAGTACTATAAATTATAAATGTGCTTTTTCTCCCCCTATGAAAGTAGAGCTTACTTTCAGCACATATAACAGGAGAAAATCTGTAAGAGTGAAGTTGACCCAGATGATATGTGAAAATGAAAATTTAATTTCTCTGAACCTTACCTTTCTCATTGAAAAAGATGGGAATAACACCTATCTTACGGAATGATGAGGATATAGTGAGATGATGGATTTTGTCAACTAGGACAACAGCTAGTTCATATAAACTAACATTCAGTAAATGGTAATTCTCTTCTGTAACTTTTATCTCCAAATACAATAGACAAGGCTTGGCTCAAACTTATTCTCTTTTCTAGTTTGCTAATACTATATGATGAACATTAATATTCACATTCTTGAACAAATGAATGAAAGTTGTTTGACAGTTAGCTTGGTATAAAGTAGGTTAATGGAAGAACACAAAAAATAAAGACTCCTCTAATTTCACTACCTATGTATTTAGAGCTGATTTCTTGATGGACAAAGTGATTTGTGCATTCTCATGGTATAGTCCTTTCAGTGAAAAATCTTGTAAACTTTCCCAAGAACAAGGATTACCTCTTCCATTGTTTTCACAGACACCCTCTTAGTACCTACTAAAATATTTCATCCAAGCCTTGGATTTCAACTGGTGTTTGTTGCTTTACTGCCTCTTGTTCTTAAAACTCAGACTTAGGATTTCCCAGAGAGCATTAGCACAGTTTTCTCCAGTATGAAAGACAAGACTAGAACTTCTAAGTCAGGTCAAGTTACCTGTGTCTATATGTGAAAATGTTATGGTTTATAAAATGTTAAACCAACAAACAAAAATTTTCAAATGTAAAGAAAATTAAATGCTATAGTACCACTGAGTGTATCTATGAAATGATAAGATCTGCCTCCTAGCTACATGAAATATAAATATTTAGGAAGGTGTAGGTTGGAAAACAGGTTCCTTCTTTCTCATTCACTGTTCTTTACTTCTACCTTTTTATTAGACTGTGAAGGTAAATGGACCTGTTTTACTTAACAAAGCTGGCTAGCTCTTTTTATGGAAATCCTTTTTCAGTTTATAACTCATGTGAATGTCAATGTCAAAGTAACAACAGTACCACTGGGATGAAATGGATAAAAGACTCATGGTCAGATGAAGTTCTCTTTCCATTAAGATTTAACCTTCACATTTCTCCATTAAGCCATATTGTCAGCTCAGCTTTTTTTCTTCATTGAGAGTGGCCAGTTGATGGATGCTTATGTATAGTGTAGCACAAGACAGAAAAATACTTCTACTTCTATGTGCTTTAAAAATCTTTATATGGAAAACAAAATTTGGCTGTTTCTAAGTGACATTGGTTTACATGTGAATTGTGAAATATTTCATATATTAATCATGATTTTTGATGCTATATGTGTATGTGTGTGTACACACACAAGAATATTTTAATCTTTCTAATCTTTCAACTTGTTTTTTTTAAGTTTTATACTTTATTCAAGTTTACCTTGTGTGAATTGTTTGGTGTATTAGACTGGACATATTTCATCAACTCATAAACCCAGGTTTAGAAAGTACACTTTTAGGGTGGGATTTGGAAGCTAAAGCTATAATTCCAAAATTTAGCACAATTCATTCACATGTGTACTTCAAAAATTTTTTCAGCCTGTGATTGTTACTTAAAATGAACTATTAAAAATGATTAAAAGTCACGGTCTTGAAAATTAATTTACCTTTGGTATGACGACAATGGTCGTGCACTTCCTATCATCTTCAGTACTCATAATCAAGTTTAGAACATGGCTTCTAGGGATAAAATTTCACTATAATTGAAATTATAAGAAAATTTTAATTTCATTTCTTGGTCAGGCATTAGATTTTTCCTTTTAACAAGGAAAATCTTAAATACTCTCTCTGATTGTGCTTGATAGGTTTTTGGCCTCAAAAATTTGTCAAATGGTGTTTAAAATGGTTTTCCATGGACAGGTTGCAGATATGATCAGGAGCTATACATTTGAAAATTAAGAAATAGCATAATCACATATTAGTTTTTACAATATGTGTAATCCTATGGTAGATCCACAAGTATTAAATACACCTGTGAAATCATCTCAATGCACTTAAATAATAAAGTCAAGGGGGCATATATTTCCTACCTTCAAGATTTTAGAAAAAGTTACCAAGAAAATATTTTCTCCTTTCTTTCTTTCTTCCTCCCTTCCTCCCTTTCTTCCTTCCTTCCTTCATTCCTTTCCTTGTTCTTCAAATTATCTCCAGGATAAGTTTAGAATAAACTATCTTTAACCCCAAAAGGAAGACGATTAAAGAAATTAGCATTAAGGAATATTGTCAGGAAGATTGTAGTAAACTTGCCATGACAAGGTGGCATTTGGAAAAACAGATGGTCCTTTCTAAGAAATATCTTGAAGTAAAGAAATCTATAAACTTTGTGATGTATTCGATTTGAAGACCTAAAGAGTCAGTATAACAGCAATACTTGTAGCACTGGGAACTTGGGAAACACTGATGGTTATAGAGAGCATATTCATTGCATGTGTATTAGGTGCCAATTGTTCAATTTCTCCATGTTTAGTCAGTCACCAAGCCAGGCTGATTTAAACACCAACATATTTCTCAAATCATTCCCTAACTTTCCACCCTTACAAGCACCACCTGAAATGACCTTTGAACTAGTCTTCCCACTTATAGACTGGCTCAAGGCTAAGTACCACCCTATTGTTGGAGATATTCCAATTTAGAAAATATAGACGTGTCATGTAACTTCAATAGCTTCTCATGACTTTCAGGACAAAGTCAATTTCTTTTCCCAGACCAAAACAAACAAACAAACAAATAAATATATATATCCTTCAGGGTCTCTGCTTCTTGCTTCTCTAACTGCTTGCCCTTTTCCAAATGCCTAAGGTGATTTCACTTCTCTGTCCCTTTCCATATGCTGCTACCTCTTTTTGCGGTACGCGGGCCTCTCACTGTTGTGGACTCTCTCGCTGCGGAGCACAGGCTCCGGACGCGCAGGCTCAGCGGTCATGGCTCACGGGCCCAGCCGCTCCGTGGCATGTGGGATCCTCCCGGACCGGGGCACGAACCCGTCCCCTGCATTGGCAGGCGGACTCTCAACCACTGAGCCACCAGGGAAGGCCCCAGGGAAGGCCCCCTGCTGCTACCTCTTAACACTCCCTCCCTAGTCTTCTCCTAGTCAATTCCTACATATCTTTTGAGTTTGGTTCCCACATTCAAGCCTCACCTTTTCAGGGAGTCCTTCCTTGGGCTGGTTTAGAGACCTTCCTCTGTGCTTCTCTATTACCACTGACACTGTACTAAATACAGATAAGGATTCTAAGGATTTTCAAGACAATGAGCTTCTTGAAAGGAAGGACTACCTTCTGCATTTTGTAAACCCATGCAGCATCAATCCCAAGATTTGGCCAATAGTGAGTGTTCAAAATATTTATTTAATGCACTAATTAATGAACGAGTGAATTCATAATAAATGATAAGAAGCAATGTGTTTAATACTTTTGATTTTCTTCACAGGGCCTTTAGGCAGTGCTGAAAACAGTGTCCAGTATTCAGTGCCATGGATAGGAGGTGTATTTTGGAGACACGAGTTAGGTCTATCTATGTGGCATTTTCATGTTGAATTCCATCTAAGAAAAAAGACGTTGCCCATTAGTGCTGTGACTAGCCCTTTCATTCATTATGTTGTTCTGAGAAGGCTACTTAATTGTATTTTATATTTTCTTTCTTAAGAAAGTGTGTTAATAATTCCAGATCTTCATTTCCTTAAAAGAGTGAATAACAAATTATGCACTCTGGTTTTCTGGAAAAAAAAAAATCATTATGTATGTATATATGTATGTATGTATGTATCTATGTATACAGATATATAGATATACTACATATTTACATAGAATTAAACAGCTAAGAAATCGTTTTTTTTCCTGTCATGCACCTAATATTTCAGTCAACGTTGATTGCCTTCCAAGGTTTTTTTTTTTTTTTTTTTTTTTGGCCACGCAGCATGGCAGCATGGCAGCATGTAGCCGACAAGGGATAGAACCCACGCCCCCTGCATTGGAAGCACGGAGTCTTAACTACTGGACCACCAGGGAAGTCCCCCTAGCCCAATAGAAAGCAATGCCATACACCAAGTTGAAAAAAAAACCAACAAAAACAGGATTTTTATTCCTTTTTCTTCATCATTTGGTATATTTATTTGCCAAGTCTTACCCGTCCCATATCCTAAATCATGTCCATTACCAGCTCTTACCCCAGGCCACCACTGGTTCTCAGCCAGACTGTTGCAATAGGCTTCTAAGTGATTCCCATGTCCCCAGTCATGGTCTTTTCTAAAATAATCTTGAAACTGTAGTCATGATGATTTTCCAATGCTCACATCTTATGTTGCTCTTTTACAAACATTCAATGGGACCAGTGGCTTCTGATTTCTAAGTAGATAAATCTCTAACCTTCCAGGTCTAAGCCTTACCTTTGACATCTCCCTACGTTGTGCTCTACACTTTTACTATACAAAACTTTTTGTTCTTCAACTTTCCACTCTCTCTGGAGAGTGGATATGGGAAGTTTTGGCTTCTTTATCCTGATGCTGTCTTCCCCTGTCTCTTCATTAGGCTAAATTTTACTCATCCTTTCGTTCGGAATTTAAATTTTAATTCTTCCATGAGGTCTTCCTGGTTCCTGGACCTTTAGCCACCCAATCACAGGAAACATCATACTCTCATTTTTAACATTATAGCACAGTTCATTGTAATTTCTTGGTTGATGTCTCTCTTTCCAGATAGACAAAAATGTCCATAAGAGCAATGCTCTTTGCCTTGTGCCTGGCAAAATTCCTGACACACAGGATATGCCCAGTAAACATTTGTAGACTATAGTAAATTAACTCCATATATACATGACATTCTTTCTCTGCATTTAATAAGTCACTCTAAGCAACTTTTTTCCCCATAATATTATTTACTTGAAGTGTAAGGAAAATGAAACTTTTATTTAATTAAATCTCTGAAAAACTCATTGTTGCTTAGGATTTTAAATAAAGAAAAATGGTATTGAAGAAAACTAAAAATAAATCTACAAATGTTGCTTTCTTTGAAAGTAACCCAGCCCTCATAAAATTTAGAAGATCAGTATGTAATATATAAAAGCATTTAACCCTCTAACCTTAAAAGTAGCTTAGGGCTTCCCTAGTAGCGCAGTGGTTGAGAATCTGCCTGCCAATGCAGGTGACACGGGTTCGAGCCCTGGTCTGGGAAGATCCCACATGCCGCAGAGCAACTAGGCCCATGAGCCAAACTACTGAGCCTGCGCGTCTGGAGCCTGTGCTCTGCAACAAGAGAGGCCGCGATAGTGAGAGGCCCGCGCACCGCGATGAAGAGTGGCCCCCGCTTACTGAAAGTAGAGAAAGCCCTTGCCCAAAAACGAAGACCCAACACAGCCAAAAATAAAATATAAAAATAAATAAAAAAAAAAAGTAGCTTATGCTTTCTTACTGACTTTTTAATCTCAGTGCAGTGAACTTGTTTCCTTTCTCTAACTTAGTGCTTCTTAAGGTGAACTGAAATGTCAAATTATGATATGATGCTTGAATACTTTCCACTAGTCTCCTTAAAATCCCTTCTTACTTGGTTTCAATTTTGTTGCCATCCCTTTGACTGGAGTGACTGCAAATTACAGTTTGAAAATGACTGACCTCTTCCTCTCTGCTAATATTGTTAGAATGAAGCTACAATGGCACCTATCAGGATAACCAAATTAGAGTAGTTCACATAAGGCAGACACGCATACAAATGTACTTATGTACCAGACGTACCCCTCAACAGGAAAATGACAGCCATTCAGATAAAATGCTTTTATTATTTACTTTCAACAAGTATCTATAGCTGTGGCATGACTATTGTTGAATCATTCCAATAATCTTGTTATAGGGCTGGTAATAAAAGAAAAAGCACTTCAGCAGAGGGAAATGACCTGCCTCCTCACATCTTCAGAGGTACCGGATGACAATGATATGTAGATTACTTTTCTGTTCAAACAAACAAGAGCATTGCCAGACCCTTTTTAGCCTAGTTTATTTCCTCAAAGCACTGATGTAGGCCTGACAGGAAAGACAGGAGGCGACCCTTGCAATTTCACCACTGCCAGTAGGTGTAGCAGTTGGTGTAGTTTGACAAGTGAAGTAGAAAATGGAGGCATCCTTGGAAAAAGCTTTATAGTTACCAAAAGATGTAATGACTTCTGCAAAAACTAACTTCTACACATAAGCAAGCACTGATGAATAATGATGCTTGGAAACATAAAAGAATTTTGACCTTATTAAATTAAGCAAGGGCAGATATCTCACAATTTACATGTATGCTTTGCCTTTCAAAGCTCAAAATGTAGGTAATATATAAGTATTGTGTCCTGTGGTAATAGCTAGAACACAGATATTTCTTTGAAATTAATATTCATTCATACACAACTAGGAAGTTTTAAGAAAATTAGCAAATTTTAACATTTACAAAATTTACCATATTCTCCTCCTCTCCATTGTATCTATACCTTATCAGGTAATCTTGATATTATAAAAAGGAGAGAAGCATTTCATTCCCATTTTGTCTCACCTTTTCCAGTAATATCACAGTTCTCTATCTGACACATGAAATATTATCACACTGAAAACTTTGGAGTCAAGGACGAGCAAAGATAAAACCAGTATATCAGGGGATAAAAAGGAATCAGTGATTTTAAGGTTGCATAAAAATATGGTTTATTTCTTTATCTTTAGAACATAATGGTTGCCAACTCAACACCAACATCTTGAATCTAAAATTTCCAGTTGAATTGGCCCTTTCAGTATATATGCTACATAACACGCTCTATCCTCCCTTTAGTACACAAGAAGAAAAAAGTTAGTAGTTGGCAAAGTAACTGGAATCTCCCAAGGCCCTTCTTCACTGAATGTAGGTCTGGCTAAAAGATCAATTAGCTGAATGACAATATCCTTTTTTAAGGTTAAGTTTATGGAAAAGGCTTGTCCATAAAGGAAAGGCACCTGGCAACATAGGTACCGGGAAGCAGAATCAGTCCAACAAAAAAGTCAAGGGTCATCCTGAGAGCTCCTACCATCTCTTAGTGATTTCTCACTTTCTATATTATTATAATGCATTAATATTTTGTAATGAATATAATTTAATTCTACCTAGTAGACCAATGATTCCTAAGACAATCCATCTCTCCAGATATGAGATTTTGAGTCATGTTATCAGGCCTTAAGAAACTAGATCACAGGATCACCCTACTTTAAGTCAGAAGACTTGGGTTCAATTCCAAAATGTTCTGTTAACTGACTATGTGATCTGAGGCAGGTCCCTCATGCTCTCTGAGTCTCAATACATTTTCAATGGTAAGATGAAGACAACAGTTTTTTATAAGGATTAAATGCTATTATTAAGTCAGTTATATAGGGTTATGCAGAAGGTGCTTTTTATTATTATTCTCACCAAGTTACTGTGGGAATTTTAATACTAATTACATTGATAAGGCTTACTGCCAACCAGTCTCCCTCAGTGGTACCTGTGATTCCAGGAACAAGGAGAAGAGATTAAAATTTACTGAGTACCTCCCTGTTCCACAGAACTGTGGTAGTTGCTTTAGTTCCCATGTATTTCTCACAACACCTCCCTGAGGTAGATTTTTTTCTCCTTTATTTATAGGAGAACAAAACAAGACCTGGAGTATTCAGTTGCTTTCCAGGCATTGATAAGTAATTGGCAGAGTTAGATTTGGGCCTCTTTCAAGCTATCTTTATTGTACTATTCTAGATAATAGCCATTCAAATAGTTGGTATAACGTAAAATGAACTAACGTGGGCTTAAGGCGAACCAGCACATGGATAGACATTATTATGATAGTAACAAACCTACCAAAAGATATACCAGATCCTCAACAAATCAAATACATAGTGGAGAATTGATAGCCTTACATTACAAAATGTTGTTCTAAAATATACTATTATAAATGATTGGCTAGCTTATATGTGAGCTATTTTATAGCATGAAATAGAACATCTTGCCTTAATTATATTAACATATATTTATAGAACTAAAATATTCAATGCATCTAATGTAGTTTATTATTTATACATGCTACTGATAGGTGTTAACAGTTTAGTATAGTTAAGTTATATTAAAGTTAAGACAAGAGATACTTAACATTTCTTTCAGTTATTTCTCAAGCCTTGAAATGACCTCATGATGAAGCTGGATAATATATATGGGGAGCAAATAATCTTATTTGATTTGAAACATACTGGGGGGATGATCTGTGGAGGAACTGGATCTTGGAGGATATTGCGAGGCTCATGGCAATTTTCTTAGAAGGTGCTGTGGTCTTTCAATTGAACAGCAAGAAAATTGATCAAATTCCTATCCTGACCTCATCAGTCTTTCTCTAGGGAGATGACATCTCATAGGAACTGTAGCAGAGAGAGCACTCTCATCTCCACAGAGCAAACAAATTACAGCATTAAGGCTAACAATTATCCAGGCAGCTCCCAGGAGGTGGGGAATCAAAAGGCAAAAGAGCTTCCTCCAGTGGCCAACCTTTATGACTTGGGGTGCTGTGTGGTGACTCAAAACCCTCTAGTCCTAGAGCTTTATCAGTGACATTGCCATTTAGAAGCTGTCCATCCCATCCTATACCTGAGGTTTTGCAGCCTTTCCTGACTCACTCTCCTCTATGACCCATGACTACAACTTGGCTTTTTAGCCACACCTGGCTGTATTATTTGAGTTTTCCAACCTTGGCTTCAGTGACCAGATTCTGGAATGAAATAATAGCTCCTGGCTTCAACCTTTGATACCCACACTCATTGCCTGCTTACACTTGGCTTTGTTTCTGAACTGTTTTCTCTTGAATCAGGCACCTACTGCAGCCTTATAGAACAGGTGCCTCTGCCTCAGCTAAGGTTACTGCTTAGTAATTTCTCACCTGGTCCCATCAGGTAAAAAATGAGGTAGTATAGAAGCAGCATTTGAATGGAAATTACCAGTATATACTATACATCTCTCTTCACATGAACCCAGTCTTAAAAACAGTAATAATTATATTTTTATATTATTAACATTTATTTTGCATGTAATTAATATGTTTCAGTCATTATGTTGAGTGCTTTATCTACATCAATTTATTTAATCCTTCTATAGTCCTATGATATGGGTGTTATTATTAGAAAAAATATTAAATTGCTAATATTTGACCATTTTTGATTTTAAAAATGGCCAGTTTTCATATGGCTGATGCAAATGATGCTAGCCCCATTTGACAGATGAGAAATCTGAGGCATGAAGAAATTAACTTTCTGTAGGTCACAGTTGTAACTGTCAGAACCACAAAATGAAGTGTACAACGATTATAGCCCTTTCTTTCCTGTCTGCTCCATGGTTTTGTAGCACATCAGCTTCTCAAATTTGTGATGGATTCCGTGCCCCCCCCAATTTGAAATTACTTTTTTGATCAACTGCTTGGAGCCAACAACCAGCTGTCAAACACATAATTCCTTTAGCCTAAGAAATATTTACATTGATTGGAATAACTTATGTGAGAAAGAACCATGTAAAATGTCGAGTGGGGCAGTTTAATCAACTCAACTATAAACAAGCCATAGTGCCACATATATTAGTCCAAACTATTTCAACTATTCAACACATGGACCATAAATATAGCACTTATCCAAAAATTAGGAAAAGCATCTATATAATTTAAACACAGTATAGATTAACTAACTTAGACCATCCCTAATGAATGAAATGAAACAACTCTCAGCTATCTGTACATGTTTATAGCAGACTGTAAAGTAATTTCCTCTTTGTTGAGAACTTTGAGCACACATTTTCCTGTCAGACTTCCTGATTGTACAGGTTAGAAGTGGACTCCGACTGAGAATTCTGCAGGTGATGCAATTAGCCTGGGAGCACTGTGGGATCTTTGCAAAACCGCCAATTAGCACTTAAAAAAAATATTTGCTTTGGTAAAAAGACAAAAGGATAGACAACAAATTTGGAAAAGCTGTTGTTACATTTGAGAACTTCATATTTGTAGGACAAATGGGGATATTTTCAGCCTCTCAGTTCTGGTCCTACCAAGTCATTAATTTAATCAAGTCCAGGACATACCTTTGGATGGAACTCATTTGATACAAGGTGTGTTTTTGTTTATGGATTATTTTAAAAACTCTTTACCTGAGCTAACTATCATTTTCACCCTTTGTACACTATGAGATAGAGACTGTGATCACTTTAAAAAGTCACAGGTATCTCTTCTGATGTAAAAATAAACAATTCTGGTCCCTTTTATTAGACTTTACCTTTTGGCTACATAATGCTTTACTTCTTTCCAAGAAAGCACTACACAGTAAGTCATTCTTACTCCTAAAAATCTGATATCCATGATCAATCCAAATATAAAAACGAAGCTATCATCATCCTTCACTAACCTGGATCAACCAGTGGCTGAAGTACAGATCTAAAAGTCAGATTATGTGTACTGGATCATCTTTTGTTCTTCAGAAAGGATTTTGAGTTCTTCATATAAGAGTCAGGCTCTGACCTCCCCTCCTAGAGGAAGGAATACACTGTAGTTTTAACCATTGGTTGGAAAATGTGCTAATGAGATTAGAGTCATTGATTGGATCTCACATAAGTGAGTGCAAGTATGCTTTGCTCTAGCTCTAGGCTTCTGACAGCCTTAATAACCAAAGTCCACCATTTGTAAATGTGTGCAGCTGGTTGTAAAGGAAATGTGGAAAGAATTCACATTTATCAGAAAACACTGTCAATACTAAACTAAAAATCATTCAAAGAACAAGTCTTACTGGTGGTGGGTCAATGATATCATCTTTACTTCTGAAGCATGCACAGCTCATAAACGTCCAAAAATTGCCCTTTATTAAAAAAGAATTAAGCTCTTTTAAAACTTATGGGAATGCAGTGCAGTTAAGCCAAGTGAAGAAGTTATAAACTTTAAAAAGCTTTTTGAGTAACCTGTTAAATAATTATATTTGAAGGATCCATTCATTTATTTTTACCCCAGTGTGTATACACACACACACACACACACACACACACACACACACACATATTCCATCATTGCTCCCATTTACTATGTATTTTGGAAAACAAAAACAAAAGCAAAACTTTCCTTCTTCAATCTCAAAGAACCTATATTTCAAATCGACTGTGTTTTAAATTTTCAATTGAAATAAATTCAAGAAAAATGCTTTACATTTCATGTTTTTAAAAAATTATCAAATAATTGCATTGAAATGTGAATACTATATGCTTGTGAGTGAGAAGCTCTTCCTGAAAGACTGATATGTCTCAAGAGGTTGATTCCAAATTTGCATCCCAAAAGTTTGACAAAGAAAGCCAGTCAGAATTATATCAAATGTAGCCTAATATATGTTAAATGTCAGAGTATAGGCCAACACTTTAAGATAGTTATTTGTATTTGTAATAAATAACATGCCTTTCTTTGGATGAAACCCAAGTGCTTCTGAAATCTATTGTAGTTAATTGTGCAGTCAAGAAATCTAAGGATTCTAGAGAATTGGATTTCTAATCAAGTGACTGCTTTATCAAACCAAACTGCTGTGGTCTGAATGTTTGCATCCCCACAAAATCCATATGTTGAAACCTAACCCCCAAGGTGATGGTATTAGGAAGTGGGACATTTGAGAGGTGATTATGTCATGAGGAGAGAGCCCTCATAAAGGGGATTAGTGCTCTTATAAAAAAGGCCCAAGAAAGCTGCCTTCCCCCTTCCGTCAGGTGAGGACACAGCAAAAAAGACAGCCATGAACCAAGAAGCTCTTACCAGAAACTGAATCTGCCAGTGTCAGATGTTGGACTTCCAAACCTTCAAAACAGTGAGAAATGTTTTTGTTGTTTTTAAGGTACCTTTTCTGTGGTAGTTTTGTTATTGCAGCTCAAAAGAACTAAGGCACAAACCACTTCTCATTTTCTATAGTTTAAATTTAACTCAATATTTACTTCAAAAAGGTAGTATGTAACTTATACTAGCCAATAGCAATGCTTGTTATTGTTTTGTCCAATTTTCTTCAAACCCTACCATGTAATGAGAAGCATTTTTCTTGCTAGATATTGAAGCAAGCATTTTACTTACATATGTCCTCTCACGATTTGATTCTGTCGGAGAGGTTTCATTACTCACATTTAAAGATGAGCAGAGATCAGACAGGAAAACACTGGTCAAACTTGGATCTGAATGTAGCTTCCCCAGCCCCACACCCATTTCTCTTCCACTGCATTGCCCTTCCTCCTTGATTGGTCTGGAAGTTTGTCCAGAACTAGGCAAAGCCTTGGCCCTATCCAGTTCCTATCAACATGCTGCCCTCTGGGCCTGGATCCTGCTGCCCATTTCAACAGTCCTGGACTAGGGGTGATAAAGCAGAGTGAGCACTTATGGCACAGATGTGATAAACCTAAACTAGGAGTCAGACACATTTGAGTTTGATTCCTGTGTTTTCCACTTATCTGTTTGATCTTAGACGATTTATATAATCTCCATTATTTCAGATTTCTCATGTGTAAAATGGGAAAAATGAATCATTCCTGATAGGTTGGTGTTAGTTCAAAACCTCTTGAACTGTGAGTTCCCAATTAATATTTTTTCCTATTAATATTTGTAATTAAATAATCACAATTAATACTGATGGCTACCTGACGTCAGTATTTTTCCTGCCATCTGAATTACTACTACTGTTCCCTCCTCACTATTTGCAGCTATCTCAAATATCAGTGCTTGCTTGGATCACACCTGGTTTGCTGTTCTTCTATGTATGAAACAACCTCTGGGGCCAAGATGCTTTCCTGTAGCTGTTGTAATGAATTATCACAATCTGGATGGTTTAACAAAACAGAAATATACTCTCTTACAGTCCTGGAGGCCAGAAGTCTGAAATCAAGGTATCAGCGGGGCTGCAATCTCCCCCAGAGACTCTGGAGGAGAATTGGTTCCTTGCCTTTTCTTGTTTCTGACATACCTTGGCATTCCTTGGTTTGTGGCTACATCACTCTAGACTGCCTCTGTGGTCATATTGCCTCCTTCTCCTTTGTGTATTTGTCTCAAAACCCCTTCTGCCTCACTAAAAGGACACAGGTGATTGCATTTAGGGCATATGGGATAATCCAGGGTAAGCTCCTTCTGATCTTAACTTAATCACATATTTTACCATATAAGGTAATATTCACTCTTGCCATATAAGGTAATATTCATAGGTTCTAGTGATTAGGACACTGATATATCTTTTGGGGGAGCCATTGTTCAACCCACTACAGCCAGGCTCAAAAAGTGCAAATACTCACAATTCAGTTCAACAAATAGTTACGGAACACCTACTAAGCTCCATCACACATAGCACATAAATTCCCTCACATACCCAAATAAGAAAATTCAAAGCACATACATACACATTTGTACTCATTTCTCACAACCACATGGGAGAATGTAGTAGAATAAAAGGAGAGTATGTCAGAGATTGAGAGAGAGAGATAGAGCATAAAAGAGAGACAGAGAGAGAGGGACAGACAAAGGGAGAGAAGCAAAACCTGTTCTGTGTCCCTTAGTCTGACACTTATTTATTACAAGCACTGGACGTGTATTATCTCAGTTATTGGAGTGATGCATACTTTAAAACTGTTTTGGTTTAAAAAATGGACACACTATTAATCCATGCGGACAGCATATGTACATGTGGTAAACCTGTGGATTTGGGAATAGAACCCCCTTAACACATTAAATACTGTAGCCCTGATCATTCATTAAATACGTGTTTGACAACTGATTGTAAATCAAAGCAAGGACAATGAATTATAAATGTGGAAGTTGATGCTGTATCAGAAGACTCTGGCGAGTGAAAAAAGTTTTGTTCATTCTGCCCATAAGAACTATGTAAAGAAAAACAACGCTTCCCCCCCACCCCCTGCAAATGAGAGAACACAGAGAACTGGCAAGGAAACAACAGTGTAATGGAGACAATTTCTAGGCCACCCAGCTGCCTAATTACTGGCAGCATCTCCAGATTTTACAGCATGCCTCTGTGACACCACCCTTTGAAAAGCAATAATCCGGCATTGTAACAAAAACAAACAAAAAAATATATACTCCATCACGAAAAAGCAACCCTAAACCTTCTAAATAGAATAATTCAGCAAAGGATTTCATGTCATGAAAGACAAAACAAAAGAATAAATAATTACTTTGCAATTTCCCCCTCTACTGTAGTGTTTTGAAAAGCCTATCCCTTGTGTTAAGTTGAAACACCACTTTTTAAAATTTAAACTTATTACAATTTAATCCAGCAAGATTAAAGCTTTGAACATCCAATTTCTTTTGACATTTTATTTGGAAGGACAACAGTGGTGATATTCACATTGTTTCATGCAAAACAAAAAACAAAACACAATGAAAAAGCAGTGGTCTTACACAGCCTAGCACTGAAGATGTTTACAAAACTACTATGAAATTATTTGTCAGTTCCTTTAAGTGTTCCCAGCAATTTTTTATAACGGATTCTTTAACAATATTATTGAACCTTGAGAGGAGGTAAACGGGCTATAGCTGTGTCCCTGAGGAAGCGTCACTGAGAAGACAAAGCAACAGTATATGTAGCTCAGGGACAGATAGGATGTATTAGGCTGGCTTCTTCCAAGTTGCAGAGCCTGCTGTTTATTGGACAGCAATGCTCTTCAATAGGGCTTACACATTTCTGCAACAAGTGAAACAGATGTGTTCCATTAAGAAAGCATCTTTAAAAAATGTTTTCTTTTTAGAATTGCTGGCCATTGTCTTATCTCTTCTCTGGGGACTGACAATCCTTGAACTGTTGATTGGAGGAAACATTGATTCATGTGTTCATTTAAGCATTCATCAAATGTTTGAGTTCCTTCCATAGTGGACCCCGTGAAGATACTGGAGATATAAAGGTAAATCTTCTTATGCTTCCTGTACCTGAGGAGCCCACAGGCCAGAGAAAAAATATATAAAAGCAAGTTATTGCCACCCAATGTGATCAGTGTTCTAATAGTGGTAGGGGAAAAGGTGCTCAGGAAGCACAGAAGAAGGATTAATCAATTTACCAGGAGGGTAAGGAGAAAGTTTGAAAGAGTTTAGGAAAATCTGCAAGTAAGTTTGTCTTAGTCTGGTCAGGCTGCTATAACAAAAGTACCATAGACTAGATGGCTTAAACAACAAAAATTTATTTCTCACAGTTCTGGAGGCTGGAAGTTCAACATCATAATGCCAACAGATTCAGTGTCTGATAAGAACTCACTTCCTGTTCATCGATGGCCACCTTCTCCTGTGCCCTCACATGGCAGAAGGGGAAAGAAAGCTCTCCTTTATAAGGGAACTAATCCTATTCATGAGGGCTCCATCCTCATCACCTAATCACCTCTCAAAGCCCCACCTCCTAATACTAACGCACTGGGGACTAGGATTTCAACATGTGACTTTTGGGAGCACACAAATATTCAGTCCATAACAAAGTTGTTCTAGACAAAAAGAAAATGTCTTTTCTTTAGTAACATATTTGCTTAGTAACAACTAGACAAACATAGCAGGAAGTTATCTTTTGTATTCCTCCAAAGCGTCAAAGTTATATTATGTCTGGTCTTTGAAAAAGTAAATTTACTCAATGACTAATTTTAGATACCACATACAGTCTGGTACTGAATATATACTGTTTGAGAAAAAAAGGTATAGATAGTAGTCTCCTTAGGATAAGCATGCTGTTTAAAGAGAGAGACTCTGAAAGAAGACTGCCTTGGTTTGAATACTTACTAGCTGTGTGACCTTGGGGAAGTTACTTAACATCTCTGTGTCTCTTTAATCTATAAAATAAGGTGGTAATTATATTTTTCCATGATAGAGATGTTATGACTAATGCTTGGCAGACACATAATAGGCTTTTAATAAGCTTTAGCTCTTATTATTGTAAATATTATAAAAATTTTTCTATTTTGCTAATTATTCACTGGGACTATTATAGCTGAAAGAAAATTCTACAGTCTTTTTCACTGGGATATTAATGGCATATTAGATCTAGTAGATTTGAGTAAATTAAAAGAAGATTTTCTTTTCTGAAGTACTAACTTTAAGTAGCATACACATTTAATCATCTGGTACAGTATTTTATATTTCTAACATGAAAGGGCTAAGAAATTCTCAGCTGGTAAATGTGAAAAGAACCCTACATGCTTATTTCTTTAGGGATAAAATTTTAGTGAACACTTCTGATCCATGGGCACATTAAACTTATCACCATCTTCTTTCACTAGTAAATTAAAAGCATACTGTTCTTGTTTCCAGAAAGTCCTTTCATTCACCAAAATGCATATTGCAGTCACATGTAGTTTATTGTTGCCTTTGGAAATGTAAAATTCTACTGGGTCATACATCTTAGTACTGACCTTAAGTAAAATCCTGATGGAGGTGATAATTTCCTCTGCCTTCAGGCATCTTCATTGTGTTTTCTCATTCCTCTCTACCCTCCCTATCATAACCTACTTTTGAAGGCTTCATTTACACTAAAGTATAAAATAACTGATACTAACTTTACACTAATAAATTCTCCATGGATTATTTGACTCTCTGATAAAGTTTCATGCCTTAGATCGGTGGTCCACAAAAAATAGCCCTTGGACAAAATCAGGTCTACAGCCTGTTCTTGTAAATAAGGTTTGATTGTAGCACAGTCACATTCATTTGTTTACATATTGCCTGTGTCTGCTTTTATACTACAAAAGCAGAGTTAAGTAGTTGAGACAGAAACCTTATGGCCCACAAAGCTTAAGACTATTTACTAACTGGCCTTTTACTAAAAAAGTTTTCCAATCCCCATCATAAGTTCTAGAGTTGCTCTTCTGAAGGAAACAATCAGCAAATTGGACATTGCCTTTCCTATCTGTCCTTAAAAGATTTCTCTTTCTCCCTCTCTTTCCTTACACACACACATACACACACTCCAGATACATTTATTTTACCTAATCATAAACTGTAAACCTTGGGGCTAACTAAAGAGTTGTCATCAGCCAGCTAGCCAACTGAATGTCCTTGATAATCATCCTACTTATTGTTATAAAGAATGACTACAAATAGATTGATCCCATTTTGACTTTTTATTTTAGCACAAAATTAAATTTTATCTTTTATATTTTACACTAACTCTGTATCCTTTAGTCTGATTCCTCTAGGCTGAGTAGGAGCCATTTTGTCTTCATCTTTGAATACAGAGCACCCAAAATGCAGGAATAGAATAGATGTAATGAGAAAATGCATGAGAGAAAAAATGAATATAAGGTTTATAATTTTCTCTGGCTTTAAAAAATCTGAAAATGGGAAAACACTAAGCATAGGTATAGATGTGAACCAAAAGTGATCCTCATTCACTATTGATGGAGTGTAAATTGTTATGAGCACTTTAGGCATAATCTAGTAAATCTAAGATACTCATACCGCATGACAAAGGAGTTCTACTCCTAAATATGTACCATAAGAGGATACGTGTCCATGTGCAACAGGAAACATAAACAAAAGTATTCAATGCACCATTTTTTTATAATAGCCAAAACCTAGAAAAAAATCAAAATGTCCATAAACAATAGAAAAGGTGTACAACTTGTGTTATATCCCCAAGTATTTGCAAAATGACAGGTTTTGTTTTTACAATTTCTTCACTTATCTACTGAATAAATCTATAGAATTTTATCACTATTATGATGAGCATCAGTGACAGAAATCCTCTTCTATCTGAATAGATTTAGTTTTCAGATAATCTGGAAAGATCTGGCTTCCCTTAAAAATTTGAAAAGTAGAATTTTATAATTCACTATCTTTACAACTGAAAATTCAGAACAATCTGAGCTCTGAGTAATATTCATCTCTCTAGAGAAGACAATATATGTATATATATGTTGTTACACTTGAGTTGAACAAGCTCAAATTCTAATCATCATAGATAGGCAGTTTCAATGACATCAATATTCTTTAATTGTTTCAGTTGAATCTTCTCTCTAGGATCACATATGCTTTTCATATTTTGAAGACTTAATCTTGTTAGACTTTTAAACTGTATATTTGGATGACCTCCTTGAAACAAGATGGAGTAAGGGACTGAGATTACTCTCCTGACTGAAACAATTAAAAGAAAACAAAAAAAAATTATATAAAGAAATGTTTTACAAGATATTGGGTATCAACCTTCTAAGAATAGTGAACCTTCAGAGATAGGAAACAAACAAGGTGACACTATGATCATCCAGCTTATAGTCCTTAGAGAATATCCTAGCTGTGGCATGAGAGAGGGAGCCCAGACTGAACCTGATAGACTCCCTTAGTTGAAGAGATGAAACTGAGACTTTAGTGTGACCAGAGCATGTTTAGTACTTAGAACAGGATAAAGAGAGAGCTACATAGAGAGAAAACCTGAAATTTACATAGGGTTTGCCTTCAATATTCAGCAGAGTACTGATCAGCACATGTCCATGAAGAAACTAACAAAGACTAGGAGAAGAACCAAATGAAATGGTTAGAAGGAAAAGTACAGGAAGCTCAAACAAGGCAAGAAACAATGCCAGTTTCCACTAGCCAAACTGGAAAAAACTAATAATTTACTGGACATTGTGAAGAGTATTTAGAAGGGTCATACCTCAGCAATAGGAAATAATTAGCCATAGACTAAACACTGCTTTGATCCCACTTAATGAATATTAAAAGCAAGGATGAAAATGTTTCTAAGTAATTTAACTGCATAATAGAAGCAAAACTCAAGATATTTATAGAAATACAAAAATACTGTGTTCTCAACAATGCAAAATTCACAATGTCTGGTCTTCAGTCAAAATTACAGATATGCAAAGGAGTAGGAAAATGCAACCCATAATGAGGAGAAAAAGCAATCAATTGAAACCAACCCCAAACTAACACAAATGTTAGAATTGGCAAATAAGAACCTTGAAATAATTATTATAACAGTTTTCCAAATATTCAGGAAGCTCTAAGAAAAATTTTGCAGGTTAAGTAAAGACATGGTATATATATATTCACCAGATCAAACTACAATGTTTGAGATAAAAAAATTAACTGGTTGAGATTAATGACAAATTAGACATTGTAGAAGAAACGATTAGTAAACCTGAAGACATAGCAATTGAAAGTATCCAAATTAAACACAGAGAGAAAAAAAAAGAGAGAGGAGCTCTGGCACAAATTCACACAGTCTAAAACACACATGATTTGAGTCCCTGAAAGAGTGTGTAGGGGGGAAATACATTCAAAGAAATAAAGGCCAAAAAATTTCCAGATTTGATGAAAACTATAAACATACAGTTTTAAGAATCTCAATGATATACAAGCATCAGAAGTATGAAGAAAACTACAGAAAAGCACACCATAATCCAGTTGCTTGAAACCAGCAACAAAGAGAAAATCTTAAGCAGCTAGAGAAAAAGACACATTATGTACAGAGGGAAAGAGATAAACATAACAACACACTTTTTTATCGAAAGCAATGCAAACAAAAGACAGTGGATCAACATCTTTAAATTACTGAGAGGAGAAAAACAAAGCTAGAATTCTATGCCCACTGACAATATATTTCAAAAATGAAAGTGATAGGAAGACTTTTTTCAAACCTATAAAATCTGAAAGAATTCATTACCAATAGATCCACACTCTAAGAACTGTTAAAGGTAATCTCTCAGCCAGAAGGAAAATGATACCAGATGAAAATGTGGTTCTATACAATGGAATGAATGAAAAGTCCTGGAAACGTTAACTATGTGAGTAAATATGTAAGTTATTTTATGATTATTTAAAACCTATTAAAAGATAATTGACTATTTAAGTAAAAATAGTAATTATATAGTGCAAGTTTATATCCTATATAGAAATAAAATGTATGGCAACATGGCTAGAGGAGAAGAGATGAAAGTGTACTATTGTAAGTATCACTCAAAGGCAGACTGTAATAAATTAAAAAGATATTATAAACCCTAAAGAAACATTAAAATAATAAAACAGAATTATAACTAAAAATTCAATTAGATAAAATAGAATAATAAAATATACTCTATCCAGAAAAAGGCAAAAAAAAAAAAAGAGGAAACAAAGAGCAAGTGGAACAAGCAGTAAACAAATTTAAAAATCATAGAGTTAAGGCTGACTGTATCAATAATCAAAATTAATGGTGTAGTAAGCAAGCTGGTGATTATCTAGTTGGGTCTAATCTAATCACTGAACCGTTTAAAAACAAAGGGATTCCTATGTTGGGAGCAGAAGGAGAAGTCAGAGATATTCCAAGCATAAAAAAATTCAGTGTGCCATTGGTGGCTTGACAACTGTGGAGGCTATATGATGAGGATCCTGGACAGACTCTAGAATTTGAAGGGAGTCCTTGGCTGACAGCCAGCAAGAAAATGGGGCCTCAGTCTTACAATCACAAGCAACTGAATTCTGCCAACAATTTGAATGAGTTGGAAGCAAATTGTTTCATAGAATCTCCAGATAAGAGCCCACCATGGCAAGCACTTTGATTTTGGTCTTGTTAGACTAAGCAGATAACCTATCTGAGTCCACCTAAACTTCTGACCTTCAGATCTGTGAGATAATGAATGGGTGTTGTTTTAATCTGCTAAATTTCTGGTAATTTATTATGCAGTGATAGAAAACTAAGACAAATGTAGTGGTATAAACACCCCAATTAAAAGAGATTTTTAGATTGGATGAAAAAACAAGACCTACTATATGATTCCTACAAGAAGCTCACTTTAAATGTAAAGGCAAAAACATATTAAAAGTAAAGGTTGAAAAAGCTATACCATACTAACACTAATCAAAGGAAATCTGGGGACTTCCCTGGTGGTCCCGTGGTAAAGAATCTGCCTTACAATTCAGAGGATGTGGGTTTGATCCCTGGTCAGGGAACTAAGATCCCACATGCCATGGAGCAACTAAGCCTGTGCGTCACAACTACTGAGCTCATGAGCCTCAACTAGAGCCCGTGTACCACAAACTATAGAGCCCACGTGCTCCGGAATCTGCACACCACAACTATAGAGGCCATGTACCCTGGACCCTGTGTGCGACAACTAGAGAAGAGAAAACCTGCATACCACAACTAGAGAGAAGCCCACTCACAACGAAGAACACTCATGCTTCAAGGAAAGATCCCACATGCCTCAACGAAGATCCTGTGTGCTGCAACTAAGACTTGATGCAGCCAAAAATAAATTAAATTAATAAATAAGTAACAAATAAATCTTTAAAAAAAAGAAATCTGTAGTGGCTGTATTGATAACAAAGTAGATTTCAGAATAAAGAATATTATTAGGGATAAAGAAGTTCATTTCATAAGGAAAAAGAGGTCAACTCATCCAGAAAACATAATAATTCTAAACATTAATATAGCTAATATCAGAGCTTCAAAATAAAAAGAAGAAATTGAATGGGAAATTTGAAGGGGTTTTGAACTGGATGAAAATACAGCATATAAAATTTGTGAAATTCCACTAAAGCAGGATTTGGAGAAAAATTTATAGCACTAAACACAAAAATTAACTCAAAATCTATCACAGATCTAAATGCAAGACCTAATACTATAAAACTGCTGGAAGAAACAGAAGAACAATTTTTCACCTTGGGTTTGTTAAAGATTCCTTAGACAACACCAAAAGCATAATCCATAAAGGAAAAAGTGATAATTTGGATTTTATCAGAATTAAAAATTTCTGCTCTTTGAAACTATTAAAACAATGAAAGGACAAGCAACAGATTGGTACAAAATATTTACAAACCACATAACTGACAAAGGACTTGTATCTAAAATATATAAAGAGTTCTCAAAATTCAATAATAAGAAAATAACTCAGTTTTTAAAAAATAGGCAAAATATTTGAACAGATAATTTATCAAAGAAGACATATTTATGACAAATAAACACACAAAAATGTGTTCAACATCATTAGTCACTAGGGAAATGCAAACTAAGACAAAAATGATATACCAGTACATTACCTATTAGAATAGCTAAAATGAAGAAGACTGATCATACTAAAAGCTGACAAGGATGGGAACTGGAATTCTTATACACTACTAGTGGGAATATAAAATAGAACAAATTCTTTAGAAGAAAAATAGTTTCTTAAAAATTAACATATGCCTACCATATTATCTGGTCATTCATTCCTATGTAATTACCCAAGTCAAACGAAAACATATGTTCATATAAAGACTGTACATGAATGTTCACAATCATTTTGTTGTCTGTAACAGTTCCAAACTGGATACAGCACAAATGTCCATCAACAAGTGAATGGATAAAGAAGCTGTGGTCTTTATGTACAATGGAACACTGCTCAGAAATAAAAGAGAATGAAAAGTTGATACAAACTAAAACATGGATAAATCTCAAAATAACCATACTGAGCAACAGAATCTGGACAACAAATAGTACATATTGTATGATTTCATTTACTGAAATTTCTAGAAAATGTAAACTAATTTGATAGCAGAAAGCAGACCAGTGGTTACCTGGGGATGGTGGGGGGATGACTGGGGAGGGAAGAGAGTGAGAGATTACAAAGGATATGAGAAAACATTTGGGGTGATGGATATGTTCCCTACCTTGATGTGATGGTTTCACAGTGTATCCATGTGTCCAATTTACCAAATTTTACACTTTAAAAATATGCAGTTTATTATATGTTAATTATGTCTCAATTAAGCTACTATATAAATTTGAAAAAATAAAAATGCTTACTTGAAATGGATTTGAACTTTAATTTTATTAACCTGTAAAATCAATAAATAGAGTACATACATATATACTTGCTTTAGCACATTTTCTGTCAAAAATGGACTCTTGCTGGTGTAACTGGGAACAGAGTAGATTTAGGGAATAAATCTATCTTGCAATCTGATACATTTCCTTAAAAAATTTATCTGTAACGTAAAAATAGCTGTAGGATCAGATGATATGGTAGTTGCTATGGAAACTGCACATCTGAGGTATAATCACAGTGTGTAAAAGTTGTAAGCTATAAACACCTTACAGGAGCTGCTGGCCTGTAGTTCCTGTCACCCATCCTCCTGCTTTGGGAGGGAAAAATCATTTCTTAATGAACTTAAGAATCTTTAAAAAATATTTTTCCAAAACATTCTTATCTGCTAACTCTATCCATTACTAGAATTTAACACCCCTGTGGTATGTAAGTAAAAGGTGACATTTTAAGTGACAGGGAATGAAGATTTTGCGATCAAGAATCATTTACAAGGAACTAATGTGGAAAACTGCAGGCCACAAGTAAACGATAATTTATATGATAGGTCAATTTATCCTAGTGAATGGAAAGGAAATGGGAAATCATTTGAGGGCTTCCGTAAGTTTTCCTGTTATATTTAATACTGGACTTGATTATATTCAGCACATGTTTAAGAACTAGTTTTCCTCTGAATATTTCACAGGATAAATGTAGGAGGGTACATAGGATTGAACAACTTAAGGAGCCAGTGAAAAACCTGCCTGCATTCTTAGCCCTTGTAAAACAGGTGGTAACTTTCTGACCCACAAGAAGTAATCGTTATATTTCTGCCCTATCCACATTTCAGCTGATATATTTCTTTCAGACTCTAGAGTCACAGTCTCTCTGGCTGAACATCAAACGTAGCCTCCATCAGAGATATTTTTTACCACTGGGTTCACTTGCTTCAACTATACCAGGTGTCTGGGATATTTCATTTTATTGAATCAACTAGATTTTCTGAAACCAACATAAAGAGACTATAAAATTGAGCTTAAACATGAGCTCATTTCTAACTTTAATAGTTTGAAATTGTCTCTTTTTCTAGTTAGGTTTGTTTCATTTTTAGGGGGCAATCAAATTAGAATTGTGTTTAGAGTACTTTTTATTTCTCGTAGTTGAGGCAACATGAATTAATATCTTTATCTTTCCTCTAAGGAAATTTCAGCCTTATATTTTCAGTGTTCAATTCATCCTCTGGAAAAAAATTTCATGCTGTGTACTTCCTTTCTCAGACCCCATTCCCTCTAAAAGATTGTAATTTAACAGAGCTGCTTCAAACTCCCTGCTGGCTTTCTCATCCTTTATAGGATAAAGTCCAACTAGATGCAGCCTTCCATGGCCCTGTGACCCTTGTCTACTTTTCTAGTGTCACCAATAGCCAGTTCCCTCATGGCCCTCTACCCTAAAGACAAACAGAATTACTTCTATTTCCCAAAATTCATCTTGCTGTTTAATCTTTCTGTGATTTTGCCCATGATTTCTTTGAGAACATTTGCCCCCTTTTCTAAATCTAGAGAACTGCTGAGTGTTTCTTCCTCTAAAGCTTTTTCTGACTTCATCAAGGAGAGCTGACCATCCCCTCTTACCTCTCTATCTAGGCACGTATCTCTATTAAAACACTTAACTATAGTGTATTGCATATAACCATTCCCTTTATGAGACTGCTCACCATCTGAGAGCAGGGCTGTCCTACTCAGTTTAGTATTCTCTACATCTAGAATAGCACCCAGCCCCAGGTCATCTGCCATTCTGAGTTTGGTGCCCCTGGCGGACACTGGTGTGTATTAGGAATATAATTGTCATTTTTCTACTTTATGATGGTGTTTCGATGAAAGCCATGGAAATGCTAGAATCTTGTCATATGGATTTCCCAAGTCATTCTGTGTAATGAAGAAATAGGTGCAGAATGTGAATCAGAGAACTTTAATTGCTATGCAAGCAACTGATTCTCAGAAGAAGAATTCTGGTCCTCAGCTACATTGGAATATGTGGCTTAGATTCAAAGTATAAATGAGATCTTCTTCCACTCTGACTATTCAATTGGAGGAAGGCAGTTTAAGAGAGTGGATGCTGAAAATTCAAAGCACGTCTCCCCATCTAGTTTTATGGAATAGTTGAGAGCCCTATAGAGTAAATGTGGTTTAGTCATGTGTGGACTCTGACCAATCAGGTCTTTCCTTGAAAAAAATAGAAGGGTTTAGGCAGAAAAGGCAGAGAGAGAGGCTGTAAAGCTGACTCCCCCTACTCTGCGTGCCTTATAAGGTGGCTGCTGTAGTTAACAATACCTTCCAGCTAGATGGTACTGTCTTCCCAGGCCAAACATAGACATAACACTTACTCTCACAAAGCCCATAGTCTAATGAGGGACAAGGCATTACTATACAGTGTGATGGGAGTACCTATGAGGATCCCAAAGCCATACTTTGGAGAACAAGTTAAGTTTGTGAAATAATTAAAGATTGATAGGCAGATTAGGTCAGGCAGAATGGGTCAGGAAGGAGTTGGGGTACTGGCATTAGCAAAAGCCCTGGGATGAGAGAAATCATGGCATATTCAGGAATTTAAGGTTGGAAGCAAGAATACTAGTTTCATAAGACTTTTTAAGCATTTGGACTTTATTCTGACATGCTTAGTTTAAGGTATCCATGGGACCTCCAAGTAGAGATCTGTGTCTGTAGCTTCAGAAAGAGATTTGGGCTGGAAATGGTTATTTGGGAGTCATTAGAATAGAAGTGGAAATGGAAACCGTAGGGTGGATAAGAATGTATGAGAAGATAAGAAGACACAAATCAGTCTAAATAGCACTAAAAATTAGGGGATATCAGGAGATGAGAAGCTCAGAGGATGAGGACACAAAGGAACCATTGAAAGAAAGGGAGAGAGGATGAAAATCATGGTATCATTGGGGTTTAGGGTTCTGGAGCATTCCAAGGGAAAGCAAATTGTCAATAATAGCCAAAACTGCAAGGATAAGGATTTAGCAACAAGGTGGTCTAACTAGGTGTGAACAGCTTCAAAGAAGTAATGGAGGTGGAAGACACTGTACCATGGGTTGGAAATGAATGGGGAATGTGGAGTAGAGACTGTGAGTAGAGACAACTCCTTCAAGAGGTTTGGCTACACATGTGGACTGAGTAGATAAGCATAGACTTGTGTGGTCCTGTGAGGTTCTCATGCTTCAGTGGTCTATCCTTTGAACTAGATTATAAGCTTATTAAAAGCAAAGATTATATCTTCTATTTCTTTCACCCATAGCACTCAGATAGTAACTTCAAACTTGAAGATGGATTGGTGATGGAAGTAGTTTGTTTTACTAAAAAGCAATATCTCTCGTATATGACAGAGCTTTTGTACTACAGATTCATACCAATTTTCTATACATTGTGTGTGTACATAACCATAGTACATAGTACACAGTACTACATAATTATAGTAGTTAATATTGATGACATTCCTGTGTCAAGAAAAGAAACAGAGACTTCATGAAGAATAAGATATAAGCTGTATTGGGGTTAAGAATTATACTGCATTCTTTTATTTCAAATGATAATTTGTACATAACATGTAATCCAAGTAATTGGCATATCCAATAAAACAGAATTTCCTATTCTTTCTTATGGAAGGAGAATTTAACTCATATGTAAGATTTTATATTTTGAGGAATCAGCAATGGTAAATTTTAGTCAATATAACATAGTATATGTGTGACTTTAGAAATTACAATGTGTAAGAAGAATCCAACTCATAATATATACATCTAAACTTAATCTTGAAGTTCAGAGATTTGAACATTTTATTTACACAATATTGTTTTTGTTGGAAACATTTGACAGATCTTTATAGGTATAATGGAATCATCTTTATCTATAATGATGGTCAAATAGGTAGTTTTAATAGAGGTTCTATGACTTCAAATTGAGCTTTTTTGTCAGTTTTCCCACATATTACTATTTTATTCATTTATACTTTATTCCATTCCTTTTAAAATTAAAAAGAACTAAAAAGCAAAGATATGGCTCTACAATTTTTGAGGATATTATGTTATTATCTCTTACTAAATTAGGGAATTGCATTTCAGGCAACTATCTGCTTATTGGAAATTATCCAATAGAAACAATAGCTCTGATTTGAAAGCCACACATTGTGTTGTCTAGTATGATGATATGCTTGTAATTACATTGAGTCAGTTGTATACGATTTTCTGGATCACAGAGTAACTTGTAAAATGTTACCAGCTAATTAGTTATATCTTTTAATAGAATATTTTGATCATATATAGGAAGTGTTGATTTTCAGAGAACAAAAGTAGTTAAAGCAAAAAGAGAAATTTATTGGAACATTACAGAAGTTCTAAAGAAATATTATAGCAAATATTTACTGTGTGCTTTCTATGTGCACTCCCCTAATTAAAGTATTTCTATAATAGCCAGTTTTTGCTAGGTTCTGCTGTGATAACAAATAACTCCAAATCTCAGTAGCTTACAACATCAAAGATTTACTTCTTGCTCCTGCTACATGTTGGATATATGTCTTTTTATTTAGGGACCCAACTCTGTTTTAGGTTCAAGGCAGAGGAAAAAAGAGAAATAGCCAAACCATGCAATGGCCACAACAGCTTCCACTAGGTCACATTAAACAAAGTAAGTGCCATGGCCAAGCTTAACAGTCAATGGAGTGCGGAAATAAGCTCTTCCCATGGGGGCGCTATAATCAGATGTCAACATTCCTCTTCATCATAATATTTGCTTCTCTGCTTTTTGATATTTTTCTCCCATCTTGGCATCCAGTGTTGCACCTCTTGCTTCAGAAATATCTCTTCTCTTAATCACACACAATCTGAGTTTATCAGGCTTCTGTAGTAAGCCACAACCTTAGTTAAACTCTCCTGAGCTATTTTATTTAAAATAATTTACTGGGTGCCATCTTGATTGATTCAGAAGCTCTAACAAAAGGTTTGTTAACTAGACCACTATTTTATTTCTTGCCATGGGTTGTCTTAAATTCTGTCATTGAGAACATTTTTCAGTGTTATCTTTTATCTATTTTGATGAGGTATATTTCCATTTTGTAATCCCACAAATTCTGGAATTTTTGAGCTTTCTACATCCTCCTTTAAACTCTACTTGCAAACTGGTATTATGTTTTAGAGCCTCTGTACTTGCAGTGTTTTTTGACCCTACATATTTCTATTCTTATTTTGTCCAAAACACCCCAAAAGTTCTAACTGACACTATCAACATCCTAACATTCCATATATTTTTTTAAATTTTATTTATTTATTTGGCTGAGTTGGGCCTTCGTTGCTGTGTGTGGGCTTTTTCAAGTTGTGACGAGTGGGGGCTACTCTTTGTTGCAGTGTGTGAGCTTCTCATTGCAGTGGCTTCTCTTGTTGTGGAACATGGGCTCTAGGTGCGTGGGTTTCAGTAGTTGTGGCTCGTGGGCTCTAGAGTGCAGGCTCAGTAGTTGTGGTGCGTGAGCTTAATTGTTCTGCGGCATGTGGGATCTTCCCGGAGCAGGGCTCGAGCCCATATCCCCTGTATTGGCAGGCGGATTCTTAACCACTGTACCACCAGGGAAGTCCCCACATTTTTATCTAAAGTTAAAGTTCTTGTTATTTTATCTGTCTTTCAAACAATACATTGTCAAATGTTAAATGTTTGCACTGTATACATGTCACCATTCTTCCAGCTATTACTATTTCCAGCCAATAACCATTTCCTTGCCCCTCACTAGCTAGCCCCGAAGGTAACGCCACATTGCTTAGGGTTTGTTTATAGCACATTCCTACCACTAGGTACCAATTTCTGTATGGTTCACCTTTGCTAGATTTTTCTGTGGTATCAAACAATTCCTAATTTCTAGTGATTTACCACATCAATAATTTTTTTCTTGCTTATTTTACATGTCAACTGAGGTCAGCATTGTCTCCACTCTGTGCCATTGTCCAAAATGTCTTCTTTATATGAGGATCAAGGTTTCAGGGGCAGGGAGATTAGAAGCAATAACTAAATAATATTTCTTAGAGCTTCTGCTCAGCTGTACCATTTGTCACTCTTGCTCATATTCCACTGGTCAGAACAAGTCACAGGACTAAGTCTGACAGTACAGTGGCACACTACTGGTCACACATCAGCGGGCAGAAATGTATAATCCTCTTACTGGGAAGACAACAAATAACTGGAAACAATCTACCACACTCACAATAACCTCATTTTACACATGAGAAAACTGGAGCAAGTTAGCTTAAATAGCTTGGCAAGATCACATTGCTGTTGGATCCAGGATTTGAAGTCTGGTTTTAGGACTAACTGTTTTAACCATGAAAGTGAAGTAAATACAGCTGGGCCTCAGAAGGGACTTTACAAGTCATCAGGCACTACTTCTTTCTGTGACCAAACGGTCTCCTATCACTAAAGCATACTTGCATCTTTTGAGAACAGAAAGGAAAATGAATTCATAAATATCTGTCCTTACCCTTCATAAACTCATGATCTCAGCACTCATCTTTAACCTGTTCAGGGTTCTTCTTTCCCAGTTTCAAATTTCCAGGTAAAAAATGATGTCAGTACCTTAGTTATGGGGATAGGTTTAATGAATTTCAGCCAGAGACCCAGTTTTTTTTTTTTTTTGCTTGTTTTTGTTTGTTTGCTTTTTGCCTAGCCCTGAAAAGGGCCTTTAACTTTGCTACAGAATATAGCTTGCAGAGCTCAAACTTAGCTGCTGAAGCCAGAAAGGGTGGGCCCTTGGCATTTGAGTGTGTAGACCACGTTCATGGCCGTGACCATTTTATGCTTGGCGTCTCAGTGTAGGTGATGGCATCCCTTCCAGATCACATTCTCCAGGAACAGCTTCAGCACCCCACGGGTCTCCTTGTAGATGAGACCACTCTTTGCTTTATAATGGATTATGTTTTAAAAGAGTCTCACCTGCTTTACTTGGAAACATAAATTGTGGACTGATCTAGTCATGTTCATATTTTCTCTTTTGGCAATGACTTTTGCTGAGAATGGGAAACTCAGTTTCTAGTTAGGTTTATGAAGCTGAAAGTAATAAATAATCAGTAATGAAGTCTTCAATTATTAATACATGTACACACAGTTAAATAAACAAATAATGGTGAAAGGGTGAAACAAAAAAGAGTAGTACCCATTACATTCACAAGAATGGCAGATTGGAGACCCTGGATGACTATTCTACTGAAAAATGACTATTCTACTCCTGAAAGTGAATCAGCGATCCTGTTAGAAGGTAAAGAACTTTCAGAGGCCAAACTGAAAGGTAAATTAAAGTGGCAACCTGACCTGGTAAGTAGACCCATATCCTGAAGGTGCTGCCAAACCAAATCCAATTTTCACAGCTTCTTAGCGGGTGTTTTGGGGAAAGGCAGAAGAGAGAGCTGAGCCTCATCTAGAGTGTGGGATGTCATAGGAGAGATCAGCTTTCAAAGCTGGAAGGAACTAAATTAAAACTGCCGTTCTCTCTGCACCTAAAGAGTGAAGAAGGAGAGGTGCTTGTTTTGAAATTTCTCTAAATGGAGAACAAATATTCCCTGAGAACTGGTAGTACAAACCAACTTCCATTAAGTTTGCAGATAGAATTTGCAGTGACTGGGTTGACTGAAGACCTCTTACTTCTCATGCTCCAATCTGCTCTTTTGCTCTCTAGTTCTGGGACTTGTCATCAGTACTCTACCCTACAGCTCCTGGGTCTTAGATCTCATGGCTTCATCTTTCTTGGTTTACTTATTTTGCATGTCTTCTAGTAGTTTTCTAAAAGAATGAGCATTTTAAGTATATTTTGGAGACTGTATGGCAAAAACTGCTAGCTGTTCACCAATGTCCATTTCTTCTTCTTTCTTGGCCTATGATTAGACTACAGTCTATCTCCCATGAAACTAAATTATAACCATTGAAATATGAGAATGCTATTTGTCACTTCCAGGCTTTGCTTGTAAAAATCTCCCATGTGTGGCCTTCCAAGTTCTTTCCCATTCTGTGTAACTGGGAAGGAGACAACCATGGTGACCTACGAAGCTACTCATTGATGGTAGCAGGTCCTCCTTATCCTGAGTTCCCTGAATAATCACATGGAGAGGTGTGCTTAGTAACACTGATACCTACTATCACTCCTTAAAAGAACAAAAAATAATGTTTAATTATATTTGGGTATACATATGCTATATATTTTATATGTATATATATTAGTATTCTGTCTTATTTGAGCAAGTTCTATTATTCTAACAGATTACCTAATGGAGTACATTCGGTGTGTTTGCAATTATCTTTATTTTGCCTTCACATGAGTAATACTGTATATAGAATTTTAGGTTAAAAATTATTTTTTCCTATAGAATGAAGATATGGCTGCATTGTCTTTTAGGATCCCTGTTGCTGTTGAGGATCTGATGCTCCTTTTAGGAGGGTTCTGTCTTTTCTCTAGCGGTTTTTTCTTTTTAGTCCCTGCATTCTGAAATTTCAAGGTAGTGTGCTTTGGATTCCATCTGCTCACTTTTTTGGGCACTTAGTGAACACTTTCAATCTGGGTATTTGTGTCTTTCACTTTTAAAATTATTTCTTCTATTTTATATATGATAATTCTCTACCCTTTATTTTCTCTGATCTCCTTCTAGATGTATTCTTAGAAAGATGTTGGAAAATTATTACCTTCTATTTTATATTTTTTTCATATTTTGTCTTTTTTGATCTATGTTCTAGAGATTTCTGTGAGTTTTATTCAAATATAATTTTATATATCCATTTCCATATTTTCTAATTTTTTAAAAGTCATTAGTTTTCCCTATTCCTATTTCAAAGCATCCTTTTCTGCTGTGTCTCCTCTTATTGTCCTTGTAGGTTAATTCCATTTTAAATACATTTACTGTTCTTTCAGCTGAATTTTTATAGAGAGAAGAAAACAATGCATAATCAATCTGACATTTTGCTAATGGGGTCTTTATGAGCAAAGTTTAAGGTAAAATACAACTAGAAATGATTCATAGCTGAAGCCTAGTGACAGGTTATGTTTACATCTAGGAAATTTCAGTTTTTATATTGCTTAGTGCCATTCAGCCAGACAGCTCCAGGGCTATGGAAGAGTTGCAGGAAAGCTTGGATAATTTCTCTTTGTGTGAGCTAGGACATCTGGTCTCACACCCTTTTGGACAACATTAGGTATATGCAAATAACATATATCAAGTTAAGGGAAGCAAGAGTCAGTATACTGTGACATTTAAAAATACAGGCTTTACAAATGAAACAACTGACAAGGATTAATATCCAAAATTTACCAGCAGCTCATGCAACTCAATATCAAATAAACAACCCAATCCAAAAATGGCCAGAAGACCTAAATAGACATTTCTCCAAAGAAGATATACAGACTGCCAACAAACAATGAAAGGATGCTCAACATCACTGATCATTAGAGAAATGCAAATCAAAACTGCAATGAGGTATCACCTCACACCATTCGGAATGGCCATCATCAAAAAATCTACCAACAGGACTTCCCTGGTGGCGCAGTGGTTGAGAGTCCACCTGCCGATGCAGGGGACACGGGTTCATGTCCTGGTCTGGGAAGATCCCACATGCCGTGGAGCGGCTAGGCCCGTGAGCCATGGCCTCTGAGCCTGCGCGTCCGGAGCCTGTGCTCCACAACAGGAGAGGCCACAACAGTGAGAGGCCCGTGTACCGCAAAAAAAAAAAAAAAAAAAAAAATCTACCAGCAGTAAATGCTGGAGAGGATGTGGAGAAAAGGGAACCCTCTTGCACTGTTGGTGGGAATGTAAATTGATACAGCCACTGTGGAGAACAGTATGGAGGTTCCTTAAAATACTAAAAATAGAACTACCATACGACACAGCAATCCCACTACTGGGCATATACCCTGAGAAAACCATAATTCAGAAAGAGTCATGTACCACAGTGTTCATTGAAGCTTTATTTACAATAGCCAGGACATGGAAGCAACCTAAGTGTCCATTGACAGATGAATGGATAAAGAAGATGTGGCACATATATACAATGGAATATTACTCAGCCATAAAAAGAAACAAAATTGAGTTATTTGTAGTGAGGTGGATGGACCTAGAGCCTGTCATACAGAGTGAAGTAAGTCAGAAAGAGAAAAACAAATAACATATACTAACACATATATATGGAATCTAAAAAACGAAACAAAACAAATGGTTCTGAAGAACCTAGGGGCAGGACAGGAATAAAGACGCAGATATAGAGAATGGACTTGAGGGCATGGGGAGGGGGAAGGGTAAGCTGAGACGAAATGAGAGAGTGGCATGGACTAATATATACTACCAAATATAAAATAGATAGCTAGTGGGAAGCAGTTGCATAGTACAGGGAGATCAGCTTGGTGCTTTGTGACTGCCTGGAGGGGTGGGATAGGGAGGGTGGGAGGGAGACGCAAGAGGGAGGAGATATGGGGATATATGTATATGTATAGCTGATTCACTTTGTTATAAAGCAGAAACTAACACACCATTGTAAAGCAATTGTACTCCAATAAAGATGATAAAAAAAAAATACAGGCTTTAAAGTTGTGAAGAACTTAGTTCAAACCCTGCTCCAGTATTTACTGACAGTGAGACTGTGGTTATATTTCTTAATTTCTCTAAGTTACTCAATTATCATCTGTAAAATGGGTATTAGTTATTATCCCTCCTTCATACGCCTGTTGTGAGGATTAATTGAGATAATGTAGGCAATATGTTTAGCACAGCATCAGGTATAGGAGGTATTGAATGAGTGACAGCTGTTATTATTTTAATGGCACATTATTACACGTTAACAAAAGTTGTAACACTCCACGTATGGGGATTGTCTAGAATGAATCCAGGCAAACACATGCTCCTGAAATGACTAAATATAATAAGTATATAAAATATTACTAGCTTACAATGAGTATTTAATTTGTAGTGAAAGAATTCATCAGAAAAAAAGAGCACTGAAAGATTTGTTCAAATATATAGTTGTGCCAAGGGTCCTGGAGAGAAGCCGAAAGGCCCTTTACTGATATATTTATATCATATTAAGACTTAAACCTATTGTAAATAAATAATAAGTTTTGGTAAATAATTTTTCTTTGATTTCCTCTTATTTTATTTTCTATTTTTGTCATTCACAAAAGTAAGCAATGTTTCCCTCTAATTTAGATTCTTTCAAAACAAAAGTTGCAAATGAATGTATCTTTCATCTATTATAAAACAAATGGTAATTTGTTATCTTAAGGTTCTCAGTATACAAAAATAGAAAGATTTAATAAATTATAATTGTGCTTTAATAACTTTCTTCCTCACATTAATCTTACATTAATATAAATGAAACATGTTCAAACCATTGTTTTAAGCATTAAGAAGAGAAAATGTAGAATTTGCTTTATTACAGAGTTTATGTTCTCACTGTTGAGACCACCACAGGGGTGAATATTTTTAAACATTTTTCTAGAATGTGAATAAGTAAGCTATTCTGGAACCTTGAGAGCTGTGTAGATATTCAGACAATACAAAAAAATACTACGTGTGAGAGTGTATATGTATACATATAATGTTTATCCTTGTAATTCCTGAGTAATATTTCATTGTCTGACTATAACACATATTGTTTATTCTTTCACCTATTGATAGATATTTGTATTCTTTTCACTCTGGGTATTATGCATGTTGACTATGAACATTCATGTGCAATTCCTAGTGTAGAAGTATGTTTTTCATTTCCCTTGGGTAAATATGTAGAAGTGTAAATGCTGGATCATGCAGGTGGTGTATATTTAACTTAATAAGAAACCACCAAACTGTTTTCTAATGTTACTTTTCTATTTGCACCCTTACAGGAATGTATGAGAATTGCAGGTCTACCGCATCTTCCTTAGCATTTGGTGTTGTCGAGATTTTTTATTTTAGCCATTCTAATGGATGAGAAGTGGAATCTCATTTTGGTTTTGTTTGGATTTCCATCATTATTAATTATGCTGAGTGCCTTTTCATGTGTTTATTAACCATTGTTACATCATATATATATATATATTTACTTACTTACTTACTTATTTTTGGCTGCGCTCGGGCTTTCTCTAAGTGCGGCAAGCGGGGGCTCCTCTTTGTTGCAGTGCGTGGGCTTCTCATTGTGGTGGCTTCTCTCGTTGTGAAGCACAGGCTGTAGGCACGCAGGTTTCAGTAGTTGTGGCATGCGGGCTCAGTAGTTGTGGCTCATGGGCTCTAGAGCACAGGATCAGAAGCTGTGGCACATGGGCTTTGTTGCTCCATGGCATGTGAGATCTTCCTGGACCAGGGCTCAAACCCATGTACCTTGCATTGGCAGGTGGATTCTTAACCACTGCGCTACCAGGGAAGCCCTTGATTTATAATAGAAATTTTATAATTATTTGGTCAATTTCTACCAAAATAATTTTCCATTGAGATTTGGATTGTGATTGCACTGAATCTATGGAACAATTTAGGGAGAATTGATGTGTTAACACCATTGAATCTTCCAATCCTTGAACATGGCCTAACTCTATTATTTAGGTCTCCTTTAATTTCTCTCAGCAGGGACTCATGTTTTTTATTGTAGAGTTCTTCCACATCTTTCTCAGTATTTTATGGGTTTTGATGCTATTGTAAGTAATTATTTTTTTATAAATTTTGTTTTGCAATTGTCTTTTCTGCTAATGTGTAAAATAAAAGTTATGTTTTTTTTTCCAGCTCCAACATTTTAATACTTAAATTAACAACTCTTTTTTTTTTTTTTTTTTTTGCGTCTCCCTCCCTCCCACCCTCCCTATCCCACCCCTCCAGGCGGTCACAAAGCACCGAGCTGATCTCCCTGTGCTATGCGGCTGCTTCCCACTAGCTATCTACCTTAGGTTTGGTAGTGTATATATGTCCATGCCTCTTTCTCGCTTTTTTAAAACAATATTTTTTTTATTTTGAGATATTACTAAATTTATTTATTAGCTCTCCTTAGTAGTTGTGTTGAGAATTCCTTAGGATAGTCTGTATTGTCTGTGAATAGAGGCAGTTTACTTCTTTCTTGCCATTCTTTACACCTTATTTTTTTTTCTTGCCTTATTTCACTGTCTGTCTAGGACATCAGGGGAAGAGCAAACCATATCATTTCCATGCTCAAAGCACTTATGTGGTTTTTTTTTTAGGAGATTAAAATTTTATTATTGAAAATATCAAAAATATACTGAAGTAGACCAAAAAGCAAAGTGAACCCCACTTCTCTTCATGAAGATCAACTAATTATGAACTAATGACTAGTCTTGTTTCATCTGTGTTTCTATTCACTCCTCCCTTATTTGAAGCAAATTCTAGATATCATATAAGTTTATCCAAAAACATTTCAGTTCATTTCTCTGTAAGATGTAAACTGTTCTTTTAAAAAAAAAAAACAACCACAATATTATCATTACATCTCAAAAAAAATAGCAATAAGTCATATATCCAATCAATGTTCAAAATGTCAATTGTCTTCCAAATGTCCAAATGTTCTCTTGTTTTTGTTTGTTGTTTTCACCTTGTGTTTATTTGAAATGGGAATCAACTAAATTCAAGCATCACATTGGTGGTAGTGTCTCTTACTTTCTTTGAATCTGCAAGTTCTCCCTTTATCTTTTTATCCAGTCTGGATTTTGCTGACATGCTGATATGGCATTCTTTTAATGTAGTTTAACACATTTCTCTGTAGCAGAATCCTTTCTGGGAGGAATCCAGGAATATGTAGATTTTTTTTAAGGTGCTTGGGTGAATTTGAGCCACAGTCAGGCATGGAAAGCACTTGGAAAAGTTCAATGGCTGCTCCCAGATTTATTTATTTTAAAAAATTTTTATTGTCTAATTAATTTACAATGTAGTGTTAGTTTCAGTTGTACAGCAAAGTGAATAAGTTAAACGTATACATATGTCCACTCTTTTTTAGATTTTTTTCCCATATAGGTCATTATAGAGTATGAGTAGTTACTTGTGCTATGCAGTAGGTCTTTATTACTTATCTATTTTATATACAGTAGTCTGTATATGTCAATCTCTACCTCCCAGTTTATCTCTCCCTCCCACCAACCCTTCTGCCCAGTAATCATGTTTGTTTTCTATATCTATGATTATATTTTTGTTTTGTAAATAAGTTCATTTGTATGTTTTTTTTAGATTCTACATATAAGTGATTTCATATGATATTTGTCTTTTTCTGTCTGACTTACTTCACTCAGTATGACAATCTCTAGGTCCATCCATGTTGCTGCAAATGACATTATTTTGTTCTTTTTTATTGCTGAGTAATATTCCATCGTACCACATCTTCTCTATCCATTCCTCTGTGGATGGACATTTAGGTTACTTCCATGTCCTAGCTATTGTAAATAGCACTGCAATGAATATTGGTGTGCATGTATCTGTTTGAATTATGGTTTTCTCTGGTTATACCCAGGAGTGGGATTACTAGATCATATGGTAACTCTACTTTCAATTTTTTAAGGGAGCTCCATACTGTTCTCCATTATGGTTGCTACAATTTACATTCCCAGCAACAGTGTAGAAGGGGTCCCTTTTCTCCACACCCTCTTCATCATTTGTTTGCGGATTTTTTGATGATGGCCATTCTGACTGGTGTGAACTGATACTTCATTGTAGTTTTAATTTGCATTTCTCTAATAATTAGTGATGTTGAGCAATTTCTCCTATGCTTTTTGGCCATCTGTATTTCTTCTTTGGAGAAATGTCTATTTAGATATTCTGCCCATTTCCTGATTGGGTTTTTTTTTTTTTTTTTTTTTTTAAGCTGCATGAGCTGTTTGTATATTTTGGAGATTAATCCTTTCTTGGTTGCTTCATTTACAAATATTTTCTCCCATTCTGAGAGTTGTCTTTTTGTTTTGTTTATGTATTCCTTTGTTGTGCAAAAGCTTTTAAGTTTAATTAGGTCCCATGTTTTTATTTTTGTTTTTATTTTCATTATTCTGGAAGACAGAAGAAAAAGTTATTTCTATGACTTATGTCAGAGAGTGTTCTGCCTATGTTCTCCTCTAAGAGCTTTATAGTATCTGGCCTTACATTTAGGTCTTTAATCTATTTTGAGTTTATTTTTGGGTATGGTATTAGGAAGTGTTCTAATTTTCTTCTTTTACATGTAGCTGTCCAGTTTTCCCAGCAGCACTTATTGAAGAGACTGTCTTTTCTCCATTGTACATTGCTGCCTCCTTTGTCACAGATTAGGTGACCATAGGTGCATGGTTTATTTCTGGACTTTCTATCCTATTCCATTAATCTATATTTCTGTTTTTGTGCCAGTACAATACTGTTTTGATGACTGTAGCTTTGTATTATAGTCTGAAGTCATGGAGCCTGATTCCTCCAGCTCCATTTTTCTTTCTCAAGATTGTTTTGGCTATTCGTGGTCTTTTGTGTTTCCATACAAATCATAAAATTTTCTGTTCTGGGCTTCACTGGTGGCGCAGTGGTTGGGAGTCTGCCTGCTGATGCAGGGGGCGAGGGTTTGTGCCCCGGTCTGGGAAGATCCCACATGCCACAGAGCGACTGGGCCCGTGAGCCATGGTCACTGGGCCTGCATGTCCAGAGCCTGTGCTCCACAATGGGAGAGGCCACAACGGTGAGAGGCCCGTGTACAGCAAAAAAAAAAAAAAAAAAAAAAAAAAAAATTCTGTTCTATTTCTGTGAAAAATGCAATTAGTAATTTGATAAGTATTGCACTGAATCTGTAGATTGCTTTGAGTACTACAGTTATTTTCACAGTATTGTTTCTTCCAATCCAAGAAAACGGTATCTGTGCCATTTTTTATTTCTTTCATCAGCATATTATAGTTTTCTGAGTACAGGTCTTTTGCTCCCTTACATAGGTTTATTCCTAAGTATTTTATTGCTTTTGATGTGATGGTAAATTGGAATGTTTTCTTAATTTCTCTTTCTGATCTTTTGTTGTTAGTGTATAGGAATGCAAGAGATTTCTGTGCATTAATTTTGTATATTGCAACTTTACCAAATTCACTGATGAACTCTAGTAGTTTTCTGATAGCACCTTTAGGATTTTCTATGTATAATATCATGTCATCTGCCAACAGTGACAGTCTTACTTCTTTTCCAATTCAGATTCATTTTCTTTCTTTTTCATCTCTGATTGCTGTGGTTAGGACTTCCAAAACTATGTTGAATAAAAGTGATGAGAGTGGATATTCTTGTCTTGTTCCTGACCTTAGAGGAAATGCTTTCAGTTTTTCACAGTTGAGAATGATATTTGCTATGGATTTGTCATATATGGCCTTTATTATGTTGAGGTAGGTTCCCTCTATGCCCACTTTTTAGAGAGTTGTTATAATAAATGGGTGTTGAACTTTGTCAAAATATTTTTCTGCATCTATTGAGACTACAATATGGTTTTTATTCTTCAGTTTGTTAATGTGGTATATTACATTGATTGATTCATGTATATTGAAGAATCGTTGCATTCCTGGGATAAACCCCACTTAATCATGGTGTATGATCCTTTTAATGTGTTGTTGGATTCACTTTGCTAGTATTTTGTTGAGAATTTTTGCATCTATGTTCATCAGTGATATTGGCCTGTAATTTTCTTTTTGTTTGATATCTTTTCTTGTTTTGGTATTATGGGGATTGTGGTCTTGTAGAATGAGCTGGGGATTATTCCTTCCTCTGAAATTTTTTGGAAGAGTTTCAGATGCATAGGTGTTAACTCTTCTCTAATTGTTTGATAGAATTTTCCTGTGAAGCCACCTGGTCCTGGAGTTTTTGTTGGAAGTTTTTTAATCAGCTTCAATTTCAGTACGTGTGATTGGTCTATTCATATTTTCTATTTATTCTTGGTTCAGTCTTGGAAGGTTGTATCTTTCTAAGAATTTGTCCATTTCTTCTAGGTTGTCCATTTTATTGGCATATAGTTGCTTGTAGTAGTCTCTTATGATCCTTTGTATTTCTGTGGGGTCTTTTGTAACTTATTTTTCATTTCTAATTTCATTGATTTGAGTCCTCTCCCTTTTTTTTCTTGATGAGTCTGTTTAAGGTTTATCAAATTTTTTTATCTTCTCCAAGAACCAGCTTTTAGTTTCATTGATCTTTGCTATTGTTTCCTTCATCTCTTTCATTTATTTCTGCTGTAATTTTGATGATATTTTCCTTCTATCAACTTTGGATTTTGTTTGTTCTTCTTTCTCTAGTTGCTTTTGGTGTAAGGTTAGGTTGCTTATTTGAGACTTTTCTGGTTTCTTGAGGTAAGATTTTACTATTATAAACTTCCCTATTAAAACTCCTTTTGCTGTGTCCCATAGCTTTTGGATAATTGTGTTTTCATTGTCATTTGACTCTAGGTATTTTCTGATTTCCTCTTTGATTTCTTCAGTGATCTATTGGTTGTTTAGTAACATATTGTTTAGCCTCCATGTGTTTGTGTTTTTTACAGTTTTTTCGTGTAATTGATTTCTAATCTCATAGTGCTGTGGTCGGAAAAGATGCTTGATCTGATTTCAATTTTCTTAGATTTATTAAGGCTTGATTTGTGGCCCAAGATGTGATCTATCCTGGAGAATGTCCCATGTGCACCTGAGAAGAAAGTGTATTCTGCTGCTTTCGGATGGAATGGCCTATAAATATCAGTTAATTCTATCCAGACTAATGTGTCATTTAAAGCTTGTGTTTCCTTATTGATTTTCTGTCTGGATGATTTGTCAATTGGTGTTAAGTGGGGTGTTAAAGTCCCCCAGTATTATTATGTTACTGTTGATCTCCCCTTTTATGGCTGTTAGCGTTTGCCTTATATATTGAGGTGCTCCTATGGTGGGTGCATATATATTTATAATTGTTATATCTTCTTTTTAGATTGATCCTTTGATTATTATGTAGTGTCCTTCTTTGTCTTTTGTAACAGTCTTTATTTTAAAGTCCCTCCAAGAGTGGGGTTTCTGTTTCCTCCAGCCCTGTGGAGCTCCTGCGCTCAAGCCCTGCTGGCCTTCAAGGCTAAATGCTCTGGGGGTTCTCCCTCCCAATGTCAGACCCTCAGACTATCTTGCAGGGCTATTTTTATGTGGGAACACACCTGTGCAGCCTGTGCAGGTTCTATATATATATATATATATATATATATATATATATATATATATATGTATATATACATATATAATTTTTTTTTTTTTTGGTGCAAGGATTGTTTTTTGTATGGATGAGTGCCACCTGTTTCCTCAGTGTACGCTGACCATTATCCCCTTGACGGGGGGCTTTACTGGTGTTGTGGTGACCAGAGCCTACCCTGGATATTGAGTGGGGCCTCTCCTTTGCTCTATGGTTGTCACTGCCCTGTCAGAGGTGGGGTCTGCTCCCTAGATTTTGGAGTAAAGTCCCCCAGATTTGTTTCTTAGCTGTGTTTCTGATCTGTGGAGTGAGGTAGGTAGGATTGGAGCACTCCCACTGGGAGAGAAGACCCTGAGTATTCCTCCTCTGGAACTGTTCACCTGTGAGCATGCTCTGTTGTGTCACCTTTCCCCATTGTGCAGGCTCACAAAGTACCCTGCTGTTGGCACTGCTCTCAGTCCCACCTTAACCATGAGTAGGCCAGCAATTGCCCTGATGACTCTCAGGCATTGTTTTCTCTTGGGTACTGGTGCAGATCCACTGAGGTCACATCCCAGGGCTGCAGGAGTTGTGCACCTGGACCTGCTGTGGGAGCTATGGAGGCAGCTCAGATTCTGGTCTGGCCCAACTCCCACGTGTACGTGCCCGCAAAGCCCATAGCTGCTAAAGCCAGACCCGTCACTCTTGCTGTCTATTTGGATGTTCCACAGGTGTTGAATTTACGAAGCCGTCAGTGGAGGTGTAAATCCATGGTTCATACAGCTGTGAGGAGAGATTTCAGCTCTTTTTCCTTAGTCACACGACCTCTGGGGCGCAGCTGTGGTTTCAGCCCCACCTCTGCATGCGGGCTACCCACTGGCATCTGCTCCCGAGGCTGCAAGAACACAGAAGTCTACCCAGGCGGGAGGGACCTGAAGCGTGATCAAGGCACGAGTGCCTGTGCAGGTAGGAGATAGCGATCAGGGTGAGCAGGCCCCCCAGGGGGGAAGGGTGCTGAGGTGGCAATCGGGATATGCGAGCCCGTCAGGTGGGAGGGGGCTGAGGCGGTGATCGGGGTGAGTGAACCGTGCCCAGGTGTGGAGTTGGTGAAGAAGGTAGCGGCCAGGAGGCACGAGGCTGCTCCTGTGCGAGCCCTCCTAGTGCTCAGGGAGGCACGGGCTGGTGCACGAGGAGAGAGGCCCCACCCTTTGAGGGTCACTCAACAATGGCGCTTCGCTTTTGTGGCAGTCTGCGTTTCCTCCATAAGCATTTCCGGTTGTGGATTTCCTCACTCCTGTCCCCTCAGGCTGTCTCTTCACAACCAACAGCAGTCCCTCCACTAAGTCTGTTCTCCAAACCCCATGTTCCAGCACCCAGCCTGTGTGTGCACCAGCAGACACGTCTCAGGCTGGGGGGTGCAGGGCTGTGGCATGAACCATCTGTGTAGGTCTCACTCTGTCCTACCTGCCACAGAAGTTTGCTGCTCTCTCCTCCAAGCCCTTGAAGCTCCCCCTTCTGTCCCAGTTGACCTCCCCCCTTGTAAGGGGGCTTCACTGGGTGTGGGAACTTCTCCTTATCTTCAGCTCCCCACTGGGGCACAGATCCCGTCCCACTTCCTCTCCTCTTCCTTTTCCCTTCTTCTTTCTTTCGTCCTACCTGGTTATGTGGGGATCTTTCTTTTCCTTTTAGGTGTCCGAGGTCCTCTACTAGTGTTCAGCAGGTGCTCTGTGCGAATTGTTCCATTTGTAGATGTATTCTTTTTTTTTTTTTTTGTGGTACGCAGGCCTCTCACTGTTGTGGCCTCTCCCATTGCAGAGCACAGGCTCCAGACGCACAGGCTCAGTGGCCTTGGCTCACGGGCCCAGCCGCTCCGCGGCATGTGGGATCTTCCTGGACCGGGCCATGAACCCATGTCCCCTGCATCAGCAGGCAGACTCTCAACCACTGTGCCACCAGGGAAGCCCTGTAGATGTGTTCCTGATACATTTGAGGGGAGAGATGAACTCCGCAACCTCCTACTCCTCCACCATCATGACTCTTCTCAAAGCCCTTAAATGGACCTTCACACAACTTAGAATAAAATCCGAAGTCGTTGCCTTAGCCCATATGAGTTGGCTCTTGCTACCCTTTGTAACATATCTGATGTCACCAGAAGGTATGTTACAGTCAATTTGGCCTTTGGGATCTGGAAGGAGCCATGCCTTCCATTTCTGCAGGGCCTTTACTGAGGCTTTTCCTCTGCCTCCAATTCTTGGGATGCCTGGTACTCTCTCAGCTCCTCAGAGATGCTCAGATATGCTTCCCCTGGTCAGCCTGTCTCAAGTAGTACCCATTGTTATTTACCTAGCCTAGCACCATGCTTACTTTCTACAGAACATGTGTCTCAATCTGTAATTATAAATATATTTACTTTCTTATGTAATTGATACACTAAACAAACAGAAAGCATCTTTGTATCATGCTGTCTCTTTGGGTTGTTCATTTTGTTAGTTATTTCCTTGCCACTGCAGGAAAAATTTGAGGACAACCATAACTCAAAAATCAAAAGGACCTATGATCATGCTAAGACATAAAACATGGACTCAACCTTGCATTGTTAGCACTTCTTAAACACAGCACTCACTCATCTCCTTCACTTACTAGCTGCAGTTTTTGATCCTAACAGGAATGGGAGATGATGGATGTATTAGGAAAGGAGGAAGGATGAAACAAGGGAGCATCCCACTCTTACCTTCTGGTACTAGGATAAGAGAGCATCATTCTTTCTGGTCCTGGCTGATGTTTAAAGCTGACAGTTTCATGAGTACCTTTTTGGGTCTTCAGAAGCCCTCCCTGAGAACATGCTTGCAAGGTCAGGATTAGATTGAGGCAAATGAGTCAGGGATATATAAGTATAGGATTGGATCTTGTCCACTTAAACAAAGTGTTTGACATTTTGTTCATCATGGATTCTTTTGCATTAATTCTGATGCTTTTAAAATATTGCATTAACTATTATTTATTTAGATTACTGAGTTTTTGTTTTTTGGCACTCCCTTAAGTTATGTGCCTGACTTGACTATTTTACTCACATCACCTTGTTCTAACCCTGATTCTCTACTTCCTGTGATATAGGAAATGCGTTTTTCTCTTTCTGGTCACATACCTCTTAGCACCTTTCTTTCTTTCTTTTTTAGGTTATTCCACATAAAATTTATCTTTGGGGTCCTGTCACGCTCCTATATTTCCCTCCAAGGTAGAATTTAGTACAATTCCAGGCCAGCTTTTTCTACTCTGGCCCACATCTGATGAAGAGAACAGTCTTATGTTTCCTTTACAGGACAAATTATGGGCAAGGAAGCCAATCCCTATAGACCATCAATTCTTCTTTGTTTTGTTACAGAATCAGCTGACCAGCCTGTTTCTGCAATTTGGCTTTCTAGGTTGCAGTTAGACATCAGTCTGTTGTGCTTGAAGGGGTGAGGTAAGGGACACTCGACATGCCCCCCCCCCTTTGTGTCTGGGGGACTCATAGCACAATCTATTTTAAAGAAACCTTTCCAACAAATCTTTCCCCAGTCTTGGACTCCATGTTTTCCACTGTAGATGAAGGGTTTCAAGGGTGAGAGAGATTTAGCTAAATCTTGTATTAATTCAGCCTGTGGTCTAATACATGGGAATTATTGTTGAAACTCTCAGTCAGCTACCCAGTTATTCTCCGTCTCCCCTGTGAACCATAAACTTCATGAAGGCAGGAATCATTTCTATTTTGATCACTCTTATATCCTCTGCCTCCAACACAGTGCCTGGGAAATTTCAAATGCTCCATAAAATTTTGTTGATATAATATAGTGAATGAATTCTTTTTTCAATGCTGTTCTAAACCATATGTAAAAATAACAAACTTCTTGATATATTTTATTATTTGTCAGTAACAATATATATTCTTCCTTTGTAATACTGGTGAAGAACTATGAATGCAGAGTCGATCATGAAAGATGTAAAAGAGTAAAATGAAATGGGATTCAGCAAAGATTAGTAAGAAAGTTTAATGAGGAAGTGAAGGTTTGCTTATATTTTCAGAGTCAGAATAAGAGACTCTTTAGAAAACAGCGTGAAAGTGGCTAGCGGCAGGTTTTCACTATACCCTGTAATAGCTTCTGCACCTCTCTATCCTGAAACGATAAACCTTATTCTCTGTGGATTTACCTGGATGAAAACCAATCAGGCAACTGTACAAATACTACAAACACCTGCACATTGGAAAAATTTAACAGTGCCAGCACCAAATAGTTCTTTTAGTTTATCTCAAACAATGTTCCCAGCTAATCCTCTCTTGGGGACATAGATAAACACTCTGAAGCTAACACAGTCTTAACATAAATTAAAAATAATGCAGAAAAGACATTTTAGAGCATATAATATTTTGCTACCTTTGGATTTCTATTCGCCTTTTGTAAGTCTCATTGTTGAAAAGAAAACATGTTCATATTATTGTTCTGAAGAGACCAGTAACCTCAGCACTGCATGCTGGTAGATTTTCCTCTCTTTCCCTCCCTTGGTAACAGTTTAGAAAACCTAGATGCTAAGCTATGGCTGAGGTTCCCACAAAGCACCTGGTTTCTTGGCATATACCTCAGGTGGCTGGGCTGGTAGCTGCTTTTCCATCTGAATTTTTCAAAGTTGGTTTTAGATCCAAGATTTACTTCTAAATTTAAACAACCTAGCTTCTTGTCATATTGTCATTTTAAAATATTGAAATTATAGTAAAGCTTTATCCAAGTAAAAGTTATACATTATATATAAAAGTATATGTTTATTATTTTATAATATATAATATAAATTATAATGCATAATATAAATAAAGTGCTATTGGATTTTAATATAATTTTATTCTGTAGTTAACTTGTATCATAATGATAAAAGCATAATTCCATGATTATATTTCCAGTAAATCTTTTTCCTCCTAATATATGTACCCTTATCTAACAGTTTCCCTTTGCTTCTAAAAAACTGACCTAATCAATAAAGCCTCATAATAGGAGACCACTTATTTCAAAATATATTTAATTAACTCTTTCTTATATACTACCTTGTCTATAAACAATTCTAGATAAGATACAACTTACAAATTTCTTTTGTATGTATATCTATCTCTCAATGTGAGAACAATTTTTATTTATATTTTCTATGATTTCTAAAGTCCCTACTCATTTCTAAAATTCTGTACCAAGCTATTTGGAAAGCTATTAATAATTCCATTTACTTCTAAAATACCTTGACATTTTTAGTCACTCTTTTTATAATAACTCTGTCAATGTTTCCTTTATATCTCATCTATGTCTAAATTTTTATTTTATTTTTTCCTCTGTCATTTCATATGAACTATATTTTTGTATTTCTTGGTTCCCATCTGAGTTCAGTAATACTATGTTCTAAAACCATGCTTAATCGTCTAATGAGTGTTTAGGTCTATGCTTTATATTAATAAAGCCATGCAAATGAAAATTGCTATATGCTTGTTAGAGGCTAAATGGTATATTCCTAACATATTTCTGTAGTTTTGTATTTCAGAGATTGCAATTCAAGAGGGCCTTGATAACATAAATATATTTGGTTAGATGCAATAAAGATAAGCTGTCTAATCACAACAAACTGGAATCTTACCATCTATAAAGTAAGAAAGAATTAATTTGTATGGTTATATAACTTCACCAGTGAGTTTGCCTCTTCCTGTTGTTTATTTGTTATCTAAATCTTTGCCACTTATTCTTATCATTAAACATAAACACATATTTATTTTTATTTGACATAGGATATAAGGTGGTTAACAACAACAACAAAAAACCTATCTTCTGGCAATAAATGAAGCAAGATACGAATATTCCCAAAACTGATCAAGCCACATCTGGGGACAGTGGATCCCAAGAGTAGAAGAAACAGGAAGAAGCACTAACAGGAGTAACAATGCAGATACCAAAGGATTGGATTCACTCTACATTTGAAAACTTCCCAAAATGAAGCTCTTGGGTCATGTAACCACTACCTACATCAAAATCAGCAGTTCTTCAGAGTGTGGAGCACTTAAAATGCTTCAAACTAGTACAGACCATTATTGGATTGATTTGTTGCTGTTATCAAATGCTCGTGTAATTTTACTTTAAATATTTTATCTTTTTTTTTTTTTTTTTTTGTGGTACGCGGGCCTCTCACTGTTGTGGCCTCTCCCGTTGCGGAGCACAGGCTCCGGACGCGCAGGCTCAGTGGCCATGGCTCACGGGCCCAGCCGCTCTGCGGCATGTGGGATCTTCCCGGACCGGGGCACGAACCCATGTCCCCTGCATCGGCAGGTGGACTCTCAACCACTGCGCCACCAGGGAAGCCCTACTTTAAATATTTAATCTTAATTTATTTTATTTCCTTGCCTAAAATGCATTCTGAAGCTCCAAACACTGAAGAGTGACTACAGTTGTGAGGTTTCGCCTTGGACAACAGAAACTCTGAGCTGTCATTTGGTTTCTTTGACTCTGAGTGAATTGGGTGGCCTTCCCTGTCTGCTTTCCCCCGAATGCACTTCAGCTTTTTTCAGTCACATAATAACTTTGTGTAGCTTATAAGCTAAGAAGTCAATCCAAGGTTAAGCTGTTGCTTGACAGAGAAGAAATAAGTAATTCGATATGAATGTTGTGTGTGACATGGGCATGTGATTTTGACAAAAGTGACTGGGGATATGTGATACAGATCGATTCTTATTCCAGAATCTTTGGGTATTCTAAGGCTACCTGAAGCTGACCATGAGAATGGACTGTCTGTAACTCTGCTTTTTTGGTTTTAGAGATCAGTGCGTATGCTTGTGGTGTGGCTTGCTGTAATCAGGTATGTATTGGCATTGACTCTTAAAGCACATTATCTGTTTTAGAGGATCACAGACAAACAAGAGAATCTTGAATAAAATTTAAACAATAAAATATGGATAAATAAATCTAAACTTTGAGAATACATATAAATTAGCTACCGTTTCTCAAGTATTCCTGGGTTAGGTGGGTTCTGTGAATCTATAGATACATAATATGATTTGGAGATTGGGTATGTTATTTAGATTTGTTTCACAAATATTTTGTGAATATGAGCATGAATGGTTCTTTCAGAAAAGAGATATAAAAGAAAATGAGAAATTATGCCACAATAATTCAACTTGGAAGGGAGCATTGTCTTACCCTGGTCCTCATCAAACGATAACAGGCACAGAGTTTCAGTCCTAAGATAGAACTCGTTATTTCCCTTTTAGACCTTTTCCTAATTTTATTTCATCATTTTCTCCTTTTCAAATCCCTTCATTTCCTTCCCTGAACCTTACCTCTGTCTCTTCATTATATTTCTATGATCTTCTATTTTCTCCTTTTCTCATTGCCTTCTTTAAACTCAATAGGGAACTCTCATATCTTTCCATGTATCTTATTATTATTGCACTAATAATAAAAATGATTCTTAGTTCAGTTTACTTAAATATAAATGATATTATAATTCATTTAAAATTATTCATATAATTTTAGTAAAAAATTCCAATTGATTAACACTGTTTAATAATGAATACTCTCTTTGCATCCTGTATCCTTCATAATGTTTGCCTCTTTCCCTAAGCATCGCTTTCCTAAGCCAGATTTTCAACTTCCACTTTTTTGCCGCGGAGCATAGGCTCCGGACGCGAAGGCTCAGTGACCATGGCCCATGGGCCCAGCCGCTCCGCAGCATGCGGGATCCTCCTGGACCGGAGCACAAACCCACGTCCCCTGCATTGGTAGGCAGACCCTCAAAAACTGCGCCACCAGGGAAGCCCTCAACTTCCATTTTTTTTTTTTTTACAAATTTATCAAGACACATTTCATAAAATTCACCAATTTAGAGTATACTGTTCAAAGCCTTTTTATTATACTCAGACTTGTACAAATATCTCCACAGTCTAATTTTAGAGTAGTTCAAACCCTTAAAAGAAACACAATATCCATTAGCCATCATTCCTCATTCCTGCTCCCTGCCCCACCCCAGCTCAGCACTAGGCAACTCCTTATCTTTCTGTCTCCATAGATTTGCCTATTTTGGACATGTTTTATGAATGGAATCATGCAACATGTGGTATTTTATGACTGGCTTCTTTCACTTAGCATAATATTTTCAATTTTCATTCATGTTATAAAATGTATCAAACTTCCTATCTTTTATAACAATAATAGTAATTTTGTTAATAATAATTTTACATTTTAAAAATGTATAAGTATTTTCTTTTTTTACAATGCTCTTCTACATCAATCCTGTCTCAGTCACATAATAAAGTTCAACACGATTTAAATAATAGCTTCACTTTTAATAATGAAACAAAGTATATTAACATGTGTTTCCTAATTCTAAGTATTATTACCTTACTATCTCAATGGGCAATTGTAGAAAGAGAATAGTGTTCCCTTCCACCAACTAACAGCTTTCTGCTTTTCATCTGCCAAGTTTCCTTAACTAATACTCTCCTCAAGCTTGTCTTATTAGTAAGACTTTCCAGATAAGATATATTTTTATGAACAGAATAGATGATATACATTTTTCCCACTGTTTCTGTCCATAGCAAAAATTAGTCTGTTGGTGGGGAGAAATAGAAAAGCATACATAATCTATTTCTGTCGGGATGAATTAGAAGGCAGAGAGATTTCTGCTATTAATTTGTTGTAGCACATAATTCAAATATCAATTGATTAAATCCAGCATTCAGTTACTCAATGAGCATTTATCCATTCTGATGCTCTCATGGAATTAGTTTTGTATGAAATTAACTTTGTGTTGGATGATAAAATGCAAGCTTAAAAATAAACTGTAACAAAGACTTGTTATAAAATACCAGATGCTCTTTTCAGTTTTGGTTCTGAAATGAATACATGTCAGTCAAGGCCAAGAGAAATTTTCTCCAGCTATATCAGATTTGTCCAGCTGCATCCCAATAGATGCTTCTTCCATAATGTTTTTCCATGTGTATACAATAGTTTTCTGGTTTTTCTCTACAATGTGGAATTGTAAAGATGTATCAGACTTGCTATCTTTCCCAGGTTTAATGTGTTCTCAAGTGTACTTGATAATCAGTGTGTTAAGAGCAACACCTGCTCTGAAACCTGGACTACCACACTAAGAATAGAAAAATGTATAAATGTTTTCTATAGAGTGGAAGACTGAGTGCATTAATGACCAAATCTGTCACACCTTTCTGGATCCACACCCATTGCTGTGTAACTGTTGTGTCTTCTCACTCTGGCTTTGGGCTTGGCCTTGTGACTTGGTTTGGCCAATGGGATGTGATCCAAGAAGACTCTAGAAAAAGCACTTAAGCACTTCTTCTCAGTCTTCCTTGTGCCATCACCATGAGAAATGACTACATGACCAGGCAGTTTGCTGGCGGTGAGAGACATGTGGGGAAAGCCGAGTAGCTATACAATCCACCCAGCTAAGACTGCACATAATTGCTCATTACTAGTTATGAATGAACTTATTCAATATCAGAAGTTCGCAGACAAGCTCAGCCTAAATTTCTGACCCACAGGCCCATAGGCTTCATAAACATTTATTGTCATTTGATATTTAGTTGTTGTGGTCACTTATAATGTAGCATTATTGTGGCAATGGACAATTGATACATAAATGGATTCTCAAAAAATGATCAGTCATATTTATTAATAATACTCTCACCAGAATATCTTCTAGTCTAATTGAAGCTTACCACTTAAAAAAGAAAAACATATTTATTAGCTTAACTATTTACTAACAAACCTTGTATGTAACAACTGAGATCCAAAATTCATATGGTGAAACCTAATCCCAATGTAATGGTATTTTGAGGTGAGACCATTGAGAGGTGATTAGGTCATGAGGGTGAGCCCTCATGAATGGGATTAGTACCCTTATAAAAGACACTACAGAGAGCCCCTTGCCCCTTCCATTATGTGAGGATACAGTACAAAGATGGTCATCTATGAACCAAGAAGCAGGGTCTCAGCAGACACCAAACCTACTGGTACCAATATCTTGGCCTTCCCAGGCTCCAGAACTGTAACTTGTTGTTTATAAACCACCCAGTTTATGATAGTTTGTTAAAGCAGCCCAGACTACGACAGAGGTCTTTCCAAAATAAGTATGCAAAATCTTAAAAATGTGCTTGTCATTTGAGCCAGCAATCTCCTCTTCTAGTGCTTTATACCAAGGGTTTATATTCATGCATTATACTAAGAAAATAATCATGAATATAGAGGGAAAGATTTGTTTTCAAGGATGTTTATTAAATAATGCTAATAATAATAATTAGAAAAAAGCTAGGCCAAATAAATCATGGTGAATCTTTATAGTGGCGTACCACAGTTATTAAAAAACATACAGAAGAAAAAATAACAAGGGGAAAATTAGGGATGCATTAATTGAAAAAAATGTGTTAAAAGATGATATATAGTATATATACTACATACATTAAATATACATTAAACATACAGCATGATACCAATATTATTTTTCTAAATTTGCATTCAGTTGCCTAGAAATACCAGGAGACTCTATAGTATACTATAAACAGTATTCTGTATGACAGGATTATGGTTATTTGTAAAATCTTTATTGCCCTTTCAAAGCTTTCTACTTGCATGATTTAAAATAAGAGTAAATGGGTATTGAATGAGTGTTTAGGGTAGTCACCTAAGAATAAAGCGTATGAATTCTATTGCATGGATTTTATGCCATATATCTAGGTATATATTGAGGCTGACAGATAAATTACCATCAAATAAGCTCTACTATTACTCTTGGGTGATTGTACATTGAGTAGCTCTTTATGCTTTCCATTGCTCCTCTGTATTTCAATAGATGTTCCAGTTAAAATACGAGCTTCGTTACTATTCATCATTTGATAAGCTGAGTATTTGAGATATGAAATTTATTAAGTGTCTCAAACTTAATGTCCTCAGGGGCCAGGGAGGTTATGCAAAATAAATAAAGCAGATTAGCCAACGGCCATCTGCAAAGGGAACAGCTACTAACCATCAACTGATTATTGCCAAAAAGCAACGTGGGCCATGTGATGCCAGCTGTGATGATTTTTCAAGAAAACTAGATACCGAATTTTTAAAGCTATCTCTCCATTTTTATATCCTGGTTATTAATTCAAACATTTTAAAAGTTTACTGGTTGCAGAACTATGACTGCAAGTTGCTTTTGTCCTGTGAACAGCCAGTTTGTGATTTCAGGTATGTCAACATGTTAAATATGAGGCACCTACAAGAAAAAATTGTAATATAAAGACCAATAATTTTGCCATGAGTAATCAATTCACTTATTAAGTGGGCATCTAGTCATAATGACTGCAAGTTGTGAAGGTGAATAATTGACAAACAAGTAAGCCAGTATTTTTCACTTTTATACCCAGGATCTTTAAGTGTATCATTTTAGTTTGTATAAGAGCAATGTCAAAATTTACAAACTTCAATATCTATAATTTTTTACTTCCACAATATGTGGGCATTCTAAAGGACTCTGTGAAAGGAAACATCACAGAAATCAGAGCAAAGGATAGCCTGATTTAAGATTACTAGGTGTGAGACTATGTGTAATGTGAATCTGTGTTCCAAAACAGGGACATCTGTCCCTCGTAACTTCTAAGGTTGAGAGTAAGTGTGACAGGGACACACAAACTACTTGGATAGCAGAAATATTGGTTATTTATAGAAGTTGTCTAGTAGTGGAAGATGACCAATACCTTGGAAATTTGAAGCTTTGGGGAAATTACAGATCCTCTTGTAGGGAGAGAAAAACCCACCAAATCTGAGGGAAGCTGAGTTTGGGTGCTACCTCTACGTTAGAGATGGTAGGGTTGGAGACCAATCTCATTTAGATTCCTCTAGAAGAGGGGACTTGATTTCAATATTCAAGCAGTTCAACCAGAGCTTCCAGGGTCACGAGGGAGCAATTCTTATTGCATCACAGTCATACACCTTATTGCAGATGCAGTGGGACTAGAATCTATTACAACTTGAGAAAAATGAAAGGCAAACTATCATTGAGGGTGGATACTATGTCTGTCAAGCAATTTTAGCCAGCACTCAGATGATTCTGTTACTGGAAGAGGTCATAGTCCATACTTTGAGAAACCTTAGTGTGTGTGTGTACATGTATGTGTATGTGTGTTATATCTATATATCTATCTCTCTCTATATATATATATACAATAGACTGACATTCAGTGGATTCAAACATCTCTATCTACATATTCATCTCTGTATATATATATACCTATGATTGATTGTGTTTTCCAAAGAAGCCATAATAACACCACATGCTTTTCTAGAACCTTGCCGTTTTCTTAGAAAAATGTAATTTTTTCTAAGCATAATTCCCCTCTCGTTGATTCCGAGTGGGATTGTGACTTGCTCATAACCAATAGAATGTGGTGGAAGTGACTGTATGAATTCTGATGCTTGGTAATAAAAGGTGATAGGGCTTTGGCCTTGGGAGCCCAAACCCCAGTGCTGGTGCACAGCTCCAGGTAAGCAGTGCCGCTGCCCTGAGACTGTCGTGCTGTGAAAGTCCAAATGGATTCGTGTGGAAAGATCAGGTGGAGAATCTCTGTGGTTGAATGAAGAGAAAGAAGCTTTGCCAGCCCCCAGCTGCTCCAACTCCAGCTACCTTCTGACCACATCTGCATGAGTCCTTCATTTAGGAAGAACAAGCCAGGCAAGTCCTCCCCAAATTTCTGACCCAGAGAAACTGAGAAAAGATAAAATTCTTGTTGTTTGTGTAAGCTGCTTCATTGTGGAGTGATTTCTTATCTAATGATATAACAGAAATCCCGCTGTCAGTCTTTTTTTTTTTTTTAAATCTTTACTGGAGTATAATTGCTTTACAATGCTGTGTTAGTTTCTGCTGTATAACAAAGGGAATCAACTATATGTATACATATATCCCCATATCCCCTACCTTTTGCACCTCCCTCCCTCCCACCCTCCTTATCCTACCCACCTAGCTGGTCACAGAGCACCGAGGTGATCTCCCTGTGCTATGCAGCTGCTTCCCACTAGCTATCTATTTTACATTTGGTAGTGAATATATGTCAATGCTACTCTCTCACTTTGTCCCAGCTTACGCTTCCCCCTCCCCGGGTCTTCAAGTCCATTCTCTATTGTGTGATTACCATGGCTAAAACTTACAAAACTACTTTGAATAATAGTGGTGAGAGTGAGCATCCTTGTCATCTTCCTGATCTTAGAGGAAATGCTTTCAGTGTTTCACCATTAGAACGATGCTGGCTGTGGGTTTGTCATATATGACCTTTATTATGTTTAGGTAAGTTCCTTCCATGCCTACTTCCTGGAGAGTTTTTATCATAAATGGGTGTTGAATTTTGTTGAAAGCTTTTTCTGCATCTATTGAGATGATCATATGGTTTTTATTCTTCAATTTGTTAATATGGTGTATCACATTGTTTGATTTGCATATATTGAAGAATCCTTGCATTCCTGGGATAAACCCCACTTGATCATAATGTATGATCCCTTTAATGTGCTGTTGGATTCTGTTTGCTAGTATTTTATTGCCGTTTTTTGCATCTATGTTCATCAGTGATATTGACCTGTAGTTTTCTTGCCTTGTGACATCATTGTCTGGATTTGGTATCAAGGTGATGGTGGCCTCATAGAATGAGTTTGGGAGTGTTCCTCCCTCTGCTATATTTTGGAATAATTAGAGAAGGATAGGTGTTAGCTCTTCTCTAAATGTTTGATAGAATTCACCTGCGAAGCCATCTAGTCCTGGGCTTTGTTTCTTGGAAAATTTTTAATCACAGTTTCAATTTCGGTGCTTGTGATTGGTCTGTTTATATTTTCTATTTCTTCCTGCTTCAGTCTCAGAAGGTTGTGCTTTTCCAAAAATTTGTTCATTTCTTTCACATTGTCCATTTTATTGGCATATAGTTGCTTATAGTAATCTTTCATGAGCTTTGTATTTCTGCAGTGTCAGTTGTTACTTCTTTTTTCATTTCTAATTCTGTTGATTTGAGACTTCTGCCTTTTTTTCTTGATGAGTCTGGCTAATGATTTATCAATTTTGTTTATCTTCTCAAAGAACCATCTTTTAGTTTTATTGATCTTTGCTACTATTTCCTTCATTTCTTTTTCATTTATTTCTGAGCTGATATTTATGATTTCTTTCCTTCTGCTAACTTTGGGTTTTTTTGTTGTTGTTCTTCTTTCTCTAATTGCTTTAGGTGTAAGTTTAGTTTGTTCATTTGAGATTTTTCTTGTTTCTTGAGGTAGGGTTGTATTGCTATAAACTTCCCTCTTAGAACTGCTTTTGCTGCATCCCACAGTTTTTGGGTCATCGTGTTTTCTTTGTATCTAGGTAATTTTTTATTTCCTCTTTCATTTCCTCAGTAATCTCTTGGTTATTTAGTAGCGTATTGTTTAGTCTCCATCTGTTTGTATTTTTTATAGTATTTTTCCTGTAATTGATATCTAGTCTCATAGCACTGTGTTCAGAAAAGATACTTGATATGATTTCAATTTTCTTAAATTTACTAAGGCTTCATTTGTGACCCACAATATGATCTATCCTGAAGAATGTTCCATGAGCATTTGAGAAAAAGGGGATTCAGTTGTTTTTGAATGGAATATGCTATAAATATCAATTAAGTCCGTCTTTTCTACTGTGTCATTTAAAGCTTGTGTTTCCTTATTTATTTTCATTTTGGATGATCTGTCCATTGGTGATAGTGGGGTGTTAAAGTCCCCTACTATTATTGTGTTACTGTTGATTTCCCCTTTTATGGCTGTTAGCATTTGCCTTATGTATTGAGGTGATCCTATGTTGGGTTTATAAATATTTACAATTGTTATATCTTCTTCTTGGTTTGATCCTTTGATCATTATGTAGTGTCCTTCTTGGTCTCTTGCAATAGTCTTCATTTTAAAGTCTATTTTGCCTGATATGACAATTGCTACTCCAGCTTTGTTTTGATTTCCATTTGCATGGAATATCTTTTTCCATCCCCTCACTTTCAGTCTGTATGTGTCCCTAGGTCTGAAGTGGGTCTCTTGTGGACTGCATATATATAGATTTTGTTTTTATATCCATTCAGCCAGTCTATGTCTTTTGGTTGGAGCATTTAATCCATTTACATTTAAGGTAATTGTTGATATGTATGTTCCTATTACTATTTTCTTAATTGTTTTGGGTTTGTTATTGTAGGTCTTTTCCTTCTCTTGTGTTTCCTGCCTAGAGAAGTTCCTTTAGCATTTGTTGTAATGCTGATTTGGTGGTGCTGATTTCTCTTACCTTTTGCTTGTTTGTAAAGGTTTTAATTTCTCCGTCGAATCTGAATGAAATCCTTGTTGTGTAGAGAAATCTTGATTGTAGGTTTCTCCCTTTCATCACTTTAAATATGTCCTGCCACTCCCTTCTGGCTTGCAGTGTTTCTGCTGAAAGATCAGCTGTTAATCTTATGGAGATTCCCTTGTATGTTATTTGTTGCTTTTCCCTTGCTGTTTTAAATATTTTTTCTTTGTATTTAATTTTTGATAGTTTGATCTATATGTCTTGTCATGTTTCTCCTTGGATTTATCCTGTATGGGATTCTCTGCACTTCCTGGACTTGATTGACTATTTCCTTTCCCATTTCAGGGAATTTTTCAACTATAATCTTTTCAAATATTTTCTCAGTCTGTTTCTCTTCTTCTTCTGGGACCCCTGTAATTTGAATGTTGCTGCATTTAATGTTGTCCCAGAGGTCTCTGAGATTGACCTCAATTCTTTTCATTCTTTTTTCTTTATTCTGCTCTGTTGTAGTTATTTCCACTATTTTATCTTCCAGGTCCCTTATCCATTCTTCTGCCTCAGTTATTCTGCTATTGATTTCTTCTAGAGAATTTTTTATTTCATTTATTGTGTTGTTTATACTTGTTTGTTTGCTCTTTAGTTCTTCTATGTCCTTGTTAAACATTTCTAGCATTTTCTCCATTCTATTTTCAAGATTTTGGGTCATCTTTACTATCATTATTCTGAATTCTTTTTCAGGTAGATGACCTATTTGCTGTTCATTTGTTTGGTCTGTTGGGTTTTTACCTTGCTCCTTCATCTGCTGCATATTTCTCTATTTTCTCATTTTGTTTAATTTACTGTGTTTGGGGCCTCATTTTCAGAGGCTGCATGTTTGTAATTCCCATTGTTTTTGGTGTCTGCCCCAGTGCATGAGGTTTGTTCAGTGGCTCGTGTAGGCTTCCTCTTGGAAAGGACTGGTGCCTGTGTTCTTGTGGGTGGGACTGGATCTTGTCTTTCTGGTAGGCAAAGTCTCATCCAATGGTGTGTATTGGGGTGTTTGTGAGCTTAGTATGATTTTAGGCAGCTCTTGTAATTGGTGGGGTTTTCTCCCTGTCTTGTTAGCTGTTGGGCATGGGCATCCAGCACTGGAGCTTTTGGCCATTGAGTGGAGCTTGGTTTTAGTGCTGAGTTGGAGATCTCCAGGATAGCTCTCACTGATTGATATTACATGGGGCTGAGAAGTCCCTGGAGTCCAATGTCCTGAATTCAGCTCTCCCACCTCAGAGGCTCAGGCCTGACACCTGGCTGGAGCACCAAGACCCTGTCAGCCACATGGCTCAGAAGAAAAGGAAGAAAACAAAGGAAGAAAAAAGTAATAAAATAAAAATTTAAGAAAAATTGTTTAAATAAAAAATGAAACAACTTTAAAAATAATGAAGAGAGCAACCAAATCATTAAAAAAATCCACCAATGATTACAAGCATTAAAAATTAAACTAAGATAAACATAAAAATCAGAAACAAGTTAGCTGCAGACTGTAAACCCCAAGTCTACAATTTCTCCCAAAGTCCACAACCTCAGTTGTGGGAACATTTGTTGTCTATTCAGTTACTCCACAGATGCAGCATTCATCAAGTTGATTGTGGGGATTTAATCCGCTGTTCCTGAGGCTACACAGAGAAATTTCCCTTTCTCTTCTTTGTTCGCACAGCTCCTGGAGTTCATCTTTGGTTTTGGCCCTGCCTCTGCATGTAGGTCACCCTCAGGCTTTTGTCCCCAGCCCAGACAGGAGTGGGTTAAATCAGCAAATGATTAGGGCTCTTTTGCTCTCTCAGTCTGGGGAGAGGGAGGGGTATGGCGGTCATAACTGGAATGTGGGGCAAGCCTGTGGTGGCAGAGGCCGGCGTGACATTGCAACAGCCTGAGGAGTGCCATGTGTTTTCCCGGGAAAGTTGTCCCTGAATCTTGGGACCCTGGCAGTGGTGTACTGCACAGGCTTCTGGGGGGCATGTGGGTAGTGACCTGTGCTTGCACACAGGACTCATTTTGGCAGTGGCAGCAGGCTTAGCGTTTCATGCCCTTCTCGGGGGTCCGAACTGACTTGTGCCCTGGGATCTGACCTCCGAAGCCCAAGCCTCAGCTCCCAGCCCCCACCCACCCCAGAGGGTGAGCAGGCAAGCCTCTCGGGCTGGTGAGGGTTGGTCAGCACCAATCCTCTGTGCGGGAATCTCTCCACTTTGTCCTCTGCACCCCTGTTGCTGCACTCTCCCCCATGGCTCTGAAGCTTTCCCCCCACCCACCCCCCGTCTCTGCCAGTGAAGGGACTTCCTAGTGTGTGGAAACTTTTCTTCCTTCACAGCTCCCTCCCAGAGGTGCATGTCCTGTCCCTATTCTTTTGTCTCTGTTTTTTCTTTTGCTTTTGCCCTACCCAGGTACGTAGAGAGTTTCTTGGCCTTTTGGGAAGTCTGAGGTCTTCTGTCAGCGTTCAGTAGGTGTTCTGTAGGACTTGTTCCACATGTAGATGTATTTTTGATATATTTGTGGGGAGGAAGGTGATCTCCATGTCTTACTCCTCTGCCATGCTTAAGGTCCCTCTGTCTGTCAGTCCTTTCTTCAAAGAGCATCTTTAAAAGGAGAGAAGCTCTAATTTAAATAAGATGGTGGTCTCAGGACCATCTTCTTCTCCCCTATATTGCACCCAAGGCATTTCAATGGACCATGAAGACTCTATGGAGTACTCTATAGTCAAAATGATGTTTTTGAAGACAAGCAAAGGAGAATCTTGAATCTCCAACCATCCATAAACAAGCCCCAAAGAGAGAAGAAGTAGGTGTAGGGAAAATGTGTGCTCAACTGTGTGTTCATTCAGCAGGTTGAAAAGCAATTGATTTTCCTCCTTGAATAACATACAGAGTCACTAATCTGACAGAAATACTGATATGAAAAGCTAACAAATTCAGACTACTATACCACAGTTTGGATAGTGATAATTAGGGGTAAACTTTGGTCTTTGGTGGTCATGGCTTTCCCAGTCCTTGAAAAACATCTCAGTTCATGGGGAAACTGAACCACACAGATAAATTAAAAGTATGTTTGGGGAAAAAACATCAATATTTGGAGAGCTTACTTCCATGCATCACAGAAATTTACCTTATCACATGCAGTGCTTTAACATTTTAAAAATATAACTATATTATTTCTAGAGTCCAGGTGAAAAAAATTGAAGCTCCATCAGATTAAATATTGTAGTGTCACCCGGATAATATGGAGCAGATGCTTGAACTCAGGTTTGCCTCCTACCAGAGTCTGGGTGTCCTTTACTTTATTGTTCTCTGTAATATGCCTCAGGGCTTGAAATTAACTTAGCAAAGAACCAGGAGAGATTCTTCTAGCTCTGCCATTCATTACATTGAATAATGTGTGATTGTTAAGTAACAGTTTTCTCCCGTCCACACACAGGACACATTTATTTCTGCACCTTAAATCTCAATGACAAATCTTGCCTTTCAGACTCCCTGGGCCTGAAAGCTAAGTGCAGCTCAGTGGAGATAACAGCATTCCCCTAACCTCACAGTTGCTGGAATGAGTATCTTGCCAGCGACTCTACTGTCTTTTTGTTACTGTGCCTCCCAAATCCATCATAATTCCATGTCTCTAGAGAAGGAACGTGGCCTGCATCCCAGTCCCTTTCTTCCCAAGGAGTTTTCAATTTGGCACGTGGGAACAAGATAATCGTTAAGAGAGACACTCTGAAGTCACTCTGCCTGGATTGAAATGTCATCCTCATTACTTTCCGGTCATGTGATCTTGGATGTGTTTAATGAAGCTCCCCGTTGAGTATGGTTAATCAAAATGTGTCAGTTCCAGGACTCTGAAAAGCTGATGCAAGACAGATTTAGATGTGCAAGTACTGGGGAGAAACATATACAAAGCATAAAAGGGAGAGAGAGCAAAAACAGGCATAGAGAAACTTCTGACCAGTGCAGGTCTAACACCCATGAAAAGAGAGTGGGAGAAAGAATCATGTTGGAAGAGCCTCACACTGCAGTGCAGTTCTGAGAAAGTCTTGGTCAGTCTGATGGGTAGTCCCCAAGCAAATATTGCCCATTAAAGGTATCCCAAGTTAAGCACAGATATCTTGACTTTAGTACCACCACTGTCCTCAGTCATTGGCTGGGAGCAGCCCAGAGACAGGGTGGTCTTGGAGTGAAAGCTGTGATAGATTTCCAAATATATGGCAGCTGGACAGTCTCCAATAACTACGGCTCCTCACAGCCCATTCACTCTTGAAGGGAGATCTGAACAGGTTATGCTGTTATACAAAGTTACTGTGTAGCAGGGCTACTGAAATGCTGAAATGGTTTAATCCATGGAATGCATTTAGAACAATGTTCCATGCATAAAGGTGTTCAAAAGAGTATAACAGTTACAATCACATATAAGGAAGCACAAGGATTCATTTAAACATCTGGGTTACACATGTTATTCAACTTAATTGGGCAGCCTCAAATCCTCATTTGCAAACAGACACCTGGAAAGTGGAGTGGGTCATGAATTCATGAGTCAAAATCCTGCAAAATGTCTGTTTATTAATGCTGGAAATTGGAACTAGAAATTGCTCAGTCTCAATGGTCATTCATTATCTTCTTTGAGCACTACCTCAAAGCACAACTTCTTAAAATGACAACTTCTTTAATTCCTTTGTTGGAGCCTATTTTCTCTTTCTGTCTCTGTCTCTGTCTCTGTCTCTGTCTCTCTCCCTCCCTCCCTCCCTCCCTCTCCCTGTCACCCTCAATCTTGGGTGTCACTGTTGCCATAACTGGTTTGGCACAAATGTCTTATATGCTTAAAATCAGCATCTTTCATTTCAACATGGCTTAGCAATCTTTCAACACCTGACCTGGAGGAATTCAGAATTCAGTGAGGTACATTCTCAGCAGGTGACCCATATTCCTTTCTGTCATAATTTTATTCTTTTCTCTTTTCCCTGTCTTTACTTCATCTTCATCTAGCACTGGTCCTATAAGAGCTTTGTCTCTTGGTAACATCATGGTGGAACTATCACTTTCTTCTATCATTTTATTTACCACCAGGTAGAGATAAAGGCTATAGAAAGGGTTCATTCAAACTACTATTGATAGTAATCTACCTGAGGGCAGAGGTGAGGCAATGAAAAGTAAGGAAACAGCCCAATTAATTTATAGGCTTTCAGGCCTGAAGGCAACATATTTCAGACCTGAATTACTGTATTGGTTACAAGTATCATTGTGCCTAGCATAGTGCCCTGCTCAGGATAGCATACAATGAGTACGTATTAAGTGAATGAGAAGAAGCATTTTAAATCATGTTTATCTAAATGACAGTATCATACATACTTTTTGTTTGGGGAGTCATTCTCAACCCTAGTTTGGGAGCTTTTAAAATATACTGGTGCCTGGGAACACTCCAGATCAATTAAATCAAAGTCTTTGTTGGTAGAGCCTATATATGTTTTATTTATTTATTTTTTTTCGGTACGCGGGCCTCTCACTGTCGTGGCCTCTCCCATTGTGGAGCACAGGCTCCGGACGCGCAGGCTCAGCAGCCATGACTCACGAGCCCAGCCGCTCTGCGGCATGGGGGATCCTCCCGGACCGGGGCACGAACCCGTGTCCCCTGCATCGGCAGGCAGACGCTCAACCACTGTGCCACCAGGGAAGCCCCCTATGGGTATTTTTAAAAAAACATTCCTGATGATACTAATATGTAGGCAGATTTGAGAACAACTGGTTTCTAGAGGAAGTTATTAGAGGTGTGTCAGGGCCTCTTGTGGTATTCACGGTTTGCTTTCCCTCACTGGGCTACTCCCATGACAAGTCACAACATGCTTGCAGTTACTTGAATTCTTACATTTTCAAAATTTAAAATTAATGTTCTCATAGCGTTCTACTCCATAACAGATCCAATTTGTTTTAATATGAAACTTTTTTTTTTCACACACACACAAAATCTTTAAGGAAGGGAGCCGTGATAACTCCAGAGCTTCTTGCCCTCCCAGCACACCACCTGTGCTCCTGTCTGCCCAGCTCTAGCACTGGGTCAAGCACTCAGACATCGACATCAGATATACCTAGGTTTGGAGTCCATCTCTGCTACTTATTTGTGTATCCTAAGCAAAGCTCTTCACCTCCCCAAGCCTTAGTTTTCTCATGTATCAAAAGGGGTTGTTGCGAGAATTAAATACAATGAAGTGCTTAGATAACAGGTCTGGTACCTAAGTTTTCAGCTATGTTCGTGTTACAATGTTTTGATGTATAAGCATGTGCTTTTATTCTGTGTTGCTCCTGGGCAGAGCTGGTGTCATAACATGCCTAGTTTTATGAAGAGATGAAAGAATTGAGAAGAGGAGTCACTGGAAGGTCAAGGAAGTCACAGATAATGCAACCAAGGCTGGAGGAAAGAGGAGAGCAGGATCTTGTTAATTTCTTCTTCCATACTCTTGTGTATAAAACCTTCATGGTCTCTAGTTGGGAGACAGGGCTGGAGTGAGAAGGGATTTGACCATGCCTTCAGTCCTGCCTTCTTAGGAAGCTTCCCTGTGGTGATGTTTAACCTCCTGCAATGATTCTCAGTCAAGGGGATTTTTCACTGAGGTTTAAACTCTGAACAGATTCCAAGTTGCAAGACTACCTGAATGCAAATGAGGACAGTGGTCACTGAGAACCAAAATGTGCTGATTTAGGTTTATGAAGCTCAAGTCAGTTGACCTGGCAGCTCTGGTGTGAGATGAGGTGGAACTTAAATGTGCAAAGTGGTCATTTTCCAGGCATCTGCCATTTGGAGTCAGACGTTCTTCATGATGAGAGTCTTGCTCATCTCTTTTCTGTTGACAAAAGTGTTTGGGCCATGGTTGGAAATAAGGAAGAATAGTAATGTTTATAAAAAGTCACCTTACATTTGTGTCGCATGCTACATTGAACAACGCGGTGTCATATCCATTATCGTATTTGATCCTTGAAGCAATTCAGTGAACTAGAAAAATTACTGCAGCCTGAGATTAGGCATATTCTTAAAAGATCCATGGTTGCTAGCATTCATTTAGAGTGTGTATACCTAAGCTTGTATATACAATGACCTCCCTTCTGTTTGCTCTGTATATAAATTTTTACTTTTTTAAAATCCATTTGCCTTTTTAAAATCTCCATATCCTTTGACACTTTACATCTTGTTCTACTGTCTCTCTAACATTAGTAAAACTAATTATTGAGAAGAAATACATATTTGAGACTGAACTCTTGGCTGAATTTCTGCTAGAAATGTTCCCTGTAACAGGTGTTAAATAAGTTCATTTGTCCTTTCTTTCTTCCTTCCTTCCTTCCTTTTGCTGTTGCTAGGAAAAAACTGTGTGTGTGTGTGTGTGTGTGTGTGTGTGTGTGTGTGTGTGTGCATGGCCTGAAGAAAGGCAGGGGTGAACAGTAGAGAAGATGATGGGTTGAATTAATCAAAGTGAAGAAAATCATAAAGTTTCAAAAGAGGTCCTTTAGAGGTTAAAGGCAGTTATCTACAGAGATATGAATTTATAGTAACTCTGATTTTGTGGAATGTATTTCTTTTGGTAAAACAATGCTATTAGGCTCTGCTTGTGCTGCTTAAACTGTTTCACTGTATAGAGTGACACGTAAAATCAGTGATAACTAATAATTTTTTTCAGTAATTTTATGTTTAGGAAATGTATTCTTTTCCTACTTTTGTTAATGTTTATCATGATCCTTTCCCTAAATGATTAGCCTTATATTTCAAGATCTTTATTTTGCCAGATGGTGCTGAGATCACTAATACAGCAATCAGGAGTTCCCATACATGCAGAAATGTAACCATCGGAGATGTGAGTTAACAGAGTGAGAATTATATTTTTTATACTTGAGAATTTTACAATTCTTAGCGAGATTAATATGTTTACATATTATGTTTATATATTATAGGATATGAATGACTTTTAAACAATTAAAAGGCCATGTACAGGGCTGCCCTGGTGGCGCAGTGGTTGAGAGTCCGCCTGCCGATGCAGGGGACACGGGTTCGTGCCGCAGTCCGGGAAGGGCCCACATGCCGCGGAGCGGCTGGGCCCGTGAGCCATGGCCGCTGAGCCTGCGCGTCCGGAGCCTGTGCTCCGCAACGGGAGAGGCCGCAACAGTGAGAGGCCCACACACCGCAAAAAAAAAAAAAAAAAAAAAAAAGGCCATGTACATACTTGCCCCAAATTATTATCATAATTATAATAATAATAGTTTAATAAGAAATTTTTGAAATAATACCTAACATATGGTAGAAACATAAACCTATTTGTCTGACACTGTTTGATTTAGGCTGAATTTACCAAATATTTTGATAGAGGAGAGGCCATTTAATATTGTGATTAAAAGCTTAGACTGAAGTCAGATAGAGCTAAATTTAATTTTTGATTCTGATGCTTACTAGCTAAATTTCCCAGGCCCAGTTTTCTCATCTGTACCATGGGGACCAAATTTGTAACTGAAAGGGTTTCTAAAATTGTAAAATAAGATAAAGAATATGAATTGCTTAGCACAGTGTGTATTATAAAGTCAGCGTTCAGTAAGTAGTACTATTGGTATATTGTTACTTACTAATAGTCATTAATTCAGTTGTATTAGCCAATATTTGCCATATCTTATGTATTCTGTAACATATGTATTTTTTCTCTTAGACTGTCTAAAAGCAGAATATTATGTGTTTATAAATATATTTATTTATTAACTACTTATTGAATGACTGCTATGTGCTGGATAGCTGGCTAGAAGCCAGGTTTAGAATGGTAAGCTAAGCAAAGCCCCTTCTTACACGGAAATTTTAGTCAGTATGAGCAATAGATAATTAACAAGCAAACTAAAAAAAATCCATATTTATTTGTTCATTTAGCAGCAGCGGGCTGATCAAAGATTCTTGCATGAGTCCTTTGAGAGCCAGGCTCAGAGCAATTGTCCTGGGATATGGAACACAGTGGGGAATTATTGGTAGGCATGATTCTAGAAACTTCACTGTTTCACTTGGGAGCCCTGGGCTCTAAAGTCATTCAGTGTACTCATGCAATGTCTGCATTTCCCGCCATTCCACAGAGCAGAATGGATGTGTACATTTCCTTCAAATCACCTTTTCAGTGCTCAGCAAATTATATAAAATGAATAAATAGGTTAAGGGCCGTTCTTTATAAAGGCCCGTCAGTCAAGATATTCAGCAACTCTAAGGCATGCTGAATGCAGACAGTGATAAAGTAAATCTGTTTTCCCACCTTCATTTATTCCCGGGTTAAACAAGATATGCCTGCCCACCTCCCTTAGTATTCAAAGTCTTAATGGAAACAAGAAAGAATTCTTAAAAGATAGACTTCCGGAGTGTTGGTGCATGAATGGAGGAGGACTTTATATTCTAATGATGGAGGCTTCTGTAGTAGCTACACGAGGGGAACGTATCTGGGTGTGACATCCATAGAGGTTTCTTCCCATAGTTCTTGGCGTCTGAGTTAAAGTCAAGCCTCTTCTAATGCTTTGGGTGGTTACTTCAAAAGACCCTAATGAAAGCACTGAGAAGGAAGGAAAAAGTTTCCTCCTGGCTCTCCATAGTGAATTACAAACTGGCATTCTCTCCTCCCATTCTTAAAACTCGAAGGGTAGTACAGGCAGCGATGCTGACAGTGTGCATTCGCAGATGCCACCATATGGGTCTCGAAAAACTAGTTGCACTGATGATTCCCTGCACATGTAGGAGACAGTTTGCATTGTTGGCATCGTCCCTGCACAGAAACAAGCACAGCTTAGCAAGGCTGAGCAGATGGCACTAGATCTGGTGCCAGGGAAGCAGTGAATTAAAGGTTATACCCACCAGGTTTGATGTGGTGCCAGTTTGAATTGGTACAGAAGCTTCAGCCCACCTGCTTATTGGCCTCATGACATCTGGCATCTTTTTATTTTACTTTTTAAAAATAATTTGGACTGAATTGAAGGCAGCAAGGAAAAATGTCATTTTAAAAGCCAGTTACAAGTCAATGGATTTAAACTCTTAACAAAAAAAGGCCTACAGGCCCTCTACATTAATGTTTTATATTAATGATTTTTATAAAACCTTGGGGAAATTACACATGGATGTGCTGAATTGTGCTGCAATTTGTAGCATCATATAATAGAGAGGGTGGACTGCTAAAAACTGGCCCAAAGTTGCTAAATAGTGACAACAGAAAAAGGCTATTATCTGTAGCCTGTATATGGTAATTAGGAATCAGGGAGGAAAATAAACTTGTTTCTATTTATTCTAATGATTTTCACATTGTAATAACGAGAAAACATTGTGGCATTTCACACAGAACCACACTCTAAAAGGTGTTTTTCACCTTTGGTTTGCTCCCATACAGTTTTTCTATAGCAGCGTATTAGTTATGCTGTATTTCAGCTGTAATCCCCACTTGCTCTGCACACATTCATACACTGTGCACACAAATATGCAACATACCCAGCCCCAGGGTAGCAGTGTGTGCCTACTGAAACCAGTTTGTATGTCTCCTCCATTTGGGATTTTCATGTCTGCTCCCTGGGTGTGAAATGAAAGCATGCCATGGAGTTGCACTCCGAGGTGATTAGCTTGGTAACTAAGCCTTTTGATTCAAAGTGTATATAAGGCCTGGCTTAGAGCATCCATGATTTATCGAGTTTAAATTGACTTTTAATGATACTGTATCAAGCTCTGCATCAGCATTCTAGAGGTAAAAGAAATTATCGTTAAGCCAATGGATTAAATGTCTAAAATTGCATCAACTTTTCATCCCACAAATCTGCCTTGTATCATGGTCATACTGACTTTTTTGTTCTTCCTATTGCAATTGGACTGATTTTTTTCTTTTTCAGAGATTGTAACAACTTTGAAGTTTTGTGGCAGTGTAGTCTTTTCTTTTCAGAAAAATACCTAGAGAAGAGACATTGATAAGGAAAAAAAGAAGTAGGAAGTGCTTCTAAATTCTGCTCAAAGAATTTTGAGGGAGAAAGAAGAAAAACTAGCAGCATACCTCTAGTTGTGAACAGAAAAAAGACTGGGAAGGCAATAATTTATTCCTGTTTTGAACTCTGTAGACAGTCAACAGGCAGAGACAATGAAGAGGCAGCAATACTGATATAGTCCTCAGAATATGAGAAAGGTTTGGTGTCTGGTTGGGAAGGCTACATCCATTCATTAGTTCTGGGTAAAATCTGCAAATCTGTTTTGAAGCCTTTAATTGAATATTGTAATGACTTCTTAATATTAAAAGTATTATTATTTATTAATGTTAAACTATTAAACACATTAAAATTATTTTAAAATATTAAAATGTCATTAATTATTAAGATTAAATATTAATTAATTTCCAATTCTGAATTGCATGAACCACAACTATGTTTTTTTTCCAGTGGTAAATCCAGGTCAAAGAAAAAAAAAAAAAAACAACTACTTCCCAAGGTCAAGAAATTACTAAGGGAAAAATAAAGTTCAAAAAAATCTTCTAAGCAGCAAGACAAGAGATGATGTTGGAGTTCTACAGACCCATTTGTTGTTACCAAAATCCTTAGGTTCATCTAAGTTTGCAGATGGGAAAAAATCTCAAGTTGATTTGATATAATTTAAAGGAAATATTAATCAGCATTTCAACAATAAAGATGGGAAAAAATAAAACCACCCACATAGCAGAACCCTCCTAACATTGGAGCCACTTAGAACTTCCTCCTGTTCATGTACCCAACTCATTTACATTTGATACTTATTCAAAACTCTATTAGACTGGAATTTCTTTCACAGGCTTCTAAGGTGTTCTTCTATAATAATGCTCTATCATTTTTGCTATGCAAAGACATCTTACTGTTGTCACAGTCAAAACTTATACATTATTTAGTGTTATAAATAATTCTTGTTAGAGACCAGGTACTAAATTGCTACTTCATATTCATTGTAGCAAGATAATCTATTTCAAATTTCTCCAGATAAATAGGTAGCCCAATATATTCCAAGGGAAATAAAAGAAGTATGTTCTGCTTCTTCAACTGAGCAGTTTTAATGAGGCAATGGTTAAAAAAAAAAAAAAATTCCCCAATGAGAGATGGCAATGAAAGTTGTAAAGTTGTAATCACAAGAAGATGATATCCAAGCATAATTTTATTTACAATGTATCTGATAACATTACCTTCTGGGCTATCTATAATACATTGCTGAGTACTCTGTCTCAGTACATTTAAAATCTATTCATTGTTAATTTTGAATATTTATTACCAAAAATTCAAAATGGGTGCTTTAAAAATAAATCCAGAAAATCAATAATTTGCCCTCACTTTAATGAAATACAAGGTAAAATTCTTGAAGATTCAATTTACACGGACTCTGAAACTGAGAATAATGGTCACGTGGATTTAGCTCAGCCAAATCCTGCTCTCCAGCTATTATCATGATTAAAGTATATTGTTGCTTTGCTTAAGATATGATTATATTGCAGAGTAAGATAGAATACAGTTCTTGGCACAAAATAGGAACTCAAAAGTTTTGATGGATTTATGAACCGGGTAGTGAATCATTTATTCATGCTTTCTTTCATTCAGTATTATTGATGGAACATGTATTATGGAAGTGGCTAAGATCTCACATTCTGGAAACAGATTGCCTATATTCAAGTTGGTTCTGCCTAGTGCCAGCTGCGTGATTTGGGACAAGTTACTTAACATCTCAGTGCCTCAGTGTCCTCCTCTGTAAAATAGAGAAACTACAAATACTAATAATACCTACCTTATAAAGTTTTATGAAGAATGTATTATATTTATTAAGAATTTAGAGGGCTTCCCTGGTGGCGCAGTGGTTGAGAGTCCGCCTGCCGATGCAAGGGACACGGGTTCATGCCCCGGTCTGGGAGGATCCTGCATTCCGCGGAGAGACTGCACCCGTGAGCCATGGCTGCTGAGCCTGTGCGTCCGGAGCCTGTGCTCCGTAACGGGAGAGGCCACAACAATGAGAGGCTGGCGTACAGCAAAAAAAAAAAAAAAAAAAAAAAAAAATTTAGCGCAATGTTGAGTACATTGTGTCGTATAAGTATTTGATCAATAAATAGATACATAAAGATAGGTATATGATAAAATTCCCAGCACAGAGAACAGAACAAGATCTCTATTCCAATGTACTCAAAATACTCAGGTATTCTTCTAGCTCAGAAATGCCTAATGTACACACAAAAAACTTTTAATTTAAATGAAAGTTTAAGTTATGGGCTCAGAAAAATGGAATTTACCAAAAGATCACATGATGATTAGTATCCCTTCAACTAGACATAACTTCTCTTTATTCTTGTAGGCAAAATGATGAAGTCATTGAGATATGTATTCATCATTCCCAGAATCTTCTTCCTTTGTAAAGGCTCTTCTCATTTAAAGGAGAAATGATCTAATATCAGCTTACTACACTTTTTAGTTGATATTCTAATTAACTTTGTATGTTTCTGAATAATTTCCAGTGTCTCTTCAACCATGCAAGTAAAGATTTTAAGCTTTTTTCCATAATGATAAAATAAAAGCATTTCATCCCTTTAAAAGATTTTTAGTTAGGGCTTGACCAGTAGAAAATTTGGGGGGAGGAGCCAAGGGGCCCCAGAAGAATTAATATACTATAAACTATGTTCTCCACACCCTATCAGTCTCAAGCATCTATTGATTCCACACCGTTTCTTTCCCTATCCCGAACACCACTGCCTCAGTTCAGGTTTTCATCATTTACCACCAGAACTGTTGAAGTCTCTTTCTTTGCTTCCCAGCTTGCTTTTTCTTCCCCTATATCTCATTATCTGCACTACAGCCAGGATGAGCTTTCCAAATGACAGCCCTGATCATGCTACTCTCAAGTTCAAAAATCTTCTAACAGAATAGTATACCTCAGCAGAGGCTCTAAACTTGGTTGCCCATGAGACTCATCTGGCTGAGCTCCTTGTCTCTGAGGTTATTGATTCAGTATGCTTTTGATTAGACCCAGGGATTTTGATGAAGCCACTCCATGACCAATGTTTGAGAACCACCAGCCAGAAGCAAAAGGCAAGGTACACAAACCCTCTCAGGATTTGTCCTTGCCAGTCTCTCTCCACTCCTGTACACCTGAGCCCCTCCAACTGGAGTTCCTACCTCCATACCTTGCAGGTGCTTCGCTCCTGGCCCAGTAGTCACCTCCCTTTTGTGACCCCTGGTGACTGCTCTGCAACAGTTGGTAGCTCCTTCTCTAGTATTTTCCAGCTCCTTCTCTAGTATTTCCACTCTGCCTAGACTACATTGCACACTTCCTTACTTTTATAATTACGAGAATTTATATTGCATGTAGTGCTGGAATGATGGCATTTAAAAATGCCATTAGTTCAACTGGACAAAAATGCCATTAGTTCAAAATAATCAATGCAAAAAAATCCATTTTTCATTTATAGCTGTTGGATAACATTAAAGACAGTTCCAATACATAGCACTCCTCCCAATTTTTTCTCTCTTTCCAGTTTTCTTACACCCATCTACCATAGTACCTTTCTCTTCCAAACTCCCTGGAGATTCTCTCACACACCCAGTCTTACTTGACTTTTATCCTTCTCATCCATCTTCTTTCCTCCTGATTTTGCAATTTGAAAGCTTCAGAGAAAAATAACACTTCCCTTAGAAGTCTGGAAATGCCAAAGAACCACAGCTGTAGTTGTATTTAGTGTATAGGAGTTGTTCCTAGTGGTTAGAGAGAAGGGAGATTTGCGAACAGTCATACAAAATCCTGCCATTTCAGCTTGAGCTCCTTCAAAACAATGATGTCTTAGTGATTTTGATTTCTCCGTACAAACTCAGATCTCAAAATATATTATAATATTAGGTGACCAGTGTGTTTTTAGTATGTATTCTACCTACCTACTTATCAGAATTGCCTTAAGGAAAATGTAATTTGTTTGCTTTAGGGTAATATAGAATCAATAATGTAGGAGGATAATTTGTCTTTGTCACAATTTCCTCTTTTCCTGCCACCATCTAAAGAAAAAGTCTCCTGTTTCTGTGTGTTCCAATCACCATAGTTATGTAACAAATTGCTCCAAAGTTAGTGACATAAAAACTTCTTTATTTTGCATGCAGATTCCTTAGGATAGGTATTCAGGGCGGTCTTCACTGGGGTTATGTGGTTGAAGTCAGAGGGCTGCTGTCACCTGAAGGTTTGACTGGGGGTGAGGATCCACTTCGCTGGGACTATTGGCTGAATGTGTAATGCATATGCACGGAGTTGCTTGGGTAGCCTCACGACATGGCATCTGGCTTCCTCCAGAGCAAGTGGCCCAAGAAGCTAAATTAGAAGCTGCAGTGCCTTTTATGATCTACCCTCAGAGTCACACATTGTCACTTCTGCCCTGTTCTATTGATCACTCAGGGCCAGTGTTGATTCATTTTGAGACAGGACTACACAAGATTATGGATATTGGAGATGTGCATCATTGGGTACCATCTTGGAGACTGGCTACTCTCCGAATGTCTATCTACTCTTTTCTGAAAGATAAATTGTGCACTAATTAAGTTGCTGTAACTGCTGTAAGGAATAGAAAGCATGAGGTATTGAAAAACGTAACATTTTGTAGCTGGAAAAGATCAAGAGGTTATAGTCTAATTCAAGTGTTCTTAAATCATAGATCTGGAAGTAGCTTTAGGGATTAGCTAATTCAACCGTTTAGTTCATAGATAAGAAAAGAGAGGCTCAGAAAGAACATTTGTGGCAGAGCTGAGACAAATGGTCAGAACTGCTGTATCCCCGGCCAATAAATAATCAAATGAAGCAAACACAAACAAAACTCTCTGGGAAAATCTGAGAAAGAAAACTGCAAATGTGCTCTTTGATGTGTAAAAGTAATCTGAATTTGAGTAAATATTATAAATTGTATATTGTTTGATGAAGTATCATGCAGTATATTTGTGGGTTTTTTTCTTGGTAAAATGCACTGCACACTAATTTGTGTGGGCTTTATTTGCTCACAACACTATATTCTATTACATGTTCCTAATTGTGCTAATTTACTGATCATACAGTGTGGTCACTGGCTCGGAAATTAAAATTAAATGGAAGATTTTCCCTTCATTTATCTCTTAACAATTATAGAAATATTAAAAGAGAACTTTAAACTAAGACATAGAGTAATGAAGATTTTTTTAAATTAATTGCATAAGTTAATTAAAATCTAAGAAAGAACTTAATTAAAAGGCAAATTGCAAAATAGAATGTCCTGAATTCTGTTTTTCATTGCCTAGAAATTAAGTCCAGATAAATTTCACTAATAGTTTCTTTCAACATGAAGTTCTTTTACCTACTCTAATGAAGGTCACAGACAAATCTATTTTTAAACTACAGCTCTTCCTTCATTATTTTGACAACTTGAATTGACTATCACAAGTTACAGAGTGCAACTATTTTATAGACTTTCTTTGCAATTGGAATAAAAAACAAATAAAAGTAGACATAAAAAGGGTCATTTGATTTTGAAAGTTTTACTACTGCTACAGTTACAGATTGACATACGTAGGGATAAAAATACTGGCCTTGCATTAGTCCTGCCATATATTTTGCTTTGGCTCCTTAAGAGAATAGGATGTGACAGGGGAGAAATATACATTTTCAATCTGTTTTTTCTTCTGAGAAAAATACACCTCATTTCTATGACCTAGGAGAACACTGTGCTGGGATAGGGTGATGTGTCAGTGTGGAGGTGTCACTCTGTGCAGTGTTTGGGCTTAACACGGGGTGGAGGAGTCTGATAGTTTATTTACATTCTATCTACATTGCCAACTATTTCTTCATGAAGTCTTCATTTTTAATTTTTGAGACTAAAATAGTTATAGCCAGCTAATTATTTAATCTATTTTTCTCAATTTAACATATACATAGGTGATTTTAAATATTATTTTCCTGCAGTTGCAGTCCTAATAATTAGCTACTTTTACTAGATATTCAGCTAAATGGTAAATGCAGCAGGAGCTATGCAGAGTCCAAATGTGAATAATCATTTAATTCTAGATTATTTACTATCCTTGTATTTTAAAATCATCCTACATAAATTGTTAAAATTATACTTTACATATCTATTATTTAATGACCCACACTGCTGTATCCTAGTCTCCTGTTACTATACCAGCAAACCGCCCACCAAGTTTTCTCTGTGTAGCTGAAGGCCCACAGCACGCTCCTGAGACTGTAACTGTCGACAGATATGAGTCTTCTTCAGGGCAAAGTAAATGACAATAGGGAGAGTTAGCAGTTCTAACTTAAACTGCATTTTAGTTGAGGCCTGTGCGTAAGACAGTTTTAGAATTGATGCTTTGTAAAGTTCATAATGAACAAGGGTTAAAAAAATTATTAATAGACTGGTTATTTTATAGGTAAAATTTCTAATGGAAAAAAATACACATCCAACAGAAAACCCAAAATTGTGTAATATATGTCCTTGTAGTTTGAATGTAGACTTTATTTCTTGCCTCTTATTTAATGGTCTTTTTTTTTATCCCTGCTTTATTACTTTGTTACTGTGAACTGCTTTGCATCCATTCGATACCAGTTTGAAAAACTGTTGTAAAGTATGTAACACTGGTACTAATTTTGTAAAATCTCCAAATGCCCTCTCCATCCCTCTTGTTTGTTCTTTATTTCTTTCCTTCCTTCCATGTTTGCTTTGGCTTACAAACTAGTGCCTGCCTAGTGAGTTAGTTAAAATGGCAACATTAATTTTTATGCGTGGAAGCACATCAGCTACACCGGGAAGGAAGTGGGTGGTGAAGAGAAAGGAGTCAGGTGGAACAAAACAACTAAGCATGTATATTGCAGCAAACTGTGCTGTCACAAGAAAATGCTCTGGCAATCATGAATCATAAATCATAATCATAAGCTTTTTATCAAAGATGCCAGTGAACAAAGGGTTGTAATAATTTTCATGAAAATTCTTTTTCTTGTCTTGAAAGCTTCTTCTCACCACTAGGCCAATTAGAATGTTCACCTAACCTACAGTCTCCTTGTTCCTTATTTAAAAGTTCCACTGTCAGGATAGGGATAGAGGGGCATTTAATAATAAATAGGCAACAAATATGTAAGAAAACAGACAAAATTAAAATTGCAAGAGTATCCTGTAGCACCTTTATGGTTCTTTACAGTTTCTGGGAGACAAAGTAACCTGTTCACCTTGGCCCTTCCAACAGTTTTCCATGGTCATGCTATTCCAGAATTGTTGTCTGTCCCACCTTTGCTGGTTGGCATTCCATCATGGTGAGATCCCCTGAGAGTTTGACAAGTGAGCAGGATTGGGTCCTGGAGACAGTGCATTCTTTGAAGCTAAAAATTTTGGGTGTGAGCCTGGTGTCAAAAGTTACTATGTGTGAGAATATGAACTAATCACTCTGATTCACAGTTTTTGATCTGTAATTCACAGTTTTAATCATAAAATTACCTTTCCAACCTCCCAACAGGATTTTGAAGGCTATCAATAATAATATTAAAAATAATAGCAATAATAGTAAGTTTGTTTACCATGGCAATTTATCAGTCCTAAAGCACCAGACAGCACAAGCATGGTTCTTTGCATTACTCTAGCCAACATTGCCCAATGTCTCTGTGGCTTCACATATAGGTCTGGGAATACGCCTGCTAGAATAACAGCTCCTCTAAAGCAGGGACTGTATTTTACTAATCCTCAGTGCTGCTCATCTAGCTCATTGCCAGGCATTTAATAAATGATCAATAATGTTTGCTTAATAAACAGCTAAACAAATATGGTAGGCAACCATCTGAAAGGCAAGTTAATTTTGCATTTTATAATCTCTAGAGGTAAAATTAGTCTAAAGAAGGGATGCTATAGGAAGACAGATATAAGAAAGGTAAAAATTGAATCCAAAAATGGAGTAGGATATCTTGCTACCTTTGAATTTTCTTAGCAGATGTTATTGTATTCATCAGGAAAAATGAGGTGACGCTGCAATAACAAACAATACCAAAGTTCAAGGGCTCCAAACAATATCATTCATGCTCTATATCCATCATGGGTTGGCATGGATGCTTTGACCATTTGAATCACCCAGGCTGATGGAACAACCATTATCTTGAATGTTGCTAGTCATCAGAGTTGAGGGAAAAGGAATGTCCTGCAGAGGTTTTTGGGTGGATAATTAAATGCTGCAGCCTCTGAGCTTTTCCACTCACAACTCACTGGCCAAAATTAGACATTTGTACCCAAACATAAGGAGATCAGGAGATACAGTCCTAAACTGTACCCAGAAAATAATATTAATGACCACTATACCCAATCACTTACTAGGATGTTGTAAAGAGAATTAAACAGAAGTACTACAAGGGAGACTGAACTATGAGAGGTCAATCTGTAATTGGATGATTCTGCAGATACATTTATTTTCCCAACCCTATGCAATGTCTGCAAGCTTTATTTTCATTTAAAAATTTAGTATTCATTGCACTTGTATTTTGACTTCTTCTAGGCCAGTAAGTTCTAAATACACCTATGTCCAATGGCTTTTTATAATTATTAATTCTATTTTAATTGACTTGTATTTGTGTCTGTCACCCTTTTCTGGGTGGTTTGCTATAATTGTTATAGTCTACCATGTTTCCACAGCTTTCTGAATAGAAATGTCCACCAGTTCTTTCAAAATTTATTTTCTCTTTCAAAGAAGCACACTTTAGGGCAATTTCTCACTGTAAGATAACTTCTCAGTGGCCATAATGAGAAATATTTTTTGGAAGACTAGAGTATACTTTTACGAGGGGTTCCTATTATATGGACACTGACTATGACGGAAGACTGAAATTCCAGGCAACATCATGGGAAAGTACAGCCTTCTTCTAAGCTGGTAACCTTGGGAGCCATTCTCCTAACAGGTTGCTATTTGTGGTGCCATATCCTGACTTTCTAATATACCTTTGCATCAGCATGGGTCTATCTGTACACAACGAGCAGAGACCGATTTCTGTGGCTTGAGTAGTTGTTTTACAAAGGCAAAGCTAAAGTAAAGAAACCTACTGCCTCAGGTAGAATAGAAATCCCATGATCAATGCATAGAATCTGGTGTTCTGGTAAATATGTAGTTTCTCTTCTGCACTGTTTTTGTTTGATGATTGTGTGTGTGTGTGTGTGTGTGTGTGTGTGTGTGTGTGTTGGGGATGAATTGATTATGAAAAACCCATGACTAAAATCAGGCCTCAAACTCTTCTTTTGAAAATATTGTTAGATGTTATGGTGTTTTAAGGAAAAGCAGAGGACACAGTGGCACACAGTGGTAAATGCATTTTGTAAGAATCCTCACAGATAACAAATATGGTCACAGTGGCAGTTAAATCCCTCCTCCTAAGTGTAGCTCAACATATGGTGACTCTCGTTGTGTTATTTTGTCTATAATGTTGTGGTTATCTGGGCTTGTGACAGTGGAGTAATTACAGGGTTCTACCCTCCCATTTTTGTTCACTGGTCTCTTAGAGAGAAAATTTAACAATCATTTGTCTAGGCTACTCTGAATGAGAAACAGTTCTTCTCCTCTCTCTTGCTGAATGATAATGAGACGATGATTGTGTTCTCCTTGGAAAGACGTGCTGACCTGTCCATGTTGGAAGTTTGATGTGTTTAACAGTCACTGTCATGAGACTGTGGAGAAAGTAGGGCAAGACAATATCTATGGGGTGACTAAAAATACACAAATGCCAAGGATGTACACTGGAAGTTGGATAGTTCTAAGTGACTGTCATGTGAGGAACGAATGTGGCAGAACTGCCATCTCATCCTAAGCGAGGTATGTCACAACTGATAGGTAAGGGCATCACATCACTGTTTAATGGCTCTGGTTTAAAAAGAGCAGTATATTCTAGAATTTTCAAAATGGGAACAATTGGCTTAGTTTGAAGCCAGTCTCTCTCTCAGTGTGTTCGTATCCATCAGCCTGAGAAAATAGAATTCTTATTTGAAATTTATCTTTGATGCAAATGAGACTCAGAAGAAACAAATGTGAAGTCCTTAATAGCTCAATTTATTCATCATGAATTCTTACTCTTGATGTGTGACTTCATTTTGTCGAATTGTGTGGCTGGGGAATTATAATATAATTGATAAATTCAGGCCAATTGTGACTGAGGAGAAAGCAGGATATGGCAGTAAAACTGTCACAAATACTCAATTCAGAATGTGGAGAGCCAGATATAAATGCCTAGCTGAGCAGTTTAACATATTTTATAGTCATCCACAAATAACTTTGAAGGCTGAGCTTTCTTTTCATTTTATTTTTTTAATGTCCTGCACATCCATTAAAACTGTTACTATAAAGATCACGTAAGTTATATAGTGTAAGCATATCCATGTGCACTTAGCTCATGATATAAAATGTGAGGGTTCTGTATAACTAAAAAGTGCCATGCTTACTTTTTCATATTTTATTTGATTGTTTTGCCTTATGCTTTATTTGTTGGTTCCCCCAGAAAAGCCCCAAACATCCTAAAACATATTTGGAATTATCTTGGGTTTTATGTACTTAATGAATACTTTGATAACTGTGAAGATATAAAATTAACACAATAGGCTATGTTTTCATATCTTTCAGAAAGTGGATTTTGAATCCGGAAGACAGTACTACTGGTAGAGGAATAACTCCTCTCAGAATTCAGATCCCTTTTAGCACAAGAATTATCGACCCACAAGATGTATAATGTTTCCTTAGTTTATTATATCCAGACCACTGCCACACAGGCATGCTTAGGTTTTGTGTGTTGGAGAGTTCAATACAGAACACTGATGTAAGCCCACTCCAAAGCTAAACGTAATCATTACATCACGATTCTTGTTTCTCTATCTCCCCAGCACCCTTCAGAGTATCCTGTTGTAATAATCCACATTGCACATACACATAATTGAATTCAGGTCACAATTCAAGCATCACTCTACAGGAGAGTATTCTGCACAGAGGATACAGAGATGCTGAGATTCAGCCCATGTGACATACAGTGCTTCTGAGTACCAATGGTGTTTGCTAGTGAAAGACCTTCTTCAGATGGAAGCCCAACTTTTCACATATAAGAATCCTTACAATAAAACCACAGGCTCAGAACTACAAATATGTTGATATGCAATTAATTCTAGTGGCATACATTTCGGAAGTAAGGTTTCTTTGTGGTTCAGCAACATAATCACATGTGGGGCATTGCCTATAAATCACAGGCATTTCTTGTTCCTACTAATTGGTGAACTAACCTATTACCAAGTCTCTTAAATGTTACACGATCTAGATATGTGAGCAGAGGTATCAGTTATATTAGGAACTCCTGAAATTTGCATAAAAAGGACAGAGCAAAATATCTGCCTGGAGGTTGCTGTGCTGTACTACATTTCAAACCAAAAAGAGGCATTTGCTTTAGTAATCTCTAGCTCCCATCCATAACTGTAAAAGCCTTGAACTGTACAGGCTACAGGGTGTCATACTCAAGTGTTGTCAGCATTGAACAAAAGTCTTAAGCACAATAAATCAGATCAACCAATACAGCAGTAAGTACAGTTTTAAACAACAGCTCATGAGTTGAGCAAGGCCTTTTGAGATACATATTTTGAAATAAAAAATGGTTAAACTTTGTGAACATTGAATACAAAGTCTTTAAATGAATGTTATATGAATTTGAGAAATGAAGAAAAAAACATTTGAGAAGGCTGCTTAATTGAACCGCTCTTCATTGTGCGTGCCAGCAATGTTGGAAATATATTTATCAATACACCTTTTAGTCACACAAAATGGACACCATCTAATCCAAAGGAGAGAATCAGGGATGCACAAAGGCACTGTTGAATGTCTTCTGACGATAGTTTGGTGAGTGAAATGTAAAGCCAGGATTTACAAATATTACACAAGTGAACACTGTTACTGCACTCAGGCTGAAAAATCCTGTTCAAATCCAATAAGTGGTTTAAGATGTGCAAATAGAGCCTTCTGCAGGGAGCCAGGCATTAGAAGCCACCTGGAGCATGTGCTAGAGATTGTATCCATCAATACAGCAGCTGGGCTGAAATTATAAAGAGAGCTGCTTTTCATCACGCTTGTTTTAATGCATACATTTCTCCTGTCACTGGCACCCCAGGAAAACTACTAAGCACAAAAATGAATGGTACCCATTACCTGATATTCATACTTGTGACAACAGAGGAAAGAATCACAACACAACAGTAAGCAAAAATTGATATCCAGATTATTTTTAAGTTGCTGCAGTAGGAGAAAATCTTGAAAACCAATGGGCAACATTTTAATATGAGAAGTGGGGAGGGAAGCACAATCATTTCATATCTGATTACAAATTTCCTTATCCTGATATGATAGGGACAGAATCTATGATTATTTTCAAAGTAGGATCACATTTTAAAATATATTTTGTACTAAAAGAGGAAATGATGTCCTCTCTAATATGAGACTTATGTAAAATGCTGGTTAGGGAAAATATTAGGAGACTGTGGTTGGATCCAACCCATTCCAATATTAGAGACAGAGATCACATTCCCTGCGGGGTTCTGTAACTGGGCTGATGGACTGATATTCAGACATTTCTGGCATTTTATGTGGCTCATAACTGAATGGCAAATGCCAGCTAATTGGGCTTTCATGATGATGGTACAATCCATGTAACACACTATTATACTGATGCCTTTGGAACAACATGAAAACAGCCTCAATAAGAGCTAAGTGTTAAAAAGGCAAAAAACAAAAAATATCTTTGGTAACAAAAAGGAGATCGGTGGTTGCTTCAAATCTGGAGTGAGGATGAATTTGACTGGAAAGAGGCATGAGGGAAGTTTTGGGGGTAATGGAAATGGGTTCTATCTTTGTTGTGACAGTGGTTACACACATGTACGTATTTACCAAAGCTCACTGGATTGTGCAATTAAAATGGATGTATTTCATGGTATGTAAATTATACCTCAATAAAGGTGATTTTTTAAAAAAAGCCTAGGTATCAGAAATATCATTTTAGTATGTTGCTGTCTGAAAACAAGTGATATTTTACATAAGCAACCTCAGTTTTCTCCTCTTCTTTGAATTTGTTGAATATTTGCACATTCATACTTCCCTGTATAAGAGGGGTTATCAAATTTGTTGAGATTGTTGGCTTTTATTCAAGAGTGAATTTGTCTATCAGAAGGAAACTTTCCACATGCGGGATGGGTTGAGGTGAGTTAATCAAGAAAACAGGTCCTGACTTGCTGCTTAAGACTCTAGGTTAAATTGATATGATTTTTTTTTCCCCAGCACAAAGTAATGTATGGTTCACAGAGGGGGCTGGTGTGGCAGTTCACGAAAAAGCATACCTTTAAATTCAATGGAATGAATACTGAGCTGGGAATATTAAGAGGACTAAAAATCTTCCTAAACCACCTCTATTAATGTTTTTGACTCTGGGTCACTTCCAAAGCCTCAATGTCTTCATCTGTAACTTAAAAAGGCTGTGCCCAAGCTATAGTTTTCTTGCTAATTTAATTTTAATAATCTTATTTTAAACAATATATTTTATAGAACCATGATAAATAAAATAGATAAGAGTAGAGTTATTCTGGGTGAATTGGAAGTGGGGTCCTGTAACTTTGCACATTAGAATAATACTACATTGAAATTTTTATGCATAAAATTTTGTACCTATATCATACAGATAAAATATATTTTACCAAGTTGCTTTCCAAAAAGTTCTACCCATTCATTCCCACTGCCAATAGATAGGATTCTTTAGGTCACTAAGTGGTGAACAGGTATGCTACATATTTTGTTCATGCCTAGCCTTGGATCATCTTTAACTCTTATTTTTTTGAGCTTGGATTTCACTTTAGAAACCTTTGAGATGATTCGTATTTCCTACGTGTAGGTCAAATACTTCAGAGACAAAAAAGGTCTTGGGATACACCTTCAATCAAAACAAAGTACCTTGGAAATTTTCCTATTCATTCACGCATTTATTGAGAATCAACTATGTGCCAGGCATTTGCACTAGGTTATGGAGATACAAATTTAGGTGCAACTTGGTTCATTGCCATTAAAAAGTTCATAGTCTAGTGGTAGGATCAAAAAGGTACATTCTATTAAGACCAAGGTGTCTTGGTAGCTCAGATGAGAATCCCTGTAACAGTTCTGCTTAAGGCAGTTTGGAGTAGCCTTCATACAGAAAATAACAATTGGTTTGTGGTTTTAATATTTAACCAGATGGATTCTGGAGAGAGGGATTGGGTATGGTGGGCACAATATTCCATTAGAGGCACTAATATATATGGAAAAGTCAGGAGTCATAAAAGTTCACAGCATGGTTGAAGATAGGTGCCAACCTCATGAGGCTCAGTATGTGGCCGCCTTGTCCTTGTAATGAATTGGGAAGAATGCGTCAAGCCACACATTGTCTGATAGACCTACTGAAAGTTAATGAAAACACATCTTACTTTTCCTTTATGGTCCATTTTCTAGGATTTTCCCTTAAAATTCTGAAATTCCTTTTACATCAAAAAGATGAAAAAAGAATGCATAAATCTAATTATTTTTAGTCTTCCTAAACTACACTTTAAAGGCCTTTGAAACACTTTAAGAAAATAGATAATAGTTTACACTCTATTTAATCCCATGTATAGATCACTTTAAGAATCTCTTTAATCAAATTTTTCTGAAAATTCAAAATGTTAACACAAGTTAAATATTTTAAAAGTGTTAAATATTTAGAGACAGACTATTGGAAAAGTCTTCATTTGGTTCTTATGGTTCAAATTGATATTTGACTTTAAATAATATGATTGGATATTTAACTTCTATGAATCAAAGACCCTGGAGTATTTGTAGAATTACCAAATTAGAGATAGACACAAGTAGAGCCCAGGCTCAGAGAGAAGAGAGCTAAAACTTGGGACGTATCTTGGGATCATGTGAATTTTAAAAATCTGTTTCCTTGAAATTTAACCATTCCATAATGAAAATCTATCATAATATGATTAGCCTTTGAGGTTCATTTGAGCCTTCTAATACTATAGAAAGAAAAAATAAATTCTACTATGCTCACAATACACAAATCAAAAATCACAAATTCCTTCAAATCATGGATTTCCTAACTCCTTGCCTACCTCTTCAAGGCTAGTTATGAACTCACTTTACAGTGAACAAATTCCAGCATGTGAATTTCAGCTACCGTATTTCGGAAAGTGGGCTGCAGAAGCAGGAATTAAGCATAAGGTCCTAGCGACTCACCCTCTTGATTTAACAATGGAGGAGTCTGAGCACAGGTTGAGCAAAATGAGCGTTTGGTCCTTCTTAAGTCATTTCTCATTGTTAGATGAAGGAGAGTAATTCCAATCCTTTCTTTGAAGGGAGCACTATAAAAAGCTTAAGAATGTTTGTTTACTAAAAATAAAATCATCAGACTTAAGAGAGGAAAAATATTGTATCCATCACCTATAGTGACTATTCACTTCAAAATTCTATTACCCCCAAAGAGAGAAATTGAAGAGAATTGTAATCTTTCAATTTTCTGTCTTGTCTTGACTTGTTCCCCATGATGTTCTTATTCTGTGTTATTTGTAGTTGGCAGTTAATAATGCAGATTCCCTAGCTAGGAAAATTCAGGTTTTTTTTTTTTTTTTCTTAAAAGGACAGGCTTTAAAATAAACAAATTATCTAAATATCTACTTGGTTAAAAAAAAAAAAAAAAGGTGGAACAGGTTTCCAGACACTTTGGTTCAGAATTTAATTTATATTTTTAAACAAACATGCTGAATTTCTGTAGTGGAAATTTGCCATTTGGTTTCTTAAATCAGTTACAGTTTAAGCCATTGATTCATGAATCATTCAAAAAAGTAAGCCCAAGTTACCAGCATATGACAGCAAGAGCTGGATTCTCAGAGGCAATGGAACCGTGGCTTGTTTATCTTGGAGAGCATTCTTGTCATAATTTTTACTATGCACATATATTTTGTTGGCTACTTTGTCTGTTTTTCCTATTCTCAGGTAGAATAAACCAAGGGGAGGAGGGAACAGAGAAAAAGACAAAAGCACTGCTAGCTGGTCCTGGTAAAGTTATTAAAGGATTGATGTCCTCTCCAGTGGGGGAGCAGACTCACTTTCTTTCAGTACAAGGGATGGGGAGAGTATATGACGAGTTCCCGGGCAGGAAGGGGAGAAAAGCATTCACCATAATGCTATATCACCACCCAATGAGTGCCCCAAACCAGCAAGTGCTTTTCCAGTTAACTGTGTGAGTGACTGGCTGAGCCTACTTGAATAAAATGCTGAGGAGGGTAACCAAACGAGAAGTGAGAAACTGGACATGGCATGGGTGCCTGAGAACACACACAGGCCCATTTCTCTAGGTTCAGCTCCAAAGATGGAAGCCACTGTAGGGAGAGAGTCAGAGCAAATGACACCTCAACCTATCACTCAAGTGCAAGGGATTAGAGAAAACCCACAAGCTCTAAAACTGATAAAAGATAGCTACCAGGACTTCCCTGGTGGTCTAGTGGTAAAGAATCTGCCTTAAATGCAGGGGATATGGATTTGATCCCTGGTCAGGGAACTAAGATCCCACATGCCACAGGGCAACTAAGCCCGTGCACCACAACTACAGAGCCCATGCGCCCTGGAGCCTGCGTACCACAACTAAAGAAGAGAAAAAAAAAAAAACCCGCATACCACAACAAGAAGAGAGAAACCCGCACACCACAACAAAGAGCCCGTGCACCGCAACGAAAAGATCCTGGATGCCTCAACAAAGATCACGCGTGCCGCAACTAAGACCCAACACAGCCAAAAATAAATAAATAAATAAATAAATAAATAAATAATAAAATAAATCTTTAAAAAAAGAAAAGATAGCTACCCATGAATGCTATAATAAATCTGTAAGTCTGGCTTCCAAGATCATTACAACTAGGACTGTTGATAGAATAGTTTAGGGGGATTGTGGGGAGACCATGGAGAGTCATTTGAATCACTTTGCTTTCATGAAGCTCTGGGCTGCTTCCCACACTTGAGAGGGAGGATGCTCAAATGAAGGTAGAAATGGCTGTTGTCTCGCTTGAAAGATAAGAGTGTGAAACAGATCCCAGAGTGGGAAAAGACAGAGGTAATACGTAAAAACTGTAAGGTAGAAAAACATTCTGGCTTAACTGTGTGAGGACCGAGGTTCAGATCCCATTTTGGCATAAAGACGGTGATTGAATCTTTCTGAGTCTGTAAAATGGCGACATATAACCCTGTCTTCATAACAGCATTAGAGGTCTATGAGAAACAATGTGAGTGAATATGCTTTATGAAGAGTTATATGAAATGTCATTGTAAAGTGCACCCCTCAAGTGTGAACACAGGAGTTTGAGTTACTTCTGGAGACACTGGTCTCTTAGTTCTGCCATTTAATGTTTAGGCAAATTAGTCAAAGTACTTATAAATTCCTTGGGTTCTTCTTCATCCTTCTCAGGCGTATTTTGTTTATGTTTAATTTGATGTCACCTGTTAATTCCTTTAAACTTCTGGGAAAATTAAAAACTTCAACATTCAACAAACTCCTACTATGTGCAAGACTCTATGCCAGGTGCTGGGAATTTTTAAAAATTATTTTAAAATTGTCCATCTTCTGTCCAAATACTTAGTTTTTTGTATTTCTGGGAGAAAACAATACATATTTAAAGGCTGCTACAAGTTTCTTTATCTCTTTTTTTTTTTTTTTTGGAAACAAACCATAGAAGCATAATTTAGAAAACAAAAACAGAAGACAAAATCCTGTTACAATCTTATTACTTTGACCAAAAATTTTAAAAACTGTTTTTCAAGATTACTGCTGCCAAGTGTTTTATATGTCAGGGACCTAATTTATAAATGCTTTATTTACTTTGTTTCTCTACTCACTTATAGAGATAGAATCAATACAGAATTTACTTATTGCAAGCTGTGTAAGGTTCCAACAGACTTAGTTCCTATATGGATTTTTCTTCATCGCTAAATGTATTCTCATTTTCAAAAGCTTTACGACGACAAAACAAAGAAGCTATACAATACTTACTAGTTTTTCAATTTTAAAGAAACTGCTCCCATATTTCTTTTATTTCAAGTTTACCTACAGCTAAGTATTTTCCTATTCAGTTGAAATAAGGGGTAATTGTCACCTCAGTTTAAGACCAGCTGAAATCATCCTCCCACTCCTGAACAGTGTCCACAATCTGAGATCGACAAACTGTCAATCTCAGTTCTACTTGCCAAATATGAATTTTCAACAGATTCTACTAAGAAAACATTGTGACACCATTGCATGTCTGCATTTCATTTCTAGGAAAGATCAGACTTTTTCTGCCCATGTGGAAGATAGGGTGACATTATAATAATTAGAGCGAGTAATCCGAGAGGCAACATAGCAGTGAGTCCAAGTGTGGCTCTAGAGTCAGATTCATGGATGTGAGTTCTAGTTCCAGTGGTTCCGACACTCACTAGTCATGGGACTTTGCCAAGTCAACGACTGCCCCCCCGCAAACCGTGTCTTGGTTTCCCTGTCTGTGAAATACAGATAATTATTCTATACGGATGGATGTTTAAGGATTACATGAGACAAAGCATGTAAACTCATCGAAGGACCCATAGCTAGTAAACACTCAATGAATATGAGCTATTATCATCATTAATTGAGACTAACCTCTGATATTCCAATTCTATTCATGATCCTCTCTCTGGTAATTGCATCATACTTTTAAACACAGTTTGGAAAGCTGGATGTGTTAGTATATCAAGTATGTAACACATTGCTGCTTTTCTCCCTTAAAGTGATTAGAAAACTCCTGCGTTTTATCATGACCAGCAGCAATATGTGTGCATATTACAAAGAAGTAAATGTCAACAAATGTGTCCTACAAACATCTTCTTTAGCTGTGTCTTTTCTGAAGGCAGAAAGAGGAAAAGCAGAGATAAAGGAACAGCTTAGTTACTTGACTGACCCAAACAGAGCTTGTGGAACCAGAGCTAAAGCCCTTTTAAATCTTGAGTGAGGCCTCTTCTCCTAGACAATAACCTCAATGCAGTGGTTCTGCTCCTTGGGCTTTGTACTGAGTAGGCTTAGCCACACCTGCCAAGATTATTGTCCTGGACCATGGTTTCTCAACCTTGGCACTACTAACATTTTGGTCTGAATAATTCTTTGCTGCAGGTGACTGTCCTCTGCACTATAGAACACTCAGCAGCATCCCTGGCCTCTATGCATGAGATTCCAGTAGCATCTCCCTGTGCCTCTAGGTTGAGAAAACCAAAAATGTCTCCATAAATTGCCAAATGTTCCCTGAAGAGCGCAGTCACCCCTAGTTGAAAACCACTGTTCTGGAACATGCGGAGTGGGACTTGTACAGGCTCAACCCACCAGTGCTTCTGCTTAAGAATTCATTAGAAAAATAAGCCATCATTGAGTTCGCTTATAAATAAGCCATTTTCATTCCCAAATCACTCACCTATCTGCCCTTTTTTAATTTAGGCATTCATTCATTATTCTTCACTTAAAATATATATATATTGAAAGCCTACCCTGCGCCACCATCCTAGTTTGGGCCCTGTAATTCTTGCCTGCACTTCCTGCATCGTTTCCTCACTGATGTCTCTGCCTTTACACAGCCCTTATCCATTCCTTGGATCATGTCTCCATCCAAGGTATTGAATGACTTCCTAAAACCCAAATCTGATCTCACCACCACTCTTCTTAAAGTCCCTGCTGCTTCAGGATGAAGTCCAAAAATTTAAGCCTAGCACACAAACATTCATGATCTGGTACCTGACAGCATGATGCTCTATTGAACACAAGTTCCCAAATATACATGATCTTTTTTTTTTTTTTGACATTTCAAATCTTATTTTATTTATTTATTTTTATACAGCAGGTTCTTATTTGTCAGTCCCAATCTCCCAATTCATATACATGATCTTTTAAATGTTCATGCTTTTGCACGTCTACCAGCAATGCTCTTCACCTTAACCACTTGAATTAATTCTGATTCCTCCTTCAATGGTCCACTCTGTCATCCTTTGCTCTGGAAAGTCTCCTTCACTCTCTGGGTAGCATCAGAGAGTTTCCCCATTCCACTGACCATATTATATTAAAACATGTCACAGTCTATTATAATTGTTTATAATTCTCTTTTCCCACTGGAATGTAAGTTCTGTTATTATCATACAGAACCTGATTCAAAGTTAGTCAATAAAATAAAATTTAATTAAATCCAATTACAAAGAACAATTGGGAAATCCACTAAAATTAGTGTCCTCCTATTGTATTGCCTCATTTATTTCGTATCACTTACCATTATGGTAAATTACAAACTGTTTTTGTTTATTCACTCATTTATTGTCTACTTCCACCCTCCAGTACCACTAGGGTATGTTATACGAGAGTAAGGAATATTTTCTATGTTGTTGACACTGTTTATCAGCACCTACAATGGTGCTGGGAAGATAGTAAAAACTCAAAAAAATTGCTGAATAAATAAATACAAAAGGTGGGCTGCAAAGCAGAAGCTAGTTAATAAAACCAAGAATGACTGGTCACAGATGTAGGAAGGGAAGTGAGAGAATATATGCAAATAAGAAATAAAATATTTTATTAATGTGTCATACTTTATTTGAAACATAAATACACATATTTTGAGAAAGCATACAACAGCAACAGTAAACTTAAACCTAGATAGAAGAAATAGAAAGGGCTTCCAGTTTTCTCTGCTACCTATAGGAAACAGACTTGGCAGTTGCTGTTACAAATGAAAAGAAAAATTTTCATGCACAGGGTTCATGTTCTCATGACTGATGGACATTTCCTTTTGAAAAGATGCCTATTTATAATCACAAATAAAATTCCTGTTGTCTCATGAACAGCAGACTGTGAGTCTTATGGATTTGCCTCTAAGAGTTAAATAACCTCCTAATTCCACTTGACAGTAAAGATAAAGCTACTGTTCTACTGTGATAGATAATCCTCTGCATGGGGTGGTGGGACTGGGGGAGCAACAAGGAGGCAGGAGAGAGGGGACATCCATCTTGCTAAGCAATTTATGAATTGAACCCTAAATCCTTAATGTACTAGATGGTGAGTCAGTGTGCTAATGCATACTTGATTGAATTTGGTTGAAAATGCTAAGTTAAAGTGTGCAGGTGTCTTGAGCAGGTGCACAGTATTCTGCTAATAAACAGAAGACATTAAACCTGAGGCAAGGCTTATTTTGCTGCATTATAGAAATTTCACAGACCTATAGAAAATACATGAAATGTTGCTTTAGGGAGGGCTTTTCATTCAGTATCTCTTCAAGCCCTGTAAATCAAGAAAACAATGTGCTAGTTCAAATTTGTTCCATGAGGTTCTTTTCTTAAACATTTAAAATGAAATATAATGATAATTTCCCCCTCTGTTAGAGTATCATTGTATTTACACAAGTGGGTCTGAAAAATACTGTACTTGAAACCTCAAATATATATATATATATATATATAGCATATCATGCTGTATTTTTTCTGAAACACTTATGAGCACAGTTGGAGTCCCAGTGTCATAATGAAAAAATGCTGTTAATTTTCAGCTTATGGATGTGAAGAGCAGGGAACTCAGGCTGCACTGGGAATTAGTTAGTGCAAGCTACAAAGATCCACTATTTAGGGTGTGGCAAGATTTGAAGTAGCCTTCCCATTCCAGAAAGAGGACCAACTGGCAAGGGAGTGTTTTGCTCTGGGAGTGGCAGTTTTCTATGGGAAATGATCCCATATGAGAGACGCATGTGAAAAAATCTGGCATATTTTCCATCTCGCCTCAAACAGGTTTAAATAAGATGTCATTCAATAACTTTTTCACACAAAATGCTTTAGTTTGGACATCTACCCTTATGGTGTTTATTAAAGTATCACTATAGGAGCAACAGCAAGTTTCATTATTTATTGTCCATCATGGAGCTAATTCATTGCCATATGTTAGGCACTAGAATTTAAATAGTGATACTGTTTATTATTATAGACTAACTTATTTGGTTCCTATAGTTCATGTCATAATCTATTGCATGTAGATTAGAACATATAATAACCCACTGTGTATTCTATGTTAGATATTAATATGTTCCATTTATCTAATACATTTTTTGAATATTGATTATGTGAAGGTGGAAAATTTCCTGTTCACCATATAGAAGTGATTTTCCTATGTGCCACAACTAGATTGGAAAACACTTATTCAGCTGAAACCTAAACAAGGTTCATAAGCAAGTTTTATAATGCCCCCTACATTGTGCTTTCAAGACTGAAACAAAATTTTTCTCTATTCTTTTCTTATCCCCCTGACATAGCCCTAGATGAAAAGACAACCCAAAGTTGGTCCCACACTTCCTAATGAAACACAAAACAAATACCAAGTTCTAAACCTTGGTAAATATCACTGAACATCTCAAATGTTATCATACACTAAAACAGTTTTATCTAAACATCACCATATTAATCATTAATCATACTCCAGCTTTATTTAGATATTATTAAAATATTATATATATATATATATATATATATATATACACTTAAGGTATGTAATGTGATGATCTGATTCACATATTGTATATTGCAAAATAACTACCACAATAAAGTTAGCTAATATCTCTATCTTCTCTACCTCTATTTTCTTTGGGGTTGGTAACATTTAAGATCTATTCTCTCAAAAACTTCCAAGTATATAATACAGTATTGTATTGTATTATATTGTATTGGATCTATTCAGGGGGAGGAGGCAAGTTATTTCTTTCATCTAACCTGGTTTCTCACGCTACATCTTAGAGCTATTGATTTCCTTGTTCCTGAGGATGTGAGAGCAGAGAGAGAGCACTCTGTATCAAACATCTTGATCTTCACGGACTTGGAACTGTTAAAAATTCTAGAAGGTGCTCAGGGTCAGAATTTTGTGCATGTTTTGCTTTCTTTTTAATTCCTTTGGTGCTTTAAATTCATGTAATACATTTTAGTGATTTAAAGTAGGATTAGCCTAGAGTGATTTTGCACTAAAAGAGGTACTGTCCTGTCAGAAGCCTACTCATACTATCTGTATTTATTTTCCCCAACAGAAAACCATCCAGTAACGTGTAGTGTTTTTTTGTTTGTTTGTTTTGTTTTTTACTTTTTACTCTGTGCTTTTAGTAACTAAACTCACTATAATGTGCATAACTCAAAGGTCTTTGTTCATTAGTTTTTCATGTTTTTACTGATGGTCCTGCAACAAATCATGCAGAGCATCAGGGCTCAGAATCACTTAAAGATGTTTAAATGCAATACTTGACCAGTTGTTTGTGATATATGGCACCGTTTTTTTTTTTCAAACATTAGTTTATAGTAGAGGTCAGTACGCAAAAGCAGAATTAGTAATCTTCACCAAGGAATCAGCAGTCTATAAAGTTCTTCAAAATTTTCATCCCATATTTTTCAGATGCACATAATTTGAGATAAAATTTACCTAGCTCAGTTTTATTCTAATGCAGTGATTCTTAAACTTCAACATGCATCAGAATCACTTAGGGGATTTACTAATCCAGATTACAGTGTCCCACCCAAGAGTTTCTATTTCAGTAGATCTGAGATGATGGGTTGATATTTTTAACGAGTTTCCAGGTGATGCTAATGCAGTTCCCAGTCCAGGACTGCACTCTGAGAACCAAAGTTCAGCATTACCCTAATAGAAAGCACTAAAATGATTTGAAGAGTTAATGCAACAATCAAGTGTTTCCTCAGAAAGAATTCCTGGATTATTCCAAGAAAGCATTCAGTCTCCTCTCCCATTAGTTCCAGAGCCAGCACTTACACAGAGCTTTGCAAATTTTTCTCTACTTGTCTATTTTCTTGACTTACATTCCTTGAGGACAAGAACTGTGTTTTGTTCATGATAATATTCTCAAGATACATTGAATTTCAACAGAGCATAATGTATAATGAGTTTATTGGTGTATATTAAAGGAAAATAAAATGAGGGCAGATTTTTCTCTAACACTTTGCTTAGACAAAATTTTACCATTTGGTATTGTCATTTGAATGTTAAAAATGATCTGAAAAAGTATGACATGAATCCAGAAAAGTAAAAGAAAAAATGCTAAATCAAATCTGATATCACTTAATATCTTGAAAGAACCCGGGATGGGGGTTGGGAACCTGACTGCAGTATGAAGAAAGTTAGCTAATTTAAGAGTGGGCTGCCAACTTCTTTAAATGAAAAGGAGAATTTAGTGAGGTGTAACTATACTGTGAACCCAAAGCCAGTGACCACTTCATGCGAAGCTCTGCTTTTTCTGATCTTGAGGGTAATGTCCTCGGAGGTCTGCATCTCCCGCTTTTACACTGGCCACACCCTCTGGTTGGGAAACAAGCCCGACTATCTGAGAAAGCAATTCTAAGAATTTGTCTGGAAAAGAAACTCCAAATTATTTGGAATGGAATAAATGGTTTCTTGAGTGGATTTGTTTAAACTTGGGAAAAATTTAAAATTAAATGGAAATATGATGAACCAAATCAAACTCGTAAGTTCAATACTTTGTGATGTAAGAAATGATGTATGCATTTTTGAGATCTTAAGAACTTGTAATATTTAAGAGAATTTAGTCTAGTGACTTATCTAACATATTTCAATTTAAACATGTGATTGAGTGAAGGATCTTGCTTGCTGTTTTTATTTGAAAGTTATGAGCATCTGATGTATTAAGGAGTACTGTAACACAATATAACTTCAGACTCACCATATCCATAAATTAAATGTATTAGCTCTGCAAATGTTATTTACTCAGGTAAATTTTATTTGTTAATCAGAAAACTGTGAGCTACTTAACAGCGAAACAAAAAATTTTGAATTTATAAAGGCAGCTTGAAATGTTTAAGTAAGGTGAATTATTCAAGTTATGAGAGCCCTCTTAACAGTGATTGTTAAGATGTAATAAGATGATACAGAACTTGAACTTAATAGACCAAGGAAGAACTAGTTTTATGAGCATATACCTTTCATAAATTCCATGTTAATTTAAAAAACTGAAGTAATGAGTAAATAATGTTTTTGTGTATAAAAGTCACGTATTAAGAATATCAAACACCTCATGCTTTTGGGGGGACAGCTACTTATGGCTGTACAGGTGTAGCTGCATAGACTGCACCTATTATTGGAATTGGCTTGGTCTACTGAAAAAAGGCTAGGGACCATTTCTAACTTTTAGCCATTGGATGACTGATGTAAAGGAGAGTCAGAGTCTAATTGTAATGATGTTATACTGCCACAAAACACACAGGCATCAAGTTCATTTTGGTCCTTTTTGACCAGGAGCTGGACTGAGTTATATCTGTTAAAGAGGATTGAGTAACTTTCTCACAGTCCTGCCATTTCTTTAGATCTTTGCTTAAAAAAAAATGTTGTACTCGCTGAAGGGCAGGCAGGTCACTAAACAACATGTACCCATTCTTTAAAAAAACAGCTACTATTATATTGTAACTCTTTTAAATGCATCCTTATTTCCTACCTCATGAGATACAGAACAAAATGCCTCATTTTCAGGATCTTTCATAATCCATCTCAGCCACACTTAATGCCCCTCCACACTCCATCAAATATCGCCAAAGAGACTTGTGTGAACTTTCTCACTTTTCCAAGGGCACGTATTTATTCCCTCATCTGTGTGTGTGCTTCTGTTGCTCTCCTAACTTTGAATACCCTTACCTACTAGATTTGCTTATTTTAATCTCACTGAATTCCCATGTCCTCTCTGAAAATTTCCCTGATTCCTGGCTCTCACTGAATTCCTCCTTCTCTGTGACATTCTAGAATATTTATCTCTATGTCACACTGTTTAGCACTGATGTGCATTTTATAAATATTGTACCACCACCATATAAACTGCAGTGGTATAATATTTACCAAAAATGTTTATTAATCCCTCTAATACCTTTGTTTGCCTCCACCCCAAGCACACACACAAATGGACACACACACACACACACACACACACTCTTACAAACTAGACCTTGGACTCCAGGACCATAGAGAAGTGAGGCGCAGCCAAATGTAAAGGAAAATGAATGAAGTTAAGTTTTACCTTTCTAAGACACAAAGCCCACATTGCTGCATAAAGCATAGATTTGGGAAAAAGTCTAACTTAGTTTTCCTATGGCATAGAGGGGAAAAGAAGCAAAAATAAATGCTATTCTCACTGGATTTGGAGAGGAGAGAGAATCAAAGTAAAAGAAGAGAAGAAAAGCTTAGAAAGCAGAAGCTGAAAGACAGTCTCTGGGACTTCAGAACCATGACCAAGGGGACAGAGTGTGGGTACCAATGAGTGGAGGCTTGCAGAGGGCAGCTCTGTTACCAGAATCCAGGTATGCGGAATGGCTGTACCCAAGGATCTTAGTGGACCCCAACCTATGATCTTCCTGCTCTCGATTCCACAATGCTGGGTAAAAAGTTGCTAAATACTGTAAAGTAAAGCAATCTTAAGTATTGTAAAGTATCATAAAGTAAAAAATATCATAAATAACTTCTAACATCTACAGGAGAAGGATTTACATAAGAGGGAAAAATCCTTTAGTAACGTAAAATAATAAGGAAATATGAAATTGACTACATCATTTCAAGAGGAAGAAAAGACACAAGCTTGATAGAGTTATAGGAAGCACACTGATTACTTATCATTGCACACAGCTGAGACAGTAGATTGAAAATCAACATTCTCTCTCCAATAATATCTTCAATAGCCCAATTTATGAGGGCAAGTCCCCACTAACTTTGTCACCAAGTGTCCACTAGATATTTCTGAGTGTGTCCTAGGGTTCTTCTACTTGTATGCTCGGAGAAGCTTCTCTGCTTCTTCCCTCCTGCTGCCTCACCAGGTAGCTCTCTCTACAACTAATGACCCTCCTGATGAGCATAATTATTCTTTGCTGGTGACAGCAGCTGTGGGGGAGGGGGCGCCATCCTCCACTATCCCAGATCTAATTAGGCCTATCTCTAATTCACCCACATCACTGTTGACTTAACAGGACTTTACTGATGTTTAAGGATGGTGGAAAGGAAATAGAATTCACAGCATCACTGGTCGTTGGCTCTGTTTCCTTGTCTTTCTCTGCCCTCTACCCTCCTCCATATGGTACCCACAGTCTCAAAATAGCTTCTCTCATGTCACAGGATGGTTTCTAGTAGATTCCAGAGATATGTGCTTTCTGATTCACATCCAAGGAGAAATAGATACCTTCTTTTTCTCTAAACATCAAACAGGAGTCCTTTGCTTTTCTCTGGTCAGAGCAATTGAGATCATATGTTCTTCTCTGAACCAAACTCTATAACCAGGAGATTATGACTGATTGGTTTAAGCCAGGCTTACAAACCCATTCCTGAATCAATAACTTTGACAAAGGGAGGCCACCCTAAGAGTTTAGGCCAATCAGAACTCACACAGAGAGCTAAGGGAGAATCAAGCTCATTTCACCTGTAAGGTTTGCCTATATGGTATACATGGAGAGAGAATAAAACGGAAGGCCTTCACAATTACTCCCCCACTCATCCTGATGTCTTACAGTGGACTCTGCCCATGCCTGGCTCCCTGCCAGCCCCAGGCCAGCCTCCACATGACCAAAGACAGGCACTTAACACTGTCACAACCGGATCCAAAGCAGTTTATTTACAGAGTTTAGGCTAACCTGTTCTGCTGGCTCCCTGTCTCAGAGAAAAGATTTTCTTAAAAATCCCAATGTAAGGTAAAATTTTCCAAAATTTCATGTGAATTTACATGTGTTTTTGGAGATAACTATTTTCGGAAGACACTTTATACTCTCTGACAGATTGGCCTTTCTGTATAGTGGTGGTCAATTTATTACTCATTATAAGATTTTAAAAGTATGGAGAAGTCACACTATATATTTAGTTGTTTTGTTTGTATCCAACTAGATTTTTAGGCTTCTTAAGAACAAATTCTTCATCTTATGATTTTTGGGGTTTTGTCATGACAGGCAGTTTCATGAAATTCAACCTAATATATTTCTTTGTATTTACAAAGCAATAAACATTTGCAAAATACCATGAGCTCTTTGAGGCTAGAAACTATGTGAAACTCACCTTTGTATTTCCAGGGCCCAGGGCAACATCCAGAACAGAATGCACAATCAATCACACAATGCTTGAGTGAATAAATGAATGAATGTCAAAGATAATTATTGATGCCATATTTTAAATCATAATAAATAAATTGATATATTTGCTATATCAAACAGGCTCTGCAAATTATTCTAGGAGTGTGTGAGGTGGCCGCATTCCTGCCACTGAGATATTATGAAATAAACCACTGTTTAGGGAATGCTTCATTAAATCTGCTGTCTGGGAAACTTAAGGTAGCTTTTGGGCAGGTGTTTATGTACATTAGTTATATACATTAGCTCATTCAGCATAAATTTATCTTTGAATATATATTGTTTCTCTATATTCAAAAATCATAAAGTGTTTCTTCTTTGAATGAATCATATACATTTGGATCAATCATTTTATGACTAAGGCTTACAACAATTTGTGTCCCTGACAGACCCAATCATTTTCTTCTCCCTTCCTACTTGTTACACTTAATTATTATTCTGTACTAGATTTACAAGTAAATAAGTGCTATGTTTCAGGGAAAAGTTGTTTTGTTTTGTTTTTTTAAATTAGAAATTAGGACTTGCATTCTGCCAAACTAAATGTGTGCTTGTTATTTTTTTTTTAACACACATATCCTCCTCCAACTAAAATTTCATAATGGTGACTAAGTAGCTTAAAAGTTATTTCTTTGTGTACCCCAATTAGTCACATGAAATGAGTATTTTATTCAAAAACTAAAACAAAAATGTCTTATTTTTTATTTATAAAATGTTTTGAAATTTATAAAACTCTTACACATATATTATTTCTTTCAAATATTGGGTTGGCCAAAATGTTCGTTCAGATTTTTCTGTAAGATGTTATGGAAAACCCAAACAAATTTGGCCAATCCAATATTTGAAAGATTTCCTTATAACAAATCTATTAAAGATTTCAAATATTCTAAAGATTTCCTTGCAACAAATCTATTAAGTAAAGTAGATGTTATTATCTAATTTGTCAGAGGATGAAAATCTAATTCCTTATGTGACCTGTTAGTCCTACAAGAACACTTATTTTGCAGTATTCTCAGAATCTAGAACATTGTCTGGCATAGAGTAAGTGGACAACTAATAAGTATTTTCAAAAATGAATTATCAAATGTTACACAGCTAGAATCAGAAGTTATACCCAGACCTGTAAATCTAATGTATATGCTACTAAATCAGACTGACTTTATATCACTTTTGCCTTTTTTAACTTTAAGAGGCACATATCCAAAAAAGTTTACTTAAGATTAATCATCATTCTAGCTCATCACTATTTGAACACAGAGCTGAAACATTGACATAGGGTAAAATAAATTCCATTCAATTCCAGTGTTTAGTGTCTACTATATAAAGGTAATATATTAAGGGCTGAAAAGATAAAGATGAGTCAGATGTATCTGTCCTCAAGAAAAATATAGACTAACAGAGGGGAGAGATAATGTAAATGTAGTTTAGGTAGTAAGTACTATGATCAAAGTGTATTTAGGGAGCTCAGTTAAAAAGTACAGTAAGTGGAACAATGCTAACAATGTGAAATGAATAACAAAAGTGTAGTAGTCAGGGTGGGCTAGATTATACCTCAATAACAAATAGCACCAAAATCTCAGTGTTTTAAAACAGTAAATTTTATATCTTGCTCATACTACATGATCAACACAGAAATTCTGAACTCTTCACATTGCTTTTACTCCAGGATCCAAACTGATAGATTGTCCACCACCTTGAACATTATTGGTTGACTAGGCAGAGAGAGGGAGTTCTGGAAGCTCTCAAATCAGACATAAATGTCATTTCTGCTCATGAATCTTTGGTCATAAATAGTCACATGGGCACATCTAAGCACAAGAGGGCCAGAAAATGCATTCCTATCTTGTGCATGGAAGGCAGAGAACTCTAACCAACCATGCTAATGGCTACTTCAAAGACTAAAATAGGAATCAGTACATTCTAAGTAGCATTTAATGCAGTGAAGTACGTGTTCAAATCTTGCATATGGCTCAAATATTTAAATTAGATATATTTCCAAAGTATGCTCCTTACTTTTAGCCCCTTAAATTATACCCTCTCACCCATGATATATAAAAAATAAAAGAAATTCACAAGCTCTGAGCGCATATAGATGCCTGTATATGGGAACTGAAGAAACTAGAGATCCCTAATGAGGTAGTTTTCCTGCCAGAACCACTGTGTTTACAATGCCAGCTTCTCATAGCTGAAAGTCCTTTCTACCCACTGCACTAAAGGACTCCAGTTGGTTTTCTGTTCCAAAGCAGAAATAAATAAACAGTGGAGCCCAGTTATTATTTAGAGCTGCCAGTTTTTATAGCCTGAAAGTTATAGTCAGTAATCAGACAATCTCCAAGGAAACAAATAGCCAAAGTTCGGAGAGCAATGAATGAGAAAGGGCTATAATGATGGCACAGCATGGAGGGCATGTGATCTCCTGTGATGCTGTTGGAGGGTAACACTTGATGCATTTTTGCTGATAATTGTCAGAGGGAGAGGAGCCTGTAGAATTTGTATATGACTCAGGCTCTCCAAACTATAGGATCTGTATTCTGAGCAAAAATAAATGTCAGATATTTCTTTTGAATGATATTGTAGTCCAGCATACCATAGATCTAATTGTGATTGAATTCTCTTTGTTTTATTTTTCAAAAGCTGATAACTTTCTTGGTCATTAAGAATGTTCTGGACTGCTAAAGAAATAAAATTTGAATCCAAAATCAAAAATGGAAGTTCATACATTATGGATTTATTTATTATAAAGCTGACTGTATGTATATAAATCAAGAAAGATTGTTAATTTTTTTCTTTCACCTAAAAATCTCCTTATCTCGACTGTCAAGGGAAATAACATCCATCTGCTTCTTGCTCTGATAATTTTTCTAGACCTTAAATTTCTCTATTTGTTCCCAACAGAACAAGAAAGACAGGACCACTGGATTCAGCAGGGTACATGGACCCTGATTGTTCATTTTAGTTCAATATAATTCATAAGGGTACAAGACTCTGACAGCTCTAAAATTCTGCAGTTTCCAGCATGTTGATTTTGCTACTCTATATATTTAATTTTCTTTTAAAAACATATCGTATTTCTCTGAGCATTCATTTACTTTTCAAATTATGGTTGCCTAGCTAAGGCTTGTGTACCAGGTGCCATGTAAAAGCATGTTAAAAGTAGATAAAAGCAATTTACCCTGCCCTCTAATTAGAGATGTCTCATCTTTACCACTGACAATAGCAGTATGCAGCTGTGGCAGTAGAGCGATAATAGGAGCTGGAGCAGAGAGAAATTAAAGATATGCTGGCTGGTGCAGAGCGTCACCTCTCCGTTGCTCAGCTTGGGTGGGCTTCAAAATGAATACAAATTTTTCATATTTCCTCTTCCCTGACTCTGTTCATTTATTTCACATTAATAATTAAGCTTTAAAAGCCAGGGGTATGTTGGGGGGAGGGCAGCAAGTTATAGGCTATGTCTTTCTTAATGACTCACCATGTGAAATATATTGTTGCCTAGTTCTATAGCTGACCTATCATTTAACACCTGTTGTATACACATAACTGTACTTTATGTAATAAGGTTTAAAATGTATGGAGAAGACACACTTCTTGTCCCTAAAGTTTGCAATCTAGAAGGATTACCCTTTATAAAGATCATATCCAATATGTTATAATTATTTGCCATGTTAAAGACAGAAGGTGGCCATCTTGGAGTATAATTTTTCAGAATAGGCTGTTTGAAATAAATAAATGTTAAAAAATCTTTAGTGAAGTGGTCAGCCTGAGTGAGGGACATGGAAGGAAGGATCCTCACAGGGAAAATAGCATGATTAGAGGTAGTAAGAAGTGGAAGTGTGTAAGAAATACAGAGACCAGTTTTCCTGCTGAGGAAGAAGAACTGTTGACAAAGGACCTGAAAGTGTTTAGAGCAGACCAATATGGCAACATGGCAATGGAAATTTAATACCAGATCACAGAGAGTAATGTGACTAAAACTGCATTTGAGGAGAAACATACAGGTAAGTGTATGCTGGCTAGAGAGGAGTGAGAAGATACCAGAGGTAAACGTATATAAAATAAAATTTAAGTAGCAATTTTTGAATGTAGATTAGTATGAGAAATGATGCTACAAATGAAGAAGATACAAAGACTAAAGTGTGCAGTGATTAGGTATGAGCTTTGTTGAAATGGAGAAGAAGAAAAGTTAACTGAAGCAATGTGGTAGTAGTTAAAGGAACAGTCCATAGACTTGATCAATTAGATGGATACAATAAGGATGTTGGGAATAAATTTATCAGACAAGAATAGTGACAATAAAGAAGTAAGTACAAAATATAGATTTGTGTGAGGAAATAACTAGTTCAGTGTTTGATACGTTAAGTGGCATCTATAGGGAGTTGAGATGCAAGATTGAAATGATGATGAGCAGTCATGACTGGGACTGTAAACTTGGGAATTGCTTGCCTAGAGGTGGTGGTTGGACCAAAACACATGATGAGTTCTTTATGAGTAAGAATAGAAGTAGAAGAATGTTAGCGAACAAAATCACAGGAAGTGGGAGGAAAAAACGTGGGATGGTGAAATATTAAGAACTTGAAATCAAGTAAGAGGTAACCAACAACCAGTGCCAAATGCTAGAGAAACTACAGTTTCAAAAAGAAAAGAGTTGTCCTAGAGATGAAAAAGCAAACTCAATTTTCCTAGAAGAATAGAATTGATAAATCCCTTCAGTAATAGAAGCCAAATCAAGAGGGTTAAGGAAGGACAGAGTGGTGAAGAAAAGTGGCAGTGAAGTGTTCAATCATTAAATGCAAGAAGAAAACAGACTGGTTGTAGTAGTGACTGTGAGCATCACCAAGTTAGTAATTTAAATAAAGCTTAGGGGAATCTGAACACTTTTACATTTTTAGCAGGAATTAAGTATAAAGGGATAAAATGCTAAAGGGTGGAATAAAAAGTGGGATGAAAGTGAAATATATATGTGTATATATTTCATTTATATGCATGTATAACCTTGGGTAATGCACATCTAATCTGAGGAGAAAAGCCTGTTAGTTCAAAGATGGCATCAGAATTATTTTAGAAAAAAAATCATTTTATTCTGTTTCTCAAAACAACATATGGATCTATACTATTTCTGCAATGATATCCCTCAGAACATTGCTAGAATGCAGTAAGAGTTATACAAAAAGAGATAAAGTCTCTATTCACAATAAATTTTCATTTACAAAGGTAGCCAAGAGGATGAGGAGAAGGGGCCCAGAAACGGAGAAGGGCTGGCCTCAGGGGTGTCCCATGAGGTGGAGTTGTTGAGGATGCTGAAGAGTTGGCTAATGGGATATTCCCATTGTAAGAATGGCAGGTGGAATGTCTAATATTCACCAGGAAAATGCTCAAAATGCATACAACACTTGGATGAAAGCTTCAAATTTTCTTTCATATGGATTCACAACTCTCTCTGTGGTGTGTTAAACTAATCAAGGAAAGGGGCTTTGTTTTATAACTGGATTACACAGTGGAGAGAGACCAGAATAGCTGAAAGCTATGAGACACGAAAGCAATGAAAGATTTAGGGGAAATGCAGAACAGTAGTGTCTAGGCAAAATGTCAGTATGATCAACCCCCACACTATGAATCTCAGCAGATATTGGGTGTAGGATTTTGAGAAAAATGTTTACTCAAGTCTCAAAGGGCGAAGCAACTCAAAATATTGAATGCCTTACATCAACCAGTAGCTAATATTTAGGATATATATATATATATATATATATATATATATATATGTCATGGATACACAGAAAATAATTTATCAATTAAAATAATGAAATGTACTATGTGTTGAATATTTACTGCTGTATTTATATTACAATCCTAAGAGTTTGACATTTAGAGTTAACTTCTGATCTTACACATTTAAAATCATTTGCTAGATTGTGTCTCTCCTACATAAATGCATATCTGAAACAAAATACTGATTTTTCCAGGATCTTATAATCATATATATAAAGTCATAAATTATTTTTTGAAAGTATACTCCTAAATTCATTAGAGAAATATTTCAACTAGATTAATTTTGCATTAACAGTCAATGAGAGGTTACAACTGTTACTTGCAATGAGACATAAACATGCATCATTCTTTGACAGGAAATAAGTAAAAATCCAAATGATTAAAAGTGTATACATATAAAGTAAATGCATGTATTTGCAGATTTAACTTACAGATATATCCAGATCAGGCATTGCAAGGATCAGGTAGAATTAGCAAGAGGAGCTATGTTGAACTTCTTTCAGTTGAAAGTCATTTTTGGCTACTTCTCTCTAAGGATGGGACTAGCTCTGTTTTGGCTTTCATTTAGAATTCTGCTTGCTTTTAGGAATGTGGACCTGTTTGGAAGTGATCAGTTATAACCTCACTGGATTTCCTAGGGCTTGATTGTACCTACTCTAACTAACAAATATAATATAATCACATATTTTATTGTAACTTCTCAAAGTGAGAAAACTTATATTTTGGTTTTCTTTCTCTCATTTTCAAATCTTCATTTGGTCTACTTCATGTGACAAAAGCAGTGCCTTTTCTTCTATCAGTTCACATGGACCTCATAAATGTTTCTAAGTCCACATCATATCATTCAAGAAACAAGCATTCATTGAATGATTTACTGCAAGACACCTGAGACCACCACAAGACAGACTTTTCTTCCTTGGAGCTTAAGGGAGGAGCAATTTTAAATATAATTTTTCTTAGTTAACAATAATACACAACAGAAGTGAAATTAACAACCCATTGAACTCAACCTGACCAAACTGTCACCCTTGCATGTTCATAAATGCATTGAATTATATAATCTCTTCTTTATATTATTGTACCCAAAGTATTATTATATTAACATTGAAAGTAAATTTTAATTTTAACCATCAATGGGCATATATAGGGGTAATCTAAGCCGTTCACATTTGTTTAGTTTTACCAAATATCCCTTCTTGTCCACCAATGAACTATAATCCAGAGGTTATGGCCTATTAAATTGAAAGGGAAAAAGGGAAAAAATGATGACTACCAATTTTACAGATAAAGAAAGCAAATTAATTCACTGTTCCAGGTGACAGGATGGCATGAGAATCAACATCAAAACCAAGAGTCTTGAAATCTAGCTTTGTGTGTGTTCTTCATGATGCCATGAGTAAGAAAGAGAATGATAATAGCTGAGAGAGAGACAGAGAAAGAGAGAGAAATAAATAATTCAATACAAATGTAAGTAGAGGGAAGTGGAGGTGATCTCAAAACACTTACTAGATAAAATTAGGGCCACAGGCAATAATTGCAAAAGTCATGGAGCCCTTGTCATCTCCAAAGCATCACATGTGGATGCAGGAATCATATTAACAACATGCATAGTCAAGTAGAAAATTAATAGAATAAAGCCATACCCGGGGAAACAAGGGGACACACTAGTGGATATCATGCTTAAGAGTAAGCTTAGGAAAAATTCCCTATAATGTTGAGGAATGGACCCTGATCTAAGATTTTATTACAAGATTCAAAAAAGACCTAGTTTCATCATTGGGAAGGTATTGTAAATGAAGTATACAGGTCTAAATAATCCTATCCTTGTTCAAACTGGAGCTTGTATTCCCTGATGGATTCATATACAGAATGGTTTGCAACTAATCCACCTAGCATGGTTCCTGGAATTCCCACCAGTCACTCTGCCTTAAGCAGTGTGCCTCAGAAGGCCTTAGAGGAGTAATACATGAATATTTAATAACTAATTTTCATGTCAGCATGGATTTTTGAAATTCAAATCAGTTGTCACATTGTTGTAGTGAAAAGAACACAGGTTTTGGAGCTGGACAGAACTGGGTTTGAAACTTCCTTTTCTGCTACTTAACTTCTAGTGTCCTCTTGAGTAAGGTACTCAACGTCTCTGAGACAGTGTAAAATACATATGTAAAATGGCTGGTGAACATCTGGTATATGTAGGTGCCCAAGAGATGCTCATTTTCTTTTGTTTCCTTGAAAGTTCTAAAGAAAATCTTGAAGTAAGCTTCAATATGAGTAGAGAAGATAGGCAGATTCCAGCAAGGCAAAAACACTGCCTTTTATTTAATAAAATATTGAAATACCTGAACAAGGTATTTGTCCTCCCTCTGTCAAGGTCGAATAGACAAATTCTTGAACTGCTATTGTTGGTTTTTTTTTTTTGTTTTCTGTTTTTTCTCTATCTCCTACTGCTCATGTACAAGTGGGCATCTGGATATCCTACTGGCACCTGAAATTCAATATGTCTAAAATGAAACATAATCTTTTCCAACATGATTTTTTTCTCATAAATTCTCCATGACTCTTCATGGCACTAACAGGCTTTCAGTTATGTACTACATTCAAATATTACTTAAAATAGACTCACAGTGTTTATTAAGCATAGAATGGTGGATGGGGGGTGTCCCAGTGGTCATAAATAATCCTCTAGGAAAAATTTGAAACTAGATGAGATTTGGATTGTCATAACGACTGGAAGGTGTTCTCAAATTTAGTGGGTGGGGGACAGAGATACAGAAATAACTGCAATGCTGGGAGATTGTGAATCCTTCACATTGAAGAACTGTGGAGCCCAAAATATCAGTGGAGATCCCAATGAGCAGTGCAAGTAGAATCCACCTCTTCAGATGCCTCATGCCCATTTTCTGCTGTCCATTCCTACTTCTGTTGTACTAGTCCAGGCTCTGTATTACCTTGAATTGTAGAATGTTAACTGCTGGAAGAAACTTGAAGGTCACGTAGATTAGGGAACTAAGGCCAAAAAGGTTAATTTTCTGGCCCAAGTTACATAACTACTTGGTTACAAAGCAGAAGTTGACCTCAGATCTGATTGTTACCCTATGAGACCTGTTGAGGTTATAATATTATCTAACTGTTTTCCACATTCAAATTCATCCTCCACTGGGCAGAGTTGACCACTAAATCTTCAAGAACCACTCCCAGAACCTCACTTTCCAACCCAAAACAGCCCTCAGTGTTTCCCCATTGCCTAGTATGTACATTTCTCAGCCTGGCATCTAGACTACCCATGATCTGGGCCAACCAAGCCACATGGTATTATTTCACCCTACTCTCCTTCTGCTGTTTTCAAGTGACAAACTGTCCCCCTGCTGACTCCCAAGCACATATTGGGTATTTAAATCTCCCCTCAAACTGTTCCCTTTGCCTAAAATATTCTCCATATTCCCTCCCTGTCAAAACTCTACTGACACACAAATGTCTCCTCCCCCATGAAGCTTTATGAAGAAAAACTTTCTTCAGCAAGATATGTTCTTTCCTTATCACTTCTAACACTTGATAGCTGTCATTGGAATTACTATGATTTGGTAGGCACTATAGCTATTCGAATTTTTTTCTGTCTGAGGACAGAGACTAACTAATATGCAAAATCTTATCTATATCACATTTTGCACATATAAGGTAGACAGCAAAAGTTTTGGAGATAGATACACAAAAGATCTAGCAGCAAATCTAAGGGGAAAAGAATCAAAAGAAAAGAAAAACTTTCCAGTCTTAACTAGTCACCTTAGAAAAGATTTAAGGCACTTCTCACCCCTACTTCAGGACTCCTTTTAACATTATAATTGAAATTCACTGGAAATGTGTTTCAATTTCAAAGAAAACAGAAGGAAATGACATCATCCCTGTTCTTACTGCTGCCCTCAATGAAAATTTCATTTATCTTAGTCATCTAACCGTATGCTGTCAGCAGTAAAGACGGAAGCCTCATTAATAAAAATCAGAGAAGATCTTCTGCCTTGTGGATGAAAACTAAAGTATCCTCAAGACAATTGCACTACATATTACAGCTTAGAGGTTGATAATTCTGAACTGCATCAGCAGTTGATTTAGAACTTGTTTATAACCATAATTGTGGAAGAGCAAATCTTCGTAAAATCTTTCTAACTGTTCACCACTGCATAACCTGAAGCTTAGCTAAAAGTAACCTATAAAGCAGAACTGGGGAGTAGAGTCTAGGTTTCTTGATACTGACCACTCACTTCAAAATTAAACTCTTGGTATATGTAAGTCTTTACGTGTGTGTGTGTGTGTTTGTGTGTGTGTGTGTAATAAATCTGAACATATCCTCCACATAACTATGTTTTCTTAATGTGTCCTACATGAAAAAAAAAATGATCACATGATCAGTTAGGATCAATGGACCAATATAAATGAGCTGAAAATACATGGCTGGAATATTCATGTGTGAGAAGACTAAAAAAACAAAAACAAAAACAAAATATTTAAAGAGCATATAATCCAATTTAGAGGAACCGAATTTTAACCTTAAATCATGAGCTAATTAGTCCAGAGTTTTATGCTAATCTTTTAATGATGGAAATCAAGTTACTATGTCATGACTATTTATAAGTTCATCAGTGGTTATTAGAGTCTTTGTACAATGGTGAAACTTTTGATAGTACTGGACATTATCTCATTTTTATGCAGTTGATTAGATTTTAATTTTTACATTAAAGAACTATTTTCTCTAAATTTAGAATATAATAATTTTTTTCTTCAGAGTTGTAAGGATGGGATAAAAGGTAATCATTATGCTATGCTATACTTTAATCTTTTTCTACAAAAGATTATACATCTACCTTTAAAAAGTTATTCCACAAATCTCAAGAGCTGTGTTCTTTCAATACACAATTTATAGTAATTTACCCTCCAAGGTTTTTGCTCTTTGAACTTTAACAATATAAATGATTATGTCATATTCATGCCATTTTATATGTTATGTCATAAGATATTAGATTGCCTTGTATTGCATTATATTTAAATAGAGCTCAACAGTAAATAAGTGATCTGAAAAATTGTTCTGTACTTCACTAATAGCTTATATTATTTCCTGAAAATTCCTTTTCGTAGAAAAGGGCATGCCACTTCTCTGCTGGATGCTCCATCAAGTCTTGTTTACTGTAACCAGGAGATGAAATTTCCAAACAAACCCTGGTGTTTACAGCACTTGGAGAGGCATGTGGCCTGTCATTCCAGTCTCTGTCAAGCATGTGCCCCACCTGCTTTTCGGCGTTGGCTTAAACAAGTTGGTTGGGCCACAACACAAGTGTGAGAACATGAGAATGTGAGATGCCACAGGCCAGGTGACATGCCAGTGCTGAAAAGCTGGTACATGGCAGGGCACCATTGTGTACATAGAAAGGCCACATGCCACAGCAAAATGTGGCAGCCACGTCTCCAAAATTAGATGAATAATTTCCCTTCCATTATGTTCTCACAAATATGTTGTAAAACAATAAGCCTTGAGCTACACTAAGTCCAAAAGTTCAGGGTTTCAAAAGAGTGACAAGTCAATATTCATATCTATTTCAGAGTTGACTGACAGGTAGGACTTTTTTTAAACCATGCTTATGTGTGATTTGAGAAATACTTTTTTTAAGGCAACAGAAATCATTCTCATAGGTATGAGTCTTCCGACACGGCCAAATGCTGCAGATCAGCAAATAACTTTTTTTTTTTTTTTTTGTCTAACAAAGGAGGAGAGAATTTACTAGAAGAAATGTTGTAGAATCTCTTACAATTCCTCCTCTTTTTCTCTGAATTTCATACTTCTGTATGTTATCGCCAGGTCCATGCTGCTAATGCAACTGCAGTTGAATTCATTTCAAGTGTTGGCAGGAAAGGATAAGGAAAAAATAATTACACTTTTAAAATTCTGTTGAGTCTAGTGTGGGTTACAGAATTCATAAATGTGCAATGTCAGGTAATCCAAGGTATTTTCTGAGCTGTGGCTCTACTGCTGAATAAGTATGTGAACCTAAAAGATGAATAAAATTTTTATACTTTATCTTAACAATGGAAGACTCAATCCAAGGCCAAAATACTTTTGAAAATATTAGAGTTACTAATGAGGATTTCTTTCTTGATGAGAGGGCATCAGTGGAAATCCTGAAATAATCTAAAGGGCTTTCATCTCTGCTGTCCAAATTTTAAACAAGGAAATAATTGTGGAATTTGGGACTATTAAATTTTTTTTCTAGTATAATGTATTTACAGTTTTTAAAATTTCTTTACTTTTCCATCTGTTTAGCCACAAACCATGAACTTTCAAGGAGCAGAATATGTCTAGTCATATCCTTTCTCATAGATTTCATGTAACATTAGAAGTGAATCAGAGAGGGATTTTAAAATATCAAAAATTATATTAATATGTGGAGAGCTGTACAATTTCAGTCTGTAATTTAGATTTACATCCTATAGTTCTTGGCTTTTACAACTGTTCCCTAACTTTCCTAAAATAATTTACCATCCTTCAGTGCGGGATTGAGAGTATCCTGCAGGACCATAGTCCAATTTTAGATGAACAAACTCATGGTACTATTTGCTGCAGCCAAGTATCGTTCACCTTCACCAGGAACAGAGTATCTCAATCGTTTACATAAAGGAAAGGCCATTCATGCTGTGCTATGCTTATAACATTATGTTGCCTAATAAAGGTATTTTGGGGAGTTTATTTATTCCCTTCCTGTTTGCTGAGTAAGTTATTGCTTGTAAAAGATTATGCTTCTCCAGAGAGCATTAGAAATAAAGTCTTGTTTCTTTTTTACTTGAAGTCTGGGCGATTTCTAGCATCTTTTAAGCCCAGACTTTGAATAAGAATGTCATCTCTTTGAAATAGTCTGCTGAAATACAGATTTAAAACTCCAGCACTGCCTCTTGATGAATACACAGACTGAGAAGATAGTGAGGGGAATCCTGAGACCATGTGGAAACTCATTGTACTATGTATATTTCAGTCATGATTCTACAGAAGGAAGTACCTTATCCTTGCTTGAACATATTGAGCCCACTGACACTATGAGAATTACTTCTCACACTGACTCTGTATGTGAATTCTATAATTTTTAGAATTACACCTGTAAAATATTTTACTAGTATTATGAAAGTCAAAATTGTAAACCAAACAAAAATACACAGATAAATCAAATATTTTCCTGACATTTTCTTTCTCCTCTCTTTTCGGTCTTCATTTTCTCTTATTTCCCATTTACTTTTTTTTTCATATTCTTGCATGTAACAATAATCCCCTTCTCCCACAGACCATACACATTTCCAGTACATTATAAAGATGCCTTTCCATTGTCTACTGACTTTCCTTTATTTTTTTCTTTAACCTTATTCCTTCTGAGACATAAAGAGATGAGCAAGAGGCAACACTTGGGAGACACTTGTAATTGAAAGGTAAGTGAGATTAAATGATCGTCCTCTGATTCACTGCTACCTAAAGTGAAAGCAGTGTTGATCCCATCCACTTAAATCTGAGCTGATGATTCAGTGCCAAACATGCCATTTAACAAGGGTACCTAAATTAGAATGAGACAGCAGAGTAGCCTACCATCATTGTCTATGACACATAGTAGGTCATTAACAATTATTTGATTGAGTTGACCAGGAAAAATGTCATTGTGGAATGTGGAATGTCAGCTTGGAATTATTGGACTATGGTTATGGTAAGAAGAAATAAGCAAAAAGAGAATCAATTGTGCCCTGGGTACTGGAAATTATGATAAAAAAAGAATTTAGGAAAATAAATTGGCAAAAGGAGGATCTAATATTTTGAATTAGCGAGAATATACTGTTCAACATAAAGAACAAAGCTTATGTCTTTACAAATTAATGTTTTCATTTTCTTCAGATAAATACCCAGGAGTAGAATTGCTGGATCACATGGCAGTTCTATTTTAAATTTTTTGAGGCTCCTCCACACTGTTTTCCATAGTGATTGAACCAGTCTACACTCCCATCAACAGTACATCTTTTCCCCACATCCTCACCAACACTTGTTGTTTCTTGTCTTTTTGACAACAGCCATTCTGACAGGTGTGAGGTGAAATTTCATTGTGGTTTTGATTTGCATTTCCCTGATGATTAGTGATGTTGAGCATCTTTTCATGTGCCTGTTACCATCTGTATGTTTTCTTTGGAAATATGCCTATTTATGTCATTATTTACAATAATCAAGATAAAGAAGCAACCTAAGTGTCCATAAGTAGATGAATAATTAAAGAAATGTGGGAGATATATATATATATAGTCAGCCATTAAAAAAGAATAAATTTTTGCCATTTGCAGCAACATGGATGGACCTGGAGGGTATTATGCCAAGGGAAATATGTCAAACAGAGAAAGACGAATACAGTGGAATCTAAAAAAATATGTGGAATCTAAAAAATAAAACAAATGAACAAATACAACAAAACAGAAAGAAACTCATAAATAGGACAAACTAGTGATTGCCAGAGGATAGAAAGTTGGGGAGATGGACAAAATACGTGAAGGGGATTAAGAGGTACAAACTACTGGTTATAAAATAAATAAGTCACAGGGATGTAATGTACAACACAGGGAATATAGGCAATAATATTATAATAACTTTTATGCATAATCTATTAAAATATTGAATTGCTATGTTGTATGCCTGAAACTAATATAATATTATAAGTCAACTATACTTTAATTTAAAAAGCAAACAAACAAAATGATCTATCCTTGCAGCATCTAGAGAGAATGACAGTTGAAGCCATTTGAGAAAAGTTATGTTCATGTTATGACCTTGTAGAATAATCATTTGTTGAACCCTAATTTCCAATCTTTATATTTAAAAATGGAAATGAATGTATAGATGAAAACATAAATTTGTCATTTTGAAGTTTTCCTCACTATAATATTTTCAGGCAGAGGTTTCATGATGAATTTAAAACAAGGTATGGAACCTACAAGAAAATGAAAATCTGTTTAGATTTTCTTAAGCCTACCAAAATTGCAGAGAAACATAGTCACCACCTAGTGCCTTTTTTTTGGGGGATTTAGGGAAAAATGTTTTTATAATGCCCTAAGATACTATTTAAAATGTATTGAACCTGACAAAGTGTAGATGAAGATGAATCAGAGGGAAACTTTGTCTGATAAATGAAGTGTGATAATATTTTGCTAAGGAAAAAACAAGAATGATCTATGATTAAAAAGGAAACTGACACCAACATGAAGCACACAAATTTCTGAATTGAATTATTCCATCAAAAAATAGACTTTAGTTTATTGCTAACATTGTTTTAATTTCTGATTCTCACAGTTTAAAATATCTGGTTGTATTATGCTTAACAAACATGTAAGTAACACTTGGGAGGCATTTATAAAGCATCAAATACATCAGTAAATTTCATCAGAAGACTGTTTCAACCCATTTCACTGGACACCAAAATTGGTAAAAAATATTATTTTACATGAATATATTCTTATATTAACTATATAATTTGCCAAACCACACATGGAAATTTAAAAAGAGAAAGATATTTTTCTTTGACCTGAAAGGAGGACCACACATATACTTCAGTGAATTGAAAACAGCTGTGTACAGTCTTTGGCACAGGCAAATTTTTTGAAAGATTACATCTGTATGGTCAGTTTGGGTTTTGATAAAATCACCATTAATGGATTTATGTATAAATATAAAAATATGTTGAACTGCTTAAAAACATTTTTAAAAGTTGAGACATCCACTCCTTGAATTCAGTATTCTCTTTTTGTCCCTTTTTCTTGCATTCTACTGGGTACACAGTTTGAATAATGCTGTTCAAATGCAAATATTAAACTTGAAGGAGTGATAAAACTATCGTAAACATTAAGAAATCTTAATTCTATCCTTGACTGTTGAATTTACTAAATGATACTTTGCAAATACTTAATCCATATATTACTCGGTTTCCTTGTAGAGTAAGATTAATAACTTCTTATTTACTGGAATTTTTAAAGAAGATATAAAAACTAAGTGAAATCTTGAGAAGATTTCTATATTTATATATTGCCTATAATTAGAGTCAATATTTTCTCTTTTGCCAGACAATTTTCATTACATGTTGCATTCTTATTTTTTTTAATATAATGTAATTTATTTTATTTTGGTAGCATAAACTGGTGTCAGTAGGCACTGAATTGAACAGGTGTAAAAGAGATGAATTTATCATATCAAAGATTTTCGTTATTCTTAATTGTATAATGAATGCCGTGTCAAGTGGCAACTCAAGGCAGCATGTGGTGATTCTGACTGCAATGTAATAGTCATAAAAAATGTATTTATGAGACTCCACATCAGACATCTTCTGTGAATCAAACCCTAAAATATAAAGCAATAACCTGGGAAGAGTTGTGAATACCTAAAGATGCAGGAGTGACTTTCAATTGATTTCCTGTTCTGCTTTTTCTCTTAGAAAGAACGAAAAACATCAATTCCATATGTGTATTTTTTTCCCCATGCATCAATGTTCTTGGAAATAAATCTGAGAAGTAAAAAAAATAATTTACTCTACGCATGGATATTTGCTGTAAGAACGTCACGATGTTGGAAAATGAATGGAAAGGTTAAGTAGAAGACGTGCATCATTGCTGTAATTTGTAAACTGGTGTGATAACCTCATGTTTAATATTTTATGGAGTGGAAGGTGAATGCTAGAGGGAGAAATGTCACTTGGAGATAAGGGAAATCATATGCTAAGAATGTGTATAAATATGCCTGAGAATTAACTTGAGTGTCTCTTTATTAATTGATAGACTGGTGTAACATGACAATGAAATAATGAAGGTATCCTAGCAACCATATTTTCATAACAACTGTGACCTGTAAGACTGTTATGACTGTCCGCCACATTTTGTTAATTCAGGAGGGTGAGCAAGAATAATTTCAATTAATAGAACCTCTCTGCAAACAAAATATAATCTAGATTTGATCACACCTATGACCAGAATTTTTTAATTTATAAAACAATAGTATACCTAGATGAATAAAATAAGTTGATAATATTCCAGTTCTGGGTGGTAGTTAGACATTCTATCATTTATTTAGTTGGTGTACAATCTGGAAAAAATCTTTCTAAAAATCCACAAAGACATGTCAATATTAGAAAATCTGCTTTTAGTATGAAATAACAAAACATAAAAAGGAGTTTACTTATAAGTTGACATTTCTATTTTTATCAACTTTTTTTATTTGAACAATACCAAAATGAAAACATTATATGTCCTTGCTTTGATATTCTAAAAAATAGTTTATTTCTCTATGAGCCTCTTCTTTCCCACATATTGAATTTATCCAAATACTATTTCTTTAGTCAGTTAAAATTGATTCAAGGAATACATAATATATACCTACTTTTGGCCTAAATGAAAGATCAACATAACATGAACATAACATGATCATAAAAATACTTCTAAAAATTTTTAGGTCTACTATTTTTTCAATTTACATCATCTCCTCTGATAGAAACAATTTGTCTGTCCAACAGAAACTTCTCTGTCTACTTGAAGTAAGTAGAAAAGGATTTGATACAGAGCATTAGTGTTTATCAAACTATTGAAAGAGATAAGGAACAGAGATAAGGAACAGCTACCACTAGATCTCAGTACCTCTCTAAGGAGGCAGAAAGGTACAGACACTGCCAAGAACTTATGGCAATGATCACCATTCCCTCCATCAATGAAGCCAATGCTTCAAAAGAAAATACCTGGAGGCTGCTGCAAATATGTCGCATCTGCCCAAACCCACATATAGTCCCATTGCAGCCAGAATGATGACATGGCTTCTGCTTCCTTTCCGCCTTTCAAGTTTCATCACTGCCTCTCACCTCTCATTAGAACAATCATACCTAGAACTCTTTTGACAGGAAATCTGAGAAATCTAGTTCTCAAGCTTCCAGCCTGTGCAACACAAGGAAGAGCTAAGATGAAGAGAAATGGCGCTGACTTTGCAACAGACAATATGGCACCAGTATTAAGCCAGAGAACTTTCCTCTGGAGACAGTGTGGCAATTCCAAATACAACAGAGGAACTGTAGGAGGGATCTCTAGCTTGAAATGGTCTTTGGTATTTTAGTAACTATAATTAAAGAAATAAATGAAGTATAGTGGCTGATACTTCTCTAATTTTATCAGTGTTACTACAATTTTTTCTGTGTTCTAATAAAGCTTAAAATTTATTTTGTGTTTTCAGTAAGATAACAATATGATTGTTAATCTGAATAGATTTTGGAAATTTGGAATCATTTAACCCTAACCAGATTTAACTAATTGGATTTATTATTGATATATAAACAGAATAGGCTATGAATGCTGTAGATTTTTTAAAAAGCAATCACAAAAGTGAAGGTAACACTAGTTAACAGACAGAATTAATCTTTAGCAATAACAGCTCTCATAATACATTTTTAGGTTTAGATGTCAGGTGCTCTTACTGTTTTCCATGTTTCCCCTCAGCAACTATGAAACAATTGGTGAGTTGTATAAATGAAAGAATTACAGCTTTCTGAGATGCACCTTGTTGTGATGATGCAAATAGATCTCTCCCTAGACAGAGAGGTGTCTGTCATTTTTACCATTTCATGCCAACGCTTAGCATGGTGCCTGGTACATCTAAGAAACCCAGTAAATATCTGCTGAATAATAAATGACTAGTATTTAATTTGTGACATTTAACTCACATATCATTTTAGAAGTTGTGGGTATTTTTTCCTTGGAGAAACACATTGTCATAGAAGAAGGAACTTCAAAACTTGCCATTTTCAAATCTTTGATAATTGTTGAATCTGGATGGTAGTATAAAGAGGTTCATTGTACTTTTCTTTCTATTTTTGATTATGTTTTAATTCTTTCACCATAAATTTTCTTATGAAACATTATCCTAGGAGATCTGATGCTAACAATCACAACAACCATTCTACAGTCAATAGATTGCTTCCACAGGTACAGTCTTCAATCAAAGAGTCTAATACAAGGGCTTCCCTGGTGGCACAGTGGTTGAGAGTCTGCCTGCCGATGCAGGGGACATGGGTTCATGCCCCGGTCCGGAAAGATCCCACATGCCACGGAGCGACTGGGCCCGTGAGCCATGGCCACTGAGCCTGCGCGTCCGGAGCCTGTGCGCCGCAACAAGAGAGGCCACAACAGTGAGAGGCCCACGTACCACAAGGAGTCCAATACTGGTCTCATATCCAAGTTCTAGTCTATGGCCATAAAACTGCCTGGGAGGCATATTTCTTCTTCTTCTTTTTTTAAAAAAACATCTTTATTGGAATATAATTACTTTACAGTGTTGTGTTAGTTTCTGCTGTATAACAAAGTGAATCAGCTATACGCATACGTATATTCCCACAACCCCTCCCTCTTGCATCTCCCTCTCACCCCTCTAGGTGGTCACAAAGCACCAAGTTGATCTCTCTGTGCCATGCAGCTGCTTCCCACTAGCTAGCTATCTTACATTTGGTAGTGTATATATGTCAAATCTACTCTCTCACTTCTCCTCAGCTTATGCTTCCCCCTCCCCGGGTTTTCAAGTCCATTCTCTACATCTGTGTCTTTATATCTGTCCTGCCCCTAGGTTCTTCAGAACCATATTTTTTTTTAGATTCCATATATTTGTGTTAGCATATGGTATTTCTTTTTGTCTTTCAGACTTATTTCACTCTGTATGAGGGACCTTAGGTCCATCCACCTCACTACAAATAACTCAATTTCATTTCTTTTTATGGCTGAGTAATATACCATTGTATATACGTGCCACATCTTCTTTATCCATTCATCTGTCGATGGACACTTAGGTAGCTTCCATGCCCTGGCTATTGTAAATAGTGCTGCAATGAACATTGTGGTACATGACTCTTTTTGAATTATGGTTTCTCAGGGTATATGCCCAGTAGTGTGATTGCTGCGTCATATGGTAGTTATAATTTTAGTATTTTAAGGAACCTCCATACTGTTCTCCATAGTGGCTGAATCAATTTACATTCCCATCAACAGTGAAGGAGGGTTCCCTTTTCTCTTCACCCTCTCCAGCATTTATTGTTTGTAGATTTTTTGATGATGACCGGTGTGAGGTGATACCGCATTGTAGTTTTGATTTGCATTTCTCTAATGATTAATGATGTTGAACATCTTTTCATGTGTTTGTTGGCAATTTGTGTATCTTCTTTGGAGAAATGTCTATTTAGGTCTTCTGCCCATTTTTGGATTGGGTTGTTTGTTTTTTTGATATTCAGCTGCATGAGCTGCTTGTATATTTGGGAGATTAATCCTTTGTTGGTTGCTTCATTTGCAAATATTTTCTCCCATGTTGAGGGTTGTCTTTTTGTCTTGTTTATCATTTCTTTTGCTGTGCAAAAGCTTTTAAGTTTCATTAGGTCCCATTTGTTTATTTTTGTTTTTATTTCCATTTCTCTACAAGGTGGTTCAAAAAGGATCTTGCTGTGATTTATGTCATAGAGTGTTCTGCCTATGTTTCCCTCTAAGAGTTTGATAGTTTCTGATCTTACATTTAGGTCTTTAATCCATTTTGAGTTTATTTTTGTGTATGGTGTTAGGGAGTGTTCTAATTTCACTCTTTTACATGTAGCAGTCCAGTTTTCCCAGTACCAATTATTGAAGAGGTTGTCTTTTCTCCATTGTATATTCTTGCCTCCTTTGTCAAAGATAAGGTGACCATAGGTGTGTGGATTTATCCCTGGGCTTTGTATCCTGTACCATCGATTTATATTTCTGTTTTTGTGCCAGTACCATACTGTCTTGATTACTGTAGCTCTGTAGTATAGTCTGAAGTCCAGGAGCCTGATTCCTCCAGCTCCATTTTTCTTTCTCAAGATTGTTTTGGCTACTCGGGGTCTTTTGTGTTTCCATACAAATTGTGAAATTTTTTGTTCTAGTTCTGTGAAAAATGCCATTGGTAGCCTGATAGCGATTGCTCTGAATCTGTAGATTGCTTTGGGTTGTAGAGTCTTTTTCACAATGTTGATTCTTCCAATCCAAGAACATGGTATATCTCTCCATCTGTTTGTGTCTTCTTTGATTTCTTTCATCAGTGTCTTATAGTTTTCTGCATACAGGTCTTTTGTCTCCTTAGGTAGGTTTATTCCTATATATTTTATTCTTTTTGTTGCAGTGGTAAATGGGAGTCTTTCCTTAATTTCTCTTTCAGATTTTTCATCATTAGTTTATAGGAATGCAAGAGATTTCTGTGCATTAATTTTGTATCCTGCTACTCTACCAAATTCATTGATTAGCTCTACTAGTTTTCTGGTAGCATCTTTAGGATTCTCTGTGTATAGTGTCATGTCACCTGCAAACAGTGAGAGGTTTACTTCTTTTCAGATTTAGATTCCTTTAATTTATTTTTCTTCTCTGATGGCTGTGGCTAAAACTTTGAAAACTATGTTGAATAATTGTGGTGAGAGTAGGCAATGTTGTCTTGTTCCTGACCTTAGTAGAAATGTTTTCAGTTTTTCACCATTGAGAACGATGTCCATCTTGTTTAATGTGTCATTTAAAGTTTGTGTTTTCTTATTTATTTTCTGTTTGGATGATTTGTCCATTGGTGAAAGTGGGGTGTTATAGTCCCCTACTATGATTCTATTACTGTCAATTTCCCCCTTTATGGCTATTAGCACTTGCCTTATGTATTGAGATGCTCCTATGTTGGGCTTATAAATATTTACAATTGTTATATCTTCTTCTTGGATTGATCCTTTGATCCTTATGTAGTGTCTCTGTAATAGTCTTTATTTTAAAGTCTATTTTGTGTGATATGAGAATTGCTACTCCAGCTTTCTTTTGATTTCCATTTGCATGGAATATCTTTTTCCATCCCCTCACTTTCAGTCTGTATGTGTCCCTAGGTCTGAAGTGGGTCTCTTGTAGACAGCATATATATGGGTCTTGTTTTTTATCCATTCAGCCAGTCTATGTGTTTGGGTTGGAGCTTTTAATACATTTACATTAAAGGTAATTATTAATATGTACGTTCCAATTATCGTTTTCTTAATTGTTTTGGTTTTGTTATTGTAGGTCTTTTCCTTATCTTGTGTTTCCTTCCTAGAGAAGTTCCTTTAGCATTTGTTGTAAAGCTGGCTTTGTGGTGCTGAATTCTCTTAACTTTTGCTTATCTGTAAAGGTTTTATTTTCTCCATCAAATCTGAATGAGATCCTTGCTGGGTAGAGTAATCTCGGTTGTAGGTTTTTCCCTTTCATCACTTTCAATGTGTCCTGCCACTCCCTTCTGGTTTGCAGAGTTTCTGCAGAAAGATCAGTTGTTAACTTCATGGGGATTCCCTTGTATGTTATTTATTGCTCTTCCCTTGTTGCTTTTATTATTTTTTCTTTGTATTTAATTTTTGATAGTTTGATTCATATGTGTCTCAGTGTGTTTCTCTTTGGATTTATCCTGTATGGGACTGTCTGTGCTTCCTGGGCTTGACTGACTATTTCCTTTCCTATGTTAGGGAAGTTTTCGACTATAATCTCTTTAAATATTTTCTCAGACCCTTTCTTTTCCTGTTCTTCTTCTGGGACCCCTATAAGTCAAAAGTTCGTGTATTTAATGTTGTCGCAGAGGTCTCTGAGACTGTCCTCAATTCTTTTCATTCTTTTTTCTTTATTCTGCTCCCTGGCAGTATTTCCACCATTTTATCTTCCTGCTCACTTATCTGTTCTTCTGCCTCAGTTATTCTGTTATTGATTCCTTCTAGAGTATTTTTTAATTTCAGTAATTGTGTTGTTCATCACTGTTTGTTTGCTCTTTAGTTCTTCTAGATCCTTTTTAAATGTTTCTTTTATTTTCTCCATTCTGGTTCTGAAATTTTGGATCATCTTTACTCTCATTACTCTGAATTCTTTTTCAGGTAGGTTGCTTATTTCATCTTCATTTATTTGGACTTGTAGGTTTTTACCTTGCTCCTTCGTCTGTAACATAATTTTGTCATTTCTTTATTTTTTTTTATTTATTTTTTTTTATTTTTTATGGGTCGTGCTGTATTCCTTTCTTACTTCTTGTTTGGCCTGAGGCATCCAGCACTGGAGTTTGTAAGCAGTTGGATAGAGCTGGGTCTTGGTGCTGAGTGAGGACCTCCAGGAGACCTCACTCTGATTGATATTCCCTGGGGTCTTAGGTTCTCTGTTAGTCCAGCAGTTTGGACTCAGACCTCCCACCGCAGGAGCTCGGGCCCAAACTCCAGCCTGGGAACAAAGATTCCACAAGCTTCATGTTGTGGGAAAAAAAAAAAAAAATGAAGACTGAAAGAAAAAAAGGAACAGTACAATATCAAAGAATAAAAAAATAAAATAAAATTAGAAAGGTAAAAAATACATTAGGAAAAATAAAGCTATAATTGAAACAACTGCAACAAGGTAAAATAAAACCACAACACAAAAAAGGAAAAAAAAGGGGAGGGGTGGGAAACAAGCCAAAAGGAGCTATCACTAACAAAGTATAAAGAATAAAATAAAATTGGAAAAATAAAAGATTTATTAGGAAAAATAAAAATTTAAAAGAATCAACAGCAATGAATCAACAAGGTAAAACAGAACCCCAATCTAAAAGAGGAAAAAAGAAAAGAAAAGAATAAAGTCTTCTCTATTGGGGCAGCGTTTAGGCAGTGGTGGGGGTGGTGGGATATGGAACTTAGGCATGGGCGGGGTTTGGGGGACAGGACCTAGGCGGGTGGGGGTATGACATTTGAGCATGGGGCAGGGCCTCAGCAGGGCAATGTTCAAACGTGGCTTGGGACCTGTGCAGAAGGGGAGAGACAGCACATGGGAAGGAGGGCTGTGGAGTGTGGGGTTCCAGAGTTAGGAGGTAGGGCCCTAAGTGAGGGTGTGTAGGTGGGGTTTAGGCCCAGCTCATTGGAGGGGGTCTCCAAGTGTAGAGGTGTGGCCCTGGTGGGGTGTAGGGGAGGGGCTTGGGCTCTGCATGGCAAGAGGGAGGCTCTGAGGACAGAGGATTAGTTCTGGGATCCCAACAGGCTTCCCGGTGCTTAAGTGGACAGGGAAAGCAGTTGCCCTGTTCCCTTTTATTCTTTCCTGCCCCTCCTCCACTCTCTTTCCCAGGGTCTCCCCCTTCGCTGCTGGACCCCTAACCACGGGTGGGTCCCACTGGGTGTAGGAACTCCTTCCCTCCCCAAGCCACCCCTCAGTGGTGCTGGTCCCAGAGGTCTGACCTTTATTTTTGCTCCCCCTTCTCCCCCTCACACTCCCTCAGGACCTGCAGGGCTGGAGGCGGCCTAGGTGGGCAGAGGATCAGGCCTGGGATCTCAGCAGGTTCCTGGCGGTCCAAGTGGGTGGGGGAAACCTGGCTATGCTGCCTTTTGATCCTCTGCCCTCCCAATGGTTCCCCAATTTCCCCCTACTGGCGTGGGATCCCTTCCCCTCCCCCAGCCACCCCTAGGGGCACCAGTCTCATCCCGCCTTCACTTCTCCTGCCCCTTCACTCCCCCCATGCCCCACGTCCTACCGGGTTGCTGGGGGTTCCTCCCATCTTCTTAGGTGTCCGTGGTCCCCCATCGGTACTTGGTAGGTGCCCTAGTTGTGAGGAGACGCGAAGTACGCATCCTCTTAGTACACCATTTTGACTCCGCCCCTGGTTATCTTGCGTATTTCTTCTTAACTCATCTTCACTTTCCTCTCATATATAATATGTCAATAATAACATCACTGAATAGGGCTCTCTTTGTGTGTATTATACAGAATAATATAATAATATGTCAGCTATTATTTATTTATTCTGTGTGGCAGGAATCATGCTTTAAATATTTTACTTCATTTAGTACTCACAATAATCTTATCAGGTAGGTTCAAATACTATCCACAATTTACAGGAGGAATTGGAGATGCTGAATCAACTGCTCAACACCACACAGTTTTTATATAACAGAGCTGTGGTTTAAATTCAGGACCAAATCCTTCCAATCAACAATAACAACAGTCTCAGTGAAAAAACTTGGTAAATTGCACTACACTAAACCCACAGAAAGCATTGTTAATAAGGAATTGAATGACTAAATGGTAGATTCTTTAATACCAGTAAAAGTAGAGCTATATATTCAAGCATTAAAATATATAGATTGGCATAAAACTGTAAGTATTGTGTTGCTATAGTTCTTTGATTCCATGTACATCACCGGAAATATGATACAAGAGGCGTTTTGAACAAAATTTAGAATGTGTGTCTGTGTTTGATAAGAAGATGAGAAAAACATTTCTCCAACCAGATTTTTTTAAAGTTAACTTTTCCTCTTTATTTTTTCTCATTGTTAAAGTACTTTTGATTTGATTTTCAAATCTTGAGTTTCTGATAGTAGAACTTGGGAATATTCTGAATTAGTTTATTTTTTGTTGGCTCTGGCCAGAATCTTTCAAGTTACTGTTTATATTTCTGAAAATGTCTGACAATTTTTTTTTTTTTTTTTTTTTTTTTTTTGCGGTACGCGGGCCTCTCATTGCTGTGGCCTCTCCCGTTGCGCAGCACAGGCTCCGGACGCGCAGGCTCAGCGGCCATGGCTCACGGGCCCAGCTGCTGCGTGGCATGTGGGATCCTCCCGGACCGGGGCATGAACCCGTGTCCCCTGCATCGGCAGGCGGACTCTCAACCACTGAGCCACTAGGGAAGCCCAGTCTGACAAATTTAAGATAATGTATGGCAGTAGTTTAAATGGCAAGTTTGTTTTTTAGAATGTTCATGAGAAATGATTTTAAATTCTAGACTTGCTACTTATTGTTTAGATAAATATCTCTTGACTCAAAACAAGGTCAGTATGTGTAAACTATATTCATACATAATCTTTATAAATCTTTTTAGGCCACAATTCATCTTCCCCTCCCAATATTTCTGAGCGAAAATTAATACCATGTGATAACATGGTTTATGTTGTCTTCTTCCACCTATTCAGCATAATTTGGAAATGCTTGTGAGAAGCTCATCTTATACCCACCAATTTATTTGTTAGTTACTGTTTTGTAGCATCGCTCACCTACATAAGAACTTCATTCTCACAGTTATGCCTTCCTGCTTCTGCATCATCAGTTTTCCCCTCAGAAATTGGTCATTCCTAGAAGCATAACAGAATATCTATCTCTCATTCTAAAAAGAGATAAGTGAAATTCTCCTTTGGTATCTTGAGCTCTTCCAACCACTGTCCCTTCTCTCTGCTCACCTTCACATCAAAACTCCTTGAAAGAGTTTTTATGCTGTGTCTCTTTTCTCACCTCCATCTTCCCTTCAGCTGACTCAAAGTTATCTTCTATTCCCTTCCTTCCACTGAAAAAAGCACCAGTTTGTGTCCACAACAACTTCCACTCAGTTTGGTCATGCTAGATACTTGAAATAAATTCTAACATAGGTACTGTTGATATGTGTTCTGCAGATAAAGAAACAGGCTTAGAGAGTTTGCCCAAGGTTGCACACATAGTGAATGATAGATCCAGAACTCCAACCCAGGTAGTCTGACTCCAAGTTCTGCATTCTTAACTAGATAGTACAAATACCTCCTTTAGGGAAAATTCCCCCCTGACATCTTCATCTTCCCCACCCTTCCAACCCCCGCCCTTGCACTAGACTGAGAATCCCTGTTATAGGCTACCATATAACTCAGTATGCCTTTTTCACAGTATCTACATCACAATTTGTAATTATATACTTATTTTTTTTAATATTTTAACATCTGCTTTTCCTACAAATCTGTAAGCTTCTGAAGTCAAAAAAAAATATTACCTCTCTTTCGGTTATTGTTATCCCTAGTGTGAAACAGATTTTGAATGAATGAATGAACTAAAATGAATTTAATTGATCTTTTTAGGGCAACTTCTAATGCAAATAATGTATATGCAATATATCTCAATATTACAGTCCAGTTAGAGTTTAGACAAATATATAAACACCCATGTACTCATCATCCCCCTCAAGGTGAAAATATTTCCTTTACCCTAGTAAGTTCCTTCATGCTCCTCTCCAATCAATACTCCTCACCCTGCAACCAGTGATCTGAAGTGCTTTGCTCTCAAAGCAAACTCAATTTTGCCTGTTTAGAAACTCATGCAAATGAAATCATATATCTTTTGTCTCAGACATTTTCTACTTAATATTATATCTGTAAGATTCATGTTTTTAAAATCAATAGTTTGATGCATTTTATTTCTAGGTAGTATAACACTGTATAAATACATGACAATTTGTTTATGTGTTCATCAGCTGATGGATGTTTGGGCTGTTTTCAGTTTGCGCTATTGTGAATAAAACTGATATGAACATACTAATATTTCTGTGCACATACACCTTCATCTCTTGGAAAGATCCCTGGTAGTAGAATCGTTGATATATTATCTGTATATTTAACCTTGTAAGATACTGCCAAACTGTTTTCCAGGGATGTAGGAGAGTTACAGTTAGCTCATATTTTTACCAACACTTTTTGTGTTGCCAGTCGTTTTGATTTTAGCCATTCTAATTGGGTGTGGAGCAGTATCTTATTGTGCTTTTTGATTTTCATTTCCTAATGTTATTAAACAGCTTTTCCTCTGCTTACTGGCTTTGTGAAGTATTTTTTCAGGTCTTTAAAACCCATAAGATTTTATGAAATCATCTATGGATTAAATGAGAACAAAGACGAGGTCCCAGGATGGAGCCTTGCAACACTCCAGCATAAGACTAAAATTTGAATCTATGTGTTCATTTAGAAATTTAAGATGTTTTCATAATCAGAAAAGTCTGTGGTTTTTTTATTGTATTTTTTTACTGTTTTACATAAATCCTGTGACCTTAATAAAAGTGACCTCAGATGCTTGCAATATTTTTCTGTGATCATTTATGCTCAGTAGAACATTTATGGCTTTCTATGATTAGCTTGTTATGCCTTGCCTCATTCCTAATAAACTGTGCTTCTCCTCAGATATATTAGCCCATTATTAAATATGGAAAGCAAGATAAATGCATTTCTACAAGTATAACCCCAGGAAAATGTTTAACCAAACATAAAATTTATAACTATAAAGAAAAGAATGTTTCCTTCTTTCTCCCCTTCACCCAAGTTGATAATATTAAGAAATCAGAAGTATTGATTGCTAACATCACTAATTATTAGAGAAATTATTAGAGAAATACAAATCAAAACTACAATGAGGTATCACCTCACAATGGTTAGAATGGACATCATCAGAAAATCTACAAACAACAAATGCTGAAGAGGGTGTGGAGAAAAGGGAACCCTCTTGTACTGTTGGTGGGAATGTAAATTGATACAGCCACTATGGAGAACAGTATGGAGGTTCCTTAAAAAACTAAAATTAGAACTACCATATGACCTAGCAATCCCACTACTGGGCATATACCCAGGGAAAACCATAATTCAAAAGGACACATGCACCCCAATGTTCATTGCAGCTCTATTTACAATAACCAGGTCATGGAAGCAACCTAAGTGTCCATCGACAGACAAATGGTTAAGGAAGATGTGGTACATATATACAATGGAATATTACTCAGCCATAAAAAGGAATGAAATTGGGTCATTTGTACAGATGTGGATGAATCTAAAGACTGTCATACAGAGTGAAATAAGTCAGAAAGAGAAAAACAAATATCGTATATTAACATATATATGTGGAACCTAGAAAAATAGTACAGATGAACCAATTTGCAAGGCAGACATTGAAACACAGATGTAGAGAACAAACATATGAACACCAAGGGGGGGAAGGCAGCAGGGTTGTAGTGGTGGTGGTGTGATGAATTGGGAGATTGGGATTGACATATATACACTAATATGTATAAAATGGGTAACTAATAAGAACCTGCTGTATAAAAATAAAATTCAAAAAAAAAGAAGCTATATGTTAACTTTTGAAGAATTTAAAAATGAAATAAACTTCTTTTGTACTTACTTGTAAAAAAAAGAAAAAAAGAAAAAGAAATCAGAAGCATTGATTGATACAATAATACATAAAAATCACACTACTCAAAACTATAGGTCATTAAATTTGTACAATATTAGTGAATTAAAGCTACTACTCTCCAGAGATTAGCTTTCCAGAATTCTCAGCCTCCAGGAACAATTCCCTTTCTAAAGTAACAAAATAAAACACAACAAAACAAACAAACAAAAAAACTCTTTGCTGACAAAGAAATAACTAGGATCCATGAACAAAGAGCCAAAAAGGGCCAAACCCTTCTTTTATCAGTTCAAATAGTGGTGTAAAAAGAAAGTGCTGCAATGTCTAGCAACGACTAAAGCAGTGCCTCAATTTTTTTCACATGGCTCACATAGGGCATAATACATAAGATATCTGAAGGCCCATTGAGGTACTTAGCACCTAAGTGTCAAGCATTGTCCTAAGGTTGTCTGGAAGTTAACTCACTTGATCCATTTGACAGCCATAGATTTTTATGAACTTTGTTTACAGGGAATAAGGAAAGTTATGTCAATTTTCCAAGATCATAAAAGTAGTTAATGGTGGAGCTGGGCTTCAAAACCATGTTTCCATCACTCCAAAGATCTTGCACTCAACCACTAGGTTGTAACAATTTATTGAGGGAATGATAATTGTTTATTACCTATATCATAGAAGAGAAAGTACTTGGATGGGCTAATAGCAATCTGCCTGAACCACACCGTTGTAGTCTCTTAGAATAGAAAATTAAATCATTATAATGGGGAGTGAAGCAGGAGAATATGATTAGAAAATACCGCCAGTATTATGGTCATTTTGTCCATGAACATTGGATGGCTAGATTAAAATCCACAATGACTCTGCTGTATAAAGTTGTCTATAACATGGTCCCACATCACAATGAATTTATACAAACTATGAAGCTTTTGAAGATATACAAATCACTATGGTCTAACAACTTGAGAGATGATTCAAGTTACCAATCTATTGAAGTTACAAAATAAGACAGAAGAAAGGAAAGTATGGAAACCTATGCAATGTCAAATACAAACACAGCACTTCAGAGGACATTCCAGAATTAATTATTAAACAAATAATTTTGTGCCTACTATATGTCAATCACTCTACTAAGCTGTAAACATAATTCTCTCAAATAATAAAGGAAAGGAACCTTGAAATTTGTGATAACCTTAAAAGAAGAAACAGGCATTCACATACAGGAAGACTTCTGTAATACGTTGATGGATCAATGTAACAATGGCTAATTTGCTCTGTATAATACCAGAGTCACTGAGTATTGTTGTCTAATTCTTTGGTAGATGCCAAGTTATACAAAGCTATGGTGTAACACCATATAGTCTGTTTGAGCTGCTATAACAAAATACCCTATTCTGGGTAACTTAAAAAAAACATTTCTCACAGTTCAGGAGGCAGTGAAATCCAAGCTCAAGGTGTCACAGATTCAGTCTGGTAAAAGCCTGCTTCCTGGTTCATTTTTCACTGTGTCCTCACATGGCAGAAGGGGTGAGGAATCTCTCTGGGGTCTCTTTTCATAAGGGAACTAATCCCATTCATAAGGGCTCTGCCCTCATGACCTAATCATTTCCCAGAAGCCCGCCCTCCAAATACCATCCCACTGAGGATTAGGTTTCAACACATGAATTTTGAGGGAACATAAAAGTCTATGGCATAATCCATCCATCCAAATTAGACCATCTAATTCTTTTCTGTTATAAGTAGTCTTCATCCAAATGATCAAAGAATTGCCTATCTCTACCACAATGTTTGCCAAAAAGATTAAGAATCTTGGAATAGTAGTTGTAGTCAAAGAAGCAATAGCAACAGTTACTATTACTTCTTGAATTATTTACTCTGTGCAGAGAACTTTACCAAATACTTTGCACCTGTGTACACTTACAGAATAAACTTTGTAAATTTTAACTCATCTCTAAGCATGGTCTATGTTCTGAAAAATTTTAGATGGATAAAACATGGTCTGCTTTGGAGATAAGTGCTACATTCTGGCTGGAACTTAGTGAGTTAACCCCAAGCCATCTGGAATATTCAGTGTTCAGAATAACTCATTTCCAGGGAGTTCTGTATAGCCAAGGACTTACTGTATGAGTTTTAACATAATGTGAATAGAATTGTGACTATCTGTAACATTTAAACACTCACAATCTCCATAAATGAAAGAACGTTCAGTATGACATTTATCATGACTCAGGGTTTTTTTCTCCCTTCTCAGAACGGTACTTGCATATTTTGGGGAGCTTTTGAATAGGTACTGCTGCAAAATGCAGTAGGTGACAGTTAAACATACGCTTCAGCATTTGCAGAGGATGAATCATGCTCTTTCTCAGTCATTTGGCTTTTCAAGATCTCTATTAAAGAAGAGATGCAAAAACGCTCTCATGACTCTTTTATCAGTCATCAAACTTGTGGGTTTTAGAACACATTGGTTTTGAGAAGCTTTTCATGAAGCACCTTGAAACAGCTTGCCATGGAAGTGGAAAAAAGGAAGGCAGATGCTTGGAAAAGAAAATTTTTCTTTTAGTTAACATATCACAGAATAGGCCCTGTGCCCAAACTTGAGAATTCAGAATTTTCATTACATCAAAAGGAGTTTTCTTTTTTTCATAAAGCTGCTGGATTAGTCCTTAGATTTGAATAAAAATTTCACTCTTGTTCCTTCTATTTCTTATTTTCTTTTTGCACCTTTGTTTTATAGGCATTTTTTTGTAAAATCTGATATCTCTTTTCATGATGAATAATTATGTCTCTCTGGATGTTTCCAGAAAGGTTAGATCTAATGGGTTCCTAAGAAAACACATGCAATGGTAACTTTCTTATCATAGGTAAAGTGATAGAAGACAGAGTTAGGACTGTCTTTCATCAAGGTAAGATTTATAGCTAAGCAAATCAACATTTCAGCTCTGCAAGTTCTAAATTTGTTGCCAGACGGTATCTGGAGATTGTTTTGTATGTTTTGATTAAATACAGATTCCTTGAACTTTTTTCTAAAAAAACCAGAATCCTGTGTTAGTTCTTGTTCTTTGTTTTTTCTAGTTAAGTCTTGTGATAAATGAGATGTCTAATTAATGACTCACATCACTGAGTCTGAAGAGTCTCTTTCTTCATAACCATAATCACCTAAATTTTCTGCATTTTGTAATTGGACACACAGTAATGATATGTGAAAATTTAAATTATTAAAAATTAAAAATGATATTTGAATGCATATAATTTTTATAATGAATTGATAAAATTCATAAAAAAATTTCTTGATAGAAACAAAGGTAGGAAAATAAGTAGTATTTTTTTAAGTTAGTAAATTGTTTCCAAAATCATGCTTTTCTATGTGTACACTGGAAAGGATATTCTCTGTACATTGAACTAACATTGAGCTCAACCTATGTTCCAGGCATTATGATAGATGCTGGGAGTACAGGTAGAGAACACAATCTGTACACTTTGTGGTGAAATCAAATAAAACGAGTGAAATAATGAAGACTATGAAGTAAGAAGTATACTAAGGAACAGGTTTTCATAGAGTGCACAAAGGGTGAGGCATGAGAGGTGGCTTCCTAGAGAAGACTTTTTAAAAATGGAGAAAGAACACTGGATAAATTATCTGATAAAATTTCTGAATTAAGTCAGAAAGAGAAAAACAGATATCATATATTAACGCATACTGTGGGATCTAAAAAAATGGTACAGATGAACCAGTTTGCAAGGCAGAAATAGAGACATAGATGTAGAGAACAAACGTATGGACACCAGATGGGGAAAGCGGGGATGGGGGGAATGGTGGTGATGGGTGGGATGCATTGGAAGATTGGGATTGACATATATATACTAATATGCATAAAATAGATAACTAATAAGAACCTGCTGCATAAAAAGTAAATAAATAAAATTCAAAAAAAAAGAAAAATATAGAAGCAAAATAAATAAATAATTTTAAAAATTACAAAAAGAAGAAGAAGAAAGAACATGGATAAATTATCTGATAAAATTACAAGCCAGAATAACAGAATAAGACTTTACAACATGTCCCCAGGACTAAATAACAAACTACCAGTCTACGGAGGACCACTAAGAAAACAAATTTCACAGTGGCTCTCTGTGGCAGATTGGGAATTATTGGGAAATGGAATTCCTGTTATGGACAAGAGAATTTTCCCATTGTGAAGGATAAAAACAACAGAACTTTTCCATAGGGTAGTCTCAGCTGAGAAGAATGTCCATGAACTCATATGAAACATCTCCAAGGATACATGAAAAATAGTGAGGTTTTAGAGGGAATAGAAATTAGCAAGATTGTTAAAACCATTGATTACTGAAAATGTGAGTTCATTCATACTAATAAGCCATTATGGCCTGAAGGAAGACATAATCTAAAGATTACACACAAAGTGAGAACAAGAGGTAGTGGGGGTTGACAGTTAATTAGAGACAAAATTATAGTTGACTGTATGTGCCATACTGAAAATTCTTAATTTTGTCTATCATTTTGAATAATTTTGCCTGAACAAATTTAAATTTTTAAAAGATAATCATGACAGCAGTGTAGAGAATGAATGGAGAGGAGAAGAGAAGTCAAATTTGAGGGTTAAATTCTGAAGAGACAGAAGACTAGAAGAAAGAGCATGTGGGAGAGATGACAAACCTCAAAATAGGGCAGTAGCTGTGGAAATAAGAAGAAAGAATAAAATAAGAACTGTTTAGGAGTATGAAATAAAAGGACATGGATTGGTTGAATGTGCTTAGCAGAAGAGATAGGGGATAAAATATAAAAAGAAATGTACATGGTTTCCAGGTTCTAACTTGGGAATTTGTTGGGTGGCAATACCAGTTACTAAAACAATGATTACAGAGAAAGGAAAACATTTGGATGAAGAGGATGAGATTGGTCAGGACGTGTTGAGTTTTAGAGATACATGGGTTTATAAATATTGGTCTGGATTTCAGGCTGTAAGTTGGAATTGAAAATATAAAATTGTTTTTCCTGTCTTCTTGTGTTTTGCATAGAAATATTCTAATTAAGCTGCAATGTTATTAATTATGCCATATTTAGATCCCTGGCCAAATAGCTTAATATTTATGAGAGAATGTTCATGGGAAGACAAATCATAGAAGACTCTATTTGGATTAGTTATTTTTCTTGATCGTTGTGACTTTAAGTATGTGAAAGATTTAGAAACACATAGTTTAAAGGGAAATTACTTCTAATGTGGTTGTTTGAACCAAAGATATTTGTGTCTTATCTTACTTGACATAACATTACCGCAAGCCAAGACACATTTATTCCAAGAATTCTAGAATTGTTATGCCTGGTACAGTCTGTTACAAAACTTCTCTGGAATTAGGCTTTAAGAAGTTAACCATACTTGGCTTTAAAATGAAATGTTAATCAGGAAACTATGATGATTAAGGGCGAGATCTTTGTATCCCAGATCTCGTTCTTAGCTGCCATATAACTTTTGTAAATTTACTGGCACTTCTGGACCGTAATCTCATTATGTGCAAAATTAAGGTGGTAATAGTATCTAACTCACGATGGTGTATAAGAGATGAATTATGAAACAGGCTAAGCACAATATCTCACATATTATTAGGCATCAAAAATGTTATCTATCCTTAATATACAACTTCATTAATAGAGTAAAAATAATAAAAAATACTGTAAGAGTAAAGGTTAAAATGGAAACATGCAAAGAACAATTGAAATATGGTTGCCAATGGAGAGTAAACATCTTGAAGTCAGGAACTGTGACTTATTCTTTTTGTTTGTGTATTATCTGAGCACATAGTAACTATTCTAAGAAAAGGTAAAAATTATGGCTAAAATATGAGTAAATTCTTAAATAATACAAAGTACACAACATTATGTTTCACATTAATAAAACATCACAAAATTCAAGAAGAAATGAAGACAAGTATAAGAAAATAAAGATAAGTAAGCTTAAGAAAAATTGTGATGCTAAAGCTAATAGACTAAGAAAATAAAATTTAAAATATGAGTTAAAAATAAATGAAAGAAGTATTTCAATAAATCATACAAATTTTAAAAATACAAGTAAAGGGCTTTCCTGGTGGTGCAGTGGTTAAGAATCTGCCTGCCAATGCAGGGAACATACGTTCGAGCCCTGGTCTTGGAATATCCCACATGCCACAGAGCAGCTAAGCCCGTGTGCCACAACTGCTGAGCCTGCACTCTAGAGCCCTTGAGCCACAACTACTGAACCTGTGTGCAACAACTACTGAAACATGCATGCCTAGAGCCCGTGCTCTGCAACAAGAGAAGCCACTGCAATGGGAAGTCTGCTCACTGCAAACAAGAGTAGCCCCTGCTTGCTGCAACTAGAGGAAGCCCGTGGGCAGCAATGAAGACCCAATGCAGCCAAAAATAAATATTTTTTTTTAAAAATTAGTTGTTATAAAAAAAAAGTAAAATAAAAATATTAATTCTCCAGATTTTCAACAAAATCTAACAAATGTTCATAATAAAAACTTTCAATAAATGAAGAATAAAAATGAGATTCCTCAATCCAGTAAAGGACATCTACTCAAAACCCATAGCTAGTTTTCTGTTTAATCATAAAAGACTGAATGTTGTCTCTCAAAGATAAGGAATAAGATCATCCACTTTTACCACTTCTATTTAACATAGAAAAAGAAATGAAAGGCCCCAAGATTGGAAAAGAAGGAGGAAATTACTTCTATTTGCAGAATAGACATGATTTTATAGAGAGAAAATCCTGAGGAATTCACACACACATGCCTGCTCACACGCATGCAAACAGCCCCAAACTATTAAAGCTAATAAAATAGTTCAGCAAGGTTAAAGGTACATAACCAATATATAAAAATTAATTCAATTTCTATATACTGGCACTGGACAATCTCAAAATCAAATTTTAAAAATAATTAATTTATGATTGCATGAAAAAGATTATATTTAACAAACAAGTACAAAACTTGTACAATCTCAATACAGTAAAAAGACCACCCATATGTGGGAGATAATATTTGCAAGTCATGTATCTGACACAAGTATCCAAACTGTGTAAAGAACTCTTGCGATTCAGTAATAAAAAGACAAATAACCCAATTAAAAATAGGCAAGAGGAGCTTCAAGATGGCAGAAGAATAAGATGCTGAGATCACCTTCCTCCCCACAAATACAACAGAAATACATCTACATGTCGAACAACTCTTACAGAACACCTACTGAACGTTGGCAGAAGACCTCAGACCTCCCAAAAGGCAAGAAACTCCCCACGTACCTGGGTAGGGCAAAAGAAAAAAGAAAAAACAGAGACAAAGAATAGGGATAGGACCTGCGCCAGTGGAAGGGAGCTGTGAGGGAGTAGGAGTTTTCACACACTTGGCCGCCCCTTTGCGGGCAGAGACTGCTGGTGGCGGAGGCGGGGAGCTTCAGAGCTGCAGAGGGGAGCGCAGCAGCAGGGGTGTGGAGGGCAAAGCAGAGAGATTCCCGCATAGAGGATTGGTGCCAAGCAGCATTCACCAGCCCAGGAGGCTTGTTTGCTCACCCGCCAGAATGGGTGGGGGCTGAGAGCTGAGGCTCAGGCTTCGAAGGTCAGATCCCAGGGAGAGGACTGGGGCTGGCTGTGTGAACACAGCCTGAAGGGGACTAGTGCGCCACGGCTAGCGGATTCCAGGATAAAGTCTGGAAGTGTCAAAGAGACAAGAGACTTTCTCTTGCCTCTTTGTTTCCTGGTGTGCGAGGAAAGGTGATTAAGAGCGCTGCATAAAGGAGCTTCGGAGACAGGTGTGACCTGCGGCTATCAGCTTGGACCCCAGAGACGGGCATGAGATGCTAAGGCTGCCGCTGCAGCCACCAAGAAGCCTGTGTGCAAGCACAGGTCACTATCCACACCGCCCCTCCCAGGAACCTGTGTAACCCACCACTGCCAGGTTCCTGTGATCCAGGGACAACTTCCTTGGGACAACACACGGCACACCTCAGGCTGGTGCAACGTCACACTGCCCTCTGCCGCCACAGGCTCGCCCCGGATCCGTAACCCTCCCTCTCCCCGGCCTGAGTGAACCAGAGCCCCCGAATCAGCTGTTCCTTTAACCCCGTCCTCTCTGAGCGAAGAACAGAAGCCCTCAGGTGACATAAAGGCAGAGCCAGGTCCAAATCCAAAGCTGAACCCAGGGAGCTGTGTGAACAAAGAAGAGAAAGGGAAATTTCTTCCAGTAGCCTCAGGAGCAGTGGATTAAATCTCCACAATCAATTGCATGTACCCTGCATCTGTGGAATACCTGAATAGACAATGAATCATCCTAAATTGAGGATGTGGACTTTGTGAGCAAAGATACGTATATTTTTTCCCATTTCTCTTTTTCTGAGTGTGTATGTGTATGCTTCTGTGTGTGATTTTGTCTCTATAGCTTTGTTTTACAATTTGTCCTAGGGTTTTGTCTCTCATTTTTTTTTTAATTACTTAAATTTTTTTTTCTTAATAATTATTTTTTATTTCAATAAATTTATTTTATTTTACTTTATTTTATATTATTTTATTTTATCTTCTTCTTTGTTTCTTTCCTTTATATTCTCCCTTTTATTCTGAGCCATGTGGAGGACAGGCTCTTGGTGCTCCAGCCAGGCATCAGGGCTATGCCACTGAGATGTGAGAGCCAAGTTCAAGACATTGGTCCACAAGAGACCTCCCAGCTCCACATAATATCAAACGGTGAAAATCTCCCAGAGAGCTCCATCTCAATGACAAGACCCAGCTCCACTCAATGACCAGAAAGCTACAGTGAAGGACACCCTATGCCAAACAACTAGCAAGACAGGAGCACAACCCCACCCATTAACAGAGAGGCTGCCTAAATCATAATAAGGCCACAGACACCCCAAAACACACCACCAGACGGGGACCTGCCCACCAGAAAGACAAGATCCAGCCTCATCGACCACAACATATGCACTAGTCCCCTCCACCAGGAAGTGTACACAACCCACTGAACCAACCTTAGCCACTGGGGACAGACAACAAAGACAATGGGAAGTACAATCCTGCAGCCTGCGAAAAGGAGACCCCAAACATAGTAAGTTAAGCAAAATGAGAAGACAGAGAAACACACACCAGATGAAGGAGCAAGGCAAAACCCCACCACACCTAATAAATGAAGAGGAAATAGGCAGTCTACCTGAAAAGGAATTCAGAATAATGATAGTAAAGATGATGCAAAATGTTGGAAATAATGGAGAAAATACAAGAAACATTTAACAAGGACCTAGAAAAACTAAAGAGCAAACAAACAGAGATGAAAAACACAATAAATGAAATTGAAAATTCTCTAGAAGGGATCAATAGCAGAATAACTGAGGCAGAAGAACAGACAAGTGACCTGGAAGATAAAATAGTGGAAATAACTACTGCAGAGCAGAATAAAGAAAAAAGAATGAAAAGAACTGAGGACTGTCTCAGAGACCTCTGGGACATTAAACACACCAACATTCGAATTATAGGGGTCCCAGAAGAAGAAGAGAAAAAGAAAAGGACAGAGAAAATATTTGAAGAGTTTATAGTTGAATACTTCCCTAATATGGGAAAGGAAATAGTTAATCAAGTCCAGGAAGCACAGAGAGTCCCATACAGGATAAATTCAAGGAGAAACATGACAAGACACATATTAATCAAACTATCAAAAATTAAATACAAAGAATAAATATTAAAAGCAGCAAGGAAAAAACAAGTAACACATAAGGGAATCCCCACAAGGATAACAGCTGATCTTTCAGCAGAAACTCTGCAGGCCAGAAGGGACCAGCAGGACATATTTAAAGTGATGAAGGAGAAAAACCTACAACCAAGATTACTCTACCCAGCAAGAATCTCATTCAGAATTGACGGAGAAATTAAAAGCTTTACAGACAAGCAAAAGCTAACAGAATTCAGCACCACCAAACCAGATTTACAACAAATGCTAAAGGATCTTCTCTATGCAGGAAACACAAGAGAAGGAAAAGACCTACAATAATAAACTCAAAACAATTAAGATAATGGTAAAAGGAACATACATATTGATAATTACCTTAAATGTAAATGGATTAAATGCTCCAACCAAAAGACGTAGGCTGGCTGAATGGATACAAAAACAAGATCCGTATATATGCTGTCTACAAGCAACCCACTTCAGATCTGGGGACACACACACGCACTCTCAAACTCATTCTATGAGGCTACCATCACTCTGATACCAAAACCAGAGAAAGATTTCACAAAGAAAGAAAACTACAGTCCAATATCACTGATGAACGTAGATGTAGAAATCCTCAACATAATGCTAGCAAACAGAATCCAACAGCACATTAAAAGGATCATACACCATGAACAAGTGGGGTTTATTCCAGGAATGCAAGGACTCTTCAATATACGCAAATCAATCATGGTGATACACCATATTAAAAAATTGAAGGAGAAAAACCATATGGTCATCTCAATAGATGCAGAGACAACTTTCAACCAAATTCAACACCCATTTATGATAAAAATTCTCCAGACAGTAGGCATAGAGGGAACTTTCCTCAACATAAAATAGTCCATATATGACAAACCCACAGCCAACATCGTCCTCAATGGTAAAAAACTGAAACCATTTCCACTAAGACTAGGAACAAGACAAGGTTGCCCACTCTCACCACTATTATTCAACATATTTGTGGAAGTTTTAGCCACAGTAATCAGAGAAGAAAAGGAAATAAAAGGAATCCAAATTGTAAAAGAAGAAGTAAAGCTGTCACTGTTTGCAGATGATATGATACTATACATAGAGAATCCTAAAGATGCTACCAGAAAACTACTAGAGCTAGTTAATGAATTTGGTAAAATAGCAGGATAGAAAATTAATGCACAGAAATGTCTTGCATTCTTGTACACTAATGATGAAAACTCTGTAAGTGAAATTAAGGAAGACTCCCATTTACCACTGCAACAAAAAGAATAAAATATCTAGGAAAAAAGCTACCTAAGGAGGCAAAAGACCTGTATACAGAAAACTATAAGAAACTGATGAAAGAAATTAAAGATGATACAAATAGATGGAAGATATAATATGTTCTTGGATTGGAAGAATCAACATTGTGAAAATGACTCTACTACCCAAAGCAATCTACAGATTCAATGCAATCCCTATCAAACTACCACTGGAATTTTTCACAGAACTAGAACAAAAAATTTCACAATTTATATGGAAACACAAAAGACTCCTAATAGTCAAAGCAATCTTGAGAAAGAAATACAGAGCTGGAGGAATCAGGGTCCCTGACGTCAGACTATACTACAAAGCTACAGTAATTAAGACAGTATGGTACTGGCACAAAAACAGAAATATAGATCAATGGAACAGCATAGAAAGCCCAGAGATAAACCCACACACATCTGGTCACCTTATCTTTGATAAAGGAGGCAAGAGTATACAATGGAGAAAAGACAGCCTCTTCAGTAAATGATGCTTATTGAAGAATAAGCTGGAAAACTGGACAGCTACATGTAAAAGAATGAAATTAGAACACTCCCTAACACCATACACAAAAATAAACTCAAAATGGAGTAAAGACCTAAATGTAAGGCCAGAAACTATCAAACTCTTAGAGGAAAACATAGGAAGAACACTCTATGACATAAATCACAGTGAGATCCTTTTTGACCCACCTCCTAGAGAAATGGAAATGAAAACAAAAATAAACAAATGGGACCTATTGGAACTTAAAAGTTTTTTCACAGCAAAGGAAACCATAAATGAGGCAAAAAGATAACCCTCAGAATTGGAGAAAATATTTGCAATTGAAGCAACTGACAAAGGATTAATCTCCAAAACATACAAACAACTCATGCAGCTCAATAGCAAAAAAAAAACAAACAACCCAATCCAAAAATGGGCAGAAGACCTAAATAGACATTTTTCCAAAGAAGATATACAGATTGTCAACAAACACATGAAAGAATGCTCAACATCATTAATCATTAGAGAAATGCAAATCAAACCTACAATGAGATATCATCTCACACCAGTCAGAATGGCTATCATTAAAAATCTACAAACAATAAATGCTGGAGAAGCTGTGGAGAAAAGGGAACCCTCTTGCACTGTTGGTGCGAATGTAAATTGATACTGCCACTATAGAGAACAGTATGGATGTTCCTTAAAAAACTAAAAATAGAAGTGCCATATGACCCAGCAATCCCACTAGTGGGCATATACATGGAGAAAACAATAATTCAAAAAGACTAGTTTATCAAAATATTAATTGCAGCTCTATTTACAAGAGCCAGGACATGGAAGGTATCTAACTGTCCATCGACAGATGAATGGATAAAGAAGATGTGGCACATATATAAAATGGAATATTACTCAGCCTTAAAAGTACTGAAACTTAGTTATTTGTAATGAGGTGGATAGACATAGAGTCTGTCATACAGAGTAAAGTAAGTCAGAAAGAGAAAAAGCAAATACCATATGGTAACATATATTTGGAGTGTTAAAAAAAAATGAAAGAAAATTGTCAGGAGACCCTAGGGGCAAGACAGGAATAAAGATGTAGATCTAGTAGATAATGGACTTGAGGATATGGGGAGGGGGAAGGGTAAGCTGGGACAAAGTGAGAGAGTAGCATGGACATAGATACACTACCAGACGTAAAATAGATAGCTAGTGGGAAGCAACCACATAACACAGGAAGATCAGCTCGGTGCTTTGTGACCACCTAGAGGGGTGGGATAGGGAGGGTGTGAGGGAGGGAGATGCAAGAGGGAAGAGATATGGAGACATATGTATGTATAACTGATTCACTTTGTTATAAAGCAGAAACTGACACACCATTGTAAAGCAATTATACTCTAATAAAGATGTTAAAAATTAATTTAAAAGTGAAAGACAAAACAATACAAAAATAGCAATAATTAAAAAAAAATCAATTCATACAACACTGTGGAAATATTTCTTTCCTGCAACAGTTAAAATAGCAAAAATAAATAATTTTTATAAAGAGAAAAAGAAAAATAGGCAAAAGCATGAATAGAGGTTTTTCCAAAGAAGATACACAAATGGCCAACAAACACATTAAAAGATGTTCAATATCATTAGTCATTAGGGAAATGCATCTCAAGACCACAATGAATTGCCACTCCACAGTTAATAGAATGGCTGTAATCAAAATAACAAAAAACAGGAAGTGTTAGTGAGGATGTAGAGAAATGGGAATCCTCATGCACTGTTCAGGGGAAGGTAAAATGATGCAGCTGGTTAAGAAAATAGGTTGGCAGTTAATTAATAAGTTAAACATAGAGTTATTTATGGTCCAGGAATTCTACTCCTAGGAATACACTCAAGTAAATTGAAAATATATGTCCACGAAAACTTGTATATGAATGCTCATAGCAGCATAATACATCATAACCAAAGAGTAGAAAACAACAGAAATGTCCATGAACTGAGAAACAAATAAACAAAATGTACTATATTCATACAGTGAAATATTATTCAGCCATATAAAGGAATGAAATACTGATAATGCAGCAACATGGATGAACTTGGAAAACATTGTGCAAAGTGAAAGAAACCAGATACAGAAGGACACTTATTATATGTTTTATCCATATGAAATGTGTAGAATCAACAAATACATAGAGGTAGAAAGTAGATTAGTAGTTGTAATGGTTAATTGTTATGTGTCAATTTGACTGGGCTAAGGGTTGCCCAGATAGATGGTAATCACTATTTCTGAGCGTGTGTGTGAACATGTTTCTGGAAGAGATTAGCATTTGAATCATTAGTGCAAGTGGGCATCATCCAATCTGCTGAGGGCTTGAATAGAACAAAAAGCTGGAGGAAGGGTAAATTTTCTCTCTGCTTGAGTTGAGACATCCATATTCTTCTACCCTCAGACAACAGCACTCCTGGTTCTTGGATCTTCATATTCAGAGTAAGACTTATACCATCAGCCCTCCAATCCTCAGCCATCAGATTTGAACTGGAATAACACCACTGGCTTTCGTAGACCTCCACCTTGCAGATGGCAGATTGTGGGACTCCTTGGTTTCCATTATCACTTAAGCCAATCTCTCATAATAAATCTCTTTCTATATATCTATATCTATAGCATCTATATCTATCTATCTATCTATCTATCTATCTATCTATCTATCTATCTATCTATCTATATCCTATTGGTTCTGTTCATCTGGAGCACATGACTAATGCTGTGGTTCACAGGAATTGGTGGGAGGGTGAAATAAGTGAGTGCTAACAGGTACAAGGTTTATATTTGGGGTAATGAAAATGTTCTGGAATTAGATAGTGGGGATGAAAAACCTTGTAAAATCCACTGAATTGTGTACTTAAAATACAGAATTTTATGGTATATGAGTTTATCTCAATAAATTTTTGAAAAATATGTATTAAGTAAAGATCTTAAAGTAAGAGGTGTGGCCAAGATGGTGGAGTAGAAGGACCCTGGGCTCACTTCCTTCCATGGGCACACCAAAATTACGACCATTTACAGAGCAACTATTTATGAAAATGACCTGAAGAATAACAGAAAAGATTTTCCACAATTAGAGATATAAAGAAGGAACCACAATGTGATGGGTAGGAGGGCAGAGATGTGGTATAGTCAGGACTTGCATCCCCATGTAGGTGATCCACAAACAGGAGGATAATCATAATTGCAGAAGTTCTTCCCAAGGAGTGATGGGTCCAAGCCTCACATCAGTCTTTCCAGCCCAGGAGTCCTGCACCAAGGAGACAAGCCCCCAAAACATCTGGTCTTGAAGGCCAGCAGAGCTTGCATACAGGAGAGCCACAAGACCATAGGAAACAGACACTCCACTCTTAAATGGTACATGCAAAATCTCACAAGCTCTGAGACCCAGCACAGAGGCAATAATTTGAAAAAAGTCTGTGTCAGACACACTCACTGATCTTGAAGAGTCTTCCAGAGAGGTAGAAGGCAACTGGAACTCTGCCTGTGGACATAAATGTTAGTGACAACACTTTGGGGGAGCTCTTTCTACCATAAGGACAATCGTGTTAGCAAGCACTATTTTGGAGTCTTCCCTCTAGTCCTCCCACCCACCAGCAAGTGAGCACTAGTCCTGGGACACAAAGAGCTGATCAGCCAGCTGCACTAGAACCAGGCTCCACCCACCAGTAGGATAGCACCAGTCCCAGGACCTCCAAGGCTCTGCAGCCAGCCATGCCAGGGCCTGACCCAAAACACCAACAGACCAACAGCAACCACAGGAAGCAGGATCTGGCAGCCAACTTGTCCAGGGGCCAGTCTTGCATACGAGCACTCCCAACCACAGCCCAACCACAACAGAAGGACCCACTCAGCACACACAAGAGACACCCTTGAGCATATGTCTCTGATGACCAGAGGAAAGTGTGCTTCTGGGACTCATAAGGTGTCTCCTACATGAGGCCATTTCTCCAACACTGGGAAACATAACCTACCTACCTAATGCATAGATATAAACACAGATAATTAGGCAAAATGAGAAGACAGAGGAACATATTCCAAACAAAAGAACAAGACAAAACCCCAGAAAAAGAACTAAGAGAAGTGGAAATAACCAATCTACCTGGTGAAGAACTTAAGGTAATGAACATGAAGATGCTCAACAAACTGGGGAGAAGAATGGATGAACACAGTGAGAAGTTTAACAAAGAGTTAGAAAAAATAAAGAAGAACTAAACACAGCTGAAGAATACAATAACTGAAATAAATACACTATAAGGAATCAAGAGTAGATTAGATGATACAGAGGAAAGGATCAGTGATCTGGAAGATAGAGTAGTGATAATCACCTAAGCTTAACAGAAAAAAAAAAACAAAAACAATTTTTTAAAATGAAAATAGTTTAGGAGACCTCTGGGACAACATCAAGTGATGTAATATTCACATTAAAGGGGTCCCAGAAGAAGAGAGAGAGAAAGGGGCAGAAAACTTATTCAAAGAAATAATACCTGAAAACTTCCCTAACCTGTGAAAACCTAGGTCCAAGAAGTAGAAAGAGTCCCAAACAAGATGAACCCAAAGAGAAGACACATTAAAATTAAAATGACAAAAATTAAAGGGAGGATCTTAAAAGAAACAAGAGAAAAGGCAAGTATTTATGTATAAGGGAACACCAGTAAGACCATTAACTGACTTTTCATTAGAAACATTGCAAGCCAGAAGGGAGTGACACAATATATTCCAAGTGATGAAAGGAAAAAAAATAACTGCAACCACAAATACTCTACTCAGTATCGGTCTTACATTTAGGTCTTTAATCCAGTTTGAGGTTATTTTTGTGGATGGTGTTAGAGAAAGTTCTAATTTCATTCTTTTACATGTAGCTGTCCAGTTTTCCTGGTACCATTTATTGAAGACACTGTCTTTTCTCCATTGTATAGTCTTGCCTCCTTTGTCATAGACTAATTGACCATAGGTATGTGGGTTTATTTCTGGGCTTTCTATCCTGTTCCATTGATGTATATTTCTGTTTTTGTGCCAATACAATACTGTTTTGAAAACAGTAGCTTCGTAATATAGTCTGGCATCAGGGAGCCTGATTCCTCCAGCTCCGATTTTCTCTCTCAAGATTGTTTTGGTTATTTGGGTTCTTTTGTGTCTCCATGCAAATTAAAAAAAAAATTTGTTCTAGTTCTGTGAAAAATGCTATTGGTAATTTGTTAGGGATTGCATTGAATCTGTAGATTGCCTTGGGTAGTATAGTCACTTTGACAATATTGATTCTTCCAGTCCAAGAACATGGTATATCTTTCCATCTGTTGTGTCATCTTTGATTTCTTTCATCAGTGTCTTATAGTTTTCAGAGTACAAGTTTTTGCCTCCTTAGGTAGATTTATTCCTAGGTATTTTATTGTTTTTGATGTGATGGTAAATGGGATTGTTTCTTTAAGTTCTCTTTTTGATCTTTTACTGTTAGTGTATAGAAATGCAACAGATTTCTGTGTATTAATTTTGTATCCTGCAAATTTACCAAATTCATTGATAAGCTCTAGTAGTTTTCTAGTAGCATCTTTAGGATTTTCTATGTATAGTATCATGTCATCTGCAAACAGTGACAGTTTTACTTCTTTTTTTCTCCCCTAATTTATAGACTTTTATTTCTGTTTCTTCTCTGATTGCTGTGGCCAGGACTTCCAAAACTAAGTTGAGTAAAAGTGGCGAGAGTGGACATCCTTGTCTTGTTCCTAATTGCTTTCAGCTTTTATGGTTAAGTATGATGTTGGCTATAGGTTGGTCATACAAGGTCTTTATTATGTTGAGGTATTTCCCTCTATGCCCACTTTCTGGCGAGTTTTCATCATAAATTGGTGTTGAATTTTGTCAAAATATTTTTCTGCATCTGTTGAGATGATCATATGGTTTTTATTCTTCAATTTGTTAATATGGTGTATCACACTGAATGATTTACAGATATTGAAAAATCCTTGCATCCCTAGGATAAATCCCACTAGATCATGGTGTATGATCCTTTGAATGTATAGTTGGATTTGGTTTGCTAGTATTTTGTCAAGGATTTTTGCATCTATGCTCATCAGTGATATTGGCCTTTAATTTTCTTTTTTGTTGTATCTTTTTCTGCTTTTGGTATCAGGGTGATGGTGGCCTCAGAAAATGAGTTTGGGAGTGTTCCTTCCTCTGAAATTTTTTGGAAGAGTTTCAGAAAGATAGGTGTTGCATATACAATGGAATATTACTTAGCCATGAAAAGGAAAGAAATAATGTCATTTGTAGCAACACAGATGGAACTGGAGATTATCATACTAATTGAAGTAAGTCAGAGAAGGATAAATATCATATGACACCACTTATATGAGGAATCTAAAAAAAAAAAAAGGACACAAATGATCTTATTTACAAAACAGAAACAGACTCACAGACTTAGAAAACAAACTTATGGTTACCAAAGGAGAAAAGTAAGGAGGGAGGGATAAATTGAGAGTTTGGGATTGACATATACACACTACAATATTTAAAATAGATAACCAGCAAGGACCTACTCTGTAGCACAGGGAACTCTGCTCAATATGCTGTAATAACATAAATGAGAAAAGAAATTTGAAAGAGAATAGATATATGTATATGTATATGTATAACTCAATCACTTTGCTGTACACCTGAAACTAATACAATATTGTAAATCAACTATAGTCCAATAAAAATAAAAATTAAAAAAAATGTTCAAAACAGTTTAGAGTTTAAAAACAGTAAGAACATTTTCATATAGTAAATACATTTATTTCCAACCAACAACAAAAAATGCCCTACTAAGCAATGCTATCATTCAGATTTGAAGGTAAGATCAAGAGATTTAGAGACAAGAAAAAGCTAGAAGAGTTCAGTACCACTATGGGCTTTACCCTAAATGTTAAAGGGATTTCTCTAAGTGAAAAATTAAAGACCAAAATCAAATACAGAAATTATAAAAGGAAAAAAAAATCTCATTGGTTTAGGCATATGTACAGTAAAGGTAATAGTTCAACCACTTTTAATGACAGTAGAAAGGTTAAAAGACAAAAGTAGTAAAATCATTTATATCCACAGTAAGTAGCTAAGGGATACACAAAACAAAAAGATGTTAATGTGATGTCAAAAACATTAAATGTTACATTGGAGTAAAAGTGCAGGGTCTTTAGAATGCATTCAAACTTAAGAGGTCATCAATTAAAATAATCACATATTTAATATATTTATATACATTTATGTGAGCCACATTGTAATCACAAACCAAAAACCTATGATAGATACACATACACAAAAAAGAGAAAGGAATTCAAACACAACTCCAAATATAGTCATCAAATCACAAGGAAAGAGAGCAAATGAAGAAGGAACAAAAAAGAAGTGTAAAAACAACCCAAAAACAATTAACAAAATGGCAATAAGTGCATACTTATCAATAATTACTTTAAATGTAAAAGGACTAAATGTTCTAACCAAAAGGCATAGATTAGCTAAATGGATACAAAAATAAGACATATATATGCTGCCTACAAGAGACACACAGACTGAAAGTGAGGGGATGGAAAAGGTATTCCATGCAAAAGGAAACAAACAAAAAGAACTGGAGTAGCAATACTTACATAAGACAAAACAGACTTTACAACAAAGATTGTAACAAGACATAAATAAGGATATTACATAATGATAGGAGATTGATCCAGCAAGAAGATATAACAGTTTTACATATGTATTCATCCAAGATAGGAGCACCTAAATATATAAAGTAAATTTAACAAATGTGTAGGGAAAAACTGAAAATAACAGTCATAGTAGCAGACCTTTACATCCCACTTATATCAATGGACAGAATATTCAGACAGAAAGTCAGTAAGGAAACACTGGTCTTGAAGGACACATTAGAACATATAAATTCAATAGAACATTCCATCCAAAATCAGCAGAATACACATGCTTTTCAAGTGCACATGAAACATTCTTCAGGATAGATCACATTCTCGGCCACAAAACAAGTCTCAGTAAGTTTAAGAAGATTGAAATTGTACAAAGCATCTTTTCTTACCACAACACTATGAGACTGTAAATCACCTACAATAAAAACTGCAAAAAAGACAAACATGTGGAGGCTAAAGAACTAATGGGTTACTCACTAAAGAAATCAAAGAGAAAATTAAAAAGAAAAATACTTGCAGACAAATGAAAATGGAAACACAATGATACAAAATCTATGGGATGAAGAAAAAGCAATTTTAATAGGGAAGATAATAGTAATAAAAACCTACCTCAGGAAAGAAGAAAAATCTCAAATGAACAACCTAACTTATACCTAAAGGAAGCAGAAAAAGAAGAACAAACCCAAATTTAGTAGAAGAAAAGAAATTATAAGATCAGAGCAAAAATAAATGAAATAGCAACTAAAAGAAAATGGAAAAAAAATCAATGAAACTAAAAGTTGTTTTTTTGAAAAGTTAAAAAGATGAAAAACCTTTAGTCAGACTCATCAAGAAAAAAGGAGAGAGGGATAAATAAATAAAATCAGAAATGAAAGAGGAGAAGTTACAGGTAACACCACAAAAATACAAAGAACCATAAGATATTACTATGAACAATAAAATGAACAAAGTAAAATAAATGGATAAATTTCTAAAAATGTACTGTCTCCCAAGATTTAATCAGCAGGAAGGAGAAACTATAAACAGACAAATTACCAGTAATAAAATTGGATCAGTAATGAAAAAAAAAAAATCCTTCCCCTAAAAAAGTCCAGGACCAGATGGCTTCAGAAGTGAATTCTACTAAACATTTAAAGAAGAGTTCATACCTATACTTCTCAAACTATTTCTAAAAAAATTGAAGATAAGAGAACTCTTCCAAACTCATTCTATGAGGCCTACATCACCCTGATACCAAAACCAGACAAAGAAACCACAGAAAATGAAAATTACAGGCCAATCTCACTGGTCAACATAAGTGCAAAAATTTTTAACAGAATATTAGCAAATCAAGTTAAACGATACATTGAAAGGATCATAGGCCATGATTAAGTAGGATTTATCCCAGGGATGCAAGGATGGTTTAATTTTTGCAAATCAATCCATGTGAAACACCATATTAACAAATTGAAGAATAAAAATAACATGATGATATCAATAGATGCAGAAGAACCTTTTGATAAAATCAATATCCATTTATGATTAAAAACTCTCAACAAAGTGGGTATAGAGGGAACATACCAAAACATAATAAAAGACATATATGGCAAACCTACAGCCATCATCATACTCAACTATTAAAAGCTGAAAACATTTTCTTTAAGATCAAGAACAAGATAAGGATGCCCACTCTCACTATTTTTATTAAACATAGTATTTGAAGTCTTAGCCATAGCAATCAGACAAGAAAGAGAAATAAAAGGAAACCAAACTGGAAAGAAAGAAGTAAAACTGTCACTGTTTTCAGATGACTTGATACTATTTAAAGAAAATCCTAAAGATGCCATCAAGAACCTCTTAGAACTCATCAAGTAAAGGTTGCAGGATACAAATTAATATCCATAATTCTATACACTAACAACAAACTATCAGAGAAACTAAGAAAACAATCTCATTTACAATCACATCAAAAAGAATAACATGCCTAGGAATAAATCTAACCAAGGGGGTAAAAGAACTGTTCTCAGAAAACTGTAAGACATTGATGACAGAAACTGAAGATGACACACACTAGTGGAAAAATATACTGTGCTCATAGATTAGAAGAATTAATGTTGTTAAAATGACCATACACCCCAAGACAATCTACAGATTCAATGCAATCCCTATCAAAATACCAATGGCACTTTTCACAGAACTACAACAAATAATCCTACAATTTGTATGGACCTTCAATAGCCAAAGCAATCTAGAGTAAGAAGGACAAAGCTTGAAGTATTATGCTCCCTGATTTCAAACTATACTCTGAAGCTAAAGTAATGAAAGCAGTATAGTACTGGCACAAAAACAGACACATAAATCAATGGAACACAATAAAGAGCCCAGAAACAAACCACACACATATGAACAATAAATCTTCAACAAAGGAGGCAAGAATATAAAATGGGAGAAAGACAGTCTTTTCAATAAATGGTGTTGGGAAAACTAGACAGTTACAGGCAAAGGAATCACACTGGACTACTTCCTCACACCATATACAAAAATAAACTCAAAATGGAGTAAAAACTTAAATATAAGACCTGAAACCATAAATCTCCTAGAAGACAGAAGGAATATGCCCTTTGACATGGGTCTTAGCAATGTTTTTTGGATATTGTCTTTTCAGGCAAGGGAAACAAAAGCAAAAATAAACAAATGGGACTACACCAAACTAAAAAGCTTTTGCACATTCAAGGAAACTATCAATAAGACAAAAAGGTAACCTATTGAAAGGGAGAAAATATTTGCAAATAATCTATTCAACAAGGGGTTAATATCCAAAATATACAAAGAACTCATAAAACTCAACATCAATAAACAAGCAACCTGATTGAAAAGTGGGCAGGAGACCCGAATGGACATTTGTTCCAAAGGAGACATACAGATGGCCAAAAGAAACATTGAAAGATGCTCAATATCACTAACAATCAGGGAAATGCAAATCAAAATCACCATGAGATATTACCTCACACCTCTCAGAACGGCTATTATCAAAAAGACAACAAATAAGTGTTGGTGAGGATATGGAGAACAGGGAATGCTCATACACTGTTAGTGGGAATGTAAATTGGTATGGCCACTATAGAAAACGGTATGGAAGTTCCTTAGAAAATTAAAAATAGTACTACCATATGATCCAGTAATTCCACTTCTGAGTATTTTAAGAAAATAAAAACACTAATTTGAAAATATATATGCACCCCAATATTTATTGCAGCATTATTCATGATAGCCAAGATATGGAAGCAACCTACAACAGTGGATAAAGAATCTGTGTTCCATATATACAATGGAACATTACCCAACCATATAAAGGATGAAATCTTTCCATTTGCAAGAAAATAGATGGACCTAAAAAGTATTATGCTAAGTGAAATACATCAGACAAAGAAAGACAAATACAGTCTGATTTCTGAAATGAATCTGAAAAGCAAAACAAACAAAACAGAAACAGACTCATAGATACAGTGAATGAACTGGTGGTTGCTAGAGGGGAAAAGTCTAGAAGTCTGAGTGAAATAGGTATTGAATTAATACATAGGTATTGAATCAATACATTGTACACCTGAAACTAAAGTAATATTTTAAGCCAATTATACTTCAATTAAAAAAACAACATTAAAATACAATTTGCCTCCAGTTCTGGATTTTGCATCAAAGTAATTAGGCTTCAGGACACCTCACTTGCATGGGCCCATCTCAGGCCTTATAAGGGGATGTCATTCAAGGAGTCATGAGTTTTTGTAAAGTTTACAAAAATAAGATATTTAGCTGCAATTGGTTAAGACCAGTCCCTTTCCACTACAGTTCCCTCTTCAGCTCCTTCTCCTTGTGTTGAGTGGCATTGTCATAGATGTAAGGTTTGGGAGATGAGGTTAAAACAGAGTTTAATTTATAAATATTACTGCTTTATGTGCAGGCTACAACTGGCCTGGGATTTCAGAGAAGAATCTTAATGTCACATAAGTTCTAAGTAAGGTACTTGTTGCTTTCCTGGTGTATGAATGGCTTCCAGGAATACTCCTGTTGTGAATTGCCTAATTTACTCTGTGTCATGACCCAGAGCACAGAGCCAGAGACTGATTGCAAAATGGATGAGTCCTATGTAGCAGGCACTGAGAAAGAGAGGGTAATGGAGAAGGAACAAGACAACTGAGCAGAAAGCTCATCTGTGGAAAATCCTTACAAATCTTATAGCTCACATGTAAAAAAAAAAAAATTGATAGAGGTTTCCCATAGGATTTACATCATGTTATTATTATGATTTTGACCCTAAAAGAAAATATTCTAAATTATTAGCAATATAAAGACAATAAAAAGAAAATTCAATCAACATTGCTGGAAGAAAAACAGAATTATCTTTCAACTCTCTCTACAGAAAATGATTGCACATTGTCCTATGAAGGAGAACTTTAAAATTTATAATTTGTTGTGATTTATTTTCCTCATGGAAAATAAAAATTAACATTACTTATTAATTTTGTAATCTTTTTAAGGAAATAATCCCCCAATATCGTAGCTTTAGACCCTACAAAACCTGCATCTCCGGCTACTGGCTTTTGGCAAATATTAAGGATTTTACTAGAAGAAGAGAAAAACATGCTCCTTCTAGAAACTACCAAGGATGTTTCAGTTTTTCCTCTCCCTGCCCCTTCCTGTGAGAAAAGTGTCTGTCAGGACAATGACTATCACAGGCTGTGCACGCATGAGATGAGTCAGGTCATGGGGGCTGAATGACTGATAACATACACATGCAGCATGTTTACCTCTCAAAACCTGACTTAATTAAGAAAAGAATACCAAACTATCAGCAAACTAGAATATCCCCTTTTTTTCTGAGAGTTGAAGACAAGGTTCCTGTGTCACCTTCACCCAAAACTGGAGGGAAGACAACTGCTTGGGTTATTCTTATTCTTACTTTGCATATATCCTGAACATTTCATCAAGAATTTTGAATTTAGAACCTCTCTCCTAAAGTATACGTTTGGTGTATAAAATAATCTTGTCATCATAAATATTTTCAGCACTATTCAAAATAACCTTTTCAATACATCAGTGTCTTTATTATACTTGTTAAAATCTCTGTGGTTGTCATGTAGTTAATAACCTGAATTAAGAAAGTACAGATGAATGTAGGAGGGAAGCACCCCCAGGTTACCTTGGATATAGATGCCAAAACTGTCAGAGGAAAGGGAAGGGGGATCAACATATGATCCCACATGAACATTTCCATATTATTACAGATGGTTCCCCAAAAAGAGTTTGGCTAGGGAAGTTATATTTACATATGAGAGAACTATTTAAATGATATTTGTAAAGGTAGGAAAAGAGGCATTTTTATATTGTTCAGTGCTTTGGATCTTCATGTTAGTGAGAAATCCTTTAGAATATATGCTTCTCAGAGCATGAACTCAAGGCAGATAACAGTCTGTGAGAAGCAAGTCCAAATGTTGAGAATATAAAACATTGAGGCTTTCAAAGGTACAGCTGGTGGTGTTTCATCCAGGAAGTAAGGACTGGATGACAGATCTTCTAAGGCCAACAGTAGTCAAGGATACCTAATATCAGCTCAAGCTGAGAAACTGTAAAGTCAAGAAAGAATCCTCTGAACTTGTTTCCCTGAGTATTCAAGCTTTACATAAAAGCTTCAACTTTCCTAACTAAAAAGTTAGGGTGGGGTGGAGTAGAGAAGGCAGGGAATGGAGGTAAATGTTGTAATGATATTCCTAAAGAGACGATTCTGTCTCTCCTACTTGCTTGCATTTGTACAAGAGAAGTTCAAAAGGAAGAATGTCAGGAGTTTAGAAGTATAGATGTCTGAGTGACATGTTACACTATTTGCTGGCTTATGGCACAGCATTAAACCTCCAGTATCTACTTCCATGCTTGTGACTTTAGAATGTGAACCTCTTCTGTCTCTACTAGGTGTCATATTCAGAACTGTAATTGAACAGAAAAGGGGAAATTACATATAAAGGTATAGGCAAGGGAACAGCTATTACTCCTAGAGGATGGGGAAACATATCTGCATATGTGTGTGTCAGTTAACAAGAGGACACATGGAGAGAATATTTTCGATACTTCAAGTCTTACTCCTTTGTACTTTCTTTGAATATGAAAAACAAGCACATCTTTTGGCAAATGGATGTCACTCAGTACTTCTTAAACTAAAGCTTTGCAGCAAAATCTAAGGATTTGAGCTATTCTTACACAGACAGGAAAGAAATCTGATGGCTTTATCCTGTGAAACTAAGCCTTTAAAAGTCAGTAATGTTCTTGTTTTCACGTTGTATGAAAAATAAACTACTCTTCCTATTGTAAAATATGCAAAGTCCCCTCCCTTTTTGTTACATTAAATACAATGATGTCATTTTACTTCAGAAACAGCTATCGCAAAGGTGGTCAAAATGTATAAACTTCCAGTTATGAGATAAATAAGTACTAGGGATGTAACGTACAATATGATGACTGTAGTTAACACCACCATATGGTATATTTGAAAGCTGTTAAAAGAGTAATTTGTAAGAGTTCTCATTGCAAGAAAAAAACATTTTTGTGTATCTATATGAGATGATGGATGCTAACTAAACATTGTGGTAATCATTTCACAATATGTGTAAGTCAAATATTAAGCAGTACACCTTAAACATATACAGTGTTATATGTCAATCATATCAGCAACATTGAAAAAAAATGGCTATCGTATGCCATGAGACTCTTAGGAAAGACAGAGGTAGAGTTGGAGAAAGTAGGTTCTGTAATACCCTTTGTTAGCTCTCTCTTTTGAATAATCACTGTGACCTCATTTCCCCAATTTAGAAAAGATTGAGCTGTACTTTGACTTGCTCCTATTTTTAATCTACACATCCCATCATTTAAAACATGTTTTCGTCAAATCAAGCAAAGATGTCTGGGGTGATTAGCCTGGGATTTTCATTCCTTGAATTCTTTTGTCTATGGATACCCAACTCCTCCTCTTTTACATTCCCCAGATATTGTTGATTTCTCCAGTTATAAGCCTTACATTGTTCATGTTTATTTTAGCTTGTTTGTGTGAAAGTTGACACCATACGGTGATGAGAATCACATTCCCAGTCTAAATGCTTACCATTTAACAGAGATTTTAACTAAGAGACCCAATGATGCCAACTGTAAAATAACCTGTCATTTCTAGATGATCTGCTTTGTTTTATTAAAGGTCAATAAGTCCAAAATTATGTTTTTTAAAAGCTGTTTTCCCATAATGTAGTTGTCAAAGAAGATTGATAAAACAGAAAATTTTTTACAATTTTATTTTAGTAGAAAAAGAGAAGTATTTTGTTAAATTACTATATAGCTCATATTTGTTGTCATTTATTAAGTTGTAATTCTTTCACTCTAGGTGGACGGGAAGGATGTGAAATCATTACATGACAGTTTATAGACAGACTTGGAAGGGAACATTTCTGATGTAAAACTGTTAATACCAAAAATGTGAGTTTAGAAAGTTAAGAATTGTATTTTCTTAAGTGAAATTAATGCTTTTCTGCCTAAGGTGATTTAGTTAAATCTGCAAGCAAGGTGTAAACATAAAACACAAAACGAATAATCAATGAGTCCATACTGGAACAAAGAGAGCAAATGTGTAATGTTTGTTTATCAAATAATTTCCTTTGCATAATGATTCCAAAACTATCCAGGCAGCGCAGTTCTTTTTTTTTTTTTTCGGGACGCGGGCCTCTCACTGTTGTGGCCTCTCCCCTTGCGGAGCACAGGCTCCAGACGCACAGGCTCAGCAGCCATGGCTCACGGGCCCAGCCGCTCCGCGGCATGTGGGATCTTCCCGGACCGGGACACGAACCCGTGTCCCCTGCATGGGCAGGCGGACTCTCAACCACTGCGCCACCAAGGAAGCCCAGGCAGCGCAGTTCTCGAGCCAGAGTTGCACTGGTGGGACTACTGGGGACAAAGAAGCCTTTTTTAGATTCGTCTCTAAAATCTGAGGAAGGTAATAATCTCCTCCCCGTGCACATTTTGCTTGCGTGTCCTATACACCAGGTACATGTTCCACAGTAACCTCGGAATACAAACCAAGCCTCCTGATGGTCTTCAAGCACACGCTAATTCACATAGAAGCAAACACTACAGCCTACTACTGCTAGGTTTCTTTGCAATGAACAGCATATTTTGCTCACTGGGGGAAAAAGGCAGGAGGAAGCCTATTGTATTGTCAACTGTTATCTCTGAGTGAATAGAAGGAATTGCTTCCAAATGCAGTAAAAGAATTACTGTAAATTAGTGTAGCATTTGAGCTTGAGTGCTGAGGTAAAATTGTTTTCTCTATTTCATGATCATGATCTTGAAAGTTCTCGTTTTATTACAATAATGGAGATGCTTGATCACATACTGAGTCAGGTAAATCACAGAGCCAGCTCTTGAGCAGTCCTGGGCAGGCCATAAGTAATGTCATAGCTGAGGACTGCATTAACCACAATTCAGATGAACAAAATCCAACACAAGCTCATTTGATTTGTTTACAGTGCGAATAGAGACTTTATTCAGAAATACAATAATACAACAACAACGAATGCTTTTGTTCTGTATTGTAAAAAAAGAAGCCCAGGTACTTTTCATTGCAGCCTGCAGTCTTCCATTACTAGGGACAGCACGCCCAGCTCGTAAACACTGGTTATCAATGAAAGAAATAGAAACTTGTGAGGCCAGGGGAATGTTTATATACATTTGAAGATGAAAGAGCCGAGGAGAACAGCACTGTAGTATCAATTATGATGACGTACATGTGGCTGCTTACAATTTTAACATGGAACATGAAAAGAGATTGTGACTTGATGCAGTACATGAAGAGCGTATAGTTTCAGCTTTGAAGTGAATGACCCACTTTCCTTTCGAGTACCCACTAAAATTAGGTGGCACCTTGCTTGAAATGTGATAAATTTGAGATCAGGTCAAGCATTATATATAAGGTTGAACAGAGACTATAACGTCACCCTTTAAACATGCAGATTAGGAAAGAATGATCACCTTATGGTAGACTTGACTTAGTAAGAACCGGCTCTACCCTCATGAGCTTGTAGAGAAAGGGTCAACAGATGAAATATTGAAATATTGCTAAGAAACAACCTCTATAGGCACGAGCAGAAAAAAAAAAAAAAAATGAGCATGCAATTTCTTTAAAATTACCAAAAAAATTCCAGGAAGATTAAGAAAAAGTTATTAAATAACATGATTTAATTATTATCAACCTCATGCCAATCGGTATCCCACCTAATCACTACACATTGAAAAGTTCTGTGGTAAGGAGGCTTATGGATTAAACCAATTGAACCTCGCAAGGTAAGTCAAAGAAGAGAGGAATTTTTTAGTGTGATAATCTCAGTATGCAAAATATGGTCACCCTATTCTGCTGTTAGGGATCAGGGTTAGTTTTGATGGCATTACAAGATACTAGAATCATATGACCTAGAATTTCCAACTTCTATTTCTGTCCCCCACCTCTTTTTCCACATGAGACTCCCAAGAAACCATGTACCCAGAGGTGATGACAAATGCTAAATTTAAACATGCTTCAATTCCTGTCGGCTGGCCCCCTGTGTCCTGTCACAAAGCTCTCTGAACAGCTGGGCTGAGGACTTGGCTCAGTCTCAAGGATCAAGAGGAGGCTCTGGACCCATTTGTCTCCATCTTAGCTACAGCTGCCCACCAGGACCAGACCTGGTACTTACAGTGAAGGAGGGATTGGAGGGCACTGCTTGTAGTGTCTTTATCAACAAGGAAGCGGTACATTTGACTCCATCAGTGTTTCTCTCTGACCAACCAAATTAGCTCCACCTTCTCTCTGAACAGAGTTTGGGAGTTGGGGAAGACAAGAAAGGGAGTGAAAGAAAAGAGGCTCCAATGGAGATGGAGTGGTGCTTAGAGCTCCTCTCCTGTCCAGAGACTGGCAGCACCACATAGAAAACATGCTTAATTCAACTCCATAGAATTGGAAAGGGGGAAGGGTAGAAGACACGGTTCTTCTTTGCAAAAGGACTCAGGTCTAGCAAGAAAATAAGCTCTAATCATAATACTGTGTAAAAAGTGATTTATGTGTTTTTAAACCAACTTACATAGGAAATCCAAAGAGGAGTCATTGTTTCTGCTATGAGTGTGAGGGTATTTGGAAATAGCTAAATTAGAGACATTTGAGTAAGATATTGAAGGACAGAAGCAACTGTAGCAAATTAGTGAAATGACGAAACATAATGTCAGTGAAAGAGAATGGGGAAAAGTCAGAGAATGCAGCAAGAGTTAAGGTAAGGAGATATAAAACTACATAGCACGTGTGATGAGTCCTCTGGCTAGAGATCTGGAGGCTAGGAGGGACAGGAGTGAAATATCTGGAAATGATTCAAGAAAATGTTTTGTTTCCAAATTTAGGAAGGACCTTGAGTGTCCTGCTAAGAAATTAAGAGTTTTATCTTTTTGGAAAAGAAATGACATATGATTAGGTCTGTGTTTACCAGAGATTATTCTGGCAACACTGTGAAGAATGAATGGAAGTTATGAAAATAAAGGTAGAAAAACTAGTTAGGAGACTAATGCAGCTGTTGAGGATGTAAACTGGGAAAATGGAAGGGATATTGGGTGTAATAATGCTGATTACTCAGTAGATAGTGAGATTGCAAAATAAGAGCAAGAAAAATATTTTTGGAATAATTTAGGTTGGGAAGATTTGAGATTTTACAGGCTGTTGTGAATCAGAAAGGTGCCACTCAGTTTCTTAGTCATTTTTGTTATGAGAAGCATGTGTTTGTAAATTTTCTGGTTATGGTTCATTGTACAGTTTGAGCCCATAGAAAAAAGCTTGACCAATTAACCCAAAAAGGACTCAAATCACACAGTACTAGGAAAGTAGTTATTCAACAAATATTTGTTGAACCAAAATTTGTGAGATGATGATGATGCCTGTCTCACACACCACTGTCTTCAATTGAGTTTAAGCTGTGAAGTAACCATGGTTTTTCTCTCTTCTAAACTTCAGTTCTCCATTCTAATGAGATTCCCACTGGGATGTTATGAAAATTAGTGGGGAAACAAGTGTATTCTTTATCACCACAACAAGTATTGCAACATGCATGTTATGATTTTTTAGTTTTCTTGTAGAATATGGAGTTTCATTAGCAGAATGGTCAAACACACCTCCAGTTGATTTGATTTTATTTTTAGAATGTATGCAAACATCATTGAATTTGTTCAATTCCATTGATCCAAATGAAATCCTATGTATGCATTTAAAAATAGGAAACATTTCCTGGCTATTGTAAATAGAGCTGCAATGAACATTTTGGTACATGACTTTTTTTGGAATTATGGTTTTCTCAGGGTATATGCCCAGTAGTGGGATTGCTGGGTCGTATGGTAAATTTGTAGTTTTTTAAGGAACCTCCATACTGTTCTCCAGTGAAGTAAGTCAGAAAGAGAAAAACAAATACCATATGCTAACACATATGTATGGAATCTAAGAAAAAAAAAAAAAGGTCATGAAGAACCTAAGGGTAAGATGGGAATAAAGACACAGACCTACTAGAGAATGGACCTGAGGATATGGGGAGGGGGAAGGGTAAGCTGTGACAAAGTGAGAGAGTGGCATGGACATATATACACTACGAAACGTAAAATAGATAGCTAGTGGGAAGCAGCCGCATAACACAGGGAGATCAGCTCGGTGCTTTGTGACCACCTAGAGGGGTGGGATAGGGAGGGTGGGAGGGAGGGAGATGCAAGTGGGAAGAGATATGGGAACATATGTATATGTATAACTGATAAAAAAAAGAAAAAAATAAGAAACATTAATGAGTTATACAAATAATGGTAATGATACATAAGGTAACGTGTTTTGACAACTTCTATGATAAGCACTTTATATACACTATCTCAGTTTTACTGTGAAGTGGGTATTTTTTTTAACATCTTTATTGGAGTATAATTGCTTTACAATGGTGTGTTAGTCTCTGCTTTATAACAAAGTGAATCAGTTATACATATACATATGTTCCCATATCTCTTCCCTCTTGTGTCTCCCTCCAACCCACCCTCCCTATCCCACCCCTCTAGATGGTCACAAAGCACCGAGCTGATCTTCCTGTGCTATGTGGCTGCTTCCCACTATCTATCTATTTTACGTCTGGTAGTGTATATATGTCCATGCCACTCTCACTTTGTCACAACTTACCCTTCCCCCTCCCCATATCCTCAAGTCCCTTCTCTAGTAGGTCTGTGTCTTTACTTCTGTCTTACCCCTAGGTTCTTCATCACACTATTTTTTTCTTATATTCCATATATATGTGTTAGCACACGGTATGTATCTTTCTCTTTCTGACTTACTTCACTCTGTATGACAGACTCTAGGTCCATCCACCTCATTACAAATAGCTCAATTTCATTTCTTTTTATGGCTGAGTAATATTCCATTGTATATATGTGCCACATCTTCTTTATGCATTCATCTGATGATGGACACTTAGGTTGTTTCCATCTCCTGGCTATTGTAAATAGAGCTGCAATGAACATTTTGGTACATGACTCTTTTTGAATTATGGTTTTCTCAGGGTATATGCCCAGTAGTGGAATTGCTGGGTCATATGGTAGTTCTATTTGTAGTTTTCTAAGGAACCTCCATACTATTCTCCATAGTGGCTGTACCATTTCACATTCCCACCAGCAGTGCAAGAGTGCTCCCTTTTCTCCACACCCTCTCCAGCATTTATTGTTTCTAGATTTTTTGATGATGGCCATTCTGACTGATGTGAGATGATAGCTTATTTTAGGTTTTTATTATTTTTTTTTTTCCGTACGCGGGCCTCTAACTATTGTGGCCTCTCCCATTGCAGAGCACAGGGTCTGGACACGCAGGCTCAGCGGCCATGGCTCACAGGCCTAGCCGCTCCGCGGCATGTGAGATCTTCCCGGACCGGGGCACAAACCCGTGTGCCCTGCATTGGCAGGCAGACTCTCAACCACTGCAGCACCAGGGGAGCCCTCGTTATAGTTTTGATTTGCATCTTCCTAATGATTAATGATGTTGAGCATACTTTCATGTGTTTGTTGGCAATCTGTATATCTTCTTTGGAGAAATGTCTATTTAGGTCTTCTGCCCATTTTTTGATTGGGTTGTTTGTTTTTTTGTTATTGAGCTGCATGAGCTGCTTGTAAATTTTGGAGATTAATCCTTTGTCGGTTGCTTCATTTGCAAATATTTTCTCCCATTCTGAGGGTTGTCTTTTGGTCTTGTTTATGGTTTCCTTTGCTGTGCAAAAGCTTTGAAGTTTCATTAGGTCCCATTTGTTTATTTTTGTTTTTATTTCCATTTCTCTAGGAGGTGGGTCAAAAAGGACCTTGCTGTAATTTATGTCATAGAGTGTTCTATGTTTTCCTCTCAGAGTTTGATAGTGTCTGGCCTTACATTTAGGTCTTTTATCCATTTTGAGCTTATTTTTGTGTATGGTGTTAGGGAGTGATCTAATCCTGTACTTTAAATGTACCTGTCCAGTTTTCCCAGCACCACTTATTGAAGAGGCTGTCTTTTCTCTACTGTACATTCCTGCCTCCTTTATCAAAGATAAGGTGACCATATGTGCGTGGGTTTATCTCTGGGTTTTCTATCCTGTTCCATTGATCTATCTTTCTGTTTTTGTGCCAGTACCCTACTGTCTAGATTACTGAAGCTCTGTAGTGTAGTCTGAAGTCAGGGAGCCTGATTCCTCCAGCTCCATTTTTCGTTCTCAAGATTGCTTTGGCTATTCAGGGTCTTTTTTGTTTCCATACAAATTGTGAATTTTTTTATTCTAGTTCTGTGAAAAATGCCAGTGGTAATTTCATAGGGATTGCATTGAATCTGTAGATTGCTTTGGGTAGTAGAGTCATTTTCACAATGTTGATTCTTCCAATCCAAGAACATGGTATATCTCTCCATCTATTTGTATCATCTTTAATTTCTTTCATCAGTGTCTTATAATTTTTTGCAAACAGGTCTTATGTCTCCTTAGGTAGGTTTATTCCTAGGTATTTTATTCTTTTTTTTGCAGTGGTAAATGGGAGTGTTTTCTTGATTTCACTTTCAAATATTTCATCATTAATGTATAAGAATGCAAGAGATTTCTGTGCATTAATTTTGTATCCTGCTATTTTACCAAATTCATTGATTAGTTCTAGTAGTTTTCTGGTAGCATCTTTAGGATTCTCTATGTATACTATCATGTCATCTGCAAACAGTGACAGCTTTACTTCTTCTTTTCCGATTTGGATTCCTTTTATTTCCTTTTCTTCTCTGATTGCTGTGGCTAAAACTTCCAAAACTATGTTGAATAAGAGTGGTGAGAGTGGGTAACTTTGTCTTGTTCCTAATCTTAGTGGAAATGCTTTCAGTTTTTCACCATTAAGGATGATGTTGGGTGTGGGTTTGTCATATGTGGCCTTTATTATGTTGAGGAAAGTTCCCTCTATGCTTACTTTCTGCAGGGTTTTTATCATAAATGAGTGTTGAATTTTGTCAAAAACTTTCTCTGCATCTATTGAGATGATCATATGGTTTTTCTCCTTCAATTTGTTAATATGGTGTATCACGTTGATTGATTTGCATATATTGAGGAATCCTTCCATTCCTTGAATAAACCCCACTTGATCATGGTGTATGATCTTTTTAATGTGCTGTTGGATTCTGTTTGCTAGTATTTTTTGCATCTATGTTCATCAGTGATATTGGCCTGTAGTTTTCTTTCTTTGTGACATCCTTGTCTAGTTTTGGTATCAGGGTGGCAGTGGCCTCGAAGAATGAGTTTGGGAGTGTTCCTCCCTCTGCTATATTTTGGAAGAGTTTGAGAAGGATCGGTGTTAGCTCTTCTCTAAATGTTTGATAGAATTCGCCTGTGAAGCCATCTGGTCCTGGGCTTTTGTTGGAAGATTTTTAATCACAGTTTCAATTTCAGTGCTTGTTATTGGTCTATTCATATTTTCTATTTCTTCCTGATTCAGTCCTGGCAGTTGTGCATTTCTAAGAATTTGTCCATTTCTTCTAGGTTGTCCATTTTATTGGCATAGGGCTGCTTGTAGTAATCTCTCATGATCTTTTGTATTTCTGCAGTGTCAGTTGTTACTTCCCCTTTTACATTTCTAATTCTATTGATTTGAGTCTTCTCCCTTTTTTTCTTGATAAGTCTGGCTAACCGTTTATCAATTTTGTTTATCTTATCAAAGAACCAGCTTTTAGTTTTATTGATATTTGCTATTGTTTCCTTCATTTATTTTTCTTTTATTTCTGATCTGATCTTTATGATTTCTTTCCTTCTGCTAACTTTGGGTTTTTTTTTTTGTTCTTCTTTCTCTAATTGCTTTAGGTGCAAGGTTAGGTTGTTTATTTGAGATGTTTCCTGTTTCTTAAGGTAGGATTGTATAGATATAAACTTCCCTCTTAGAACTGCTTTTGCTGCATACCATAGGTTTTGGGTCATTGTGTGTCCATTGTCATTTGTTTCTAGGTATTTTTTGATTTCCTCTTTGATTTGTTCAGTGATCACTTCGTTATTAAATGGTGTATTGTTTAGCCTCCATGTGTTTATATTTTTTACAGATGTATTCCTCTAGTTAATATCTAGTCTCACAGCGTTGTTGTTGGAAAAGATACTTGACACAATTTCAATTTTCTTAAATTTACCAAGGCTTGATTTGTGACCCAAGATATGATCTATCCTGGAGAATGTTCCATGAGTGCTTGAGAAAAATGTGTATTCTGTTGTTTTTGGATGGAATGTCCTAAAAGTATCAATTAAGTCCATCTTGTTTAATGTATCATTTAAAGCTTGTGTTTCCTTATTTATTTTCATTTTGGACGATCTGTCCATTGGTGAAAGTGCGGTGTTAAAGTCCCCTACTATGATTTTGTTACTTTCGATTTCCCCTTTTATGGCTGTTAGTATTTGCCTTATGAATTGAGGTGCTCCTATGTTGGGTGCATAAATATTTACAATTTTTATATCTTCTTCTTGGATCGATCCCTTGATCATTATGTGGTGTCCGTCTTTGACTCTTGTAAAAGTCTTTATTTTAAAGTCTATTCTGTCTGATATGAGAATTGCTACTCCAGCTTTCTTTTGGCTTCCATTTGCATGGAATATCTTTTTCCTTCCCCTTAGTTTCAGTCTGTATGTGTCTCTAGGTCTGAAGTGGGTCTCTTGTAGACAGCTTATGTACAGGTCTTGTTTTTGTATCCATTCAGCCAGTCTGTGTCTTTTGGTGGGAGCATTTAATCAATTTACATTTAAGGAAATTATCAATATGTATGTTCCTTTTCCCATTTTCTTAATTTTTTTGTGTTTGTTATTGTAGGTCTTTTCCTTCTCTTGTGTTTCTTGCCTAGAGAAGTTCCTTTAGCATGTGTTTTAAAGCTGGTTTGGTGGTGCTGAACTCTCTCAGCTTTTGCTTGTCCTTAAAGGTTTTAATTTCTCCATCAAATCTGAGTGAGATCCTTGCTGGGTAGAGTAATCTTGGTTGTAGGTTTTTCTCCTTCATCACTTTAAATATATCCTGCCAGTCCCTTCTGCCTTGCAGAGTTTCTGCTGAAAGATCAGCTGTTAACCTTATGGGGATTCTCTTGTGTGTTATTTGTTCTGTTTCCCTTGCTGCTTTTAATATGTTTTCTTTGTATTTAATTTTTGACAGTTTGATTAATATGTGTCTTGGCATGTTTCTCCTTGGATTCATCCTGTATGGGACTCTCTGTTCTTCCTGGACTTGATTAACTATTTCCTTTCCCATATTAGGGAAGTTTTCAACTATAATCTCTTCAAATATTTTCTCAGTCCCTTTCTTTTTCTCTTCTTCTTCTGGAGCCCCTATAATTCGAATGTTGGTGTGTTTAATGTTGTCCCAGAGGTCTCTGAGACTGTCCGCCGTTCTTTTCATTCTTTTTTCTTTATTCTGCTCTGTAGTAGTTATTTCCACTATTTTATCTTCCAGGTCACTTATCTGTTCTTCTGCCTCAGTTTTTCTGTTATTGATCCCATCTAGAGTATTTTTCATTTCATTTATTGTGTTGTTCATCATTGCTTGTTTCATCTTTAGTTCTTCTAGGTCTTTGTTAAATGTTTCTTGCATTTTCTCTATTCTATTTCCAAGATTTTGCATCATCTTTACTCTCATTATTCTGAATTCTTTTTCAGGTAGACTGCCTATTTCCTCTTCATTTGTTAGGTCTCGTGGGTTTTTATCTTGCTCCTTCATCCGCTGTGTGTTTTTCTGTCTTCTCATTTTGCTTATCTTACTGTTTTGGGGGTCTCCTTTTTGTAGGCTGCAAGTTCGTATTTCCCGTTGTTTTTGGTGTCTGTCCCCAGTGGCTAAAGTTGGTTCAGTGGGTTGTGTAGGCTTCCTGGTGGAGGAGACTAGTGCCTACATTCTGGTGGATGAGCCTGGATCTTGTCCTTCTGGTGGGCAGGTCCCCATCTGATGGTGTGTTTTGGGGTGTCTGTGGACTTATTATGATTTTAGGCAGCCTCTCTGCTAATGCTTGGGTTTGTGTTCCTGCCTTGCTAGTTGTTTGGCATAGGGTGTCCAGCACTGTAGCTTGCTGGTCGTTGAGTGAAGCTGGGTGCTGGTGTTGAGATGGAGATCTCTAGGAGATTTTCGCTGTTTGATATTATGTGGAGCTGGGAGGTCTCTTGTGGACGAGTGTCCTGAAGTTGGCTCTCCCACCTCAGAGGCACAGCACTGACTCCTGGCTGCAGCACCAAGAGCCTTTCATCCACATGGCTCAGAATAAAAGGGAGAAAAAGAAGAAAGATAGAAAGAAAGAAGGAAGATAAAATAAAATAAAGGAAGATAAAATAAAATAATTAAAATAAAAAATAATTATTAAGAAATATTTTTTTAAAGAAAAAAAATAAATGGACGGATAGAACCCTAGGACAAATGGTGAAAGCAAAGCTATACAGAGAAAATCTCACACAGAAGCATACACATACACACTCACAAAAAGAGGAAAAGGGGAAAAATAATAAATCTTGCTCTCAAAGTCCACCTCCTCAATTTGGGATGATTCCTTGTCTATTCAGGTATTCCACAGATGCAGGGTACATCAAGTTGATTGTGGAGTTTTAATCCACTGCTTCTGAGCCTGCTGGGAGAGATTTCCCTTTCTCTTCTTTGTTCACACAGCTCTTGGTGCTCAGCTTTGGATTTGGCCCTGTGTGCGTGTAGGTCGCAGGAGGGCGTCTGTTCTTCGCTTAGACAGGACAGGGTTAAAGGAGCAGCTGCTTCAGGGACTCTGGCTCACTCAGGCCGGAGGGAGGGAGGGGTGCGGATGCGGGGCTAGCCTGCTGCAGCAGAGGCCTGTGGGACATTGCACCAGCCTGAGGCTCACCGTGCTTTTTACCGGGGAAGTTGTCCCTGGATCCCGGGAACCTGGCAGTGGCGGGCTGCACAGGCTCCCCGGACGGGAGGTGTGGATAGTGACCTGTGCTCGCACACAGGCTTCTTGGTGGCAGCAGCAGCAGCCTTAGAGTCTCATGCCCATCTCTGAGGTCCGCGCTGTTAGCCGCGGCTCGCGCCCGTCTCTGGAGCTCCTTTAAGGAGCGCTCTTAATCCCCTCTCCTCGCGCACCAGGAAGCAAAGAGGGAAGAAAAAGTCTCTTGCCTCTTCGGCAGGTCCAGACTTTTCCCCGGACTCCCTCTCGGCTAGCCGTGGTGCACTAACCCTCTGCAGGCTGTGTTCCTGAAGTGGGTATTTTTATTAGACTTAATATGTGAAACTAAGGCACAGAGAAGTTAAATAGCATGCCCAATGTCATACAGCAGGTCATAGGAGAAGCTGATATTTGAACCAGCCAATGGGATTCCCAATCCCATGCTTTTAATTCATGAAAATGCAGTACACAATTTCATGCTTTATTTGCCATAAGGTAGAACTTTTTTTCTATCTTATCAGATCAGATTAAATGAAAGTCCAACAAAATTTGGATTTTTCCCATAAAGAAAAGCTTCATGTCTTTTTTGAACTCTGTGATGTCAAACTATTCCAAAAATATTTTTGGTGCCCCTACTTTGCAGTCTCACTATCTACTGAGCAATCAGCATTGCTGGACCCAGCATCCCTCGCACTCCCCCAGTTCATATCCTTGACAGCTGCATTAGCCCCCTAACTGGTTTTTGTATCTTTATCACTTCCAATCCAACTTTCAGTGTTGCTAGAATAATCTCTTGTAAACACAGACCTGATACATTATTTCTCTTCAAATCCTTCTATGGTTACCATTATCATCAATGCTGCTTCTCCTTTCCCTTAGCCACAAAGGAATTCTCAGAAAATAACCTGCTTGTAGTTCTTCCATCAATTGAAATGGAAACCATAAAACCAGAAAATCACATAAATAAATAAAACGTATCCTTCTTAAATTACAAGAAGATGTCTTAAGATTTCAGCCTTATTTTTGAAATTAAGAGTTTTACCTGTCACAGCACCCACATTTGACCATGCAAGAGAAAGGCATTGTTTCTGCCAAAGAATAGACCACTGAGAATGACTGTTTGGAAAGCGTTTTGTTAATATATTAGTAGTAAAACGTTTATAGCTTTATCAGAGTTAATGTATATGCTATAAAGGAAAACAATAAAAAGATCTCTTAGAAACTGAGACTCTCATAATTGAAAAAAAACATTTTAAGCACTTCTATATTATTAAAACAGACAACAAAAAGAAGGAAACAAATTTGGATGATACCATATTCTCTGTTTACATTACAGTTAAATTTTAAATAATGAAGAGATAATTTTAAAAGACTCACACATTTGGGGAGTCTAAAACTTCTGAATAACTCATAGGTCAAAAAGAAATTATGATGGAACTTAGAAAATATGTAGAACTAATGGTAAAGAAAATATTGCATATCAAACTTTGCAAGATGAAATCAAACTGGTTCTTAGAAGGAAATTGTAAGCATGTTTTTGCAATTGCTTAAGACAAATTTGAAAAACACCTAACAAATTAAACAGTTCAAGAAATTATAAAAATAAAGTAGGCCAAAAGAAAATAGAAGCAGAGATATAAGAAAGCATAAAAATTAATATATAGAAAGTAAAGGAACAAAATAAAGATAATGAAATAGGAAAAAATAGGTGATAGGACAGACAAAATGATAATCTGTGTTTATTTTTTATTGATTAATAAAATTCACAAACCTCTGACAAGGCTAATCAAGTAAAAACAGAGATAACATTAATTAACAGTATTAGAAAAAAATAAGAAAACTACAAATATGGCAATATTTTTAAAAATCTTAAATTAATTCCATATACAATTTTATGCCAATAAATTTGAACATTTCAATGAGGGACAATTTTCTTGAAGAATAAACCCTAAAATTAATACAGAAAGAAATGATTATCTGAGTAAACCCATCTTTTCTTTAAAATAATTAGATAGATAAATATTTCTGCAAAAAGAAATTTGCACAAGCTTTAGAAGTGCATTCTCACACATATTTGAAGGACAGATCATTCCAATCTTATGCTGACTGTTCCTTGTGGAAAAGCCTAATTATCCCCAATATCTATCATCCCCCTCAAATTTTAGCTGACTATGGACACCCAACTATAGATCACATTTTCGAGTGACCTTTGCAGTTTGTGTGGCTCTATGACCAAATTATGGCTAATGAGATCTGAATGGAAGTGATGTGTGAGATTTCCAGGTCACATCCTTTCAGGATGATATAAGCTGCCATCAATTTACTCTTTTACCCCATCCCCATGAGCTGAAATGTCCAGGCCTGGTGTGGATAGATCAGCTTTCATCTTTCAGACGGTGGCAAAAGCTTAGGAGATGGGAGAGCCACAAAATAGAAGAAAGAACCTTGGTCCTTGGGTAATCTTGTGAAGCCGAGAAGCCTGCTTACTGCCGCTCTTTTGTTTGTGCCACTGTGATTTTTACTTTATTTTTAGAACATCTTGTTCTGCATGCTCATTAGTATACTTAGTAACTTATTTTATGAAGCTAGAATAACCTTGATTCTAAAATCAGATTAGAAGAGTAAAAGAAAGAAAGATTCTAGACTTTTCTGACTTACTATAGACTCAGAAGTCTGAGATAAAATGTACACTATCTGAGCCCAGCAATATTTTTAAAAATATTGATCCATTCATTAATAACAACTATGTGAGGTCTGCTTCAAGAACACAGGGATAATTCTATAGTAGAAAATTTATTAAAGCAGTTCACGTAGATTAAAGGGAAAAATGTGCAAAATCATTTCAATGGATATAGAAATATTTGCATTTGATAATATTCAGCATCATTTTGTTAAGAAAACTATAATCAAACTGGAATAAATGAGAAAGTTTTTAACCTGATAAAGGATATGGATCAAAATTGTACAGAAAATGACAAAATTTCATGTAAAATATTAGAAGCCGTTTCCTCTAAAGTAAGAAACAAGATAAAGATTCCCATTGTCTTTTCCTACTGAACAGTGAATAAATACATTGTCAAGGAAAAGAAACACATGTTATAAGAAAGAGAAATAAATTCAGAACTATTAGTATTTACATTTAATATGAATACTTATTACATAAATAAATGTTGATGTATTAAAAATGGAACAATATACTACAGTTAAAAGGAAGATATCAGCATTCTTTGTATTCAACATAGATTAATTTTAAAAATCCATTCATTATTTGATCAAAAAAGTTTACATAGTCTATTACATGATTTAGGTGCTGAGAAAAGGACAATGCAGAATGATATTTGAAAATTTGAAAAGCAATACTACATTTTGCTTATGAATACACCCATGAATAGTAAACATATAAAGAAATTCCTGAGAATTACAAACACCAAACAAATGAGGTGGAGGTTACTATCCTGAGGTGAGTGGGAATGTGGGTGGATACTTCACTGAGATGAAGCATATACAAATATCTACATCTATATGATCTAAATCATAAATAGACATATGTAAAACTGTTAAGATTTAACATGGCTGAGGGCAAGTACATTGATTATCAATATTTTTTATTTTTTTAAAGTTTATGAAAGTTAAAATATATCATTATAAATGTACAGAAAAAAAATCAAAGACTGATGGCATGATTGTGCATCTCAGGATGTTGAAGATGGTAATGCTACCCTAGGACACCCATCACCACCTAGCCAAACAGCCAGATATCAGCTGCCTCCTGCCTTGTTCTTGAACTGTTTTTGAGACTTAAGGTATGGGGCTTCCGTAATGAACCCTGAAATTTTCCTCTACTACTGAAACATTAGAGTGTATTTAAATAGTAACTCCGTCACTTCCTAGCTATGTAATTTATTTGAAACTGCATTAAATTAATTAACTCTCCGGGCTTCAGCATTTTTCTCTGAAAATGTGGATAAAAGTAATACCTGTGCCACAGCGTTTTTACATTTATTGAGTGCTTTCTTTTTCTTTTCTTTTTTTTTTTTTTTGTGGTACGCGGGCCTCTCACTGTTGTGGCCTCTCCCGTTGTGGAGCACAGGCTCCGGACGCGCAGGCTCAGCGGCCATGGCTCACGGGCCTAGCTGCTCTGCGGCATGTGGGATCATTCCTGGACCCGGGCAAGAACCCGGGTCCCCTGAATCGGCAGGCGGACTCTCAACCACTGTGCCACTAGGGAAGCCCTATTGAGTGCTTTCTTTATGCTTGTTACTACATAATACATTTTGTTTTCTTTTTTTTTTTTATTGGAGTATAATTGCTTTACAATGGTGTGTTAGTTTCTGCTTTATAACAAAATGTATCAGTTATACATATACATATGTTCCCATATCTCTTCCCTCTTGCGTCTCCCTCCCTCCCACCCTCCCTATCCCACCCCTCCAGACAGTCACAAAGCACGAGCTGATATTTCTGTGCTATGCGGCTGCTTTCCACTAGCTATCTACCTTACGTTTGATAGTGTATATATGTCCATGCCTCTCTCTCGCTTTGTCACACCTTACCCTTCCCCCTCCCCATATCTTCAAGTCCATTCTCTAGTAGGTCTGTGTCTTTATTCCTGTCTTACCCCTAGGTTCTTCATGACATTTTTTTCCCTTAAATTCCATATATATGTGCTAGTATATGGTATTTGTCTTTCTCTTTCTGACTTACTTCACTCTGTATGACAGACTCTAGGTCCATCCACCTCATTACAAATAGCTCAATTTCATTTCTTTTTATGGCTGAGTGATATTCCATTGTATATATGTGCCACATCTTCTTTATCCATTCATTTGATGATGGACTCTCAGGTTGTTTCTGTCTCTGGGCTATTGTAAATAGAGCTGCAATGAACATTTTGGTACATGACTCTTTTTGAATTATGGTTTTCTCAGGGTATATGCCCAGTAGTGGGATTGCTGGGTCATATGGTAGTCCTATTTGTAGTTATTTAAGGAACCTCCATACTATTCTCCACAGTGGCTGTATCAATTTACATTCCCACCAACAGTGCAAGAGGGTTCCCTTTTCTCCACACCCTCTCCAGCATTTATTGTTTCTAGACTTTTTGATGATGGCCATTCTGACTGGTGTGAGATGATATCTCATTGTAGTTTTGATTTACATTTCTCTAATGATTAATGATGTTGAGCATTCTTTCATGTGTTTGTTGGCAGTCTGTATATCTTCTTTGGATAAATATCTATTTAGGTCTTCTGCCCATTTTTGGATTGGGTTGTTTGTTTTTTTGTTATTGAGCTGCATAATACATTTTTATTATTAATACAGATTAGAACTGTGCCTGGTACATAACAACTGCTCCGTGATGGTTGACTATGAGTTTTAAAATAGAGAATAGTGTGGCAGTTAAGTGGAAAGCCTATGACAATTAGGTTGCTAGGTTGAGATCTTGGCTCTGTCTCTCCCTAACTCTGTGAACTGGGGCAAATTACTTACCTCTCTGGGTTCCTCATATATAGTAGGGAGATAGTAACGGCTTCCTTAATATTGTTCTTTGACTAAATGCACTAGTATATGTAAAGCTATACAGTGAGGCTATATAGGATTACTTTCATTTATTATTATTTTAACACACACTCATGTGTCCATACATATTCATGTATACACACACATACACATACACATACACACATATTTTCTGAGATTCTCTTATTAACAACTTAACAGGGAGCTAGAAGTTCACTTCACCCTGGTCTGTGTCCTCTACCAGCATACCCATTATATCCTTTCTGAGTTAATTTATTCCTAAGGTTAATGTTCTTGCCTTCCACTCTGCAGCCCCCCTGGTTATATTGAATAGTATTCTAGCCCTTGTCCAGGATTGGGCACATTTAATATCCAGCATTGAACTGCCTGTCATGGACTGACACATCACTTTGTGACCACAGATTTCTGTCATGTGACAAGATTTCTAGGACCTGAGAGTGGCTTGCTTGTCAAAATCCCATGAAGCTATCTGAGTAATTGGATAGGTTTACGTTTAGTACAGGCTCTATCATTCATGATGTCTGCGGCATTACCTGGGTCCAATCTTGCCTCTGCCATTATGACTGCGGACCTTGGACAAGTCTCTGGCCCTCTTGGTACCTCAGTTTTTTCATTGATAAATGGTGAAATAGTGGCACATTTGTGTGTTGTGAAGATTAACAAGTTGATGCGTGTAATGTGCTAGAATCTAGCATAAAGAAGGTACTGATTAATACTATGTCTCCTCTCTCTACTACTATTAACGTATTCGTGTAATAAATGTATTCATCATGTCCTTGGCACTAGGTTAGTTACGGAGAATGCAACATTAATAAGACAAATCCATGTTCTCATGGAGCAAAATTGTAGCTGTATGCAGTGGGGAAGAAGAGGTGCAACATTGGAATAAACAGCACTCTTTAGCAACTCACAGCCAGAGGGAGCAGTTTACTTCCCTTGTCCCTGGGAGAGAAGAAGAGGGACCAATGAAGACTTCACAGAGAGGGTGACCTTTGAGCTAGTATTTGAAGGATAGACCTTCAAGAAGAGAATCTAGGCATAAACTTGAAAGTGGAGAATGGAGTTGCCTCTCAAGCTTCCAAGATGCTACCTAAGATTTTCAGCCTGGCCCACCCTAGGACCTTCCAAACACCCCAGATTTTCCCACGATCCAGCAACTAAAGTGTTGGGTCTTCATGACTAACACCTGTGCCTCTTCTGATTGGTCAGTATTATCCTATGGACTATTGAATAGTTGAATATCATCCTTGAGTATAGGTTGTTGGAATGTGCTATTTTACTTTCTTACTTCTAATATTTGACATGTAAATTGACATCAGATGTAAACCTGGGTTTATCCCTATACAGTAAAAGTCCCCTACATACAAACCTTCAAGTTGTGAACTTTCAAAGATGCGAACGTGCATTCGCATGTCCAATCATTTAAGTAAGTTCACATGTCTGGCGTACATTGTCACATACATGCATCCTTTACAAATGGTTGTGCTTTCGTGTACTTTACTGTACAGTACTGTATAGAGTACAATAGTACAGTATCTTTATTTCAAGCGCAGGATGTCTGGAAGCAAGAGTAAAAGCAGCAGTGATGTAGCTGGTACTGCTAAGAAGCACCAAGCAATAACAGTGGAAACAAAAGTGAAAATAACTGAGAGAGTGGAGTGAGGTGAAAAGATGGTAGATGCTGCTCATTCTTATAACATGAATAGTTCAACCATCAGCATGATTCTAAAGAACAAGGACAAGATCATGGGACATGTGAAGTCTGCTGTGCCGATGATGTCAACAATAATATGGAAGAAGCGTGGAAAAGTGATGGAGGAGATGGAGAAACTTCTCAGTGTGCAGATGCAGGATCAACATCAGTGCTGAGTCCTGCTCAGCTTGATGATGATTCAAGAGAAAACTAAAAGCCTTTATGAAGACTTGAAGAAGAAACACGGTGAAAAATCAGAGGGAGCATCTTTTAATGTCAGCCATGACTGGTTTCATCAGTTCAAAGCTAGAACCAACATTCACAACGTAAAAGTAAGTGGCGAGGCAGCAAGTGCAGATATGGTAGCTGCCCGGAAATTTCCTGAAACACTTTGAGAAATTCTTGATGAAAGCATGTATTTACCCAAGCAGCTTTTTAATGTGGATGAGACAGGGCTGTACTGGAAGAGGATTCCAGACTGAGGTTACACCATTAAGGAGGAAATGTTGATGCCAGGCTATAAAGCAGCAAAGATAGGCTAACTCTGTTGTTTGGTGGCAATGCTTCTGGCAATATGAAGTTGAAGCCTCTCTTAGTTTATCATTCAGAGAACCAAAGAGCCCTAAAAACATAGTCAAGGGCTCTCTTCCTCTTGTGTGGAAGAGTAACCCCAAAGCCTGGGTTACACTGGCCATTTTCCAGGACTGGTTTTTCCCACCACTTTATCCCAAAGGTAGAGAAATATAGCTTGGAGAAGGATGTCCCATTCAACATTCTTTTGCTGCTTGACAATGCTCCAGGCCACACCCCATTCACAGACAACTTTCATCCCAATGTCAAAGTGGTGCATCTGCCACCAAATACTATGTCACTTATTCAACCTATGGACCAGGGAATTATAGTGACTTTCAAGAAATATTATTTATGTCACACTTTCACCAGGCAGTAAAGGTGAGTGATGAATCAGGAACAACCTTGAGACAATTTTAGGAGAACTATAACATCTACAAGGCCATAAAAAACATTGACTTTGCTTGGTATGAGGTTACAGCTGTCACCATGAATCGTGTTTGGAAGAAACTTTGCCCACAGTTTGTTCACAATTTTCATGGATTTGAGAAGGTGGATGAGGAGTCCAAAGAGGTCTTCTGCAACTTAGTGACCCTCAGCGAGAAGCTGGAGCTAAATCTGCAAGAGGATGACGTCACTGAACTCTTTGCTGTGCGACACAAGGAGGTTGCTAATGAAGATCTAATGGAATAGGAGGCCCAGAGAAAAGACAAAGGGGACAAGAGGAAGAAGAAGTAACTGAAGAACTGAAGACATTCATGACACAGGAAATGACAGGGGATTTTCTTTATTTGAGGAGGCACTGTTAGATTTTGAAGCATAGGACCCGAATGTAGAACGATACACGAAGGTTGCAGCAGCCATTCAGAATGCAATCCAGTGCTACCATGTCATCTATGATGAGAAAAAAAAGGGCTACTACCCAGACATCACTGGATCATATTTTCAAGAGGGTAGATAGAATTGAATCCAGCAAGGAACCAGAACCTCTGCCATCAACATCAGGCATGAGTGAAATTGCAGCTTGCCCTCCATCTCCTATGGCCAATGATCTTCAGCTCTACCATCTCCCACCTCCTCTCCCTCCTCCATTCAGTAACTCTTCTTGCCTGTTCACTCGATGTCAGCCCCTGTATGCCAGCTGTTGTACTGTACTACTGTACTTTTCAAGGTGCTGCACTGTAAGATTAAAAATGTTTTCTTCAGTTTTTGTGTTTGTTTTTTATGCATTATTTGTGTGAAAAGTATTATAAACCTATTACAGTATATAGCCGATTGTCTTAGTTGGGTGTCTAGGCTAACTTTGTTGGACTTATGAACAAATTGGACTTACGAACTTGCTCTTGGAATGGAACTCGTTCATATGTAGGAGACTTACAGCAACCCTTCATTTGAATGACTACTTTTTTTCAATTGAAGTATAGTTGATTTACAATGTTGTGTTAGTTTCTGGTGTACAGCAAAGTGATTAAGTTATATATATATATACATAGATATATTATTTTTCATATTATTTTCCATTATGGTTTATTACAGGATATTGAATATGGTTATCTGTGCTATGCAGTAGAATGTTGTTGTTTATCTCTTTTATATATAGTAATTTATATCTGTTAATCCCAAACTCCTAATTTATCCCTTTCCCTATGGTATCCTTAAGTTTGATTTCTGCATCTGTGAATCTGCTTCTGTTTTGTAAATAAATTTATTTGTATCATAGTTTAGATTCCATATAAGTGACATCATATGATATTTGTCTTTCTCTTTCTGACTTTCACTTCACTAAGTATGATAATCTCTAAGTCCATCCATGTTGCTGCAAATGGCATTATTTCATTCTTTTTATGGCTGAGTAATATTCCATTATATATATGTACCATATTTTCTTTTCTTTTTTAACATCTTTATTTGAGTATAATTGCTTTACAATGGTGTGTTAGTTTCTGCTTTATAACAAACTGAATCAGTTATACATATACATATGTTCCCATATCTCTTCCCTCTTGCGTCTCCCTCCCTCCCACCCTCCCTATCCCACCACTCTAGGTGGTCACAGACCACCGAGCTGATCTCCCTGTGCTATGCAGCTGCTTCCCACTAGCTATCTATTTTATGTTTGGTAGTGTATATATGTCCATGCCACTCTCACTTTGTCAAAGCTTACCCATCCCCCTATCCATATCCTCAAGTCCATTCTCTAGTAAGTCTGTGTCTTTATTCTGTCTTACCCCTAGGTTCTTCATGACCTTTTTTTTTTTTTTTCTTAGATTCCATATATATGTGTTAGCATACGTTATTTGTTTTTCTCTTTCTGACTTACTTCATTCTGTATGACAGACCCTAGGTCCATCCACCTCACTACAAATAACTCAGTTTAGTTTCTTTTTATGGCTGAGTAATATTCCATTGTATATATGTACCACATTTTCTTTATCCGTTCAACTGTTGATGGACATTTAGTTTTCTTCTATGTCTTGGCTGTTGTAAGTAGTGCTGCTATGAACATTGAGGTGCATGTATCTTTTCAAAGTAAAGTTTTCTCCAAATATATGCCCAGGAGTGGAATTGCAGGATCATACAGCAACTCTACTTTTAGGTTTTTAAGGAACTTCTGTACTGTTCTCTATAGTGGCTATACCAATTTACATTCCCACCAACAATGTAGTAGGGTTCCCTTTTCTCCACACCCTCTCCAGCATTTATTGTTTGTAGACCTTTTAATGATGGCCTTTCTGACCAGTGTGAGGTGTTACTTCATTGTAGTTTCTGTTTGCATTTTTCTAATAATTAGTGAAGCTGAGCATCTTTTCATGTACCTATTGGCCATCTATATGTCTTCCTTGACTACTTTTTAACCTAGACAAAAAAGTGATTCTTTTATTTTGCTTTTAATATTAATTTCTAGAAGTTCAAATGCAAGGAGAAGCCACAGCATAACTTGGAAAACACAAGAGTGACTTTATTGTTTTCAGTCAATAAATATGTGATCATTGTAAAAATGCTATAAAATACTTAAAATAATCCCTGAATTAACCACTGTTAACATTTTCTTAGGAATCTTTCCAGGTAATTTTAATATCACTAGTGGTATAATGTGTGAGTGTATGTGTGTGTATACACATATAGTTACATGATCTGTATTTATTGTTCACATGAATTGCTTTCCTACCAAATATTCTGCTCCATAATTCTGCAATTTTTCCACTTAACAATGTATCTGGGACATTTTTCTACATCAATACATATAAATATACTCCATCAAAAAAAATCGTTTAGGATTCTACCTAGAATGTGTATCATAATTTATGATGGATATTTAAGTAATTTCCAGACTTTCACTATTGTTAACAGTGTTGCAGTTAATATCCCTGAATACATATCTTCACACCATTATAAAGGTTTTTCTGTGAAATTGATTTTTTGAACATACAAGTAACTCATGCTAATTGTTTTCAAATATAAATTGTCATTAATGTGCAAAAAAATACAACTTTAATTATCTGAACCCTTAATAACCTTTTCTGAAAGCTTTATATATCTCTCAAGCAGAAGATATAAGCAGATGATATAATTGTCCCCTGTCTAGACTGAGGCAACGATGGTGACACTTGTTCTAAATTATTAATTAAACACACATGAAACCCTTTAGATGAACAGGTGATATGGTTATTATTAGATGTGTTGCTTATTTACAACAAGGGCATATTTAGAGCCTGAGATCAAAGTTCTAAAGCTGATTTCAAAACAGTAGCATTAATCATGCTAAGCCCTGGGACTCCTGAAGCAATTGGGAGAGAATGAAAGATATCTTAATTACAACAAAGTCACATAACTCCATCATTACTCTAAATCCACTACTTCAGACCATTGTATTTGTGTTGGTGGGAGTCCAAAAAAACAAAAACAAAACAACAAAAAATCCTATGCTGTTATATGCATGTGAAAGGGTTAAAAATCATTTATCCATTAATTCTTCTACTTAAAAAACACTTATTCACCACCCACTGTATGCCAAGCTCAGTGCTAAGCAATGAGCACACAGTGTTGAACAAAATGAACATTATCCCTGAACTCACAGTGCTCTTCTTGAACCCGCCATTTAGCCATCATAGTAATTTTTTTGGAATGATTTGGCATATATTCCTTCCCCACTATTTCCACTACCATTATTCTAGCCCCAAATTATTATCATTTCATTATTTTTTTTGAATTTTATTTTCTTTACTTTTTATACAGCAGTTTCTTCTTAGTTATCCATTTTATACATATTAGTGTATATATGTCAATCCCAATCTCCCAATTCATCACACCACTACCCACCCTGCCAATTTCCCCCATTGGTGTCCCCACGTTTGTTCTCTACATCTGTGTCTCTATTTCTGCTCTTCAAACCAGTTCATCTGTACCATTTTTCTAGGTTCCACATATATGTGTTTGTATACGATATTTGTTTTTCTCTTTCTGACTTACTTCACTCTGTATGACAGTCTCTAGATCCATCCATGTCTCTACAAATGACCCAAATTCATTCCTTTTTATGGCTGAGTAATATTCCATTGTATATATATATACCACATCTTCTTTATCCATTCGTCTGTCAATGGGCATTTAGGTTGCTCCCATGACCTGGCTATTGTAAATAGTGCTGCAATGAACATTGGCGTGCATGTGTCTTTTTGAATTATGAGTATATGCCCAGTAGTGGGATTGCTCAGTCCTATGGTAATTCTATTTCTAGTTTTATAAGGAACCTCCAAAGTGTCCGTCATAGTGGCTGTGTCAATTTACATTCCCACCAACAGTGCAAGAGGGTTCCCTTTTCTCCACACCCTCTACAGCATTTGTTGTTTGTAGATTTTCTGATGATGCCCATTCTAACTGGTGTGAGGTGATACCTCATTGTAGTTTTGATTTGCATTTCTCTAATAGTTAGTGATGTTGAGCAGCTTTACATATACTTCTTGGCCATCTGTATCTCTTCTTTAGATAAATGTCTATTTAGGTCTTCTGCTCATTTTTTGATTAGGTTGTTTGTTTTTTTAATATTGAGCTGCATGAGCTGTTTATATATTTTGGAGATTAATCCTTTGTCCGTTGATTCATTTGCAAATATTTTCTCCCATTCTGAGGGTTGTCTTTTCATCTTGTTTATGGTTTCCTTTGCTGTGCTAAAGCTTTTTTTTAAGTATCATTAGGTCTCATTTGTTTATTTTTGTTTTTATTTCCATTACTCTAGGAGGTGGATCAAAACAGAATTTTCTGTGATTTATGTCAAAGAGTGTTCTTCCTATGTTTTCCTCTAAGAACTTTATAGTGTCCACTCTTACATTTAGGTCTTGAATCCATTTTGAGTTTATTTTTGTGTATGGTGTTACAGTGTGTTCTAATTTCGTTCTGTTACATGTAGTTGTCCAGTTTTCCCAGAACCACTTATTGAAGAGACTGTCATTTCTCCATGGTATATCCTTGCCTCCTTTGTCATAGATTAGTTGACCATAGGTGTGTGAGTTTATCTCTGGGATTTTTATCCTGTTCCATTGTTCTATATTTCTGTTTTTGTGCCACTACCATATTGTCTTGATTATTATAGCTTTGTGGTATAGTCTGAAGTCAGGGAGTCTGATCCCTATAGCTCTGTTTTTTTTCCCTCAAGATTGCTTTGGCTATTTGGGGTCTTTTTTGTCTCCATACACATTTAAATTTTTTTTTTTTTGTTCTAGTTCTGTAAAAAATGCCATTGGCAATTTGATAGGGATTATACTGAATCTGTAGATTGTTTCTGGTAGTACAGTCATTTTCACAATATTGATTCTTCCAATCCAAAAACATGGTATATCTCTCCATCTGTTGGTATCATCTTTAATTTCTTTCATCAGTGTCTTATAGTTTTCTGCATACAGGTCTTTTTTCTCCCTAGGTAGGTTTATTGCTAGGTGTTTTATTCTTTTTGTTGCAATGGTATATGGGAGTGTTTCCTTAATTTCTCTTTCAGATTTTTCATCTTCTGTGTATAGGAATGCAAGAGATTTCTGTGCCTTAATTTTTTATCCTTCAATTTTACCAAATTCATTGGTTAGCTCTAGTAGTTTTCTGGTGGGATCTTCAGGATTCTCTATGTATAGTATCACGTCATCTGCAGACAGTGACAGTTTTACTTCTTCTTTTACAAATTGTTTTTTTTTTTTCTTCTCTGATTGCTGTGGCTAGGATATCCAAAACTATGTTGCCTAATAGTGGCAATAGTGGACATCCTTGTCTTGTTCCTATCTTAAAGGAAATGCTTTCAGTTTTTCACCATTGAGAATGATGTTTGCTGTGGATTTGTCGTATAAGGCCTTTATTATGTTGAGGTATGTTCCCTCTATGCCCACTTTCTGGAGAGTTTTTATCATACAGGGGTGTTGAATTTTTTCAAAAGCTTTTTCTACATCTATTGAGATGATCATATGGATTAATTTTTCAATTTGTTAATATGGTGTATCACATTGATTGATTTGCAAATACTGAAGAATCCTTGCATCCCTGGGATAAATCCCACTTGATCATGGTGTATGATCCTTTTAATGTGTTGCTGGATTCTGTTTGCTAGTATTTTGTTGAAGAGTTTTGCATCTATATTCATCAGTGATATTGGTCTGTAATTTTCCTTTTTCTGTAATATCTTTGCCTGTTTTTGGTATGAGGGTGTTGGTGGCATCATAGAATGAGTTTGGGAGTGTTCCTTCCTGTGCAATGTTTTGGAAGAGTTTGAGAAGGATGGGTGTTAGCTTTTCTCTAAATGTTTGATACAATTCACCTTTGAAGCCATCTGGTCCTGGACTTTTGTTTGTTGGAAGATTTTTAATCACAGTTTCAATTTCATTACTTGTGATTGGTCTGTTCATATTTTCTATTTCTTCATGGTTCAGTCTTGGAAGGTTATACCTTTCTACAAATTTGTCCATTTCTTCCAGGCTGTCCATTTTATTGACATAGAGTTGCTTGTAGTAGTCTCTTAAGATGGTTTGTATTTCTACAGTGTCTGCTGTAACTTCTTTTTCATTTCTGATTTTATTGATTTGAGTCCTCCTCCTCTTTTACTTGATGAGTCTGGCTAATGGCTTATCAATTTTGTTTATCTTCTCAAAGAACCAGCTTTTAGTTTTATTGATCTTTGCTATTGTTTTCTTTGTTTCCATTTCATTTATTTCTGTTCTATCTTTATGATTTCTTTCCTTCTGCTAACTTTGGGTTTTGTTTGTTCTTCTTTCTGTAGTTCCTTTAGGTGTAAGGTTAGATTGTTTATTTGAGATTTTTCTTGTTTTGAGGTAGGCTTGTACAGCTATCAACTTCGCTCTTAGAACTGCTTTTGCTGCATCCCATGGGTTTCGGGTCATCATGTTTCCATTGTCATTTGTCTCTAGGTATTTTTTGATTTCCTCTTTGATTTTTTCAGTGATTGCTTGGTTATTTAGTAACACATTGTTTAGCCTCCATGTGTTTATGTTTTTTATTTTTTTTTCCCTGTAATTGATTTCTAGTTTCATAGTACTGTGATCAGAAAAGATTCTTGATATGATTTCAATTTTCTTAAATTTATTGAGGTTTGATTTGTGACCCAAGATGTGATCTATCCATGTGCACTTGAGAAGAAAGTGTAATCTGCCGTTTTTGGATGGAATGTCCTATCAATATCAACTAAATCTAGCTGGTCTATTGTGTCATTTAAAGCTTGTGTTTCCTTATTAATTTTCTGTTTGGGTGATCTGTCCATTGGTGTAAGTGAGGTGGTAAAGTCCCCCACTATTACTGTGTTACTGTTAATTTCCTCTTTTATAGCTGTTAGCAGTTCCCTCATCCGATTGGGTGAGTGTATATTTATAATTGCTATATCTTCTTTTTGGATTGATCCCTTGATCATTATGTAGTGTCCTTCCTTGTCTCTTGTAACATTCTTTATTTAAAAGTCTATTTTTTCTGATATGAATATTGCTACTCCAGCTTTTTTTTTGATTTCCATTTGCATGGAATATCTTTTTCCATCTCCTCACTTTCCATCTGTATGCGTCTCTAGGTCTGAAGTGGGTCTCTTGGAGATAGCATATGTATGCGTCTTGTTTTTGTATCCATTTAGTGAAGCTGTGTCTTTTGTTTGGAGCATTTAATGCATTCATGTTTAAGGTAAATATCAATGTACATTCCTATTACCATTTTCTTAATTGTTAAGGGTTTGTTTTTGTAGGTCTTTTTCTTCTCTTTTTTTTCCCACTTAGAGAAGTTCCTTTAGCATTTTTTGTAGTGTTGGCTTGGTGGTGCTGAATTCTCTTAGTTTTTGCTTGTCTGTTATACTTTTGATTTTTCCGTCAAATCTGAATGAGATCCTTGCCAGGTAGAGTAATCTTGGTTGTAGGTTCTTCCTTTTCATCACTTTAAGTGTATCATGCCACTCCCTTCTGGCTCTAGAGTTTCTGCTGAGAAATCAGCTGTTAACCTTATGGGAGTTCCCTTGTATGTTATTTGTCATTTCTCCCTGTTGCTTTCAATAATTTTTCTTTGTCTTTAATTTTTTCAATTTGATTACTATGTGTCTCGGCGTCTTTCTCCTTGGGTTTATTCAGCCTGGGACTCCTTGCACTTCTTGGGCTTGGGTGGCTATTTCCTTTCCCATGTTAAGGAAGTTTTCCACTATAACCTCTTCAAATATTTTCTTGAGTCCTTTCTTTCTTCTCCTTCTGGGACTGCTATAATGCGAATGTTGTTGCGTTTAATGTTGTCCCAGAGGTCTCTTAGGCTGTCTTCACTTCTTTTCATTCTTTTTTCTTTATTCTGTTCCATGGCAGTGAATTCCACCATTCTGTCTTCCAGGTCACTTATCCATTCTTCTGCTTCAGTTATTCTGCCTTGATTCCTTCTAGCATAGTTTTCATTTCAGTTATTGTATTGTTCATCTCTGTTTGTTTGTTCTTTAATTCTTCTACATCTTTGTTAAATATTTCTTGCATCTTCTCAAAGTTTGCCTGCATTCTTTTTCCAAGGTCCTGGGTCATCTTCACTGTCATTATTCTGAATTCTTTTTCTGGAAGGTTGCCTATCTCCACTTCATTTAGTTGTTTTTCTGGGGTTTTATCTTGTTCCTTCATCTGATACATAGCTCTCTGCCCTTTCCTCTTGCCTATCTTTCTGTGAATGTGGTTTTTGTTCCACAGGCTGCAGGATTGGTGTTCTTCTTGCTTCTGCTTTCTGCCCTCTGGTGGATTAGATTATCTAAGAGGCTTGTGCGAGTTTCCTGATGGGAGGGATTGCTGGTGGGTAGAGCTGGGTGTTGCTGTGGTAGGCAGAGCACAGTAAAACTTTAATCCTCTTGTCTGCTGATGGGTGGGGCTGGGTTCCCTCCCTGTTGGTTGTTTGGCCTGATGCAAGCCAACACTGGAGCCTACCTGGCTCTTTGGTGGGGCTAATGATGGACTCTGGGAGGGTTCATGCCAACACATACTTCCCAGAACTTCTGCTACCTGTGTCCTTGTCCTCACGGTGAGCCAAAACCACCACCCGCCTCTGCAGGAGACCCTCCAACACTAGCAGGTAGGTCTGGTTCAGTCTCCCATGGGGTCACTGCTCCTTCTCCTGGGTTCCAATGTGCACAGTACTTTCTGTGTGCCCTCCAAGAGTGGAGTCTCTGTTTCCCCTAGTCCTGTCATAGTCCTGCAATCAAATCCCACTAGCCTTCAATGTCTGATTCTCTAGGAATTCCTCCTCCTGTTGCCGGACCCCCAGGTTGGGAAGCCTGACTTGGGGCTCAGAACTTTCACTCCAGTGGGTGGACTTCTGTGGTATAAGTGTTCTCCTGTCTGTGAGTCACCCACCCAGCAGTTATGGGCTTTGATTTTTATTGTGATTGTGCGCCTCTTACTGTATCATTGTGGCTTCTCTTTTGTCTTTGGATGTGGGGTATTTTTTTGGTGAATGCTAGTGTCTTCCTGTCGATGATTGTTCAGCAGTTACTTGTGATTCTGGTGCTCTTGCAAGAGGGAGTGAGTGCACATCCTTCTACTCTGCCATCTTGAATCAATCCTATCACGTCATTCTTGAAGTATTATATTTTTATAATTGTCCACCCTGCTTCTAGCCCTAATTAGCACACTACTGCTGAAAGTATCTTCCTAACACATCATTCTCATCAATTGTTCCATCATTTATAAAACAATCTCTGTGTTGTTTACAATATCCAAAATGTATTCATTCCAGTACTTTCATATTTTATGCAATCCAGCCAGCCAGCCTATTAACAGATGCCTTCCCAGCCCTGACTCTGCTATCACACACACACACACACACACACACACACACAGGAGCTTCCCACTCCAGGAAATACAGGGACCTTTTTGTGTCTAAATCTTTATTCAAAGTCTTATTTCCATTGGAATCTTCCTTTCTTACATTATTCAAATACAGCTCATAATTTAAGACTCAAGTTAAGCCCCAACCTAACAAAATTAGTTGTCTTTTGCCTGTTGTGTGAAAAATAGTGAATTAAGTGGTGGAGATAAAAAATAAATACACAGGGCTTCCCTGGTGGTGCAGTGGTTGAGAGTCCGCCTGCCGATGCAGGGGACGCAGGTTCATGCCCTGGTCCGGGAGGATCCCACATGCCACAGAGCGGCTGGGCCCGTGAGCCATGGTCACTGGGTCTGCGCGTCTGGAGCCTGTGCTCCGCAGCGCGAGAGGCCGCGGTGGTGAGAGGCCCGCGAACCACAAAAATAAATAAATAAATAAATAAATAAATACACAAAGTATAGTGCTTTCACTCATTGAGAGACATAACCAGATAATTACAACATAAAATGACAAATCTAGTGAAGACACATGAAAACTACTGTGGAAGTAGAGAGAAAGTTACCCAATCCAACAAGAAGTATGAGTAGAGCTCAAGGAAGGCTTCTTGAAAGAGGTTATACTCTAGAAGAGTCTTAAGGGATTAGGAAGAGTTAACCATGTGAAGGGAATAGGGACATTCTAAATGGAGGGGTCAACCTGAGCAAAGACACCGGCAGGATAGACAGTATAGTATATGATTGAAATTACAAAAAACTCAGTATTGTGGGAGAGCAAAGCTTGAGGTAGGTGGTCATGTAAAATTACAACAAAGAAATAAAGCAAACATTATGAAACCATTGGCAAGTTTTTTTTTAGGGAAGTGATGTGGTCAGAATTGAATTTGAATGCATTCTTCTGTCCGCTGTGTGAGGCTGGGTTTGAGCACATAGCCCTAGATGCTGGGAAACCATTGCAATAATCTAGGACTTGCTAAATAAGTATATAAGTAGTTATAGGGATGAAGAAACTGATTCAAGGTTATTTAAGAGGTGAAATGCACAGCTTTTGGTGATTATTCGGATATAAGAGACTAAGGAAAAGAAAGATTCAAGGATGAGCCCTCAAGTCCCAATTTCTATTTGCTGTGATTGGGTGAATGGTGTGTTCCTGACTCAGTCAAGAATTAATTATAGGAAGAAGGAGAAAGTTTGAGGGGGGGGGGGAAATAATGAATTAGACAATGGGCACATCTCTTTAAGATATTTGTTGATATCCTGACTTGTTCCAAAGAATTTAGGGCAGTGCATGAAATGATAAGTTCCTATAGGACAACCAGGTGGAGGTGACCAGCAGGTTCTGGGACCCTTTCAGAGCTGGAGAGAGAGATTAGAGTATTGTTAACATAATACCATCAGGACTACCAGAGTGTGCTACCACTTTTGCTAGCAATCAACAGTCTGAAAGTGGATTTGCTCAAGAAATTGCTGGAAGTGGAAGAAATGTGATTTGATGGCAGAACTTTGAGGAATATCAATGTTTAAGAAGTAAAGAATGACAGCAAAATTCATGGAAACAGCTAAGAAAGAGTGCTCAGAGATGCATAAACTGATTAAAGACAGAGGGGCAGAGTGGTGTAATGGAAACCTATAGTAGAAAATTTCAAGACAAAGGGAGTAATGGACCATGTCAGACAAAACAGAGACATCTGTCCAATAATGTCCACTGAACATTACAATTAGGATTGTTCTTCAAGAGTGTTTCAGTGGGGTGTTGGCAGTAAAAGCCAGACTTAAGTCCATGAAGAAATGCATAAGGCTATGTAGCAATAACTCAATCCCAAGAAATAAGAATTACAAGGAAGAGGAGAGAAGGGCTGATATAAGAATGGTGTGTGGTCAAGGTAGGATATTTACTTAAGATGCAGGATATTTATTTATTTATGTTTCTAAGCTATTATATTACTCTAATAGAAAAATGAGGCTGAAGGCCCAGGACAGAGAAGATAATTGATGGAGGAAATCATAAAAATAGGTAAAAGAGAATTGATTCAATGCAGCAATTGGAAGGGACAGGACCCTTTTACTCTGTAAGACTAACAAAAAGAGGAGAGATTAATTCTGTACATGTACATAAGTTGGTAGATAAAGAGGACAATGTTGAGAGAGAGCATACATATGAGCTCATCTCTCTCTTCAAAGTAGGAAACTTTCTCTAAAAATAGTCCCAAGAGCTCTCTTTATCACCATTTGTACTCCTATGGAACTATTTTTCAATGATTTCTTAAAAATGCTCTAGATTGTCTTTTATTTCTACACAAAACACACACATAATTTTTAATCAAACTATTCTTCCTTGAAAATTTAACTTGAGTACACATTGTCCAGCACATACACGTAAAGTGGGCTCACTCTATGGCTGAAGAATAAATATAGATTCAGTAGTAAATTCAAGCACTCTAGAATATCACATAGCAATATACACGATTAGAAAATTACAAGAAAAGTTAAATTAAAGAATAAATAATAGAAAGAAATGAAGAATCATTGACTGTTTTCAGCTCATCAGGAAAAGACATGAGCAATTGTATAGGCTTTTAATTCTTTGAGATTTTCCTGTATTAACTAAAAAGAAAAAGGAAGAGAAGAAGAGAGAGAAGAGAGAAAAGAAAGATACAAATGTTGAAAAATACATATTATTTTGCTACCTTTTGAATCCTCCATGACATCCAACATGGTGCTTGGTATATGACAGGCATCAGTAAATATATATCAATGGGTTGATAAAGGAGTCATATATGTGATACATAGAAAAAATACGTAACTCCTTCACAATAGCATCACTGCTAATAGTGAAGAACCCCTAAGAATTAGAAATAATTAAAATAAGAACTGGAGCAGCACTCTAGGGACATTGTGAACCCTTGTGAAAGGCCACATGATAGCTTCTTCCTGCCCCAAGGCCTCTAGGTGTTTTGACAGGCTTTACAATTGTGTCGCCAAGTGCTTTACTGTGGATGATGGGCCTCTGCCTACTCTCAGAGCCTGCTCAATGGTGCAGGGGCCCATGGGAAATACAGCCAGCCCTGTTTGGCTTTGGCTCAATTTCCACTTCTATAGATAGCCATAAAACTCAAAGACAATCTAAGGAAGTGAGATATTTTGTAAACAGGAAAACAAGATTGCCATTTGTCCTGGTTTCACCCCAATGGTGGGAGCAAATATAGTGATTCCCTTGCAACAAAACAAAAATTTCTCCTAAAAGCTCCACTCCTCCTCTTCAGGGAACTGCCTGGAGCCTGGCTGAGAATGTGCAGTTTGGCCAGAGCAGTCTTTGCTTTCTCCTCCCTTTCCTTCGCCATCCTGTTTAAGGGACTGACAATATTAACTTACAAGCTCAGGCAAAGATCTTGTTCCTGATTCAGTCCTGCTTCACTAAAGCTGCAATAAGGTACAATTGCTAAGAGACTAGATCTTAAATGTTCTCACCACAGAAAAAGAAATAATTATGTGACATGATAGAGATGTTAGCTGACACTATGATGATGATTACATTGCATTTCGAAATGTATCAAATCAACACATTGTACACCTTAAACTTACATAATACTACATGTCAATTATATCTCAATAAAATAAACAAACAAGCAAAAAAGAAAAAGATTTTCTAGCAGTGCAGTTACATGAAGTCAGTTCTAAGAGTTTCAGACACCTCTCAGTCCATCAAACTATGGTGGTTTTCCTGGTTAAGTCCTTTTCTATAGTTTCCAAATCCACAGGCATGGCTTTTGTCCAGATGTCTGATTCGCTCTCCATTTCTCCTCTGGGCTGTTCTTTGTGTTCTGATTACTGACTTACTATCAGCTTCCTTGGTCCTTCCCAACCCCTCCTCTCCACAGTTCCACCCCTGCCAGTACTTTTTCAAACACTGTTTTAGGGGAAAGGACTGGAATGTTGAAGACATATCCACTTAAGGCACCTTCATCTGAGGAAGAAGGAATGTTTGCAAATTTATTTAACTAACAATTATTTAGCACCTGCTAAAATTTTAAGAAATTTTCTGAAGGTAGAAAAGTAACAGAAATTCTGTTTATAAGAGAACAGTTCTCCCTTTGTGTATATAAGAGAATTAGTTTAATTAATGTGTGAAGAAAGTGGTCAAGGGAAAAAAATATAAGATGGTGAAGCACTGCATCACAGTGGTCCTCATTAGAAAAACTCAAAAGAAAATACAATTTTAGGAACTTCCACTTCTAGATATTGTCTACTGGAATAAAAACATAATAATATAAGGATATTTATCAAAGCAGAATTTGTCACAGCAAACCACTGGAAATGACCTTTATACCCACCAGTGGAAAATGGTTGAATAAAATACATATTCACACCATGGAATATTACATAGATATTTGCAAGGTCTAGAAAGCTATTTAAGATATGATGTTAATTTTTTTAAAAAGGAGTTGAATAGTACCAGCTATAATTTAATCCTATTTCTCCTTAAAAAAGTGTGACCTTTGTCTGTATTTTTATCAGTGTGTCAATGATTTTTTATGCATTGGATAAAGTATAGAAGAACAGATACCAAATTGTTCACATTGGTTATGTCATGTAAGAGATTAGGAGGTTAACACATCTGTATTGTTGATGTTTTTAAACTTGAATTACATTTGTAATTTTAAAATTAAAACACCTAAAAATTTCAAAATACCTCAGCTCATCCAGAATTTCGACATCCCAATGGATTATATGAGAAGGCTTAAGAATAAATAAAATATATGATTTTGTGGCAGGAAATAGTTGTAAACTCATTTAACCTCTTCAAATTCTTGGAAATAGGACATGTAATTTTGTTCCATTTACAAAGGTATTTGTTCTACTACTCTATCTCTCTTACCACATTAGGAGACCTTAGCAGTGTTGATCCATTTTGAAGATCCACACAAATTTTAAATAAAGAAGTAGCATGCCTACTTACTTCCCTTCTGATCACTGTCCCTTGTTAACTTTTTTTTTTTTTTTTTTTTTTTTTTGCGGTACGCGGGCCTCTCGCTGTTGTGGCCTCTCCCGTTGCAGAGCACAGGCTCTGGACGCGCAGGCTCAGCGGCCATGGCTCACGGGCCCAGCCGCTCCGCGGCAGGTGGGATCTTCCCGGACCGGGGCACGAACCCGTGTCCCCTGCATCGGCAGGCGGACTCTCAACCACTGCACCACCAGGGAAGCCCCTTGTTAACTTTTAAATCAAATGTTTTTTTTTTTTTCTAGAAGGAACTGCAGTCCCATTTTTAAGGGGGGGTGAACACAGATCCTTTATAGCAATGGTCTTGTCTGCTGGCCACTGGACATGTGTTAAATTCAAGCATGCTACCCTGACATGCAGAAAAATAAGGCCATTCTTCTATGCATTAATAATTTGTGAAATCTGAATCTTTTCTGTGTATCAAGTATTTCATTTCAAAAATTTTAATTGGGACAAAAACCTAAAAACATTGAAAATGATAGACCGCTTTTAGGCAGTAAAACAGTTCTTCATGATTTTCTCCTCTGTCATTTTCACGGTTGACTTGTCATTCTCATGAAATGGCAGGACTGCTCATAGATTGACTGCCATGGTTAGCATCTCACTGGAAGGTATGATTTAAAAGAGTTTCATATAAACTAAGAGATGTTTACTAAGATACTGGGATCTAGAGCTGTAGAGGTTGAGAATTTTTAAAAATCTTAATTTCTATATATACAATTCAGTACTGCTTCCAAGGCAGTTTCCTTACACACACACGCACACACACACACACACACAACATGTATTTTATTGTAGCTAAATATTGTGAACTGGAAGCTTACTATCATCTTAGTCCTCATTTTCTAAAATTATATTCTAATTGTTAAACACCTCAGTTCAGGAACCTACTTTGTGCTCCAGTATGTTAATTCTTTACCACAATATTGTGTACATAGAAAGTGTTCAATAAATATTTGTTGAACGGATAACAGAATTTAGTTATACAATTCTATAAAACTTGTTATGACTCAGGCATGGTATTTTTCTACTCAACTCAGTACAGCTGCAATACTAATGAATGATAGAACAAAGTTCTGAAAATAGGTAAATGATTTTGATGCTAAAAATCTGATGTGTGTGTGCCCATACACACACACACACATACACACACACACACACACACACACACACCACCTGTATAAAGCTTTGTACATAAAACAAAACCTATATAAAATATTAAATAATGCAATACCTTTTCTTTTAAATTAGCACTTCTTGCTTCCAAAATAAGCTAAGTAATGCAAAAACTTTAGAGAGAATCAAAGTCAAATTAAAAAAGATGAAAAAAGGGGTGTTTTAAAAGTTTCTATAAATCAGTATTTTGAGGAAAGGATGAAAATAGAACAAGTAATGTTGATTGTTTCATTAAAAAATTAGTTTATTACAAGTGGTTATAGTATAGGTTAAGTTTCTCTTTTCCAAATTTATCAAGGATCAGAGGGCAATCTTAGTGAGTGATTAGGTATTTGGGGGTCTGTGCAGCCATGAGGTCTAAAGCTAACAGTCCTCTAGGACAGCTGTCCCCAATTTTTTTGGCACCAGGGACCAGTTTCATGGAAGACAATTTTTCCATGCAAGAGGTCGGGGGGAATGGTTCAGGCGATAACGCCAGTGTTGGGGATCCATGGGGAGCCATGGGGAATGGTACATGAAGCACCCCTTGCTCGCCCACCACTCACCTTCTGCTGTGCGTCTCGGTTCCTAACAGGCCACAGACCAGTACCAGTCCGCAGTCCAGGGGTTGGGGACCCCTGCTCTAAGAGCAAAAAGGAAATCATATACAATTTAACATTTTCAGGAATATTCATTTTTCTCCTCCCTGTTTTTCTCTTTTACCCACTCATTTTTTTTTCTCTCTTCACTGTGTATCTAATCATAAATAATCCTTTTCTTGGCTGCTAGAAACATCTCTTTTTAGCTCTTCTTTCTGCCCCTGATGTGAGGAGCTGCCTTTCTTCTCAGAACCAGAGACCAGGGCACAGACTGGTGAGTAAATCTAAGTTCTGCAAGCACCTACTCATGTCTGTGATTCTGAACTCATAACGTCTTTCGTCCTTAGCAGTAAAACTGGGGGAAAATAGTTTCTCTCATTTTGAGTCAGGCTGCATTGCTTACATGAATCCAGAACCTCTTTCAATTCTCTTGATTTGACACTTGCTTGCCTCTCTGGCAGAATAGAGCTTTCCTACTTTTTTCAAGAAATTTGTCAGTCTCTGAAAGTGTCCCTAAATACCTCCCCCCACCAAAAAATGACAACAAAAAAACAGCCTGATCAGTTAATGGTAAATGAATCAGAAACATGCGGATTAAATTCCCCTTAAAAACACAAGGGTTTAAAAATTAAGCAGAAAATTATTGAGTGGAATATTTTTTTGCCAAATCCCAAATGTTTGAAAAATAGTTCAAGATGTTCGTTGAACCTGAAATGGGCTCTAGTTACCCCTCCATATTTAATTCAGGCAAAATTAATTCTTACCAGCTGAATGCTCTACTTAGTAGACTTGGTAAGAAAAAAACAAAACAAAACAATAACAATATAGAAGAAACTTCTATTATAATTTTTTTAATTTAAAATTTGTCCAGCTTTATTGAGGTATAATTGACCTATAATATTGTGTAAATTTAAGGTGTACAATGTTGATTTCATACACTTATGTGTTACAAACTGATTATCACAATAGCATTAGCTGACACTGTATCCTGTCACAAAATTGCCATTTCTTTTGTTTGGTGAGACCATTTAAGACTTATAATTTTTAGTATATAATCATTCAAATGGAAAACAAATTACTTTTGTTAAAGACTTTCTAGGAAGATGCGATGACTCCATTACAGCCTTTCCAGGCCACCTAAGTCACACCCCAAACTATATTTTGAAAGGCTATTCATAAAGCCTACTATCTATCTCCTGTATCTTCTGATGATTTCAGTTTAGGTATTTTCTTTGGTAATATGGCCAACAAATATTGTGGGATGATGGGAATAAGGAATAGCTGTGTCAAGAATGTGTTACTGAAAGAGAAATCTCTTCCCGGGATAACTTTGGCCTTTAATGATAATAAGGATTTCTATTTAGTTACTTCATCACCTGGCCTTGTAAGTATTGGTCTCCTCAATTTTTTTTTTTTTGCGGTACGCGGGCCTTTCACTGTTGTGGCCTGTCCCAATGCGGAGCACAGGCTCTGGACGCGCAGGCTCAGCGGCCATGGCTCACGAGCCCAGCCACTCCGCGGCATGTGGGATCTTCCCGGACCGAGGCACGAACCCGTGTCCCCTGCATCGGCAGGCAGACTCTCAACTACTGCACCACCAGGGAAGCCTGGTCTCCTCAATCTTGTTGAGAGATTCATTCTATCCTAACAGATAGGTCCAAGACTAGGTAACCAATAAATAAGTATGTTTACTGAAAATTTAAAGTTGATAATAAAGAATCGACATAAATGATATACTTTTCCCCAAATAAATACCTTTTCTAGGTATAGAAGTCTGATAAAGTCAAATGGATAAGGAGAATGAAAAAGAGAAATTGTTGGAGAGGGAAATAAAAGAAAGAGGGGATCCTTGACCACCCTCTGTCAAATCAAACACCTTATGATTTGGGGCCAGTTTAGTTGTAACAGCATACATTTTAATGGGAAGAAACTTGAATTTCTAGGCTAGAGCAGATTCCTCATTTTTCAACTTGCAGGTATTTCACTCAATAGCTTTAATTTAGAAAATTTTATGATAATAAGTGCAATTTATTAATTTTCTATTACTGCCATACCAAATTACCACAATCCTAGTGGCTTAAAGCAATACATATTTATTATTTTACAGTTAGGCAGGTAAGAAGTTAAGCATGGGTCTCGATGCGCTAAAATCAAGGTGTCAGCATGTCTCCATTCCCTTTGGAGGCTCCAGGGGACACGCCTTTTCCATGTTTTTTCTAGTTTCTAAAGGCTGCTCACATTCTTGGGCTCATGGCCTTATTCCTCCATCTTCAAAGCCAGCAATGCTGCATCTCTTTGACCTTATGTTATATCTCTTTTTTTCTTCCCCCTCCCTCTTTTGTTTATAAGGATTCTTGTGATTAATTGAGCCCACCCAGATAATCCAAGATAATCTCTCTATTATAAGGTTATCTTATTAGCAACTTGAATTCCATCTGTAATCTTAATCTCCCTTTGCCATGTAACATGACATATTCACAGCTTCCAGGGATTAGGGCATAGACATCTTGGGGGATGGAGCATGGGCATTATTTTGCCTACTACACATTACAATCTCATTTCTAGATGGAAGTTCTATGGGAGAGAGGGATTGGACTACTGCCTTTATGGCAAACTTTTTTCTCCATGTTTCTATGGGAGTGGAATGATATAATAATAATCTGCCACCTTTAGTAATTTTGCCCAGTGATTTCCAAAATAGAAATGTGTCTTATCTCCTGCTTAGAGTCCAAACATTGATTTACTATGGTCAGGCCAATGCATGAACTAAAAGAACCAATAAATCTTAAATTACTGAGTGACTAATGTGTGCTTAGAAGTGGACTCCTGACTAACATTTGTACAGTGTTTGGGAGATTTGGAAACCAAGACCCTAAAACCGACAAAAGTGGATCTACATTATAATTGAGTTGGAGACATTATCTCCTAGTGGTTCACAGTGTTTCCTGAACATAAGTTTAAAACATTTTGGCAATGAGAATAAAGAAATACAGTAGAAAATAAACTTTTAAATAAGAATGGGAAAAGTATTGACCTTTATGTGAATGTTATAAAAACTACGCATTGTAGTAAATCCTAATCTCCTGAATTCAGAAATATAAAGTTAGGAAGGAAAACAAAATATTTAATGAGCTTTTAGAGGCACAAATAGTACTAAAAAAATGAAATATGGCAGAATTTTCCCACTATATTCAATACAACTGGAATGATACAATTTTCAATTCATTTTCAGACATTAACCACATCAAGTGTACATTTGACTTTCTCATATGTATTAATATCATCTAATTTTCTTTCTGTCGTCTCACCTTCTGTATTGTTTCTCTATATTATGAAGTACTTAGCAAAATGAGCACCAGCTCATAGGTCACTCATTCTTTCTTTACAGGAAGAATAAATAATAAATAAAAATTAAATGTATTTATAACTTATGAATATTAACATACTACATATAATATACAAAAATAAATGAAAAGGAATTAATCAGTAAATGAACAAATTTGTAAGAAAATATTAAAAATAGCTTTGAGTAAATATTTACCTCAATGTTCAGATTCTCAGTAAAACAATACTTTAAAAGTACTAAAAGAGAATGCCAATCTGAATCAGTGTCTAGCTACCCAGAGATTTTATAAAATCCTGTTTGGCCATACATGGCTATACATTGTGATTTCCAATTTTCTCTAAGTCCTGAGTGGGAACATCTAGCTGTCAGAGGGAGACAATGTATTAACATGTTTCCATAGTTGGAAGTATGGCCCAGTCTCTCACCTATTTTACGACTCTTTGCAAGTTATAAAGGTATTTACATGCTGGGCAGTCAAAATAAATGCCACTGAATTATGAAGGAGGTCTTATAGTGAAAGTTGTTTATTATTATTAGCTATAGGAATGTCTATTAATTTACTGAGAAAAAAATGACCGGCTGCTTTTTTAAGCCCATTATATACATCGTTTAATTTATCTCTTAAAAGTACAAGGATATACGTGTCATTATGTGAACTTCACAGTTGAGGTTCAAAGAAATGGGTAACTAGCCTGCCATAGGCTCTTACAGTTGATTCCAAACAACATGCCCTTCTGCTAGTCTCTAACTCTAACCCTAACTATGTTAAAACCAACAAGACGTCTCTTTTTAAAAATACTAGACTAATAAAATCCCTTTGATGGGCTTCAACAAAGCCCAAGGGAGTGTTGCACCTTCCTCTGTTCTGTTATAAAAATGGACAAGAAGTTTTTACACACTAAATGAGTGCAGTTCAACTGGTTCATTTTTCCCCTTTACCTGATGCACAATCCTACTGAAATCCTGATTTCAGTACTGAACACCAACTTAAAAATTATTTCTAGGGAAAGTGGAAAAGATGACATTTGGGTCACTTACTGTAGAAAAGAGAAGATGAAGTTAAAACTGAATACTGAGGTGCATAAGCAAAGAAAATGATCTTAAACCACTACCTTCTCCTTTGATATAACATAAAGGCCAGTAATTAGTTTCAAAAATCACTGGGCTTAGTTTCCAAAATATTGTGAGCTTTTTTCCCCTCTCCAGTTCTTTAAATCCAATAGTGTTCTAAAATTATTAAGGACCAATTCCACCTGAGGAATGCCCTGGAAATTTTAACCTTAAAGAGTGTTTTTCTAATTATTTTGATTTGTTCTTGAGGGCACATATACAAAAACACAAGGAGGAAGTGAAACCTGACACCTTTGAAAACTTGAAATCATTATTCAAATATAAGGTATTATTTTTATCATCAACTTTTTTCCCAATAATTTCATCAGGATAGATTTTCAATGGAATTATATAATTTTCTTAGCAATATTGTTTTGTTCTTCCTAATATCTATCTATCTCACAAGCACAAAAGTATTTTCGTGAGTGTTTATGTTAATATGGTTACAACTTTGTAGTTTTTTGTTTGTTTGTTTTAGTTTTTTGCGGTACGCGGGCCTCTCACTGTTGTGGCCTCTCCCGTTGCGGAGCACAGGCTCCGGACGCGCAGGCTCAGTGGCCATGGCTCACGGGCCCAGCCGCTCCGCAGCATGTGGGATCTTCCTGGACCCGGGCACGAACCCGTGTCGCCTGCATTGGCAGGCGGACTCTCAACCACTGCACCACCAGGGAAGCCCTGTAGTTTTTTTAGTGTATATAATTTAAGGATTTGAGTCCAAATTCAAGAATAATCATATCGTACTTCTCTTCTATACTCTTTTTCTATATATTCTTTCATATATATATATTCATATATATTCTTTCATCTTCAAGGAATCAGGAAGCCCACAATATAGGCAGAACCTGCTGCTCCTTTCATGCCACAAGCTCTCCCCAAGTGCTATTATTAACAATCAAAATTCCAACAGCCTAATGCCCTTCTCTTATATGCTGCTTGCTGATGATCTCTTAATCACTCTCTTCAGCCCAGAAACCTCCCCTGAGTTTTTGACTGAAGCATCTGGTTTTCTGCTGGCATCTCTACCTGGATATCCCATAGGAACCTAAAACTCAACACACCTGAACACTTGTCACCTTTCCCATAACACCAACTTTGCTTCCACCATTCTTGGGTCAGATTTAGTGAGTCCTCGACCTTGTATCCTTGACTCATCTCTATTTTTGCAGATTTTACTTCCCAAGTATTTCTTGGCTGTTCTCAAACTTTTCTCCGAGCTCACCAGCAAGAGACTTCTAATAGTCTCCTTTAAATCTACTCTTCACAGAGTCATTCAAGTGAATTATTTCAAACCTAAATATGACCATAGCACCTTCCACAAAGTTCTCCATTGTCTCCAGAATTAAGTTCAGTTCCTTAATGAGTGATATAGACTCTCTATGAATCATCCTTTACCCTCCCAGCATTTTGTTTCCCTACTCAAGTTAGCCGGAGTCGAAGTTGATCAGTGTTGTTTTGTCTCATCGCTTGTCACATTTTGTACTCTGGCAACATCTCATAGCTTGAGCCCTTAAAAGAGCCCTGTTTCCTAATGTTCTTTTTCCCCTTGAACTGCCTCAATCCCACTGTAAGAAGATTCTAAGGCCTAGTTAATATGTCACCTTTTCCCGGAAGCTTTCCCAAAGTCCCTTCCTGTATCCACATCCACATACGGTGAATTCTCTGTTCCCACAAACTTATATGCCTTTCATTACAAATGGGCACAGGGTCATGTTGAGCCTGAGCATTTCTTAAGGAGAATACCTGGAAATATCTGGGGTCTTTCTATTTCAGTGTCTTTGCACTCTTTAGTCCATGTGTAAATGTTTGCAGTTTGAATGAATAGATAGAAGATACTGGAACACAGGTATTTAAACCTTTTCCTTCTTTTTTTTTTTTTTTTTGGTTATACCATGCCTTCTCTAACACTGATTCTAGCTACTTCAAAACCCAAATAAGTACTGCAATTTTGGTAAAACAGAAATCACTGGTATGAAATGTTACATTTTCATAGTTTGATACCATACACAATAAGTAGAATTTTAAATGAAAATTGATTGATCTGGTAAAGTGTTCATATTCTGCCCACTATTTTCACAGTTCTGGGTCCAAAATCATTATAATAAAGTTTCTACTTTAGCATTCATCAAAACTGTAAAAGAAATGTTGCCATTCATGGATATATTAGTGCAACAGGGCCCAATGTTGCTTTCAAAGACTATTTTCTTGTACAGAGACATTTTATAGTCAGGCGATCATCTTGTTAAAGATTTCCTATAAAATTTAAAAAATCATTACCTGGGAGTCTATCAATTTGGCACTAATCACACCTCTACAATTAAGCTTATTTCAAGCCTTTCACTGTAATCCTTTTTCTTTAATCAGGGGTTTATTTGGACTGTTAATGTGAAAGTTGAAATAAAAAATCGCAGCCCAGGAATGAATTCTAATAGCAGTTATAGAAAAGCTGAGAAATTCTAATATTTTTCTATGAGATTTATATTAGTATGTGCGTTTAATTCCCTGCTTCTCTGCCGCCAACATTTTTTTTTTCTCTTGAATGATTTGCCTTACTTAAGGGAGACTGAAGTTTTTCCTCATGCCTTTAAGGATATCCTCTATTTACTGTATCTAGATTTTCCCTGGTATGAATACAAAAGCACAATTAATTTATTAAGCTGGAGGGAGCAAATACAGTGGCCTAGGGATGTTTTCTGTCTTTTCTACATCACTAAATAGAAGTACAGTTTTGACTTCTGTAAGGAAAGATCAGAATGTAAGTTTAACATGCCAAATGAATCAACCAGCTTTTATATCTCCCAAGAGTTTCACTAATGGAGAGGAGTTTTAAGTTCAAGGACAACATGTATCTTAATAAGTTAGTAAAATTCTGACTTTAAAATGAGTCAATTTGGTATAAAACTTTATAGTTGCACAGTGAATTCACACATATGATTGCATTAGCAACACAAAACTCCTATGAATAATCCAGGCCATCCTAAACCTCCTGACTACGTCCTGAGTCCCTCTTCTCCCTGCCCCCGCCACCTCAGTTCAGAGCTCAACCCTCTCTCACCTTGATCAATATCTTTCTAACATCACTTCAGATCATATCTTGTCCCCTCCAATCAATTTTCCCCCTGACAGCTGAGAGACATGTTTTAAAACGATGATGCATTTTTAAATTAGAACATTTACTGGTTTCCCTCATTTTGTTTTTTAAGATAAAGAATAAAACCCTTTACATGAGTGGCAGGCATAATTGTTTGCACCCCTACATCAGTCCCCATCTCAGTTTTCCCTGACCCATCCCCTCCAGAAAGCTGGAAAAGCTAAATACTCACTTCTCCAGACTTCCTTGCACTTACAGTTAGAGGTAGGCATGTGACAGATTTCTAACCAGTGAGGTATAACTGGAAATCTGCTGGGGACTGAGAAGACTTGCTTTTGCTTTTTCAGAAAGATGTAGCTGGTGCTGCCACCTTTTCTTCACTTCCTCCTGCTTTGAATATGGTTGTGATACCTGGGGCCTCAGCAGCCGTCTTATGACCATGAGATGGCAAGTGTGAGGATGAAGAACAACACACTAATTGTGGATGGAGGATAAACAATAACTCTGGGTCTTCAGTGACATCAGTGGAAGGGTAAACCAATGCTGGTAATTGCCTACCTTTAAAATTTTTGTTATTGAACCCACATTTTTTCAACCCCTGTTAGTAGGATCTTCTATTACTTGAAATTGAGTATCCCTAATAGAAATACATGGCTTACAATGTTTTCCATAATTCTCCCACCTTCCAGAGACACTGGTATTCTCTGAGTTCCTAAAATGTTCCTCCCTGACTTGGTGATTTTCCTATTACATAATGCGATTGCCCACCCTGCACATTTCACCTAATTAAATCCTACTCAGCCTTCAAATCTCAATTAAAATGTGTCTTTCTCCAAGATAGTTTCTCTGATCCCTAAATTAGGTCATCTCCTCCAGTTATATACTGTTATAGCTTCCAGTGATTGTCTTTCTTGGCACATATTATATTGTGACTGCATATATATATTCATATGAGCATTTAGTAATGTTACATTTTTCACAAGACTATAAGATCTGTTAGAGTAGAAAGCATTAAATTACTTCAAAGAAGGAAGGAAGGAAGGAAGCTGATGAGAACTGAATCTCAAATTTGAAGTTAAACTTGGACTCTCCTTTGATTTCATAACTTTCTATTTCATACGTAAAAAAGAAGCAGCTTAAAGTGAGTGGTCCATGTTTTTTGAAACCCAATATAAAAGCATCATACTGCACTTGTTGCAAAAAGTCTTAAGAGAAACATATTTATTTATTTATTTTTAAAGTTCAAGCTGATTTTTGTATTGCAGTATAATTGACATACACAATTATATTAGTTTCAGGTGTAAAACATAATGGTTTGACATTCGTATACATTGCCAAAATAATCAGCACAATAAGTCTAGTTACCATCTGTCACCACACAGTTATAATTTTTTTGTGTATGTGATGAGAACTTTTAAGATTTACCCTCTTAGCAGTTTTCAAATATGCAGTACAATATTATTGACTATAGCCACCATCCTGTACATTAATTACATCCTCATGACTTATTTATTATATATCTGGAAATTTATACCTCTTTTTTTTTTTTTTTTTTTTTGCGGTACGCGGGCCTCTCACTGTTGTGGCCTCTCGCTCCGGACGCGCAGGCCCAGTGGCCATGGCTCACGGGCCCAGCCTCTCCGCGGCATGTGGGATCTTCCCGGACCAGGGTACGAACCCGTGTCCCTTGCATTGGCAAGCGGACTCTCAACCACTGCACCACCAGGGAAGCCCCTAGAAATTCATACCTCTTGATTCCCTTCACCCATTTCGCCTAGTCCCAACACCTATTAAAAACATATTTATTATTTCTTCTATTTTGGTTTTCTTTTTTTATATATATAAATTTTTTTATTTATTTTTGGCTATGTTGGGTCTTTGTTGCTGCGCGCAGGCTTTCTCTAGTTGCGGTGAGTGGGGGCTGCTCTTCGTTGTGGTCCAGGGGCTCTAGGCACTTAGGCTTCAGTAGTTGTGGCTCACAGGCTCAGTAGTTGTGGTGCACAGGCTTAGTTGCTCTGCAGCATGTAGGATCTTCCCAGACCAGGACTCGAAACCATGTCCCCTGCATTAGCAGGTGGATTCTTAACCACTGTGCCACCAGGGAAGTCCCTATTTTGGTTTTCTTTTAGCTCATTTAATTTTGTCTTTATTTTTTTAAAAAATTGAGTTTATGATTCTGTTATAGATTGGTGTTTGGTTTTCAACACAGCATTTTCAACAGCAAGGAATGGGAAGAATGATCAGTCTTGACATTGGATTTCACAACTTACTTAGGGTCCAATAGATTCCCAGAAGTTCATTCATGGTCTGTAAGGGGCCATGAATTTCTCTGAAATTTTATACCAAATTTTGTATGTACATGTATTTTTCTAGAGAGGGAGTCAAGAGCTTTAATCAGATTTTCAGTCGGGTTTCAGTTCTAAAGTAGGTTAAGAAGCATTGGGTTAGGTTACTAAATACAGTGGTGCTATTAGAAATCAGATGTCATATCCTCTTAAAAAAGGTTAACTTATAGGTGTTTACTAGATGTAAGTTTTGGAGAGGTACACTTGCAGTATAAATAAATCTATGTCATGATCAGCTGTGTTTTATGTGGTTTCTAAAAATCATTTGGCTAATTAATGTTTGTTAACCTGCCTCTTTGTGATGGGCTAAAAGAGTAACACTTTATATATGCCAGACACTGTGCTAAACTTGTTAAATGCACTATCTCATTTAATTTTTCTAGAAAATCTACAAGGCTCTTATTATTATTGCCCTTTTCCAGATGAGGAAACTTTGTCTCTAAGATTTCCAATAACATATTCACTGTTAAAGCTGAATTCACGTTCAGGAAGAAAGTAAAGAAAAACATATTTTCAACCTTCAAGAAAACCAAGACTTGTGTAAATGAGAAAAATAACGATCATTTGAAAGTAATGTGTGATAATGGCCAAAGATATAGTAAATATATAGTAAATAATAATAAGCATATTAGGATGTAAAAAAGATCCTTTGGGATTCTGTTTGGATCATGATCACTTGTTAAACGCTGAGTGGAAGAGAAAGAAAAAAATTTAATCAGCAGAAGTTATATGAGCAATGTTAGGATCAAGGTGAGTTCAAGGGGCTAAGGACTATGGCTGGACTAGAGGATATATTCGATTGAGAAGGATGTCTGGGTAGAGTTCGATGGTCTTATGTGCTAAACTAAAATGTTTGACCTTTACCCTTAGATAATGGGAACCACTTGAAGAGTGTTTTAAACTGAGAGGTGACATCATGCGAACTGTTTTTAGTTAGATTGATTTGGCACCAGTGCACTGAATGGACTGGGAATAGGGAAGATCAGAACAAGGTGGTCTAGCCAGGGAAGCATAGAGAACTGAGGGAAAAGGTGATGTGGATAGAGCTAGAAACTTTCAGTCAAGAAGGGAAGGATTTAAAAAGTCATTCCCATGGAGTTACTATGTTTAGTGTAACTTTGCCTCTTTAAAAACAAACTCTCCATGTAAAGGAGAGGGTGCTGAGGAGGCCCTACATTTGTGGGTTTCATTTCTGAAGGAAACTTAAGCTGTGTATACCTCATGTTCAACCTGTTCACTTCTATTTTTTTGTGTTTGTGCTCTGACTTAATATCTCTTTTTTCTTTCCATTTTTCATTCCTTCATTTATTCAACAAACTTATTCCTGTTAAAGACCAGTCACAGATCTAATGCTGTTTGAAATACAGCAGTAACTGAGAGAGACAAGGCCTCAGCCATAATGGGGCTCATATCCTTGTGTTGATAGACAGTGACCAAATAAATGAACACATCCACAAGAAAAAGGGCAGATAATCACAATAAGGTGATGTGACAGATAATGACTGGGGGAAATTTAGGCAGAGTGTTAAAGTGGCCCTTCTGAGGAAGTGACATTTAAACAGAGATTTAAATGACAGGAAGCAGACAGCCATACAAAATATTGGCAAAATATATTTTTTTAGTGTTCTGCATATAGGACATAACTAGTGCAATGGCCCCAGGATAGAAATGAACTTGGCTTGTTCCAGGAACAAGAAAGAGGCAGTTAGGCTTGAATGTGGTAAGCCACAGTAGAAGTGGAAGAAAGGTAAGTAGAGACCTATGAGATAAGGTTATTTAGGTCACTGTAATAAGTTAGGGTGTCGCCACTGCTATGAATTAGGGTGCATATTTGGGAAAAGAAACAATTGGAAAGTTTTTAAGATGAATGTGAGATGAGACCTAATTTCCATTTTGAAAAGATCACTCTGTCTACTCTCTTGACAATTAATCATAAGGGCAAGAAGAGAGGCAGGAAGATCATGGAGGAGTTTATTGCTATAGTCCAGGTAAGAGATTATGATGGGGGGACTTGGCTAAGAGTTCAACAATGAGTAGTAAGAAATATTGAGAACTGAGATGTATTTTGAGGGCAAAGTTGGTAGCATTTACTGATGGATTGGATGTGGATAAGGAAAGAGCAGAATCTAGAATAATCTCTAGATTTTTGACTTCAGGATGAATGATGGAACTAGGGATAGCTAAACTGCTTAAACTAAAGTGGGGAAGAATGAAAGGATCCTCTTGGATCTATTGGTTCATCTATTCTGCTCCATTTCTTAGGTTTTAGGCACACTTGTTCCTCTTTGCATAGAAAGCTGATGACTTAATAACACCGCCACCCCTTTGACATATTTCCCCCAGATGGCCAGCTGTTCTTTATTAGACTTTGGGAAGCCTTGTCTGTGTGGGCTGACTTTGGAGATAGCACTTGGTGACTGGAGGGGACTAGTGAGGCAAGGCAGCATGGGGGTTAGTGACATTAACAAGAACTCCAAGTTGTTAAAATTGGGGTATGCTAAGGTTTAGGTTTGGAGAATGAAGTTGTAATTGACAGACATTTAGACATTGAGAAAAGTAGCTCTTTTTGACAAAAAAAGAAAAAGATCAAGGCAGAAAATTTTCCTGATAATACTCTGCATGAGTTAGGGACATATCAATGTGTGGAGTCTTTTATTCCTAGATTTACAAATAAGCATATTACGAAGAGTTAGTCTGGCTGCTAGAGTCACTGATAAAGAAATCCACACAAGAATTTGAACTTTAAAAATAAATAACTTTTAGAAGTTTATTTGTGCCAATTTAATTCCTCGATGTTAGCTCCATTTATCAATAAGAAACTTTGTTTACAAAAGTATTCACCAGCAGGCTTTAAATAGGAAGCAATTAAATGGTGAGCCCACTTAGAAAAACACAGTGTTAATGTGACTTTTGAGGATCCCATCATCATAAATATCTAGGGAGTTGTATTGTTTTCTGAGGAATTTTGGACAAATGTGTCCAGATTTGTTTAGAAATTTGTAAAGGGGGAATGGTAGGTCACCCTCTGCATTCTCATGGGTAGATATTTTTTGTATTTGATTCTTGCATGTATTTTGTGTATTTTCTATTTCGTTTTTGTCAGGAAAATATATTTTTTTAATGTCCTTTTTAAAATTCAAAATTGCTTTCTTCATCTCGGAAAGGAAGCATCGAGGAGTTGAGAAAACTTACCCTAGTTGAAATTTACTTCATTTTTTTAACAGATTATTTTGAATCTGCTTTAAGAAATGCATGTGTCCTCTCTAAATATATTGTGGAAATGGTTCATTGAGTGCTGAGAAAAGAAAGTTTAGTCTCATTTTCTAGGCAGACTTTTTAACCTGACAATGCTAAGTGGGAAGAATTCTTTAGGATTATGTGTGTTTTGATAAAGATCCTGAAACAGCTGGTTATTTTCAGTCATTTCCTCACTGGGGGAAGATACTGCTGCCGTATGAAGTAAGGGAAATAGAACCTTGTGATCCATGCAAAATTAGGGGGAAAAAGGCACCGAAAATTTCAGGGGAAGGATTCCATTTTATTTTTTAAACACACACATTTTACTATTCTGTTCACAAAATGTGTATTTCAAAACGTGTGTTCATGTGACTAAAATAATCAATCTACTAGCAGTGGCAGATCCTGAAGATCGAGAGAAAATCACTTTAAAGTCTCTGAATGGGTAGTTTGTGGCTTTCCTAGTCATTTTCATGACAGAGATTCTGGATATTTAAAAGATCTTGAACCTGCCTTTTCTTAACAAATACGGCCCTGGACTCCTTGATGACTCTGATTTAAAACCCTCATCATTTCACGGTGAGGTTCCTGTGAATTCACTGTGTGGTTTGCTCTGAGGCCATGAGGATAACATCCATCAGGTACCGTCTGATTGCACCCAGGTAGATGGCTGATAGACTGTTAGCCCTCACTGCTGGTTTACATTTGAGGAATTACTCTGCAAGAACAAGGCATGTTCTATTTTTGACATTTCAGCAATGAGACCACTTGTACATTATGGCCTGATTTGATTTACTGTAAGAAAATGAGTGCTGTAATTTGTAAAAGACATTTATTACATGAGTCCAAAAATTAGAAAAAAACATGCTTAGTGTCTCTGTCCATCCCATCTGGTTTTATTTTAATCTCACTCTAGTCACATATGAAATTTTGCTTAGCTGTCTTCATTTTCTTAGTCAATCTTGATTAATGGTCTTCAAAGTAAAAATAATTGGCCTGCATCAGGGTTGTTTTATAACTCTTGTTCACAAAGAATGTGAAAGGCTGGAAAATGAGCCTAAACAGAAGGAATGCATTACGCTTGTCTTTGAGAAAGAGCAGTCCTTCACTTGTGTTTCACTGTGTATTTTTATAACAGGCGCCTCCTTGACCGTCCGCGATATTGCAGAGACATGGTGCCAAAAGCTTATGTATACTTCGTCAGACTGACCATGGCAGCTCGACATCTCCACGCAGCCGACACATGTGAAGGCAGGGCTTGGCCGGGCCAGCAGAACAGGCCTGAGAATTTCAAAAGTAAATTATCAGGAGAGCCGAGGCTATGAAACCCAGAGGTTAAAAATGGGCAGGGGGCTAATTGTCTCTGAAGTTTAAATGGCTTGTTTATAAAAGGCTTCTCCAGCATTTGTATTTTTTTCTCCTTTCTTGAAAACTGTGTTCAACTTGAAAGGAGTTAGGGGAAATGCAGGCGCCGGGTGACCATTGTGGATTTGGAATTGAGCTCTGCTTCCCTTCAAGGCCCCCACTTCTGGGAGAGCTCGTCAGTGAAAGGGGGTCAGAAATACATTTCAGTTCACAAAAAAAGAAAACAACCCTCTGAGAAGATAATTTCTTTCTTAACGTAGAATTTTTGTAAATGGATATGTCTCCTAAAAAGCTAGTCATTTTATGATTGTACTGATTAGGAAATTAACAGCAAGAACTTTCCAGCTTTTCAGTAATCTCATTACTATGCTCAATTAGCCAGTGGTTTTTTAGGAATTTCAGATGTTTTTATATTTGCTATTTTAAAAACAATTAAAATTCCCTCTAACTTTCAATTCATGTTGGATATAACTGCAGACACCAATAGACCAATGTCCCACACCAAGCTAATATCCCTTGTGGCAACCATCATTTTCTCTTTCACACAACCCCAGGAGGTGGGATGCTACCTCACAGAGGTAATCCAAAAGGTGGAAGGGGTGCAGGACAGTTTCCTGATGTGAAGAAAAACTCCTGGAGAGATTGGTGTAACTATAGTAGAGCCTTGGTTGAAGACCTACTGTGTCCCAAGTGTTTTCATAGAAGGAAAATGAGTTCTCTTTCAATTGGAAAGATTAGATCCTTCTGACATCAAGGTTGTAGCCATAGATAAAACTGGTTTGAGAATTCCAACCCAGCCTCCTCCCATACTCCCACATGTCTAATTTTTCCCAGTACTTTCTGGGACTCTCACTTTCACTCTGATTCCTCAAGCCCTGGCCCTTTCTTTTTTATTTATTTATTTATTTATTTTTCTGTCCCTTTCTTTTTGTGTCCCCTGAGCCTTCTAGTGCTCTCACAGTGCTGCTTCCTTGTCCCCAGGGCTCACTGATCTCTCAAGAGATATGACTGAGATTTGGCTGGTGAATCGAGTTCCCTTTTTTCACTTATCATCCGACAGTTTCATTTTCAGAACAATGGGGCAATCACAGATAATTTCCCATTCTAACACACCTACTCATCCACCAACCCCAACACACACCTCCCATAATCTAGTCAATGCTATCTGTTTGCAACTGCTTGTTTACTTATTTAGAAATGTATCACAATAGTTCTGACATTTCTTTGTTGCTTTCTGAGTGTATGTCACCGCACCAAGCACTTTAGAGTTTGTCCACCACCTGGTTTATGCTAAACTAAAAATAAATATTTGAATATATTATCTCAGTTAATCCTTAGAACTAAGAAATGCATATTTTTATCTTTATTTTACAGGTGAGTGAACTTAACTTTGGTTAGGAAAACTATTCATGTAACTATTTTAATACAGAGCCCCTTTTTATTAACCTCTACATCAGGGTTTCTAAACTTGGAACTATTGACATCTGGGGCCAGATAAGCCTTTATTGTGGGCACCTGTCCTGTGCACTGTAGAATGTTTAGCAGTATCCCTGACCTCTACCTACTAGATATCAGTGTCACTCTCCCTGTCCCCTTCCCAAAATGAGTATCAACTAAAGAATTCTCCAGACATTGCCGAATGCCCTCTAGAGGAGAAAACCACTGCTCTGCCTGTTTTCACTGACAGAGATCTTCTCAGCTATCTATGTAATTTAATTGATTGAGACAAAGCTCTATTAAGTCACCAAGGCTTGTTGGACACTGATACAATCTCAATCATGATCTGGGGAAGAGACAGCAATGGCTCCTCAGAGAGGCCCTGTGGAGAAGCCCATAAACATGAATGATTACCACCCTCCCCAGGAAGCTTGCAAAAGCCTGAAAGGATTCCTGAAAATGAAACTAATGGTGATGGCTACATAATTACACATTCAAGTTTATGAATCCAAGGAAGAGGTAAAACAACATGTGACTGACTTTTTGAATCTTGAATAAACTGTGGATAAGACACTGTCTTCAATCTGCTCCCAGTCAGAGGCACATTAACCCTTAAGAATGCTAAGTCTTTCTCCATCAACCCAATCAGGCTATAAGCATCAGACGCCAAGCAGCATTTTTGTCAACACTTGAAACCCCATTTTTGTGGATTATCATTCCCTAATTTTAAGTCTTCCAATCCTCAGTTTTTACTTGCACAAATGCAAGAAGTGGGTCCACTTTCAAAGAGGGGTTCTCTCATCTGTTCCTCACACCCTGGTCAGGGACCTTGATCCACACGATTCTGACTCATGGAGCATCTTTTCCGTGACACTCTCAAAGACACATATCATAGCTCCTTAACTGTCCAATTGTCATAGGGTAGAAGGAACATCAGGCTTGCTACTGTGACATGCAAAATAGTACTGGACCTCTGGCTTAATTTGAAACTGCCACTTGACCCTGAGTTTAAAGCTGGGGAGATCTCTGGGAGGAAAGCTGATCTTAGCTGTGACCTGAATGATGACTAGTGCTATGGACTGAATTGTGTCTCTTCCAAATTTGTGTGTTGAAGCCCTAACCCTCAATGTGACTGTATTTGTACATAGGGTCTTCAGGGAGGTCTGGGGTTAAAATGGTCCTAAGGTAAAGCCCTGATCTGATAGGACTGGTGTTCTAGTAAGACAGGGAAGCAACACTAGAGAGATCTCTTTCTCCACATGTGCACAGAGGAAAGCCAGCAGGGAGGTTGTCGTCTATAACCCAGGAAGAGGGGCCTCGACAGAAACTAACCCTGATGGCACCTTGATCTTAGACTTCCAGCCTCCAGAACTGTGAGAAAATAAATTTCTGTTGTTTAAGCTCCCCAGTGTGTGGTATTTTGGTATGGCAGCCCTGGAGGACTAACACAACTTGAAATGAGCCAGATAAAGTGGGAGAGGGAAGATTTAGGGTGGAGGGGGGAAGGAAGGGGAGAGAACAAGCACAAAAGCCTGGAGTGAGGAAGGAGACTTGTTCTCTCCCAATGAAGACAGCAAACACTGTCTGGCACATCATGTTAGTGCCTATGCCATATCTGCTCCTGGGCCCCACTTCTCAAATCCTACCCACCTTTTAACCTTATGATAGAATAGAAAGGGTCTTTTCTTGGATCAAAGCAGAAAGTCTGATGCATGTGGTGAATATTTGAAACTCTTCAAATCCATCCTAGTGTTGTCTCCAGCCCTAATGGTATACTGTGCATGATCAATAAGATTGGGTGACACATTTAAAAAGGAAAAAGGCTTTACACAGAACAAGTGTTTAGTACAGGGTGAGGTGAGCAAATGAAAAAATCACCTAATTTATTTATTCTGAAGCCCTGTAAATCAGATTCTAATGCTAATGAGTTTTAAATTTACAGAAATCAAATCTTCAAGCTGTTTGAGCTCTTATCATTTTAACTCTGTGTCAAATGGCATATTCCTTTAGGAGACTTTAAAAAAAGAAAAAAAAGCTTTAACAACATTATATTAAACAAAGAATAACTATTATAATTGTCTTCCTGTTTCAGAGTTAACAGCTTACTTGCTCCAGAAAAGAGAAAATAATGGAAGCAAAGGAAGACCATCTTCCTTGTTTTAATTATTTGCACTGCTGTATCTTCATAGGTAAAATAAAATAAATGGTTGATAGGTCCAATAATGTTGACAGCTACGGAATGTGAAGACAAATAATGGGACTAAAAATCTACTTCTTCAGCTGAGTTTTGCTTGTCCTTAGGGGCTTAAGTAAATTAGATGTGTACTAGGCCCTTCCTTTTCTTATGCCCATTCTCTCTATGCTCCTTTCCAAACACCAATGAAGAAATCTGCCTTGATCTTTTCATATAATATGCAGCTATATGCACTTTCTTACATAAACATTTGCAATTCACCAAGGAGAATGTGAGATGCATGTTGCATGCTTATCTAGCGCCAGAAGAACTTTACAGATTACTGCCTGCCTCAGGATTCCAGTTCCCTGGTGCTTATGCATAAACAATGGATTTATGCAAACATTGTAACATTTTCAAACAGACTGTGACACGAGTCGTTCCTAGTTCATATAAGGTTCAGATATGCAGACTATTTTCTGCTAGTACTAGATCATTCATCTCATTGAGTTTAAAATATATCATCTCAGCTTATAATGTTGTCAGTATAAAATGTCATAATGTGGTACTCAATTTGAACAGCAAGATGGATATTAATCTCAAAGGTTCTGTGCACTGCTGGGTGGAATTGCACGAGGTGCAGCTGCATTAGTCTGTTTGTTTAGTAGTCTTTGTATCACACATAATATGCATAGGTGGTAAACGTTTTGTTATATTATATACACTCTACAAATTCTCCTTGATAACCCCAGTGGTATAATATGCATTATAACTTAAACTGGATGATATATTTAGAAAGAAAAAAAGTCTTTACAAAGAACAGCCTCACTGAAGTATAATGATAACATGCCTATTTACATAATGATAATGCACATATTTACTGCCAAGCATGTTTGTTTTGCATTAGTGTTTGTGGCAAGGCATTGGGAATTAAAGAATTACGAAAGGGAGGTTTTCTAGTCTCCATTACTCTAGTAGGGTGGTTACTGGCAATGAGCAAAGAAATGGAAACACTCATATTTGAAGTAGTGAAAAAAAATGAACAATGCTAGTTGTTAAGTTCGCATTGTTTATGAGTACAAGTTAGCATGTGCCCAAACTCTTCACTTTTTTCCCAATTGTGAAACATGAGGTCTTCTAAAACAAGTAAAAACTCTAGCATGGATATTTTTTTGGCAGCAAGCATCAAAAATTAAATACATAAAAAAATCTCTGTTGATCGTACGCGTTCTTAACAAACATGTGTTTAAGGAAAACCACCACTGGAATCATCTACTCCAAGATGTGAAAATCAGCATTTTTGCTTTTGCATCCAAAGCTGTGAATTTATTTATATGTCGATGAAAGCCCGGAACCTTGCACTTAAAAAAAAAAAAAAAAAAAAGTTAAGAGATGTTGTTTTGTGATCTGTCATATGTTTTTCTGAACTTTTTATAATAGAAAGGAGTCTCTGAAGAGCCTCACTCCTTTAACAAAGGCATGTCCCAGTTTATTAAAAAAATCATACACAACAGGACTGCTTGCCAGGTTTTATAGTCCTAATGGAAATTTGGTCCAGAGCACAAAAATTATTTGGAAAAATGCCTGAAATTTCCCTGTCGCAGATGTTTCAACAGAAGGTGCTTGCATGCCATTCGTTAATACGGCGCCATACGGGACTCAGTGTGACCACTGCAATATAACCAGTAAGTAACACACACAGCGTGCGCCGGGCGCGCCAAATTCTCCGTCTGTTGTGTGGGACTCGTATCCCATGGATTGAGACGTACCTTGATGAAACTGCATTGTCATGGAATGATAATATTTGTGGATCACCATGCACAGAAAACATCCTATTGAGAATGTGGGAGGTCCGTTGAAAGATTCAGAGCGTTTCCTGGCATTGTGGTTGGTTAGAATGGATGTGAATATTAGTGTTTAAAGAGTCCTTGTTCCCGTCATGTGCCAATTTACAGGGGTAACTCCGTGGAGAGAAAATTGCTTTTTCAAAGAATATTAGTTTGGGGTAACATAATTAAAAGCCCATGTGGAAGTTGTTTCATCTGTATATATATGGAAGGCAAATGTACAGGCTGCCTTTGTTTATTCTTTGCTTTAAAACATGTATGAGGGAAGTGACTCAATGCACACTCTCTGAAATAAAAGAAATGTATTCATCCTTGCAGAGGCTGATAAAAATAGAGGCACGTCTAGGATGCTACTCACATATACTGAATTTTTCTACTGAACCCAGATCGTTCTTGCTGGATAAGACTGTCTGCAGCAACACTGTTATCCATTCTAAGGAGCAGATTTGCAGCTGCCCAGTACATATTCCATACTCAAAAACAGCTGCTACCTCGTGAAAATAATGTGCTTAATTCCGGGTTACTACAGGATGGGGAGACAGTTGGAAAGAGGGCAGAAAAATCATTTATGCTGTAGCTCTTGGTCATCGAGGTTGCTGAAGAGATGTAAACACATAGTCATTGTATTTTTTGTGGTTCTTAAAAGTATTACTTGGCTATTACATAAAGAGCTAAAATATACTACAATTTCTGTAACCCTGTTATGACACCCATATTCTCTTAATATATCTGGAAGCCTCAAATCATCAGAGTGACCCAAGCTGCTCTCAAACTCTGAGAATCTCTATGCTTAAGTTGTGTTGTTATTTTCGGAACAATTGTTAATGTATTTGACTATGCTACTTCATTCACACCTTAGGATGCTTTTGAGGGAAAGATGTTTACATGTTTTACTACAATATTTTCTTTTCTCTTTTTTGGGGAAAAAGAAAATAAATTTTATGTATTTTACTATCTTAATTTAATATCTCCATAAAGTAAATAATGTTTATAGTCAGCAAAAAATTCTCAAAATTTTCCTTAGATTCTTTCTTCTCTTTGCAAAGATGTTGACATTAATACTAAGCATTTTTGCAATGGAGTAGGAGGTGGAGATATTCTTTTTACCACTTTCCTTAAATAAAATAAGTTATTACTTATCGTTAGCAATTAAAATAGTTATTTTCTCAGTGTGTTATATACATACTTTTAATATATGTTTCTTTTTGATCTTTGCATTAACCTATTAAATATTCCCAGTTATTGATAAGAAAACTGAGACTCAGTACTGTTAAGAGGCTTGCTCAGAACGATACATCCTATTATTGGTGTTTCCAGGTCTTGGACATGGAGCTTCTAACTCCAGACTCTGGGTTTTTTTCACTGGATTATAAAATCATTCAACATAATTCATACTTCAAACCCTGATATCAGTTACTATCAAAGCACAGCCAATGCACAACTCAGCCACAAAACCAAGGATTTCTGCAGGTCCATTCAGAATGGCATTGTTGTAATTTAAAGCCGTTGTCTATATGGACAACTTAGGGTGTAATTGTCTAAATTTCTATTTCTGACATTTTATTTGTAAGTCCATTGATGATACATTGAGGCACACTATTCTTCAAAATTACTTCACTATTTAAGTGTATATATTTGTATATTTTTAAGTATACAAATATTTTTATATTCTAGTATTTACTGAAATTTTTTTGAGAGAAAGTGATAAATGTGACCTACAAATCTTTTGACTTCATGGAAGATGTCCACAATCCAGGGTAGTCTGAGGGCCACTTGGCCAAACAAAAGTGAGTGAAAACCCAAGACTTTAATTTGTAGCTATGAAATTCTGCCTCAATATGAGCTCATATCACCCATTTGTCTTTTTTATAAGGAAGAAAAAAATTTTTTTTTTAAATCCCATAAATTTACTTTTATTTGGAAAGCTCTTATCTTCTCCAGATCACTCTGAAAATTCAAGTACTGGTGCACTGCGCTTCAATACAGAAAAGAACAAAGTTTCTCTGTGTGATCATCCTTCAGTTAGAAATACTTTGTATTGTACCCCAGGAAAACATTCCTCTTCCTGCGGTACAATAATACATAACATGTTATAACATTGCTGGAAACTACTGGTTAGGAATAGCAAATTGTATGCTGGTGATCCTTATTAAGACCAACTTGAAAATTCTTCTTTCTGCAGTAGCTCTTCACAGGGAGGAAGGGAAATATTTCTCTGTTTGCAAGTGAAACTGAACCAAATGATAACATGCTGTTAGATAATATGCCCTTCCAGACACTGATCAAGTTAACTTTTTCCTCAATTCAAAATGGTGTATTCTTTGAGGCTATGCTGCTATCACTCGATATTAATTTTAATGTATAATTTACTAATCTCCACAATTCAGCTCAGTCTCTGTCGGTTTTCTTTACGTTCAGGTAGATTAAAATATTACTAAATGCTGCCTCCTTGGAAGATTCCTGAAATATTCTAAGCCTTCCCAGAAGCTATTGGTCAATGTTAAACAATCAACAGAATTCTAAACTAATTCCACATAGTGATGCCCACTGGCTAAGCCCTGAAGTGAGAGATGTGAGATGAAGTGAGATGAAGTGAGAGATGCTACCAGCTGTGTTTCATGTTTTTACTCCTAAGTGGATTTTTAAAATATTTTAACATTTTTATGGTAACATATTTTATTTCATTTTCTTTCTTCAACCTGCTGCTTTGTTCTTTCCTTCACCCCTCTCTCCTCTCCTCCCTCTAGCTGTCAGTCATCATGGTCAGCCTCTGTGCGTTCCATTTGGGTTGGTTTGCCTGTTAAGTCAACTTCAGAATGTTAGCTGGCTCTCAAAACATTTCCTTTGCTACCAGAGAGTGGTTCAATCATCATCCTCTCAATTTGAAAGTAGGTAAGATTTAAGTCCTTGGTGTTGATAACAGCATATCAGTGCCCGCTAGAAAAGAGAAATTGAGTAAAAAATCCAAAGTTAACCTAGAAAAGGAAACATGACTCAAACTGTTGGCCCAAACCAAAGTTTAAAATAGTTACTGAGCCTCTTCATACATTTGACTCTGGTAATATGGCATGTCCTGCTTTTAGCAGAAAGAATTAACTGTACCCTCTCTGTTTCTTCACCTTTCTACTGCTTGTCCTTTTCCTGCTTCAGAAAGCCTAGACCTTCATTCTTATTCCATTGCCAAAAACACTGAGGCACAAGAAAAGAGAATGGACTCGCTTATGGTACCACACCTATACGTGGCTGTCATATACAATATTCTGACTCGAAACGCATCTGGTACTACACAATAAGGACCCCTCTCTCTTGTACAAAGGACATGTCATGTTCAAATGTCTTTAGGTGCTGAATCTCATGCCAGTATCCCCCTTCCTCAGGGCTACCAACTGCTTTTAAAAGGCTGTTCGAATGTTCTGTGTCCTCTCCAGCACATACCAGAGAGTGAGAAAAAAAAAAATGTATATGCTTGCTAAAGATTCTAGAGCATTTTGAGCAGATTAGGGGGTGTGGACTAGACGCAGTGAAAACAGAGGAAGCTGGAGGATTTTAAAAGGAAAAAAACAGTATGAGGTCATAAAATGTTGATTAGGGTGGTAAATGGATATCCAAGAGGATGGAAAGAGAGGCCCTTGGAAGAATAGTTGACAGGACAGAGAATGGATAAGGCTGCTCCTTGAAGGGAACGGCGTGCAGGAGAAAGAGGTGAGGGTTGAATTCTGACCACCTGGGATCCTGTTATAAGGTGAGAATTTCTTGATTGACACAATGTCCTCTTGGTGATGACCTCATCCCTACTGTGGCAATTGAATGGTTTTCCTTTCTTGCTTATATTTTGTTGCCTGTGTAAATGATATTTTGTTTCAGGTACAGGGGCATAGGGAAAAGCATTCGTTAGCTACTCTATTGATAATAAGCCTCAATAGGTATAACGTGAACATGCAGATCTCTCATTTCTTCTTTACTTTTTATTTCTCTAAATAACATTTAAAGAAGTATATTAATGAGGCATTCGTCTAAGTATGTCCAATGTTTTTACAAATGCCGCCCCCAACACAGAAGGACTGATCAGAAGATTCAGGCTGTGATTGACATGAACACTCCTGAGCTGAAAGATTTTTTTTTTTCACTTGGAATCTCATGTGTTTCTTTTCACGGTTGAGCACTGCATGTTGTATTTCCCCATTAGGCTACAAAGTATAGGATTATAATTATGAAAAGTAGTTCATAAAATATTTTAGTATTTCAAAACAAAAGATATTGAGAAATTCCCATGTTAACAAGTGGGGAAATGAATACCTTATATTTGAAATCTTCAGAAACAGGTGGGCAGACAAAATTTTTGACTTGTATAATTGATTTAAAGTTACATTTTGAAGATTACAGAAATTGCTAGTCCTTTGGTAACACAGTTTCCCTTTAGGAAAGTTTAAATCTAATTGCTCTGCAGATGTTTAAGAATGACTCTCCATTGATAAATTGCTATCTTTGGTGAAAAAATAATGGAGGATTAAAATGTAGTGTGATGGCCCCGGATTGGCTTTCCTAATACTGATTTTTAATTTGACTTCGAGAACTCTGTTTCTTTGTTTCCTTCACACTCCTCTGAAAGAACATAGCTCATTAGAATTAACCACATGTGGTCTTTGCAGAGATTATTTTAGCAAGGGCGATTTAGTTCATTAACCCTTTGATTCTGATCACATCAGCAATAAGAGGGACTAGTTACATAAATGTTAATGAATGCATATTCATGGCAGAGAACTAAGGAATTGATAATGGCACTTAGATATAAGAATTAGCTTTCAGTTATCAGATTGATGCAAAATAAGACCATTTTTAGGGACTAAAGAAATGACAAAATGTTTGGCCATTTTGTTTTCACAAGTCAGGTTGGTGAGGCCCTTAGGCATTTTCTTCTGACTGTATGTGTGTTTAAGGGAATGCATTTCAGTCATGCAGACTTCCGCACAAACCCCAGCTCTGCCATCCACTAACTTAGATATGCTATTAGAACTCTATGTGCCTCAGTTTCCTCATCTATAACAAAGAAATAAGATGCTATCCCACACAGATGTTGTACGTATTAAACAATATAAAATGAGGTATACAGTTAGGGACAGAAGGAACATTATTTCCTACTATCGCTTACTTTGCAATCTTATATATACTTCTACCTCTTGGTGAGGGAGTAGCTTATCGGGTTGAAAGGATGTGGAAAAGTGCCAGGGACAGAACATCAGCCTGGAACATCTAGAGCAGTGTCACACAGCACTCACTAAAATTTGGTGAATAGGGCTTCCCTGGTGGTGCAGTGGTTGAGAGTCCCCATGTCGATGCAGGGGACGCGGGTTCGTGCCCCGATCCGGGAGGATCCCACATGCCGCGGAGCGGCTGGGGCTGTGAGCCATGGCCGCTGAGCCTGCGCGTCCGGAGCCTGTGCTCCGCAGCGGGAGAGGCCACAGCAGTGAGAGGCCCGCGAACCGCAAAAAAAAAAAAAAAAAAAAAAAAATTTTGGTGAATAAAAGAGTTGACAAACAAGCAAACAGAAAAGTCTTATTCTCCTTACCTGTATAGTTTATCATTAATAATAAAACTTCATTTATAGGTAGTTGTTATATGGTACGTACTTTATTCTTTTTGTTACATTAATTCCTTCAAAACAACCTGATAGCATTTGTTTCCCATTTTACAGATGGGAAAACTGAGGGTAAGAGGGGCAAGCTTTCCCAGGACACAGAGTTAGTAAGGAACAGAACTAATAATTATTTCAGCTGTGCTTGCTTCAGGGCACAAGCTCATAAACACTACACTACTCTGCATTTGCTTCTTGATTAAAGAGCTGCTTTCAAGTCAGCTATTCTGGCCACACGACCCCCTTGGGATGCTTCCCTAATCCTCTGCAGGGAATCTGACCACCAGTTTAAGATACAATGCCAGAGGGGTTCCAATTTAAATGTCACAAATGTCAGAGCCTTCCACACTTGCCCACAGGTGACAGCATTTTGGAGGTGTTTTAAAGATAATCAAAAGATCTGTACTACTCAAAACTTTGTCTGTTATCTAATTTCCTCACCTTTTACCATTTCTAGTGTAACCAACAGAACATGCTCTCCCTTCTTAAAAGCTTGTATGATTCACCTAAGACCTTCCATCCACAGAAACGCCTTAGTTTTCTTCTTACAGGTGGCTGATCACAAATCCTGCTTTAGCCAAACAAAACATTAGATGACTGTTATTCTTGGAAAACCATGTTAAAGTCCAGAACCGTAATTGCCTTCCAGGTAACATGGCATAGTAAAAATAACAGTGTGCTTGCCTTGTTAAAGCATCCCTTGTAGACTTGATCCGAATCCACTGGTCTTGTTGCTGGCAAAGTATATAGCAGCAATAAAATGCTATCAATACCAATTATTGTGAAATGGACTCAGAAGGCTGAACACCAAGAGAACTTTCTAACTGGCTATTAATGATGTGATAATGAGTGCCAGCCCAATATATTAGACATGTGAATGTGTCCTTTTTTCTTTTTTTTTTTTTTTTTGGCTTAAACATTTTCCATTCCATTTGAGCAGCAAAGGTCTTAATTATATTTATAGCTTTTCCCTCCCTGGGTTTCACGTCATTCCCTAAAATTGAATTCACTGGGTGTTTCATCTTTAAAAGTATAAACCGAAGAGATACTTGATTTCTTGTCAAGAATGGACTAATACAGCTCAAATCTGAGTCGATTTATGGACTCTCTTAAAAGAACATATATTTGTGTGTTGCTTTTTCTATTAAGTAATTTTATAGAACAAATTGAAAGTCATTTCAAACATAAACGCAATGTAGACAAATAAGTTGTTCATGTGTAAACAAAGAGAATGAATGCATACAAAATATGCATTAGCTTAGCGGGGGTATAGAATTTAGAAGACTTGAGGCCAAGTAATGCCTTTGAACTAGGGTTTTCAGGTAAAATACAGGATTCTGTAATTTATCTGGTAAACAGAAAATATTTTTAGAGCAAGTATGACCCAAATATTGCACAGGACATACTTATCCTACAAAATTATTCATTGTTTATCTGGTACTCACATTTAACCGGGCATCCCGTATTTTTATTTGCTAAACCTGGCAACCGTACTCTGAGCTTTAGTGTATTTTCACTGGTAAAATAAGATAATAATACGTAGATATCTCATCTGGCTGTTAAGATAATCAAGATAATTAAATGTGGTACAGTAGAAGCATATCGTGAACCTTTTTTGACTTAAAACATATTCAGCTCTATTCCTATCCCCTGATATCTCCAAAAAAGAAAGAGAGAGGGAATCAAAGTCAGAGAAAGAGAGAGATAAACAGAGACTGCAACATGGAGAGGGAGATGTGAAATAGCATGGACCATCCACCCAGCCCTCCAGTGCCTGAGCACATGGCAGGGGCAAGAGTGACATGGGAGGCTGTTTCTGCTCGGTCCTCTGTCTCCCTGAGGCTGCTCCTCATAATGTGAGCACCTGATGGTGCAAGAGTGTGATTCTAGTGTTTAAAGATACTTATTTTTTATGCAACATGGTCCCTAAATGCAAGCCAACTGCTTCATCTGGAGCTCAACCAAAGAAACAGCGATCTGTTCCAATGGCAGAAGAAAAAGAAATCTTTGGACTTATTGGAAAATGGTATGTTGATATAGAATGTGGCACTTCCTAAGAGATTTTTAAAGGTAATTGCACAGTAGACAATCTTCATCTTACATATTGGTTTGAAAACCCAATCTCATGTAAGATGAAATTCCACTGTAATTGATGTAAAAAGTGTTTTGTACATGATAAGGTAGTAAACTGATATAAGGCATCACTATTTTTATATTCCTCTTCTTTTACTTCCTATTATTTTTATGTTTTTATTATCACCAAATAAAGCGATATTGAAGTTTTGAGAGTTTGCCACAGAACTTTAAATAAATGGGAGGCAATTTGAAGACAAAAAAAGATTCTAAGATAACTATGATTTGACTACTTAGGACTAATGTCTTAGAATAATAAAGGAGTAAATGCACGTGGTTTAACATCTTAAAGGAAAAAACAACTTAGAAGCAATGAGATGACTAACTATAAGTACTAGACACAATTACTGCACAATGAGAATACTTCTTTATAATGAAATTATGGGATATAAGGGTTTGTTGAAATGATTGGAGAAAGAGTAAATCTTAGAAAAAGAAATTTCCTGGAACTTCTTGTACAACTTGTACATTGTAGAACAGTCCTTCATGGGATGTGATAAGAGCCAAAGAAGTTCAGTCATTTAAAAATAAGCTAATTAAACACTTAAAACTATGCTATAGAGAATTACCCTGCCCTAGCAAGATGAAAGGTCAGCCAATCTAAATGACCTTGTTTTGTCTAATTATTATAAGAGTTTTTACTACGTATCTGCTAATGTATATGAACTGAATAATTCATTCAGATTAGAACGGTGCTGGGCAGGATAGTAAGTACTTGTGAGGATGATGGTGATGATGATCATTATCACTTTCACAACTTATTACAGTTATTTGAATATTATTGCATATTCAATATATACAATTAACTATAAGCTCCTGATTGAGGGATCGTTCAGCTCTTTATTCTCCCCAGTAGCCAGCTGAATGTTTTCATCCTCACTCTTATGGGGCAGTATTATTTTTATCTTTATTTTTAGAGCTGGGGAAATAGAGGCATTAAGAGGTTAAGTCAGTCTTCGGGGTCTCATAGCTGGGATGTGATATAGACAATCTAGCTCCAGATACTAAGTGGTCCACCCCTTGTGCTATACACCTTTTCCATAGTCATATAATGAATGTGCTCAGAGTTCTTGGACAGGGGGACAATAAATGCACATCAAGGAGGATTGGGTAAGACTTCCTAAGAAGATGACCTAAGACTGGAAATATGAGCCACACTGTAGAGGTAGAATTCCACAGACAGGGTAGGAAGGTATTTAGAGAAGAAGAAATACTTTAGGTAAAGAGGAATAAGCCTGCTTGAGAAAGACAAATGGGCTCACAGAGCTGTAAGCTGTGAGGACAGCGTGGTGTTAGAGGAAATGATCCGGGATGACTTTCTGTGACTATTTGATCATGAGTTGTGGGAGCATCGCTGCTCAAGATGAGCTGAAGAGATAAGAGGATCCAGATGGTGAACATGGGAGGAAGAACTACTGGGATGGTCGGGGCGGGGGGTGGGTGGGGTTGAAGAGGTCACAGGAGGAACAGTAGAGGGTAGGGTGGACTTTAAGGCTCTAAAAGCACCCTTTCTTCTTCTACCAGCACTTCAGTCTGGAACATGTCAAGTTGAATTTGCTGAGAGGTCTTCTTATGCATGTGTGTGTATATGTATATATATGTTGGAATGCAGATCTCAAATCCAGAGAAATAGTCATACCTGTGGAAGCAGATTTTTCAAGTCATACAAGAGCAAAAGGCTCAGGAGAACATACATAGAGTTGCCTCAGAAGAGAAGGAGAGTGAGAGAGAAAGAGAGCTGAGAGTAGGACATTGGATTAAGCCTACATTTGAAGTGTGGGAATAGTAAAGACAGGGAGTGGTCAGGAAAGTGGCAAGTTTCTAGAAAGTCCAAGAAAGCCCCTTTTATTTGACATAAGTAAAAATGATGGGTTAGGAAATGATCACTTTGTTTTTTAAATAAAACAGTGTTCACTTCCCTTCCATTCTTCTACCTAAAGACATGGATACACACACACACACACACACACACACATACACACACACCACCTTTGCTAAAAGCATTCTGTTCTTCATTCTATTTAGGAAATAAATACTTCCAAGAGCTGTATAGAAAGACTGTTAGGAATGAAAAACCAAAATGGATTTCAAGAGCACATTTGGTCCATCTCCTTGCCAGTAGGGACATTTCCTAAATCATCCAAAGAAGAAAATTCTCAATTCTATTTTTAAAATATCTCCACAGATGGCAATTCCATAAGCTTTCCTGCTAATTTGCTCCAGTGTTTAATCAGCCTAGCACACAAAGTTCTTCTTTACATCTAACTCAATGCTTTCTTGCTATAATGTAGAATCTATTTCCTCCTCAGAGGTGGAATTGTAAAAGAATCTAATTACCCAGAAAATCCACAAGTCAAATGTTCTAAATCTTAATGGCTAGTAAGATGCATGTGATAATTTGTATCTGTCAATAGCATGTAGTTTAGTCCCAATGAAAAACGAAGGCATCTACTTTTAAATTTACTACTAGTAGACAATGATTAAATAAATATTTAAATGTCCTTTTGCTCTGAATAGAAATAATATGTGGAGAAAACCTCTTTAGAGTTACTGAACCAAAGTGTTTCCTAAGAAAAAGTCTCCATCTGAGAATTTTAATGAGTCTTTTAGGGGAACCTCTGTAAGGCTTTTATCTATGGTATGTGTGATAAAGTACAAAATCTTCAAATGCCCATAGGTTTTTTTTATAACATTATGAACATTATTTTTCAATTATTCTCCTTCCTACATAATGTCATTGGACAAGTTGCTTATTCTTCAAGCCAGAAACCTACATAAGAGTGAATTTGAACTTTCTAGAATAATACCCTCAGGCAGTGAGGAAAGAGATCTAATGAAAAAGCTAAAAAAGAGCAGCAAGAGAAAACTTTATTTTTTAAATTTTATTTCTGACATTGGTTTGGGGCCAACCATGTGTGTTCAATACTATGTAATACTACATTAACCGCAGAGATATGGCTAAGAAAGGAACAAACATCCTCATTAAGGATGTAGTTGCAATAAAGTTACAAAGCAAAGTTTTTAAAGCCTTCCCAGTCCTTTCCATTGCTCCAATAAACACCCCCAGTGATTTCCTGGGAGTTGCACTATGCTGGGCCCCCAGGATCACAAGGGCCAAAGGGGAGATGGCCACATCAAAGTCAGAGACACATGGTCAAGGAATAGTGCCAAGACCTTCTCTCATAGATGGAAACCAATCAAAGAGAATAAATACAAGGAAGCAAAACATTAGCTCAAACGTATTTGGAGATCAACTCCCAATATTTTTTTAAAAGAGCCATGAAGAGCACTACTTCAATGAATATTGAGAAGTATTCTCAGTTCTCACAAAGCTGCAAAGAAAAATCTGTCCTCTCACTTTCATGAAGGATGCACAGCTATGCTATGCTAGTCTTCACGCACAGGTCTAATCTCTAGAAAACATGCTCTTGCATCTGCCTGGAATTTTCTTCCCATTCTCAGTTTTCTCTTCCCTTGCTTAACACTTTAGTTTTTTAAGACCCGTCTTAGAAGACATCTACTCAGAGGAAGTTGTTCTTGACCTTCTTAACAGAGTGAGATGATCCTGCTCTTTATTCCCCAGCTACTGCCCATATTTAACCCATCCTGAGATGAAATACATTATATTTTAATTGTTCTATCCCTTGTTCATCTCTCCTACCTGATGTTAAGGGCAGGAGAGAGCCTTCCTCTTAATCAAGCCTGCATATCCAGTGGCTAGCACATTGTATTCATAAAGGATGTCAAATATGTGAAAATCAAATAAATGTATTTATGGCTGCCAGTGTCTTCCCTGCTACTCTATTTATTGATGTCTTTCAACTAGATCAGTGCTATGAACTGAAGTATTCCCCCCCACCACCAAAATTCATATATTGAAGCCTCAACCCCCCAGTACCTCAGAATGTGACTGTATTTGAAGTCAGGGTCTTTAAAGAAGTGACTAAATTACAATGAGGCCATTAGGGTGGGTACTAATCCTATCTGTCTGAAATCCTTATGAGAGATACCAGGGCACACATGTACTGAGACACAGCCACGTGAAGACATAGAAAGAAAGCAACCATCTGCAAGCCAAGGAGAGAGGCCTCAGAACCAACACCCTGGTCTTGAAGTTCTAGCCTCCAGAATTGGGATCAAATGAATTTCTGTCATTTAGGCCACCCAGTCTGTGTTATTTTGCTGTGGCAACCCTGCGAACTCATAAGCAATCAGCATATCCTCCTGTCTGGTCCATAGTAGCCCACACTTCCCCTTTTGTTCTGCTAATCACATTTATAATATCTTGATCAAAACTCTCTTCTCGGGCTTCCCTGGTGGCGCAGTGGTTGAGAGTCTGCCTGCCGATGCAGGGGATACGGGTTCGTGCCCCAGTCTGGGAAGATCCCACATGCCGCGGAGAGGCATGGCCGCTGAGCCTGTGCGTCTGGAGCCTGTGCTCCACCACGGGAGAGGCCACAACAGTGAGAGGCCTGCATACCGCAAAAAAAAAAAAAAAAAAAGAGAGGGAATTTTATACAAAGATTTGGTCACACAGATTATGAAAAAGCGAAGTTAAATAGGAGGTGGTGAAGCAACCCAGAATAAGAGGCCACTCCCACTCAAGGGATGGAAAGACGCAGGAGGAGGTGGTTTTACCAGAGCCCAGAAACAAGGAGTGTGTGTCAGGGCTTAGGATCATGAATAGCAGAAGTTGGAGTCCATAGGAAAGGTAGCCATCGCCTGAGACCAAGAGAAAGAGAAAGAAGCAGGGCTGCCGGCTGCCTCCTTCAAAATTTAGCCAGTGCCTGCTCTTCGAAGAACCAGGCAGAAGTCTTCTGACAAGTTTACCTAGGAGGTACAAGCTGAAGGGACTACCCCCCTTTGCCCTCCCACCTCCTGAGGAGCAAAGAAAGGGTAAGGATGTGACAGCAAAGAATTAAATGATAGCCACAGTCCACCAGAAAATAAGTAACATGAGTGCTGGAAGTAGGTCTGTCTGGTTCCTGCTTCATCCCCAGCCCACCACCTGACAACACTGTACAACATATATCAGGTATTTAACAAGGACTTTTGAAATCAGTTTTACCTGAGTGAACTTCCCATTTCTCCTTTACCACATTCTTTAGCATAATTAATATAGATATTAATATATCTATAAATCCCTACTAGAGTTTAAAATTCCAGAGGCAGAGATTGTATTTTCTGTTTTGTTCACTGATGAAGTGCTGGCACTTAGAACACTCCTGGACAGTAGTAGGCACTCTGTACATTAGTTGGACCAATGAATAGAAGTTTTGTCTAGTGGAAAGCCCAGCTTATCATCTTCTTGATTAGAGTGTGATTCGTCAGATCATGGACCAGATGCCTCCCAATGGACCTGGTTGCCATCCAGGTAGGTTAGAACCTTTCCTGCTCTGCCATGATCCTAACAAAGAGTGATGGCTGCCTGCGGCCCAAGGAAAGAAGCAACAGCATAAAACCCAAAGTCTTGCAAAGCTTCTTAATAAATTTGCATAAGGGATGGAATGCATGGGTGTAGCTGCTAATGTATAAAACCATATCTGAGGGGTGAGGTTCCAATTTGAGATGTAGGGGTTTACCTTAATAGACCAGAAACTTCAAACTTAATAATAGTTATAAAGAATTATAAAGAATGCAGTTTAGATAGATGATTCTCCTAAAAAATATACATACCAATGTGATATAGCGTATACACTATATAAGATATGCAAGCTGACCTATATTTAAACCTAAAACAATACACATTAGATGTTTTGCACAATTTGGGGGGGGGGGATCTTATTAGTGAGAAGGAAACCCAGAGAAGAGATATCAGAATGAAGTCATAGGAGGTGAAAGGCTTAGAGACAAAAAGATTGTTTAGCCAACAGAGAAGACTGAGAAGAGAAAGGCAGAAAGTGCCCCTATGAAAGAAATGTTTAAAAGTATGAATATCCAATGAGAAGATGCTGTAAATCCCTGCTCTATCATTCATTAACCATATGACCTCAGATTTATTCTTTGGACCTCAGTTTTCTCATCCGGAAATGAGGACAATAATGGCCTCCACCCCACAGGGCATTTATGAGGATCATGTTAGAGGTCTAGGACCACATTGCACGCAGTAAGCAACATTCAGGGAGGTTAGCAGTGTGCGCAGGCGGTGTCTCCGATGAAGCTGGCAGGGAGAGAAATAAACGCATCATGAAAGTGTTAGGTCAGGTGTCAGCATCCCTCAAGGCCAGGTTTGAAGAAAAAATTTATGTAAAGATTTACATAAAGAACGTGTGAAATATCCTTGTAAGGTGGGGTTGTTCCAGTGTAGTTAGACTTGAAGGCAAGAAGGTAGACTAATTCTCCCCATTTCCCCCCAAATGACCTTTCAAGTTCTCCTTCAGCCTTTACTTCCATAAAACATATAATTGCCCTTTCTGGCAGTTCCTAGAAAAGTGCTTTTCCCAACCCTTCTGGGCTGCCCTGGATGGAAAATACACTGGGATCTCAGAGACTTAACACCCAGCCTTGTGAACATGAGCAAGATTATTCTCTCCCAGCAGCTCTTTTCACGTGTGATAAGCTTGGCAAGTTGCCCTGGTAAGTGTCAAGCCCTGAATGTTTTTGTTTTTGCCCTGGTGGTCCTGAGGAGTTACTGGAATCCTTCTGGGGATCTGTTTTGTATCAAACTGTTGGCCGATAGTGACATTGAGAAGAAACAGGTAGAGACAGAGAGGGAGCTCTGGACTGCATCGCATTTAATTCTGATAGCAGACTCCCTGTCTGCCCTGGCTGCCTCCAAGCTGCCTTTGGTCTCTCTTTGGTTCCTTCAGTTTGCGCGTCTCAGTATTACAGGGCAATCTTTTGTGTGCATGTTTCCCCCTTTCGCTCCTCAGAGAGGCTTGTCAGAACTCCTTATCTGCTGATGAATGAAAGGAATTTCTCCTGCGCGGGCGGGATCTGGCTAATGCAGCTCTGGCCAGCACGGCGGGTCACCAAGTTAAGGGAGCACCAAAAGGCAAAGTGCACTGAAAATGTCAGAATGGCCGTCGTGCCAGGAAGTGCCATCAGCAGGCATTTTCCTGCACAGCAGAGGGAGGGACGAGAAGAAGAGGTGAGGCTGAAAGAATCAGTCTTGGGTGAGTTTACTCTGATGGGGAGATGCCGCACCAGCTAACATTGACTTTGGCTTTTGCAGCATTCATTCCACATGGATCTTTGAAAGCATGTGTTTAGGGAGCTTGGCTATATTTTAGAGCCAAATGAGAATCAGAGCTGCTTCTTCATACAGGACTTTTTCATTATTTAAACTGAGATTCATTTTCTTAATTTCCTCCAAACCTCAACCATCTGAAACCTTTTCCAATTACAAAAAGCAAAGGCGATTAAACTGTTATATCCATTAACATAAACATTCTGTGATGCCCGGTTATGAACCTCTCACAAGGGCCTGCAAGGGGTGATTGCTCATTTAATACACAGGGAGAAACTGAATCAAGGAATCAATGAATGGATCCTCCTTCTTCGGGGAGCTCTGGTATAAATGGCACCGTTGTCAACACAAATCCTGAAAAGCAAACTACAAAAGAAGGAAAGAGAGAGAGAGAAGGAGGGAGAAAGGAAGGAAAAAGAGTCACGTAATGTTTATGCTGAATGCGAAGCAGGGGTTGGAGAGGGGAGATGCAAGTACTGGAGGACAGGGATGGGTGGTCATCTGGTGATTCTGCTGAGATGTCCATTATGTCTGTTACATTCTCATGACTACTTTACTAAGCACATGCAAGTTAAGGATGTGCAAGAATATGCCCTTCTAAATACATTGCAGTCTAGGTGAAAGCTGCTAGGAGTGTAGTATTAGGGCATAGGGCTTAAAGTCAAAAGAGCTAGGTTTAAGTCCCAGCTCAATTTCTTGCTCTGTGACCAGTTTCAATTCACTTAATCATTCTGAACCTTCATATCCTCATCTGCAAAATGTAACTAGGAATAATGGCTACTTTACTTTGTATAGAGGGGCTATATAATTTTATTTTAACTTTAAAGCTGTTCAATCCAATCACTCATTTTCCAGGACTTTAGCGTGCATATTCTTGATTCAAAAAAGGTTTATTAATTTATTTGAAAAATGAAAAAGGCTGTTCAATAAATCAAACTTCTGGAAGGTATAATCCTTACCAATTTTCATTTCAGGAAATAGAAAATTCTTTTCAAAAATTTGTTTAGAAAGAGTTGCTCTTCTAAAGCTAATCATTTTCAATCTCTTGATGTGTTGTCAACCAAACAGAATGGAGGAAATGTACTTGTATTTCTTCTATTACCTAAATAGCATAATAGTCTCATCATGTGATTCGGAATATAATAAGTGAGAGGCAGTCTAACAGGTATCTTATCCTAAAATAAAGTCCATCTATTTCTGCTGATTACATTCAGAATTGTGCCCTTTTGAGGGGGAGGTGACAAAAAGACTGAAGACTCTGGACTTGTGCTCCCTTCCATGCCCCATACCTTTAAATCTGACTCTGCATCCATTAGCAGACTTTGCAGTTACCTGTGTTTTTGTCTCACTGACCCTATACTCACAATCTGAGGGTATGTCTTATTAAAGAAAGAAAGCATCTTTCTGATGACCAAGCTGTAAATTTCTTTTTGCTCTTTTCTGTCAACTCTCTCCCTGAAGCCCTGATGCTGGCCCTGGCTCCTTTTGTTATTGTCTTCTGGGATGTCATAAAGATATTTCAACTTGCATCTTTGCCTGTGACTATCTATTTCAGTTCAGCTTTTAGCAGCTTTGAGTACTTTTGCTGCTTCTTAGTCTCCCAGCCAGGCCTGCTTCACTGAGACAAATACAGCTGTGATGCTAGAACTGGCTAGCTCTTCTTTTTCATGATCCACTTTTACAATTAATGTGCTGATAGCCATAGTGCTCCAGACAAAAAGGTAGCCTATTCTATGATAAATAATCCATAGTCAATTGAGGGGTACCAAAGAAGACAGATTTTCTTAGATGCATAGAGTCACATAATGTTTATGCTGAAACAGATCTTACAGATCTCTTCCAACCATCTCATTTTACAGACAAGGAAACTGAACTCTAAAGAGGGGAAGAGTCTGGCAGAGGTTGTAGATAAGAGTTATTTATGCTCTTTAGAAGTAAATTTGGTACTTAAACCACTAATTTGAGATAAAACAGATTTTTTTTTTACAGGGAAATGAACAGAGGGGAATAAAAAAATTTGGAACCCATATGGCTGAGGAGGAAGTGGAAAATCTTTGTGTGTGTGGTGGGAGGGAAGCATAGGAGGGTAGAAGCAAGGAATGCTCAGAAAGGAAGTTCATCAGAAAACAGTTAAGAAGGTAAGAATGAAAGCTAAAGGGTTTCATAGATTAACCAGGGCAGGAACTGAAAGGAAAACTTTTAGAAATTGTGTTGGCTGAACACCTTGAAAAGCCAATGATGAAAAGGATACTTCTAGGGATAAGGAAAAGAAAGATCTAGAGAAAAGCTCAGGGTGTTAAGGATGGCTTAAAAGAATAATTTGGGTGAAATCTTGGAAATGGCTGCTCTTTGCTTAAGGGAATTAGAGGTATCAGAGACACAGCTTAACTTCCTAAAGAAATAGTGTGGGAATAAGCTGTAATCAGACTTCTTTAAACAAGGCAGAGATAACTATGCATGATTTGCTGACCCGTGACAATGTGGAATCCAAACTTCCACACTCACAGATTAAGGTAAATCTTACAGCCTAAATGACTGCTGAGTGTGAGATTTTGATGACCACACTCTTTTGTGTAGACTGTGTTTTTCACTCTATTGAGTTTTTGGAGTTTATAGTCAATAGCAAATTTGACGACAATAAAGAATCATTCAAGTGTTTCCTGTAAGTGAAAACAACATCAACAATTGGTGGTCTCAATCGGCTTTTAAATAATGTCAGAAACAAGGAACTATGGCAACTTCAAGGTCATGTTGACAATGCTGTTGCCTAGCCTGCTTCATAGGATATGTATGCTTTGGGGAAAGAATGTACGGAAATCAGCTATGCTTCTTATTGACTGTGGGGTTCCTAGATCTTATAAAACCTTCTCAAGAGTAGGTGTGTGAAGAAACATATCTTTATTATCATGCAAACGTCCAATAACTATTTCTGGAATCTCTACATTGTATAGGGGACCACAGAGTATCTAAATATAATTAAGTAAACTTGGATGAGTTTACTGCTGCCTTATAGATTTTAGCTATATGTACCAAATAGCAGCTTAGAGTGCAGAGCTGCCTTCTACCTCAACATGGCAACTCTGGGGATTTTTGGATAAAGCAGGATCACCATGTAGGTAAGGTTGCTAATTTAGTCCTCAGATATCATTTCTAAAAAACAAAACAAAACAAAGAAAAAACAGAAATAAAGAATCTAATAGGTAAGATCATATCATCACAAATTATAGCCATAAGAAGCAATTTTTAGAAAGAAGAATTTCATCCATAATGATATGTTAAAATCTCTACAAAACAAGGGAAAAGATAGGCTAGAGATATGAAGATGAATTATTCAGATTTACCAAGTGTCACTCAAGCTGTTCTGTTTTGAAGATTCACTCATTAAGTTATTAATTTAATTAATCTTATTAAATATCTGTAAGGTGTTTGACAGGACAATGTGTTTGGCCTCAAGAAAGCTAAAAATCTGGCAGCAAAAACTCTTTTCACATAAATATCTATGGTGCAATACATGCTGCAATGAAGTTGTAATCAACACAGAGAAGAGGAAGTAAGGTGAGAGCCATCCCATAAGCAGGTAACATTTAAAGTGGGACTTAGAGAGAAGAATATTTGCAAGTCAAGAGAGGAAGGACATTCCAAACAGGTAATAGCTCCTACAAACTCATAAAGGTATAATAGCATATTTCCAACTCACATATACATGAAAACTTCAGATGACAGAGATTCCACTAAAAATTGATGGGAATAATGTGACTATTCAATAAATGCTGCTAAGAAATGAAATATCCCTGTGGAAAAAAATAAAATTTAACCCCTACACACACTATACACAAAAAAGTAAATTTCTGATGGATAAAAAACATGAAAAGTTTAGAAGAAAGTAATTAAAAATATATTTATAACTTGAGATAGAGTAAAATACTAATGCACAGACTATTGAAGAACATATAACACTGACTATATTCAAATTTAAACCAGTGTTACACAAAAGACACCATAAACACTGTGTCTCCACAGATACTCTACAGTGGGAGAAAGCTTTGGCAAAGTATATAACAAAACAAGTTACTATCCAAAAATGTTAAAGATGCTTACAAATGAGAAAACCACACATGCACGCACACACACACGCACGCGCGCACACACACACACACACACACACACACACAGAGAGAGACACTCCTCAACAGAGAACTAAGTAGAGGGTATAAATAGGTAATTCACAGAAAAGGGAAAAAATTGTCCTAGAAACATATGAAAGTTTGCCTAGCCTCCCTCATAATCTGGGAAAACCACAATTAGATATAATTTCAGACACAGTTTGGCAAAACATAAAACGTTTGATAGCAGATGTGAGAAAGAATACAGAACAGTGGAACTCTCATACATTGTGATGAAAATAAAAATCATTTGGGGAGCAACCTGGCAATATTTAGAAAAACTGAAGATATGTATCTTCTTTATCTCATTGACTTCACCCCTCAACATGTAATACAGCAAGCTCTAGTGGCTACACCCAAGAAGATGTGTAAAGAATGCCGACTGAAGCATTTCTGGTTAAAATGAAAAGCTAAGACAAACAAACAAAACATAAAACATAAGTGTCCAGTGTATGCCATTAAAAATTAATAAGCCAGACCTATGATTATCAATGAATAAATCTTAAAAATATGCTAGTGACCAAAAATTAAGTTTCAGGTTGATGATGACACATATGAAGTGTAGAAAGATGCAACACAATATTTCTTCTTTATGAAACAAAAGTGTAAAAAGCATGCATGGCTGAAAATAATAAATAAATGTCAAATTAATGATCATGGTATATCTGTGATGTTTTCTTTCTTCAAGAAAAGTATTGGAATCAAGGCAGTACTTATATTTGTTAGATGATCCTCTATGATTTTGTATGTGTTCTGTATGCTATATAATGTGGAATCAATGTCCTCAATTATTCATATGAAGCTCAGGAATCATACAAATGGAAATTTTTCCAAAGACTGTGGTATTTGCAACAGTCCTGTGATCAGTAGAGAACATTACTCTGTCTACCACAGTGACTGGTTTCCAAGGATGAGCCCCGTGAGAGAGCCAGGTAGACTCTGTAGTGCCTCTTAAAATGTAGCCTCAAAATACATGCAGCATCACTTCCCCCACACTGCTACTTATCAGGGCAATCAAAATGCCCACGTGGCTTCAAGACGAGGGAAAATAGACTCCATATCTTGATGAGGGAGTGCAAGATTCTGGAATCGGATTTGGGAACAGAAATATTGCTCTGAACATTTTTGTAAAATACAACCTTCCACAAACAGTGTCATGGATGAAAACACCAACTCTGATGTCCAAATGCCTGTGGTAAAATCCTGGCTCTTCTACGCAGTAGGAATAGCAGTGTGTCCTTGAGAAAAGCAGCTTTACCAATGTCAAGTTTTTTCATCTGTAAAATGAGGGTAACAATTGTATAATCCCAGAGGATAGTTTTGGGGATTAAACAACCTATGATAGATAAACTATGTAGAATACTTAGCACGATGCCTGGCTCATAGTAAGACCTCAAAAAATGTTACTGCCAACCAGCTGTATGAATTTAGGCAAGTGATTCAATCACTTAGAAACTCAGTTTTTTGATATGTAAAATAGTGATGAGAGTACTTCTCAGGACTGTTTTGAAGATTAAATAAGCTTTAGTATGGTTAAGAGGAAGTAAGCATTAAAGAGCTACTACACATATATCTTCATAATTATATATATTTATACTTAGAATTATATATATAACTGTATAAATAATTATAATAATTAAATATGATGGATTATAACTGATCACTCTCCCGAGAAAGCAATATCACACTACCAAAAAAAAAAAGAATTAAAACAAATAGACTGTATGTGTAGAGCAATGGAAAATTTCAAAATTATTAGTTAAATTTAAGTTTTTAATTAGGTTTTTCCAATATGTACCACAATGGAAAGTATCAACTACAATAGTATTGTGAACATAGCAGTATAAACTTGTGCACTGATTCCTCAGAAGGGACACAGGTCTGCTGGATGTGGTCTGAGTAGCAATACTGATAATGGAGCCACAAAGAAAAGAAGAAAAATGGTCACACTGAGGGTTTGATGATTATTAATCCAGTCCAGGCTGTAAAGGACTCAGAGAACCATGTTTGTCTAAGCTCACTGAACCTAGCCAAGACTGCTTGGAACAATGCCTTAACTACAATCTGATTAGAATGACACTGCCTAGGAGCAGACTCTAAATTAAATCATTTTTGTTCTTCAGCAAGGCCTTTTAATACTGTATATGATGTATATAAGCACATAAAATAAAAGATAAACTGTCTTTAAAATTTCTCAAATGCCTTGTCTTTCTTTTCTAACTGAGGTAGAAAATTCTTTTTCAAAAACAAGATTGTATATGTTGGATGAAAGCCAGAGTGGGTGGAGGTACACAGCTGCTTTAAGACTCTCCAGGGTCAGGGCACTGTGATGTCACCAGCAAATCCACTTCCCATCAGGTCAGCTTCATGGGCATGTGACCATGGTCCTGGGCTCAGAAGGACCTGGGCTTCAGGATCCATGTTCAACAGTCACTGTCTTGGAATTATTAAAAATTTTATCTTTGAATTTGTGTTTTGTAAGTGGAGTCTGATGGGACAATGGAGCATGGGGTGGGCGGTGGGGGGCTTGGAGCCTCAGCTAACACGTGGTGCAGCCTACTGCTGCCTCCCCACCTCCCTAGCAGGTGTTCTTGGAAGCCCACTCCCCACCCTCTGGGCCTTGAGTCCACCATACTTCACCCTCCTGCCCTGCTACCATTGCCACCCTCAACCAGCGGCAGGGTTGGTAAATGGGGGAAGGCCCACATTCCACCAGCGCCCTTCACCCCTGGCAGGGGCCTGGGCATGAACATGGGGAGGTTTGGGATTAGGTGTGCCTGCACCTCACAGAGCCTCAGGGCAGGGTATGGAAGTGGCTGTCCTCGTCCAGGCTTATCAGCACCACGGGGCATTTGACAAGTGACTTGTTGCAGACGAGGGGGTCTCATCCACTCCTGGTCAACGTACCCAGCATGTCCTGCCATGAAGGTTGGAGTCTCTTAGGGTCACCTGTCCCTCGTGGCTGGGGGGCTGGCATGGAAAAGGGAGATTGACAAGTTGGTCAGTGACTCAGGCTGAGGCCTCAGCTGCCTGTCAGTTAGCTGCACTGACCCTGTTTTTCATTCAACTGCCTGAGGGAGTTTAACTTAACATTAAAAAGTTAAGGAAAACACCATAAGAGGTTGAGAGAGAAACCTTGGTGGAAAAGAAAAATGTTAGTACTTTTAGCAGCACTGAATTTTGAACAAGAAACCCCAAACTTCTGTTTTGCACCAGGCCCTGCAAACTATTTAGCCAGCCCTACTTCCCATAGATGATAGAATTTTCTGAGCAGTGGTGGAAGCGAATAACACAGCACAGGGAGCTTGTTCTCCCTACCTTAGAGGAGGAGGTTTCACTGGTCTGAATGGTAAGAATTCCTGAGTTAAATCAAATATGGCTTCAATACTGATCTCTACCAGCTTTCTCAAGAGTCCTTTCAATGGCCGCTGGCCAACAGTCTTCAATTAAATTTCCATTCTGATTCATTTCTGTGGTTGGCTCTTGACACTTTTTTAACTGAAAGCAGACCTGTAATTGGTTATAACTGTATTATGATTTTATGGATTTTTAAGAGTGCTGCTTACTTTGGACTGTTTCTCTTATTTTTTTTCCTTTTTAGTAGCTTGTGTTTATCTTATTGCAGCAGTGATAATGATATAGTCCATCTCATATGTAGGAGAAGGAGTTAAATTTGAAGAATTCCACAAAGTAATCTAGCATCTCCCCCCAAATATTCTACTATTCCTCCATTAAGGGCCTGGATCTTTGATTACAGAGTGTTCGGCCCCTGGTTATCATGAATGGTCTCCTCCTTTAGACTTCAAAGGATAGAGTGTCACATGAGTTGACTTTCTACAGGATTTTCACCTCAAAACCTATGACCCAGCTGAGTAATAGTGAAATTCCCCTAAAAGGAATTTTCTCCCAGATGTATTATTTTTTGCTCTGTTTGGATTTCCACAAATCAATAAATATCATGGGATATTAAATACCATTCCTTCCACTTGTATTTTAGGTTCTTAAAAGATCTTAGCAAGGTTTGCTTATTAAACCACATGTATTCTTTTTCTTCTTCATTTCTTCACCATATTAGCCATAGGCTTTAATGACGGAGTTGCAAAGGAGTCATACACTTGAACTAAACAGGCTGGCAAACTTTATTATTAAACTGCAAATTTTATTTTCAATAACCAATCAGTGGTTGCAATAGAAATGTTAGCAAGCTGCTGGAATTGAAGAAGGAGATCAAGCTGACAGGATTTGCTGGTAGATTAGACATGAGGGATAAGAGAAACAAATGGACATAAGGAAGACTCATAAGTGTTAGGCCTGAGGAGCTGAGCTGATGACGGTGCCATTCACTCAAGTGGAGAAAACTGGTAGGAGCTGGTTTGGTGTAGGGTTCTGCTTTAGACTTGATGAGCTTGAGATGTCTCTTAGTACTAAGTGGAGAAGTCAAGGATGCAATTAGGAAGCAAAAGTCTGAATCAAAATGGAAATCACACTTGAATACATAAATCTGTAGCTAATAGCATATAGGTTTTATGTAAAGTCCTGAGAGCTGATGAGATCACCTGGGGCCAGATTGCTCTAGAAAAGAACAGTGAGTCTGCACCTGTGCTCTGAGGCATCCTAACAACAAGGAGACTGTCAGGTGGCCCAAACCAACAGAAGAGGGTATTCTAAAGAGGATATGCTCAATTGTGTCAAATCTGAATAGGATCCAAGAAAGCAGAGGGAAGACAAGGGAACATGGGATGAACTGTATGGCTGTCAGTGCTGACCCTAATGAAAGAAATAGTGGAATGGTGGAAAAGGACCTTGACTGGAAAGTTTGGGAAGAAAATACACAGAACTCTTTAAAAAAGTTTTTCTGTTAAGGGGACAAAAAAGTTAATGCTAACTGACATTGAATTCAAATTGCTTTATCTCATTATACACACTACAAATAAAGGTAGATTTTATGGACTGAGCTGTGTTCCCCAAATTCATATGTTGAAGTCCTAAACTCCAATATGAGTGTATTTGGAAATGGGGTCTTTTAAGGAGTAATTAAGGTTAAATGAGGTTGCAAGAGTGAGGCTCTTATCCTATAGGAATGGTGTCCTCATCTTCATAAGAGGAAGAAGAGATTCGAGAGTTTTCTCTCCCTCTGTGCACACATGAAGGATAGGCCACGAGGACATGGTGAGAAGGTGAGAATTCTGTAAGCCAGGAAGAGAGGGCTCACCAGAACTCAACAATGATGGCACCTTGGTCTTGGACTTCTAGCTTCCAGAACTGTAAGAAAATAAATGCTGTTTATACCACCCAGTCTGTAGCCCAAACTGACTAATATATTAGCTCACACAGTATACTTACAAAGCCTTGTTCAAAATTATTTTTAATGGATTAATATTGCTAAAATATTTTTCACTTTTCTGTTGATCAGTTTCAACCAACTCATCCTCTAGATACCCTCTATTTCTGCAAATGTACCAATATTTAGCCATTTATTCAGGTCAACATTTTCAGAGCCATCCTTGGTTACTCTTTTTCTCTTATAAACCACATCAAATCCATTTTAAAAAATCACACTGGCTCTACCTTCAAAATCTGTTCCAAATCTAACCACTTCTTTTCTCCATCACTTCCATTTCTTTAGTTTTAGCTCCTATTATCTGTCAGCTGTGAAACCCGTTTAACTAGTCTCCCATATTCCACTGAAGCACCTCTGCAGTCTGTTCTCCTATAGGAACCCAAGTATATCACCTAAAATATGAACCAAGTCTTGCCTTACTTCTGCTCTCAACATTTAAATGGTTTTTCCTTCTCACAGAATAAAATCCAAAATTCCTATCATAAACACGAGGCTGCCATAATCTGCCTCTTGGCTATTTCTCTATATCACGTAACTATTTTTATATAACAAACAACCTGAAAACTCAGGGACTTAAAACAACAGTTATTATTACTTATGTGTCTGTGGCTTGGCCAAGAGTTGACCCGTCCAGGCTGGACTCAACTGGAATTGCTTGACTGGGTGGCTCTTCCCTTCTAGGGACTGGAAGGCCATCCCAAAGCTGCTCTTCTCATAGCACTAGCAGATGTGCAATAGGAAAAAACAGGCAAAGACTTGGAAGGCTTGAATTCAGAACTGGCATATTGTCACTTCTACTTTGTTCTATTGATATGGCTAAATGCATAGTCAAAGGTACTCCCCTTTAGAGGAAGAAATTACAATACCACACAGCACAGGACGTGCATACAGGGAGGAGTAGAGTATCATGACCAAAAATGCCATCTACCGCACACTCTGATTCAAATTTCCTGGATTTTTTCTTTTGCTCACTTGACTTCAAGGCTCGCAATTGCCAATCATGCTACTGTCTCAAGGCCTCTGAACTTGTGCTTTCTTCTGCTTGGGATACTCTGTCTCTAGATTATCATATGACTTTTGTTCATTTAATTCAGGTCTCTGCTAAAATATCATATTCTCAGTTTCCCATGACTAAGGGTCAGCAAACTATGACCCACAGGCCAATTCTTGCCCACTGTCTATTTTTATAATTAAGTTTTATTGAAACACAGCCATGACCATTCATTGACGTATTATCAATGACTGCTTACACATCATAATGACAGAGGTGAGTAGTTAGTTGTGTCAGAAATTATGCCAGAAAGCTTAAAATACTTACTATCTGGCTCTTTCCAGAAAAAGTTTGCCAAATCCCTGCTCCATCCCATTAGCTTGCTTTATTTTTCTTCTTGATGATTATCACATGACATTAATTTATATTTATTTACCTGTTTATGATTGAGCTCCTTCGCTAGCCTATAAGCTTCTCTAGGGAAGAAATTTTTCAGATTTACTGCTGTATCGCTAGTTCTAGAAGTGTACCAGGTACTCAAGACTCGTATTCTCATCTCCTTTAAGTCTTTGTGTGAATGCACTTCCCAACGAGGTCTCCTGACAACCATGTCACTCCTAGACCCTCTTCCCCTGCCCTATATATTGTCTTTATTTCATAGAACTTATTGCCTTCCTATATATTGCCTATCTTTCTTAATAACTTTATTGTTAATGTCTGACACCCCTCAGGAAAATGTAAACATTTTAGGGGAAGAAAGCTGTATCTGAAATATTTCCTTGCTTCAGTGCCAGGCATACAAGAACTGCTCAACAAATATCTGTTGAATAACTGAGCAAATGAAGATAACTTATTAGGAATCAAGTTAAATTTTTTTTAATTTTAGAGAATAAAATAAATGGTATCAGGTAATTTTATTCAGAGTTTAGGGGGGAATCCTTGAGACTCAAGTAAGTCCTCCAGCATTCCCGTGTAATAAAGCTTCTTTGTCGTAGAACAGATGAGCTTAACAGCATGTGGACCTGGCATGTCTAAGTTGTTAGGACCTTTTTGGAAAGGCATGCTGCCCATCAGCAACAAAGGAGAATGGAAAACAAGCAAATACCCCGTTTAAAGCCCTTCTATTCAGATATCCTTCTTACTAGCTCTCCTCAATTGGCATATTTCAATAAAGAAGAAGAGACTTCCTTTTGTACTCCAAGGTAAAGGAAAATTCTAATTGAATTTCACCCAAGATTTATGTCTCCAGGGGAATAATAAGAAAAAATGGGGGAGGTCAGAACACACCCCTGCCCTTGCTAGAATGTAGATAATTATGAGAGTAACTTTTCTGCATCCTCTGTGGTCTCATTCCTCATTCTCAGAGTGAGGAAAGCCAGCTGTGGAGTGAGGACCATTCAGAAAATGAAGATTATTACCTTCAGGAAGCTGGAAGCAGTTCAGGTAATACGCAGATGAGTTGGAATGAAAGGAGGGTTGTCATTCATTTGCAGAGGCTGCAGGGGGGCAATTTCCAGGAGTAGCTGCTTGGCGTCTGGATGCCCAATGGATTCTGCCCATTTCCCAAAGGTGAGAAGAGGAGGAGGATATACAAAGTCTTGGGTCACACAGTCTAGTGGAATAAATAGCCATTAGGTGGGGAAATTATTGACAGCATTTTTATCATTGCTGCTATAGCAGATGCTTCCCATGCCCTGCCACATCCACTTGCCCTTAATGCTTGGAGGTGCAACAACCCAACTTCCAACTGCCAGCACCTGTTCTTCTTTGCCTGAGGGGTTTCTCTAGCTGCAGGAGTCTGCTCAGCCACTGGCACAGACTAGAAGTACATGGGAATTAACAATCCCCAGGAGCAACCCTTAACCAATGGCTGACAGGAGCTGGTGCATAAATATCCCAGCTCCCTCACCCCCCCTCACCTCAGTGGGTTAACACTGGGCTGTGCGTTTGACAAGGACCTCCAGAGTTTTCCCAGTGAGATCAAGAAACAGTCACTCTCTTTGGTGACATTTATTGGCTGTCTTCACTTCCCTGTCTTACTTCCTCTGCACCCACCCACTCACCTCCCAGATAAACTACTTGCTCTCAAGTTTTGTGTCAAGGTTTGCTTCTGGGGAAATCCAAATTCAGAAACATGCCTACCCAATTCATACTTACCTTTAATTCCCTAGCCTAACTTAAATGTGTGTGATAATCTTTTGTTTCAGATATTGGGGGAACATGTTCACCTTGAAAAACCACATCCTCTCCTTTAGTAGATAAACCTTTGGGAAAATTTAGTATTAACCTTTTAGTAACTTTCTTATTCTTGGTTACAAGTGGACGTGTTATTGCAACCTGAAAGAACTAACAAAATATTCATAGGTACGTTAACATTTAGATTTTTATATAATAAAATATTTTGAGATCAGATACTCCTTTCATAAAACCCAAGCCCTTTATTTCATACATGGAAACACCTTAGGTGGTATAAAGTTTGGGAAGTGACGTATCCAAGGTTTCACTGCTATTTGGCTTTACAGCTGAAACCACAGGTTAAATTCATATATTACTTTAAAATTAATTACTTAATGCCTAGGCAAGTGCCCTGTGTTCCTCCTTTCTTCTAGGCTTTCCCAGTTGCACCTGTTTTGACTGTCTTGTAAAGTGTGTATTCCTGCATGGTTTGGGAGAGGGAAGTCTGTCTTGATTTCTGTGGTCTCCATTCTCCTCCTTACAAACAGGAGGGTACTAGCCCCTTACCATGGAACAGGCTTCTTTTTGTAATTTCTATGTTTACCTGAATACCCAGGGTTATTCCTTTCAGGGAAGAGGAGATGTTCTTACTTTCTCTCTCTGCCAATTTCTGCAGCCACCAGCTATGGAAACGGCCACCCTCATGTTGTAGCAGAGCTAATAATCGGCCTCCTGGGACTCTTGAGACACCCCTCTTGCCAACCTAGATGAGTGCATATGGCTGGTGTACTTGTGTAGTTTTGCTCTATCCCTGTATCAGACCCAGTTTTTACACCTCTCCAGAGAAAATCAAGCCCACCTGTCCTGTGGGCCTTGACCCTGTGACAGCTCTCACCATAAGTGTGGGTGTGGGTGTGCCCTTTGCTGCAACCAGAAAGCCTGTGCATCTGCTGTGGCCTCATCTTGTAACACCCCAGGCTGCCTCAGCCTCCTGCAGGGGCCAGGGCTGGGCTTCATCCAGCAAGACCCGACCACCATCACGTCTGCCTCAATGGGAGACTCAGAAACTTCCGCATAACAGTCTGACCTCCTGAGCTCACAGGGTTTCTGGCTTCCCAGAGGGCTGGTTAACACAATCCAAAGTACCACTCCTATGAGTTTTGAATAAAAAGAGGTTTTTTGTTGGCAGTCCTGTGAATGAGGGATCTAGCCCCAGCATTTTGCTCATTCTAGAGTCTGGGCATCAAAACAGAGAAAGCTTAATGACTTTCCCAGAATTAATTATTTTGCCATGAGTAAATTTGAAAAATATAAAAGCTAACCTCTTTATTTCATTTTACCTTGACTTTTTTTACTCCCATGTCCCTTTCTGTTTGCTTTTTGCCCAAGTTTATCCGTAGGGAGATGTATAATGGTTAATTTCTTCCTGAAGAATAATTCATTTAGGACAGTAGATGCTGCATACATCTGTGAAGATTTTAAGTATCTCATGCATTATGTGGCCCAAATGGCTACATTAGAAAAAAAATCCCAATTAGTGAAACTTAAATATGGAATTTCTTTGAATTGCATTTCTCCTTTCATATGTTAGAACATTCTGATCAATGGCACCAAAAAGCAAGAGGTTTCTCTTATTGCTATATATTTTTATTTTCCTCCAAATATCAATGCCACATCAACTGTTAATCTGAAAAACCTCATTTAATGTCAGCTTGCTCACAGTTATGAAAATTCAGGTAATGTATTCCTGTTACTAATTGTATTTGAGAAAGTGTTATTAATTTCATATATCAAGTTCGTAGTGGCCATCTGTTCCCTCCGAACTGCTGCATCTCCCTCCATCTGCCCTGTTTTTCTTCTGCTAATCGGGTGGCAAGGGCTCAGATGATCGGGAAGTTTCTCTCTGACTTTTGATTTGTCACTCATCATCAAGCCAGCTGTGCATTTGTAACAGACTCCTCCGATGGGTGGTGGTGAATTTAAATCTGTCTGGTTTTCTTTTTTTTTTTTTTAATAAAACTTTTTTGTCAAAAAATGTTTAAAGGAAGCCAGATTGTATTTTCTACACTGTAAAATGTGCTTTGCTGCCACTAATTTGGCTGCATCTGCACTCTCATGAATATAGATGAAGGTACATGGCCAGGATATTATTAGGGACTGCAGCTAGCAGGGAAGAATTTTAAATGCGGCAAGATACCATAGTTTAGATTTCTGAGAACATTAGGACAAACTAACAAGAAACTGCTGACATTTGCTAGCTTTAAGTTCAAGATGAGTTTTTGAATCGTAACCACAAAGATTCTTCTTTGAATATTTTTGCTTGTGTGCAGCTGGGCCAAGGAAAGAGGTTACGAGAAGGATTCTAGGAGAATACTATTAAATTAGAAAAGTTTTCATTTCGAATTTCTTCACTTCTGTCTTATAAATCATAGACTAGAGTCAGTATGCAAGTGACTTGTTTGAGTTAATATCTCATAACTGAGCAAGCTGGGCGGGACATTAGCTAACACCATGGCTTTCAAGTAACTTGGACACCCTGGGGGTAAGATATTAAGCTTCCAGACTTGGGGACTTAAAGACGAACTTGAAATACCAATTACTTATTGTTTGTGATTATTTATTGTATATTTTAGTGCTAATAACAGGTTATACATAATAAATGTTTATGAAAATCTCATTCAACTCTCCTGATAAGCATTTTTCCCAAAGTCCAATAGATAATAGCAGCAGTCAGATGTTAATGATGATTAAGCAAGTGCTATTTTGCCTTCAAAATAATTCAGTATAAATTGATATAAGAAATATTCAACCCATATTCAATAAACATGTACCAAGGGTGCATGTTAGGAACAGAGAGGAAATCAAACTAATGGGACAATATCTGTCCTCAAGAAACCTACAATCTATTAACTATACAGTGTATAAAGCACTCTATTACATTTCCAGACACAGCTAGCAGTAAAGGAACAACTGCCAAATAAAAACACAAACAAATCTTAAGAATAAATATTTTAAATTGCATTGGCTCTAAAACAAAGGCTTCTAATATCTATTACATGTCTAATTAGTTAATATATTTTACATTAAAAATGAAACTTCTTCAACTGCTTTCCTCTTCATAGCACTTCAGTATCAAAAAGGACTGTCACCCTTGCTTTATTAAAAACAAAACAAAGGGCTTCCCTGGTGGCGCAGTGGCTGAGAGTTCGCCTGCCGATGCAGGGGATGCGGGTTCGTGCCCCGGTCAGGGAGGATCCCACGTGCCACGGAGCGGCTGGGCCCGTGAGCCATGGCCGCTGAGCCTGCGCGTCGGGAGCCTGTGCTCTGCAACGGGAGAGGTCACAACAGTGAGAGGCCCGTGTACTACAAAAAAAAAAAAAAAAACACTAGGAATTTACATTGTAAAGTGCAAAGAGTCTATGTTATAATACTTGTTATGGGAATTTTATCCCCCGAAAAGATATGTTGAAGTCCTAATCTTCATACCTGTGACTGTGGTCTTATTTAGAAATAGGGTCTTTGCAGATGTAATCAAGTTAAAGTGAGGTCATACTGAATTAGGGTGGGCCCTAATCCAGTGTAACTGGTGTCTTTATAAGAAGAGAAGAGACACATGGAGAAAACACTGTGTGACAGTGGAGTCAGAGACTGGATGGTGCATCTAAAGCCAAGGAACACCCAGGATTTAAGCAGCCACCGGAAGCTAGGAAGAGGAGAAGGATTCTTCTCTAGACCCTTGCAGACTTCTAGCTCGCAAAACTGTGAGAGAGTTCATTTCTGTTGTTGTAAGCCACTAAGTTTATGGTAATTTGTTACCACAGTCCCAGAAAACTAATGCAACATCATAACGCAATTCAAACAATAAAAACAAGAATGACCAGTTTTCTTTTTTTTAATTTCCAGAATTCATGTTTAATTTTAAGGTAGGGAGTCAAAGTTTTCATGTTTCTCAGCATCGTGAAGGAGAGCACCTACAGATATTTTAAGTTTTTCAAAAATTTTTCTCTCTTAAAACGATTATTGTTATAAGAATAACATAATTGTATAACTGTCAAGTATTTTCAAGCTCCCATAGTTAGTGGCATGAGATGTAAATTATTTCAAGGAGCAATGCAAAACTAATTTTTTGCATTACCATAACTTCTTAAATCGTCTTCTGTTGGATAAATTATTTTCTCATTTTTTCCCCCAGGTATTTTACTAGGAATGCTGCTACCAAGCCAGAATCTAATTCCAATTCTGTTTTTTTACATATCTTTTGATATCCTTTATGAAAAACCACTTTGCACCTCTGCTTCTCTACTTTAAAAAAATGAGATGCCAATATATACCTCCTCAAAAGAATTTTGAGGGTTTCCAGACCTGCCCAGATCTGTAAGAATAAAAAAATGAAAACTTAACCTAAGCATCCTCCTTGCCTCTTGTTATGCCTGTTCCCCAGATCTTTCTCTTTATGCCCATCAAAGAGTCCCCAGAGATCCTGTGATAGCCCCTTCCCTTTACCATCATCTAGGTCTAGATGTATTCCAACTCATTCAGATCAGTTTTTTTAAGACCGTTTTTTTTAAATTGAAGTATAGTTAATTTACAGTGTTGTGTTAGTTTCAGGTGTATGGCAAAGTGATTCAGTTATATATGTATCATATATATATTCTTTTTTCGGATTATTTTCTAACATAGGTTATTACAAGATATTGAATATAGTTCACTGTGCTATACAGTAGGTCCTTGTTGTTTATCTATTTTACATACAGTAGTGTATATCCATTCATCCCAAACTCCTAATTGATATCAGTCCTTAGGAGCTCAGCCAGTGGATGACCTGTATTCGTCAACATTTGCTAAATGTTGCTCTTTCTCTACAACCTTACTAATCAAAGTGTGGTCCTAGGACCGGCAGCAGTAGCATCACATGGAAGCTTGTTAATAATGACTAACATGCCAGACCCTCAGGCCCCAGAATCAGCAACAGCATTTCTAATAGGTTCTCCATGTGATTCCAACGTACCTTAAAGTTTGAGAAGTAGTGCTACACAACACGTTGTTGTTTTCCCTGTAGATCTCCAAAGTGGTATCTTACACAACCTCTTCCTAGTTTGATAACAGTATTCTTCCCCTTTATTTATGTAAATCAAAATCTTGTAACGTTTACAGAATTTGTGTGTGAGCAAAAAGCGTGGAAAAAGACTCCAAACCGTAGGTATGTGCTACAGTGTTACCATCTATGTTTTCCTAACCTACCGTGTTCATGCATACCAAGACCTTGGACTATCCTCAATGATAATAATAGAATATATATTCACACGGAAGGGAAGACAGACCCATTTAAGTGATAGTTCTGTTTCCTTTCCTTAGGTAGATAACGAAGTAGATTCCCTTTTCCCATGACACTAGGCTGCCTGATATTTTGCTGTGTTACATGACGTGCTTCAGCATGACTAATACAGCCCAGCTGGTCTCAACAGCAGGAAAATGTGTCATGGGGGGTGGGGTGGGGGTGGCGGTGACATGGTTAGGAAGCTACGCATGCGCAGGCAGAGGAAGTGCTGTTGTGTCTGTGATTAGAATTGGGGGTGGGGTGGGAAGAAAGGATGAATGAAAAGGGTGAAAATGAGGAAATCCCAGGAGTTTCTGGAGCCTTGGAATTCTTCAAGCAGTCATTTACCTTTGCAAAGTTGTGGTGGGTGACTGTTTACAGGCTGTGGATCTGTAAACAGCACATGTGCAAACCGTTAGCTATTGTTTTGAAAATGACAGTATGGCCAATAATTTCAATTTCAGTGTTTGAGCGTGAACCAGATGACGCTATGTTTTATTTAAAACTAGGCCTGTACATGGAGGGTGGAAACATGTACCTCTTAAACACTTTTAAATTGTGTAGTGTGCCGTATGTTGCCTGCTGTCAGGTTTTTAAAGTGATGCCTACTGCCTAAAGGTAGTTTGTCTCAGGACTATAATCCGCATCTTGCTTGAGGGCAGAAATGAACCCATTAATTTAACAGTACACTAAATGGGATTGGTATAAAGGTGTTAATTCTGTTCAATATTCCTTAAGGATTAGGTTCAATGATAGTTTGGTAAGAGAGAAAGGGGTAGAGGATCAACATGAAAAGTTTGAGGCCATACAAAATATGTGATCAATATATTTTCAAGTGGTCTCCTTCCCACACACACAAAAAAAAATAGCCAGTCTTGACAGCTAGATGAAGTCATTTCTAACTTAAAATTCTTTTTAAAATCATAAATTACAAAATAAACCTTCCTTATTTTACAACTTTGGATGGAAACACGATTCTTGTTCCCTATTGATTTTCAGCAAAGACAAGTATACATGCTAACATTTACTCTGAGTTATCCAGGGTATATATTCAAGAAAGTGGCTGGATGCATATTCCAGCTGAGTATTTAACTTTTGATGAGATTTGAGTTGGCCATAAAAGATCCTGGCCATCTCAGAATGCTTTTAGGAATACTTACCTGATCAAGAAGGGCACCTAACTCTGAAATGATATCCACTGGCTGAAGGTTATTCAATTGCCATGGTCCTTGGCCCTTTTGGAATGTGAGGCCATGTTCTGTGTATTGAAGATCTGGACAGGGGGACAGAAGCACGAGTGGGTGAAGCCCACCCCATGATTGGATAAAGGTCATACAAATTCCTGGTTTTACTTAGAGAATTGTTTCTCTAATCTTCAAGACTCCAAGACCTAAACTCCTACATAATTGTTGATCCTGGGCTTGTTTCCCAAGCATTTTACTCCTGATATCCAGTTCTATCTCCCTCAGAGGAGGCAGACCCTTAGCCCCCTTGCAATATCTCCACCTCACTAAGTAGTCATCCAAATACTATTACCACTTAATTGGCTTAATGTTAGTATCCATGTTAAACCAATATCTGCCTTTTTCAAAAAAATTGGCAGTTTATAACAGGATTTCTTATCAGGTAATAACTATCTAGGTTTATTTGAAAAGGCCTTTCTTGTTAGCAAAGAAATAAAACCCAGCAATGACAGAAGATTAGGTTTCCCCCAGGCGGAGTTCAGACAGTTTCTTCTTTGTGTTTGCCTCTCTTCTTTTGTAAGACGTGAACAGCAGCCTGTCTTGGGAGGCCTGTGGGGGAAGAGATTAAGTTCTCCTCCGATGGCCATCCGAGGGTGTGGCTCTTTAACATTTTGGCTAACAGATGGTGACAAACCAACAGGTGCACCCAGATCCCTGCACCAAGCTTTTTACATCTGCCGGGTGCACAAACGGTGTGCTCACTGCAACGCCCCCAAGCCAGCTGGGGCCTTGGCTGCTACCAAGCCTGGGCCAGACAAGGTGCAGAGAGATGGAGGCCCGTGACCTTCAGCTATTAACCTACTGATATGATGTGCTTTAGAGGATAAGCGGGGCAAGAATGCTTTGATCTGAATGGTATGCAGTGAAAAGAGAAACAAAGGGTGTGGACCCTGAGGTGAAGTGAAGAAGTGACAAGCAGTTTTGCTAACAAAATCCTCTTTTCAGGATTTGACAGCTTCTCTCATCAGGGCCAGAGATCTCACTTGTAGCAAGGACATTGGCCTGTGTTTATTGCCACTCTGGGAAAATGTTGTTGGAGGACAATAACTGTTGAATGGAAACAACCCAGAGAATCACTGTGACAATTAATTCTCTTTGCGACAGCAACAACTAACCTTTCGTGCACTCTCTGTGCGCAGTGTTCTGACTGCATTATTTCATCGCACCCTTATCACAACTCTGCAAGGTGGGCACTGTTTCGATTCCCATTTTACAGTGGAGAAACCAAGGCACAGAGAGGCTAAGTGATTTACAATTGGAGAAGAGCAGAGTCAGGGCTTATGGAGTCAACATTATTTAAACACATATTTATTGAGTTTACTGAGTGCCAGGCATAGGCCTATGAGCAGCTCTCCAAACCAAGCTGGCCTGACCCCAAGCCCCTGCACTTAACAGCTGTGTGGAGCAGTCAAGGATCAACTGGCTTTAGAGCTCTATCTACTTGAAGGTGGATAGGAAGGAAAAACGTACTTGGGGTAAATACAAGTCACCACTTCACATGTTAAATCCATCTTGAAAGGATTAGTTTTTGTTTTATTTTGTTTTGGTTTTGGTCTGATTATCAAGGTCCTTACTTCAAACAAAAGAAAGCCATGTCCCCATGCTGTTTTACTAATCCTCATGATTAACCTTATTTAAAGCCTAGGGTTTTGAGAGTTAGAATTCTCTCACCTCACCTTTTTTTTTTTTTTTAACAGAAGAGGAAAATTACTCGCCGAGCTATCTCCTGGGTCATGTGATTCTTTACTACAAAACAGGGACTGGGACTCCAATTTCTTGACTTCCTACCCTTGATTCAAAACTATTTTTCCACACTGGATTGTCTCGTTTCCATACATTTCATGCTTATCTCTCTAAAGGATTTGGGGAAGTGGCTGCAACAGGCTGGCTGCCACCTCCAGCCTCAGCTGTCAGTGCAAACTTGTGCCTGCTGAGTAAGGAGAAAACACAGTAGGGCCACATTTAATCATCCTGGTTTCCACCCTTCATCATGTGATGAAACACGCAAAGAGCAGATTGCTGGATTTAAAAGTAGGGAAGAGCAGATGAACTGAAGAACACCGTCTTTCACACAAGGCTCCACGAGGGTCCCCAGAGCTCCTCTGGATGTGTGATACATGGCCTTACAAGAACTAGAAAAGGAAAATTTGTCCCATATCTTTATTCTCAATTAGTGTTCACATGCAGAATGCTATAGTGACTGTTCATTGAAAACTTACAGGTAGTTTTCACTACCTATATGTCAGGCACTGTGTTGTGTCTTATATGCATTTTATCCTTTCATTTCCCTACAAAACACTATAATGTTGACGCTATTATTGACACATTTTACAGATGAGGAAATTGAACCTTAGTATGCTTGAGTAACTCGTACAAGATCTCACAGCTGGTAATTATATATTTGTATGGTGTGGTTATTGGACAATCATCCCTTTGGACTGTAACTTGTGTAAGGACAGAATTGTATCCGTTGATGCCTCTGTCCACCCCAGAGTGCTTAAACTATTTAACAGGGTCTTCATACATATATGTTTAATAAATATTTGTTCAACCATTGAATAAAAGAATAAATGAATGAAGTTGGAGAAGTGGAATTCAAACCCATTCCTGTCTGCATCCAGAGCCTGTCTTTTTAACCACTGTGCACATGACCCCATATCGCTCAGCCTGTCTAGAGTCTGCTTATTTGTTAAGTACTGTTATAGACTGAATTGTATCTCCCCAAAATTCAAATGCTGCAGTGCTAACCCGCAATTTGACTGTATTTGGAGACAGGGTCTTAAAAGAAGTAATTAAGATTAAATGAGATCATACGGTTCGGGTCCTAATCCAATAGCGCTGTTGTCCTTATAAAAAGAGGAAAACACACCAGAGCTCTCTCTTTGTACTTACTTAGAGGAAAGGCCATGTGAGGAAACAGCAAGAAGGTAGCCATCTGCAAGCCAGGAAGAGAGGCCTCACTAGAAACCAATGCTGACAGAATTTTGATCTTGGACTCCTAGCCTCCAGAACTGTGAGAAAATACATTTCTGTCATTTAACTCACCCAGTCTGATATTTTGTCATAGCAGCCTGAGCAAAAACTAATACAGCCACCACGACTTTCATCTGCTTTCATTCCTTGTTCCTCTTATTCCCCCTTCAGCCAAGGTATCATTTATTGGTTAGCTTCTAGTTGTTTCTGTTTCTTGGTCTTCACAAACTAGCCAGACAGAATTGCCTTCTTCTTCTATACACACTCTTTTTTCTTATACTTTTCAGCAAAGAAAATTTTTTCAGCATTAGTAAATTTTTTCTGCCTATGTGACCATCCTTTTCCTTAGGAGGAATGAAATACTGTGACAACTTAAAGCCTGCTTGAAGAATATAAAGGAGATGGGTTCCCTGTACTTTGAATTAACTTTCTGTCGTGAACCTTCCCAGCTCCAGAAAAGCTTTCTCCCACCCCATCTCCCACCAGGTCTGGATGGCAGGTATAGATTATTATGGTCAGCATAGACCAGCACCAATCAAGAAGGAAGAGAAGGGAGTTGAAAGCTAACAATCAGACCAAAGCTTAGGACAAAACTCTGGGCTGGGGAGTCTGTTCCGCTTTTTTTTTTGCGGTACGCAGGCCTCTCACTGTTGTGGCCTCTCCCGTTGTGGAGCACAGGCTCCGGACGCACAGGCTCAGCGGCCATGGCTCACGGGCCCAGCCGTTCTGCGGCATGTGCGACCCTCCCGGACCGAGGCACGACCTGTGTCCGCTGCATCGGCAGGCGGACTCTCAACCACTGCGCCATCAGGGAAGCCCTCTGTTCCAGCTTTTGAGTCTGACTTTTAGTGGTCAAGTTCAAAAGCCTAGAACAATTGAAGTCATAATTCACTTTATAGTTCATACCAGGGTTTGAAATCAGGAGGCTCCTAATCAGCAGATGGTCCAGTTGGTGGTCAGCTGGTAAGAATCTATGCCTCAAAAGGGATGGAGTTACTAACCTGAGCAACCTAGCAGATCTGAACTAAAGACGAATGTCAAATGATACAACAGTTTGGGTTGACATGACAAGAGGAAGAGTGACTGGAAGGGGGTAATCCAGGAACCTAGGAGTTACTTGTAAAAATGTCTATACTCTGGGTCTCACTGACAACAATAAGTCAGAAAGGACCAGGGTCAAAGCCTATGAAAATAAAAGAAGTACCACAAGTTCCTCAAATAATTCCACCCATGGCAAGAAGAATACTGAGAAAAATGATGTACTCCTGCCTCAGTCATAATCATATACTCCTGACATAATCATAACGGTTGAGGAATTGGGGAAGGTGTGAGTCAGTGAAGCGGGATGTGAGCTATGATGCTCTGAGGACTTGGGGAGCAGGAAGCCAGGGAAAGCTGAGGCCAGTAGCAGCAGTGGTCATAGTCCCTCCATAGTCATACCCTGGAGCAAACAACTTCAAGATGTTAATTGGAAGCCTGAGGTTGGGGTCCTTGTCTATTGTGCTCCCTACTTATTCCCATAGGACCGTCAGAGTTCTCAGCACAAAATGGAGGCTCAATATAGATGTTAAATTAAGAAATGAATAATATAATGCAGCAAGAAATGCAGAACTTTTAACTCCAAACATTTAAGTCCTATAGTGTTTTCAACAGTGACCATAGTTGCAAGCTGATTAGAGTTTACAGCATCAATATCTGCTGCTCAGGAATCATCGGAAGTGTGGCTCTTAGTATTCAAGAAACCAATGCTAGTAAAAATCATGGGTCCTTCAGTAAGAAAATGTTTCCTGAGTAAAATCTGCTTGCTTTTTTTGCTGCTTTCATTTGAGAGGATTAAGGAGTTGTAAATAATCATTCAAATGATTTATAAAATGAAGTTTGAGGCTAAGAAAGAAAAGTTAGTTTGAACCTCACATGTTGAATTTCTTGATTATTCCTTTATCACAGCCCAGATATTAGTAAAACCACACTTGCAATTTCTTTTTAATTTTTAATACAATTTTAAAGGTTCATTTCTATTTACAGTTATTACAAAATAGTGGCTATGTTCCCGGTGGTGTACAATACACCCTTGATCCGATCTTACACCCAGTAGTCTGTATCTCTCACTCCCCCATCGGTATATTGCCCCGCCCCCACTGATAACCCCTAGTTAACACACTTGTGATTGTAATTTCCCTTTCTATGAACAAACATACACACACACAATGCCAAAAGTGATTGATCCCATCAGAGACCACACTGGTATTTGGTTTTTCCGCCCTTTATTCCTGGGCTCCCTGGGCTGAGATGCCCGCGCTGGGCACACAGACGTCCCCGCAGCTCGGCGATGCCGCGGGGTTGGCGCTCGCTCACGAATGCTGCTCTAACAGCCTGGTGGGTTTTTCACGTGTAGAGGGATGGAAAGCTCAGTTACTCTTGAAGCACACTAAATAGTTATCTATCAAACTGTGAGTCCCTTTCCGCTCTGTGGGCGGATTTAAAATTAGGAAGAGCAGAGCAGCCGGTGTCTCGGTGAACGCAGCCACTCTCCTCGGGCTACACGGAGCAGCCGGGCGCGCTGCCAGCTCTGGCGACGGCGGCTCCGGGGCGCAGACTCCGGGAGCCTCATTCTGGGTGTTAGAGGGATCTCTGAGCAGCGCACGTCTGCGGAAACTTCAGAAAGATCCCTACAACAGTGTAAACCCTACGGCTAAGATTAGCTCAGACTGTTTTTCGATCTCCACAGTCATAAGCTGCTCCTCAGGTGAAAGCTGAGCACCGAGTGCCAGGGCACTGTGAGAACAGGTGTACCAACCTCCACCTGGGACTTGGGGAAGGGAAGCAATGAGCTAAGAATGGCCGAATCAGAAGGTCCTAGGTAAGCGAGTGCCTGAACTTATGGAGCTTGAAAATGCCCTCTCTGGCACGCCGCCTACGATGCAGCTTCACATAAAGAAGCGTGTTTCATGGAACACAGTCCTGCAAGATGCTCGATGCAGAAGTTGCATCCCTTATCCCACACCAGCAAGTGAGCCTGCGAAAGGCTCGGAAACATCCTGTAGTAAAACACCCCGTTTAGCACAAAGCTCTCACTTATTTGACCGTAACGCTATTTTTATGCAGTTACCAATTATCATCTTTCGAAATAGTTTTCAGTTGTACACACTTTGCAAAACACTGATCTAAAAGACCATTCAAATATGGTTGGTATCTGTCAGGAACCAAAGGTGGCATTTCTGAGACTTCCAAAAGTATACTTAAACAGAGGTTCTGGCCTCCCGGGAGGCAGTGGAATTTGATATTCCTCCTTCCCATTCCACCATCCTTCAAATCTGAGGCATCGCTTTTGTTGATATTAGCTTGGATCCTATATGTACATACATCAATTGAGGTTTTTACCCATTTCACTGAGATCACTGCAATAAAAATACCTTTGTTGAAGCACTTGAATTTCTACTTCCCTAACATTAAGGGAAGGCAGGGATCTATCCAGTAAACTGCTATAACCTACTTGTGTAAGAACTGAGAGTAAGGCATTAAAGATTCTTCCTGCTTGAGAAAGTATTACTGGATCCAACTTCTCAGAAAGGTGCTGACCTGGGCAGGAGATGTTCTCTACCAAGGTCCTTTTGATTGCTACCCTACAACCCAGGTGTTCCACTTCACGTGGCCCAGCTGTGGCACCAGCTTCATGGATGTGCCACCTGACGGGGCCCTAAGGGTCCTACACTTAGAAAATCCCTGTGCTTTGATTTAATGTTCTGCTGTTACCCTACTGAAATTCTTAATACTTTTAAAAAAGGGTCCTACATTAAGTTTGCAAATTAAATAGCTGATCCTGCCCACCTGGGGAAGATGAGTCTGTCTTTTGGTCCCATTCTTCAGAAGGACTACTCGCTTGGCCTGCCCCAGTGTATTAACTACAGTTATCACTTCCATTGATCATTCAGATACTTTTTGTAGTAAAATCTGAAGCTACTTGATGTCATCATGTAGTAGTGAAAATGCAGAATTTGGATTCAGAGAAAAGTGTGTTCAAACCATAGCATCCACATTTACTAAGGTTTGGACCTGAGCATGGTTACCTCACTTCTTTGAACTTCAGCTTTGGGGACATTTGTGGGCAGCTGTGCAGCTCCTGCTCTGTACAGGTCCAAATGTAGATGCAGCCAAGGGACAAAGTGGGGCTGCTCTTGCTAAGCCATCTGGCACACTCACGTAATTTGCACAAAGGTGCTACATAGGCTACTGATACCCTGCCCAGCTTTCTCATTTTTGAAAACGGGAACAATGCTTGCTGGCCACGAAGACTGAGATAACCCATGAAGTACCTGGTATAGGAGTTGCTCGATACCCGTTTAATCCCCTTCCTAAAAAGAAATGTTTACACTCAGAACTTTGAAAAGCTGATACTTAACATCATACTATGTTCTAATATGAATCAACTAGTTAAGCATACATGTGTCTGTTTATACTTATTTACTCAGGAACAACACACACACATCATGAATAATAATGTAGCTGAAGTGTTTTCTGGTGCTAAATTGCCATTTCTCTTGACTAACAAACTTGTGAAAACCCCGTGGTGGTTACATTTTGCGTTGTTCTTGTTCTGCACTAAAGGCTCCTCTATAAGTCTCGCTGGGACCGGCATGCATCAGAACGATCATTTCCTTTGTAGAGTTTCTGTGATAATTTCACTTAATACTCAATTCTCTTATCTCTATTCATCTAAAGTCCAGGTTTTAAGTAGTTTTTATTCAATGTAGTATTTCGGCCAAAGTTTGCACTCCTAAGAGCCAGGTTTGAGTTTCTGTTTTTATTAGTTTCCCAGAGCTGCCATAACAAATTGCTACAAACCAGGTGGCTTAAAACAACAGAAACTTGTTCTCTCACAGTTCCGTAGGCCAGAGTGTCAGCAGGGTTGGTTCCTTCTGGAAACTCTGAGGAAAAGTTCATTCCACGCCTTTCTCCTAGCTTCTGGCGGCTGCCAGCAAACCTTGGCGCTCCTTGGCTTGTACTAGCTGTATTGCTCCAATTTCTGCCTCCATCTTCCCATCACCTTCTCCTCTGTGTCTGTAACTCAAATGGTCCTCTGCCTTTCTGTTATAAAGATACCTGCCATTGGATTTAGAAATCCTAAATCCAGCATGATCTCATCTTCAGATGTTTAACCTAATTACATCTGCAAAAAACCTTTTTCCAAATAAGGTCATGCTCACAGGTTTGGGGGGTTAGGACATGGACATATCTTTGTGGGGACACCATTCAACCCACTACTACCCATGTGGGCTTGAGTAGTCACATAACATTGATCAACCTCAATTTGTTTTCACCATCTGTAGAAAGGAGATTAAAGTGCCTACTGTTGAACTGTTACGAGGATTAGAACACCTTAGGTAAAATGCACAATGCCTACCACGTAATAGATCCTAAATGAATGGTAGCTGCTACTATTATTATGCAGAATTTTTGTTCTTTTTTCTTTTAGTGTCTACTACACAGATTCATACTTATATTAATGAAATAACTAAATGTGGGTCTTTTCTGATGTGTGCGCTACACTGTTGGCAACTTCAGCTAAGGAGGGTATCATCCCTTCCCAGATGAAGGGGGCAGAGTTTTATAGACCACTTTGGTTCCAGAAAGGAAAAGAACAATTTTGAGTTTGAGAGCTACTTCAAAATGTGCGTCCCCAATACTATGAAATCACTATCGATGGCTACTTCCCATGTGCTCCTTTCACACTATCAAGGAACCGTTTAACAACATGCAGCAAGTATTAATTCAACAACCCTTTCTGTGCCTGTTTGATGAAAGAAAAGACTGTAAAAGCATGAGTTTTGGGAGAGCAAAAAAGTAATCACAGTAAGGATGTCTATCAGTTTGGGATTTATAGCATGTAAGAGAAAACTTAATTCTTTATCAAGCTAAACAATAAAGGGTATTTATTGCCTAATGTAACCGGAAGATATGGAGGTAAGTAAGGTGAACCTCAGCACTGAATGATTCAGCAGCTCGAAAATATAAGGGATCTGAGTTCATTCATTCTCTCTCTATTCAATCTTCCATGGTGTTAGCTTCATGCAGATGTAGTATTGCTCTTTTGATGGCAGGAAAGTGGCTAAAGCAATCTAGACTTTATACCTGCAATTTATATCAAGATGGAGAGGGAGAAGGTGAGAGTGAGGTCCTAGTTGCTCTGTGAAATGAGTGAGAAACCACATGAAATCTCTCCTTATGTCTAATACACTTTCATTGGATTTCAGGCCCAACCCTGAACCAGCCCCATTAGGCTATGTTCATACTGTTTGACTTTGGCCTGAGTTACCTAAACTGGTCCACCATGGCAAGAGAAGGATGGAACCTCTGCAGCTAGTGTGAGTCGGCACTGTTGAATACTAGTTTGATTTTTTTTTTCCTGAAGTTAAAGTCAGTCTAGTGGTATGTTAGTCTCCAGTAACGTTCAGAAACCCTGTTAGGTACTTGGGTTTAACCAAGGTTGGAACTTGGCCTGATGGAAAAGGGAGAGAGAATAAAAGGAGTTAGCAGTGTTTGCAAGGAGATGAGTATAAAGACAGACCATGGACTCTTAGCTGAGTAAGGAGGAAAGTGATAATATGATAGACTGAGGATGGTGATGAGACAGTCATTTTTATGAATTGAAAGTCTCAGAGAAGCCAAAGAAATGATATCTCAAAGACTAGGATGCATGCAGTTGAGATTTCAGTTTTGGTGTGGCTGTTCATGATGACCAGGTCCAGTGGCCATGAGGAGGTGCAGGAAAAATCCCTGAATGCAAGTGGGTCACGTGGTGGGTGACCTGGATTCCACTGCTCAGCTCCATGTGGCTCTCAGGACTGCAGCGTGGGGGTGGGGGGCAGTCCCACCTGAAGCACAAGAAGTTGAGATGGTCTCCTCTCTCCCTTCTTTCCCAGCCGTGAGGTATGCAGGAGCAGAAAACCTTGAAATTGTCTATTTATGTCCACTTCCCCAGGGATGTGACCAACAAAAACTGGTGGCTTTTCCCGAGTTCGAGCCAAGTGTGCTCAATCAGAACATGGCATAACTTAAATAGTTAGGTCATGATGTTTCAAAAATTCCAGAGTGCATTTTTTTTTCCTGGATGCTGAAGGCTGGTGCATGACTGATTAGAGAGAGAAAAATAAAGAGCTAATATGATTAACAACTCATAAATACCAGGGATTGTTGGAAGCACTGAAATTTCCTTGGTGGATTCTGCATATTTTATTTCTGGTGGAGAAAGGAGTGGGGCAGAGAAGGTGAGGAGAGAGACAGAGACAGAGACAGAGGGGGAGGGAGACGCTCAGAGAAAATGAAGACAACATTTCCATCTGGGGTTTGTGCTTTTCTGAGTGCCGACTCATTTTGACAGATTATTAGAAAACTCATATTTGCTCATAAATGTGAAAAAAGTAGCAAATGTAAAATTTGCAAATTTATTCCTAAATGTAGTTAAATTCATAAATATTTAGACATTTTCTGTAAAGCTTCTAATTTATAACCTTTACATGAATCTATAATTTGGTATAAAAGCTTCTAAATGCAGTAGTAATGTCACAAACGTCTATAAATATTCACATCTCATTTACAAGTGTTCTACAAACCATGAGATGAAGAAATTGTGAATGCAAACCATTTTTCAGGTGTATTTCTGCCTAGGTAATTCAGGACAATGCACAACGAAAACCTTCAAGAGATCATTTCATGACCATGATTTTAGTCTATTGCTTGTGTAATCTAAAAATTCTTCGTTAAGAATAATTGGAAAAAGTTATAGATGCAGCTAAGAATGAATGAACAGATTCAATTATAAAAATTGAAAATCAAGATCTGAGAAGTTGGAATAAAACTTCTAGAGATCAGACAGTGCCGGGTAGAATAGTGAGTCCTTGAATGAACCTTTCTAAGGCAGTTTTTTCATCTGTAAAATGGTAATACTACATTCTTTATAAAGTTTTTTTTAATAGTCAGGACTATGCAAGTAACAGACATTCAACTCAAAAGTGCTTAAGAAAGCTGAAACAAAAATTCAGAGGCTGACATTCCAGTAAACTTCAAGCTTATCTAGATTCAGGGCTGAAATCAGGGCTCAGCCTTTTCTTTGTCTATCTCACTGTTTGTCTCTCTTTTTCACACACACACACACACACACACACACACACACACACACACACACACACACACATGAAGCTCTCAATTTTGCTCTCCTTCTCACTGTCATTCTTCCTCTTCCAGCCTCCAGCTCTGTTTTTCTAGACTCATATCACCCCTAACATACTGACCTCAATAGAATGAGAGCCTTTCTTTCCCAATTATTTTACCAAACCTCCCCTGACAAATTATCATGAGATTGACATGGAACATTTGCCTGTCTCTGAGCCTGTCACCAGGCTCAGAAGAATGGGATTCTACCTAGCTGTGTCTGGGACTCATTCTCACCTGGGAAGCCAGGGGGACTTGGGGTCCTGTAAATAGAGTGGAAAACCTTGGGTCTGATATGGGTGCTGTCACCAGAAGAAGAGGCAGCTGGATGCTGAACAGACAAAAGCTAGAAAGGCTCTTTACATGTGGACAGTGGATGAAAAGAAGCAATGTATGAAAAGCCTTAGCCTAGTGTTCAGCACATAATAGACAGTCAGTTATTTCCTCCATTAGCCATTACTTACCGCTGTTACTGTAGAGAGAAGAGAGGGATTAAAGTACGAAATAGAGAAGTCTAGGACAAGTGTTCCTGATCAAAACCATGTTCAGAGTCTCAGGAAACCAGATTCTCCAGGCTAATATCATCCACCGTGATTACTCAAGACCTCTCCCATCAACACAAATCCCTATCACGTCCATGGTGCCAGGGAGTCAGGGAGAAATCATCCTCAGCTTGATGAACACTGTCAGTATTACCAGTACACAGCCATAGAGCAAAGTCTTTGTCTCTGTAGTTTGTTTCTGTCATAAATCCCCTTTGTGGAATCAAGTTCCATATTTCTTGGGTTTGGAGATGCTGTCACAGCTATGTGGCAGGAAATTTTGATACTTCGTGAGGTTAACTGCAGAAAATTAGGGAAATATTCTTATAACTTCTTTAAAATGTGCTCAGCTGGACGCTAGATCATTCTGCCAAACCCTTTTGGACTCATTTGTTTTTTCTTTGATGCTCTCTAATAATAAGCACTTTATGCTTATTTATTGGATATATTAGCACCATAAGTGCTTCCACCTTTTTTCTAAACGTACTTTTTTTTCAAATTTCAAGGAGGTCCTTCTACAGTCAATACTACAGAATTTGGTAAAGAATTCTTTACCCACCGAATCCACATTCTCCATTTTATCGTTTTTTAAAAAATCCCTGCTTTGCCTTTAGCTCTCCACACTGAAAATCTATAATCTCTTTAGTCTATTTCCTGAGAAAGCATCTAGTCCTTTAATCATTTTAGCTGCCTTTCCCTGACTTCTCTGCTGCTGGTCCATTTTTATTAAGTGTGGTGAGCAGACTACATGCATGTACTTGTATTGCTTTTATCACTGGAATTATTCACCCACAGTCATGCTGTAAGTTTACCTGCTCACTCCCAAACCAAAATTGTCTTCAATATCCTAAGCTCAATTGCTATTTCTAATATATATTCTTGCTTTCACTTTTTGTTCTCAGTGTTCCCAGTATTTCTTCGGAAAATAGGGTTATGGTTGGCACCTACCATGCAGGGTCGTGTGGAGAAATTCTTGCACAGCATGTAGAGAATGTTGAATGGTTTCTTGGCACCTAGAAAATTCTCAGTAAATATTCACTAATGTTATAATTTTGACTATTACTATCATAATAGCTCAGTTGAAGTTTGAGAACCCTCTAATGAAATCATTGTCTGACTTGGACACTGGCCCTTTACTTGAGTGATTGTGTCTTAGATTATAACCTTAAAAAATGGAGGATTTTGATGTGTGAAGCATCTGCGTATAAAAGTAATAAGGAGTTTTTAGCAGACGTTAATTTGGCTAAAAAAGTGGCACATAATAAGAGTAAAGAGTTGAATTTTACTGATCTCAAAGGAGTAAGTAATTCAAAGAAAATAAATATGGAAGCAACTAGTTCAAGGTCAGTTGAGAAGTTGGCACAGACTACAAAACATGGGTCTTGCCTTCAGGTTTTCAGTTTCTTTCATAATATAAAAGTTGTCCTTAGTCACGGTGTAGTCTTTCTTGGAATCCTTATTTTAATTCTGTAACATTTATATTCCAGGAGCAACAGCAAATCTGCTGATTACTTATGAAAGCAAAGGGGAAAAAAAACATTTGCAATTACAGTCAAAATTAAAGTTATTTTCTAATCTTCTCATCCTTTTTAAGGAATGAGAAACTTTAAATATGGTCAACGTAGCACATTTTAAGCACAAACTTACTGATTTTTTCTATGCCAATTGAATAATAATCTTCTGTAAAAACAGTGAGCATTCTATGGAATTTTTATCATTTGACCTGTTTAGTATAAGTTGAAAAATTCCCCTTGTGTAAGTACCATTGCATAATGCTGTATGCTGAGCTATTAAGATATATTTAGTAATTCCATTAGAACTGCACCATCGAGCAGGGCAGAGCATATGGAAAGAAGTTGGTGAAAAACTGATTAAACATTTATATCAAGTACATTTTGATTTAACTCACATAAATAATTCATTTTTATGTTTTCTTTCTTTCAAAATAAACCTTTTTGACACCTGCTGTGCTAAAAATAATGCTAGCATGGCTGTAATAAAGAAACTCTTAAAGCTCACAGCAATGACATCATCTGGCACTCATGCAGATACTAAACTGTCAGCACATAAGTGTAGTAAAGTAAGAGTTGGCATTATTTATTAGTTATTTAGTGCCTCAAAAATATACCGTGCTTAGTGGCAAGTAAAACACTTGGAAGAATTTGAAAATAGAGTTTGTCTCAAGAAAATCTAAAAATTAAAGGGCTTACGGAGACACACAAGAAAATGTATGAGAAAGCCATAAAGATACTGAATCCCATTCCTTCTCTTGAGCATGAGAACAAAACTGAGATAAGAGTGAGTGAGCTAAAGCAAAGACCCTGAGAGATGTTAGGTAAGATGATAGTTAGTGACTACATATGGTCACAGCAGCATCCTTCTAGAATAGTAATTCCTAAAGTAGGAGACAAATACCATTGAAAGCACAAAGGATGTTGTTGGGTGGTCCACAGGCATGGTATTGAATAACATTGAATCATAACATCAAAAGATTATTCCCCTTTAATTCTCTTTCAATATTTCAGGGTAAGTTTAGGAAAAAGTCTTAGAGCTATTCTATCACTAACGTTCCTGTAACACTATCCAATCTCCCTTTTTTACACAGTGACAAGGACTAATGACCCGAGCCTTTCTGGGCAGTGGTGTAGTGGATGACATCACCTAACCAAACTTTGGTGAGGTGCCTTTATTCTAATTTTACCTACACCGGGCAATTGATATGTTTTCCATACCTGACATGATATTAAAATATCTTTAAAAACATTTTGGCAAAACACATATATGTTTAACAAAAATTGTTATGTAAACAAGAGTGAATCACAGAGGCAGTCCAGAAAGGGGATATTTTTAGGCAGAATTATAACAATAGTTGCAAATCCAGCCCAAAAAGCTGGCTGATACTGGCAGGTTCTACCAAAAGGAGAGCTTTAGAGTGAGCATAAGAGGCACTCCTCTGCCTTTGCCTCATTGTGGATTAAGAGTGTAAGATGAAGCAATGGATAGCCTAGCAGACTCCCTTTAAGGCAATCCTTCTCACACATGCCAAAAAGGCATAACTGATTGCTTATTGGTAAGACCCTATTAAAGAAAATTTATTTATTCTGGGAGAAAACACATCAAAGCACCACAGTTGATATTGGAAAAGAACACCACCTATTTGACACTTGCAAACTCAGATAGCACCTGCTTAACCAAACATTTGTAGGAGCTAATTTTGTTGTAAGAGTTTCACTTGGAGAATGATTTTTCTTTATAATATACTCTTTCAAAATTTCAAAACTAAAATTCTGTATAATCATTATTGTGACTCTTATAACATGGTATTGGCATGCATTTCCCTGGACTACATTAATTCATCTGAAAAGGAGAGTCTTAGGATTAGGGCCACAGAAACATTGCAAATATTTTCTTTTTTGTTCCTAAGAGCACTTGGCAGGAATGACCATCAGGGAAAGAGTGGGAATATCATATTTGAAGTAGTGCTAGACTTTGAAAATAAAAGAATTATTACACTTATTATTTAAAATAATTTTTTCCATGATTACAAAGTTAATATATTTTTGTTTTCAAAAATTTGCAAACTTGGGCTTCCCTGGTGGTGCAGTGGTTGAGAGTCCGCCTGCCAATGCAGGGGACACGGGTTCGTGCCCCGGTCCGGGAAGATCCCGCATGCCGTGGAGCGGCTGGGCCTGTGAGCCATGGCCGCTGAGCCTGCGCATCCGGAGCCTGTGTTCCGCAACGGGAGAGGCCACAGCAGTGAAAGGCCTGCGTACCGCAAAAAAAAAAAAAAAAAAAAAAAAGAAAAGAAAAAATTGCAAACTATAAAAGAGCAGAAAAAGTAAATGAACTAAAATCCCATTGTTCAGAAATAAACACTGATAATATTTTGTTATATATTTTAAGATGAGATTGTCTTCCCATATTTCCTGTAGGATTTTATAACAGACTATTTGTTTTTTTTTTTTAATTTCACATCAATTATTCTTCCTAAGCAGTAGTTTTTGAACTGTGAGCTGTGTTTAGGCAGTGGAAGTCGGTGACATTCAGTTCCCTGGGCCATTGTAATCAGTTTAACTTCCATATTCTTTCAATATTAGGATTTCACATAAAATTTCATTTGGTTTAAAACATGAGAAAATGTTTTCCTTGATCATGGTTTTCATGACTTCATAATTTCCATAATTTAATCAATTTTCTATTTTTCAAATTGTGGTTGTCCCCAATTTTTTATGGTTCTAGATAAAAACTTTGATAAACATTTGATCTACAAATATTTAGGAATATAAATACTACATTAAAATGAAATTTCTTGGTTAAAGATTATGAACATATTAAGATTAATTTCCTTAGAAATGAAATAGCAATTTTCTTTTCTACCAGTGTTATTTGAGTGTGTGTTTACTACAACTTTATCTTCATTAAGTATTATTTCTCTGTTAAATTTTTCAGGTACATTTTAAATAAGAAACATTCTGTTTATTTAAAATGTTCACATGTGAATAAGAATATTCAGAAAATAACTTTAAAGGGGCTTAATATTATTCACTAATTAATTATATTTGAATGGGATCTAGAGAGCAAAATTACAATGATGCAGAAACTGTGCTTTCCTAATTATTACTTCTATTTCATTATATATGGTTGTTTATATGATGCCTTCTTCTTCTGGAATATAAAGTAGAAGTTCAGGTTGGTATTCCATTCTCTGATGTATATACCAAATGTAAAACCTAGGTATTCTGCATCAGTCATCAGTAAGTTAGTGGATTACACACTGTCTATGGACCTCTACTCAGGCTAATGAGTGTTTATAAATAGAATCATTCTGTCTTCATTAGTGACTAGAATTAATCACCTACTCTGCAAATAATACTTGCTTAGTTTCTTATATCTCCACTGTGATATCGATGACATTCTGCTTTACAATACAGTTATTTTTGTACATCTTATCTCTCCTTCTAAATTCCGTCTGTGAATCCCTCACCGTGGTTAGCAAAAAACTTGATTTATATTTCAATAATCATTTATTTATTCAATAAATATTTACTGAGCACATACTATGTACCAGAATTATGATAGTCATATTATAGTCACAGCAACAAGTAAGAGGAATGTCATTCCTGCCATGTGGGCTTTCAGTTCTGTGGAGTAAGCAAAGATTAATTACCTATATAAATATTTTTGGAATTCCAATGGACTTTAGTGCCATAAAGTTACTGAGTGCAAGGAGAACGTAGAGGAGGGCAGGTGTGGCAACAGTGATTGTGGTTAGGGAGAGACAGAGAGAGGAAAGAGCATGTGTAGAGGCTGTGTTGAATTAAAATGAACACAGTGATATTAATACAAAAAAAGTAATCAATTATGCTACAGTGTTTCTAATAAGAGCAATCACATAAATATTTCCATTAAAACAGAGTTATCAGTAAGATAGTGTTACCTGATTTGCTTTTCATCAATAGTATTTTACTAGCATATAGATTTTACTTGTGTAGTATTTGTTATGTATCAGTTACTTTGGCACATACACACACACACACACACACATACAGGTACACAACTGTTACTCTTCAAAGCCCTACTCAACTAGGAGGGTGGCTCTGTTTTGACAGGAATGAGAAACTCATCTTCATAAGTTTTCTCTGGATTCAGAGGTTTCACCACATTCTGATCTGCATTCTCCTGGTGAAAGGATGAAGGTGATGGCTGATCAAATGTCCATTTTGTTGGGATTCCTCAAAACCATTCTCAAGAAGATCAAAATATTTGAGTGGGGAGGAGACTGGAAGCTGTGCACCATCCCCAGAATTCTTCCTGGGCTTCATTCTTACTCCTTGGTAGCTTCTAATGAAGGAGAACTCTAAACTGTGCTGGAATAGACTGGTATCTCCCCAACTCCTTCCCACTCAGTTGATGCAATGACTACCATGGACTAGAAAGCAACAGAAATTCATTTTCAAGAATTTTATCATACTGTTCTGTTTCTAAACAATTTCTCCCTTAATGTTCCACAAGTGCCTTTTGAATGTCTCAGCATCGTTCTGTGATATGTGCTCTGTTTTGGCCTTAGACATAAACCTTTCCTTGATTTTAACTCATGGAAGAAAATGATGACAATTTGAGATAGCGTCATAATTCTGATATTTCAGTCAGATGATCTTTCTTCACATATTTCTGTGTTACACTCTTAAGCTATCATCACTAGGTGCTTTTTTCCTTTACAAAGTGAAACATGTTTTTGTTAAAATCATATACAGAATATACCTTTGTCCTGAGTCCTTATGCATGTTTATTTTATTGCACAATATGTTTTCATAGTGAAACACACAGGGGAGAACTGCTAAATTGGGATATTAGATTTTATAAAGTTCATTAAATGAGAATGAGTAGAAAATCAGGAAACAGAAAATTTATCAGACTTCATACTATAGTGGCTAAAATTGATCTCCAGCTCTACAGAGAGAGTCTTGCTAGTAGTTAATTTTATCTTGAGCAATATATTGGTCACTGACTGAACAATCTTATTTTTCCCTCATTATTAATACATGTAAAAGTATATTTACACATCAATGCATCAGTACATACTTTGTAGAGGAAAATTCTATCAGGTCTTTTTATATAACCACAGATAAAAATTTGATGCTAGCAGGTAGCAGACACTTATAGGTTAATCTTTACTCTCTGTCCAAGAATTCTATGCATATTGATATATCACACCAAATCAAAGAATTAACTGCCCAAATCTCAACCTTTTGTGAAATATGTTTCAGTTCAAGCTCGTTTTCTTTTTTTTTTTTTGCATGTACAGTAAATCGATAAAAATTAGTTTTAGTAAAAGAAAAATTCAAGACATCAGTGCCTTAAATAGTATTGACATTTATTTTTCTGTTTCAGTGACTTTAAATTACAATTCAACATTATTTGGGTTACTTTCATATTCATTATTTTCTTGATTTCTACAACAATTCTGGGATGGAAGCAAAGTAGACATTAGAAAGTGCATAAGCTGAAGTTCAGAGGACTTCAGCATTGTCTCCACTGTGTAAAACTTCACCAGCCCCAAAGAAGAGTCTAGACCTAAATGAAGGCATTGGGAACATGGTGTCCTTCTGTCTGCTGGCCTACTGAACCATTAGGAGACATCTGAGCCATCAACGTGTAGATCTTGCAAGACCTTGATATGACCCACACAGAGGAGGAGGTAGAATGAATATGAGCTCACAATCCCTCAAAGTTGTCTGTAAATAAAGATATTTTCAGTGAGTATTTAATTAAATATCGTGCTACCAGTCTTGACCAACAGTGATTTCCAAAGAAGATTTGGAAGATTATTGGAGATTATTGATACTGATATGGGCATGTATGAAAGAGTTTATAACTGCTGAGTTCCTTACTATTAGTCCAGTCTCTAGAGGGAGTGACATAGAAAGAGGAAAAGAGTATAGAATGGACACTAACAGAATTAAGTCTGGACTATGACTTACTTGCTGTGTGACCTTGGACAAATTACTTAACCATTCTGGCCTTTGGCTCACAGGATCGGTATGCTCATCTGATGAGATAACGTCTGTGAATGCATGTAGGACAGTGCCTGGCAGTGTGAAGGCACTCTCTAAATGGTAATTATTATTATTTAAAGGAGGTTAAGGAAGAGTCTAACCACTGTGTCTCTTTTGCTGAACTCAAATCTAGAAACAGACAAAAAGGGGTCAAAGCAGTTAAGGGATTCCAGATGTAGTCAAAGCCACAGGGTGGCTGAAGTTTGTCTGAGAGCCTAGATGCCAGAAGGAAAGTGGGAACCAGAAAAAGAAAAACTACCACCTCCCTGCCCTGCTGCTACTTGGTCCTCTTTGTCAATCTTTGAACTACTTAATAAACACTAATTAACCCTGTGCCCTGTGAGACAGACTTGCCTAAAGCAACATGCTTTTAAGAACTATACACATCTCCTGTAATTGACTTGATTATCCTTATTGCCTGGGACATTAGAAAAGATTTCTTCCATCGGTATCTTATTACCATAGAGAAAAACTTGCATGAGTGTACCTATATCTGACTTCTTGAAATTAAAGGTTTAGTCCAAGTGCAGCAGGGAAATGATACTATCCTTCTGGAACAAAATGTTCCTGACTTAAATAAATAGAATATGGTTCAAGCCAAAATTATTCATTGTGTTATTATAAAATTTTTAAACAAGTAAAAACTATCAATTAAAAAAATCATAACCACGGTACATTCATAAGTGTAATAGATATGTTTGATCATACATACATACATAGGTATCCCAGGCTCAAAAGAGCATATTATTGTAAAAGTATCTTTTCTCCCCCTGTGGGCAAAGCAACAGTAAAGAATCTTTTCAAGCTCAAACTGTATAGTGATAAAATTTTACTTTCAGTGATAAGTCCCTTCTGCCAAGCACCTGCAATTCCCAGAGTCTTCTTGTATATGTCTGATTTATAAGGATCCCTGTTTATTTTTGTCTACTTGTGCACCTCAGTAGATTGCCTTCTCCTTGAAGGCAGGAGCCTGGTGGTCCATGATGTGATTCCTCCTAATTGCTTGTCCTGGGGAAGGTGCACAGGGCGTCGTTCAGCCCTCTGAATCCTGACTGGCTCCCGTCCTCTTTGGCACACACCTTCTCCATCTATCTGGTCATTCTCTTGGCTTTCTCTGTCCTGTTTGTGGCTTCTGCTCTCACTTTCTCCATAACTTTGACTCCTCTTTCTCATCCATTTCTACTGCCCAACAATACCCGAAGGCCCAATTCTAACATCAACTCCTTTGTCACCTGTGGCCTGAGGTTTCTGTCCTCTGAATCATTCCTTTTCCTGGATTCTGACTCTGCTGCCCAGCATAACATTCAATTATCCCCAGTTGCTCCATGGTTTCTGGGTTTATCTCTACAACTAAGTGTCTTAAGTAGAAAGGCTCCTGTCTGAAATTTCTTTCATTGATCGATTCAGCAAACATATTCTTTTGTTTTCTATCCCCAGTTGCCTAACCTGTACATGATAGAAATATAGTAGACACCCAGTAAGGACTGGTTATTTGTTCAGACCAGCTACAATGTTCAACATGGGTCTAATCTCTAGCAAAAGCCTTCTCTTGGATTTTACTAGGAAAGTGATTCTAACTTTAGGTTGCACTTGCTTTATATATCTGTCCAAAAATTTTACCATCTATTTCTTATTAAAATAGAAGAGACATTTTTTTTTGACCACTAAACAGGGGAGAGGGTGTATATTCCGCCATTGTTGTTTTTATAGTTGTTGCTGTTGTACGTTTTGTGTTTCTGTCCCGTTGTTTAATATTCCTTCTCTGATCTACCCACTGCCTATCTCTGCAGCCCCTTCTCCCACCACTTCGGCCCTTGCCCGCTATTTTCCAGTCATTCTGACTTCTTTAAATTCTTATAACTTGCCATGCCCTCTCTGATTTTTACGTCTTTTTACATAAGCTATAGAATATATAAGAATTATCTCCTAACTCCAGCCCTCCCCATCTCCTTTCTCTTCTCTAGCTCTGACTGATCTTTCAGGATTCAGTTTTAATGTCATTTTTTCTGGAATGCCTTCCTGGTGCTGCAGCATAAGGAGACATAAACTCCCAGAACATGCCATACTTCTTGAGTGGTAAGATGTCACCCATTGGCAATTCCTGGATTCTAAGCTTGAGGAGTCAAGGACTATGTCTGTTTTGTCCACCCTTAATATCATCAGTGCTCACCCTAGTGCCAGACACAGATGAGGTGCTCATCACCTTGTAGTAAATGAATGCAATCTTCCTGTAGGGGATCTTTAGGAGGGGGTATGAAACTTTACCTCCCCGACTGGCCCAAATATCAGGTTCCTGTTCATTTTTTTGTTCCCTAAATTATCCATATACTCCAGTGTACTTACTTTAATTTCATTTTTTGAAAGTTTTGAAACTTCTCAGTATATAAAAATTAGATTAATCATATTCTTTGTTTCATTTTGAATTGCTTAATTGAAGAAATTCTGGCTAACTTTTTTCTAGACCAACATAGTTTTTGTAGGATGACAAGTTCTCTCTGAACATTTTCCAAGTGTGTGCCCATTTAAATATTTACTTGGAAGTTTCTTTTGTTTTCAAGACACTTATCTGGAAATTCTGAGTGCAAATTATGGCTATGTAATCCATATGGACAAAAGCAAGCTGGTTGCCAGGTTACCATTTTAAATGCGCTCATAAAATACTGCTTGGTAATATCACTTTAATCCAGTGTTTACTGTACCTGGCAACTGTTCTCGTGGTATACTTCAAAAGTATTCAGATAGGATGTAGTTTCTAATGATCAAGGGACTACCACTGCTCAGTAAATAGGATTAGAGGCAAAACTGAGATATTTTGCTACTCATCACATGCATTTAAGTACATGAGAGTTAAATTTGACAAACTGAATATAAAGTTTCTTTTTTATAAATGAGTGCTTTTCTTTCCTGAAATATTTTATTTATCAGAATCATAGAAGGGCTATTTAACACTTTAGGAAATGCTGTCATATTTGGTTCTGCTTCTTTTAACTCTCAGCTAAGAGGACCAGAAACACAGTGAAAAGCTGGGCCAAACACGGCGGAAAGCTGGGCCGCACACTGCTGGGCTTGCAGGTGGGTGGACAGCCTGCGTGCTCCTGCAGCTGTGTCTCCCTGGCAGGGTTCTAGGGCTCCTCAGCTGTGCTTAGAACCCCAAAATAGATGCTTTTCCCTTCACTTCTTTCCCTGACTCACCTCAAATAGAACTAGACTTTCCACTCACAAAAAGCGCTTTTCCCTTCACTTCTTTCCCTGACTCACCTCAAATAGAACTAGACTTTCCACTCACAAAAAGCACAGCTTTCTTTATTTTTATGCTCACAAAATCACCTGATAACATTAGAATGCAAATGACTAAATGCAGACAGTGTGATTCCTTCTCCACTGGGCTCTGCAAGCATGGCCTGTGTGCTTATTCTGTGCCACATTCATATAGGCTCAGTATTCTCTGAGTGTTCTTCTTAAAGAAATAGCTGCCTTTCCTGAGTCCTTTTTAAAAGGTGAAGAGTATCTATTCAAAAGTTCTTGCAAATCGTTTTGTGGGGTAAAGAAGGACCATTCCCTGTTTCTGCTTATAGCAGCATCTACCGTGGTAATCACCAACTCCGCCTTTTCCTTCTGGGCACACTTAACCTCTCTTGGGGTTAGGAGTGGCGCTGGTGTTGAATTTGGCTAATGACATGCCGGCAGAAGCGACATGCACATCTCCAGGCCTGGTAAAAATCTCTCCTGCTTAACCCTTCCCACTCTACCTGCTGCCTGCAGGAACGGTGTTTAGGATCTCCAAGGCTTTGTATAGAAGGAGCCAGAGCAGAGTGTCCTGCTCACCATCAATGCACTGTGACATGAGCAAGAAATCAACTCGTATTGTGTAAAGCCATTGAGGTTTGGGGTGGTTGCTGGAGCAGTTAACCCAACCCGCCGACAATTGCAACGCTCTTTAACTCCTGTGACCTTCACATACTCATAAAAACACATGAAGGGGCTTCCCTGGTGGCGCAGTGGTTAGGAGTCCACCTGCCAATGCAGGGGACGCGGGTTCGAGCTCTGGTCCAGGAAGCTCCCACATGCCACAGAGCAACTGGGCCCGTGAGCCGCAACTGCTGAGCCCACGCACCATGGCTACTGAGGCCCGCGTGCCTGGAGCCCGTGCTCCTCAGGGGAGAGGACACCACAGTGAGAGGCCCGGGCACCCCAGCCAGGAGTGGTCCCCGCTCACCACAGCTGGAGAGGGCCCGCGAGTAGCAGCGAAGACCCAACGCAGCCAAAGTTAAAATAAATAAATTAAATAAATAAATTTATTTTTTTTTAAAAAGAAAACACATGAAAATGGCCACCATGAAAGAAAAGCAGCATCAACAGTGAAGCTAGTGAAGCTAACATGCAGCCTGAATGGCCTGAATGGAGAGGGTGGTGCTTAGCTAGTTGCTCCTGGCCCTCCCTCACCACTCACCAGACTCTGTCCCTTTGAAATGGCTGTGGTAGGACACGAAGTCCACGTCACTTTCTTGATGCTTTATTTTGCCAGTACAGCTCCTACAAACTGTTGTGCCCTTCAAAATCCACATGCGCATTTATACTTTTGACTTATGCCACAGAGGCAGTTTTACTCCTGTCCTCTTCTTCCTGTCTTCCATACAAGAATATTTTCTTTAATGCTGAGTATAGATATATTTGGCCTTGGGACCTCAGGATCATCACAAGCTTTTGGAGTCACACATGTGCTTGCAAAAATTGTATATCCTGAGTTGTATTCATTGGACATGCTTATAATAATGCTTTGCTTAAGTTTAAAAATATGTCCAAGAAACAAAAGAAGTCAAGTGTAGATTTGGCAATGATTCAGTTAATCTGATCACCATAGGCAGAGAAACCCAGGTAATTCAAGCTGAAAAAGAAAACTCACTTAGATAAGGTATTTTCAGTTAGGGCCACACAGGAACATCTGCCAGCTTGTAGGCTGTCAAGTTTTTAAAGATGTGTTTTATTTTCTTGGGAAGTACAAGTGTAGAAGAAATACTCAAGTACTTGAAAAAGCCTTTTCTCTCCCTGGGTAGCCTTGGGCGACCAGATCCCTGAAAGGAAGCAGGCATTTCCCCTCTGAAAAGGGATGGCTTTAACGTCTAGCCGATAAGCTTTCTCTCAGGAAGGGGAAAATCCTTATATATATATATTTTTTCCCAGCTATACTACAGTCCTAAAAATATCTCAGCCACAGTAGAGTTGGTTATCTTTTAGCACCTGCATTGGTGAATCTCTCAAGGCCTCTAAATTCAATTTTTAAAAATTGACTCTAAAATTTTCAAAGGGCTATGCGATGGGGAAAATTGGAGATTAGAATCCAAAACGGCCTGTGGAGGAAACAGTGGAAATTTAAACTGCCTTCTGTGTGCACAGCTGCCCTGTTAATAATGCTTTCGCCGAGGAACATCTGCCTGGGGCCTCACCACACACCCAGGGTGCAGGCTGAGGGTTCAGTAATGTATATCCTGATGGGGGATTATCCTTGTGAGCGTTCTCTCTTGCAACTGTGGCTGGTTCCAAATGGAACTGTTGGTGATCCAGAAACAAAGTGGACTCCCTTCCAGGAAGCTGAAATAAGGAGATTAAGAAACTAGGGAGTCCTACGAACGTTTTCCATGTTACTTAGAACTTGACCAGACTTAGCTTTAATCAAAGTTAATCAACCCATCTGAGGCAGATCAGAGAGAAAATCCAAATGGGGATGAATGCTAATGCAGCAGGGCACCAAGGGCCTTACTGGTAATAGGCAAGAAAGCCTCTTTCTCCAAATGAGAGAGATGCTCAACTGTGCAGGGCCATATGTCTGCTGCAATCTGTGGCCTTATGGATGAAGAACTCTCTCGACCCCAAGGCACTATGTTGAACAAGGAACAATCTTGACAGCGCCAAAGGGTGAAAGGAATTCGCTGTGTTTCAAACACAATTGAAATATTTTAGTAACAAAAGTGTTCGTAAAAACATATGTCACTGGTGTTGATTGTTTTCTACATTATCTGATTAAGGAGAAAGAAGAGAGAATCTTTGAAATTTTCTAAAATTAACAACTATAATATTAAGGATTCCATTTTCTTTTTAAACAGAAGAATACTGATATATCCAAATATTTAACATTCTTTACAAAGTTGACATTTGGGGAGACTATACACACACCTCAATAAAATTGCCATTTTTCAAATAGCATTTGGAACTTTTCCTCAGCAGTGCCTTTAGAAACTGTGGCATGTTTTTTTTAAATGCTCAGGAGTGGCCACTCTGTATATACTGTGAATTTCATATTTTTCTAAATAGTTAAAAGTTATAAAGCTTATCTGTAATGATTAAGATTTGTGATCAGAGTGTTACATTTAGGTGAAAGGAGCCTTTTTAACTTTAAAAGTAACAAAATTAAACTTTGTAAGTAAAAAGTAATCAAAGGTAATTTTTGGCTAATTTACAAAGTGACTCTAAAAACAGTGACCTAAGAGGAATTTTTGAAATGGCTTTGCACAATGGCAAAATTCTACAATACATGGCTAGCTCCCAAGGGTGATTTGACAGGCAAGTATTTATTTGGGTGTTTACATCCTGGCACAATTGTTTAAAAGGTCAGTGTGGCAGAGTTTAAAGGCAGCTTTTTGACATCCACTTTCAGTGATGAAGGACTAGGTAATCTGGACAACCTCCTGCTGAGGACAACTAAGAAAGCACAGAAATTTTTTTTTAATGGCACAAAGGCATTGGAAAGTCAATAAGGCATGGGAGGACTATAGGGGCAAGATTTTGAAGAAGGTAAACATTCAAAGAGAAGAATGTTGCATTGCAGGGCCACTCTCCCCCTGGCAGCATCTGCCCAGTCCAGAATAGTCGGCTAGGCAGCCAAGAAGCCGCAGTGCTCACAGAGAGTCTTGTGGAATTAAGAGGACAAATGCTGGAATAGGTGTGTTCCTGGTAGTGCTGGTAAAACACCAATATTTTGTGTTAAAATACAAAGATCTCTAGGAGTAAGGATTCTAAAAGTAAGGGTGAACCAGAAGTAGACATCTCAAAGGAATTGAAGTCCAGATTTAAATTTCTAAAGTCCTTGAAAACAGATCAATGTGTGCCTGTGTTGCTAGTGTACATAGCTGCCTGCAAAAAATCACCATAAATCATCTCTAGTTGAGGGTAACATCAGTATAGGGCTTATCTCTATATTTTTTATATGCAATATTCAGCAAGTAATCAAAAATAATCAGGCATGTGAAGAAAAAAACATAAGGGAAAAAACAGATTAAAGAAACAAACATTCTAAACTACAGATAAAGACTTTAGAATAGCTATGTTTGCTGTATTTTAGGAGATAACAGATATTATTGAAAAGTTAACCAGGTATATGGAAACTATTTTAAAAATTATATAGAAATTAAGAGCTCACTAGGAGTAACAGCATATTAGAAACAATTAAAGAATCAATAAGTAAATCAAAAGATAGATTAGAAGAAAATGTCCAAAGTGAATAATGGAGAATAAAAAGAATCTAAAGTTAAAAGAGAGGGTAAGAAACATAGAGGATAGTGTGAGGATGTTCAGTGGACAACAGTCCTAGGCAAAAAGATGAGAAAAAATGGGGCATTAGTGATCAATGCTAAAATGACAATAGCTGAGGATTTTCCCAAAATGAAGAAAACATCAAGCCGCATATTCAAGAAGCATCATAAACTCCAAGAAGGATTTTTTTAAAAATCACATCTAGATGCATCATAGTAAAACTGAAAAAAATCCAACTGGGAAACATTTTTAAAAGAACATCCTAAAAACAAAAAGGATAGGAAGAAAACATAAAAAGAAGAAATAATTAGCCTGACAACTATCTTTTGAAAAAAAAAATAAGTATGGAAACCAGGTAAAAATACAGTAACAACTTTCAAAGAAATAAAGCAAATAACTGCCAACCTAGCATTCTATACCCAGAGAAAATATCCTTCAAAAATAAAGGTAAAATAGACTTAAAATTTTTTTTAATTGCAAAAATTCATCACTGACTGACTTGAACTAAAATACTAAAGGATGTTTTTCAGGTAGAAGGATAATGATCCCAGATAGAAAGTTGTAGATTTAAGATGAATTAAATAACAAAAACACCACCCACAACAACATAAAGCAAATATATGGGCAAATCTAAATTGATGTTAACTGTAATAAACAATATTAATAATGTCATTTAAATACACAAAATCAATGGTCAATGGTGTCCAAGTGTTCGAAAGTCCTCACATTGTCAGAGGTAAAATTAATAATTTATACAGCAGCTTGGATTAAATCTAGGGTGACCATGGCAATCTCTAGGATAAAGAGTGAAAGAATAGGAAAAACTAATAGAGGTAAAGACCTCATATAAGTTGAATCATGCAGTATTTGTCTTTAGTTTTCTGGCTTATCTCACTTAGCTTAACGGCCTCAAGGTTCATTTATGTTGTTGCATATTGCCAATTTTTCTCCTTTCTTAAAGCTAAATAGTATTTCATTGTGTGTGTATGTGTGTGTGTGTGTATACACACAAAGAATATACTAGTTATAGATAATATACAAGATATATTCTTTGTTCATTCATCTGTTGATAGACCTCTGGCTTGTTTCCATGTCTTCACTATTGTGAGTAATGCTGTAATGATCATGGGAGTATAGATATCTCTTTAAGATAGTGATTTAACTTCCTTGGATGCATACCCAGAAGTATGGGTCAGATGATAGTTCTATTTTTAATTTTTTGAGGAATTTCCATACTGTTTTTCAAGGGCCTATACCATTTTGTATTCCCACCAACTAAAATAGTGAAATTCATAGAATCAAAGAGTGGAATGGCAGTTGCCAGGGCAGAGGGGGGCAGAGAAGGAAGTCTAATCAACAGGTACGAAGTTTCAATCAAATGAGATTAATACCCTCTAGAGATCTATTGAACAACCTTGTACCTATAGGCAACATTAATGTATTGTACACTGAAAAATTTATTAATAGGGTAGATTTCATTTTAAGTGTTCTTACCACAATAAAATAAAATATAAAATGGTAGAAATGGAATAATTTTTAAATATAGAAAATAATTCCAAAAGAAAGCAGAGGAGGAAAGGTAAGATACAGAGAGCAGACAGGACAAATAAAAAGAAAATATTTAGATGATTGATTTAAACCAAAATGTATTAGTAATTAGATTAATGTAAATAAGATAAACAATATTGAACAGGAGAGCCTAGCTAGTTAAGTATGAGTAGAAAATGAATAGTATAAGGTTTGGAAAGGAAGAAATAAAGCTATTATTACCATCAATATACAATATGATAATATATATGTCAAAAATCCAAAGAATCTCCAGATAAATTATGGTAATAATAGATGAATTTGGCAAGATTGCTGAATACAAAAATAATTTTTAAATCAGTTTGTTTGATTTTTTTCCTTTTGGATGTCACTTTTCAAACAAAAAGACTGGTTTTTACCTTGGGAATTCTTTCCTAGGCACTTGGTCTCTACCTGTCTCTTACTTTCTCTTTGGTTGCCCACTTCTAAGGGAATCAGAAGCCATGTCATGAGGCAGCCCTGTGGACAGGTTCATGTAACAAAAGTCTGCCAACATGAGTCAACTTAGAAGTGGAATTTTATTTTTATACATTAACAAAAATAATTTGACATACAAATTTTTTTTAAAAAAACTAGATAAAATGTCATTAAAAAAATCCATTAGCTAGAAATAAATCAAATAAGAAATGTGCAGGATCCAAACTCCAAAAATGCAACTACTTATAAACAGTTAGAATTGAAATTCATGAATACATATATACACATATATACGTATATATACACACACACGCACACGAACACACATATGTATGTATATGTATATTCATATACAATGGAATTCTATACAACAATGAAAAGGAATGAATCACAACCACACATAAAAAAATGGATTAATGGGCTTCCCTGGTGGCTCAGTGGTTGAGAGTCCGCCTGCCGATGCAGGGGACACGGGTTCGTGCCCCGGTCCAGGAAGATCCCACATGCCGTGGAGCTGCTGGGCCCGTGAGCCATGGCCGCTGAGCCTGCGCGTCTGGAGCCTGTGCTCCGCAATGGGAGAGGCCACAACAGTGAGAGGCCCGCGTAACGCAAAAAAAAAAACCAAAAAAAACGATTAATGTAACATTGAAAGAAACAAGACTCAAAGTTTACATTTATATAAATTCTATAAACAGACAATACTAAGCTATAATATTGGAATTCAGGAGAGTGGTTACTTTTGAGGTATAGGGTAGCACTTGTGAAGGTACATAAAGGAACTTCTGAGATACTGGCAAAGTTTTATTTCTTCATTTGGTTTGAAGTACCTGGTCAGAAAGTGAGCAGGCTTGGAGGTTGCATCCATCTTGGCTGGCATAGATCCTGGGTCTTCAGGGACAGAATATTCACAAGAGACCAATGGCATGGGCCTGGTATCTGTGTCTGTGACAGATGACCTGGTATTGGGGCAGGCCAGGAATCTGGGTTCATAAGAACCTCCTGGCGATGGTGTGGGTCTGGTTCTGGGGTCCATGGTAAGGTTGGGCCCTCACTTCAATCTTCTTCTCACATGAGAAGGGAGTCTCTCTCCATGCTGGGCTTCGTAGGCTTGAGAGAGGGGTGATGGGGGTAATGTGAAACTGTCTTTACTACCCTCTTCAATGCATCTTTTCTTACTTCTGTGCTCCACCCAGGTGCTGTAACCCCTATCCTGGAATGCTTAGCTCTTGTGAAGGTATTTTTGTGTGGAGGTTGTTGTTCAAACTGATGTTTCTGGGAGGCCATGAGCACTAGGAATTTCTATCCCACCATCTTGCTGATGTCACTTCCATAACTCACTACATGATGAAAGTGATTTCAATGACTATCAATTTTTGAGTAAAAATTCTAGAAACTTTAACCTGTAAGCATAGAGTTTTAAAAATAATTAATTTATTAACATCTTTTCAAATAAATTGCACAGCTAATTGTATTAAAAAAGCAAGATACATTAAAATAACTAAAAATCTTTCTGCCCCAGGGATCAACATTTTGACCAGCTATTACCCTATAAACTTCGTCGTCAGTCAGTCTTCAGGTAGGCAAATTTTAATTTATTCATTCAATAATCAATATTTAGCAAATATTGCTCTCTCTTAGAGGCTGCACGTTGAACACAAAGATAATAAGACTGAGCAATTCACATTCAAGGTAAGAAAAATAGTCAAGAAATTCATAAAGTCCTCCACTTGAAATTTATTGAGCACTACTAGATGATGGATAGTCAAAGATAAATGGTGTTTATGGCCTCTCCTCTTGAAGAGCACTCTAGAGAGCATGATAAATTCCAACAACATGTTCTAAGATTTATGATAAAGGACAGAGGGGGAAATAGCTATATCCCCCTGGGCAAAGCAGTGGTCAAGAGGAAGTGACAGTTGAGCTGTGTCCTGAAAGATGAGTAGAAACAAGATCATGGACAAAGAGGTACATCAGCTGGTTTGGAGAACTGGAAAGAGTTCACAGACACTAGAACCTAAGTGGATGGAGACAATGAAGGAAGAAGAGGCTGAAAAGTAAAGAGGGGGCCAGACAGCAAATGACCTTTTACCATCATAATAAACATGTTGGATTTTTGGCAAGGTATGATTATTAAACGGTTTTAAGTATCAATAGAATAGTGACATGTTCATACTGCATTTTAGAAATATAACTCCAATGGCAGTATGGAGAATATTCACAAAAACGAGACAGCTTAGAGACCATGAACATGACAGAAGGGATGGTGGTGTGTGTAGGAGACTTCAGATGTGGAACTAAAGACATTGCTGACTGCTTGGGTGTGGTGAGGAAAAGCGATGGATGTTTAGTGGTGCCCTTCCAGCTATGGGACAGGCAGCAGGACTGGGGGAAGACCTTAAGTTCAGTTTCCACTTGCTGAGTTTTAAGTGCCTAAGGAATAAACAATAAGGATGACCTTGAGGGCAAGGATCACATTTAAATCTCTATAGACCTTCGGTATAAATCCATAACCTTTATTTTCTATATGATAAATGACAATAAGAATGTCTTTAGAGTTATAAACTAAATGTGTTTATGTTAATAATTATACTTTTCTAGTGGAAGCATGATAAACCCTTTAGAGCAAACAAATTCCTTGGCCTCTCTGGGTAGTGTATCATTAGTCATCTATACATAGCTCTGTATCAAAAGCTCATTTCTCCTCCCGGAAAGTCATAATTTTTCGTCTCCTCTAAGCATCCCACTCTTAACACTGACCTCAAAACAATTCTCCAAAAAAGATTTTGGGTTGTATCTGTAAATAAAATGAGCCTATAATTTTGATAAAATGAGCGTATAATTTTGGTCCACTGGTAAAGAATCTGCCTTCCAATGCAGGGAAAGAGGGTTCAATCCCTGGTGGGGAAACTAAGATCCCACACGCCAGGAGGCAACTAAGCCTGCATGCCACAACTACTGAGCTTGCGTGCCTCAAGGAGAGAGCCTGTGAACCATAACTAGAGAAGAGAAAACCTGCGTGCTGCAAGTAGAGAAAAGCCCACATGCTGCGACGAAAGATCCCGCATGCCTCAACGAAGATCCCGTGTGCCACAACTAAGACCCAACGCAGCCAAAAAAAATAATAAAATAAATAAATAAATAAATATTTCTTTAAAAATTTTGATATTTTAATGACCCTTGAGAGCTGAGTCAATCTCCTCCCAGTGTGCCATCCTTAGTAAAAGATAGTCTTGTTTAAATTTTAAGTTTGTGACCTTATTTTCCAAAACAAATGCACTCATTATCATTATTTTTTTCTTGAGTAGTCACTTAATTTTTCCTGCTGTGTATACATTATTTCCCTAATTATATCAACTCACTGAGGGTATGTCTTAAGTGTCTTTGGATCTTCTGATGCCCTCCTCCTCATAGCACCAGGCACATAGTCTGTGCTCAGGAAGATTTGCTGATGGTTATTTGGTATGTTATTTGAATTAATCAAATGATGTCATTAACTATTTTTAATAAGTCAAAGTTTAAACTTAAGTTGCAAGTCTTGGAGTGGATGAATACAATTCTGGATTTTCAAAATGTTGCTTACTTTCTTGGAAACTGTGTCATGCCCTTACACAATCAACTTTCTTAATTCCTTGTTGACACATTCTCTGAATCATAAAAGGAAAATAAGTTTGATTCATAAAAATAGTTAACTCATGTTTTGATACTCAGAGTGGTATTTTTCCCCTGCTACTGAACTTGATGATTTGCTAAGAAAAAAACAAAAGCTGCAAATCCCACAGTGACCTCATTCATGTCCTGTTAACCAAACACTTGTCATAGTAATCACGTGGACAGCTAGAACATTTATAAAGGCCACAGGGCCTTTGCAAAGAGTTGGAAACTGCTCTGTTTTAGTGAATCTTGGAACAGATATGCTCCTGCATGCACATTGCTATTGTCAAAGGACTTTCCACAATCTCCTTGTGTTTTATGAATTATAATTGAAGTGTGCCACCAAGTTAAGGAGGGACAAAGGAAATTTTTGGAATCAACCAGGTCTCTTCCCTGAATACTGACTCTTGTGAAATCTACTGCAGTTCCTGTATGCATGAAACCTTGCTTCTGTAGAGGAGACTGGACTTTCTCCCCCAAGAGCTAATCTCCTTGTCAATGACCAGTGGCTCATGAACAGCTTACTCATCAAACAATGGTGGTGCCTTACATTGAGACATTTATGGCCTGGGAGGTGTCTACCCATTGAACATGAACTGCAAAAGTGGTAAAACTGATAGGATTTTAAGGTAGCTCTCTAGGCAAAATAACACAAGAGCAGCACTAACTTCATTCAAACTGAATATTAAAATAGAACCATTTCTCACTCAGAGAGCTCCCTCAACAGTAACTGAATATGGGTTAGTGCAGAAAATGCTATGAATCACCGAGCCTCAGAGGTCTGTCTGTCTTTATGTAGACAGATGGATTGATTCTTTCATTGTATGTTGGCTAGAGTAACATTTGAAGTCCTAAAATAGTCAGGACAGTTAATTAAATGTTTCATACTTTATTTACTCCATGTTTAAAAGATTTTTTAAAGTACCAGTCATCCATTAAATCCATAAAACTGATGTGTCAATTGGTCCAATTCTTTGGTTGCTGTTAAGTGTTTATTGAATAAACCACAATGTATCAAACATAAGTATAGACAAGCCCATTCTAAGCTTACAAGCTAAATTAGCTTAAGCATTACTCATAAAAAAAAAAAAAAACCCACAAATCCTAAACAAGCATGTATTGATCAAATTTTAAAGGTAGTTTGTGAACAATGGACCAGTGAATACCATGGGGGAAACAGTTGCTAAAAAGGAATTTTCAAGAACTGAGTCTTATTTGACTTAGCTTTTCTGAGAAGATTTTGCATGTAAGATGTAATTTGATGAAGAGCCAAATGTCGGATGTCAGTGAGCTTCGCAGGTCCAAGTTAGGGAAAAAATCCAAAACAGATTATCTCAAACCTAAATCTGAAGCAGATTTTTCAATTAAAATAGAAAAAAATTTCAAAATTGGGCAAGATTGGCAATTATCTGGTCACTTTGATCAGTATTAATGATGTGAGCAAATCTGGAATTGAGCCAAGACAGTGTTTTCTTCCTCTTTTGCTTGCTTACATGCTGGGTAATTGAATTAAGCATATACTGGCACTCACGCTTCTGAAGGAGTGGCTATCAATTCAACCAAGTCTCAACCTCCAAACCTCACACAAACAGTGTGATGCCCAATTCTTTCTGCTTTGAGGACCTGGAAGCAAATTTATAAGGTTTGGTTTCGGGGAAAGAGAAGGTGATGCACGATGTGATTTATTCCTCTTGAATAAATGTGGAACTTTCTACAAATCTGAGACTCAGGGGTTCTACTATTGCTTCCTGGAACTCATCAGTGTATACCACCTCTTTTCTGAAACAGAACAAAAAAATCAAATCATTAGTTATGGCTCAGAAGAAGCTGTTTGTTTTACTATGCTTAAAAAGCTTATTTTAGAAATAATGATATTACCGCATAGTCATTATATTTACATTGGCTAATGTTATAGCCAAGATCCTGTTCCTAAGGCCTTTGACTGTTTACAAAACCCTTTTTTATTTCTTATCTCATTAGACCCTCCTATTTACCTTTTCAGGTGACTCTTACTGTCTGTATTTAACGGATGGAGAAAACAAAGCTCAGGAGATTGACTATCCCAACCTCATAAGTTCATACAGAGGCAGAACTTAAATCCAAGAGTCCTGACATCTAGTGTTTTTTGTTTGTTTGTTTGTTTGTTTAAATTATATTAGGATATCTGTTAGAAGCCAGAGAATAATTATGCTATGGAATATTTCCAGAACCTCAGAGATCAATCCATTAAATTCTAAACAGCAATCTTAAGAATAGGCTTAAGCAGAGATGGTTCTAATGGGCTTTGTAACGAAAGGGATTTATCGTGGGATTCAGGAAGGTTCTGTTCTTTTTCTCATTCATTCATTCCTCTTCTCTAACTTCTTTGGATATTGGCCATGAAGTTGATGAAGTAGACAGAGCACTACAGGGAAAACTGTAGTCTGACCTTTGGTCAGTACTGAGCCCAGAATTTTTCTCAGTGGAAATAGTGGAAAAATAAAAGAAATACAACCTACAGGGGAAAAATTAAATTTTTCCATTGTAATGACAGTAGTTTATCAAGATGCAAGCCAGAGTGGGTCAGAGTCATCTTTATTCCAAAAGGCCATGCCAGTGGCTGAACTGATAATTCAAATCCTTCTCAGCTTAGTGCCATTTGGCTGAAATATTCCAGTTTTTTTGAACTGTGAATGATAAAGTACGATCACTGTGTAGAATTGGGGTGAGGGAGAGGGAACAAGAGAAATTTGTTTACACAAATTTACTCCTGGATGTCCTAAATTATGCCTCAGAAATAATCGTTTAATCTGTTGCACACAAAGAATTTGTAAACAAACACATACTCAGTATTGCTCCTTAAATGGGAGAGTTAGTTAGGGGGGAAGAAGACAGACATTAAATCTTAAGCACTGAATAGTGGCTTTACAGCTCTGCCCTCAAAGTATCAGATACTTTTACAAAGAGAAGCTTCACACAAAGGAGGATGGACCAATGATTTACTAATGTAGTCCAGCCTCAGATTCTGTGCACCCTTACAACTTGATCTTCATTATTTGCAGATTCCATACTTGCAAATTGGCCTACTTGCTAAAATTTATCTGTGACTCCAAAATCAATACTTATGGTGCATTTGAGATCATTCACAGATAAGTGCAGAGGAGGGAAGAATTTGAATCAGCCATTGTGCACATTCCCAGCTGAGGCGGAACTCGGCCTTCTTGTTTCAGCTCCATACTGTACACAAGTGTCCTTTTCTTGGTCTATTTAGTGCCACATTTTTCCCATTTTTGTAGTTTTTCTTGGTAATTTTGCTGTTTAAAATGTGCCCCAGGCATAATGCTGAAGTGTTCTCTATTGTACCTAAGCCCAGGAAGGTTGTGTCATGCTTTATGAAGAAAATATGCATTTAGATAAGCTTTGCTCAGGCATGAGTTAAATCAACAATATATAGTAATTAAGCTGTCTTTATACAGAAACACACATAAAACAAGGTTATGTATTAATCACCTGATGACAATGTTGTGACCAGAGGCTTGTAGGAACCTCCCCCTGTATTTCCCCTAGTAGCAATGATTCAATATTTGCTAATGCACTGTTTGCAGTGACTTTTTAGAACATATAACTACAGCAAATAATGAGATTCCACTATAGTGCTTGTTTCTAGTACCCAGAATTATCAATCAGATAAAAGGTAACAAAAAAGAATTTGTACTACTGCTTAGAATTACAGAAATTATAGACTACAAATCCAAAATTTTAAATGTAGTTGTTGGTTTTTAAAAATGCATATTTCAAATGTATGTAACCTTGAGTGAATATATGCATATCTATTTTCAGGCATACTTTGCTCCTCTTAAGAGATATACAACAGTTTGGAAAGTAATTCAAGTGGCGCACAGGCTCTGGACGCGCAGCCTCAGCGGCCATGGCTCACGGACCTAGCCGCTCCGCGGCATGTGGGATCTTCCCGGACCGGGGCACGAACTCGTGCCCCCTGCATCGGCAGGCGGACTCTCAACTACTGCGCCACCAGGGAAGCCCAAGCCATGTCTTTTGAAAGGAATCTGTATCAGAAGCAGAGTTGGTGTTATTGAAATATAAACCTCACATGAGTATGTTTTAGGTACATTGATTTTTTATTGTTGAATAATACTACTACTTTGTATTTGTACAGCTTGCTCTGGTCTTAACCCTGCTCATGTGCATTCGATCATTTTGATTCTTTAGGAAGGTAAAGACATTCAGGTATTACCACCACAAATTAGCTGATGGGAACTGTGAGTCTACCAGGTAAGTGACTTGCCCATAGTAACAAGTCACTTACGTGTCATTTTTGGGATTAAAATTCAGAAGACTTCAGATAGTGTCCTATATTTTACCCTGTGTTGCCACGCTAAGGCTCATTTTTAGCCTTGAGAAATTTTTAGCACACTTTGTCTATCAGTAAATCCAAATCCAAAGACCAGTTGAAAGTGCTCTAAATGTAAGGTTGTTACATGTTGTCCATGTATAATTCCACTTACCTATATTTGAAGCACTGCTTTTTAAATAACATTTTATTTTACACTTTCTTCTGATTTATGTCTGTGATATAAGAAGTATTTACTGAGAGACAAGCTGAATTTGTAACCTGTGTCGTATGACTCCAAGCTAAAAGAACATTCTTTACTTACATAGTAAATCCTGGATTGGACAGTGAATGTTTAAGTTTGGGAAACATGTAAGTCTGGTTTATATCTCATACCAAAGAACACTCAGTATTATGTTGAACAGAAAAGAAGCTTCAAGATAAGGCAAATGTAGCTACCAAAAGTAATGATCTTTTTGAAAAATTGTTATCATGTCACCCTTGAACTGATAAAACATTTGCAACTGTTGTTTTTTTGGTAGCCATAATGTTGCAAAAATTGAGAGAGAGGCATTTCTTTTTGCAGGGGTGTGGGGTGGCACATATTTACTTGCACTTGGCAGATTATCTTATTTTAAATGGATTCAACAGTCTGTGAGGGGGCAGATGTTCATGACAACAAAAGGAGGACAAATTAGACTGAGTTAAAAAGGGAGCATACGGGAATAAATACAATGAATGGTTATTAGCCTACAGAAGTGCTATAAGAAATAAAAACTTGACATGAATGGGAAAGCAGGGTGATGGTATATAGCAGGGAAATAGAGAAGGAAGACCAAGTGGCATTATTTTGTCAAGTTAAAAAATTATCTGTCAAAATTTCAACATCTCATAAAATATGTTTTAGAAGTCTATTCTCACCCACCATCCTCACCCTGCCCCATATAAAAGAAGCCTTGAGACTGTAAAAATTCAAAAGCTCAGTGTTCAGTCTTTAAAATTTTAACATTTTCAAGGGACAACACAAATTTAGCTCAGCCGGTAAAGCTTATTTTTGCTACACTGATGTTGACATCCTTATTACAGACCTTTCTATCAGAATGTTGAAGAGACGGAGGGATGCCTAACTTGCTGTGAGTTTGCTGGGACACAAAAGAACTTCGCTTCAGGAGTATTTTTAATGGTACAGTCAGGGCTAGAGATGGCCCTGCTCAAAAATTCAGTGTGGTGCCAAAAGGGTAACCAAATGAAGTATGCAATTAGGATGCTTTTAGAGGCACTCTGCGATATTGCTGTGCTGTAATAGTCATTGTGTTGTAATTACTGCTGATTTGTTGTGTTGTTTTGAGCCTTTAAATCCCTTGAAGTATCCTGCCAAAAATTAAAGTATTAAAAGGGTGACTCAAACACACTTAAGATTATAAACAGCTTAGATCAGATCTATTGTACATGAAACTGATATTGTTAAGGAACATTGAGTCATTTGAACCAAAAAGAGAACATAAAAGAAAGAAAGGACCGTCTCCAGCCTTTGAAAGAAAAGTAGAAGTGAAACATTTTCAGTAACACAATGATTTAGTTTTTCTGGATTAAGATGAAACAGGCTTCATCAGTGAGGCAGGTAAGACTTTGCTCCAAACACTCTATTGACAATTAATGGTCAGTCTCCTGATCTCCAGATGAGATACCTCATCTGTGAATGTATATTTACCTCATGGATTAAAAAGAGTATAGGGCTCATTTGGGAAACATAGCTTTTTCCCCCAACTCCTCCAGGGCACTAGAGGATATTCTTCATTTTAGAAGTATGTAACTTTACCCAGTAGACACATTCCTGAAGAGTTATTTGGAAAAAAAAGTTTTTTTATTAATAAAAGCATTTTTGTAAGCATTAAAAGAGACTGTGCTGAATGTAAAACTACAGTAAATTCTAATTGCCTTTTTGATAGAGCCAGATTTTCAGATACTGCATTTACATGAAGTGGAGTGGGCCTCCGCAGAACTCTTAGTAAAAGAGTTAATCCTGTTTTCTCAAGTGCCTAATTTATCACAGAGTTACCTTAGGCACTGGGAGCATCTGGCTCAACACGTACATATTTTTCAAGTACAAATTAAGGACTGAGAATGAGGCCAGGAACGCGCTTTTATGTGAGGCAATAGGATGGACTCACTGAGAGGGAGAGGCATAAATATTGCTTCAGATTTTAATAAGGATGAAACTCCATATATCATTAACTATTCTTCCTTCAATGTCTTGAAAGCCCTCAGTCATTACACTAGATCCCTGCTTAATATTCTGCATGTGTGAACCAATTTGGGTTGAAGTTGCATTAAGCAGGTGGGGCATTAAAAATGAATCCTCTTTTATTGTTAAGATATTTTTAAAGAAAGCCTGCTTTGTGTGACTTATCCTGCAATTTGTGCCGAGATATGTATCTGCATACCACTTCTGTCTACCCCGTATGATCTTAGATGGACGCCTAAACGGTCATTTTGCATACTATTACCTAATCATAATGATTGTCTGTCTCTCTTCATTTCTCTTTATTTTTTAAAAATCAGGCTTAGTTATGGCCAATTTGGGGAAAAAACTGAACACATCTTTTTTAATTGCTTTATTTCTTCATGGATTCTCAAAAGTGTCATGGGTAGGGTGAGGGTGTAGTATTACACTTGAAACTTTTTTTAATTTTTTAATGTCTTTATTGGAGTATAATTGCTTTACAAAGGTGTGTTAGTTTCTGTTTTATAATAAAGTGAATCAGCTATACACATACATATATCCCCATATCTCTTCCCTCTTGCATCTCCCTCCCTCCCACCCTCCCTATCGCACCCCTTTAGGTGGTCACAAAGCACCGAGCTGATCTTCCTGTACACTTGAAACTTTGATGGGCAAGAAAACAATGACACTGCTTATAGAATCCAGTTTTCCTGATGTCACATTGTCTATATGGGTGATACATGTTTCCTTAAATTGGAAATAATCTGTTCAGTGGACTGAAAGTCTCAGTCTGCTCTAAGCAGAGTTTCCAGGCACATGCTCAGTTGTCTTGGGAGTGTGGGAGATTCCTGTGCATCGATGACTGGATGCAGAGCACGTTAAAGTGCATAAAACTTGGATGGAAAGGGTCCATGTGGAGAATGACAATGCCATGACCCTGCAGTAGCTACTGTTGAAATTTGAGATGAAATCAGAGCCAAACCTCTGTTGAAACCCTGACATGAAGAGAATCTCACTTTGGGAAAAGAAACCCCAATATCTCATTAAACATATTTGTCCTTGCTCTGAAGTCATAAAATAAGGACCTCATGGAGAAACCCAAGACAAACTGTTTTTCAGGGGAGAGAAAGAAAGGAAAGACAACCCTGCTTCTTCCTCTGCATCACAAAAGTATCCAGCCTCCAAGGTGACCAGTTTGACCTTTCTCTTAAGCACTGTTTAATTTTTTTTAAAGCCTTTCAAAATGCCAACATGCAAATTGTACATAAAATATTTAAAACATGAGTCCTCACTTTGAAAAGGTGAATTAATGAATTCATCAATCAAAACCGTGAAGTTCTGAAAACCTCTAATTTACTCTTGTTGTAATTTAGTGGAAGAAAGGTAGCCTTCCGCTAGATAGTTCCACAGAAATGTAATTAACCTTTGCTTTCGACGGAACAGTGGGACAATTGGTAAAGAAAGAGGATAAATAACACACACACACACACACACACACACACACACACACACACGCTTCGGAGCACAACCTTACAGGTCTCTTCCTCCACGAGTTACTGTGAGGATCAATATTTGAAACAGCCTGTGAACTATAAATTACTCCATAAATATGAGGAGTTGCAATAGTTGTTTTTAGACAGATGATAGATGGATAGATAGATAGATAATAGAAGCAGACAGACATCAAAATGTTAACACAATATTGTATAATTATTTCTATTATAGAAATGAGGTACAGTCTAATGATTACTTACTGCATTTTCTAATGATTTTTTCAATTAACATGTATTACTATGAAATAAACCAAAATGAAATACCAATGTTACAGTATTTTATTAGCAGTCATGACTACTGGTCCACACATATCATGGCAATGGTGGTGTATATTCAAACATAACAATTGTAACATACGTTCCAACAAATTAAAGTGCTTTCATAGGTACAATGGGTCAGAATAGTTGGAACTGAGACTGCCCATAAAATAGGTTTGATTCAGTTCAAATAAGCAGGGATGGTAATCTTCTTGTAAGACTGAAGTATGCAGATTAAAACAGGACACTATCAGCTCCTCCCTGCCTCCCAACTCTCATCTTCTTCTGATTCAGGACAGAGTGAACCTATTTCTTTCACTAAACCTCCGATTCTTTCTCTCCTTTGCTTAATTAACTCAGAGTTCATTTAAATCTGATTCTAGCCTATGTTAAGGCTTGACAAGAGTTTAAGAGAAGGGCAGATGTATTTTGTATCACATGGAACCTGTGATCTATTTACAGAGAAGAAAGACTAACTCTTCCAATTTTTACAGGTTTTTGCTCATTTAATTAATTTTACTTCCACAGGTGAAAATGGATGGACCATTTCTGGGAAAAGAAAAGAGCCCAGTTAAAATTGGGGTATGTCATTACCCTGAGAAGAAATGAATATGCCTTTTTAATATAAAGAACCCCTATATTCCTGTGACTCTGATTTATTCTTTGGCTTCTTGTCTCACACATTAAGGAATTTTCTAGGTCACCACTGTTTGTGTACGTATATGTGTGTGCATGCACATGTGTGTCCCAGAATAAAAATATGAAGCATTTAATATCCTTTTTTTCAGTACTAATATAGTTTATATTTTAATATAAAACCTAATGTGACTAGGTAGCCAGGATTCATGCATTATCTAAATTCTTTTGCTTTAGTAGGAATAATTAAATTCAGGTTGGAGTTTTAACATGTTCCTCTTTCTATGAATATTTCTCCAAACGATTATGTGCTTAGTAAAAATATATGTGTACTGGGGGACATGGATATATTTTAATAAATGACAGAATCAAAAGTTTAAAAAAATCCAGAAGAAGCCCAAGAAATGTCTGTTCTTTGAGGGATCTGACTGTATTAAAAAAGAAAATAAAAAGACTATATAAATATGTACGTATATAGAAAGACTTAAAAGATTATATATATACATATATATGTGTGTATGTAATATACGCATATAAACATAATCAGGGATAGTTGTGTGTGCATGTGTGTGTGTGTGTGTGAATATGTGTGAGTGTATAACTGTATGACAGATTACACATCAGAAACATTCTAGAACCATTCTCGTTTCTCTCCCATCCACATATATTTTATTCTCTAATTTTTTGTTTTGGGATCAAGTATTTCATGGGAGACCTTGTCATTTCTGTCTTGTGTCGATTAAAACTTTTATTTTTTTGTTTTTAATTGATTCCTACACATAAACTATGAGACTCAAAAGGTGATCCAACTTTTTCTCGAAGCAGTGAGACTGTGTATGTTACCCTTCATGGTTTCCTTCTTACAAAAATAAACCAAAACATAAATTTTTAGTTTTTATACCTTCTAATAGCTCAAACAAAAATGGTCTGAGTGCCATGAGTGGTAGGTTTGGCTAGTAAGACAGTTTCATCCAGCAATGAAATTTCCCGCTGCAGGAGGGCTATGAACTGCTAATTAGCATCTATGACCTAATATTCTCTAGCAACCAAGAGTAATAGCAGTAATTTCCAGTTTTATGCAGAGTACGAGTCTCCAATATTACCAGCACTTCTGTTTCATTTGTAATTAACTGTAAGCAATAATTACAGTCAAGAAAGTATATCCTAATGCTCCTAGGTAATAAAATAAAAAGAAATTATGTTTGTAAAACTTATATACATGTCATGCTGACTGACTGGAGTTCTTTAAAAGGCTTGAGGTTATATATGTATCAATTACATTTTTCATTTTGTCTACACTGGTATCACTCTTAATTTTAATTTGTAACTTTTAGTTCACTACTTAATTATTTGTTCTTTGCTTGAAAATGAATATTTATTAGATTTGGTTTTGAGTTCATGGATAAAAGGAAACATTTAAAAGCTAGTAACTAGGGGCAGATATGATACTACATGACAATATATTTTAAGAGACTGGTAATGCATAATTCTTTCATTTTTCTTGACCATCACTCCAAATAAACTTTTAATTTTTTAAATATTAAACTTTTAAAATAAGCTTTTAATCACAAGGTAATACACACAATGTAATACACATTGATTAATTTTCATAAAGTGAATGCACCCATGTAACCATATCCAGATCAAGAAATATACTATAAGAACACAAGGTTGGTTTAATACTCAGAATTCAGATTAACAGAAAAAAGAGAGAAAAACCATATCATCTCAATAGATTTTGTCAAATACAAGCATTTAAGAAATTTACTCAGTCATGAATTTATTAAATGTTTATACCAAACTGTCAGTACAACAGAACTTCCTTAACCAGCTACAGAGAAGATTGCCTCATGTTATTCCCCTATCAAAACCCTTCTTCCTAAAGTAACAACCCTCCTGTCTTCTAACAAAATAAATCACTTTCTCCTGTTTTTAAATTTTATATAACTGGAATGATATAAAATGTATACTCTTCTTTTTTTTGTCTAACATCTTTACTAGAGTATAATTGCTTAACAATGGTGCATCAGTTTCTGCTTTATAACAAAGTGAATCAGTTATACATATGCATATGTCCCCATATCTCTTCCCTCTTGCATCTCCCTCCCTCCCACCCTCTCTATCCCACACTTCTAGGTGGTCACAAAGCACAGAGCTGATGTCCCTGTGCTATGGGACTGCTTCCCATAGCTATCTATTTTACGTGTGGTAGTGTATATATGTCCATGCCACTCTCTCACTTTGTCCCAGCTTACCTTCCCCCTCCCCACATCCTTAAGTGCACTCTCTAGTAGGTCTGCAGTGTTATTCCTGTCTTGCCCCTAGGTTCTTCTGACCTTTTTTTCTTTTTTAGATTTCATATATATGTGTTAGCATACAGTATTTGTTTTCCTCTTTCTGACATACTTCACTCTGTAAGAGAGTCTCAAGGTCCATCCACCTCACTACAAATAACTCAATTTCGTTCCTCTTATGGCTGAGTAATATTCCATTGTATATATGTGCCACATCTTCTTTATCCATTCATCTGTCGATGGACACTTAGGTTGCATCCATGTTTTGGCTATTGTAAATAGAGCTGCAATGAACATTATGGTACATGTCCTTTTTGAATTATGGTTTCCTCAAGGTGTATGCCCAATAGTGGGATTGCTCGGTCATATGGTAGTTCTATTTTTAGTTTTTTAAGGAACCTCCATACTGCTTTCAAATAGTGGCTGTATCAAACTACATTCCCACCAACAGAGCAGGAGGGTTCCCTTTTCTCCACACCCTCTCCAGCATTTATTGTTTGTAAATTTTCTGATGACGGCCATTGTGACCGCTGTGAGATGATATCTCATTGTAGTATTCATTTGCATTTCTCTAATGATTAATGATGTTGAGCATTCTTTCATGTGTTTGTTGGCAATCTATATATCTTCTTTGAGAAATGTCTATTTAAGTCTTCTGCCCATATTTGGATTGGGTTGTTTGTTTTTTAGATATTGAGCTGCATGAGATGCTTGTATGTTTTGGAGACTAATCCTTTGTCTGTTGGTTCATTTGCAAATATTTTCTCCCATTCTGAGGGTTGTCTTTTGGTCTTGTTTATGGTTTCCTTAGCTGTGCAAAAGCTTTGAAGTTTCATTAGTTCCCATTTGTTTATTTTTGTTTTTATTTCCATTTCTCTAGGAGGTAGGTCAAAAAGGATCTTGCTGAGATTTTTGTCATAGTGTGTTCCGCTTATGTTTTCCTCTAAGAGTTCGATGGTGTCTGGCCTTACATTTAGGTCTTTAATCCATTTTGAGTTTATTTTTGTGTATGGTGTTAGGGAGTGTTCTAATTTCATTCTTTTACATGTAGCTGTCCAGTTTTCCCAGCATCACTTATTGAAGAGGCTGTGTTTTCTCCATTGTATATTCTTGCCTCCTTTATCAAAAATAAGGGGACCATATGTGTGTGGGTTTATCCCTGGGCTTTCTATCCTGTTCCATTGATCTATATTTCTGTTTTTGTGCCAGTACCATACTGTCTTGATTACTGTAGCTTTGTAGTATAGTCTGAAGTCAGGGAGCCTGATTCCTCCAGCTCCGTTTTTCTTTCTCAGGATTGCTTTGGCTATTCAGGGTCTTTTGTGTTTCCATACAAATTGTGAAATTTTTTGTTCTAGTTCTGTGAAAAATGCCAGTGGTAGTTTGATAGGGATTGCATTGAATCTGTAGATTGCTTTGGGTAGTAGGTTCATTTTCACATTGATTCTTCCAATCCAAGAACATGATATATCTCTCCATTGATTTGAATCATCTTTAATATCTTTCATCAGTGTCGTATAGTTTTCTGCATAAGGCTCTTTTGTCTCCTTAGGTAGGTTTATTCCTGGATATTTTATTCTTTTTGTTGCAGTGGTAAATAGGAGTGTATTCCTAATTTCACTTTCAGATTTTTCATCATTAGTGAATAGGAATGACAGAGATTTCTGTGCATTAATTTTGTATCCTGCTACTTACCAAATTCATTGATTACCTCTAGTAGTTTTCTGGTAGCATCTTTAGGATTCTCTATGTATAGTATCATGTCATCTGCAAACAGTTACAGTTTTACTTCTTCTTTTCCAATTTGGATTCCTTTTATTTATTTTTCTTCTCTGATAGCTGTGGCTAAAACTTCCACAAGTATGTTGAATAATAGTGGTGAGAGTGGACAACCTTGTCTTGTTCCTCATCTTAGCAGAAAAGATTTCAGGGTTTTACCACTGAGGACGATGCTGGTTGGGGGCTTGTCATATATGGCCTTTATTATGTTGAGGAAAGTTCCCTCTATGCCTACATTCTAGAGGGTTTTTATCATAAATGGGTGTTGAATTTCATCGAAAGCTTTCTCTGCATCTATTAAGATGATCATATGTTTTTTTTCCTTCAATTTGTTAATATGGTGCATCACGTTAATTGATATGCATATATTGAAGAATCCTTGCATTCCTGGGGTAAACCCCACTTGATCATAATGTGTGACCCCTTTAGTGTGCTGTTGGATTCTGTTTGCTAGTATTTTGTTGAGGATTTCTGCATCTATGTTCATCAGTGATATTGGCCTGTAGTTTTCTTTCTTTGTGACATCTTCTCTGGTTTTGGTATCAGAGTGATGGTAGCCTCGTAGAATGAGTTTAGGAGTGTTCCTCCCTCTGCTATATTTTGGAAGAGTTTGAGAAGGATAGGAGTTAGCTCTTCTCTAAATGTTTGATAGAATTCGCCTGTGAAGCCATCTGGTCCAGGGCTTTTGGTTGTTGGAAGATTTTTAATCACAGTTTCAATTTCAGTGCTGTGATTGATCTGTTCATATTATCTATTTTTTCCTGGTTCAGTCTTGGCAGGTTGTGCATTTCTACGAACTTGTCCATTTCTTCCAGGTTGTCCATTTTATTGGCATATAGTTGCTTGTAGTAATCTCTCATGATCCTTTGTGTTTCTGCAGTGCCAGTTGTTACTTCTCCTTTTTCATTTCTAATTCTATTGATTTGAGTCTTCTCCTTTTTTTTCTTGATAAGTCTGGCTAATGGTTTATCAATTTTGTTTATCTTATCAAAGAACCAGCTTTTAGTTTTATTGATCTTTGCTATTGTTTCATTTGTTTTTCATTTATTTCTGATCTGATATTTATGATTTCTTTCCTTCTGCTAACTTTGGGATTTTTTTGTTCTTCTTTCTCTAATTGTTTTAGGTGTAAGGTTAGGTTGTCTATTTGAGATGTTTCTTGTTTCTTAAGGTAGGCTTGTATAGCTATAAACTTCCCTCTTTGAACTGCTTTTGCTGCATCACATAGGTTTTGAGTCATTGTGTTTTCATTGTCATTTGTTTCTAGGTACTTTTTGATTTCCTCTTTGATTTCTTCAGTGATCTGTTAGTTATTAAGTAGTGTGTTGTTTAGACTCCATGTGTTTGTATTTTTTACAGAATTTTTCCTGTAGTTGATATCTAGTCTCATAGCACTGTGGTCAGAAAAGATACTTGATACAATTTCAATTTTCTTAAATTTACCAAGGCTTGATTTGTGACCCATGATATGATCTATCCTGGAGAATGTCCCATTAGCACTTGAGAAGAATGTATATTCTGTTGTTTTTGGATGGAATGTCCTATAAATATCAATTAAGTCCATCTTGTTTAATGTATCATTTAATGCTTGTGTTCCTTATTTATTTTCATTTTGGATGATCTGTCCATTGGTGAAAGTGGTGTGTTAAAGTCCCCTACTATGATTGTGTTACTGTCGATTTCCCCTTTTATGGCTGTTAGTATTTGCCTTACGTATTGAGGTGCTCCCATGTTGGGTGCATAAATATTTACAATGGTTATATCTACTTCTTGGATTGATTCCTTGATCATTATGTAGTGTCCTTCTTTGTCTCTTGTAATAGTCTTTGTTTTAAAGTCTATTTTGTTTGATATGAGAATTGCTACTCCAGCTTTCATTTGATTTCTATTTGCATGGATTATCTTTTTCCATTCTCTCACTTTCAGTCTGTATGTGTCCCTAGGTCTTAAGTGGGTTCCTTGTAGACAGCATATACACGGGTCTTGTTTTTGTATCCATTCAGCCAGTCTATGTCTTTTGGTTGGAGCATGTAATCCATTTACATTTAAGGTAATTATCTATATGTATGTTCCTATTATATTTTATTAATTGTTTTGGGTTTGTTTTTGTAGGTGTTTTCCTTCTCTTGTGTTTCCTGCCTAGAGACGTTCATTTAGCATTTGCTGTAAAGCTGGTTTGGTGGTGCTGAATTCTCTTAGCTTTTGCTTGTCTGTAAAGCTTTCAATTTCTCCCTCAAATCTGAGTGACATCCTTGCTGTGTAGAGTAATCTTGGTTGCAGGTTTTTCTCTTTCATCACTTTAAATATGTCCTGCCACTCCCTTCTGGCTTGCAGAGTTTCTGCTGAAAGATCAGCTGTTTACCTTATGGGGATTCCCTTATGTGTCACTTGTTGTTTTTCCCTTGCTGATTTTAATATTTTTCTTTGTTTTTAATTTTTGATAGTTTGATTAATATGTGTCTTGGTGTGTTTCTCCTTCGATTTATCCTGTATGGGACTCTGATTCCTGGATTGATTAACTATTTTCTTTCCCATATTAGGGAAGTTTTCATCTATAATCTCTTCAAATATTTTCTCAGTCCCTTTCTTTTTCTCTTCTTCTTCTGGAACCCCTATAATTCGAATGTTGGTGTGCTTAATATTGTCCCAGAGGTCTCTGAGGCTGTCCTCAATTCTTTTCATTCTTTTTTCTTTATTCTTCTCTGCAGTAGTTATTTCCACTATTTTACCTTCCAGGTCACTTATCTGTTCTTCTGCCTCTGTTATTCTGCTATTGATCTCTTCTAGAGAATTTTAAATTTCATTTATTGTGTTGTTCATCTCTGTTTGTTTGCTCTTTAGTTCTTCTAGTTCCTTGTTAAAGTGTCTTGTATTTTCTCCATTCTATTTCCGAGATTTTGGATCATCTTTACTATCATTATTCTGATTTTTTTTTTTTCTGGTAGACTGACTATTTCCTCTTCATTTTTTAGGTGTGGTGGGTTTTTGCCTTCCTACTTCATCTGCTGTGTGTTTTTCTGTCTTCTCATTTTGCTTCATTTACTGTGTTTGGGGTCTCCTTTCACAGGTTGCAGGTTCATAGTTTCCATTGTTTTTGGTGTCTGTCCCCAGTGGCTAATGTTGGTTCAGTGGGTTGTATAGACTTCCTGGTGGATGGGACTAGTGTCTGTGTTCTCGTGGATGAGGCTGGATCTTGTCTTTCTGGTAGGCTGGTCCACATCTGGTGGTGTGCTTTGGGGTGTCTGTTGCCTTATTATGGTTTTAGACAGCCTCTGTGCTAATGGATGGGGTTGTGTTCCTGTCTTGCTAGTTGTTTGGCATAGGGTGTCCTGCACTGTAGCTTGCTGGTCATTGAGTGAGCTGGGTCTTGTCATTGAGATGAAGATCTCTGGGAGATTTTTGCCATTTGATATTATATGGAGTTGGGAGGTCTCTTGTGGACCAGTGTTCTGAACTTGGCACTCCCACCTCAGAGGCACAGCCTTGACACCTGGCTGGAGCACCAAGAGCCTGTCCTCCACACGGCTGGGTAGCATCGGAGGGCAACAGGACCGGGTAGCACTCAGCAAGAGAAAGAGGCGGCAGAGAAAGGGCTGCCCAGGCCTGTGTCTGCCTCAGCTCCAACCCCTCTGCGAGGAACACATAATTCTTAAGTGGGGATACAGTATGCACAGGAAGCCTGGTTTATGTGGTGGAAATAAAAGAATTGTATTTGTGATTTTCCCATGAAGGTTATACTTCTGTGAATGCAAATAATATTGTTCTATAAAAAATTTAAAATGACATTTAAGGTGATTTCTTACTCTAAAAGAAAGTAAAACTTTATTTATCTAGAACTGTGAAGGACTGCAGTTTTCTATATGATTGACTTTTCTTCCTGGATAATTTACCCCTTAATGCACCAAAATTGTATTTTAAATGTTTTTGATGTGCATTTCCTGGAAGAAATGAATTCCATGGTTTACTTTGCATCACTGTCTAAGGGCCCTCCTGAAATTCTGGAGGACCCCTTCTTGTGCAACAAGGCTTTTAGGTTATGTGAGTGCAGTTGGAGTCTTAATCCACACTCACCACAACAAGAGCAGCTCTGCTTGTCTGCCTCTGCACTGCCCTGGCTTCCATCTTCCATTCCATTCAAAGAACATATTTTGTTGCTCGACCTTAGCCTTTAAAAATTTTCTACCTTAGAAAACAGAATATACACATAATTTAATCTTTTACTGATTTAGCAGGGTCATAATTATGCACATCAATTATTATACTGTGCAGAAATATAATAGTATAATTAACATTTGAAGTTTGTGCTTTTCCCCTACACTGAATGGCTTCAGATGTCTGTGCTTTTCTTATTATTTCTTGTTCCTTCCTTTACTGACAGCTGCAACTTAAACCTGCTGTCATGGCTTTAAACCATCCCTACCTCTAATTCTCAGCTATTATAAAGGCAGAGAAGAAGTGAAGGTGGTCAAAGGAAACCATACGACTATGTTCAGTAAATCTTAATGTGGTGATGTAAAAGCACATTGTGAAACTGTCAAATACTCTAAAACCACTTGCTATTAAACAGAACTAGACTAACAGGTAGGGAATAGATTAGGGCAGATTTAAACTCAAACTATAGAAGAAATTATTCAAGCTTTAGTGGTAGTGATGATGATGATGATATTAATAGCAAAAAAATTGTTTACCATTTATTCTGTGACAGGCACTGTGCTAGCCCATTTTATACAGCATTTAATTTAATGACATCTATAATGCTAATGGTTAATTATTATTAATATCAGCAATATTATGATTATTTCATGTCAGAAAATTAAGATTTTGTTTTCATAACTTTAGAAAGAACATACAGATATTATGGAAAGGCATTTGGGATCACCCCCATGCCTGTTTGATTTCAAAACTTGTGAGTATAATTACCAAGTTTTTTGCCTCCTAAGTATAGTAGAGGATAAGAAAAGGAAGTATTTTCCACAAGCATCAAGTCCAGCCTTCTGATTTTATAGTTGAAGACACTGGAGATCATTGTGCTGAAAAGTGTCACTTCCTTGCATCCAATCTCCTCCTAGGGCAGGAACTTGTTTTTAATTACAAGTTAGAGTATGAAGACTTCACTCTCTATCTCCATTTGTCCTGCCATCAGTCTTCCCCTCCCACCTCATTGCTTGAAACTGCTTTCAGAGATCAGCAGAGTCCTGTTGGGTGCCAAATGCAAGAGATTCCCCTCAGTTCTGTTCTTTGCCTAATGTATATGGAGTAGTTCATATTGTTGACCATTCTTTTCTTGTACTTCTTGTTCTTCTTAGCCCTTGATGGCTTGCTTCCTTCTCTGTCTCATTCTCTGCATCAGTTCTTTTACTGATGATAAGCTCCCCCCAAAGTTAACAACTTAAAACAACAACCATTTATTTTGTTCACAATTCTACAAGTCAGCAGGCTGGGTAGTGCTTAGCTTGGCAGTTCTTCTGGTCTCAGCTGGGCTCACTCGTGTATCTGTGGGTAGCTGGAGCATGCTTGATTGAGAATGGCTTCAACTGGAATGGTCTATCTCTGCCCCAGGAGGGCTGTCATCCTCCAACAGGCTAGCCTGAGCTTGTATTCTCAGCAGCTGCTCAAGGTTATACCAGAGAACATGAAATCATGCAAGGCTTCTGGTGGCAAACTATCACTTCTGCTGCATTCTGTTAGCAAAAGAAAGTCCGAAGGTCAATCAAGATTCAAATGAGGGGAAACAGATTCTACCTCTTGATGGAAGGAGCTTCAAAATCACATGGCATAGGCCACAGTGACAGGGAGGAGTGAAGGGAGAACTGTGGACATTTTTGCAATATACAGCAATCTCCTTCACAAGTTCCATTTCTCTTACTTGCCCTTTTAAATATAAGTTCAACTCTCATGTTCACACTTGGCCTCTTTCCTTATTCTTTTACCTTCTCTCTTTCAACCATCATATCTATTCCTATAATTCAGCTATTACATTTTCATGGATGATTTACAAACCTCTCTATCCAACTCTTACCATGTTTGTGAGCTCCAGACTGGAATTCTCAACTGGTTACTGGAAATGTACTTGGTTTCCCACATGTGCCTCAAATGCAACAAGTTCCAAACTAAACTCTATATTCTCCCACAAACCTGTTTCTTTTATAAACTTTGACTCTGTAATTTGTGTTATTTCTCATCAATCCTCCTAATATAGAGACCTCAAAACAGGTTTTGATGATTCTCTCTCCTACAAACCCCATTGAATCAGTCAGTGAGTCCTGATCATTCAACCTAATTGTTGCTCAGGCTCCTCTTTGTTTATTCCTCATATTACCCTGATTAGATACATTGTTGCTTACTAGATTATTTATTGATTGTCCTTTATCACTTTATACATAAAATTGAGTTTATCCTCTCCACTGTTATCAGAATAGTATGTCTAAAACATGTGATTATACATATACATTTCTATGTAAGTATCCTTTTATAGCTTCTCATTATCTGGAACAAAAAGAAAGTCTGCTGACCCTTGTTCTTGGAGATTTGAAGTGTTCTTGGAGGTCTGTAAGGTCAAGAATCATACATATTTCATATACGAATGCTATATCTCCCAGTGTCTAGCATCCTGCCTGACTCATAATAGTTATTCATTAAATACTTGTTGAATGGGCAAATGAAAGAATGATAAGTCTACCTGCAAGGCAGAGGAACAGCAGTCAGAGAGTTCCTGTGTGTTGTGTTAGAGTAAGGAAACAGAGATCAACAGTGCTTGGTTTTCTTTTTCGTTTTTTTTTTTTTTTTTTTGCGGTACGCAGGCCTCTCACTGTTGTGGCCTCTCCGGTTGCGGAGCACAGACTCCGGACGCGCAGGCTCAGCGGCCACGGCTTACGGGCCCAGACGCTCCGCGGCATGTGGGATCTTCCCAGACCGGGGCATGAACCAGTGTCCCCTGCATCGGCAGGCGCACTCTCAACCACTGTGCCACCAGGGAAGCCCCCAACAGTCCTTGTTTTGATCCTAGATCTGCTACCTCCTAGCCATGCACTTTGGACAATTTATTTAATCCTTCTGATCCTAGGTTTCTTTGTCCTAAGATGGAGATAATCATAGTTTACTTACAAAGGTCTTCTATGATTAGAGATAACATACGTGAAACTCATACACAAAACTCCTATTAATACATGGGTATATTATTAATCATCTCCAGCATGATCAGCCCAGGCAAAATAACTCTCAGTTTCAGGTGTAACAATATGTGACAAAGACCCAACCATACAGTCTGTAATTTAAACTCAGGTGGGACTCAAAGGGTAAGATATTAGCCAAGTCCCAAACAAGCAAAACAAAACAAAGCTAGGGCTCAAGATAGAGAACCCCAGCAGGAATTCAGACACAGGGAAAGGAAAATTGGAACCAGCTTAGAAGATAAAGCTATAAGGAAAGAAGTTTAGACATTATTATAAGAAACCTGGATAGAATATGAGAGGACAGGGCTGCTTGGTATTAAAGTGATGAGCTCCTATCTGTAATATATGAATCATAGGCTTATGTTCTAGAAAGTAAGCAAGACAAAAAAAGAACAACATATACACACACCGTATCTTATATTTCCAAGTTTAAATAAAAACATTGGGGCTTCCGATGCAGGGGACACGGGTTCGTGCCCCGGTCCGGGAAGATCCCACATGCTGTGGAGCGGCTGGGCCCATGAGCCATGGCCGCTGAGCCTGCACGTCCAGAGCCTATGCTCCACAACGGGAGAGTCCACAACAGTGAGAGGCCTGCGTACCGCAAAACAAACAAACAAAAAAACAAACAAAAAACATTGATTTCACTTCTTATTTTTTTCCCTTTGGCAGCCACAAGAAAAGTTTGTAGTAAGATTTACAACAAAAAGATGTACAAAACAAAAATGTACCTCTCCAGTTCTATTTAATTGTGCTACAAGTATGAAACCAAAATTACTTGCTTAAGAACAGAACATAGTCTTTGCAACCTGAAGAGAAATTATTTTCTGTAAAAAGACCATTCTGATGAAAGCCTAATCATGCAGTGAAAACATTAGACCACCTTTTGAAATAAATTGTGAATGAAAATAGTAAAAATAGCAAATCTCAGGATACAGTTGCTATTCTTGGGCCATTTCATTATAGATATTCCTTCTTGCAATGTCTTCATAGAAGGCTCCTATTCCATTATACCAAGACTTCTAAACTTCTCTCTGAAGATCTTCAAAGAAATGAATAGAAATTTCTCTAACAGTGTTCCAGATCCATCAGATAATTCCACTTGAGATTACTGAGGAGGTTCTTTGCCAGTATTTTTCATTCTTCTAATTTTTTTAGGATATGGTTTTTCAAAACTTCTAATTGGGCAGATTTCATTATATTAGATCAAGTCATTTATAATTATATGATTCCAAACAGTCACACATTCAGTAAAAATGGTCATCAAATGTAAAAACTAAATAAATAAAGTGACAAGCTCCTCACCTAGCTGTCCTATCTATCCCCAGAGTCTGAACAGGCATGAATCTAAGATCAGAATGATATGGCTCTATCTGAAAAGGAAAGAGATTTTGGGGGGCAGAGAACACAGCTGTTTCTTCTATCTGTAGGGTCTTTACTGAGTCATCACTGTGTATGTTTAAGAGATCATACATAGTACAGTCTTGAAGTAGGGAAGTCAGGCATTTCTTCTCTTTACTTCTTCATCTATCTTTTCAATCACTTTAAATATCTCCCACATCTGGAGGGTAGTTTGGTTTCACCTCATAGTCTTAATTTTGACTGATTGATAATGGCTGCCTAGAGCAGCGTGTTCAGGGGAATTAGAAGGCATTGTTCAGACATAGGAGCAAAGAGTGCTATGATTGGGTAGCAATGTCTGCTATGGGTAAGTGAAGGAGAGAGGGCAGAGCCACTGTAGTGTATCTGACAAATCTATTCTACATAACAATATAGTCATCATTTTCTACTATTATGTCAGTGGTTTTCAAATTGCTCCTAGCCTTATAGGTTTTCTCATATGAATCACAGACTATGGAAAAGAAATTGAGTAAGTGACTAATTTCTCAATACTTTCAAGGATGGTACATAATTCGGACTATACCAGACTCATAAAAGAGAAGTTAATTCTATACAAACAATGGATAACTTAGGGCATTAGCGCTTAATTGTCCCAGGTTGAGAAAGACTTAGGTGGTCCAATAAGTACCACAAAGTGTACTGCAGTTGTAAGGAGGAAACAAGAGGGAAGGATTCCAGTCTTCCATTTGTATGTCAACCAAACTGGGACATGTGTGTGCATGCTAATTTGTGTATTATATATATACACACAGCACACATACACAATTCAGAATTCATGTGGAAAAAAGCATTCTACAGTGTAAAAAAGTTTCAAACTAAAAAAGTTTGAAAACAACTGATATAGATTTTTTTCCTCCTGACTGTTGAAGTTCATTCTCTTCTTTTTCATTTTATTATAATTTATCTCTATAATCTGAGATAAATTCAAATGTTGCTATATTCTCCTATTAACTTCTCTTTTCCACCATGGGGATACAAAAATTTTGTTTGATTGTCTAGGAAAATAATGTGGAAGATAGAAAAAATATCATCAACTCAAGATTGTGTAGTCAGTAAGGAAACCAAGCCTGTTAGACTGCAATTAACAAAATTCTTGAATTAAAGGATTAGATGTAAATTTCCATTTTCACCTTAGCACCTGGATCCTGAAACAGCTGCCCTTTTAATCATTTACAAGTTTCTTCAAATAGTGTTTCCTTTTCCCTTGCTGTGTGATAGCTAATGTAATTAACATCATTTCAGAAAACCTGTAAAAATCTGGGTGTAGATTTTGTGAATTGAGTCTAGAAGTGCCTTCAGATAGACGAAAGCTATTCCAAGTAGAATCTTGCTTTTTGACACAGATTATTTCAATGTCCTATACGTAATTAATCACAAAAACCCCTACATTAGTGCAGCCCTCGGATCATAAATCGGAACCTAGAAGCTGAATGAATGCAAAGTTCACATTCTCCAAGAAATATTCATTTTCTCACATGGCTTATTTTACACAATTTATTTGCTTTATATTTAGAAGCCCAATTAGCAGCCCAATGTCATATGTGCAGCATGGAATAACTCCTGTTATTATGAGCATCTTGCATTGCATTTATTTATTCAATAGTTATTTACTGAGCATCTACTTCTCCCAGGCACTGGGCAAAGAGGATGCAAGAGTGTATGAGATGGACTTGGTTACAGGAACCCACAGGCCAGTGAAAGAGGCAAATTATTAAAAGTAAATTTAAAAATAGTCATCAGAATTTGTGATGAATGCTATGAAAGACACAAATAATGGGCTGAGTTAAAGACGAATGGGGCAGGCTCCTTTGTGCATAGTTGGGAAGTATTCCCTGAGGAAGTGACATTTACTCTGGACCTTGCATCTCAGTGTGTTTAAGGCACTCAGGGAAAACCTGTGAGCCTGAGCTCCAGCTGGAGAAGAGAAGAGTATGAGATAATGCTGCAGAAATGTGCTGAGACCTGATCATAGAGCCAGGGGAAGTCATTGATGGGGTAACTGAAATGACCTGATTCTCAGTTTTAAAAGATGACTTCAGCACAAGCATTGTGGGTGAGCAAGAGGAGAAAAAGGAAGATGTTCTAAGTGGCAATTGCAATAATTAATTAATTAATAATTAAAATAATATATTAATAAATATATAAATTTTGGCCAGCAGTGACTGAAACCTGGACGCAGGAAGACATAGAATGGACAGCTGTGGTGTTCATTTGAAAGGCAGAATTGATAGGACTTGCTGATGGATTGTGTGCTGATGGATGGGGTGACATGGAGAACATAATGAAGGAAAGAAAGGAATTAAGAGTAACTCTTAGGTTTCTGGCTTGAGAAAGTGAGTGGATGATGGTGCCATTTATTAAGATAGGAAAAACTGGGCAAAAGGGGACTCACTGGGAAAACTGAGACATCTACATAGAGGTAGAGGCAGTCAGATAGATGGGGAGTGCTGCAGGTTTGAAACACAAATTTGTGAGTCATCACCAGAGAGAGGTCATTTAAATCAGTAGAACTGAATAAGGTCACCTAGGGAAGGAATTGAGAGAGAGATAAGAGAAGTGGGCTCAGAACCTCCCCCAAAGAACACCAGTTTTTAGAGATTTGTTAGAAAGAAGCATTTGCAAAGAAAATTGAGAGTGAGGAACTAGTGACTTGGGATATGTCCCAGAAGGGTGTATTATCATGGAATACAGGCTAAGAGAGTGTTTGAAAAACAGGGTGAGGTTGAGCTATGGAGAATGGTACTAAGAAGCAGATGGAGCTGATGACAGTGGAGTGCTTCTTGGGTCAGGCAGCATATGGGTTGTTCATGGTATTAAAACATGTGCTTGAACAGTGTCTGGTGGGCTAGTATTATGTGAGGGAAATGATTGAGTAAAGATGGAGCATCAGTGTGCCAATATGATATGAATAAGGGCAGCATGAGCAAATTATTTGAGAAGGTGGGATTCAAAAACAGGTGGGGATTTGGCTTATGATGGAAAATTAGGAGAATCCCCATCCCCCTTCCCGTTGATTCTCTTTTCTCAATAAAGCAGGAAATTTCAGCTGAGAAGAGAGAGTAATGTTGATGTCTGTGGTGAGAGTAGAGAATTTCTCTGAAAAGCTATATTTTCATATGGATACCCACAGGGATATGGACATTGTCAACGAAAGCCTGCCAGGCATGCTTATACTGCCAGACACCCACACGACGACCAGGCAGAGGCGAGGAGGTGCTAAGCCTCATTCTCTAGATTCACTGACAGGCAGTATCTTACATTTAAAATTAAAACAACAAAGATTTAGAAAATAACCCAATTAATGAATCTGTAAAGTGAAAAACTTCTTACTTTCAAATATCAGGTTTAGAAACTGGAGTCTGGAAAGGGTTTGCTTCTTGATTGGGCTATAAAGAAAGAACTAGTCACTTCTATTTAAACAGTGAGTATTATTAGGCTTAAATTCAATTTCTAAGCCCTCTGGAAAAGTTACACAGATCTTTTAAGAAAGAAACAGGATTTTTCAAAAGAACTGAAATTCTGCTAGAATGGTCGAAAGTGATCTTAACCTTTTCAATGCAAATTAATTTCTATACCAGCTCTAGGCTTTGAAGGAAATGGGGACTGAGGAAAAAGAAGAGTGAAGGGAAAGAAAATAACGATCTCCTGACTAGAAATAGGTCATTATTAGATCATCGTGTGGTTTTACACACCCCTGGGGCAGGGCTCCAACTCCTGCCTACATAAACGTGTGAGGAGCTGACAGTCTTTCCGTCTTATTACTTAAGCCAATCTATGTGGAGCAGAAAGACATATGGAGCCAAAACGTGATTTTTTTTTATGCAAACAGTCAGAGAACCCCAGCAGAGGGAGAAACTGCATATCATCACATGATCCAGAATTAGAGTTGAGAGTGAGTACGATTAAGGGAGAGATAAGACTTGAGGGTTTATAACACTTTGCTCAAAAGCATAATTGAGAAAGCAAGGTTAGATCATTCAATAATAAATCATTGATATTTGGTGCAGAAGTACCACATTTTACCATTGCTCTGAAACCTAATATTATGTAAATATGTAAAGTAATGTTATGAGTGATTGTCAACCTGGTTCATTTAAATAATAATTTTACATTTTTAAGAAAACATTGTTATAAAACCCAATTATGTGAACTATTTGCTCTATTTTTTTGTACCTATGAGAAATTTGGCTATATATATTATGCCAGAAACTGCAAAAACCACCTGTGATCCTCCTTGATATCAGCTGATATTTGAGAATTAGTAAATAGAACAAAACTCTCTTGTAAGTGTAAAAGATGTGATGCTTTTAATATGGAACTTTCTGAAGAAGTGATTCTATCTGAATCTTGAACGTAGTAGGTAAAGACTTGGCTTTAAACGTCTCACCTTCTATTCTCTAATGCTATCAGGTTACAGTTCTTATGAATTTGATTTTAAGACAGCAATAAAAGCAACTTTTTCCAGTTTATTCTGCATGAGGCTCCATGCCCAAACTTCCACAACATAATTACAATAACTTTGAAAAATTAGCACCTGTATACAGGATCTGATGCTACTATGAATGAATAGAGACAACACCTACAAGATTCTAAAGGTATGTCTGGCATCCCCATGGTGTGACTGAAACCACTTATGCATTTTTTCAAAGTATTTAATCCAGTGACTTCATGCTTTCATATGTATATATATATATAAAACTTGAAATAAAACAAAAAGACAGATTTTCAATTAAACTCCCCTTTTAAAAAATGTCTAATATGTAGCAAGCCCCAAAATAAGGGCTATAGGAAGCTCTTGCCTACAAGGAAATGACAATTTTCTGATATGCAAATGGGCCTAGCAGTGTCTTTCTTCTGCTAAAATTTTAAGGACCAAGGACAGTTACAGCACATCTATCTGGCTCCAAATTACAAATAAGCTTTGTGGGTTTTGTTAATATATATGAATAATTATTGCCCAGTGATAACAGCAGAAATTGAATTGAAAAGTAATCACTGCTTCTTGGAAAGAATAATTTCACATTTACTATATTCTCTAGAAAACAAAGTCTAAAATTAATTGTTTTTTTCAGAATTGTTCCTTTGATCCAGGAAAGAATTAGAACATGATGCTATAAGCACTGGCTTCAGCCCTTTAGTGCACATGGGAAATGAAGTAACATGAGAATAAAATTGAGAGTTGGAAATTGCAATGCTTTGGAAAGGCTGAGATTGAGGCTTAACATAGGACACCATCTGAACATGGGTCTGTTTCTGGGTACGCACCAGTAACCTGGGCAGGAGAAAGGAGGGCTGGGCTCAACCCTGGGAAGCAAAGAATGGTGTGGCCACAAAGGTACATATCACTTAAATGCTCAGGGTCAGAGGAGGGGTGTTTTGGGTATGGAGTGGGGAGGGAGGCAAGTTAATTTTTTCTCACTAGATTTTGTTTCATTATGAGCTAAGGAATATCAGAATCAAGGATGTATCCCTGGAAAATTACTTTCAGGCTGCTGATGAGTATTCTAGATCTCAGCCAGGCTACTGGGCCACCTTGGTTTTGAAGACCCAGGGGTGGAGAGGTGGGGGACACAAATGGTCTGGCCAGAGGGAGGACACACAGGAAAACTCCTCATTGAAGGAGAAAGGTAGCATTGAATCTCCATTAGAACTAATCTATGTGAGCCTCATATTACTTGTTTGATACAATGAGGAGAGTATTATCTACATTATTGACTGCTATGAGGTTAGGCTGTGTATATAAAGTCCTTTGTGTATAAGAGATGTTCAGTCAAGAACAGCTATCAGTCTTAGAGAAGATGTCCTCTGGTGGTGTTTTTTTTTGTTTGTTTGTTTGTTTTAAATTGAAGTATAGTTGATTTACAATGTTGTGTTAGTTTCAGGTTTACAGCAAAGTGATTCAGATATATATATATACTTTTTCAGATTCTTTTCCATATAGGTTATTACAAGATATTGAATATAGTTCCCTGTGCTATACAGTAGGTCCTTGTTTTTAATCTAATTTATATATAGTGGTCTGTATCTGTAAATCCCAAATTCTTTAATCTTCCCCCTCCCTTTCCCCTCTTCCTTTTTCCCTTTTGGTAAACATAAGTTTGTTTGCTATGTCTGTGAGTCTATTTCTGTTTTGTAAATAAGTTCATTTGTACCATAGTTTAGATTCCACATATAAGTGACATCATATGTTATTTGTCTTTCTGTGACATACTTCATTTAGTATGATTATTTCTAGGTCCATCCATGTTGCTGCAAATAGCAATATTTCATTATTTTTATGGCTGAGTAATATTCCATTATATATATATATATAAACACACACACATATGCCACATTTTCTTTATCCATTCCTCCGATGGACATTTATGTTGCTTCCATGTTTTGTCTATTGTAAATAGTGCTACTATGAAAATTGAGGTGCATGTATCTTTTTGAATTAGAGTTTCCATCTTTTCTAGGTATATGCCCAGGAGTGGGATTGCTGGATCATATGGTAACTCTATTTTTAGTTTTTTTAAGGAATGTCCATACTGTTCTCCAGAGTGTCTGAACCCATTTGCATTCCCACAAACAGTGTAGGAGGGTCACTTTTTCTCTACAACCTCTTCAGAATTTATTATTTGTAGGCTTTTTCATGATGGCCATTCTAACCAGTGTGAGGTAACACCTCAGTGTAGTTTTGATTTGCATTCCTCTAATAATTAGCAATATTGAGCATCTTTTCATGTGCCTGTTGGTAATCTGTATGTCTTCTTTGGAGAAATATTTATTTAGGTCTTATGACCATTTAAAAACATTTGTTTTATATTGAGCTGAATGAGCTGTTTGTATATTTTAGAAATTAACTCCTTGTCAATCACATCATTTACAAATATTTTCTCCCATTCCATAGGTTGTTGTTCTAGTGGTGTTTAAATAGTTTAAAAATTGATTACTTCCACAAGCCTAACTTTTCTAGAATAGAGCAGTTAAAGATGCCTTCAGAGCCCAAAACTCAAGAGGAGTCTCATTGAATTTAGGAAGAGAAGATAATTTGCAGATGACTGGGTGCTTGTGGCAAAGAATGGATGGATGGAAAAGACCTTCAAGATGGCAGAGGAATAAGATGTGGAGATCACCTTCCTCCCCACAAATACATCAAAAATACATCTACATGTGGAACAGCTCCTAAAAATCACCTACTGAATGCTGGCAGAAGACCTCAGACTTCCCAAAAGACCTTGGTCCTCCGGCTGGCTGTCAGGCCTGAGCTTCTGAGGTGGGAAAGCCGAGTTGAGGATATTTGATCACCAGAGATCTCCCAGCCCCATGTAATATCAATTGGCAAGAGCTCTCCCAGAGATCTCTGTCTCAAAGCTAAGCCCCAGCTCCACTCAAGGAACAGAAAACTCCAGTGCTGGATGCTCCAGGCCAAACAAGTACTAGGGAGATTGGGATTGACATATATACACTAATATGTATAAAATGGATAACTAAAAAGAGCCTGCTGTAGAAAAGAATAAATAAAATTAAATTAAAAAAAAATCTAGTGATGGACACGCCACACCAAACAACTAGGAAGAGAGAAACACAACCCCACCCATTAGCAGAGAGGCTGCCTAAAATCATAATAAGGTTACAGACAGCCTAAAACACATCACCGACATGGTCCTGCCCACAAGAAAGACAATATCCAGCCTCATCCATCAAAAACAGGCACCAGTCCCCTCCACCAGGAACCCACTGTACCAACCGTACCCACTGTACCCACTGGGGGCAGACAACAAAAACAATAGAAACTATGAACCTGCGACCTGTGAAAAGGAGACCCCAAACACAGTAAGTTAAGCAAAATGAGAAGACAGAGAAATATGCAGCAGATAAAGGAGCAAAGTAAAAACCCACCAGACCAAACAACTGAATAGGAAACAGGCAGTCGACCTGAAAAAGAATTCAGAGTAATAATAGTAAAGATGATCCAAAATCTTGAATGGAGAAAATATAAGAAATGTTTAACAAGGACTGAGAAGAACTGAAGAGCAAACAAACAATGATGAACAACACAATAAATGAAATTTAAAATTCTATAGAAGGAATCAATAGCAGAATAACTGAGGTAGAAGAAGGGATAGGTGACCTGGAAGATAAAATAGTGGAAATAACTACTGCAGAGCAGAATAAAGAAAAAGGAATGAAAAGAATTGAGGACAGTCTCAAAGACTGCTGCACCAACATTCGAACTATAAGGGTGCCAGAACCAACATTTGAACTATAAGGGTGCCAGAAAAAGAAGAGAAAAGAAAGGGTCTGAAAAAATATTTGAAGAGATTATAGTTGAAAACTTCATAATATGGGGAATGAAATAGTCAATCAAGTGAAGGAAGCACAGAGAATCCCATACAGGATAAATCCAAGGAGAAACATGCTAAGACACATATTAATCAAAATATCAAAAGTTAGGGGCTTCTCTGGTGGCTCAGTGGTTGAGAGTCTGCCTGCCAGTGCAGGGAACACGGGTTCATGTCCCAGTCTGGGAGGGTCCCGTGTGCCGCGGAGCGGCTGGGCCCGTGGGCCATGGCCATTGGGCCTGCGCGTCTGGAGCCTGTGCTCTGCAGTGGGAGAGGCCACAACAGTGAGAGGCCCGAATACAGAAAAAAAAAAAAAAATCAAAAGTTAAATACAAAGAAAAAAATATTAAAAGTAGCAAGGAAAAAGCAAGAAATAACATAAAAGCAAATCCCCATAAGGTGAAGAGCTGATCTTTCAGCAGAAACTCTGCAAGTCAGAAGGGAGTGGCAGGACATATTTTAAAGTGACAAAAAGGAAAAATCTACAACTATGATTATGCTACCCAGCAAGGATCTAATTCAGATTCGATGGAGAAATTAAAACCTTTACAAACAGGCAAAAGATGACAGAATTCAACACAACAAAGCCAGCTTTACAAGAAATGCTAAAGGAACTTCTCTAGGCAGGAAACACAAGAGAAGGAAAACACCTACAAAAACAAACCCAAAACAATTAATAAAATGTAATAGGAACATACATATCGATAATTACCTTAAATGTAAATGGATTACATGCTCCAACCAATAGACATAGACTGGCTGAATGGATACCAAAACAAGACCCATATATATGCAGTCTACAAGAGACCCACTTAAGACCTAGGGACACATACAGACTGAAAGTGAGAGAGTGGAAAAAGATATTCCATGTAAATGGAAATCAAAAGAAAGCTGGAGCAGCAATTCTCATATCAGACAAAATAGACTTTAAAACAAAGACTATTACAAGAGACAAAGAAGGACACTACATAATAATCAAAGGATCAATCCAAGAAGATATAACAATTGTAAATATCTATGCATCCAACTTAGGAGCACCCCAATACATAAGGCAAATACTAACAGCCATAAAAGGGGAAATTGACAGTAACACAATAATAGTATGGGACTTTAACACTTCACTTTCACCAATGGACATCATCCAAAATGAAAATAAATAAAGAAACACAAGCTTTAAATGATACTTTAAACAAGATGGATTTAATGATATTTATAAGACATTCCATCCAAAAACAACAGAATAAACTTTCTTCTCAAGTACTCATGGAACATTCTTCAGGATAGATCATATCTTGGTTCACAAAAGAAGCTTTGGTAAATTTAAGAAAATTGAAACCATATCAAGCATATTTTCTGAGCAAAACTCTATGAGACTACATATCAATTATAGGAAAAAACCTGTAAAAGATACAGACACATGGAGGCTAAACAATACGCTACTAAATACCCAAGAGATCCTGAAGAAATTAAAGAGGAAATCAAAAAATACCTAGAAACAAAAGACAATGAAAACACAATGACCCAAAACCTATGGGATTAAGCAAAAGCAGTTCCAAGGGGGAATTTTATAGCAATAAAATCCTACCTTAAGAAAGAAGAAATATCTCAGATAAACAACCTAAACCTACACCTAAAGAAATTAGAGAAAGAAGAACAAAATAACCCCCAAAGTTAGCAGAAGGAAAGAAATCATAAAAATCAGATCAGAAATAAAAGAAAAAGAAAGGAAATGATAGCAAAGGTCAATAAAACTAAAATCTGGTTCTTTGAGAAGGTAAACAAAATTGATAAACCATTAGGCAAACTCATAAAGAAAAAAAGGGAAAAGAGTCAAATCAACAGAATTTGAAATGAAAATGGAGAAGTAAAAACTGACACTGCAGAAATACAAAGGATCATGAGAGATTACTTCAAGCAACTATATGCCAGTAAAATGAATAACTTGGAAGAAATGAACAAATATTTAGAAAAGCACACACTTCTGAGACTGAACCAGGAAGAAATAGAAAATATAAACAGACAAATCACAAGCACTGAAATAAATTTTCCAACAAACAAAAACCCAGGACTAGAGGGCTTCAGAGGCTAATTCTATCAAACATTTAGAGAAGAGCTAACATCTAACATTCTCAAACTCTTCCAAAATGTAGCAGAAGGAGGAACACTCACAAACTCATTCTACAAGGCCACCATCATCACCCTGATACCAAAACCAGACAAAGATGTCACAAAGAAAGAAAACTATCGGCCAATATCACTGATGATCACCACACATTAAAAGGATCATAAACCATGATCAAGTGGGGTTTACCCCAGGAATGCAAGGATTCTCCAGTATATGGAAATCAATCAACATGATGCACCATATTAAGAAACTGAAGGATAAAAATCATATGATCATCTCAATAGATGCAGAAAAAGCTTTTGACAAAATTCAACACACATTTATGATAAAAACCCTCCAGAAAGTAGGCACAGAGGGAACTTTCCTCAACATAATAAAGGTCATATATGACAAACCCACAGCCAACGTAGCCCTCAATGGTGAAAAACTGAAACCATTTCCACTAAGATCAGTAACAAGACAAGGTTGCCTACTCTCACCACTATTATTCAACAGTTTTGCAAGTTTTAGCCACAGCAATCAAAGAAGAAAAAGAAATAAAAGGAATCCAAATTGGAAAAGAAAAGTAAAGCTGTCACTGTTTGCAGATGACATGATACTATACATAGAGAATCCTAAAGATGCTACCAGAAAACTACTAGAGCTGATCAATGAATTTGGTAAATAAGGATACAAAATTAATGCACAGAAATCTCTTGCATTCCTATACAATAATGATGAAAAATCTGAAAGAGAAATTAAGGAAACACTCTCATTTACCATTGCAACAAAAAGAATAAAATACCTAGGAATAAACCTACCTAAGGAGACAAAAGACCTGTATGCAGAAAACTATAAGACACTGATGAAAGAAATTAAAGATGATACAAACAGATGAAGAAATATACCATGTTCTTGGATTGGGAGATTCAACATTGTGGAAATGACTGTACTACCCAAAGCAACCTACGGATTCACTGCAATCCCTATCAAACTACCAATGGCATTTTTCACAGAACTAAAACAAAAAATTTCACAATTTGTATGGAAATACAGAAGACCCCGAATAGCCAAAGCAATCTTGAGAAAGAAAAACAGAGCTGGAGGAATCAGGCTCCCTGACTTCAGACTATGCTACAAAGCTACAGTAATCAAGACAGTATGGTACTGCCACAAAAACAGAAATATAGATCAATGGAACAGGATAGAAAGCCAAGAGATTAATCCACGCACATATGGTCACCTTATCTTTGATAAAGGAGGCAAGAATATACAATTGAGAAAAGACAGTCTCTTCAATAAGTGGTGCTGGGAAAACTGGACAGCTACATGTTAAAGAATGAAATTAGAACACTCCCTAACACCATATACAAAAATAAACTCAAAATGGATTAAACATCTAAATGTAAGTCCAGATACTATCAAACCCTTAGAGGAAAACATAGGTAGAACTCTCTATGACATAAATCACAGAAAGATCCCTTTTGATCCACCTCTTACAGAAATGGAAATAAAAACAAAAATAAACAAATGGGACCTAATGAAACTTAAAACCTTTTGCACAACAAAGGAAACCATTAACAGGATGAAGAGACAGCCCTCAGAATAAGAGAAAGTATTTGTGAACAAAGCAACTGACAAAGGATTACTCTACAAATATACAAGCAGCTCATGCAGCTCAATATCAAAAAGTAAACAACCCAATCCAAAATGGGCAGAGGACATAAATAGACATTTCTCCAAAGAAGCCATACACATTGCCAACAAACACATGAAAGGATGCTGAATATCATTAATCATTAGAGAAATGCAAATCAAAACTACAATGATGTATCACCTCACAGGGGTCAGAATGGCCATCATCAAAAAAGTCTATAAACAATAAATATTAGAGAAGGTGTGGAGAAAAGGGAACCCTCTTGCACTGTTGGTGGAAATATAAATTGATACAGCCACTATGGAGAACAGTATGGAGGCTCCTTAAAAAACTAAAAATAGAACTACCATGTGCCCCAGTAATCCCACTACTGGGCATATATTCTGAGAAAACTCTAATTTAAAAAGAGTCATGTACCACAATGTTCATTGCAACTCTATTTACAATAGCCAGGACATGGAAGCAACCTAAGTGTCCATCAACTGATGAATGGATAAAGAAGATATGGCACATATATACAATGGAATATTACTCAGCCTTAAAAAGAAACAAAATTGAGTTATTTGTAGTGAGGTGGATGGACTTAGAATCTGTAATACAAAGTGAAGGCAGTCAGAAAGAGGAAAACAAATACCGTATGTTAACACATATATATGGAATCTAAAAAAAAATATATATATGGTTCTGACAAACCTGGGGGCAGGATAGGAATAAAGACTCAGACGTAGAAAATGGACTTAAGGACACAGGGAGAGGGAAATGGAAGCTGGGACGAAGTAAGAGAGTGTCATTGAGAAATATGCACCACCAAATGTAAATAGATAGCTAGTGGGAAGCAGCCACATAGCACAGGGAGATCAGCTCAGTGCATTGTGACCACCTAGAGGGGTGGGATAGGGAGGGTGGGAGGCAGCCACAAGAGGGAGGAGATAAGGGGATGTATGTATACGTATAGCTGATTTGCTTTGTTATACAACAGAAACTAACACAACTTTGTAAAGCAATTATACTCCAATAGAGTTTAAAAATTAAAAAAAAAAAAAAGAATCGTTGCATGGAGGACTAAAACTTCTATCCTTTTTAAGAAACAGTACTTCTCCATCAGTATGCTAAATTTGAACCATCTTGACCACATTAGAGTGAAAGTGAAGTGAATACTCTGGAAACATCAACAAGTTTTAGCACAGCCACATTAAGAACTTGGAAAGTAAACATATTTTTTTCTATGAAACTAATCTCACAGGGCCTAATAGCCCCATTTGCAACTGATAGTGTTGATTCACATGAATGTGAAAATAATAACTTGAATCTAAGAAACCAGAAGACAATGATTACTTTTCTAAAGTTAAAGTGATAATCAAAGGTCTTTTCAAAATGCTTCCTGGCTTTCTTGGTCAATTAATTGCAGAATTTTTTTTTTAAATAGCAGTTAAATTTGACATTTGAACATTGCTAAGTTTTTTGCATATGTGATGGCTTGTCTTTGTACCAAGGCCTTCTTCTATGTACAAAATAAGAGGTCATATCAGGTCTTATGTCTTTTGTCATCCTGCTCATTTTAAGTTCTTTACTTTATTGGAAGAGCAAATGCTGAAAGACCTGATATACAGGATTTTATTAGTAATATTTATAAACTGAGCATTTAAAATTAGTAGAAGTTATTCTCTGTCATAAAAGAATAAATATATCAAAGAATATAACTCCTAGGTATTGAAAAATCTGGCCATGTTTGAGGTTTAGAAAATGATTAAATACTAGTTTTTAAATGTTTTGGTTTTGGAAAGTTGCCAATTGGGTTTTGCCAAACACATTTTTCTGTCATTTCACAACCCATGTGTGTGTTTTAATGAATGTGTAATCCGTATGTTCTGATTCACTTAAACTTAACTTGACAAAATCTGTTTTAAGAATAATATGATTTCCAAGAAGACTTTAGAGCTGTCCTAAGAAGCCACATCTTTAATTTTAAAAAGGAAGTCATAGTTTATGATGAATAAGTGGAACTGATTTATAAATTTGGAATACAAATCTAAATCTGAGATCCACATTTTAACAGCTTTACTAACTCATGCTTAGTGAAATAAATAAGATTCAACTCTGTCATCATTATGCTGTATAAAATGGAAGGTAAAGAGAAACATGGCCCATCTTTCCACTTCTATTGAATGCACCAAGAAGAAAGATAGCAATCGTGAGAAGCCAGAAAGAAAATTTAAATTTATGTTTCTTTTACATGCCATACCCAACCCTTAAAATACCTCCCATGGTAATTTACAACAAACATTTTAAAAACAAAGTGAACTGAAAACAAGGCTGGTGGAAGGAAGCAATGAATAGTAATGTAAAAGCAATGTGTACCTAGGGAAAAATTCAGATCCCAGCTGGAATCATAAATGATTCTGTGCTCCACAAAGAAAGGGAGCTGAACCTGAGGTGGAGAATGGTGTTAAGATGGTTTCACAGGTTGGGAGCAGCCCTTAGACCACAAGTGAAGAAAACACAAGTTCTCTGTAGATGAAAACATTTTCTAGTTAGGTCCTCAATTTTTACAGAATGAGTTATGTGCTGTAGGAGCCAACTTACCTAGGAGATGAAACAAACCCAAAGTTATATGCAATATATGTTCATAACACAAAAATCAGCACACATACAACAACAACAACAAAAATGTCATAAGAAAGCAAGTTACTATAAGTGAAAGTCAACAGAAACAATAAATAACATATTACATTCCCAAGAACGTCAGATATTGGAAATATCAGATATAGAATAAATGTGTGTAAAGAGTTTAAAGAAATAAGAATATAATTTTAAAAATAAGCAATTAATAGATATTCTCAAAAATACCATAGCTTACTTGAAAAAGAACCAAATAGAACTTTTAGAAATGAAAAATAAAATCAATGAAATATAAGTACAATGGTTGTATAAAACAAATATAATTAAGAAAGATTTTAACAGAATGCTGCATAGAGACACGAGGAGATGGGAAAAAATGAAAGAAAATTTAAAGGACGTGGAGAAAAGAAAGAGAAACCAATACAAATCTGTGTCAAAATGAGAACATTTTTTTAAATGGAGAAGCAATAGTCAAAGAGATAACAACGATAATTTTCTAGAACAATAGGAGACATGAATTCAGAGAAACCAAAATGTATGACAAGCAGGATAAATTTTAAAAATTACTCACATTGTAGTGAAGCTTCAGAACATCAAACACAAAGGGAAGTTCTTTAAAGCATTCAAAAATAAATTACTTGTAAATGAAACACCAATAGGCAACTTTTCAAAATCAAGGCCAAGAAAATAGAATATTTTTAAGGTATGGTGAGAAAATAACTGTCAACTCAGAACACTGTATGCAACATAACTATTTTTTAATGATGAGAATAAATAAAAACATTTTCAGAAAAAGAAAAATACAGCATTTACTTCCAAAAGAAATTTACTAAAGAAACTTCCGTGAAATATACTTCAGAGAAAAGAAAAAAAAACTCCAAAAATAAGGTCTACGAAGCAAGAAGTAGAGATGATCAAATAAATGTAACATAGTTTGGCTAATTGATAATAAATCTAAACATACAATCTTTATAAAAATTAAAATAAAAACCAAGAGTTAAAGTACTGGAACATATTAGCCTGTGTCTATTCAATATTTTCTTGGAGGTCTGTTGTGGGTTGAATGATTTATCCCTGAAAGAAATACCCTAGGTATTTCCAGAAATACCCCTGAAAATTGACCTTACTTGAAAATAGGGTCTTTGCAGATGCAGTTAAGGATCTGAAGCTGAGAACATCCTAAATTTAAGATGGATTCTATATCCAAGGACCCTGTCCTTATAAGAGAAAGGAGAGGGAAATGAGAGACACAAACACAGAGAGGGAAAGTCACATGAAACAGAAGGAGCGGTTGGAGTAATGCAGCTATAAACCAAGGAATGCCAAGGGTTGGCAACAGTCATCAGAAGCTAGCAGAGAGGCATGAAACAGTTTCTCCCTCAGAGCCTCAGGAAGGTACCAATGCTGCCAACATCTGGATTTCAGACTTCTGATGTCCAGAGCTGTGAGAGAATAAATTTCTGCTCTTTGAAGTCACCAAACTTGCTATAATTTGTGATGAAAGCCCTAGGATACTTTGTATTAAAGTCTTGACTAGTAAGAAAAGAAAAGAGACTAAGACCTATAAGAATTGTAAAGGAAATATAGAACTATCACAGATGATATGATTGCCAATATTGGCAAAAATCTAAAAGAGTGTATGTAAATCATTAGAATTAGAGTGAGAGTTTAGCAAGGTGACCACATATTAAATTAACATAGGAAAGTCAATTGCCTGTCCATATACTGAAGAATACAAATAAAGTTTTCCCATTTATAATAATGGTGAAAAAATATTATACCTAAAAATAACAAAATATAACCAAGAGCTTCAGGGAATTTTTTTACTTTATTGAAGACATTAGAGAAGACCTGAATAAATGGATATTACTCATGAGTAGAAAGATAGACTCATATATTAATTCTGCCCAAACTGGACCATTGATTAAACATAATTTCAATCAAAATTCTAAAAGGATGTTTTGAGGAGCTACTCAAGTTTTTCTAAAATCTGAAGAAAGAGAAAAGGTCTAAAGTTCATCAAAACAAACTAAAAAGAAAAATAAGGATGAGGACCTACTCTACGAGGTATCTACGTCTGTTGTAAAGCCATATACAGTGGTTTTCAACTGGCCATGTTATAAATGGAGTGCTTAAAATGGTGGGGGTGGGAAATGATTTTCTTACTCACAATGACTAGCAAAATGCTTTCTGCCAAAACTAGCATCTTGCAATGTGTGAGGCAGTCTCAGGTGACAAAGCCTCACATAATACTGCCCCAAATGCCAAGAGCCTCCTGATTAAGATATATTGAACTCTTATCTAGTAATGCACTGTCTAGTAATTAAGACAAGGTAAGACCCTTACATATGTGGAAATGGAAATATTAAATAAATAACATTGCAGATCATTGAGTAAAGGATGGTCTCTGCAACCAATGATATTAGGACAATTCAGTATCCTTATGGAATAAAATGTCCTTTGACTCCTACTTCATATCACATTTTAAGTAAAATCTTTTAAACAGTTAGAAGAAAATTTATGAATATACTTGATGCCTTTGGAGTACAGAAGGGTTTATTAAAGAAGACCCCAAAGCACTAGCCATAAAATAGGAAAATATATGGTTACATTAAAACTAAATACTTCTGCTTAACAAGAGACAATAGAGAAAATGAAAACAAATCACAAAATGGGAGAAGATATTTTTGAAAAAAATAACTAAAAAAAATATTGTATCTATACCATATAAAGTACTTGAATCAAGGCAATAAAGAAAAAGATAACCTAATAGCAATTGGGCAAAACATATAAGAAGTGTTTTACATAAAATGTATAGATGACAAATAAACATATGAAAAAATACTCAACCTTACCAGTAATCAAGGAAATGAAAAACTCAATTAAATTTCATACCAAAATGGCAAAAACTAAGAAATCTGCCAATTTTAAGCATTAACAAGAATCTGGAACAAAGAAAACAATATCTATCATTATTGGAGATGTAAATTGGTACAATCACTTGGAAAGCAATTTGGCTTTATCTTCAGCTTTTCTACCCAGTACATTCAAAACATACAAATATAAAACCAAAAGTTTTATGAATACTCTTAATCTGATGGTTTTTTATTCAATTATTTCATTTATAAAAATTTCTGGCTAAGGCTTATTAAACTTATTTTATGATCTGATAATGACTTCTAATTCATAGTTTAAAAAATATTGTTCTAGAGAAACTCATAGGTTATCATGGAAACAAGATAATTCAAAATTTTCATAATGGCATTGTTTATAACAGCAAAAAAACTGGAAACTATTGAAATGTCCATCAGCAGAAAAACAATTAAATTGTGATACATTCAGAGGAAGGAATATTATATAACAATGAAAATGAGTGAACTCTTACAAAACATCAATGAATCTTAGAAATATTATTTTGAAAGATAAAAGCAAGACATGGGTTAATACAGTGTCATTTTTATAAAGCTAAAACAGTAAAAATAAATCATCTAAATTTTAGATTGTATACTTACAAGTCTAAAAAGAAAAGAAAAAGCAAAGGAATGCTAAATCCAAAATTCAGAATAATTGTTACTCCTGGGTACGAAGCAATGGACTCAGAAAAGAGTATGCGGATGCCTGCAATGGAAATAGGTCTTGTAGGTAGTGGATTTATGTCCATTTATTTTATTATTTTACTCCCTCACAATTTCCCCAAATATGTTATATATACATTAAATATTATATAAAGGAATCTAAAACAAACAGAAAAAGCTGAAAAAGAACCCTTTAATAATTTTGAAACCTGAGATGCTATTGAGGTAGATGCTAACACACACTTTTTAATTTCCATGAAATAAGTAATAGATGGCCAGGGAGAGGCATGCAAGAACTTTCTGGCAGCTTTATTGGATTCTGAATGAGTTACAGAGGGAGGGTGTGCCTCCTGAGACACTTTAGTGTGGCTTGACAGTCATATGTCTTCTGTGGCTTAGGAGTGGTCTTGTCTAAGGCTAGGATTGATGTTCAGGGGATGGATTAGATGACCTCTTTGACCCTCTTCAGCATACGATCCTTGGTCTTCCTGTCTTGTCCTTCTCTGGGCCTTGACAACAGCACAGCCTCACTCTCTGCCCATGCTTTCCCTGTCTACATTAAACAGTCTACCAGGGAACGCAGACTTTCTATTTTTAAATGAATGCTATCTCTTGGACAAAACATTCATCAGAGGTGGTAGATAAATCTAACAACCTAAACTATCAACTCTGGACTTTGAACTTTTTACCTTCCTCAAGGAATGTTAGTGTCCATAGGGGCTAAAAGGAATACACACAAACATATCCATACTATGCATTTATTACATCTAAAAGTCTGTGTTTTTACCAACAAAAAAATTAGAAAAATTATGTATCTCAACAAATATATATAATTAAATATATATACATATTATACATACACACAGATATACATGAAAATGAGATTTCTAAATAAGATCCTGCAACTAAAAACTATGGTTTTAGAGACTAAACAAAGTAATAATATGAATATTGCTTATCTCTTGGTGGCACCCTCAGCACTTCTTGGTCGAGGAAGCCAACAACTCAGCATCCGCAGTTCCTGAGGAAGTTTCTGGATGCAGCCCAAGTTCGTTTCACTCCAGCCACATGAGGGAACTTCAGAACCCAAAATCAGGCAAGTAATTCTCACTTAGATCACAACTACAGTAATATATGCTACACTACCACACTTGATGAACCTCAAAGTAATTTGAGGTTCAGGTACACAAAGATCTTCATACTGAAATTGTTAGGCTCATCAAACCAATTCAATAATCTCCATCCCCCTCCCCCTGCCTGGAGCAATGCCCATTGACATACGCTTTTGCTTCTCATAGAGTATTTGCATTTTGTGATTTAGGGTGACTTAATAAAGTTATTTTTCTTTGGTTTCTTTCATTTGGAGATGTTTTGGAGGTCTTTGACTATCTGTTCGTAGACAGAATATAAGACAGGTTTGTTTCTTAAGGAGAGGAAATTCCAGCTTCCTAGAAAACATCTCATTTATTATTTGTGGTAGAGGAGAAGGTGTGCTCAAGGAGAACTTTCTTTTTTTCTATTCCAATAGAAGACTTTTATAATAAGAATATATTTGTATATTACTTGTGTCCTTTAAAATAAAAAAAAATCAATTGAAAAAGAAATCATTGGAAGGAGATGAGACATGAGCAGAGTGTATGATCTAACACACATGACCGCAATTTGAGGTTTTCAAGGCAAAAGCCTGTGTTCAATTTGCCACTGGAGTCTTATAGCAAGCATTGTACTTCCCCTAGCATCTCCACCCTTAAAGCAGCATCCAGCTGCAGCACAGATTCCCACCCAGACAGAATGCAGGTGAAACATCAGTACAGCAGGATCCCAGTCAAAGGGGGACATGTGGAGTTTAGAGAGTTTTAGAAAATTTTATTGCAGGAACACATGTGTTAGTGGAGCAGATGGAAGCAATTATGGCAGGAAAACTTTGCCCCATCCTTAAAACCAAATTCCAATAGTGTGAGCTCAGGCTAATGACTATCCTTGAGGACAAGTAAAATCAGACCACAGTGAATTTTGAAGATCGACTTCACATTGCATCAGGTCATGATCTGCCTGCTAAAAACTCATCAGAACTTGATATTATCTCTACCTCATTTCTCATTGGAAAGCGATGCGACCTCAAACTCACTCATCTAAGATTAATATGCTTTCCTGTAGTCTCTGTTATAAACCTCATCTGACATTGGCATTTTATACTCTGACTGGTAGGAAGTACAATTATGAATAGCTTGATTATTCCAGATAGGAGAAATTCACTTTGGATATTTCTGTGCATGTAGTCCTTTCTGACATGTTCTTCTCTACGAAGGAGACAGGCAGATACCTGCCATCTCTCTTAATAAATAGTATCACAGGAGTTAAGATGAAGAAAATGAAGAAGAATGAGATTGAGTGCTAAATCTGTGACCTATAAAACAGAAGGTTTAGATATAAATCCACCTCCATGAACTCTCTTGTCTAAGGGTTTATTCTGCAGACTTGGGCACTAAAGTAATTTTTCTCCCTCTTTGGCATTGTCATATGATTGTCTCTCCTTACAGGTAACTCTTAAAAAACCTGGCTTGTAATGATTATGGATGTATAGGTGATGTTTGTTTCATAGTAATATAGTATCACTTGCCAGAGGAGTTCAACTTCTTTACTCTCATGGAAACCCTGGCTGAATAATTTGCTGAAAAAGGAACAAAAGGACTAGAAAGCTATGAAAATTCAGGGTCCAGAGGAATAAAATAGATTTCTCAGTTTCTAAATTAGTCTTCTGTCAATATGCACAGTCTTCCTTCCTATCAAAAGATGAAGTAATTTAGATACTTAAGATTTGACTTTTTAAATATTTTAGTACTCTAAGTAGAGGAATGAATGATAGTGTAAGTAAGTGTGTCTGTATAACATTGCTTTTGAGCTATTTCATTTAAGACACAATGCAAAATTCCAGAGGTAGTTCAAACAGTCATGCCAGCTCATTGCATATACACAACTGGGAGGAAATGTGCACACAGCATAGCAGAAATGGCACAGACCAAAAGTTAGAAAGTGCAGCTTCCATTCCTGGTTTTTCCAGAGATCAGGCTTGTTACTTTGGACAAGTGACTTAACTTTCCATTTCTCAGTGGCCTCATGCAAAATGGGAAGAATAAAACCTGCCCTATTTCCTTAGGTTAATTAAGTATGGAAATGAGAAAAATACATTTGAAAGTGTAAATGGAAGTGTGTTTGGCTAGGTGACCCAAACAGTTATGGTCTCCCTTAGGTGACTAAATCTGTAACTCTCATTTTCTAATCTACTTCATTAGGACCCCTAGATAATGATGTCTGTTTCTTTTGGGTACACCAAATTGAGCTACCTCCTCTTGCAAGATCTAAATAAATTATTTGGAAATATATAAACTCAGCAAATGCAATTGTTGGGAATAACCAAATCCTTACTGTGAAATTAACTACTATATTGAGTTTATTGGCAATTAACTCATACATGCATTCGTTCAGCAAATAATCCAGAGCACCTGTGATTTGTCATACTTTGTGTTAGATTCTAAGGATACAGTGATGAGGAAAATAGGGTAACCATAGCTGAAGTCAGAACAGCTGCTCCACAGAAGCTGGGGGCGGGTAGGAGAAGGAGGTGAGCAGCATCAGGAAACTCCCCAGGCTTGGTTGCTAAACAATGGGCTGAAGGGCCTCAGATTAAAATCATGTGGTCCAAATGAAAAGGCAGAGACTGATTTCTTGATTAGCCAAATCTGAAACACTGAGAAGTTATCCCATCATCCCTTTTGTAACTAGCAAACCCATTGGCCAGCATCTGAAGCCCAAGGCTACAAGGATTATGCCTTCTTATTTGCCAGCTGACTTTGTCACTTCTAATTCAAGAAATATTTCAAATCCATTTAAGTCTCCCCAACTCCCCAGTACCAACTCTCTGGTGTATGGTGCCATTATGTATCCACAGGGTTACTGAAGGTCTTCCCATTTCATTTACTGTAGTCATTGTCCAACTGATTCTTTTTTTTTTTTTACAAGAGCTAGACTAAGGTATTTAATCAAAAAAAAAAAAAAAAATCAAAACATATTACCCCTCTGCTTTAAATCCCTTTCATAGTTTTCTATTCCTTGAAAAATAAAATACAAATCCCACCATGGCCTCCAAAGCCCAGCTTTCTTTTTAGTTTTATCTCCTTCCACATCCTACCCTTTAGTGAGCTGCTACCACATTGACCTTTATTTTCTGAGAATCCAGCATGCTCTTTCTAGTCTATAAGCCTTCAGCCTACTTAGTCAGCCAGAACTATTCTTCCTCTTATTCTTCAAATAGTGGGCTTCTTCTCATCTTTCAGGTTTCAGCTCATGTTGCCTCCTCAGAGAGGCCTGCCCCGAATACTCTATATAAAGTAGCCTCTTATGCTACTCTCTGCTGGGCTTCACTCTGCTGACTTGCTTGCTGGATGCAATATTATGACATATAAGATATATATAAATATATGTATAATTCAGATGACCAAATATATATTTCTCATATACATATTGTCTTCATCTATGGTTCCTGGCTCAGAGCTCCTAAAACCCTAGGAATTCCCTCTAATAACAGCAATAAATGTGTCTTTTATTATGTTAATGAGGTGACTTTTGGAAAGCCCTTAGGTAACCTAAAACTGGGGAACTAATTGTCAAGAGAACCAACCTTGTGATTAGAGGGTTGGAATTTACAGTCTTCTCACTACTACCTCTGGGAAGCAGAGAGGGGCTAGAGATTGAGTTCATTTGCCAATGACCAATGATTTAATCAGTCATGCCCATATAATGAAGCCTCCATTAAAATCCAAAAGGATGGGGTTCAGAGAGCTTCCAGGTTGGTGAACACATGGAGATTTGGGGAGAGTGGCGCCTGGAGAGAGCACGGACACTCTGAGCCCTTTCCCCACAACTTGCCCCTATGCACCTCTTTCAGCCGGCTGTTCCTGACTTATATCCTTTTATGAAAAACTAGTGATCTAGTAAGTAAAATGTTAGTCTGAGTTCTGTGAGCTGCTCTAACAAATTAATCAAACCCGAGGAGGCAGTGGTGGGAACCTCTGACTTACTACGTGAGCTTGCAACTGGCATCTGAAGTGAGGGAGGGCGGAGCAGTCTTGTAGGACTGAGCCCTTAACCCGTGGGCTCTACTGTTATCTCCAGGTAGATAGTGTCAGAATTGAATTGAATTTAGGACACCCAGATGGCATCCTGAGAACTGCTGACTTTTGGAATGGGAAACCTCCCCTCCACATGTTGGATATTTGGTCTCAGAACACCAAAAGAATGGTATATGCCATAATCTGTCATTTGCTTATCTTTCGTCTCCATCTCCCCCGTATTTTAGCTCCATGATGACACAGCCTTTGTCTATCTTCCACATTGTTTCATTCTCAATGTCTTGCACAGTGCCGTAAGCACTCAAAGACTGAAAGAATAACGTAAAACAAAATTTGTTCATAGTTCGTTATAAACAAGGGTGTAAGAATATAAAAGAAGGTGTGGGCTTCCCTGGTGGCGCAGTGGTTGGGAGTCCGCCAGCCGATGCAGGGGATACGGGTTCGTGCCCTGGTCTGGGAGGATCCCACATGCCGCGGAGCGGCTGGGCCCATGGGCCCGCTGAGCCTGCGCGTCCGGAGCCTCTGCTCCGCAACAGGAGAGGCCACGGAAGTGAGAAGCCCGCGTACCGGAAAAAAAAAAAAAAAAAAAAAAAAAAGAAGGTGCAAGTAACAATGACTTGGAAATAGTAAGGACATAAGGAGGCAAGGAAAGAAAGCTTCTTGAAGCAGGAAAATTAACAGCTGGGTGCAAAATAATAAAATAACTGTTTCCAGATCAAAAAGATATATAGATATAAGGGACTATTCCACATTGTAACAAAAATGAGTAATGACAAAATGTGAGTAACAAAATGTGAGTAATGACAAGGCCTTATTCCAAGGAATCATACATTTTAGGTTCAATATAAATAGAGCATAGAGTGGATTGATGGAGTGTTGTCTATGAGGCCGAAATTGATCATGAAGAGTTTAATGCAACATGTTAAGATGTTTGTGCTTTATTTAATGGACAACAGGAATCAGCAAAATTAGAAGGCGAACATATAATTGCATGGCTTTTAGGAAAATAGATGTGATAGAGTATGCAATGGAATGAGCAGAGACTGGAAAGAGGAAGATACTTGAGAAGTTTTCAGTGGAGCATGGAACAAGTGATGAGCACTTAAAGAAGGCAGTGGTGGCAGGAATCAAGAAGGGGGGTCAGACAGAGAGAGAAAGAGAGAAATAGGGAGGGAGGAGGTGGGAGAGAGAAACAGAAGACCAACCAAATGGGGTAAAATGTTAACATAGGTGACCCTGAGCATAGAGAATATGAAGTTATTTATCCTATTCTTGCTACTTTCTATAAATTCTAAATTATCGTCAAATAAAATGCTTTAAAAAGTTAAAAAAAAAAAAGAAAGAAAGAAAAGGGGTCAGAAAGGAGACAAGTGATGGATGTGATGGCCTGTAGCGAGTGAGCCGAGAAGGAAAATCAGAGGCGAATCCTGGTTTCTAATTTATAAAATCTAGTGGATGGTGAGTTTAGATGTAATCTCAAAAACAAAGAGAAAAAGCAAGTTTCAGCAAAAAGAACGTGACATCAATTCTTTTTTCTATTTTATAAGAACTTGTTTTTTTCCAGATAGGCAGAAAACTTGGAATACACAGGAGAAATGCAAAGGGAAAAAAAACAACTGGATTCCCATCTCCTAATTGCTATCATTAATAAAAGTTTGCTATGTGGCAGTATGTGCATGCAGACACATAGAAATTTTTGTTTGTTTTATGTAAATGGAAGCATAGCTTGTTTTTTCATATCACAATATATTACACCATTTTACAAAATAAAAAGAATGTTTACAAAGTAAATAAAATGTCTTTCTACCCCATAATTTTTTAATGGCCTCTTAACATAATATATTGTCATATGGCTACACCAAATTTTACTTGACCAATTCCCCATTGCTGAACACTTAGTATTTTTCAATTTTTATTGTTGAAAATAATGTTACAGCAAACTTTTAAAAATTCACTTTGAAAATACTAAAAGAACCTAAAAGGCAACTATAATAAATAAATAATTTCTGTTTTTAAAGCACTATGTTCTAAATATTACACTAAGAGCTTTACAAACATTATTTTATTTAATCCCCACTACTATTGTCAACCCCATTTCACAGGTGAGAAAACAAAGGCATAAAGGGGATAAGAAATTTGTGCAGGTTCACACAGTTAAGTCCCAAAACAAGGATTCCATTACAGCAGTGGTCCCCAACCTTTTTTTGCACCAGGGACCAGTTTCGTGGAAGACAATTTTTCCACGGACTGGGGGTGGGTGGGGGGGATGGCAGGGAATGGTTTGAGGATGATTCAAGAGCATTACATTTACTGTGCACTTTATTTCTGTTATTATTACACTGTAATATATAATGAAATAATTATACAACTCACCATAATGCAGAATCAGTGGGAGCCCTGAGCTTGTTTTCCTGCAACTAGATGGTCCCATCTGAGGGTGATGGGAGACAGTGACACCAGAAGTGTGTTGCTCATGTCCAGTCTATTCTGTAATCTCATTTTGGTTGCTGTCACTTCAGAAAACCCTGCCTCACAAAGATAGGATGTTGGAAATGGAAGCAGGCTTCTCAGTGCTTTTGTGGCAATCTCAGGATATTCCGCCTTGACTTTAATCCAGAATGTATGGAGATTTGAAGTTGTCTCAAACATACTTTTAAAGGCACCGTCATATGTGATCTCAAGCAGTTGATCCTCTTCCAGCACGGGCAAAGTCAATTCACCTGGCTTAGTCACAAATGGGTTGCGGATCCATTCCTTCCCAGTTGGGGGGTCTTTTGTGGTTGGGAAGTAATGCTCAAACTCTTTTGAAAGCTGAGATAGGTGATCATGCCCCAGCTGGGAGAAAGAAGGCCCTGGCTCCATCTCTTTCAAAATCTCTGCTAATGTTTGAAACATGACAAAAATCCCAATGTTCACTCATTGCCCCCATAATTCCAGTTTGGCTTTGAATGCCACCACTTTGTCTGCTGACTTGAACACAGTTGTCATTCTCCCCTGAAGCAACAGATTTAGTTCGTTGAGCAGGTTGAATATATCACACAAGTAAGCAAGTTTTGTGACCCATTCTGTGTCACTGAAATGTGCTGCCAGTGGTGACGGTTTTTCTAAAAGAAATCTCTGGAGCGGCTCTCATAACTCAAAGACTCTGGCCAGTGATCTGCCTTTAGAAAGCAATCTCACTTCTGTGTATAAGAGAAGACGTGTGTGCTCTGCATCCATCTCCTCACAGAGCTGCGTGAACAGATATGAGTTATGGGCATGTGCTTAATGTGGTTGATAATTTTAATCACATCCTGCAAAATGTTGTTAAGTTCAGGTGACATTTTTTGGCTAGCCAGCATTTCTCTATGGATGACACAGAAGCAACCTCTTTGAAATGAGCAGTGAAACCAGAAAGATGTCCAGTCATGGCAGCCACTCCGTCCGTGCATATCCTGACACAGAATGACCATTCAGTTTTCCTGATATGTAATCATTCAAATACTTGAATAGTTCTGCAGCTGTAATGTTGGTTGGCAACAAAAGTGCACATAACATATCCTCATGCACATCCTCTTGAAAAATATATCGCACAAAAACAAGCATTGCTGCCTTGTTGTCAGCATTGGTAGATTCATCAACCTGGATTGTGTACCACAGTGACTCAGTTATCTCTCTAATAATTGTGCCTCAATATCCTACTATCTCATCAGTTCGTCTAGTTATGGTGCTGGCCAAAAGAGGAACATGTGCCACCTTTTGAACTGCAGCCTCTCCTAAAATTCACAACAAATGTCCTTAGCAGCAGGCAGGATCCACTCTTCACCAATAGTAAAGGGCTTCTTAGCTTTACAATGTGGTTAGCCACTAAGAATGATGCTCTCAGTGCAGATACATTTGATGAAGTGGTGGCCTTCAATAATTGCTTCTTTTCTTCATGTTCACATTTTTCTCTTATGAAAAACTCCAAAGGCTTATCTTTTAATGCAGGGTGCTTTGTCTCCATGTGGCGAAGCAGTTTCAAAGGTTTCATGGCTTCACTGGATAGCTGGTCATTACATATTATACAAAGCAGGCTTGGAGAATGTGAATCACCTGTTGCAATGAAACCGCAATTTAAGTAGGACTCTTGGTATTGTCTTTTAAATGCACCTTTCTTTTTGTTGGCAGTCTTAGAGTCTTCTGCTGTCTCATCATTGAGACTTTCCCTCTTTTCAAAGAAGCTCTCCAGCGATGTTTGTTTTTTACTCATTTTGGCTAGGGTTAGCTCGTGGGCTTACCAAAACCATGACTGAGACAAGTACGCAGTGTGGGAAAGAGGCACGGATGCAAGTGGTAAATAATATATTGGGCAGGCCACGCACGGACTAGAATAAGTGTTGGATTCTGACTTGAAGCCTGCCAACAGATACAGCTTAATTGCCACTTGTCACTCACTGATAGGGTTTTGATATGAGTCTTCAAGCAATTGATTTATTATGGTCTCTATGCCGTCAAACCTCTCTGCTAACAATAATCTGTATTTGCAGCCGCTCCCCAGTGCTAGCATCACTGTCTCAGCTCCACCTCAGATCATCAGGCATTAGATTCTCATAAGGAGTGTGCAACCTAGATGCCTGTCATGCACAGTTCACAGTAGGTTTTGAGCTCCTATGAGAATGTAATGTCGCTGCTGATCTGACAGGAGGTGGAGCTCAGGAGGTAATGCGAGTGATGGGGAGCGGCTGTAAATACAGATGAAGCTTCGTTCCTCGCCCTCTGTTCCCCCCCTGCTGTGCAGCCCGGTTCCTAACAGACCACAGACCAGTAGTGGTCTGTGGCCTGGGGGTTGGGGCATTACAGTACAAAAACACACATTCTCAATCACTGCCCTATGCCACCTCACAGGTAGCATTAGGAAATATGATCTACAACTCAGTAGGAGGTAGAAAATAAATATTAAGTTTTGTGAGTCATCAGCATCTACATGAATAGATTGCAATTCAGCGGTTGATTATCACCTGGGGAGATGTCAGATCACGTGGCTGGCCCCAGAACACTTCAATCAGAATCTCAGGTCTAGAGAGAGTAGAGCCCAGGTATTAGTAGGTTTTAAAAGTTCCACAGGTGTTGCTAATATGCAGCCAGCACTGAGAATCATTGATCTAAGGCAATTGAAGCCTGTAGCCAAGGACTGGATGAGATTGCCATGAGGCTACACCTAGAATGGAAAGTAAAGACACTACAGAACAATTATAATATATTTAAGAGGCAAACAAGGTTTCAAAACAAGGTTCCAGTCAGCAATAGCAGACAGAAGTAAGAAGCTCTCCAGAAGTGATTATTCTGGGGGTTATGGAAGAGAGAATTTTAGCAATAATACATATATGAAATCTAACACATGCCCACAGCTGTCATTCAACAATTTCAAATAATTTGTTGTAGTGATCTCAGGGTGATATTGATGTAAACTGCCAATCTTCCTTGACTTGCCAACTAAACTTCACCAGGATAGTTCAGAGCATGAGTCCTTTGTCATTCTGTTTCTGCATTGCTCTGTGGTAGCTCTGGTTAGTTCATTTCTATATCCCATAATGGTCCACTCTGACAAGGTTGCTTATAGGCTGGTAGAAAATACTGTATCTGAGTAAATAATTACTTTCAGTTCAATGCAGTCACTTTCTGCTACTTGCCTCAAATAACCATACATTTTGATATATTAAATCATTTATTATATTATATAAAGAATATATGTTATAGAATGGTATATATAACTTATTATGTAGTCATATAAGTAAATCATATATATATCACATATTTTATGTTACATATTTTAATTAAACAATTATAAAATAATATGTTAATCTCCCCCTCTAACATTTCATGAAACAATTTTATTTCAGCTTTTCACCAGCATATTCAGCATCCGTCTTCATCATCATTAGGGACATTTTAGTCATCTAAAATATTCTTCATAGCACAGCATGCTCATTTCTGTTTTTAAGTTAAAACAGAATGTATTTTGAAACTAGGTATAAGGCTGTGACTAGGAATTCCAAGCCATAAAATCTCTTTTCTATAACATCAATACAACTACTTTATTTATCCTAATTCTAATTTTTTTAACTTATATCTTATAATTTTTTATATATGTTTTTTATTTTGTTTGGATCCTCCTGCAGCCAGGGCTGAGACAAGGACTAGGGTGTAGAAAGTTTACCGTGAAGGTGATTCCAGGAAGCAGGAGTGGGAGAGCAGGGATATTGAGACAGGAAGGAGAAAAGATTTGGTGTCGCTATGGTGGGCAACAGGAGTGGGACTAGAAGGTCAGTTCCAGCAGGACCTCCTGAGAAGTATCCAGAGTATCTCCAGAATTATCCCCTGAAGGCTGACTCCCAGCCCCCATCCACTGACTCCCATCGCCCATCAATTGAGGGTAACCCTGGGGGTGTTTATTTCCCATTACTTGCTCTTCACAGATAGTCCTGGGCAGTGGTTCCGGTGGGCCCCAACAGCTTCTGAGAAGTCACTGGGGCAGAAAGTCTATGCTTGAGATTGGACCCTATTGGCATCAGGTGTGTTTGCCCTCCCAAGAAATGGCCAAAATTAGAGTTGAGCTCATGTGATGATGTGATACTGGCCACCAGAGACCTCCATCCTCCTTCTAAAATTCAAATAGTATTGCATGGTTTATTCTGAAAAGCAATGAGTACCCTGCCTCATACTTCCTGATCCCTCATTTCCTGTAACCCAGAAAATCATTTTCAACTCATTTGACTATTTATAATTTTATTTCCAATAAAATGCTTATTCTACTATTTATTGATTTGTCATCACTTTTTGATATTTTCTTGTGACTTCCTATTTCAAGTAATATTTACCCTCTTCCCAACATATGCTCTCCACATGTAGAAAATCCATTGCTCATCCTCCCAATAGATTTAGATTACAATTTGAGGTATTATTATAAATATTTTAAGTATCATTAAATATCAACATATATATATATATATATATATATATATATATATATATATATATATATTATTCACAGCTGAGTACCATAGTGCTATGATTATATATCCTTTCCTGTCCAACTTCTGTTTTCCTGGAGTTACAGGGATTATTTTTTTTTTCCAGTTGCCTTTTGCCATCAAAGATTTAGCCTTATAATTTCTATAGAACTAGAAATCTCCACCGAATGTTCTTTCAGATTTATTTTTCTTAATTGGAAGCACTACTCCTGGAGTCCTCCATTCCTTCTTCCAGGCTGGAAAAGCTGTCCTAGTTCATCCTGAACTTTTCTGCACAGTCACCCTGAGTTTCTCTTTTCTTCTTATCTGGGTTCTGGGTTTTTTTTTGCTTCATCTCTTGTTTCCTTGAACCCATGTCTTCATCTTACTTGTGCTCTCTCTGAGAAAGAGCATACAAGAGTTTTTATTTTTTGAGTCTTGTGTAAAAATATATTTATTTTACCTCACTGATACATGGTTTGGCTAGGTATAAAATTTTAAGTTGAAAATTCTCTTTGCTCAGCATTTGAAAGCCATCACATTCTAGATTTCAGTTTTCCTGTGATACTCTAGAGTCATCCAGATTTCTAATCCTTTGAATATATTCTGCTGATTTTTTACTTGCTTTCTTTTCTTACCCACAATAATTTACATGCAGATTTTCATACAATGTGCTGAGCATTTCATGGGTAATTTCAATCTGAAAATCCATGTCCTTCAATTCTCAGAAGTTTTCTTTTGTTATTGTTTAATACCATACTTTTATTATTGTGTTTCTTAATTCAACATTGTTTTGTTTTCTTTTTATTAATTAATTTTATTTATTTATGGCTGTGTTGCATCTTCCTTGTTGTGTGGGCTTTCTCTAATTGCTGCGAGCGGGGGCTACTCTTTGTTGCAGTGCGTGGGCTTCTCATTGTGGTGGCTTCTCTTGTTGTGGAGCATGGGCTCTAGGCACACGGGCTTCAGTAGTTGCAGCATGCAGGCTCAGTAGTTGTGGCATGCAGGCCCTAGAGCACATGGGCTTCAGTAGCTGTGGTGCATGGGCTCAGAAGTTGCAGTGCACGAACTCTAGGGCACATGGGCTTCAGTAGTTGTGGCTTGTGGGCTCTAGAGCATAGGCTCAGTAGTTGTGGCACACAGGCTTAGTTGCTCCATAGCATGTGGGATCTTCCCAGACCACGGATTGAACCTGTGTCCCCTGCATTGGCAGGTGGATTCTCATCCACTGCACCATGAGGGAAGTCCCTGCTTTGTTTTCTTGATCTATTTCCAGGATGCTTTCCTTTTCCATTATTTAAATTTTTGTTTCAACTGAAACAAAAAAGTGTTTTCTCAGTCTCAGATTTGTCCATTGTGCATTTTTGTTGCTATTTACTGACTTGTTTTTTAGTATCCTACACTTGTTCATCCTGCCTTGCCCTGAGGCTAATAGTGTCTTTTGTTGTTAACTCTTTAGTGCCTCCTGAATTGCTATACAAAAATAAATTCTCTAAGGTTATACTTATGGATTTTGGAAGTTTCCTTCTACTCCCTGCACTGTCTCTGTTTCATACAGATGTCCCTTACCTCTTTATTTAGGCTTGGATCTTTCTTGTTCAAAGCACTCCATGAATGTGTGGTGATCTTTGGCAATTCACTAATTCACAGTACCAAGTCAATAAAAAGTTGATTGAAAGGGTGTGTGTGGGAGCAGCATTTGTCACTCAGCGAGCTTCATTGTAGGATGGTTAGAAGGAATTCTGGACATTTTGGTGGGGACTTTAAATGTTGGAATCTCAAAATCTTATTTGTCTAACAGTTTCTCCAGGGATATATTCTCTAATCCCCCGGCTTATATCTTGAGGCTTGACTGTCCAATTGCTAGGAGCAAAGAGAGGACAGAAGGCTTGCAGTTTCACTGTTCAATGTCTACTTTCTCTTGCTATTTCTTTTTCCCTCTAGCACTTCAACTCCACTCTCCATTGTGCCAGGGATCCAGAGACTGGTAATTCTGTGGTTTAGTTTCTCCAGAGAATATGGCTCTGCCTTCATAGCAGGATGAAGTAAGAGTTTCACTTTACTGGGAATGAGGCAAGGGGTGGGAGAGTGATAGGATCTGAGGGTCTGACTGCTTCTTATATAGATAATCAGACTTTCAGGTAACCTTCCTATTTTCACTTCACCTCTCACTCTCATCTTCTAGGGAAGAAAGCCAGTGCTTCAATCCTGGGTCTTTCTGACTTTCTTTTACTTGAATAAAGCTGCTTTCCATTGGTATCTGTTTCTGCGATGGTGCTTGGAGTTCAGCACTCTTTGGTCTCCTAAGTTAGATACTTCTCATCCATTCACTTCCCAACTCCATATATATGCCAGCATCTCTCATCCACTTTCACCTCCTCTCCTGTTCCCTTTGTATTTGTGAGATTTTACTTTTTAAATTCCTTTACAGTAATTTTAAAAGGGTTTCAGACATACAAATACATGTGATCATGCCACCACAGTTAGCCGAAAGTCCTAACTTCTGTTGCTTCTGTTTGTGCTGCTCACATTTTGTTGCTAATTGTTATTGAACAAATTCATAAAACAAAGGAGCTGTAGGGTGGGCAGTGGAAAAGAAATGACATTCATCAAGTTATGTCTCTATGACAAGCACAATGCTAGGTACTTCCCACATAAAGTCTTATCAGATCCTTCCAGTCTCCATGTCGTTCTATAATGGCCATTTTACAGATGGGAATCAAAGCTCAAAAATTAAGTAATTTGGCGAAGATCACAAAGCTAGCCAGTGCAAGATGGAAGAATTCAATTCGAAGCCTATGTCCTTATCAGTGCATCAGCAATTGTCCTCCAAGTAATTTCTCTAAAATGCAAGGGAATGTCTCAGAATGTCAACTTATACCACCATTGTTGAACAAAATTATAAGCATCTGATATTTCACAAAGATTAAAAGCTATTTTTATGCTAAGAGCTGTCTCAAAGATTTTGTCTTAAAAATATTCCCTGTCTCTCTTTAGAAATTATTATTATTATTATTATTTTTTTTTTTTTTGCGTTTCGCGGGCTTCTCACTCTTGTGGCCTCTCCCGTTGCGGAGCACAGGCTCCGGACACGCAGGTTCAGCGGCCATGGCTCACGGGCCCAGCCGCTCCGCGGCATGTGGGATCTTCCCGGACCAGGGCAGGAACACGTGTCCCCTGCATCGGCAGGTGGACCCTAAACCACTGCGCCACCAAGGAAGCCCTAGAAATTACTTTTGCTTGACTGATTGGTGGGTGAGGGCAAACCTCTCCTGGTTCTTTGCCCTGAGGTGTATAGTTTGGTTTTGTTGTTTAACTCTTTCATATCCACTGAGTTGCTGTATAATCATAAGGCATTCTTAGGAAACCAGGAAAGCAAGATGTTACCACCCTTAGGGATCTGGCTGAAGAACAAGAGCCTTCCTTAGATGAAATTCCAAGAAAGCAAAGCTTTAGTTGCTAATCCTCAAATCAGGGAGCCATAGTCTAAACCCGGAAATGAAGGGGGTGGTGAGAACATCTAGTCCAGAGCCTGGGGGGCTGATAAGACAGAGCTGAGAACAGAAATGTGAGGGAGACTCACTTATAATCTTCTTCATTAGCTGCTTTTTGCCTGAGGCCATGAGGGGTGTAATGTGCTGGGTTTTATGTTTGTTCACTTTTTCAACTATGTTTATCCCACTGGTTCGGTGATTTGCCACACACACTTACTGAAGGGTAGAGCTTTTTTCTCTTGGTCCCCTCCAAGTATTGTCAGCTGCCTTAGGAATACAGAGTTAGTGCCAGCATCCATTTTAGCCATTCATGTAGAATCTCTTTTAATTTGATAACTCATTGCCCCTCTGAGGAACCCTTATAAACTTTATCTTTATACAGGTGATACATTCCTTTCTTGTGTATTTCTGTTTTTCTGTGTCTTACAATATCACCTCCTTACCTTATCCCTAACACATGTGAACACACACAAACTCACATATACAACAGAATGTGGATGTAAATCAAAAGCTTCATCCCCCAAGGCCCTAAATTATGCATAGGAAACAAGTTCCTTTCCCTAGTGGTAAACCTCCCATTTTCCTCAAGTAAAATCTCTTCTGAGTACAGCTATATGTCCTCATTTTCCTTCCATTCAGGGAGACTTCATTCAGAATAGCCTTTTTTATCTTCAGTGAATATGCTGCTGGATTTGAAAATGCATTAGGGCTTTCATTATGGTTTGTAAAGACACATGCACAAATATAGTTAATATATTAAATAAAGACTATAATACACTTTTATAGACATTGTTATGGCATAGAGTTGAGAGGGCAATTTTATCTGACACTGTCTTTTAGCAGAGCAGAAATAATGTTACACTCAGCACTCCATGTGTAAAGAAACCAGGGTGGTGAAGATAAAAATACACAAGGGTAAGAATCTGTGACAGCATAGTCTCATGACATGTTGCTTTATTATTATTCTTAATAAGAATATTGATAGGGTAGGAAGTATTTCTGCACTGGAATATCCATATAATTATTTCTCAGCTGCATTATATAAAGAAAACCAAGTATTTAATATGTTTCATATTGAAAATAAGAGGAGGGAAAAAAAAACAAAAGCAGCAAAATAAAATAAGATAAATGCCCTGACTGAAGGCATTATTTCACCAAGTGTTATTAAATTGATGAGAAAATCTAATGCAAAATTCCCAGTGCTAAAGGACTAGGGATGCTCTGGGGACAGAAAGTGATTATGGTCTTTTCACCTTTGTGTTGTTGACGTTAAATGCAGAGCAGGTTTGTAAGTTAGAAACTGCTGATGCTGTGTGAGACCAGTTGAGCGATCTCTGTGAAATGATTTATGGTGGTCTTAGGCCCGTTGTTTGTGGGCAAGAGCCACATTTCACGTGTGATTGGTGTAAGTAGTTCTTTATGACAGTACCTCTATTGGTTTTCCCCATTTTTGCATCATTATTCAACATTTTCTAAGAACAATTCTTTCACTTCCTGAGCAATAAAAGAAGCCGTTATTATTGATTGCCTATAATGTGCCAAGTTCTGTTTTTGACACTTGACTCCTGTTATTTCTAATCCTTAAGACCTTGCAAAATGGGCATTATTCCCATTTTACCCAAGAGGAGACTAAGGTTCAAAAGGACTAAACAATATAACTAATAAGTGATAGAAGCATATTTCAAACACGTTCACCGCACTCAGAATCTTGCACAATTTCTAGTAAATTAACACATATTCTCATTTTAAATGCAACCTGGAAACTCACATTTTCTCACTTTCTATAATGATTTCTGTAAAATGCCATGATTTTGATCCTAGGGACCAGGGGACCAAGTATATCCAGATACCTCCCTCCACAGTGTAAGTAACGATATTTGTACAAATCTAGCTGACCTCTTAAAGAAAATTAACTGGGTAAAAAAAAAAAAAAAATGAGTAGAAGTAAAAGACACATACAAAAATATAGACAAACTGAAGCAAACTTAGAGAAGGGAAATCAAAACAGTGAGTGGCCCTAAAACCATGTAACAAGAGCAGTTAGTGAATAAATCAGGAGTGTTTAGTTTGGAAAAGAGTAAATTCAGATGGCGTTTTGTCATTTCTATCAATACTTGAAAGGCAGACATAAGGAAAAGAACGTTGACCTGTGCATATATGTCCAAAGGGGTAAGAATGGAGAACTTGGGAAGGTCTAGGTCAGCAATAAGGAGGAACATTTTAAGAATCAGTTTTTAGATGGAACAGGCAGCCTAGAAAAGTAGCAAATTCTCAACTTTTAAAGGTGGATAGGAAAAAGCCAGCCTGTCAGCTAAAAGGAATTAAATACAAGGAATTCAAGAATCAGAATGGTGATTGAAATAGATTTCCTTTAAAGTTTTCTTTCAGTCTTGGATGAAAATTGGCAATCCTGATGCTTCTTGCCAAATATGTGCCACAAACACTTTGAGACACTTAAACTGGCACATAACAGTGCACACAATAGTTTCTTCCTGATAAAATTGGATGACCTTATCAAAGTGCTCTGTATTTCTTTCCTTTTTCTTTTTCATTCATTTTCACATTCGTGTGTCCTGCCACAGGTTTTCAGGGCAAAATGGTTAATGCTCAGTCAACACAGCCTCTGCGTTGATTAGTTAATTCTATATTTGTGTCAGTGATGAAGAAAGTGACAGATTGAATAGAAAATTCTAGACAGGGTGTTAAAAATAAGGCAGGATGTGAGCCCTACACCTGGTCCCGTCACTGGTCAGGACACACCCTTCTGCCTTCCGTTCAGTGATTCTTTTTTACATGCTTTCTGTGCATTTCTGCTTTGCTACACACAGCCTTGAGCTAGAGAGAGCAGTGCATGCTAAAATGCTTGTCTGCTACACGCATTGCCTGATTTCCTTCATGTGTGACTGCCAGCTCTTTTAAAAAAAAGAGGCAAAGTTGGAGCACATCACAGAGTTCAAAACACATAAGAGTGTTAGGTTCCTTTCTGTATCCTTGAAGGAGAAGGGCTAAGCATAAGAGAGAACAGAAGACCTAAGAATAGCTGAAACAAGGCAAACTAAAACTGGTCTACTTTTTAATGGGTCAGGTTAATTACGGTCATGAGCTGGATAGGCCCTGTTTTATGAAAGAATGAGGAACTTCTGCAGGTACCTTTTTTTCCCCAATGCTGGGAACTGATAGAGTTGTTGGATCTACCTAAAATACATACTTCTGGTTTAGCACCACAATGATACTGCTACAATATGTTTTTAAAATAAATTTATTGCTGGACATCAACACCTGTACTTAAATTCTTCTTAGGCAGGATATTTCTTTGCTGTGACTAAAAACTTTTCTAAAGCTGTTTCTGCCAGGATGACTCTTGCATTTGTTTGTGATAATTCTGGATAATCCAGTAACTGTGTGCACATAAATACATATCAAAGTCTATTTTTATGGAGAACACTTTGCCCTTCACCCTGATCAACTCTCACACGTGCTCCATATATTTCTGAACATGTAAATACTGCCACGGGACCTGTAAACTGCTGTTCTTCTAGGTGAAGAGACATCAATTATTTTCTCCTATTGTGTTTTTCTTGGAGAGAGAAATACAGCTCATCCAGAATGCAATTTATTTTTTCTTGACAGTAAATGAATTTAATGAAAAATCTCAAAATATTTTGGCCCAATTTTTGTATTTGTTTAATTGCTTTAGGATGCATACAGATTAAAGGCTGAATAAAACCATTAGCCAAAGAACAATAAAATGCTCTGGATTCTATAAGAATTGTTAAGAATCAACACATCCTCCTTTGTGTTTAAGAACTAGATGATGGGACCTTATGTTTGCTTAGATTGTGATCTCAGGGCTGATTCTTCACAGGCAGAGAGGGAAAAAAATTATGTATTCAAAAGCATTACTGAAAAGGTAAAATTACAGAGATTATATTTTTCCCCAGGAGGAGTCATTTCTACAGAAATATCTCCTGTCTTCTCCCCTCCCCCTTTCCCAAGATTTGCAGCGTACTTTCAAATATGCTATCTTTTTCTTCTGAGAAATCACCTCCATGTTTCTGTGTGAGCCTGTGCGTGCGTGCGTGCGTGCATATGTGTATATAAACCTGTGTCTTAAGAAACTATCTACACTATCAAATGAAATACAGAATTTTAATCATAAATTAGACCAGAGTTCCCACTTCATGAATGAGATGACCCTCCCTTGTGTGGTTGCTTAGGTACATGGTGAGATTCAATGAGACAAAGTAAATATTTATATGTGTACAGTGCTGTGGTTTGAACTGCTTTATTGAAAAACAACCGATATTTTAAACTATTCCTATCAGGACACCTGAACTTCGAATACACAGCAAACACTCAGAAGATCTTGAACACTACCCGCAAGATATCCTGCCCATTGGGAGTTAAGAAAAAACAAGGTATTTCTAAAAGAAAATTGTGCTGTTTTGACAGCGAGAATCCTCCAGGTTCTTAATCCCCACACTACGTCTACCCAGCACAAACATAACCAAACTGCTGTTCAATTATATACTGGCCATTTGAAGTATTATTTTGTTTAAGTCAAAATGCATATGAGCTCCCATAAAGCTAATTTGTATCAGGAAGGTAAAACAGGGGAGCTCCAAAAGGCGAGCTTTCCTGCAATGCCACAAGGGTCTGGGTTTTAAGGTGGTCCTCTGTTTCTCCCTGGTCAATTGGCAGGTCTCTTACCATTTTATTTCAATTATTACCAAAATCTATCCATGCAGGAATAGTTCCATAAAACTGAAAATTGCAGTTACGTTCACATCTTAACAGCATTTCAAGTGCACATTGTAACAGAGACTCCCAGTAATCAAGTTGCAGGAAGGCTGTTATAATAGTCTTTCTCTCTCTCTGAATTGCAGCAGGAAAGGCAGATGTGGAAATTATGAGTAATGTAATTGATGATCTTAAAGCTTTTAAATACCCAAGCTCTCAAGAATCAAGATCTATTTGAGTTCAGAATCTAATAAGAAGTAAATACAATAGGTTTCAATAAGACATTTTATCAAGAGCTCTGCAGCACTCTCACTCCTTCTGCTTTTATGGGCAACATTATCATCTCATCAGCAGACAAGCTGGAGAATTTTATTGTGACACATAATCATTTTTAGTTCATCATATTTCTGCTTTTCCTTGTGCAGCTTTTTAAAAAAATAAAGCTTGTTTATACCTATTTTATACCTATTAGATTTAATAGGAAAGGAAGCAGAGTGTTGTTAAAACAAGCTGTTTATTGACAACTAATTTATTGTGTTCCACAGTAGGAGGCTCTATATAACACATCAATGTATTAAAAATAATGCCACTAAGATATCTTCTAGATACCTAGGTTCACAAAGCCTAGCTAGTAACAATTATTTGCAAATTCATCCTGCAATTTATTCACTACCCTGGCTCCAAAGAACTTGTATGCCATTAAGAGTTAATTCAAATGCCACATTAAATACACCTCAATATTATTTTCGTTAATATGCAAATCATTCATAATATCAGGGTGATCTTACATTCAGTGGGAACAGCAATAATGCCTGCTTAATGATGTATTCATCAGTGCTGTAGGTGTCTTCATACTATTACTATTATATATTGTTTTCAGAAACAGACTTGACTACAAAGAAAGTTGCATTGTCTCTGCAATAATGGTTTCAAACATTTTTTTTTTTCTCTTTTGGTGGAAAAATATCTTTGTTAAGCATGCAGAAGTACTGGTAATTTTTCCAGTGCTATCATTTTCACATCCAGGTATATTGCTACCAACTAACCTGGCTTCTGAGATCTGCAATTATTATCATTACATTTTCACCAGGTAGGAAACATACACACAAAAAAACTTTTTTTGTTTGCTTAGGAGAAAAAATCATTTCACCTTTCCATCGTTTTTTTCTCCTGCATTTTCTAATAAGACAATAGGGAAATTGTTTATAGATGGTGGTTTTTCTAGGCTGAAACAAAACAAACAAATGTGTGTGTAAATGAATAAATAATTTCTTGTGAAATAACGTAAACTTTTTGTGACAACAATAACTTAAATTATAAATTAACGTTTATTTTTCTGAACATGTTTTGTCACTTTCCAATGGAGCAAAAAAGGTAAAAATAGTTTATGGAGAGGGAAATGTGAAATTTGGTCGTGACTGCTCTGTCTTCTAAAAACTTGTATGTGTGGTAATCAGGTAAATCAGCAAAAACCTCAAGAAGGCTTTTACATAGCTCTCTCTCTTGCATTTATGACTTTATTTTATACAAAATTTAATAGTTAAGTATTCCAAAATTCCAAAGTTTTCTAAATATATTTTTTAAAAAAACACTTCTTGTTATTGTAAGCCCCAGGTTAAACCATGAACCATGTCAAACCTTAATGCCTTTCATCACAATGTTGACTTTCGATCAAAAGCCTTCCTGCCTTGGTTGTGTACTCAGCTATAGATGACAGGAAGAGTACATCGATTGATTATAAATAACATTCAAATTAAATGTACAGTTATGAAAGAGAAAGATAAAACAAATGGAAGAATCTCTCCCCTTCCCAAGCTCACCGTCCCAGGATTTCCCAAGAATAAGAATTAAAGCTAACCAAAGAATCTTTTGGAAACAGGATTGTTTCGCCATGGATGAGGGATTACTGATTGGCTTTTTAACTTCAGCTTTTCCAAATAGTTTTTCAGTTATTTAATTTACTCTACATGGAGTCTATTGATTATTCAAGTTGGCAGTCAATTTTATAGGGCACCCCGCTGTTTCTTTGCTTAATGTAGTCAATGATTGTAATTGCTTGATCAGTGCAGCCCATGAAATAGGTTTTGTGTCTTTTTTACAATGCATTGATGGCTTTATCTGATGTAGCCTTGGCAGGGCCGGGTTTTACAGCACTACCCGGAACTCCCAGAGGTCTCTAGATTAATGGCTATGGTGAGCTGCTGATGCTACTCTCCAGAATGTATTCACACATCTGGCATGCCACACTTGGCGTCGGCGCCAGCTTTGTGTTGTGCAGCTACAGAATCTCTCACCAGTGCCTAGTTAACTGTTTTCACTAAGGGAATGAGATAAAAAGCCATCCAGAGAGCTGTTGGCACCCATTCTCTGTCACTGTAGTCACACATTAAAAAAATTTTTTTCAGTCTTTTTTTTAAGAGGCAAATGATGTATGGAAGCAACAAATTACGTGGAATGTTTATGTTTTGAACTCTGTTTGGATTCTGAAAAGCATCCCATGGGTGTTCAGATTTCCTGTAAACCAACAAGCGGCCCCCCTCCTTCCCTTCACCACCACCTTCCCTTGTATGAGAACATGATACTATTAAACACATCCAAGTTTTCTGTACAAGCTGACAGGGGCTTTAGATTTCGAGAGAAAGGTGGAGAGCAGAACCACAAATGTGAAAAAGCAGCCTGAACCACCCTCCACAGCTCATTACAATGAAGGTAATTCTCCTGTCCTTCAGTGAATCAGGTGAAATTGCCCAGGCATCATTTCCCTGGACCTGGGTGTCAGTGTTTCATATTTGGTACAATCTGAATTTCATTATTAGACATGTAAAATGTAGTTTTAATAAGTAGAGCAAGCAAAAGTAATGAAATATGCAACAGAGTTGCATGAATCCATGGACAATATAATTATATAGTACACATGCATGATTTACAATGCCCAGGATGACTTCCACCAAAAAAAGCAAAAGTGTGATAGACTTTTTTAGACCAGCTGGGCTCTGAGTTGATTTTCTCGGCAGAGTCTGACATCGAAACAGGACAGGTACAGTTTCTTTATTAATACCTTTCTCTCTGAGTAATAAACTATAAATGAATAATGTATCTCTGAAAAGTCTACTTAGAAGGCAGGAAATAATACTTTAAATTCCTAGGTCTACATGGAACTGAAATTTCCATCAGCGTAAGCAACTGTATAAGAATACCGTATATATGTATGTGCAGTATTAATCTGCAGCCTGTAAAATATTGCACTTTCCTGAAAGTAACCATTCTCATGTTTAGACTTTACAGTCATTGTGTGATGTCATTGCTAGGATAATTTCACCATTAATTCAGATTTTAATGCCTTTACAATAGAAGTGTCTCCAGCAAATATCCCCTCTCCATCTTTACTTTCTTGGCCTTTAGACACAGTCTAAATATATTTTATCTATTTCATGCATAGCCTTATATATTACACAGCTCTCCTTATACAGAATGTTATTATTTAATAAGCTGAACGGAAAGAAGCCAAGTCAGCAATTTATACCAGTTTACTGCCAGTCCAGGCTTTAAAATATGAAGAAATGCCTTTTTCTTAAGGACTGTGAAAAGCATCTTACTGCTCTTCCACTCCTAATTTCATTTTACCTTGAAATGTTATAAAAATGAATGACAGTCATTTTGAAATGGATGTATGAGTCACTTTTCCATTGCTATATGCATCGAGGGGGTCTGCGTGACTGCAAGCCTGGCTCCCACTCCCAGCGTCCTCAACACACACACATACAATGAGTGGCACCGCAAAGAATGACATAATAGCTAAACATAATACTCAGAGGAACTGAAGGACTCACTAATACGACAGCTGATGAAAAGCCTTGCTTCAAACTGATTGAAGATAAGTCATGATGGTGGATGAGTAAGGAGACTGGGCATACCTAAAATCTGAGGAGATTGTCACTGTCCAAGTTAGAATGGCCACATCCCACCCTCCACCATCGTTCCCTCACCGTGACAGAAGCTCAGCTAGTCAGTCCCTGAGGGAGACCCTGTGTATTCATTCGGGATCATCCTGTGCTGGGACTAGCTTAATTCTGTGTCTCCAACCATTTCTCAGCCTGCCAAGCACTTATTTGAGGGCTGGGTCCCCCTTCCATACCTCTGGCCCATCTGTTATTGATTGTAAATTTCCAGAGGGCAGGGCCTTTGTCATTTTCACTTGCATTTTATTGTTCCTTCTGGTAGCAAGGTGTTATGCAGATGTGGACACTTAATAAATACTACAGCGCAGAGCTTTCCTGTTCTAAACGAAAGGAAACACGGCCCAAGTGCAAGGCAAGTGAGCTTATTCATCCACCTGAAAAGATAGGGGAAGTGTTTGAACAACAGCGGATGTTAATGAGGATGACAAGGCTGCCTCTGTGGTTTACTTCTTCCCAAGGTACAAACTGTGGAAGGGGCAGCCGGGATAGGCACAGTTTCGTTCAACAGAGGTAGATTCGAATTCCTGCTCTGGCAGTTGTTGCCTATGTGACCTTGGGCAAATTACTTCATCTCTCTGAACCTCAGTTTCCTTTGAGGTAAAGCACTCAGATTGCCCAGGGCTGCTGAGAGGATGAAACAGACATCACACTTCGCTCAGGTTCTGCCACATAAAGGTGTTCCGTAAATGGTAGTTCCACCCAAACTATGCTTAGGAGAGAATGAAGTCCAATCCCTTGCTCTTCTAAGCCTGAGCGTCCGTGGTGTTCCTCCATCTGTGGTCTCCTCTATTTCCTTTTTGCCTTTGGTCTTTATTTTAATCCAACTTTCACTTCCATGCTTTGATTATACCAATTGCTCCCTGAAGATATAATCTAAATGTAATTCAGAACAACAAATCTAATACAAAATGCGATAGGCAAATATCATCAGGTTTGGGAGAACATTACTGTTTCTCCTCTACTACATATATTTTAGAAAATATTTAAATTTTTTTTTAGTTTACTGCAAATATTACCGTATTTTTATTTGTCTCATTTATGGATGTTCCTTTGTTGCGGCAGCTGCTAGGGGAAAGAGAAAGAAAAAGGGGAAATTCTCTTCATAAAACACAAAGGTGGTGATATTGACCGAAGATGGCGAAATTTTTCGATGTGCTCACACCGGCTCAGGCCTGCCTGCGGTGAACCTTGGACAGAAGCGAATTCCAATGCCTGGAACCGGCCCAGCATGGGGAGTGAGGAATCCGTCCCCTCGCCAGTAGTCGTACCTCGCCCAGGGACATTCAAGAAAAATGTTGCCGCGTCCCTCTTCCATGAGACGCGACCCTGACTGAGCAGAGAAACGTGCACCAGGAAGATCAGGTCTGGCAGAGTGCCCGCCACCCACTGATCCCGATGCGTCCCGCTCACTCGACGGCCGGTTGTGCTAGAAAATATTAAAATTTAATTGATTTTGTGCCAGTACCATACTGTCTTGATTACTGTAGCTTTGTAGTATAGTCTGAAGTCAGGGAGCCTGATTCCTCCAGCTCCGTTTTTCGTTCTCAACATTTCTTTGGCTATTTGGGGTCTTTTGTGTTTCCATACAAATTGTAAAATTTTTTGTTCTAGTTCTGTGAAAAATGCCAGTGGTAGTTTGATAAGGATTGCATTGAATCTGTAGATTGCTTTGGGTAGTAGAGTCATTTTCACAATGTTGATTCTTCCAATCCAAGAACATGGTATACCTCTCCATCTATTTGTATCATCTGTAATTTCTTTCATCAGTGTCTTATAATTTTCTGCATACGGGTCTTTTGTCTCCTTAGGTAGGTTTATTCCTAGATATTTTATTCTTTTTGTTGCAATGGTAAATGGGAGTGTTTTCTTGATTTCACTTTCAGATTTTTCATCATTAGTGTATAGGAATGCCAGAGATTTCTGTGCATTAATTTTGTATCCTGCTACTTTACCAAATTCATTGATTAGCTCTAGTAGTTTTCTGGTAGCATCTTTAGGGTTCTCTATGTATAGTATCATGTCATCTGCAAATAGTGACAGCTTTACTTCTTCATTTCCAATTTGGATTCCTTTTATTTCCTTTTCTTCTCTGATTGCTGTGGCTAAAACTTCCAAAACTATGTTGAATAAGAGTGGTGAGAGTGGGCAACCTTGTCTTTTTCCTGATCTTAGTGGAAATGCTTTCAGTTTTTCACCATTGAGGACGATGTTGGCTGTGGGTTTGTCATGTATGGCCTTTATTATGTTGAGGAAAGTTCCCTCTATGCCTACTTTCTGCAGGGTTTTTTTAATCATAAATGTGTGTTGAATTTTGTCAAATGCTTTCTCTACATCTATTGAGATGATCATATGGTTTATCTCCTTCAATTTGTTAATATGGTGTATCACGTTGATTGATTTGCATATATTGAAGAATCCCTGCATTCCTGGAATAAACCCCACTTGATCATGGTGTATGATCCATTTAATGTGGTGTTGGATTCTGCTTGCTAGTATTTAGTACAGCTACATATAAAAGTATGAGATTAGATCACTCCCTAACACCATACACAAAAATAAGCTCAAAATGGATTAAAGACCTAAATGTAAGGCCAGAAACTATCAAACTCTTAGAGGAAAACATAGGACACTCTATGACATAAATCACAGCAAGGTCCTTTTTGACCCACCTCCTAGAGAAATGGAAATAAAAACAAAAATAAACAAATGGGACTTAACGAAACTTCAAAGCTTTTGTACAGCGAAGGAAACCATAAACAAGACCAAAAGACAACCTTCAGAATGGGAGGAAATATTTGCAAATGAAGCAACTGACAAAGGATTAATCTCCAAAATTTATAAGCAGCTCATGCAGTTTAATAACAAAAAAACAAACAACCCAATCCAAAAATGGGCAGAAGACCTAAATAGACATTTCTCCAAAGAAGATATACAGACTGCCAACAAACACATGAAAGAATGCTCAACATCATTAATAATTAGAGAAATGCAAATCAAAACTACAATGAGATATCATCTCACACCAGTCAGAATGGTCATCATCAAAACATCTAGAAACAATAAATGCTGGAGAGGGTGTGGAGAAAAGGGAACCCTCTTGCACTGCTGGTGGGAATGTGAATTGATACAGCCACTGTGGAGAACAGTATGGAGGTTCCTTAAAAAACTACAAATAAAACTACCATATGACCCAGTAATCCCACTACTGGGCATATACCCTGAGAAAACCATAATTCAAAAAGAGTCATGTACCAAAATGTTCATTTCAGCTCTATTTACAATAGCCCAGAGATGGAAACAACCTAAGTGTCCATCATTGGATGAATGGATAAAGAAGATGTGGCACATATATAAATGGAATATTACTCAGCCATAAAAAGAAATGAAATTGAGCTATTTGTAATGAGGTGGATAGACCTAGAGTCTGTCATACAGAGTGAAGTAAGTCAGAAAGAGAGAGACAAATACCATATGCTAACACATATATATGAAATTTAAGAAAAAAAAATGTCATGAAGAGCCTAGGGGTAAAACAGGAATAAAGACACAGACTTACTAGAGAATGGACTTGAGGATATGGGGAGGGGGAAGGGTAAGCTGTGACAAAGCGAGAGAGAGGCATGGACATATATACACTACCAAACGTAAGGTAGATAGCTAGTGGGAAGCAGCCACATAGCACAGGGAGATCAGCTCAGTGCTTTGTGACAGCCTGGAGGGGTGGGATAGGGAGGGTGGGAGGGAGGGAGTCACAAGCGGGAAGAGATATGGGAACATATGTATATGTATAACTGATTCATTTTGTTGTGAAGCAGAAACTAACACACCATTGTAAAGCAATTATACTCCAATAAAAAATTTAAAAAAATATTTAATTGATACTGTTTGTTGCCTGGATTTTTTTCATTGGGACCCTCCCTGGGGTACCAGACAGCAGACAGAGCTAAGAAATGAGAGCCAAGGGTCCAGCCGAAGCATGGCGTACTGGCCAAAAGACTCTAACTTGAAGTGAAAAGAGCCACAGAGATGAGTCTTAACTACAATTCCAAAAATAAAATAAAAGCAAGGGAAGCCAATAGCAAAGTCGAAGGTATGAGATATGGGGGCTAATGTGCTGGTGGACATGGTAATGGGAAAGAAATGAGGCAGAGAGTCCTGGATATTGAACTCTGAGTCAGACTGCATGTGACTCTGCCTTCATAGAAAGCAACTTGGACGTGGTCCTGGATGATGAGATTCCCTGTTTCCTATGCGGGTCAAAGAGGTCCTTCAGTGAAGGGAAGTGCCTGACCCTCTCATACCTTTTGACAATCCCAGGATCTAGCACAGATTCCATGGTAGTCAGAGAAGTAGTCTACTGTGTCTTCTATCGGGTCTTCTAGCTTCTTAGATGCTATGTATCTCCAAATTGACTGCCCATGACAGCAGTTTTCTGAAAGTCCATATTTCCTGGTATTTCTCAGGAGAGTATACCTCTGTCCACAGAGAATTTGGGGGAAAACTCTTTATATATTCTGACATCAATGGTTATAATATTCTTGTATACAGAGTAATACCGGCCCCATTCTCCTAGATTTGTTGTAACCACTGGTGAATATCACAACATGAATATATTTTTATATATTTTTATATTTAATAGTAAACTGAAGTTTTACCCGTTTTCTGTGAATCACATTGTTGGTGGTATTTCCATCATTGAGTCAAGGGCATTCACACTGCATCAGGAAAGGACAAATATCAACAAGGTCACAGAAGACAGGGGTGTAATAGGGCTACATCTGCAGTCACGACAAGTTACAAAAATTCTAATTGTAACCAGATACCATTTTTTTAAATGGGGAAAGAGATGTCATTGAGAGAAAACCACCTTAGTAAGGAATAAATTTTAAATTATTTGACTAAAAATTTATCAAAAGTGGCTGTCATTTTAACTGCCCACTTTGTCATCATCCCACATCAAGCAACATCAACCATTCCTCACACTAGCCACCCATTTCCACCACAACCAACAAGAACAGGGACTGAAGAACAGGAGAGGCAGACTCAAAAGTGAGGAACTTACTTTTCCCACAATTCTGAGTCATAGTGAATACACTTCATTTTTACAATAAAGGCCAGTCAGTGAGAGATCTACAGAAAGAATGACCCTTTCTCTCTTACTTTAATTCTGGTCCTAATAGGATACTCTACCTCATATTCCAACAGAAAGGAAGGGAAAGGATCTAAACCAGCATTTAATGATCACTTAGCATGTCCAAAAGATAATTAAATATGCATACATGCTACACATACACCTATGTGTATGTATGTAGGTATATGTGTATATTCTCTGAGTTAAGTTCCTTTCAAAACTATGAGATAGATGTTATTACATCCACATTATTGATGGGAAACTGAAGCTCAGATGGAGGCTAAGTGACTTCCCTGAGGTTACATAGCTAGTAAGGGATAGATGCATGATTTACACCCAGAGTGGTTTACTTCAAAACCGTGTCTTTCACCCTTCTTCTTGCTGCCTTGTGTTACCAGTAAGTGGTGAAGTTGTGATTCAAAATGAGTGCTTGAGCTCCAGGTCATTTGAGAACTTCTTTGTGGGTCTGATTCCTGAGTATGATAAACATGTCTGCTATGTAAGTCTTGGACATACTTGTGTGGACATGTCCTGAAAGGAGGTGCCTCAGTTGTTCTCTGCTGTGACCTGCTCTCTGTGTTGTCATGTGGAACTCCCATCTTGACATGAATCAAGTACAGTTTGGACATTCTGGACTTTGAATATTTAGGGAAAAAATACCTATTTATAAAGAAGTTTTTTAAATATTCTATATACAATTACAGAAGACCTAGTATTCAGATATTACTCAGAGAATAGTTTCATTCCAAACACGCTCACCTCAATTTTTAAATTTAAAAAGTTTATTATACATGGACATAACGCATCTGATACAAAGCACATATATTTAATGTGAATTAAATATTTTGAAATTCTTTGCACAATAACTTAAACATTGTCCCCAGTTCTTGAAAAATTTCTTCTCCCCTCAAATCAAAGAATTCAAACTTATTTTTAATCAAGATGATATGTTTTTTATTTGGGTTGAATGTCTTGAAGGTGGTTTCAGCCTTCTGCAACCTGTGGGTTGAAAGAGTCATACTGTCTTCACGTTGGTGGTGAGAGTATTTGCTCACACTTTGGTTTCCGAAAACATCATGTCCCTGAGTCATTTACCCTGGTGGCACATTCATCCCCACTGTGGAAACTTACCCTGACTGAAACTCAAACAGTCTTCATAAAGGGCTATTAAAAATATGTTGTCATAAAAAAAAAAATGTCATGGCAGAGGAGACCTTCAAGATGGTAGAGGAGTAAGATGTGGAGATCACCTTCCTCCCCACAAACACACCAGAAATACATCTACATGTGGAACAACTCCTACAGAACACCTACTGAGCACTGGCAGAAGACCTCAGACTTCCCAAAAGGCAAGAAACAACCCACATACCTGGGTAGGGAAAAAGAAAAAAGAGAGACAAAAGAATAAGGATGGGACCTGCACCTCTGGGATGGAGTTGTGAAGGAGGAAAAGTTTGCACACACTAAGAAGTCCCTTCACTGGTGGAGACATGGGGTGGGGGGTGGCAGGGGGAAAGCTTCAGAGCCACAGAGGAGAGTGCAGCAACAGGTGTGCAGAGTACAAAGCGGAGAGATTCCCGCACAGAGAATCAGTGCTGACCTGCACTCACCAGCCTAAGAGGCTTGTCTGCTCACCTGCCGGGGCAGGCAAGGGGTGGAAGCTGAGGCTCAGGCTTCGGAGGTCAGATCCCAGGGAGAGAACTAGGGTTGGCTGTGTGAACACAGTCTGAAGGGGGCTAGTGCGCCACAGCTAGCCAGGAGGGAGTCCAGGAAAAAGTCTGGAACTGCCAAAGAAGCAATAGACCATTGTTTCGTGGTGTGCAAGGAGAGGGGATTCAGAGCACCACCTAAACAAGCTCCAGAGACAGGCACAAGCCATGGCTATTAGTGAGGACACCAGAGAAGGGTGTGAGACATTAAGGCTTCTGCTGCAGCCACCAAGAAGCCTGTAAGGAACAACAGGTCACTATCCACACCTACCCTCCCGGGATCCTGTGCAACCCGCCACTGCCAGGGTCCCATGATCCAGAGACCACTTCCACGGGAGAACACACAGTGCACCTGAGGCTGTTGCAATGTCATGTCAGCCTCTGCCACCACAGGCTCGCCCCGCATTCCGTACCCCTCCCTCCCCCTGGTCTGAGTGAGCCAGAGCCCCCTAAGCAGCGGCTCCTTTAACCCCATCCTATCTGAGCAAAGAACAGTTGCCCTCAGGCGACCTACACGCAGAGGCAGGGTAAATTTAAAGCTGAACCCCAGGAGCTGTGCGAACAAAGAAGAGAAAGGGAAATTTCTCCCAGCAGCCTCAGGAGCAGTGGATTAAATCTCCACAATCAACTTGATGTACCCTGCATCTGTGGAATACCTGAATAGACAACAAATCATCCCAAAATTGAGGAGGTAGACTTTGTGTGATTATGTCTGTATAGCTTTACTTTTACCTAGGGTCTTAGGGTTCTGTCTGTCCATTTTTTGTTTGTTTGTTTGTTTGTTTTAGTATAGTTCTTAGCACTTGTGATCATTGGTAGATTTGTTTTTTGGCTTGATGCTCTCTTCTTTCTTTCTTTCTTTTTTCTTTTATTACTTTAAAAATATTTTATTTAATTTTTTTTATTTTTTAATAAATTTCTTTCTTTCTTTGTCCCTTTTCTTCTGAGCTGTGTGGCCGACAGGGTCTTGGGGCTGTGGCTGGTTGTCAGGCCTCTGAGGTGGGAGACATGAGTTCAGGTCACTGGTCCACCAGAGACCTCCTGGATCCATGAACTATCAAACAGCAAAAGGTATCCCAGAAATCTCCATCTCAATGCTAAGACCCAGCTTCACTCAATGACCAGCAAGCTACAGTGCTGGACACCCTATCTCAAACAACTAGCAAGAGAGGAACACAACCTCACCCATTAGCAGAGAGGCTGCTAAAATCATAATAAGGTCACAGACACCCCGAAACACACCACCAGATGTGGTCCTGCCCACCAGATAGGCAAGATCCAGCCTTACCCACCAGAACACAGGCACTAGTCCCCTACACCAGAAAGCCTACACAACCAACAGAACAAAACTGACCAACTATGGGCAGACCCCCAAAACAATGGGAACTACGAACATGCAGCCTGAGAAAAGGAGACCCCAAACACAGTAAACTAAGCAAAATGAGAAGACAGAGAAACACACAGCAGATGAAGGAGCAAGGTAAAAACCCAGAAGACCAAACAGATGAAGAGGAAATAGGCAGTCTACCTGAAAAAGAATTCAGAGTAATGACAGTAAAGATGATCCAAAATCTTGGAAACAGAATGGATAAAATACAAGAAACTATTAACAAGGACCTAGAAGAGCTAAAGAGCAAACCAACAATAATGAACAACACAATAAATGAAATTAAAAATTCTCTAGAAGGAATCAATAGCAGAATAACTGAGGCAGAAGAATGTATAAGTGACCTGGAAGATAAAATAGTGGAAATAACTACTGCAAAGCAGAATAAAGAAAAAAGAATTAGAATTGAATTGAATTGAGGACAGTGTCAGAGACCTCTGGGACAAAATTAAACGCACTGACATTTGAATTACAGGGACCCCAGAAGAAGAAGAGAAAACAAAAGGGACTGAGAAAATACTTGAAGAGATTATAGTTGAAAATTTCCCTAATATGGGAACAGAAATAGTAAATCAAGTGCAGGAAGCACGAAGAGTCCCATAGAGGATAAATCCAAGGAGAAACATGCCAAGACACATATTAAGCAAACTATCAAAAATTAAATAAAAAGAAAAAATATTAAAAGCAGCAAGGGAAAAATAACAAATAACACACAAGGGCATCCCCATAAGGTTAACAGCTGATCTTTCAGCAGAAACTCTGCAAGAAAGAAGGGAGTGGCAGGACATACTTAGAATGATGAAAGGGAAAAACCTACAACCAAAATTATTCTACCCAGCAAGGATCTAATTCACGTTCAGTGAAGAAAATAAAACCTTTACAGACAAGCAAAAGCTAAGAGAATTCAGCATGACCAAACCAGCTTTACAACAAAAGCTAAAGGAACTTCTCTAGGCAGTAAACACAAGAGAAGGAAAAGACCTACAATAACAACCCCCCAAATTAAGAAAATGGTAATAGGAACCTACCAAAAAAAAAGGCAGGAAACACAAGAGAAGGAAAAGACCTATAAAAACACCCCCCAAATTAAGAAAATGGTAATAGGAACATACATATTGATAAAATCCATTTACACTTAAAGTAGTGTGTACTACTACTTAAAGTAGTATGTGTAAATGGATTAAAGTGTACTTTAAGTGTAAATGGATTAAATGCTCCAACCAAAAGACATAGACTGGCTGAATGGATACAAAAACAAGACCCGTGTATATGCTGTCTACAAGAGACCCACTTCATACCTAGGGACACATACAGACTGAAAGTGAGGGAATGGAAAAAGATATTCCATGCAAATGGAAATCAAAAGAAAGCTGGAGTAGCAATTCTCATACCAGACAAAATAGACTTTAAAATAAAGGCTATTATAACAGAAAAGAAGGACACTACATAATGATCAAGGGATCAATCCAAGAAAAAGATGTAACAATTGTAAGTATATATGCACCCAATATAGGAGCACCACAATACATACAACAAATGCTAACAGCCATAAAATGGGAAATCGACAGTCACACGATCATAGAAAGGGACTTTAACACTCCATTTTCACCAAGGGACACAAGATCCAAAATTAAAATAAATAAGGAGACACAAGCTGTAAATGACACACTAAACAAAATGGACTTAATTGATATATATAGGACATTCCATCCAAAAAGAACAGAATACACTTTCTTCGTAAGTGCTCATGGAACATTCTTCAGGATAGATCATATCTTGGGTCACAAATTAAGCATTGTTAAATTTTAAAAAATTGAAATCTTATCAAGTATCTTTTCTGACCACAACACTATGAGACTAGATATCAATTACAGGAAAATATCTGTAAAAATGTAAACACATGGAGGCTAAACAATACACTACTAAATAACCAAGAGATCCCTGAAGAAATCAAAGAGGAAATAAAAAAACACCTGGAAATGAATGACAATGAAAACACAACAACCCAAAACCTACGGGCTGCAGCAAAATCAGTTCTAAGAGGGAAATTTATAGCAATACAACCCTACCTCAAGAAACAAGAAACATCTCAAATAAACAACCTAACCATACACCTAAAGCAATTAGAGAAAGAACAACCCCCCCAAAGTTAGCAGAAGGAAAGAAATCATAAACAGATCAGAAATAAATGAAAAAGTAACAAAGGAAACAATAGCAAAGAACAATAAAACTAAAAGGCGGTTCTTTGAGAAGACAAACAAAATTGATAAACCATTAGCCAGACTCATCAAGAAAAAAAGGGAGAAGACTCAAATCAATAGAATGAGAAATGAAATAGGAGAAGTAACAACTGACACTGCAGAAACACAAAGGATCATGAGACATTACTACAAACAATTATATGCCAATAAAATGGACCATCTGTTAGAAATGGACAAATGCTTAAAAAAGCACAACTTTCTGAGACTATACCAGGAAGAAATAGAAAATATAAATAGACCAATCACAAGAACTGAAATTGAGACTGTGATTTAAATCTTCCAAAAAACAAAAGCCCAGGACCAGGTGGTTTCAAAGGCAAATTCTATCAAACATTTAGAGAAGAGATAACACCTATCTTTCTCAAACTCTTCTAAAATATAGCAGAGGGAGGAACACTCCCAACCTCATTCTACGAAACCACCATCACCCTGAAACCAAAACCAAACGAAGATGTCACAAAGAAAGAAAAAAACAGGCCAATATCACTGATGAGCATAGATGCAAAAATCCTCCACAAAATACTAGCAAACAGAATCCAACAGCATATTAAAAGGATCATACACCATGATCAAGTGAGGTTTATCCCAGGCATGCTAGGGTTCTTGAATATATGCAAATCAATCAATGTGATACACCATATTAACAGATTGAAGGATAAGAAACATATGATCATCTCAAGAGATGCAGAAGAAGCTGTTGAGAATTCAACACCCATTTATGATATAAACTCTCCAGGAAGTAGGCACAGAGGGGACTTACCTCAACATGATAAAGGCCATGTATGATAAACCCACAGCCAACATCATTCTCAATGGTGAAAAACTAAAACCATTTCTACTAAGATCAGGAACAACACAAGGTTGCCCACTCTCACCATTATTATTCAACATAGTTTCAGAAGTTTAGGCCACAGTAATGAGAGAAAAAAAAGAAATAAAAGGAATCCAAATGGGAAAAGAAGAAATATATCTGTCACTCTTTGCAGATGACATGATACTATACATAGAGAATCCTCAGGATGCCACCAGAAAACTTCTAGAGCTAATCAGTGAATTTGGTAAAGTAGCAGGATACAAAATTAATGCACAGAAATCTCTTTCACTCCAATACAATAATGATGAGAAATCTGAAAGAGAAATTAGGAAACACTCCCATTTACCATTGGAACAAGAAGAATAAAATACCTAGGAATAAACCTACCTAAGGAGGCAAAAGACCTGTATGCACAAAACTCTAAGGCACTGATAAAAAAAATTAAAAATGATACAGATTGAGAGATATACCATGTTCTTCGATTGGAAGAATCAACACTGTGAAAATGACTATACTACCAAAGCAATCTACAAATTCAATGTAAACCCTATCAAACTACCACTGGCATTTTTCACAGAACTAGAACCAAAAATTTCACAATTGTATGGTAACACAAAAGACTCCGAATAGCGAAAGCAATCTTGAGAAAGAAAAACGGAGCTGGAGGAATCAGGCTCACAGACTTCAGACTATACTACAAAGCTACAGTAATCAAGACAGTATGGTACTGGCACAAAAACAGAAATATAGATCAATGGAACAGGATAGAAAGCTTGCAGATGAACCCACGCACGTATGGTCACCTTATTTTTGATAAAGAATATACAATGGAGAAAAGACAGCCCGTTCAATAAGTTGTGCTGGGAAAACTGGAGAGGTATATATAAAAGAATGAAAATAGAACACTCCCTAACACCATACACACAAATAAACTCAAAATGGATTAAACACCTAAATGTAAAGCTAGACACTATAAAACTCTTAGAGGAAAACATAGGCAGAACACACTATGACATAAAGTACAGCAAGATGCTTTTTGACCCACCTCATAGAGAAATGGAAATAAAAACAAAAATGTACAAATAGGACCTAATGAAACTTAAAAACTTTTGCACCGCAAAGGAAACCATAGACAAGACGAAAAGACAACTCTCAAATTGGGAGAAAATATTTGCAAATGAAGCAACTGACAAAGGATTAATCTCCAAAATTTACAAGCAGCTCATGCAGCTCAAGACCAAAAAATACAAACAAGCTTATCCAAAAATGGGCAGAAGACCTAAATAGATATTTCTCCAAAGAAGTTATACATATTGCCAACAAACACATGAAAAGATGCTCAACATCACTAATCATTAGAGAAATGCAAGTTAAAACTGCAATGAGGTATCACCTCATACCAGTCAGAATGGCCATCATCAAAAAATCGACAAACAATAAATACTGGAGAGGCTGGAATTTAAGAAAAAAAAAAAAAAAGGTCATGAAGAACCTAGGGGTAAGACTGGAATAAAGACACAGACCTACTAGAGAATGGACTTGAGGATATGGGGAGGGGGAAGGGTAAGCTGTGACAAAGTGAGAGAGTGGCATGGACATATATACACTACCAAACATAAAATAGATAGCTAGTGGGAAGCAGCCGCATAGCACAGGGAGATCAGCTCGGTGCTCTGTGACCACCTAGAGGAGTGGGATAGGGAGGGTGGGATGGAGGGAGACACAAAAGGGAAGAGATATGGGAACATATGTATATGTATAACTGATTCACTTTGTTATAAAGCAGAAACTAACACACCATTGTAAAGCAATTATACTCCAATAAAAAAATATATATATATAAAACTAAAAAAAAAGAAAAAAAAGAGGAACCTTCTTGCACTGTTGGTGGGAATGTAAATTGATACAGCCACTATGGAGAACAGTATGGAAGTTCCTTAAAAAACTCAAAATAAAACTACCATACAACCCAGCAATCCCACTACTGGACATATACCCTTTGAATATGGGAAAACCATAATTCAAAAAGAGTCATGGGGCTTCCCTGGTGACACAGTGGTTGGGGTTCCGCCTGCTGATGCAGTGGGCGTGGGTTTGTGCCCCAGTCCGGGAGGATCCCGCGTGTTGCGGAGCGGCTGGGCCCATGAGCCGTGGCCGCTGGGCCTGTGCGTCCGGAGCCTGTGCTCCGCAGCAGGAGGGGCCGCAGCAGTGAGAAGCCCATGTACTGCAAAAAAAAAAAAAAAAAAAAGGAGTCATGTACCATAGTGTACATTGCAGCTCTATTTACAATATCCAGGGCATAGAAGCAACCTAAGTGTCCATTTACAGATGAATGGATAAAGAAGATTTTGCACATATATACAATGGAATATTACTCAGCCATAAAAAGAAACAAAACTGAGTTATTTGTAGTGAGGTGGATAGATCTAGAGTCTGTCATACATAGTGAAGTAAGTCAGAAAGACAAAAACAAATACCGTATGCTAACACATATATATGGAGTCTAAAAAAAAAACAAAACCAAACAACAGGTTCTGAAGAACCTAGGGGCAGGACAGGAATAAAGATGCATACTTAGAGAATGGACTTGAGGATACAGAGAGAGGGTAGGGTAAGCTTGGATGAAGTGAGAGTGTGTTGGACATATATACACTACCAAATGTAAAATACATAGCAAGTGGGAAGCAGCCACATAGCACAGGGAGATCAACTCAGTGCTTTGTGACCACCTACAGGGGTGGGACTGGGAGTGTGGGAGAGAGATGCAAGAAGGATGAGATATGGGGATATATGTATATGTATAGCTGATTCACTTTGTTATAAAGCGGAAACTAACACACCATTGTAAAGCAATTATACTCCAATAAAGATGTTACGAAAAAGAGTATGTTTTCATGGCAATCTTAACCAATGCTTTCATAAAATAATTCGTTCATAATGCAATGGCCATTTTAATACAATAGAATTTTTAACCAAAAATAATGTCTGTGATTGGGGGTAATTTGTTGGATAATTTAGAAATAAAAAGGAAAAGTTTGATTTATCTGCACTTGCATCTTTCAAGTAACTATTAGTATGTTAGCTCTATATTTCACTTACTATATTTTATCAATGTCTAAAATGATACTTATATGCTTAAACTCACTTATTAGTGAGCAGCTCTTTGAAAAATGCTGCCTTTATAGAAAAAATTCTATTTTTTAATACCAATAGCATCTCTTTAAAAAGTATCATAGTTTTTAATAAATTATTTTATTTTTTTAAGATCTTTATTGGAGTATAATTGCTTTACAATGGTGTGTTAGTTTCTTCTTTATCATAAAGTGAATCCACTATACATAACACATATATCCCCATATCTCCTCCCTCTTCTGTCTCCCTCCCACCCTCCCTATCTCACCCCTCTAGGTGGTCAAAGCACTGAGCTGATTTCCCTGTACTATGCAGCTGCTTCCCACTTGCTATCTATTTTACATTTTGTTGTGTATATATGTCCATGCCACTCTTCACTTTGTCCCAGTTTACCCTTCCCCCTCCCTGTGTCCTCAAGTCCATTCTCTACATCTGCGTCTTTATTCCTGTCCTGCCCCTAGGTTCTTCAGAACCTGTTGTTTGGTTTTGTTTTTTTTTTAGACTCCATATATATGTGTTAGCATACAATATTTGTTTTTGTCTTTCTGACTTACTTCACTCTGTATGACAGACTCTAGGTCTATCCACCTCACTACAAATAACTCAGTTTTGTTTCTTTTTGTGGCTGAGTAATATTCCATTGTATATATGTGCAAAATCTTCTTTATCCATTCATCTGTCAATGGACACTTAGGTTGCTTCCATGTCCTGGTTATTGTAAATAGAGCCACAATGAACATCATTGTGGTACATGACTTTTTTTGAATTACTGTTTTCCCAGGGTATATGCCCAGTAGTGGGATTGCTGGGGTGTATGATAGTTCTATTTTTAGTTTTTTAAGGAACCTCCATACTGTTCTCCATAGTGGCTGTATCAATTTACATTCCCACCGGTGTTTACTATTCTTTCAGTTTGCCAATCTGTCTTGTTTGTGCTAAGTCAGCAGTCTTTAATTGTAAGGATCATTTTTAAAGTTTTTTCCCACATAGATTGGACTGAATCAAAAGTTGATAGTTGTAAGTCTATATGGACATCCCATATATTCTGACTTAAAGACCTGTGTTGACAATGAATCATGGAGTGTTGGCTGGGCATCAGTTATATCATCAGGGAAACTGTGCTCATATGGTCAATGTTCTCGTGGATTCTAGCCTTGTTAAATGTACTCCCCCAACATAGTTTGTGGTCCTGATTTGGGACTTTTCAGTCAGTTTCAATTTCTATGTCCCTCTGCATGTCCAGATTCTGGATGTGCCTTACAGAGGAGGTGCCAAAATTCCATGAGGAAAACAATCCCTATGGAAATTTTGGCTTGACCAGAAGCAGGAAGGACAGGAAACATTATTTTTAAAATCCCAGTTTTCACATTGTTGATGTCTGGAGAGTCAAGATAAGCTTTGAGCCTACTTCCAAATCTTTGGGTGCCCCTCCAAGCATGCTCTAAATGGGGTGTGAAACTTAGCTTGCTGGGGGGTTGGGAATTGGACAGCAAGCAAGATGAGACAGAATTGGCAGTAGGTCTTTTCTCCGTTTAGTTTCCAGGATGATGGAGGTGAAGCTGGAGGTTTCCCATCCTTAATGCCTTATCTAGGAGACAGCTCTGTGAATACTGGCCCAAAATGTTACTTTTCTTTTTCGTAAATATTATACTTTGAGTTTTTGAGTTTTAGTGAGCCAGAGAGCACATAAATAGTCTTTATTCTTGAAATATTTATACATAGAAGCATTACTGAAATAAGAATGTATGATTCCTTGGATTGCATTACAAAGTTGTGACATAATTACTTTATTTTTAGCTCTTAGTGCTTAATGGAAACACAACATGGAAGGGACTGTTGGGGCAGAAACCAAATTGTGGAAGTGACTGTGAATGGTTAAGAAACTGTTATTGACTTCCCCAAGGTTCTACATCCTTTTGCTTCATCAAATTATCAACTAGAGTCTTAATTTTACCTGTGAATTTGGAAAAGATGTAAATCATCGCATGTTTGGCAAGTGCCTGTGATAAAGTACTATAGTGGGCTCTACAGGGATTTTTATTTAATACATGAGTATTTCCAAACCTGAAACTATATTGTATATATCTTAGAGCTGTTAAAAATCTATCTCATATATATATATATATATATATATACATACACACACACACACACATATGAGGAGGGTAAAATGTTCTTCCAAGTTTGGTAAAGAAAAGCATCACATACATAGCTCAGTTTTAAATCGGAATATTATCCTTTATAACAGGACACATATATTTACCTACTTTATAACCAATGTTCTTTAAGCAAAATGGAGAGAAGTACATTACTCCAGAAATGTACAATTCTGCAAATAATGCTGGAAGTGGTCATTTACTTTCTCTAAAAACATATTGGATTTATGAACATTTTATTTTCAGTTGTCTAGAAATTCATGAGAATAGAGAAGACTCAAGAAGGATTTGAGACATTGGACACTGTTGCATGGCAATAGTTAAGAAAAAATTTCATCCACCTCTGCTAATATCCAATGCTACTCACTATTGAATTAGCAAGTGGAGTGATTGAGTAATTCAATGATAACATTTACTAAGTGGAATCCTCACAGATGCCCATGCTTAGGGCTGAAATAAAGGACAATTTCTTACCATGGGCAATGTGAAATTGAATACTGTTTTTAATTTTCTCCTCATTTTTCTACTCTTCAATCAAAAGGATAGATTTCTTTAGTGTTTCCTTAGTATGTCCAGTCTCTGGGCTTTAAATTGGTTATCTATAATACACTCTCTTATATTTTCTCTGAATTCTCAAGTCATACTATGATAGATGATAGATAGATAGATAGATACATAGATTGATGTGTGTGTGTGTGTGTGTGTGTGAGAGAGAGAGAGAGAGAGAGAGAGAGAGAGAGAAGGAACTGATGATATTGCATCTTAATAAATCAGGAAACAATAAAACCCATAAGGTCAGTTTTCCTATGGATTTATTACCATAGTTGAAGAAGATAGTTTCTGTAAGCAGAGGCTTAAGTTTTATCTACTTAATGTTTTCACGATGAAGTCATTTAGGAATAGTCCGTATTGAGGTCACCTTGTCCATTACTTGAAAAGAAAAGATTTTAGAATCCAAGTAAAACTACAAAGTTTGCCTAAATATTTGATGGCAAAGTCCTGATTTTCAGAAGCAAGGAAATGCTAAAGGTACAGGTTATTGAGGAGGTCTCCTTCTCTGCAAATGCAATCACGTCAGCACCATCAGCCTGGTTTACTCAATGACTCACATAGCGTTTCCCTTCTTTGTGAATATTAAATGTACCAATGTTATTTAATAAACAAGTTTGTGATCATGGACAATATGAAAGATAGAGAATAATGAACACAGAATTAATTTCTTATAGGACAAAATGAGTGCATGAGAGGTCTTACTTCTGCAGCTGGACATTAGCATGGTGTATTTGGGAAGAAATCTTTCCAATCAACTATAACTTGAAATACCACATGATTTGAGACATAAGTACATAAATGCATAAACAAGATGGCCTTATAGTTTTTGAAGTGTTTTATAATCTTTAACATGCTTTCACATACATGTGCCTCAAATGCATGAAAGGGAAGAGTAAAGTTTATAGAAAACAGAGTCTGAGAAGTAATTAACAGAGCTGGGTCTAGAGTCAAATTTCTTTAACTCTCATTATTTTCCTGTTTCTATTTCACCATAAACCTTCTCATTTGAGAATGACTAGGATAAAAACATGATTCTGAATTTCTCAAGGGCAACAGAAGTAGTATTAGCATAAGAACTGCATATAGTTTTAAAAAAAAGAAATGATTGATTCCTTTGGTTTCATAGCAGTGCCATTTTTAGGTAAACCCACACAAGAGTGCACCCTTGAAGAGTTTAAAATGAGTTACTGCATTTATTCGCTTACCTTGGCATCAGTTGCAACATGACTTAAATGCAGTGACCTGTGGCAGAGAGAAATCAATAACTAGAAAGAGTTAGCTATGCCATGGCTTTAGTTTGAAAGGTCCATCATTTCATTTTTCTTTGGTATTTCATGGACTTTGTTACTCTAAATTAAAAGAAAGAAGAAATCAAAGTGGATGTTAAAGTTTAGTATATATTTGAGAACTTCTTATTAGAGTAGCTAGCAGTCTTCCCTGTTTCTTGTTTTTAGTCTATTGTGTCCAGTTGTGAGTATCATGTACATTTCACAAGAACTAATTTCTGTGATTTAGGAAGAACTCTTAGGTTTATTTGCTTGGCCTTGATTAGATTAGACCTGGCCATAACGGCTGGGTCATTGTGCTTAACTCCTTATACTTATGTTTTATAACATTATAATAAAAGAATGAGCACTGCCCATCAGTGCCTGTTCACAATCATTTATCCTTAATGTGCCTGAAAGAAACAGAGAGAAATGAAAGGAGACACTTTCTCATTCATGATTCTTTTAAAAACTGTTCTCTCGTCTTCCCCCCTCCCATCCTGATATCGCATGCATGGCTTGTTCTCAGCCTGCTCTGAGACAAGCTAGGGCAGACCCTGTAATATGATTCAAATTGCAATCTCATGTCTTGCATCCCCCAAACACCTCATCTCCGATGCAACCTGGAACCTTCATTCCAGTCCCCAATTAGACTAATATATCTGCCCAGCTCCGCTTGGGGGTGATGGATCGGCTGGGAGAGTGGGGGGAGACAAGGAGATTTTCTCAGCTCCTCTGCATTCCCATAGGCACGCAGCATTTGACAGATTGAGCAGAACTGCCACGAAAGAGTCTGACACAGATGGTGTAATTAGAAAATGCGAAGTGCGAGTGTGAAATTTATCTTTGATCAGCACCTCCTTGCCAGATTGTCATCTATGTTAATATGATGATGGCTTCTTGGAGATGGATAGAAGGAAACAGCAGCCTTGAAGAGGAAAGGGAGACTGTTCACTCCATAGAGAAGATTTTATATTTACTTCTGAAATCCAATCAATTTCAACAGGCCAGAAAGAAGTAGTATTTATTTAATTCATATGGAAAATGAGCCTAACCTGATTCGCACACTTTATTAAACCTATGATCAATGTGGTAAAACTTGAACTTTAGTTGGAAGGGAGACGTTAATTTTTTATGGAGTAATAAATAACAAAATACAATCTATAACTGTAGGAGCTGTTAAAGGCAATGTTCATCTCTGTTTATCAAGACTCTATGAAAAATGTATAGAAGAAAATCACTACACTCCATAGCATGAAAACTTCACACATTGCCAGCAAAGTTTTATTTTCCATCTTTCCTCTACTCATTCTGCTCCCAAAATAATACCTATGATTTTTATTCAGTGAAAAGTACACAAGCTTTATCTTCTCCAATGTTTTAGATTTTATACTTATTTTTCTGTATTTAGCAATTTGAAAAAATTAATAAATTCATTGCTAGTCAGGACTTGAAGAAATTGCTTCCTTTGAATACTATTTTTCTGAAAAATCAGGATATTTACCCTGAGGGGGGCCAAGTGTAGCCATAACCCATTTCTTAAGTTTGCTGTATCCAAGAACAGTAATATTCTCTCTGGATGGATCAGAAGGTTCAGGCTTACAAGCAAACTATGATAGACTACATTTTGCCATAATCTGCTCAAATGTTCACATTGATGGTGCTAACTTTCAGTAAGGTAAATTAGCATAATTAATGACCAGCCAAATTTGGGGGTAATACAGTATGTAATTAACATTAGAGAGTTCTGTTGTACCACCTGCCCTCACATTTCATTGTTGCAGGGATCGAACTGTACAGGAGGAAATTTTCCCCTTTGCTGCACTGAGCAGAAAGCAGCTTTCTTCATCAGAATAAGCCATTAGCTGTAATGGCATGTAGGTGTAATGGAATGTGCTCGAAACATCTGTGCTGAGAGCAGGGGAGAAATTGCTGCATGCAGTCGTAGGCCTTTGGGGAGCTTGATTAAGGGTTGCTTCAAAGAACTTGAGATCTGGCTTGGGATGAAAAAAAAAAGAGAGAGAGAGAGAGAGAGAGAAAGGAAAATAATGCTAATAGATTTACGGATGTACTGCAGGGAGAACAAAGGATTTTTAATTTTTTTCTTCCTTTATTGCTCTTACATTACATCTGTTCTCTGTTGGGTTTTCACTTATTGAAGTGATCTGGAAAAAATGTTAACTCTAAATGCAGTTTAGAGGGAAAGATCATAGCTGTAGAAATAAAATAGTTTGATTATTTTCCCTTTTGGGCAGCTAATGGAAAGTTTCTCAAAACCTGTGAAGAAAAATTCTAAATATTATTTATGCTAAGTGTTATCTTAAAATTCATCTCAGAAAATGAAACGAAAATCCAGATTTAGGGTTGGGAATAAATTTTTGGTTTTCATCAGTCTACACACAGCAGTTCTTACACTGTATCAACTAACTGGCTGATTCATTTCAGTATTTCAAAGAGTGCCCTGAAATGATTTTTTAATTAACCTTTTCCACAAAAGTTTCATAAATATATGTATTATAGGTAATAACATTTTAACTTCTGAGGACAATGGGGAAATTTTTTGAGTCATTTGTTTTTTTAGCAAATACTTAACACTTGCTATGTGAAAAACACAGTTTCTGTACCTGGTGTTTGGTCACCATTGATGGGAATATAATAAATTACATTTGGCAACCAGCATGGTCAATTGTATCACCTCAGCCATCTCCTTATTCCATGCTGACTGCTGAAGTTAAATCCATCATGCAGTGATACATATTGACTGCTAAAATAACTCAACTGAATGCATTGATTCTGATGAGCTTTGACCATTTAGAAGTGTTTAAAAAAACAAACAAACAAAAATAAAAAAAAACTAGCTTTTAACCACAGCCTTCATGGTAAAGATTAGCCAGAAGAGAGTTATATTTAGATAATGGGTAAGAAAAGGGTTAAACATTTGTAAGACTAATGCATCCAAAAGGGAATTAGCATTCTGCATGGGACAGATGTGAATGTATTGCTTAGAAAATTAGAAACAAACCTGAAAATATTGGGTGATTTTATGATTAGGTAAATCTTATACTTTCTAATTATAAATGACAATGAACCACTCTATTTGCTGGAATCTATCTTCCTTATGAAATAAGAAGCTTGCTGAGCTGGTGCCAAAAATTCCTTACACTGAAGTTTAAAATATGTAGGGAGGCAAGAATGTAATAAAAATTCAAAAGCTAATAATATTATGGTGACTGGCATTGTTTACAATGTAGAGCACCTGCTGTTTGGGAAAAAAAAAGGAAGAAGAAAAAGTGAAATCATCAAACTGTTCCTAAATGGAAAATCTGGGCTCTCTGCCAATTATACAATGTGTTTCAGGTGCACTGTAAACAGGAACAATCAAAGGTGCAGAGGAAAGAATATGAAATGTTAAATCTCAAAGACACGAGAATATTAATATGATGTTTCTTGAAAGAAAATCTTAGGGCTCTTCCAGTGTTCTCCTGTGGAAGGAGGGGCTTTAAAAATTTTACACAGCATTATGTAAAGTTCTAGAACTTTTAATTACCTGTATCTTAAAAAGAATATATATGAATGCAAGACCACTTGCTTCAGCAGCATTGCCTTCAGTTGTTTTAGGCAGAAAGGTCCATCTAGACCTGCAAACATGAATTGCATTTCTTCCAACCTCTCTTTATTACTTTGCACGTGTGTGTGTGTGTGTGTGTGTGTGTGTGTGTGTGTGTGTTTTGTGGTTGGCAGTGTGGAGAATTAAATCCTGAGAATAAGAAGATAGGAAAAAGTAGCTTCTGTTGCTTATTGTTGAAAACCAACTTTCTACATCAAAATTAGCATTATGAGCCACTGAAAAATATCAGACACAAACGGTGGTGGGATGTTGTATTTCTATTTTCTCACTATGAAGCACTTAATAATGGATTCCTCCAGAATTAGACACCTATTTTTACCAGCTAACAACTCACACGTGCCAAATTTCCCTTTCTAGTTCAAATGTTTTCCCTTTCTCAATGAGGCATTTTAAAATCAAGTCATCTTTGGAATGTCTATTACATTTTCAAATGCCAATCCTTCACGAATCGAACTGAAACATCATCTTAATGCATATCTTTTAAAAATAATTTCTAAGGTGACACAATTGTCTTACGGTGATAACTGGAAACTAATCTTCAAGAACCAAACACCTTTCAAATATCCAATGTTTCAGAAACTAGAAATAAAATGTGTTTCTCAGACACTGAAAATTGCTAAGAACTAAACAGTTACAGAATATTTGAAATAAATTTTGTTTCTTTTGAGTGGGGAAATAAATGAAACCGTGGGAGACCTCCCAAATGTCCCTAGCAGAGGTAACTATTAATACAAAGAGATGGGTCGTCCAATGAAACAAAACTTGTAAGAACAATCCTTGCCTTTTTACACAAGTTCCATATGGAAACATATTTACTTTTCACCATTTACTGTGTCATCCTGATGAATTTACTTAAACTAGGTTTCTCATCCTTAAAAATGGGTTAAAATAGTAACTAACTTGTGTGATTTTTATGAAGATTAACTGAGATAATTAAGGTAAAGCACTTCGTCTAATGACTTACATACAGTAAGGGTTTTAAAGATTTAGCTAGTTTAGCCAGTGTTATTACTATTATTATTTCTTAAATATTCTGAGTTTTCTGTGTCACAGCTGTCAAGATAGAGCATTTGCAGCTGGCACTGTTTCAAAGATCTCCAGCAATGGAATATTATGAAGAAATAGAGATCAACTCTATAGAGAGTTCCTTGCAGAATATGAATCAGAACTGTTAAGAAGGTGAAGGAACTAGCAGAATAGGAAATGCACATACTGGCCACAAGAATCTGGAAGTGCACAGTGTAATATGGTAGAAGATTAGAAAGGAGAAAGATTAGAAAAAATTAGAAGGTTAGAAAGAAGATTAGAAAGTGAGCTTTGCTTTAGAGAGACTTGCATTTGATTCCTGATTCTATTTCTTCTATCTATGGGCCTTTGGGTAAGCGATTTATCTTCTTTTTAGCCTCAGTTTTTCATTTGTAAGATGGGGGTTTTGATACACAACTCACTGTGAGAACGAAAGGGCAAAATGGCTGGTAAATTGCATGACAAAATATGCACATGAATATTCCTTCCTCTACCTTCAATTGTCTGTGACCACACCTTCTTTTCTAGATTTATTTTCACAATTCTACATGCATATACTACCTGCACAAATATGTACACAAAAGCACTTTTAATAAAGGGTCTTCAGCTCTTTTGATGAAAACCAATCAGGAAATTTATTTCAAAAATAGTTACATGACAAAGGTTTAAAATATCAGGCCTTCACCATGTTCAATCAATATATTCTGATTCTACAATCTACAACAATTACACTACATCTACATATTTCATCATGTGAAAATGTTAATATAACTTGACAATTTACTTCTTCCAGACTTGGAAATAGTAAAACAACAACAACAAAAAGATATTCAAGACAGCAATATTTTAAAAATATACAGTAACGACCATGGCATTAAACTTCTCACTATAGACTTCTAAGTGGGCATGTATTTTTTTAAACATTTTTATTGGAGTATGATTGCTTTACAATGGAGTGTTGGTTTCTGCTTTATAACAAAGTGAATCAGCTATACATATACATATATCTCCTCTCTCTTGCTTCTTCCTCCCACCCCTCTAGGTGGTCACAAAGAACCGCGCTGATCTCCCTGTGCTATGTGGCTGCTTCCCACTAGCTACCTATTTTACATTTGGTAGTGTATATAAATCCATGCCACTCTCTCACTTCATCCCAGCTTACCCTTCCCCCTCCCTGTGTCCTCAAGTCCATTCTCTACATCTGCATCTTTATTCCTTCCTGTCCTGCCCCTAGGTTCTTCATGAACTTTTTTTTTTTTTAGATTCTATATATATGTGTTAGCATATGGTATTTGTTTTTCTCTTTCTGACTTACTTCACTCTGTATGACAGACTCTAGGTCCATGCACCTCACTAAAAATAACTCAATTTCCTTTCTTTTTATGGCTGAGTAATATTCTATTGTATATGTGTGCCATATCTTCTTTATCCATTCATCTGTGGATGGACACTTAGGTTGCATCCATCTCCTGGCTATTGTAAATAGAGCTGCAATGAACATTGTGGTACACGACTCTTTTTGAACTATGGTTTTCTCAGGGTATATGCCCAGCAGTGGGATTGCTGGGTCATATGGTAGTTCTATTTTTAGTTTTTTAAGGAATCTCCATACTGTTCTCCATAGTGGCTGTATCAATTTTCATTCCCACCAACAGTGCAAGAGTGTTCCCCTTTCTCCACACCTTCTCCAACATTTATTGTTTGTAGATTTTTTGATGACGGCCATTCTAATTGGTGTGAGGTGATACCTCAATGTAGTTTTGATTTGCATTTCTCTAATGATTAGTGGTGTTGAGCATTCCTTCATGTGTTTGTTGGCAATCTGTATATCTTCTTGCAGAAATGTCTATTTAGGTATTCTGCCCATTTTGGGATTGGATTGTTTGTTTTTGTGATATTGAGCTGCAAGAGCTGCTTGTAAATTTTGGAGATTAATCTTTTGTCAGCTGCTTTGTTTGCAAATATTTTCTCCCGTTTAGAGGGTTGTTTCTTCGTCTGGTTTATGCTTTTCCTTTCTGTGCAAAAGCTTTTAAGTTTCATTAGGTCCATTTGTTTATTTTTGTTTTTGTTTTCATTTCTCTACTAGTAGGGTCAAAAAGAATCTTGTTGTGCTTTATGTCATAGAGTGTTCTGCCTATGTTTTCGTCTAAGAGTTTGATAGTGTCTGGCCTTACATTTAGGTCTTTAATCTATTTTGGGTTTATTTTCTGTATGGTATTAGGGGGTGTTCTAATTTCATTCTTTTACATGTAGCTGTCCAGTTTTCCAAGCACAACTTATTGAAGAGCCTGTCTTTTGTCCATTGTATATTCTTGACTCCTTTATCAAAAATAAGGTGACCATATGTGCATGGGTTTATCTTTGGGCTTTCTATCCTGTTCCATTGACATATTTTTTCTGTTTTTCTGCCACTACCATGCTTTCTTGATTACTGTAGCTTTGTAATACATTCTGAAGTCAGGGAGTCTGATTCATCCAGCTCTGTTTTTCTTTCTCAAGATTGCTTTGGCTATTCTGGGTCTTTTGTGTTTCTGTACAAATTGTAAAATTTTTTGTTCTAGTTCTGTGAAAATTGCCATTGGTAGTTTGATAGGGATTGCACTGAATCTGTAGATTGCTTTGGGTAGTATAGTCATTTTCACAATGTTGATTCTTCCAATCAAAGAACATGGTATATCTCTCCATCTGTTTGTATCATCTTTAATTTCTTTCATCAGTGTCTTATACTTTTCTGCATACAGTTCTTTTGTCTCCTTAGGTAGGTTTATTCCTAGGTATTTTATTCTTTTTGTTGCAATGGTAAATGGGAGTGTTTCCTAATTTCTTTTTTGGATTTTTAATCATTATGATAGAGGAATGCAAGAGATTTCTGTGCATTAATTTTGTATCCTGCTACTTTACCAAATTCATTGATTAGTTCTAGTAGTTTTCTGGTAGCATCTTTAGGATTCTCTATGTATAGTATCATGTCACCTGCAAACAGTGACAGCTTTACTTCTTCTTTTCTGAATGGATTACTTTTTTCTTTTTCTTCTCTGATTGCTGTGGCTAAAACTTCCAAAACTGCGTTGAATAATAGTGGTGAGAGTGGGCAACTTTGTCTTGTTCCTGATCTTATGGAAATGGTTTCAGTTTTTCACCATTGAGAATGATGCTGGCTGTGGTGTTGTCACATATGTCCTTTATTATGTTGAGGTAAGTTCCCTCTATGCCTACTTTCTGGAGAATGCCATAAATGGGTGTTGAATTTTCTCAACAGCTTTTTCTGCATATCTTGAGATGATCATATGGTTTTTATCCATCAATTTGTTAATATGTTGTATCACATTGATTGATTTGCATATATTGAAGAATCCTTGCATGCCTGGGATAAACCCCACTTGATCATGGTGTATGATCCTTTAATGTGCTGTTGGATTCTGTTTGTTAGTATTTTGTTGAGGATTTTTTGCACCTATATTCATCAGTGATATTGCTATGTAGTTTTCTTTCTTTGTTACATCTTTGTCTATTTTGGTACAAGGGTGATGGTGGCCTCGTAAAATGAGTTTGGGAGTGTTTCTCTCTCTGCTATATTTTAGAAGAGTTTGAGAAAGATAAGTGTTAGCTCTTCTCTAAATGTTTGATAGAATTTGCCTTTGAAGGCACCTGGTCCTGGACTTTTGTTTGTTGGAAGATTTTTAAGCAAAGTCTCAATTTCAGTGTTTGTGATTGGTCTGTTTGTATATTCTATTTCTTCCTGGTTCAGTTTCTGAAACTTGTGGTTTCCTAAGAATTTGTCCATTTCTTCCAGGGTCTCCATTTAATTGGCATATAGTTGCTTGTAGTAATCTCTCATGATCCTTTGTATTTCTGCAGTGTCAGTTGTTACTTCTCCTATTTCATTTCTCATTCTATTGATTTGAGTCTTCTCCCTTTTTCTCTTCATGAGTCTGGCAAATGGTTTATCAATATTGTTTATCTTCTCAAAGAACCAGCTTTTAATTTTATTGAACCTCGCTATTGTTTCTTTCATTTCTTTTCCATTTATTTCTGATCTCAAATTTATGGTTTCTTTCCTTCTGCTAACTTTGGGGCTTTTTTTTTTCTTCTTTCTCTAATTGCTTTAGGTGCAATGTTAGGTTTTTTATTTGAGATGTTTCTTGTTTCTTGAGGTAGGATTGTATTGCTATACACTTCCCTCTTAGAGCTACTTTTGCTTCATCTCATAGGTTTTGAGTCATCGTGCTTTCATTGGCATTTGTTTCTAAGTATTTTTTGATTTCCTCTTTGATTTCTTCAGTAATCTCTTGGTTATTAAGTAGTGTATTGTTTAACCTCCATGTGTTTGTATTTTTTACAGATTTTTTTCCTGTGATTGATATCTAGTGTCATAATGTTGTGGTCAGAAAAGATACTTGATACAATTACAGTTTTCTTAAATTTACCATGGCTTGATTTGTGACCCAAGATAGGATGTATCCTGGAGAATGTTCTATGAGCACTTGAGAAGAAAGTGTATTCTGTTGTTTTTGGACGGAATGTCCTACAAATATCAATTAAGTCCCTCTTGTTTAATGTATCCTTTAAAGCTTGTGTTTCCTTATTTTTTTTTTTTTCATTTTGCATAATCTGTCCATTGGTGAAAGTAGTGTGGTAAAGTCCTCTTGTATGATTGTGTTACTGTTGATTTCCACTTTTATGGCTGTTAACATTTGTCTTATGTGCTCCTTAGGTGCTCCTATGTTGGGTGCATAAAAATTTACAATTGTTATATTGTCTTCTTAGATTGATCCCTTGATCATTATGTAGTGTCCTTCTTTTCCTCTTGTAATAGTCTTTATTTTAAAGTCTATTTTGTCTGATATGAGAATTGCTACTCCAGCTTCCTTTTGATTTCATTTACATGGAATATCTTTTTCCATCCCCTCACTTTCAGCCTCTCTGTGTCCCTAGATCTGAAGTGGGTCTCTTGAAGACAACATATATATGGGTCTTGTTTTTGTATCCATTCAGCCAGTCTATGTCTTTTGGCTGGAGCATTTAATCCATTTACATTTAAGGTAGTTATTGATATGTATGTTTCTATTACCATTTACTGAATTATTTTCGATTTGTTATTGTAGGCCTTTTCCTTATGTTGTGTTTCCTGACTAGAGAAGGCCCTTTAGCATTTGTTGTAAAGCTGTTTTGTTGGTACTGAATTCTCTTAGCTTTTGCTTGTCTATAAAGCTTTTAATTTCTCTGTTGAATCTGAGTGAGATCCTTGCTGGGTAGAATAATCATGGTTGTAGTTTTTCCCCTTTCATCACTTTAAATATGTCCTGCCACTCCCTTCTGGCTTGCAGAGTTTCTGCTGAAAGATCAGCTGTTAATCTTATGGGGATTTCCTTTTATGTTATTTGTTGCTTTTCCCTTGTTGCTTTTAATATTTTTTCTTTGTATTTAATTTTTGATAGTTTGATTAACATGTGTCTTGGTGTATTTCTCCTTGGATTTATCCTGTATGGGCCTCTGTGTGCTTTCTGCACTTGATTATTTCTTTTCCCATATTAGGGAATTTTCCACTATAATCTCTTCAAATATTTTCTTAGTCCCTTTCTTTTACTCTTCTTCTTCTGGGACCCCTATAATTCGAATGTTGGTGCTTTTAATGCTAATTGAGGCTTTTAATGCTAATTGAGGCTGTCCTCAATTCTTTTCATTCTTTTTCTTTATTCTGCTCTGCAGTAGTTATTTCCACTATTTTATCTTCCAGGTCACTTATCTGTTTTTCTGCCTCAGTTATTCTGCTATTGATTCCTTCTAGAGAATTTTAAATCTCATTTATTGTGTTGTTCATCATTGTTGGCTTGCTCTTTAGTTCTTCTAGGTCCTTGTTAAATGTTTCTTGTATTTTCTCCATTCTATTTCCAAGATTTTGGATCATCTTTACTATCATTACTCTGAATTCTTTTTCAGGTAGACTACATATTTCTTCTTCATTTGTTTGGTCTGCTGGGTTTTTACCTTGCTCCTTCCACTGCTATGTGTTTCTCTGTGTTCTCATTTTGCTTAACTTACTGTGGTTGGGGTCTCCTTTTAGCAGGTGCAGGTTCGTAGTTCCTGTTGTTTTTGGTGTCTGCCCCTAGTGGCTAAGGTTGGTTCAGTGAGCTCTGTAGGCTTCCTGGTGGAGGGGACCAGTGCCTGTGTTCTGGTGGATGAGGCTGGATCTTGTCTTTTTGGTGGGGAAGACCACATCTGGTGGTGTGTTTTGGGGTGTCTGTGACATTATTATAATTTTAGCAGCCTCTCTGCTAATGGGTGGGGTTGTGCTCCTCTCTTGCTAGTTGTTTGGGATAGGGTGCCCAGCACTGTAGCTTGCTGGTCAATGAGTAGAACTGGGTCTTAGCGTTGAGATGTAGATCTCTGGGAGAGCTTTTGCCGCTTGATGTTATGTGGACCCGGGAGGTCTCTGGTGCATCAGTGTCCTGAACTCGTCCCTTTCACCTCAGAGCTGCAGGCTGATACCCGGCCAGAGCACCAAGATCCTGTCAGCCACACAGCTCAGAAGAAAAGAAAGAAAGAAAGAAAGAAAGAAAGAAAGAAAGAAAGAAAGAGAGAAAGAAAGAAAGAAAGAAAGAAAGAAAGAAAGAAAGAAAGAAAGAAAGAAAGAAAGAAAGAAAGAAAGAAAGAAAGAAAGAGAGAGAGAGAGAAAGAAAGAAAGAAAGAAGGAAAGAGAGAGAAAGAAAGAAAGAAGGAGAGAAAGAAAGAAAGAAAAAATCATTAGAATAAAAATAATTATTAAAAATAAAAAAATTAAAACAAACTAACAACAAAAAAATAAACAGACAGACAGAACCATTGGACAAATGGTAAAACAAAGCTATACAGACAAAATCACACAAAAAGATAAAAAGGAAAAAATATGTATATCATTTCTCCCAAAGTCCACCGCCTCGATTTTGGGATGATTTGTTGTCTATTCAGGTATTCCACAGATGCAGGGTACATCAAGTTGATTGTGGAGATTTAGTCTGCTGCTCCTGAGGCTGCTGGGAGAAATTTCCCTTTCTCTTCTTTGTTCACACAGCTCCTAGGGTTCAGCTTTGGATTTGGCCCCGCCTCTGCTTGTACGTCACCTGAGAATGTCTGTACCCTGCCCAGACAAGACGGGGTTAAAGGAGCAGCTGATTAAGGTGCTCTGGCTCACTCAGTCCAGGGGAAGGGTGGGGTACAGAATTCGGTTCAAGCCTGAGGCGGCAGAGGTCGGCATGACGTTGCACCAGCCTGAGGTGCGGTGTGTGTTTTCCCGGGGAACTTGTCCCTGGATCACGGGACGCTGGCAGTGGCGGGTTGCACAGGCTCCCAGGAGGGGAGTTATGGAGAGTGACCTGTGCTTGCACACAGGCTTCTTGGTGGCTGCAACAGCAGCCTTAGTGTGTCATGCCGTCTCTGGTGTCCGGGCTGATAGCTGCAGCTCATGCCCGTCTTTGGAGCTCGTTTACGCAGTGCTCTGAATCCCCTCTCCTCGCACCCCGAAACAGTAGTCCCTTGCCTCTTAGGCAGTTCCAGACTTTTTCCTGACTCCCTCCTGGCTAGCTGTAACACACTAACTCTCTTCAGTCTGTGTGCACGCAGCCAACCCCAAGCAGGGATCTGGCCTCCGAAGACTGAGCCTCAGCTCCCAGGCCCCACCCACCCCGGCGGGTGAGCAGACAAGCCTCTCGGGCTGGTGAGTGCTGGTCGGCACTGATCCTTTGTGCGGGAATCTCTCCGCTTTGCCCTCCACACCTCTGTTGCTGTGCTCTCCTCCGCGGCTCCGAAGCTCCCCGCCTCCACCACCCACAGTCTCCGCCCGCGAAGGGGCTACTAGTGTGTGGAAACTTTTCCTCCTTCCCAGCTCCCTCCTAATGGTGAAGATCCCATCCCTATTCTTTTGTCTCTGTTTTTTCTTTTTTCTTTTGCCCTACCCAGGTATGTGGGAGTTCCTTGCCTTTTGGGAAGTCTGAGGTCTTCTGTCAGCGTTCAGTAGGTGCTCTGTCGGAGTTGTTCCACATGTAGACGTATTTATTTCTGATGTGTTTGTGGGGAGGAAGGTCACCTCCACGTCTTACCCTTCCGCTGTGTCTTGAAATGACTTTCCTAAGTGGGCACATATTTTGGATCAAGTTTTTCAATTTTGTCAAATCATTTAAACAAGTTGTGGCTTTAGACGCCACCTAAATACTTGGTAGGTATACTGGATGGGGTCCCAGTCATCTTAGACTCGATTATTAAAATTATATTCTTATTAGCTTTCCTCCCCTTCTCCAAATACCTTTCAAAATCATCCTTAGAAGAGAGTGATGTTATAATTGTCCTCCCTCTTAAATGATCTTCCCTTTTAAATTCTGAAAGTCACCTCATTAATCATAATCACAAAGGATGAACACAGTTAAGTATTTCTTTATTAATATGATGTATCATTTGACTACACTTTTCTACAGATATTAGCCCATTTACATTAGTGCAGCTTACTGAAATTATCCTCAGTATACAATATTGCTTTTTAAGTACACAGCATAAGTTCTCAGAAGGCAATGATAGCATTCAACACCTTGAGTGAATATGATCTCGTATTGATTATACAGATGGTGATTACTTTGATGATGGTACTAAATATATTCCATGTGCAGAGTAGAGTAGGAACAAACATTCAGGATGAGTGAGTGATGAACTCTGCCTGTGGTCAAAAGAAAACAGCTCTCTCAACTCTACAGCCTGGACCTATCCCTAAGTATTATTCCTGTTTTTGTTGGACTACCTTACTAATGACATTGGAATAAAGATTATTAGGACAATGAGCAATCATTAACGATTTATACCAATGATTATTGTGGTCACAGTAAGAGCCAAGGCATGTTTCTTTGGATTATAAAGGCATATCTGAGCCTATCTCCATTGAAAGACACTTGACACATCTTCTGCATACAGGAAACAATAAATATTTGCATTCATTTAAAAAAATAGCTTTTTGATTAAGAGTCAAAACTCTTTCAAGGTTTTCTTAACTATTCATGGCAATTTCCCTAGATTTTTGTGAATATAGGCATTGGAAAAATTATAGCTAATTTTAATTCCTTGCCAGATGCTTAAAGAAATGGCACAATCTACTACTTTTAACAATCTAAGTTAAACCTAAGTTAGTCCCAGTATTGGAACTCTGGGAATCAAATCACACACCTACAAAAATAACAAATCTGCTTAAGCAAATAAGGAAATTTATTGGATCATTAATGGAAAACCCCTGAGGCATTATTGGCTTCAGGTGTGACTTGGCTCAGGGCCTCATACAGAAGAAACTAGGGTGCAGGTTCTCTCTATCTTGCCATTCTTCTCTCTTTAATGTTGGCTTTATACTCAAATTTCACCTAGTGGCCCATTGGCAGCTTCAGGCTTAAAACCCCCCAAGTTCAAATCCAATGGAAAAGCAAAAAAGCCTTCCTGTGTCTCCATTATAAATCCTGGGTTTAGGCATGATTTTCTTGGCTTGGGTCCCATGCTCGTCTTTGACTATCACTGCACCTAGGGGCATATGATGTCTCAATTGTCCAATACTACTTCAATGCCTCCCACCTTCCAGATTCAGGTATGGAAAACATTTACCCAAACATGTAGTCTAAAAGTAGATTTCCATCCCCCAAAGGAAAACATGATTGCCAAAGGAAAGGAAAAAGAATAATGCAGGCAATAGTACAAAACAGCAGAAATCTTATTCACTGTTGTCACTCAGACTCTAGAACCCAGTCTGGCACATAGAAAGTTCACAATTCTTACATGTTGCCATTCCAGATAGTCATGCATCAAAATAAGTACACGAATAAGACAGTGCTTTAATATTGATGTTTTTACTCAGATAACAATTATCAAATGCCTAGATTTTAATGAGGCATTTATCTTTTAATAATAATTAAAATAATAATTATTAAATGGGCTATAATAGTGGAATAAACAAGGGAGAGTGATGTGGATGACAATTCCATATAAAGCTTATGGTATAAGAGGAAATGCCTTGTGTGAGAAGGTTGTGAAATTCTATCAGGCTCCATCACAGGTTGCATGGTTTTACCAAATTACAACAGTGAGATCCCAGAATACAGAAGGAGTAAGCATTGTATAGATAACAAAATGCCTACAAAAAATTGTATCATTTGCCTATATATTTACTCATTACTTCTCTGAGATCTTTTCTGTGCTCATCATGTATCCCTTAATCACATCATCTAGAGTATGGGTGGTCTTGAATGCCTTATTAAGGACCTTAGCTCTTCTCAGTAGGCAAAAAGGGACTTCAAAAAATTTAAAGAGGGTCAAATATAATCTGACTCAGGATTACTGTTGAAAAACAACAAAGTAAACTATGAGGAAGGGAGGGAGAAAAAAATTTTCAAAAGAGTGTTGAGGGCTTCCCTGGTGGTGCAGTGGTTGAGAGTCTGGCTGCCGATGCAGGGGACGCGGGTTTGTGCCCCGGTCCGGGAGGATCCCACATGCCACGGAGTGGCTGGGCTCGTGGGCCATGGCCGCTGAGCCTGCGCGTCCGGAGCCTGTGCTCCACAATGGGAGAGGCCACAGCAGTGAGAGGCCCGCGTATCGCCAAAAAAAAAAAGAAAAGAGTGTTGAGAAGCTCATATTTAACTAGTTTTTTTTTAATTTTTGCCAATATTATTGGAGAAAATGAAATTAAATTTTGATTTACTTTTCCCTGATTATCTCATTTAATCCTCATTATAGTCATGTGAGGTATGTATTATCATTCCCCTCAACTTGCAGATTTGAAGACAAGATTCAAAGAAGCTTTTGTTTTGCTTCAGGTCATTTGGTTTTATGGCTTCCAGTGTTTAAAGGCTGGGGAAGCTACTGCTCAAAATACATCTACAACTGATGGGGTAGGTCAGAAGAGATGGCAAGTTCAATGAAGAAAAATATTTTGTCAACTTTTCACTTAACTCTATTCTGTCTGCTGTGGTTGATGCCATTGAAGTTAAAAAAGCATTATTCTAAATCTTATATTTGGGTCTTCTTCACAACTACGAATAACTTGTGAGGCAACTTAGATAATTCTCTTGTGAGCCTAGGTGGGGAAAAGCCAGCTGTTGAGTTTTATCTCCCTCACAGGAGGCTCCTGAATCTTAATGAGAGGCAATCACTAGTATTTTCATATTTTTAGCAATTTGCAAAGTAATACCAATTAGAATAGATATGTCAAGTGAACAGGTTAGATTAAAACACAACTAAAGGACTCCGGTTCTCCTAAGGAAATTGACACACACCTTGCGCAATTCCTGGGGTCCAGATTAAAAGAACAAGTGGTTTTCTCTGGCATTCCACCTGCCCGTGTTCCCAGATGTCATCCCCAGGCCCCATAGGCATGCCTTAATTGCCAATTAAAACACACGCCACCTTTAGATAAGTATGATAATAAGCCTTTTTAAAAATTTGATTGCAGAGATTCTATTTTGACTCCAGTTGGTAGTTACTGAAAATCATTTCTGGATTTTGAGTTAATTTCTTCTGCTTGGGTAGCAGGCAATGCCCATTTCCTAAATGTGACTACATTCCTACCACCAAATGACTAAGCATGTCAGATACCTAACACTATACCTGTCACATATTAAACAATCAATATATGTATCAGTTCATCTTCCATTTGCTTTGCCTTTTCTCTTTCTAGAAAGTGAGCACAAAAACTAAATGGATCTTTGAAACTTAACTGGCTTTTCACCTTTCTATCCTGTCCACATATGTTTAGGGCAGTCTGATAGAACAATATTCTAAATTTTTAGCTGCCACTACCAGCATTACAACAAAAATAAGGTCTAGATTCCAAGATGAGCTTCAACTTTATTTTTTCTGGTAAAGACATTTATTATGCTTTCTAATAATAAAATAATTCATGTTCATTGGACAAAATAAGGAAAATGTAGACTGCAATAGAATGCAATAAAACCTTTATATAACATCGCTGTACAAAGGAAACCATTGGGAACATTATAGAATATATCACAGTTATTATTTTCTAAAGAGGAATCAAACCACCATTTGTGTCTTTCTTTTATTATATTCTTTTCATGTCTATAAAATTATTATTCTTCCTTGTATATTGTTTAATTTAAACACTTCTAATCTTTAATTGAAGTACATTATTCATATTTTTGATATTAAGAGCTAAGTTTAAGTTAAGAGACACTGACTACTATGTGTAAAATAAATAAGCAACAAGGATATATTGTATAACACAGAGAAATATAGCCATTATTTTGTAATAACTTTAAATGGAGTATAATCTATAAAAATATTGAATCACTAAGTTGTTCACCTGAAGCTAATATAGTAATTGTAAATCAATTATACTTCAATGAAAAAAAGGTAAGTTTGATCAATATTCTTGTGCATATATTTTTGTTCACTTAACCAGTTATTTTTAGGTAAATTCCTATAAATCAAATTGCACGATCAAAGATTGATATGTCTTAACCTTTGATATGTAATGTCTAATTGCCCTTAAGAGAGGTTGTATCAATTTACATGTCCACCAAAAGATTACAGCAATTGACAGTTGCTCGTACACAGGGCTATTGTCCCATTTTTTTATCTTTGTCAATTTGATAAATAAATATTACATCATTTGTAATATTTTTCCTGACTATATATTTTGCATATATATTTCATTATCTGACTATATAGTTTGCAAATTCTACTCCTCACGTATTTCTGTTACCAACCAGGGTTCTTGGCCTCCTTAATCAATAGAAATTGATCAGAGGCAAGAAATTCAGGCAAGGCTTTATTGGGGTGCCTGCTGAAGCAGGGGGTAGCAAGAACAAACAACAGGTTCCCTTGCTTGCTCACTCCCTGAGTGGGGGCGAGCTTGTTCCTTATGTGGGGTGAAGGTGGGAGTGTGTCCAGGGGTCACGCCAGAGGGATGGCTTAGGTGGTTTGCCCACCCCTTAGGTGGCATTGTGTGCAGGGGGCATGCGCAGTATCCTGCCTTTCCTCCCAACCTCCTGCTTTTGCTCCAGGCTCTCCAAAATTGGCAGCTGGGTTTTTTGGTCTTTTTGAATCTTTTGTCCAGAATTTGTCGCAACTGCGCATGCACATAGTTAATTTTAGTTCCATATAGTTTCTTTGTATTTTGTTGCTCAAGGAGAGGTGTGTCCACATGCAAGCATTTCAGCACTACAGCAAAGGGTTCCAGGTCCCAGCCTGTCTCATTTCTATTGTGATATACATGTTTTTCATATATGAGCTCTTTTTATCTTAAAGAGCATAGTCATATATGTTGAGTATTTACCAGCCTATTGTTGTTTTATTGCTGAATGATTTTCATTAAACAAAATTTTTTGTTTTAATTCTTATGTGGTCAAATTTATCTGCTCTTTATCTTAAGACTCTTGAATTTAGTATCATTCTTTAAAGAACTTTCCCAGCCCAGAACAGCTATATTTAATTTTTAGAATTTTTGTCAAGTTTGTATATTTAATTCATCTGAAATATTTTTACAGTATACGGTATGAGAGGAATATGATTTAAAATTTTTGCCAAATGCTTAACCATTTATCCCAACATCAGTTATTGAATAAGCCATCACCTCCAAATTAATTTTAGTGGCTCATTTATCATATATAAAATTTTATATATACTTGGTCTAGGAATCTGACATTTTCAAAAGCAATGAATTGACTTATTTTAGAAAGAAAGCATAGAAACACTTTAATTCTCAATTTAAAAAATGTATACAGCATTGTGAACAAAGCATATAACAGGTGAGATTATGGGTGAATTTTTTTCCCCATAAAAGTTACAAATTTCTTGTGAGGTTATTGTTACTTATGAATTACATTACATTGTGAATAACATTCAAGTCTAAATTGTTAACTTAATGAATGGATTATAGTGTCATTTATTGACACTGAGAATATAGAAAAAAGAGAAGATTAGATGGAGGGGAAATTTCATGTAACGTGTGAGCATTTTTCTGAGCATGTAAGGCAGCTGTGGGTGTAAGAATGGAACTCGGGAGAAAGATCACAGAGAAAACCAAGGCTGTAAATGTGACTCGGGTATCTACTGGTGCTGGAGGAAAACAAGCACAGTTTGAGACCACTCAAAGAAACTGTGCCCCCAAAGAAACTCTATAGAGCACAGTAGATAATTTGGATTATCATTCAGACATGCATAGGGAAATTTTTTGTAAAAAGTAAATATCCAAATGTTCTGAATCAGAATTTCTAGGTAGAACCCTGGCACCTGTATTTATATAAAACACAGATGAGCTTGATTACAGACAAGATTGAGAACCACCAATATAGAGAAAGGGACCCTGGTTGACATAAAATTTGAGGGTTGAGGTGAAGAAATAAAAAATTTACCATAAAAAATTATATATATATACACACATACATATGGGTATATATATATATAATTACACACACACACACACACACACACACACACACACACACACACACACACACATATATATATATATATATATATATATATATATATATATATACAAATACCCTGGATGTAAAGCAGCTTGTCATGGACCAGAAGTTGGGTGAAAGCAGGGGTTTAGATATGAATATTAGCAAATGATAACCTGCCGCTATTTATTTATTATTTATTATGCCAAATACTATATATCTGTATTTATCTATCTACATGGATATGTAGATAGCTATACAGATAGATAAATATAGATGTATAAGCTTACCTAAATTCTTAAAGTAAGCCTGGGAGCTAGATGTAATTATAACCATTTACAGAAGAGTAAATTGAAGCTCAAAGAGATTAAAGATCCTGACCAAATTTATACATTTAATTAGTGATGAAGACAAAACTTAAAATCAATATTCTTAAGCACTAAGGTATTACTTTAAAATCCTCACTCTGGCAGTGTTATGGATGGAAGTAGAAACCAACCTGACAGCAGAGAGACCCAGTAATTAAGGTGAGAAATGTTGGTCCATTATATTTCCTTTCTTCCAGGGACTTCCGTCTGCATTATATTATGCCTGCTCAGTTAAACCTCTATGCCTCTTACTTTTGTCATTGTATTTTCCATCCATTTTTCTCTCATTTTCTTCTGCCATATATTCCAGTCCACTAATTCTCCCTCTAGCTGAATCTGCTGTTAAATCTAATCATTGAATTCTTAATTTTAAATACTTTAATTTTTAGTTTTGTTTCTTTTTTTAATAGTTTCCCATTCTCTAGTGAAGTTTTTAAACTTTTCTTATGTCTTTGAACATAGAAAAGTTATTTTAAAGTTTGTGTCTCATACTCAGATATCTGGAACTTTTGTGAATCTTTTCCTATTGTCTATTTTTCCTTATTGATTTTCATTCTTGTTGTCATGTTTCTTTATATCCATGGTTACTTTTTATTGATGATTGAAATTGTATTCAAAAAAATTGTGCAGAGAAATATTTTGAAGCCTAGGATAATATCTTTCTCTAGACCAGATTTACATTTGTGTCTACAGAACACTTAGGGGCACTAACAATGACCTCAATTCAATTTCAGTGATAAAGATGTCTTAAAGCTGAACTGTTGTCTCTTCCATTTCACATTTACTCCTGTTGTGCAGTTTTCGGAGCTCCAACACAAAGCAAGGGGATTCTCTCTGTTTCTGTGACTCACAGACTGGCAGAGTTTTTGTTGAACCTTTCAAATTCTCAGCTGTCTTCTCAGGTATGAGCAAATGTCCCAGGAAAGCAGCCCCAAACATGAAGCTCATTCTCTATACCTGTCTTAGGTAATTCTTCACTACATTTTCACCTCTTCAAAAATTTTGTTCTGGAAGAAGGAATCAAAAAGTAAATAAGACAAATTCAAGTATTAAGAGGTACAGAAGAAGTAAAATAATATAGGCAATTACTGAAGCAGGGAGGAAAAATACTTTGCTGATAAGAAAAGTATCTTCATGGAGCTGGCATTCAGTTTGAGATCAGAATGGTGACATGGAAACAGTCACTTGAAGATCTAAGGAAAGAGCATTTTAAAAAGAGACGAGAATGAGCTTGGCACGTGTAAGACACAGAAGGAGGCTGCAAAGTGAAGGACCGTGGGCACAGCAAAGCAGTGTTATAGAGGTAGAAATGGTCCGGGCCATGAAAATTAGGAACTGAGGTTCATGCGTTCTGGTTTCTATTGGGGAACCACTGGAAGATACTCAGCTAGAGATATATACCTTAGAAATATTACTTGGTCTGTGATGTGGTGATTGGACTGTGAGGAGTTAAGAGCAGAGCCGGGAGATCAGAGAAGAGGATGCTTCAGAAATCCACTGAGTGATTATGTGGTTTGACAAAGGGGGCAGCAATGGACATGGTAATAAGTGGTAGGAATCAGGATATATTTCATCTCCCTTTTGAAATGTCTGTTTGCTCCCTAGTCCTGTGTGCATCGATACGAATTCCAATAACTTTCTGGCTCAGATCTGCTCAATAAAATAAATAGCTTGACTTTTGTCTATGTAAAACTCAGCAGGGACAATGTTCCCATTAAAAATAAATAAGTGAATAATAAAACTAATGCAGATGTGGCCAAACAGTGTTCTATGTGCTTCATAGTTATTGACTTACCTAATCTTCTTAATTACTCTGCAGAAAAGGTACACATATCATTATGTCCATTTTAGAGATGAAGAAACAGGAACAAGGTCTAGACAGTTTGCCCAAGATCACCCAGCTAGTGAACGGACACATGCCTGCTGCTATTGTTGGTATTTTGCTTCATCATGTTCATTCCCTCATTTTGTTAACAGCACCCTGATTTCCTTCTGAGAAATCACTCTTCTCACCTCTTAGTCTATGCATTTCCTACAGTGCTGACATCACTCACAGCTCCAGGGGAAGCCAGGAGACTCTAGCCCAGGCAGTCAACACTGCCATCCTCTAGACAGAAGTAATGGTCCAGGATGAGTCAGTCAGAAGGAATGACAATGCTGTGGAGTGGGAGGTCTGGTGTCCTGGTTGTCACCATGAAGTGAGAATTGTCTAAGTATGATTGGCATAGAAAGAGTGAAACTAACAGAAAGAAATTATATTCCAGACCCCATGTTTGAGCACCTGGGACCTTGTACTGCCTCAGCTGTACAATTACATTACTCATTAAATTCCTTATTTGACTAGTTTTTTTCTATTACTTGCAGCTGAAAAAGAGTTAAAACAAAAGTACTCATCATTTGAGGACTCCTCTGTACCATGTAAGGAATCTGCAAAGAGGGAAAATCATAATTTCAGAAAAAGTCCATATTTCCCCAGAGCACTGAGACTCTTGCTACACCACAAAAGATTGCTCTTTCTCTCCCACAAATTACACAGCTGGACTGACAAGGAGTCAGTCTCAGTAGCCCTACCTAAGACTTTGCAATTAAGGTTGCCAAAGGAAACTATTTCAGACACTGCTGTGTGGTGTATGTAAAAGTTCTTAAGGGAGGAGATCCTAAGAGTTCTCATCACAAAGAAAACACATTTTTTTCTTTTTCTTTGTTTTTTCTTTTTGATATTTATTTGAGATGATGGATGCGAACTAAACTTATTGTAGTAATCATTTCATGATATATTAAGTCAAACCATTATGCTGTACACCTTAAACTCATACAGTGCTGTATGTCAATTATATCTCAATTAAACTGGAAAGAAAACCTAACTTTCAAAACTGTACAAAAACAGAATATCTTTGTGTCCTTGGAGTAGGTAAAATTCTTAAATAGGACCCCAAAATAATACTAAACATAAAAAAATAAGTTAGACTATATTAAAATATAGAACTTCTATTTAAAAAAAGAAAGAAAATAAATGCTTAAATTCCACATTTAATTCCCAGTTGTAAATCCCACCTTTGTTTCCATGCCTCTGGAAAAGGCTTGCAAATTGTGAAAGACAAGTTTTGGTCCATACTATTTACTTAATGGTAGGTTTTTGTTGTTGTTGTTGTTTTTTTCCTTCCTCTTCTAAAGGAAGCTACCCATGGGTACTATTGGAAATGCTTCCACAGGGGGAAAGTAAAAACTCCTAGCCAAGATCTAATTTTTAGTTAGAAAAAAAGGAGGGGCCTTTTATCCTGTCTATGGCAATCTCAGCTTGTGGCAGACAGGCAATGAACACAGGAGACTCCAAAGCCTACCAGAAGGGCAATGTTGTACGAAAAGAAGCCAGAGTTCCACAGTCTTTTGTGGTGGAGCATTGAGATTGATGGAAATTCGGTGTAGGAAGTGGCAGGCCCTAATATGTGTGAGGCAGAAAAGCAGCAAGTTTGAGTGCTCAGTGCAACCTCACTCAGAAGAAAAGGAGGCCTGCTGGGACCCATGAGTGGGGCAATAAGGAGCATAAAAAGAAAAAGGCCTGACTGATTTCCAGCCAAAGACCTGACATCTGTGTAATGTTAGACCAACTATATCTGGGCCTGAGATGCTGCCTTGGTGCCACTGCCCCTATTTCAACCCAGACATGTCTCTCACATTGCCTTGACACTAACACCCTGGCCCAGCTCTCAACTCAGACTTTCCAGCCACTCCCGCTTCCACATAGAAGGGACAATCTCCAAACACCTCATCTTTCACTGCCAGGATCTTCTAGCCTTCTCACCCAGAAAGGTATAAATCTTATGTCACTCCTCTGCATAACACTCTCTAATGGCTTTCCATTGCAAATAGAGTGTAGCAGGTTGAATGGTGCTCCTCTCCCACAAAATATGTCTCCTGAGAACTTGTGAATATAAATTTATTTGGAAGAAAGGTCTTTGTAGATGTAACTAAATTAAGAATATCTTGATGAGATCATCCTGGATGATCTGATTATCCAGGTGGACCATAAATCCAATGACAAATATCCTACAAGATGAGGAGAAGACAGAGAGAGAAGAAACATGGAGAAGACTGTATGAAGATAGAGGCAGAGACTGGAGTGATGTGTGTGCAAAGCAAAGGGCAGCAAGGATTACCAAAAGCCACTAGAAACTAGGACAGAGGTACAGGACAGATTTTCCCTCAGAGTCTCCAGAACGAACCAACACTGCCAACACCTTGATTTCAGAACTCTGGCCTCCAGAATTGTGAGAAAATGGATTTCTGTTGTTTTAAGCCATCTGGTTTGATGTAAGCTGTTCACAGTCCTGGCAGACTAGTACGTCGAGTACAACCTAACATGATTAGGATATTCTATTTCATGCGCTCCTTCCCGCCACTGAGATTAAATCTTTCACCACTCCCGACCTCACTAATAGTCTCTCTTCACATTCACCCTCCTGTTTCTGTAACACACACGTATTTCCTTCCTCAGGGACTTTACCTATTGCTGTTGTCTGCTTGGAAATCTCCTCTCCAACCCCACAGTCTTCTCACAGAGGGCTCCTCCTTGTCATGTGTCTCTCAGCTCAAATACAACTTTCAGAGAGGCTTTCCTGAATCTCTCACCACCTCTCCTCCCAGTTCAGTCTCTATCACATGACATCATAACACTTCTTTCCTTCACAGAACTCATCATGAACGATAAACATCTTTTCATGTACTTACTAGATTGTGAGCTCAATGAAGGTAGAGCTTTTGTCCACTCATTTATTCAAAAATTATTAACTGATCATCAATTATACATGAGGCAGCATTCTAGGCATTTGGGAAAATGCAGTGAACCACACAAAAACTATCTCTGTTCTTATGGACTGACATTCTGGTCCATTTTCCAAGGCTATCTCCTCATATCTGAAGCACTCTGCTATCTATTGGTCATTCATTCAATATTAATTGAATTATTGATGAAAACACTAAGTTCTAGTCACTAATTCTCTTCCCTTTTCCAGCAAAAGCTTGGTTCTACTCGTTAAACTATTTAATAAGGCCAGACAATTTTGAAAGAACTTCAAACTTGCCATTTCCAAGATTTTTTTTTGTTACAAAGACCTTGGAACTTCCTCAGCAGTCTTGTCTCATCCCCAGGTTTTTGACATTTCTACTAGTGTGATTGGAAGTAAGATTTCCCCTTGAAAGATATACTGGGAAACCAAACAAAAGATCGAGCCACATTGGACTTGCAAGGCTTTGCCAAAGATGGCAGACCCCAGGGCATTTGGCTCAATTAACCACTGACATGTCTAAAGGTCAGCCTCTGGGACTGTTTAATTGTGGCCATTAAACGGCTTGAGCAGATGTTTCAAAGGAGTAATTTGGAACCCAGGAGAAACCAGAGGCAGCATCAACATACCAGGTCATTTGAAATAAAGCCAGCTGGGCTCCACCTACAGCTTGATAACAGTTGGGAATTTCCACAAGTACTTAACCTGGCTTAGAGGTCATGACCTAACTAAAAAAAGACCTCTCCTCATCCCAAAATGAAATTGTGAAGTGGTTCTTTGCCACTCTCCTCCCCTGACCATCATTCATGGCTCCATGTTTTACATCCTTGACACTGAATTCCAGAAACCTTGTTATTCATCATTTAATGAATCAACATGTAGTAACTTAGCAACTGTTAGATACAAAGCAAAGGCAAGGATGCTACCACATTTCCACCCCCTCCAGCCCAGGCCTGTACCTCAAAGATGTGGCTGCACATCAAAGATATGGTAGCTCATCATGGGCACGCTTTCCCGCTGAGCCTAGTTACTGGCTAACAGTTTTTCTCAGCACCACTCTCCAGGCAGTCACTACCCATTGCTCAGGCCTGGCATTCATTTTTGTCCAAACTCTTCCCTTAACCAGTGAGCTTCAGTGACTCACTGAAGCTATACAGCTGGTTTGTGGTAGGCTTGGAACCCAGGTATCCTGTCTTCTTGTCAGGGGTCTTTACTGGGTTCAATATAAACAAGTTAAATGACAGGTCAAAGCTAACTAGATTTATTAGCCAAAACAAAAATGTAATCTATGTTAATAAGAAGTGCAAAATAAAGTAATATATGACATTATATTTAAAATTTAGAGTATAATATTATACATTACCTGTTTAATATACATATGTAATCATAGTTACCATGTACTTTGCAGACAAACTTATTGAATTCTTATAGTATCTCTACATGATAGATAATATCCTCTCTATTTCATAGATGAGGAAACTGAAATTCTGGAAATTTAAGTAATTTCCTTGAAACATGCTAAATAATAATGGTGGAGCTGGATTTGGCCCGAGGTTGATTCACCTACTCTCCATGTGCCTTGTTTCTAGTACACATTGCCACCATTGTTAGAAAATAATTCTCCATGGATCTCTGAAATTTCTGCACATCTGGCAAACAGAAACATTGACCATCTTTTGTTCTAGGCTATCTTTTCAAGGATGCCAGTGAACAGCTTTGAAGGGTACAGCTAGTATCTCACTCCAGAGAAGAGAACAAATTTGTCTGTTGTCCAGGATAATAAAGATAATATCTCCTTTGGGGCAAAGTTTAGACAGGTTTGCTTACAACTTATTACAGATTATTGGAATTTGCTAACTTCAGGGTCACTCAGATATGACCAAAACCCACTTGCATGTGTACTCTCCCCATGAGACCTGGGTGACAAGAAGAAACAATGCAAACCCAACAGCTCCTGCTGTTCCATGAGTCAAAAAGTCATTTTTCTCTCACTCAGGAATCACATGTCTCTTGATAGCTTACAAGTAGGGCAAAATCTCAGACTCTTCCCAATTCTTAACAACCCTGAGTTCGGTGGTATGAAAGATTGCAGAATGTTGGGTCGCTCCTGGCTGCCTACTCCACGAGGGCCCCAAGTTGTTTGTTCATCCTATTTTCCACTGAGCTTAGTCACCCAGGGTCCCAAGCCCTCACTGACTGAATAAATATGCCTGAACATTAGTCTGAAGTAATATCAGTCATTGTTATATTTACCTCTCATAGATAAAATGGCATTTTCACAGTGCTTATCCTTATATATTAATATAAAAGTATATTATATTATTATATAATAAATGTGGCTGTTTCAGGTACCATTGTTAGGAAATAATAATAATGAGAAACCAGAAGAAAGGTTGTTATTAACAAGAGAGGCTTCTCCCTGTATGAATTAAATCAGAGCACATCTGGACTGCACTATTCCTCCCTACCTGTGGCGCTGCCCACGCATCAGAGAGGTCAAGGATTAGCATTATTCACCTGAGCCTCCCAGGCCAGCTTCACTTGTCATTCTTTCTCTTGTAATGAATTCTCAGCTTTGCTTTGACTATGGAAACCTATTCATTCTGCTTATTGTCAGAATGAAGATTTGAATATTCCTATTCTGTTTTTTCCCTTCTCGGATCACATAAGTCGTTATTAGGTCAAATCCTATAACAAGGTGGAGAAATTTATTCACTGAAAACGTTCTATGAGCATGGTTTACAAGAGAAGCTGTTGGAAGAAATTAGAACCACACTTTCAAGGGGTGTGCACCTTCCTCCAAGAAGTAGGAGGCAGAGCCTGAGGCTCGTGTCAGTGTGTGCGCTGTTCTGGCAGTGGGTGGGGCCAGAAATTCCTTCAGTCATCTCCCTGCAATAGGGAAATGGGAAGGGGATGTTCAGCTGGAACAAACCCCATCCCTGACAGAGGGCCAGGGCCAGGAAAGAAAGGGAAATCCAAGAAGATGGCCTTCAGAAGCTCTTCCAGAAACTTGTGCTCAAAAACTTGCCCAGAAATATTATATGATTGCTTAAGTGGCTCGGGTTAAGCATTATACAAAAAAAAAAAAAAAAAAAAAATCCCAGTTTTATATGCAAATACTTTTTCCTCTCTACAACTGAAAGCCACATGTGATTTCCAATCCGCCAGCACAAACAGACTGACAGACAACATCCCTCAGGAAATGCTTGATATGCCATCAGGTTTCAACACTCTTCTCCTTCCCTCTCTGGAGCAAGCCTATAATTCTGCATTTGTGTAAATACATATGTGTGGCATATTTATTCACATGCTGCTGGGTAGAACAAACATCCCTGCATTCTTTCCTGGTTATGCACTCATGAAGTGACGGCATGTTCCCTGTGTTGTGTTATTGCCCACAGTGGGGAATCCACAGGTGCTCACAAAATATCAAGCAGCCCAAGGCTAGAGCCTGCCTTGCAAGGGTCACGAACAATTCCTGACCACCCATCCCCACTCCCAAGGAGAGTTGGGATAGGTGCTTCTTTCTCCATGCTCCCTCTTCAGTGTTCCCATGGTTCTGGATTCAGCTTTTGCCATTCGTTGTACTGTAAATGTTGTTTACATCTGTTCTCAAGTCTATGGGCAATCCATCCATTTTAGAACCTAGTGCAAACTATTACATATAATAATTCTGTAAAATTTTCTTGGATAAATAATTAATGAAGAAAAAGTTAGAATCCTGAACAACAGCTTGTGTTAACAATTCAGGGGCCTAAAATTTTACATATAATGATCACTAAGTGTTTTGGTTCCACCTAAAACCTTAAGCATTTTATAAACTTATGTAGTTACTGAAATGCTTTTCAGCTTGAATCATGGTTAGAAATTTAAATGTAATTCTTTAAATTGTGAGCTGACTTTTCTGAGTGGATATTATGTTCCACATATGCACTGTTCCTCTCTATCGCATGCATGAACTTATTTAATCTTGACAACAACCCTATAAAGTAGGTGCTATTAGTATCCCCATTTTACAGATGAGGAAACTGAGTCACAAAAAGAATAAGTGTCTTGCCCACAGATACATAGATGCCAAATGTCAGAGCTGAGACTCACTCAGGAAGACTAGCTCCAGAGCTTGAGTCTTAATCACTATGCTAAATTCATTCATTTAACAGCAATTTCTTGATATCTAATGATGTGCTCAATTAAAATAAATTAATTTCAAATAAGGTTAAGTGGTCTGAAGAAAATGGTCTGATATGATGAGAAAGAGGAGCATTAGCTAACAGGGCCAGGGAATTTCTCTGAGAGGTGACCTTTGAGTTGAGCCTTGTTTGCTGAGAAGTGACCAACCAGGTGAAGCTGCAAGAGGAATGTGTTTCCAGCAGAAGATACTGTGAGTGAGAAGTCCACAAAAAAAGACAGCTTGCAATGTTGAGGAACAGGCCAGTGTGGCTGGAGGATAGTGGGCAGAGGGAGGGAAGTATAAGATGAAATCAGAGAAACTGGCAGAAGCTAGATCATGAGAGTTATCATTAGATTCATGATCAGTGCAATGGGAAACCATAAGTAGGTTTTAATTATTCTGATTCTTTTGTGTGGAATTAACTGGGCTGGAGGATTATAATGGAAGAAAAGGGACTAGTAGGGAGGCAGCTGCAGTAGTTCAGATAAGTTCAGGTAGGAGCTGATGGTGGCTAGGACTAAGATGGTAGAGGTTGGGGAAGTGTAGCTAGTACCCAGATACAGTGGAGATGATGAGAGGAAGCATTCAGAAGATATTTTGGTGAGAGCTCACACATAGGACTTCATAAATGGAAGCACCTATCAGGAAAGGGCTATGCCTGGGAATCAACTCTTACCTTAGTCCACCTGGAGTAGGCATCAGGGGCCCAGAATATGGGATAACTTTTCTTGATCAGTAGGCATCTTCAGTCCTCTGGTTTCTGACTTGAAGTTGTGCTGTATAGAGTCTCTTCAATGAGAGAACATCATTCAAAATCTATTAGACTGATATCCAGGAGCTGTCAAGGCTGTTTACCTCCCCTGCCATCAGGGGATCTGTGTATTCACATTACACTGAAGGGCATTCACTCATGCAGAGTGGATGGGAATTTGATAGGTAGATATGTCCCCAAGCAGAGGGAACAGGTGGAGCAGAATGTAAGGTCAGGAAAATACAGGGACAATTCAGGGCAAGTGTGGAGAGAGAGAAAGCTGGAAAGAGTATATTTATGGTGTTGAATCTTTGTGTACTTTTTTTTTTTGAATTTTATTTATTTATTTTTTATACAGCAGGTTCTTATTAGTCATCCATTTTCTACACATCAGTGTATACATGTCAATCCCAATCTCCCAATTCATCACACCACCACCATCACCCCCTGCCACTTTCCCCCCTTGTTGACCATACGTTTGTTCTCTACATCTGTGTCTCTACTTCTGCCTTGCAAACCTGTTCATCTGTACCTTTCTCTAGATTCCAAATATATGTGTTAATATACAATATTTGTTTTTCTCCTTCTGACTTACTTCACTCTGTATGACAGTCTCTCGGTCCATCCACGTCTCTACAAATGGCCTAAGTTCGTTCTTTTTATGGCTGAGTAATATCCCATTGTATATATGAACCACCCCTTCTTTATCCATTCGTCTGGCAATGGGCATTTATGTTGCGTCCATGACCTGGCTATTGTAAATAGTGCTGCAATGAACATTGGGGAGCATGTGTTTTTTTGAATTATGGTTTTCTCTGGGTATATGCCCAGTAGTGGGATTGTTGGGTCATATGGTAATTCTATTTTTAGTTTTTTAAGGAACCTCCATTCTGTTTTCCATAGTGGCTGTATCAACTTATATCCCCACCAACAGTGAAAGAGGGTTCCCTTTTCTCCACACCCTCTCCAGCATTTGTTGTTTGTAGATTTTCTGATGATGCCCATTCTAACCATTGTGAGGTGATACCTCATTGTAGTTTTGATTTGCATTTCACTAATAATTAGTGATGTTGAGCAGCTTTTCATATGGCTCTTGGCCATCTGTATGTCTTCTTTGGAAAAATGTCTATTTAGGTCTTCTGCCCATTTTATGGTTGGGTTGTTTGTTTTTTGTAATATTGAGCTGCATGAGCTGGTTATATATTTTGGAGACTAACCCTTTGTCCGTTGAGTCATTTGCAAATATTTTCTCCCATTCTGAGGGCTGTCTTTTCATCTTGTTTATAGTTTCCTTTGCTGTGCAAAAGATTTTAACTTTCATTAGGTCCCATTTGTTTATTTTTGTTTTTATTTCCATTTCTCTAGGAGGTGGTTCAAAAAAGATCTTGCTGTTATATATCTCAAAGAGTGTTGTTCCTAATTTTTCCTCTAAGAGTTTTATAGTGTCTGGTTTTACTTTTAGATTTTTAATCAATTTTTAGTTTATTTTTGTATATGGTGTAAGGAGTGTTTTAAATTCATTCTTTTACATGTAGCTGTCCAGTTTTCCCAGCACCACTTATTGAAGAGACTGTCTTTTCTCCATTGTATATCCTTGCCTCCTTTGTCATAGATTAGTTGACCATAGGTGTGTGGGTTTATCTCTAGGCTTTCTATCCTGTTCCATTGATCTATATTTCTGTTTCTGTGCCAGTACCATACTGTCTTGATTACTGTAGCTTTGTAGTATAGTCTGAAGTCTGTGAGCCTGATTCCTCCAGCTCTGTTTTTTTCCCTCAAGATTGCTTTGGCTATTCAGGGTCTTTTGTGTCTCCATACAAATTTTAAGATTTTTTTGTTCTAGTTCTGTAAAAAATGCCATTGGTCATTTGATAGGCATTCCATTGAATCTGTAGATTTTTTGGGTAGTATACTCATTTTCACAATATTGATTCTTCTAATCCAAGAACATGGTATATCTCTCCATCTGTTTGTGTCATCTTTGATTTCTTTCATCAGTGTCTTATAATTTTCTGAGTACAGGTCTTTTACCTCCTTAAGTAGGTTTATTCCTAGGTATTTTATGCTTTTTGTTGCATTGATGGATGGGATTGTTTCCTTATTTCTCTTTCTGGTCTTTTGTTTTTAGTGTATAGGAATGCAAAAGATTTCTATGCATTAATCTTGTATCCTGCAACTTTGCTATATTTATGGATTAGCTCTAGTAGTTTTCTCATGGCATATTTAAGATTCTCTATGTATAGTATCATGTAATCTGGAAACAGTGACAGATTTACTTCTTCTTTTCCAATTTGGATTCATTTTTATTTCTTCTTCTTCTCTGATTGCCATGGTTAGGACTTCCAAAACTATGTTGAAAAATAGTGGCAAGAGTGGACATCCTTGTCTTGTTCCTGATCTTAGAGGAAATGCTTTCAATTTTTCACCATTGAGAACGATGTTGGCTGTGGGTTAGTTGTATATGGCATTTATTATGTTGAGATAGGTTCCCTCTATGCCCACTTTCTGGAGAGTTTTTATCATACATGGGTGTTGAATTTTCTCAAAAGCTCTTTCTGCATCTATTGAGATGATCATATGGTTTTTGTTCTTCAATTTGTTGATATGGTGTATCACATTGATTGATTTTTGTATATTGAAGAAGACTTGCATACCTGGGATAAATCCCACTTGGTCATGGTGTATGATCCTTTTAGTGTGGTGTTAGATTCTCTTTGCTAGTATTATGTTGAGGATTTTTGCATCTATATTCATCAGTGATATTGGTCTGTAATTTTCTTTTTTTGTTGAATCTTTATCTGCTTTAGGTATCAGGGTGAAGGTGGTCTCATAGAATGAGTTTCAGAGTGTTCCTCCCTCTGCTATATTTTGGAAGAGTTTGAGAAGAATGGATGTTGCTCTTCTCTAAATGTTTGATAGAATTCACCTGTGAAGCCATCTGGTCCTTGACTTTTGTTTGTTCGAAGATTTTTTTTTTTTTTTTTTTTTGCGGTACGCAGGCCTCTCACTGTTGTGGCCTCTCCCGCTGCGGAGTACAGGCTCTGGACGCGCAGGCTCAGAGGCCATGGCTTACGGGCCCAGCCACTCCGCGGCATGTGGGATCCTCCCAAACCGGGACACGAACCCGTGTCCCCTGCATTGGCAGGTGGACTCTCAACCACTGCCCCACCAGGGAAGCCCTTGTTGGAAGATTTTTAATCACAGTTTCAATTTCAGTGCTTGTGATTTGTCTGTTCATATTTTCTATTTCTTCCTGATTCAGTCTTGGCAGGTTGTACATTTCTAAGAATTTGTCCATTTCTTCCAGGTTGTCCATTTTATTGACATAGAGTTGCTTGTAGTAGTCTCTTAGGATGCTTTGTATTTCTGTGTTTTCTGTTGTAACATCTCCTTTTTCCATTTCTAATTTTATTGATCTGAGTCCTCTCCCTCTTTTTCTTGATAAGTCTGTCTAAAGGTTTATCAATTTTGTTTACCTTATCAAAGACCAGCCTTTAGTTTTATTGATCTTTTCTATTGTTTTCTTTGTTTCCATTTCATTTATTTCTCCTCTGATCTTTATGATTACTTTCCTTCTAGTAACTTTGGGTTTTGTTTGTTCTTCTTTCTCTAGTTCCTTCAGGTGTAAGTTTAGACTGTTTATTTGAGATTTTTCTTATTTCATGTGGTAGGATTGTATTGCTTTAAACTTCCTTCTTAGAACTGCTTTTGCTGCATCCCTTAGGTTTTGGATCATCATGTTTTAATTGTCATTTGTCTCTAGGTATTTTTTGATTTCCTCTTTGATATCTTCAGTGATCTCTTGGTTACCTAGTGATGTATTATTTAGCCTCCATGTGTTTGTGTTTTTATCTTTTTTTTTTTCCCCTGTAATTGATGTCTAATCTCATAGTGTTGTGGTCCAAAAAGATGCTTAATATGATTTCAATTTTCTTAAATTTACTGAGGCTTGATTTGTGATCCAAAATGTGGTCTATCCTGGAGAATGTTCTGTGCACACTTGAGAAAAAAGTGTAATCTGCTCTTTTTGGATAGAATGTCCTATAAATATCAATTAAAGTTATCTGGTCTATTTTGCCATTTAAAGCTTGTGTTTCCTTATTAATCTTCTGTTTGAATGATCTGTCCATTGGTGTAAGTGGGGTGTCAAAGTCCCCCATTATTATTGTATTGCTGTTGATTTCCTCTTTTATAGCTGTTAGCAGTTGCCTTATGTATTGAGGTGCTCCTCTGTTATGTACATATACATTTATAATTCCTATATATTCTTCTTGGATTGATCCTTTGATCATTATGTAGTGTCCTTCCTTGTCTCTTGTAACATTCTTTATTTTAAAGTCTATTTTATTGGATAGGAGTATGCTACTCCAGCTTTCTTTTCCTTTTTTTTTTTTAACATCTTTATTAGAGTATAATTGTGTTACTATGGTGTGTTAGTTTCTGCTTTATAACAAAGTGAATCAGTTATACATATACATATGTCCCTAAATCTCTTCACTCTTGCATCTCCCTCCCTTCCTATCCCACCCCTCTAGGTGTTCACAAAGCACTGAGCTGACCTCCCTGTGCTACGCAGCTGCTTCCCACTAGCTATCTATTTTATGTTTGGTAGTGTATATAAGTACATGCCACTCTCTCACTTTGTCCCACTTTACCCATCTCACTCCCCTTATCCTCAAGTCCATTCTCTAGTAGGTTTGCATGCATCTTTACTTCCATCTTGCCCCAGGTTCTTCATGACCTTTTTTTTTTTATATTACATATATATGTGTTAGCGTATGGTACTTGTTTTTTCTCTTTTTGACTTACTTCACTCCGTATGACAGTCTCTAGGTCCATCCACCTCACTACAAATAACTAAGTTTCATTCCTTTTTATGGCTGAGTAATTTTCCATTATATACATAGGCCACATCTTCTTTATCCATTCATCTGTGGATGGATACTTTGGTTGCTTCCCTGTCCTGGCTATTGTAAATAGAGCTGCAGTGAACATTTTGTTACATGACTCTTTTTTAATTATGGTTTTCTAAGGGTGTATGGCCAGAAGTGGGATTGCTGGGTTGTATGGTAGTTCTATTTTTAATTTTTTAAGGAACCTCCATACTGTTCTACATAGTGGCTGTATCAATCTACATTCCAACCAAGAGTGCAAGAGGGTTCCATTTTCTCCATACCCTCTCCAGCATTTATTGTTTGTAGATTTTTTGATGATGGCCATTGTGAACGGTCTGAGATGATATCTCATTTTAGTTTTGATTTGCAGTTCTCTAAGATTAATGATGTTGAGCATTCATTCATGTGTCTGTTATATACAGACAATCTGCATATCTTATTTGGAGAAATGTCTATTTATATCTTCTGCCCATTTATGGATTGGGTTGTTTGTTGTTTTTGATATTGAGCTGCATGGGTTGCTTGTAAATTTTGGAAATTAATCCTTTGTCAGTTGCTTCATTTGCAAATTATTTTCCCAATCTGAGGTTTGTCTTTTCACCTTGTTTATGGTTTCCTTTGCTGTGCAAAAGCTTTTAAGTTTGATTAGGACCCATTTGTTTATTTTGTTTTTATTTCCATTTCTCTAGGAGGTGGGTCCAAAAGGGTCTTCCTGTGATGTATGTCATAGAGTGTTCTGCCTGTATTTTCCAATAAAAGTTTGATTGTGTATGGCCTTACATTTATGTCTTTAATCCATTGTAAGCTTATTTTTGTATACAGTGTTAGGGAGTGTTCTAATTTCATTCTTTTACATGTAGCTGTCCAGTTTTCCCAGCACCAATTATTGAAGAAGCTGTCTTTTCTGCACTGTATATTCTTGCCTCCTTTATCAAAGATAAGGTGACGATATGTGCGTGGGTTTACCTCTGGGCTTTCTATCCTCTTCCATTGATCTATCTTTCTGTTTCTGTGCCAGTACCATACTGTCTTGATTACTGTAGCTTTGTAGTATATTCTGAAATCAGGGAGCCTGATTCCTCCAACTCCATTTTTCTTTCTTAAGATTGCTTTGGCTATTTGGGGTCTTTTGTGTTTCCACACAAATTGTGAAATTTTTTGTTCTAGTTATGTGAAAAATGCCAGTTGTAGTTTGATAGGGATTGCATTGTATCTGTAGATTGCTTTAGGTAGTAGAATCATTTTCACAATATTTTTCTTCCAATCCAAGAACATGATATACCTCTCCATCTATTTGAATCATCTTCAATTTCCTTCATCACTGTCTTATGATTTTCTGCATACACGACTTTTGTCTCCTTAGGTAGGTTTATCCCAGGATATTTTATTCTTTTTGTTGCAATGGTAAATGGGAGTGTTTCCTTAATTTCACTTTCAGATTTTTCATCATTAGTGTATAGGAATGCAAGAGATTTCTGTGCATTAATTTTGTATCCTGCTACTTTACCAAATTCATTGATTAGCTCTAGTAGATTTCTAGTAGCATCTTTAGGGTTCTCTATGTATAGTATCATGTCATCTGCAAACAGTGACAGCTTTACTTCTTCTTTTCTGATTTGGATTCCTTTTATTTCTTTTTCTTCTCTGATTGCTGTGGCTAAAATTTCCAAAAGTATGTTGAATTAGAGTGGTGAGAGTGGGCAACCTTGTCTTGTTCCTGATCTTATGGGAAATGGTTTCATTTTTTTACCATTAAGGACAATGCTGGCTTGGGTTTGTCATATATGGCCTTTATCATGTTGAGGTAAGTTCCCTCTTTGCCTACTTTCTGCGGGTTTTTATCATAAATCGATGTTGAATTTTGTTGAAAGCTTTCTCTGCATCTATTGAGATGATCATATGGTTTTTCTCCTTCAGTTTGTTAATATGGTGTATCATGTTGATTGATTTGCATATATTGAAGAATCCTTGCCTTCCTGGGATAAATGTCACTTGATCATAGTGTATGATCCTTTTAATGTGCTGTTGGATTTTGTTTGCTAGTATTTTGTTTAGGATATTTGCATCTATGTTCATCAGTAATATTGGCCTGTAGTTTTCTTTCTTTGTGACAACTTTGTCTGGTTTTAGTATCAGGGTGATGGTGGCCTCATAGAATGAGTTTGGGAGTGTTCCTCCCTCTGCTATATTTTGGAAGAGTTTGAGAAGGCTAGGTGTTATCTCTTCTCTAAATATTAGATAGAATTCACCTGTGAAGCCATCTGGTCCAGGGCTTTTGTTTGTTGGAAGATTTTTAATCACAGCTTCAGTTTCAGTGCTCGTGATTTGTCTGTTCATATTTTCTTCCTTTTCCTGGTTCAGTCTCGGAAGCTTGTTCATTTCTAAGAATTTGTCCATTTCTTCCAGGTTGTCCATTTTATTGGCATATAGTTGCTTGTAGGAATCTCTCATGACCCTTTGTATTTCTGCAGTGTCAGTTGTTACTTCTTCTTTTTCATTTCTAATTCTATTGATTTGAGTCTTCTCCCTTTCTTTCTTGAGAAGTCTGGCTAATGGTTTATCAATTATGTTTATCTTCACAAAGAACCAGCTTTTAGTTTTATTGATCTTTGTTATCATTTCCTTCTTTTCTTTTTCATTTATTTCTGGTCTGATCTTCATGATTTTGTTCCTTCTGCTAACTTTGGGGATTTTTTGTTCTTCTTTCTCTAATTGCTTTAGGTGTAAGTTTAGGTTGTTTGAGGTGTTTCTTGTTTCTTAAGGTAGGATTGTATTGCTATAAACTTCCCTCTTAGAAATGCTTTTTCTGCATCCCATAGGTTTTAGGTCGTCGTGTTTTCATTGTCATGTTTTTCAAGGTATTTTTTGATTTCCTCTTTGATTTCTTCAGTGATCTATTGGTTAATTAGTAGTGTGTTGTTTAGCCTCCATGTATTTGTATTTCTTACACATTTTATTCGGTAATTGGTATCTAGTCTCAAATCATTGTCATCAGAAAAGATATTTGATATGAATTCAATTTTCTTAAATTTACCAAAGCTTGATTTGTGACCCAAATTATGATCTATCCTGGAGAATGTTCCATGAGCACTTGAGAAGAATGTATATTCTGTTGTTATTGGATGGAATGTCCTATAAATATCAATTAAGTCCATCTTGTTTAATGTATCATTTAAAGCTTGTGTTTCCTTATTTATTTTGATTTTGGATGATCTGTCCATTGGTGAAACTGGGCTGTTAAAGTCCCCTACTATGATTGTGTTACTTTCGATTTCCCCTTTTATGGCTGTTAGTATTTGCCTTATGTATTGAGGTGCTCCTATGTTGGGTGCTTAAATATTTACAATTGTTATACCTTCTTCTTGGAATAATCCCTTGATCATTATGTAGTGTCCTTCTTTGTCTCTTGTAATAGTCTTTGTTTTAAAGTCTATATTGTCTGATATGAGAATTGCTACTCCAGCTTTCTTTAGATTTCCGTTTGCATGGAATATCTTTTTCTATCCCCTCATTTTCAGTCTGTATGCTTCCCTAGGTCTGAAGTGGGTCTCTTGTAGATAGCATATATACGGGTCTTGTTTTTGTATCCATTCAGCCATTCTATGTCTTTTGGTTGGAGCATTTAATCCATTTCCATTTAAGGTAATTATCAATATGTATGTTCCTATTACCATTTTCTTAATTGTTTTGGGTTTGTTATTGTAGGTCTTTTCCTTCTCTTGTATTTACTGCCTAGAGAAGTTCCTTTAGCATTTGTTGTAAAGCTCGTTTGGTGGTGCTGAATTTTCTCAGCTTTTGCTTGTCTGTAAATGTTTTAATTTCTCTGTCAAATCTGAATGAGATCCTTGTTGGGTAGAGTAATCTTGGTTGTAGGTTTTTCTCCTTCATCACTTTTAACATGTCCTGCCACACCCTTCTAGCTTGCAGAGTTTCTGCTGAAAGATCAGCTGTTATCCTTATGGGGATTCCCTTATTTGTTATTTGCTCTTTTTCCCTTGCTGCTTTTAATATTTGTTCTTTGTATTTAATTTTTGATAGTTTGATTAATATGTGTCTTGGTGTGTTTATCCTTGGATTTATCCTGTATGAGACCCTCTGTGCTTCCTGTACTTGTTAACTATTTCCTTTCCCATATTAGGGAAGTTTTCCACTCTAATCTCTTCAAATATTTTCTCAGTCCCTTTCTTTTTCTCTTCTTATTCTGGGAACCCTATAATTTGAATGTTGGTGTGTTTAATGTTGCCCCACATGTCTCTGAGACTGTCCTCAATTCTTCTCATTCTTTTTTCTTCATTCTGCTATGCGGTAGGTATTTCCACTATTTTATCTTCCAGGTCACTTACCCATTCTTCTGCCTCATTTATTCTGCTATTGGTCCCTTCTAGAGTATTTTTAATTTCATTTATTTTGTTGTTCATAGCTGTTTGTTTGCTCTTTAGTTCTTCTAGATCCTTGTTAAATTTTCTTGTATTTTCTCCATTCTATTTCCAAGATTTTGGATCAAATTTACTATCATTATTCTGAATTCTTTTTCAGGTAGACTGCCTATTTCCTCTTCATTTGTTAGGTCTGGTGGGTTTTGCCTTGCTCCTTCATCTGCTATGTGTTTCTCTGTCTTCTCATTTTGCTTAACTTACTGTCTTTGGGGTTTCCTTTTCACTAGTTGCTGGTTTGTAGTTTCCATTTTTTTTGGTGTACGTCCCCAGTGGCTAAGGTTGGTTCAGTGGGTTGTGTAGGTTTCCTGGGGGAGGGGACCAGTGCCTGTATTCTGGTGCATGAGGCTGGATCTTGTCTTTTTGGTGGGCAGGTAAACATCTGGTGGTGTGTTTTGGAGTGTCTGTGGCCTTATTAGGATTTTAGGCAGCCTCTGTGCTAATGGATAGTATTGTGTTCCTGTTGCTGGTTGTTTGGCATAGGGTGTCCAGCACTGTAGCTTGCTGGTTGTTGAGTGGGGCTGGGTCTTGGTGTTGAGATTGAGATCTCTGGGAGATTTTTGCCATTTGATATTATGTGGTGCTGGGAGGTCTTTTTTGGACCAGTGTCTTTAACTTGGCTTTCCCACCTCAGAAGCATAGCCCTGACACCTGGCTGGAGCACCAAGAGCCTGTCCTCCACATGGCTCAGAATATAAGGGAGAACAAAAAGAAAGAAGAAGATAAAATAAAATAAAATAAAGTTATGAAATTATAAAAATAAAAAATAAATATTAAGATAAAAATTTAAGTAATTAAAAAAAAAGAATAAAAAACCAAAAATGGACAGACAGAACCCTAGGACAAATGGTAAAACAAAAGCTATACAGACAAAATCACACACAGAAGCATACACATACACACTCATAAAAAGAGAAAAGGGGAAAAAAAATACATATATATTGTTGCTCCCAAAGTCCACCTCCTCAATTTGGGATGATTTGTTGTCTATTCAGGTATTCCACAAATGCAGGGTACATCAAGTTGTTTGTGGAGATTTAATCCACTGCTCCTGAGGCTGCTGGGAGAAATTTCCCTTTCTCTTCTTTATTCACACAGCTCCCAGCCTTCAGATTTGGATTTGGACCCTCCTCTGCATGTAGGTCGCCTGTGGGCGTCTGTTCTTCGTCCAGACAGGACGGGTTTAAAGGAGCAGCTGACTCGTGGTCTCTGGCTCACTCAGGCCAGGGACAGGGAGGGGTTTGGATGCAGGGTGAGCCTTCGGCAGCAGAGGCCGGCATGACATTGCACCAGCCTGAGGCGTGCAGTGTGTTCTCCCGGGGAAGTTGTCCCTTGGATCACAGGACCCTGGCAGTGATAGGCTGCACAGGCTACCAGGAGGGACAGTGTGGTGAGTGACCTGTGCTTGCACACAGGCTTCTTGGTGACTGCAGCAGCAGCCTTAGTGTCTCATGCCCATCTCTGGGGTCCGCGCTTATAGCCGCCACTTGCTCCTGTCTCTCGAGCTCTTTTTTTTTTTTTTTTTGTGGTACACGGGCATCTCACTGCTGTGGCCTCTCCCATTGCGGAGCACAGGCTCCGGACACACAGGCCCAGTGGCCATGGCTCACGGGCCCAGCTGCTCCGCAGCATGTGGGATCCTCCCGGACCGGGGCACAAACCCGTGTTCCCTGCATTGGCAGGTGGACTCTCAACCACTGCGCCACCAGGGAAGCCCTCTCAAGCTCCTTTAAGCAGTGCTCTTAATCCCCTCTCCTCGTGCACAAGGAAACAAAGAGGCAAGAAAAAGTCTCTTGTCTCTTTGGCAGCTACAGACTTTTTCCCGGACTCCCTTCCGGCTAGCTTTGGTGCACTAGCCCCCTTCAGGTTGTGTTCACACAGCCAGCCCCAGTCCTCTCCCTGGGATCTGACAGAAGCCAGAGCCTCAGCTCCCAGCCCCCACCCATCCCAGCGGGTGAGCAGACAAGTTTCTGGGGCTGGTGAGTTCTGGTCAGCACCAATCCTCTGTGCGGGAATCACTCTGCTTTGCCCTCTGCACCCCTGTTGCTGCACTCTCCTCCATGTCTCCAAAGCTTCCCCCACCCGCCACCCACAGTCTCCACCCACCCGGGAATGGGTTTCCTAGTGTGTGGAAACCTTTCCTCCTTCACAGCTCCCTCCCACTGGTGCAGGTTCTGTCCCTATCTTTTGTTTCTGTTTTTTCTGTTTTCTTTTGCCCTACCCAGGTATGTGGGGAGTTTCTTGCCTTTTGGGAGGTCTGAGGTCTTCTGCCAGAGTTCAGTAGGTGTTCTGTAGGAGTTGTTCTACCTGTAGATGTATTTCTGATGTATTTGTGGGGAGGAAGGTGATCTCCGCATCTTACTCTTCCACCATATTGAAGCTGCCCCCTTCCACCTTTCTTTTGATTTCCATTTACATGGAATACCTTTTTCCTTCCCCTCACTTTCAGTCTGTATGTGTCCTTAGGTCTGAAGTCGGTGTCTTGTAAGCAGCATATATATGGGTCTTGTTTTTGTATCCATTCAGTGATCCTGTGTCTTTTGGTTGGAGCATTTAATCCATTCACATTTAAGGTAATTATTGATATTTATGTTCATATTAACATTTTCTTAATTGTTTTGTGTTTGTTTTTGTAGGTCCTTTTCTTCTCTTGTGTTTCCCACTCATAGAACTTCCTTTAGCATTTGTTGTAGAGCTGGTTTGGTGGTGCTGAATTCTCTTAGCTTATGCTTGTCTGTAAAGCTTTCAATTTCTCCGTCAAATCTGAATGAGATCCTTGCTGGGTAGAGTAATCTTGGTTGCAGTTTCTTCCATTTCATCACTTTAAATATATCGTGCCACTCCCTTCTGGCTTGTAGAGTTTCTGCTGAGAAACATTTTCAGCTGTTAACCTTATGGGAGTTCCCTTGTATGTTATTTGTCATTTTTCCCTTGCTACTTTCAATAATTTTTCTTTGTCTTTATTTTTTTTTCCAATTTGATTACTATGTGACGTGACTTGGCATGTTTCTCCTTGACTTTATCTTGCCTGGGAGTCTCTGTGCTCCCTAGATTGGGTGGCTATTTCCTTTCCCGTGTTAGGGAAGTTTTCAACTATAATCTCTTCAAATATTTTCTCGGGTCCTTTCTCTCTCTCTTGTCCTTCTGGGACCCCTATAATGTGAATGTTGGTGTGTTTAATGTTTAATGTTGGTGTGTTTAATGTTTAATGTTGTCCCAGAGGTCTCTTAGGCTGTTTTCATTTCTTTTCATTCTTTTCTCTTTATTCTGTTCCACATAAGTGAATTCCACTTTTCTGTCTTCCAGGTCACTTATCCATTCTTCAGCCTCAGTTATTCTGCTATTGATTCCTCCTAGTGTATTTTTCATTTCAGTTATTGTATTGGTCATCTCTCTGTTTGTATGTTCTTTAATTCTCCTAGGTGTTTGTTCTTTAATTCTTCTAGGCCTTTTTAAAACATTTCTTGTATCTTCTCCATCTTTGCCTCCATTCTTTTTCCGAGGTCCTGGATCATCTTCACTATCATTGTTCTGAAATCTTTTTTTTTTTTTTTTAACATCTTTATTGGAGTATAATTGCTTTACAATGGTATGTTAGTTTCAGCTTCACAACAAAATGAATCAGTTATATATATACATATATTCCCATATCTCTTCCCGCTTGCGTCTCCCTCCCTCCCACCCTCCCTATCCCACCCCTCCAGGCGGTCACAAAGCACCGAGCTGATCTCCCTGTGCTATGCAGCTGCTTCCCACTAGCTATCTACCTTACGTTTGGTAGTGTATATATGTCCATGCCTCTTTATCGCTTTGTCACCGTTTACACTTCCCCTTCCCCATAGCCTCAAGTCCATTCTCTAGTAAGTCTGTGTCTTTATTCCTGTTTCACCCCTAGGTTTTTCATGACATTTTTTTTTTAAATTCCATATATATGTGTTAGCATACGGTATTTGTCTCTCTCTTTCTGACTTACTTCACTCTGTATGACAGACTCTAGGTCTATCCACCTCATTACAAATAGCTCAATTTCGTCTCTTTTTATGGCTGAGTAATATTCCATTGTATATATGTGCCACATCTTCTTTATCCATTCATCCGATGATGGACACTTAGGTTGTTTCCATCTCTGGGCTATTGTAAATAGAGCTGAAATGAACATTTTGGTACATGACTCTTTTTGAATTATGGTTTTCTCAGGGTATATGCCCAGTAGTGGGATTGCTGGGTCATATGGTAGTTCTATTTGTAGCTTTTTAAGGAACCTCCATACTGTTCTCCACAGTGGCTGTATCAATTTACATTCCCACCAACAGTGTAAGAGGGTTCCCTTTTCTCCACACCCTCTCCAGCATTTATTGTTTCTAGATTTTTTGATGATAGCCATTCTGACTGGTGTGAGATGATATCTCATTGTAGTTTTGATTTGCATTTCTCTCATGATTAGTGATGTTGAGCATTCTTTCATGTGTTTGTTGGCACTCTGTATATCTTCTTTGGAGAAATGTCTATTTAGGTCTTCTGCCCATTTTTGGATTGGGTTGTTTGTTTTTTTGTTATTAAGCTGCATGAGCTGCTTATAAATTTTGGAGATCAATCCTTTGTCAGTTGCTTCATTTGCAAATATTTTCTCCCATTCTGAGGGTTGTCTTTTGGTCTTCTTTATGGTTTCCTTTGCTGCGCAAAAGCTTTTAAGTTTCATTAGGTCCCATTTGTTTACTCTTGTTTTTATTTCCATTACTCTAGGAGGTGGGTCAGAAAGAATCTTGCTGTGATTTATGTCATAGAGTGTTCTGCCTATGTTTTCCTCTAAGAGTTTGATAGTTTCTGGCCTTACATTTAGGTCTTTAATCCATTTAGAGCTTATTTTTGTGTATGGTGTTAGGGAGTGATCTAACTTCATACTTTTACATGTAGCTGTCCAGTTTTCCCAGCACCACTTATTGAATAGGCTGTTCTTTCTCCACGGTACATTTCTGCCTCCTTTGTCAAAGATAAGGTGACCATATGTGCGTGGGTTTATCTCTGGGCTTTCTATCCTGTTCCATTGATCTATCTTTCTGTTTTTGTGCCAGTACCATACCGTTTTGATAACTGTAGCTTTGTAGTATAGTCTGAAGTCTGGGAGCCTGATTCCTCCAGTTCCTTCTTTCATTCTCAAGATTGCTTTGGCTATTCGGGGTCTTTTGTGTTTCCATACAAATTGCAAAATTTTTTGTTCTAGTTCTGTGAAAAATGCCAGTGGTAGTTTGATAGGGATTGCATTGAATCTATAGATTGTTTTCGGTAGTAGAGTCATTTTCACAATGTTGATTCTTCCAATCCAAGAACATGGTATATCTCTCCATCTATTTGTATCATCTTTAATTTCTTTCATCAATGTCTTATAATTTTCTGCATACAGATCTTTTGTCTCCTTAGGTAGGTTTATTCCTAGATATTTTATTCTTTTTGTTGCAATGGTAAATGGGAGTGTTTTCTTGATTTCACTTTCAGATTTTTCATCATTAGTATATAGGAATGCCAGAGATTTCTGTGCATTAATTTTGTATCCTGCCACTTTACCAAATTCATTGATTAGCTCTAGTAGTTTTCTGGTAGCATCTTTAGGGTTCTCTATGTATAGGATCATGTCATCGGCAAACAGTGACAGCTTTACTTCTTCTTTTCCGATTTGGATTCCTTTTATTTCCTTTTCTTCTCTGATTGCTGTGGCTAAAACTTCCAAAGCTATGTTGAATAAGAGTGGTGAGAGTGGGCAACCTTGTCTTGTTCCTGATCTTAGTGGAAATGCTTTCAGTTTTTCACCATTGAGGATGATGTTTGCTGTGGGCTTGTCATATATGGCCTTTATTATGTTGAGGAAAGTTCCCTCTATGCCTACTTTCTGCAGGGTTTTTATCATAAATGGGTGTTGAATTTTGTCGAAAGCTTTCTCTGCATCTATTGAGATGATCATATGGTTTTTCTCCTTCAGTTTGTTAATATGGTTTATCACATTGATAGATTTGCGTATATTGAAGAATCCTTGCATTCCTGGAATAAACCCCGCTTGATCATGGTGTATGATCCTTTTAATGTGCTGTTGGATTCTATTTGCTAGTATTTTGTTGAGGATTTTTGCATCTATGTTCATCAGTGATATTGGCCTGTAGTTTTCTTTCTTTGTGACATCCTTGTCTGGTTTTGGTATCAAGGTGATGGTGGCCTCGTAGAAGGAGTTTGGGAGTGTTCCTCCCTCTGCTATATTTTGGAAGAGTTTGAGAAGGATAGGTGTTAGCTCTTCTCTAAATGTTTCATAGAATTCGCCTGTGAAGCCATCTGGTCCTGGGCTTTTCTTTGTTGGAAGATTTTTAATCACAGTTTCAATTTCAGTGCTTGTGATTGGTCTGTTCATATTTTCTATTTCTTCCTGATTCAGTCTTGGCAGGTTGTGCATTTTAAGAATTTGTCCATTTCTTCCAGATTGTCCATTTTATTGGCATAGAGTTGCTTGTAGTAATCTCTCATGATCTCTTTTATTTCTGCAGTGTCAGTTGTTACCTCTCCTTTTTCATTTCTAATTCTATTGATTTGAGTCTTCTCCCTTTTTTTCTTAATGAGTCTGGCTAGTGGTTTATCTATTTTGTTTATCTTCTCAAAGAACCAGCTTTTAGTTTTATTGATCTTTGCTATTGTTTCCTTCATTTCTTTTTCATTTATTTCTGATCTGATTTTTATGATTTCTTTCCTTCTGCTAGCTTTGGGGTTTTCTTGTTCTTCTTTCTCTAATTGCTTGAGGGGCAAGGTTAGGTTGTTTATTCGAGATGTTTCCTGCTTCTTAAGGTGGGCTTGTATTGCTATAAACTTCCCCCTTAGAACTGCTTTTGCTGCATCCCACAGGTTTTGGGTCGTTGTGTCTCCATTGTCATTTGTTTCTAGGTATTTTTTGATTTCCTCTTTGATTTCTTCAGTGATCACTTCATTACTAAGTAGTGTATTGTTTAGCCTCCATGTGTTTGTATTTTTTACAGATCTTTTCCTGTAATTGATATCTAGTCTCATGGCGTTGTGGTCAGAAAAGATACTTGATACAATTTCAATTTTCTTAAATTTACCAAGGCTTGATTTGTGACCCAAGATATGATCTATCCTGGAGAATGTTCCATGAGCACTTGAGAAAAATGTGTATTCTGTTGTTTTTGGATGGAATGTCCTATAAATATCAATTAACTCCATCTCGTTTAATGTATCATTTAAAGCTTGTGTTTCCTTATTTATTTTCATTTTGGATGATCTGTCCATTGGTGAAAGTGGGGTGTTAAAGTCCCCTACTATGAATGTGTTACTGTCAATTTCCCCTTTTATGGTTGTCAGTATTTGCCTTATGTATTGAGGTGCACCTATGTTGGGTGCATAAATATTTACAATTGTTATATCTTCCTCTTGGATCGATCCCTTGATCATTATGTAGTGTCCTTCTTTGTCTCTTCTAATAGTCTTTGTTTTAAAGTCTATTTTGTCTGATATGAGAATTGCTACTCCAGCTTTCTTTTGGTTTCCATTTGCATGAAATACCTTTTTCCATCCCCTTACTTTCAGTCTGTATGTGTCTCTAGGTCTGAAGTGGGTCTCTTGTAGACAGCAAATATATGGGTCTTGTTTTTGTATCCATTCAGCCAATCTGTGACTTTTGGTGGGAGCATTTAGTCCATTTACATTTAAGGTAATTATCGATATGTGTGTTCCTATTCCCATTTTCTTAATTGTTTTGGGTTCGTTATTGTAGGTCCTTTCCTTCTTTTGTGTTTCTTGCCTAGAGAAGTTCCTTTAGCAGTTGTTGTAGAGCTGGTTTGGTGGTGCTGAACTCTCTCAGCTTTTGCTTGTCTGTAAAGGTTTTAATTTCTCCATCAAATCTGAATGAGATCCTTGCTGGGTAGAGTAGTCTTGGTTGCAGGTTTTTCTCCTTCAACACTTTCAATATGTCCTGCCACTCCCTTCTGGCTTGCAGAATTTCTGCTGAAAGATCAGCTGTTAACCTTATGGGGATTCCCTTGTGTGTTATTTGTTGTTTTTCCCTTGCTGCTTTTAATATGTTTTCTTTGTATTTAATTTTTGACAATTTGATTAATATGTGTCTTGGCATATTTCTCCTTGGATTTATCCTGTATGGGACTCTCTGTGCTTCCTGGACTTGATTAACGATTTCTTTTCCCATATTAGGGAAGTTTTCAACTATAATCTCTTCAAATATTTTCTCAGTCCCTTTCTTTTTCTCTTCTTCTTCTGGAACCCCTATAATTCGAATGTTGGTGCGTTTAATGTTGTCCCAGAGGTCTCTGAGACTGTCCTCAGTTCTTTTCATTCTTTTTTCTTTATTCTGCTCTGCAGTAGTTATTTCCACTATTTTATCTTCCAGGTCACTTATCCGTTCTTCTGCCTCAGTTATTCTGCTATTGATCCCATCTAGAGTACTTTTAATTTCATTTATTGTGTTGTTCATCGTTGCTTGCTTCATCTTTAGTTCTTCTAGGTCCTTGTTAACTGATTCTTGCAATTTGTCCATTCTATTGTCCATTCTATCTCCAAGATTTCGGATCAACCTTACTATCATTATTCTGAATTCTTTTTCAGGTAGACTGCCTATTTCCTCTTCATTTGTTAGGTCTGGTGGGTTTTTATCTTGCTCCTTCATCTGCTGTGTGTTTTTCTGTCTTTTCATTTTGCTTATCTTACTGTGTTTGGGGTCTCCTTTTTTACAGGCTGAAGGTTCGTAGTTCCTGTTGTTTTTTGTGTCTGTCCCCAGTGGCTAAGGTTGGTTCAGTGGGTTGTGTAGGCTTCCTGGTGGAGGGTACTAGTGCCTGTGTTCTGGTGGATGAGGCTGGATCTTGTCTTTCTGGTGGGCAGGTCCACGTCTGGTGGTGTGTTTTGGGGTGTCTGTAGACTTACTATGATTTTGGGCAGCCTCTCTGCTAATGGGTGGGGTTGTGTTCCTGTCTTGCTAGTTGTTTGGCATAGGATGTCCAGCACTGTAGGTTGCTGGTCGTTGAGTTAAGCTGGGTGCTGGCGTTTAGATGGAGATCTCTCGGAGATTTTTGCTGTTTGATATTATGTGCAGCTGGGAGGCCTCCTGTGGACCAGTGTCCTGAAGTTGGCTCTCCCACCTCAGAGGCACAGCACTGAGTCCTGGCTGCAGCACCAAGAGCCTTTCATCCACAGGGCTCCTTAATTTGGGATGATTCGTTGTCTATTCAGGTATTCCACGGATGCAGGGTATATCAAGTTGATTGTGGAGCTTTAATCCGCTGCTTCTGAGGCTGCTGGGAGAGATTTCCCTTTCTCTTCTTTGTTCTGACAGTTCCCAGGGGCTCAGCTTTGGATTTGGCCCCGCCTGTGTGTGTAGGTCGCCGGAGGGCGTCTGTTCTTTGCTCAGACAGGACGAGGTTAAAGGAGCCGCTGATTCGGAGGCTCTGGCTCACCCAGGCCGGGGAGTAGGGAGGGTCACGGAGTGCGGGGCGGGCCTGCAGCGGCAGAGGCCGGCGTGACGCTGCAGCCTGAGGCGCGCTGTGCGCTCTCCCTGGGAGCCGTCCCTGGATCCCGGGACCCTGGCAGTGGCGGGCTGCACAGGCTCCCCGGAAGGGCGTGTGGCTAGTGACCTGTGTTCGCACACAGGCCTCCTGGCGGCGGCAGCAGCAGCCTTAGCGTCCCATGTCAGTCTCTGGGCTCCGCACTCTTAGCCGCGGCTCGCGCCCCTCCCTGGAGCTCTCTCAAGCAGCGTTCTTAATTCCCTCTCCTCGTGCACCAGGAAACAAAGAGGGACGTAAAAGTCTCTTGCCTCTTCGGCAGGTCCAGACTTTTTCCCAGACTCTCTCCTGGCTAGCCGCGGTGCACTAACGCCCTGCAGGCTGTGTTCACGCCGCCAACCTCAGTCCTCTCCCGGCGCTACGACAAAAGCCGGAGCCTCAGCTCCCAGTCCCGCCCGCCCTGGCGGGCGAGCAGACAAGCCTCTCGGCTGGTGAGTGCCGGTCGGCCCGATCCTCTGCGCTGGAATCTGTCCGCTTTGCCCTCCGCACCCCTGTTGCTGTGCTCTCCTCCGCGGCTCCCAAGCTCCCCCACTCCGCCTCCCGAAGTCTCCACCCGCGAAGGGGCTTCCTAGTGTGTGGACACTTTTCCTCCTTCACAGCTCTCTCCCGCTGGTGCAGGACCCGTCCCTATCCTTTTGTCTCTGTTTAGTTTTTTCTTTTGCCCGAACCAGGTACGTGGGGGGTTCCTTGCCTTTTGGGAGGTCTGAGGTCTTCTGCCAGCGTTCAGTAGGTGTTCTGTAGGAGTTGTTCCACGCGTAGATGTATTTCTGGTGTATCTGTGGAGAGGAAGGTGATCTCCGCGTCTTACTCTTCTGCCATCTTCCCGGAAGTCTGAAATCTTTTTCTGAAAGGTTGCCTATCTCCACTTCATTTAGTTGTTTTCCAGGGTTTTACCTTGTTCCTTCATCTGGTACATATTCCTCTGCCTTTTCATTTTGTCTATCTTTCTGTGAATGTGGTTTTTGTTCCATTGGCTGCAGCATTGTAATTCTTCTTGCTTCTGCTCTGCTCTCTGGTGAATGAGGCTATCTAAGAGTCTTGTGCAAACTCCCTGATGGGAGGGACTTGTCATCTTTGTGTACTTTATTCTTAAATTAATAGAGAATCAGCAAAGGATTTGGGGAACCGTGAAGTGTTAAGACTGAAAGGAACCATGAAGTGTTAAAGCTGAAAGGAACCCTGCAATTATGGAGTCCACCTGCCTAATACTGCAAACTCCTATATGTCACTTTTAAAGAAATTGCCACACCATCAGTGTGCATTACTGATGATTAAGCCTACAGATTTCATCATATCAGCATCCAGCCTTTGCAGGAGTCTTTTGCTGAGGATAAATCAACAAATAGTTTGGAATACTTACTGTGTGCCTAGTTCTCTGGAGAAATCAAATATGATGAAGACCAGTCATGTGGTCTCAATTCATTCATACCTGTGATCTCAAACTTACCTAGCCTAAAAATGTAAACCCATGCCATACAAAACTATATTCTCTATGCTACCTCCTCCACAAGATTTTATGTCGGTGTGCCCCTCTGATCAAATCTTCAGGCTTTTCAAATTGAACACCTTATTGCACAGAAGAGCAGAGAGACCCAGGTCTTAAACTCTGTGAAGTAAATGTGTCCAGAAAAGAAACAACCTTAGAAATTGAGACATTCAAAAGCTATTTGCCTGAGTTTTCTGAACATTGAGTGCCTTTTATAGCGAGTGTATTGGTTAAGATACTGGCACAGGACAAAACATCAATAAGCAAAATAAAAGTTTATTTCTGTAATTTAAGAACCTGAGCTGGTAAGCAGTCCATGAGATTATCCAGTACCTGAAGTTCTATACAGCTGCTTTGCCAGTCCCTAGTGTTGGCCTTATCCATGTGGTCAGGGATGGCTCACCACTACCCTGTCTGAAGTCCAGCTAGTGAGAAGGAGGAAGAGAGAAATGGAAAGCAAACACTTTCTTTTAAAGACATGACCCAGAAATAGCACACATCACTTTCATTAACATCTCACTGACCAGAAATTAATCCATTACTATACTCAGTGGTGAGGGAGGCTGGGCAACAATGTGTCTGCTAATATTCTTGGGAGATGGTACTAAAAGGGAACAAGAGAGAATGGATCTTGGAGGCTAACAGCAACCTCTGCACCGTGAGAATTTGTGATCTGCCTTTGGAATGCTCAAATATTATTATGTTGACCACGGTCTGGGTAACATATCAAAGAACTGTGTCACTCAAGTTTGGCTCTCAAATTTTAGAATATAAATGGATTGTTCTCAGAATTGTTAAAAATAAATATTTTAAGCTCCAATCGTAATAAAGCCAGGAATCTGAAGTTTTAAAGGACACCGCGTGTGATTCTTATGCCATTTCCACAATTTAGGGTGGGTGACCACTACTATGGGCTGCCTCAAATAGAATTTTGGAATGGTTTGTAAGTTTTGAATAATTAAAGCCTACTACTTGTAGCATCTAAACTTGAACTTGGGTTTAGGTCTACTTTATACTCAGGTGTTGGTGACCTGAACTGAAGGAACTTAGATTTCCTTATCACTGATGAGATTATGTTATTCAACCTTTCTCACCCCAGATCCAGAATTCCTTGAGTACAGAGAGATAATTCCATCTTAAAAACATGAGTCATTTACTTCATGATGTTGTAGTAAACACAGTAATAATAAACTATCATCTTAGATGGTTCTATAAGCACTGATATGGGTCTTATCTCATTTGATCTTTTCAATAAGCAAAATTTTACAGGTAAAGTATTTGAGAGATAGAATTGCCTTGTCTTAGGACCCAAACCCAGGTCTTCTTCCTATCGGACCCAGCATTCTTTCCTTTATGCTGCAGTGCTTCTTCTTTTCTTCCCATTCTAAACTGAGATCAAAATAGAAACAGCTCAAAATAGAATGGAAGCAGTGAGCAGAATGAAGAGTAGACAAATGCATTATAAAAAGCATGAGGTAACAACATAGATGAACCTCAATGAGGTTCATCTCATTCAAATGAAAGAAGCCAGACGCAAAAGATCTCATATTGTATGATTCCATTTATATGAAATGTCTAGAAAAGGCAAACCTATAGAGACAGAAATAGATTAGTGGTTGTCTAGGGCTGAGGGTAGGAATAGAGATTAACTATAAACAGGCATGATGGATCTTACTGGGGAGAAGAATACATTCTAAAACTGGATTATGGTGCTGGCTGCACAACTCAGTAAATTTACTAATAATCACTGAACTGTAAACTTAAAATGCATGAATTTTGTGGCATGTGACTTATAACCTAAGTTGTTTTTAAAGAACATGAAATGTTAACACTAGAAGTATCAATTTCATTTTTGACTCTGCCACTTACAACTTGGATTAAGCTGAGAAAGTAATTCAACATCCCTAAGACCCTGGATTCTCATCTCTTAAATGGGGATAAAAATAGTGTTTATCTCATATGGCATCTAACTTCTTAGTATAATAGAAGAGTCAAATAATGCTACACATGATCAGCATTAGGGTTAAAACTTTAAAATCACACTAACAAGTTATAGTTATTAACAATTAATACTTTTGACTGTGAATAAGACTCTCAGTAAAAGATCATTAAATGGCACTTTAAAAACACTTATTTAAGACAATATTTGAGGGCTCATGATGTGATTATGACTTCAAATTTAGTGCTCTACCCTTTATCTACATTAGACCTACATACATGTGTATGAGTTTGTACATTCCATATATGTACACATATACCTCCCATATTATATTCCATATTTGTTCCATATACAGATACACACATATATATATACACACATTCCATTTGTATTCAATATAACCTCTATCTGTGTGTGCATGTAATTATATCCCAGAGACCATGATCATTTGAGTGTGACATTGAAGCAGTAGATGAAATATGAGATGTCTCATGAGATCTTCTGGTTCTTAAATTCTGCAAAACAAGAGTAAGTTTGGAGGGCATCTGTCCACTTAGACTGCCATCAGATTTGTGAGCACCACCTAACATTCCCCTTTACTTCAGGCCTGAAATACAGAAGCTACTGTCCTGTGAAAATATACACTTGAAGAATTAACTTCTGTTTCACCTTAAGATTAAGGTTTAATCATGAAATAATGGCACATGCTGGACAGTGTGTTTGAGTGACACACTTTGGAGTTCACTTCAGAGCACTATAGCAACAACAATAACCAAGATGACAGCTCTGATTACCAAACACTATTTCCATTAGGCCAATGCAAATACACCAGGCCTTCCCTTTCCCTGGAATTACTTTCAGACAAAAGATGATTTAAATTATTTTAAGATGTTTGTTTTATCATCTTCTTCCTTCCTCATGTGATTCTTCAGCATTTAGCTTTAACACATTATGTTATTCTGATATAAGCCTTTTATGTCAACTTGTCAAAAACTAATTACATTTTCTTTTAGGTAGAAAACACTTGATGGCTGATTTTTTTGGAAATTATTAAGTCAACATCACTTTTCTACCCAGCATTCTGGGAAATCTGTGTATATGCTCAACCTTCTTCAGGTCCAGGATGCACTTGTAGAGAATGCAGTGTTCTAATGGGCAAGGCTGCAATTCCCTCCTATGTTGCAGATGTTTGCTGCACTGATTAATGCATCCTAAGCAGATTGGCACACTAGTTTCCTGGTATAATTTAATGTTAAATAACACTCCTAAGACTGTATCAGGAAATAAGATACGTGTAAAATGTCACCTTTGGAAAAAAAAAGAAAACAATTATAGTTATGACATACAATTTGCATCAACCTCTTCTGAGATAATCAAAGAAAGATAACAGAATACACTAGCAATAAATGGGCTCGCAAGGAGGAAAAAAGCAGAGCCTTTGTATTTCCATGGTTCCATATTTTCTTGGCACATCGAAGCCAGTCTTTTTCTGAGTCCACTTCATAAGCATTTGTCATAAGCTTTATTGTACCATGAAGTTATGATTAATATTACAGCTCAAGTACAGCGGGTTGAAAGACCACATTCATTTTCAAAGTCACGTCGCATTGATTAGAATTCACTGCAGGTTATTCAAATAACGATCCTCTCTTTCCCCAGGAGAATCTCTGTCTGATTTTTCTTTATCCTCATTAAAGATCCCAGGTGCAGACAAAGCTTTATGTACTTCTAATTTGCATTATCCTTGGGAAGGAGGTAATTCACATGCCTTCAGTATATAGCACTTGTTTTTGTAGTTTGCACTTTCCTATCATCTATTTAAATAAATCAAGAAATTTAGCCTTTATAAACCCTCAGACAATAGAAAATGCCAAATTTTATTATCTTTAGTAATGAATCCATGGATCCCAAACCCTCATGATAATTCAGATAAAGTGAGGCATTTTTGTTCAGTTCTTGGCTGTACTCGGCTTTAAAAGAAAAAGGTTTTTTTTTTTTCTTTCCTGAGGAAAAAGGTTCATTTTAGGAGTAAAGAGAAGCACAGAGCATTTCCCACCTTACCAGAACCGAAAATCAAAGGTTCATCATACAATAAATGTAGTACTCAGATAATCCTCAACAAAACTTGATACCTTATTTGGCTAATCAGATAAATATCTATGCCAGGACTGATCAATTATTGCCTGTGTTGAGATAATTTATTAGTACTCTTTCCAATTTAGCATTTTCATAGAATCACATATGGTTTTTATTGGCGTAAGGTGTGGGCCTCAAAATTATGACAAAGAATTCTGCCTTGGACTATTTTTACCTTTAGTTTTTGTGTAATGAGTTTAGCCTGAAGCAGGCTGACAGCATTGTTGACATTTCATTGAGTTTCCATTTCTCCAGAGAGGAGAAATTTTAGCTAATTAAATAATGTTAGAGTGTCTTAGAAACTACAAAGGCAACATGAAACCACGCAGCAGTCACACCATATTTGTTAAAACCACTGGTATATTTCTGAGATCTTTAGAAAAATTGAAGTCTCTATAACAAACTTTTAAAGTGACTCAGAGGCTTAAAATGATGTGGCTGACATAACTGGAAAGGTAGGAGAAGAACAACTGGGAGACAATTTTCATGAAAACTATCATTTTCCAGTGTAGGGATCAGGAGTGAATATGATTGTTTCCTGGTGGTACAGCAGCTTAAGGGTTCTGAAAGGCGTGTGTGTGTGTGTGTGTTTCATGTTGAAACACATGTGCTATTTGCTTTTAAGCCAGTGAATCAGCATTAACCACATATTTAGGTATTAATGAAAACTCATCTCTGGCCTCCTCATTCATTTCTCAGGGACAACATGATTTTCTGTGATCTGTGAACCTGCTCTTGGTAAGTCTTTGCATATATAATCAATACAGAAGAAAATTAAAAATTTTATTGGCATTTGTATTCATTTGTTTCTGCTAGAAGGATATGTAATGAGGCCCAGAATCTCACTGACTCTGAGTAAAATGAAATGGAGTATGCACTTGAAAAAAACCCAACTTTTTCAGTTCTGTGAGGGACTATTGAATATAGAGTAAAATGTTAATGAAAAATAACTGGAGAGTTTACTCAGTTAAGTCTTTTCAGTTGAACTTGACAGAGCCACACTCTGGATTCAATAAAAATATGAGTCAATGACAGAACTCAAGAGCAAGACAGAAATATTACCATGTCCACTTTGAGAAATATGCTAAATCATTCTGATTATAAGATTATAATATAGCTATTGACATTCTGGAGCCACGTTAAAAATTATGGTAAAGCGATGTGTGACCTACTCTGCAATAAATAAAATATTTAAAAGAGCATTTCATAATGAAATACATAACTACTGTGTGCGTGTGTGTGTGTGTGTGTGTGTGTGTGTATGGTATGTATGCATATGCACACATGTTCACATCTGGGGTTTGTGTATGTATGTACATGTGTGTGTGTCCAATCTGAGTATCTCAGAGAGGAAGGCATGGAGAACCCAATGAGATTTATTTCCCCTTTAAGCCTCAGGGAAGCTTTGAAATTTCATTGACATTAATTAAGCCCACCCCAGGATCATGGGCTTGGTGGGCTTGGTGGACTTTTGTTTTAAAAAGCAATCTTGCTTGCCAGAGAAGTTTTTTCCCAAGCTCACATTTTATTGTGGTTTCCAGCAGGGGATCTTGTTTCAAGGGATATGATCAAAGTAAAGGACATTTCTTCTGGGACATATTTTACATAGATTAAATCTCATTATGCAACTTACTCTTTAGTCTGTATTCTTTTTGATAAGCTCCTATTGTATGAATGAATTTAACATAGAAAAGTGTGAATTTATTACATCAGATATATTAAGCTCCAATAAAGGTAAGGTCCAATAGAGTCAAACATTTTTGTTTTTCTTATCAACAGTGAATTTCAGTTTACAGAAATTTAGTGTAACCTTAAAGGAGGTTGCTATATATATATGACTGTGGACTTAAGATTTCCATAGCCTTTGCATAATTTCATTTTTAAATATTAAGTAATTCCTTTTAGGAACATGTTGCTATCTTTTGGGTTTTCTTCCCTGTTTTTAAACTATTTCCTCCACACCTTTTTCATTTTAAAGGTAGGCAAGTTACTTTGGTTATGTTAAGAAGTACACCATATTAGTGATCAATTATGTGAAGTTATGTTTTATCAATCACTGAACACTAGAACTTGGAAATTTGAAATAGTGCCCAGCAAATCTTATACTAGGGAATAAACATTGAAAATAGGTATTGGTAAATCCTTAGAGCTAATTCAAGCTCACACCAAAATTTACAGTTCTGAAGAATGATCATCCAATAGCAAAGTCTTTCATATCAAACATCATGCTTTTAGTTTAATATCTTAAGAATCTGAAAAACACAATGATATTGAGTACCAAATCTGCTTTTCCGGAGCCTCAAAATAGGGGAAAATATCACAAAATGCAATGTGAGGTTCAGTAGCCCCTGCCCAGAATGCTGATATCTAGACCAAATAAAAATTTAGTTTTTCAATGACCTCCTGTAAAAACTACAATATGTTTACTATAGATAGTGCACACGTATTTCAGAATATGCAAAAATGCATGCTTAGCATACAAGTGAAAATGAAGCTGTATTTTCAATAGTTTTGTTGTTATTTGATTGCCAAAGTAAATTACATAGTTTCAAATCTAATCTCATGTTTGCTTTTCTGTGATTTCATCAGCCTTGCAATTAAAATTGCAAGAGTAAGCTGAGGAATTGATTTTCTTAGCTGGACAGAAGGATATGATGCACAGTCAAGTTTCAGGTTAAATTGTCCTGCTCATTCTAGTAATTTTCTTCACCATTTGGTCTCTGAAGGCACAGTTTCCTTCAGTGGAGTGAAAGTCCTCTCCCATTTCAGTTCTCAGGCTCTCTACTGTGCATTTAGTAAAGAACTAATTTATAAGGCTATTTTTAGCTGCTTTGCAGTATCTGAAGAGGTCTTCTTTCATCCTGTCTATACGTTACGTGCTTAACTCCAATGCCTATGAGACAACCATCTGAAGAAGCTGAAATGGTGGTCAGTTAAATGGTTAATCAGAATATAGACTTTTTTTTTGTTCCCTGATCAATGAAAGTCAAATTTCCTGTGTAAGTGGTTAACTCATCCTTAGAACTAGAAACATAATTAAACCAGAAGCAGTCTGTTATGATTAGAGGTGAGAGGCTAGTTAAGCCATAACAAAGAAAATGAATTCATATCAGGCTTTGCACAAAATGAAGTTTTCTTTTCTGGTCATATTATGTAAAATGTATTTCCTGTTGCTTTTGAAAAAGGAAGTTATTTATATAACCATTCAAAAAGTATTTTTTATGCAATGTGTCTTCACAAACACATATTCTGTTTTTTGTGGGTTTCTGACACTGAGCATTCAACCGAGTCTGTTTTCAGAATCTTTCTCCTCCCTCTCAGTGGTTTAATGTCATTATGGTGACCTTAATAATCTTCAGCATCCTCATTTAGTTTACTTCTGAATAAATGTTGCTCTAGACAATTTCCATGTAGCTTGATAATATATGCACTATCTACCTTAAACAATATTTTTTTAAAAAAATCTATAGTATTTATCGTGTTCTAATTCTTTATGACTATAATAATTTCTATTGAATTTCCACTATCTAAAATCTATTAGATTTTATAACTTTTAAGTATAGTACAGAGGATATATTTTTTTTCTCCTGCGGTAAGTTAAGCTTAGCTAACTTTAAATAAAATGAATATAATTATCAAATTTGTGAAAACGTTTAGAAGAAAATGCATGTTTAAAATGTGCTCTTTGTCTATTCATTATGAAATGCTCTTTTCTAATGTCACTCTATTTTCATTTAGCTATTCTCCCCTAGATAGCTATGTTGCAGTTATTTCAATATTTATATCTTATTATCTGCTTGTGCATTAATCAAGGTAATGGTGCAAGTAAAGATAATCTGAGCAAAAACAAAAAAAATTAACATCATGTGAATTTTGGCCAAATGTGAAGAAGGCCACATTCCCTGTTAACCTGTTGAAGGTACAGTTGGTGACACCAGACTGAACTGCAGCATAGAATAACGTTCTATCTACTCCCTTCTATAGCACTGAGAGCTACATACGTCAGTCCTGGGACCATTTAACTCTATATGCTATTTTCAAAATGAATGGGAGCGACAAGCTCTGATGAAGTGTTCCCTTTATACTGCAGCAGACAATGGGATCTTCCATCAGGCTGGGCAACACTGAGCAACCTCTGATGGAAAGATAAACTAAGGTGACCATACTAGATACCAAATAAGGCTTCTTTCAGCTGTAAAACTGTGCCTTCTTAATATTTGCAGCCATACTTAAGGGATTTTTAGTCAAATATCTTCCTGGCTTTAATAATCTGAACCATTTTCTTACTTTACCATTTAGCTTGTTAAGACTCTCATTTGCTCGGTCTCACAAGCTGAAACCTCTTGAAACATGATTCCAATCTCCAGGACTAAGACAGTAGTAGAGATAATAGGAGGAACTAGTCTTTGAGAGATTCCTCTCTGCCTACACTGTTTAAAGTGCTCTCTATATATTAGTTCATTCACCTTCATAACTACCTTATGATTTATATGTTGTGAATAGTCCCATTTTGAAGATGAGCAAACTGAGGTACTGAGACCCCAAGGTTTCCTCTCTTGCAAATATATCAAACTAAAAACTGGCATGAACCCAAACCAGCTTTTAAAAGTATGTTCATCCTTAGAGTCCACCTTCACTGATGGTAGTTACTTAGTAGTCTGGACACTGTAAGGTTCTATTATAAAGATTTTTTTTTTTTAACGTGTTGCCCAGTTACCTAAGAAAGAATGTTATGTACATAGCCCAGAGGACTGTGCTTGGCCCTCTGCACCAGCCAGCAACACATCCACAAGCACAGGGACTGCCTGAGGGGCACAAGCCAGGAGACAGTTTCAGGCTGTGCAACTTTGTCTTGGGGGAGGTTAAGGCCTTTGACAAAGGAAGGAGTTGGTTTCCTGGTTACTGAATGTGATGAGCCCAGCTTCCAAAAGCAGCAACTATTCTTTTCAAGTATTACACAGTTTTTATTTAGCAGCTAAATAATTATCAAAGTGTTGGATAATCATTTGTTACTTGTTTCAATTTTGCAGTAATAGAGGTGAATAAGTATTCAGTAAATATGCAGTTCTCTAATTTTGAAACTCTCATTTGAGTGTGTTTTAAGTATTCGTTTGACAATATGAACCTACTACGTGCCGACACAGGGAAGGCGGTAGTGAGTGAAATACCACATGCACTCTTGTAGCTCACACAAAAGCCACAGCAATAAGGATGACGTTTTACTATCAGGGGCCAAAATATTATGAACATTGCTATAATACTTATTGCTCTGTTCTCTTCTGAAAAGGTATGTTTCATTGTAATGACAGAATATCCTTTGGAGCAAATGTCACAAGGTAAAAGTCGTATTGGTTTTTAAATATGCACGACTCTAGAGAGTGCATGAACCAGTGAGCTGGAACAGGACTAAGGGATCAGTGATATTTAAGCCCATTTTCAGCCCTCTCAGAAGTCAGGACATCTCCATATTCAGATGTAGTTAGGCAGGAATTTTCTTTTCTCATTTGACCATTGCTGCTTTGGTGGATACAAGTATATTTAGAGGAAAGTGAAGCTAAGAGAAGTTGAGTTGCCCAGGGTCCCCCACATGGTAACTCAGAGAGCTAGGATTCTAATCCAGGTTTTTTTTTGACAGGCAAATCAGTATTTTTTTCTCTATAATGGTTGTTTTTGATTATTCCATCTCTCTTTCCATAAAAGTTATAAATGCTTCTTTCCACTTGGTTTCTGTGTAGGATAACCAAAAGACAATTCTCAATCATATTTTTTAACTATTAAAAATGTTATCCATGTTACTTGTAGAAATATTTTAAAATACAAATTAAAAATGCAAGAAACCACTCATAACATAGCTAAAAAATAAATTCTGTTAACAGTTTTTTTTTAAATAAATTTATTTATTTTTGGCTGCTTTGGGTCTTTGTTGCTGCGTGTGGGCTTTTTCTAGTTGCAGTGAGTGGAGGCTACTCTTCATTGCAGTGCGCAGTATTCTCATTGTAGTGGCTTCTCTTGTTGCAGACCACGGGCTCTAGGCACGCAGGCTTCAGTAGTTGTGGTGCACGGGCTTAGTTGCTCCACGGCATGTGAGATCTTCCCGGACCAGGGCTCCAACCCATGTCCCCTGCATTGGCAGGCAGATTCTTAACCACTGTGCCACCAGGGAAGTCCAACATTTTGTTATCTATCTTTCCAGTTTACTCTTTCTCCTATATAGCTACATGTGGATGTACAGATGTTTAGTGTTTTTTTTTGTTTTGTTTTGTTTAAAGGCATTTTAAATTACTCTAGAATGAACACAAGTTACTTTTTTATAAGAATAAAATTTCTCTAAACAATAATTTTAATCATTTGGAATATCTTCAAAATTATTGAAGAAACTATATCTAACAACTATTTAAACATCAAATACATTATACACAGTTTGGTCACTTGTGAGTGTTTGCTTGTGTGTGTGTATGTGTGATGTGTCTTATTCAATCAACAATATATTATAAATGTCTATCCATAGCATTAAGTAGTATTATATTATTTTAGATTATTGAATGATATTCAATTGTATTAATACATCATAATTTATTACTAATTCCTCATTTTAGACATTTAGGATGCTTCCAACTTTTCTACTCTCATTAATGCTCATAGGGTCTAGATGGACAGTTTATATAGCTAAAGCTTTGCACACATTCATAATTATTTCCTGAGGTTAAATTCCCAAAAGTAGATTTAGAGTGAATACGCATGCAAAACTCTCAAAATTCAAAAACACATAGGCTGTAAAGGTGGTTACCTTTAGAAAAATTGTATCATTGTTCATCCCACCGGTGGTATAGGTGTATGCATGATTCATTTTCCCTCACAAATATTAAATATTATTCTTTATTTGAATATTTGCCAATGATAGGCAAAAAGAGCTAATTGTTTTAAATCAGCATTCACTGATTAATTAGGAAATTACAATTTTTATTATATTTATTGGTTATTTGTACTCGTCTTTTGTTAATTTTCTTATGTCTATAGAATGATTTTTCTTAAAACTTTTTCCAAAATAATTATCATTATAAAATTTGCCATGTTGTGCATTTTATATCAGATCAACAGTCAAACTCAAAATAGTCAGCAAGTCAGCTAAGTATGGCTGAAGGTGGGATTTGTAAGGAGGGTGTAGACAATGGAAGACTACTCCTTTAGAAATGGACATAACAAAGTTTTGAGATTTGATTCTTCATTGGGTCTAATGCAGAGTGCAGAAAAATTTAAACATGCGATGAGATGAAGTTTTAATGGTCATCCTCATGGAGACAATTTGTTTGGGCAAAATAAACTCCAATAAGATGATCCTAGATAGAAGATATAGATTATTACATTTGACTGGTAAACCTACTTTTCTCAGGAAAGGTTAAAGTTACAGTACATACCAAACACTTCCTAGGTTAGGAGTCTAAATCAAATGAACATAACACATCTAAGATTTCTTTAGACACCAAGAACTATGACACTGAAGTTTGCAACATTTTGGAGTAAAGAAAACTTAAAGCAAATCTCAGCATACAACTTTAGACTTGAGCGGAACTGAGTCTGGGTCATTCACAAAAAGATTTGTGTAGATTCAATCATAATATGTGTAACAAGGTTTTTGAATAAAATGTGCACTTCATAAATATAAAAAATTACATTTATATTGCATAAATGGGATAATGAGGTTAGAACTATTTGTTATTTTTTTAGCTTTCATGGTTTAACAAACAAGAGTGTCATTTACTCCTTGAAATTAAAACACACACAGTAACTCCCCATACTGCCTTTGATGGAGAATCTAGCCTTCTAGTTCATTTAACATGAAATAACAGATTTGTGTTGATGGTGCTTTTGTTCTTGATAGTGAGAGAACTTGTTACTGAAAAATTAGCTACTCACCCTCAAGCAATCGCTAGCATTCCAGTTCCTGAATAGAAAAGGGGAGAAGAGAGCAGATGGAAGCAAACAAAAATTGTATTAATAATACATAACAAAGTGCTGCTACAAATGATATTTCAATAAAGGAAAACAATAGGAAAACTTCAGTTTTCATTGGATCTTAATGTATTTATCAGTCTCTAATGCTTCCATCTTCAAGCAGCTCTCTTTTATTGACACAGCAACACAAATTGCAGAAGTAAATTGAATCACAGACTCAGAATGTAAAAATCAATGAGAAATAATTTTGTAGCACTAAAGTGAATAGTGTAATGCTAGGTATTCATTTAATTAACCATGAGCCTTTCCACATAATGCACAATCATTGCCAGCTTTTCAGCTCATAGTTGTTCCAGGAATAATGGGTTTGGGATTCATCTTTAGAAAAACTGCATTAATATTTGAAAGCGTTTAAATCCATTAGTGGGTCATCTGAACACTGTAGGTCACTTTTACATTGCTAATTGAAACAATAGTAATGGGTTATAATCTACTGTCTAATAATGCCTGGAGTGTTTTACCGCTTTTATATCTGCAGATTCCAGGAAATATGTAAATTTGTTGCTGAACTGTTATAAAAATATGGAAATTTAAGCTGCAGACATCAAAGTATTTTTTTCTAAAAAAAAAAAAAAAACAGCGTTAATAAACTGAAGAGTTATACTACATTCTGGTGTCAGGATAAATTCCTTATTCTAGACCTTCCCCTCTTCTCTCTTCTCCACTCTGGGCGCAGCATCTGGCACTCACATTTTCCACCGTTGCCATTAGGAGAAAGTGCATATCATTAAACCAGTGAGTAAACAATCATGTCATTGTTTCCATATGCAAGCTATACATTGACTCAGCCTGTCGGGTTCTGGCTGCTTTCTTATTTGCCCTACATGAATTTATGCAAGCATTTTATTTTTCATGGGGATTTTCAATATATATCAACATTTTCTTGGATGGGGGCAGTACATGTGGCAGCAACTCTAGCATATGAAATGAGAATATGATTTCAGTGTGAAAACATACATGTGTGTAAATATATACATACATATAAAAGGAAATACGTGAGAAAGAGTAGCTTTCTGAATCCTCCTTGTAAATTGAATGTCATACAAATTGATACTTAACCAGCATTTTCTCTTTTAATTAAACATGCATCTCATGCACTTACCTGTATCTTTCTATGCTTAATTATAGACTGTGCAGAAAATCCAGAAAGATGCTTTGGCATACGTAGAAACTATGTATATATGCATACTCACTGATACAAATGGAATATGTTTTTTAGAAGATTTATACTAAGGCTTAAAGAAAAGCAAGAACCCAAATCCATTCACTCTCTACCATTATCAACATGATCACATTAGTAATATCAGGAAAAGGAGATGATATAAGAAGCATCATGGATGGCACTGAATTTTATGTTATATCAAGAAAAGTAACGTCTTAGTTTCTGGTTTTCATCATCTTAGTAAACGTAAGTATCTTTTACATCTGAAAAAGATACTATGAGTCAGCATCAAAATTCTGATTTCATCCACAGAGCCTTGGTGAGAGAGCTTCCAAGCAAGGTAATAAGCATTGTATGCACAGACTAGCAGAGCCCATGTACTAATTGTACTGTACGCAGAATTAAAATGAAGCATTTTAATGACTTTAGTGAGGGTTGTGGATAAGAAAGGGGCCAAACATCCGTTGCTTCCTGAAATAGAAAGACAAAACGGTTTGAGATGTGCATAAGGAAATTTCAGAAAGGAAACTTGACCTTGTAAAGTCCTCTCAGATATTCCCATCATTTCCTGTCTTTCTCCATGCACTATTAAGCTCTCTTTGAAGTCAATAAGTATCACTACAGTTGAATCAGCAGTACAGGACATGGAGAAAGATGAAACAATGACACCAGAAAGCAAGTTGTTTCTTTATCAAAGAAGGACAAACACTGTTAGCCTATAATGCAATAAATAGCATCCTCCAAGATATTTTTCACTTTCTCTCCGCTAAGGGAGTTGACAAAGGGATCATGACTTGGTGTACCACAATGAGAACCCTGTTGTGATTAAATGGAATGACAAATTGGGCTTTGTGTACCCAGTTATAGCTCTCATGAGTTTTATTGTGCCTATAATAGGGACAGGTACTTAAGTGTTAAGAGAAAAATCCCACAATAATATCACATGTTTAGTCAACCAAGAAATCCTATGTGAAGGTCAGAAATCCCTTTCCAACCCCTGGGAGTTTCCACAGCTTTTCATCTAGCTGTGTTATGATAATACTAAGCATGTAGAAACCCAAGAAACCTTTCTTTTAGACAAATCTTGGTAAATTTTCAGCCACAGATATAAGTGTTTACATAACTGAACTTACACAAGTGAATCTTCTCACTTGCCATTTCCTATCTTACTGCAGTAACACTTTTGTTTTAATTTGGGGGGCTTTGGAATTCTATTTGTCTCCAGAGTTGGAAACACAGCAGTAATGAGTGAAGATTTGCCCCAACTTGTCACCGAGAACATGTTACTTTCTTTTCCTTTAGTTTAGTCATCTTTCCTTTTCAACTAAACCGTCGGTGCCCATTTTAAGATGTAAAGGAAGCTCTTTAATATAAACCTCTTCCAGTTCTAGGTTGCCAATCACTTCCTTTTAGTGAATTGAAGGAACATTCATTTAGGAAACCTGATTCTTTCCCATAACTTAAGACATCCATTAATGATGTGTCGTTCATTGGTTCACTGGCTATTAGCAAAGGAAACACCTGACCTTACTGCCTTGAGACAGGGAAACAAATCTCTCCATTTTAGTGTGTTCTCTTTGCTTTGCCATTCAGTGACTTAGTTGAACCCCCTTTTTTCTGAGTTAATCAGTAAGGCAATATGTTCTCCTGTCTAAAAATGTTGTGACCCCAGTTCTGGGTGAGATGACAAGTCGTTTTAGCTGAAATGTGACATCCCTCTTTTGACCATTCCATTTGAGTTTACTGCTTCATTTATTTATTTTTAATTTGTTCACCTAATTTGCTGTTTCATTTCTTCATTCATTTGTTAAGTAAACAATATTTATTGCTTTCTACCTAAGAAAAAGACTTAGGAACTTACTATGTTCAGGTGTTTATTTATTCTTTATTAAAGTCATCCAAGTTTTTAGTCTGAGAATACATAGGTGAAGACATATGTATGTATATATTCATAGCCCATAAAGTTTCAATTTCATGAATAAAAGAGAGTAAGCTGCTTGCATCAGTAAGTTGATATTATTTTATGTTATTTTTGAATTTCTAAACTGTTATTCTTGAAGATTCTAATGTATCATTCATTTTTTACATGGAAACCCAGAAAGTATTTTGGAGTTTCTAGTAGGAAAGGTGGGACCTTATATTTGACTTAGGGATAGTTCCTTCACCCACCAGACAAGGCTCTGTTCTCATCAGCAGTTTGTGGCTTTGGGAGGTATGGCCTTTCCTAACCACCATTCCCCTTGAGTCACCTTTAAATAGTAAAATGCCAGCTAATATTATCAGATGAAATATTTATCTTTCCAATGACCTTATTTTGTGGAAGGACACAATTATCCCTCTCTTGAAGAAGAAAAATGGAAACAACACAAATACATCTTACTGATTATTCTTAGTATGATTATTACTTGAACATTACAAGTAATAACAGCTAATATTCGATACACATAAGCAGTTTGCCAGACACTGTTCCAGGTGCTCGTGTGGACCATATTTTTATCATCCATTTACAATTAACATCTCTAAAATTGGGATATGTCTGACAACTTCTAGGAAGTCATAGTTTACAGTATCATTGATTTGGTTAATATGAGTCATATTCTATTAGATAAAGTATTAACTCATTCAAACATCACACTCTGTGAGTTAAGTACTATATTACATCCATTTTATAAATGCAATTGAGATACAAATGCAATTAACTAGCTTGCTCAAGGTTAGCAGTTATTAGGTTACAAAGGTAGGATTTAACACATGGCAGTGATTTGAAGGCCTCTGCCCTTAACCTCAATGCTTTACCACCTCTCAAAGGGTAAAGTTTTTTTTTTTAGCTGGGCCTTTTAGTTTCTTTGCATAGTGTTGGGTGTATTTTGTCATCCAGATTTTAAAAATACATCCTTATATCTCTTGCTCTATTCCAGGTTATGCTGAAAGTTAATGGAAGCCGCAAAATTTCTGACTTCTGTATCTGCAATGGAAACACCATATGCTGTTTCCTTAGTGTGTTTATTTCTTGTATTTAAGAGCTGGTCTCAAATCCTGAAGAAGTTCAGCATCAGTGTTGATTTAGTGACATGACACAATCTACTGTCATTATATATTGATTTCACAAATTGGACCCATGATGTGAGCTTGAATCACAGAATCGAGAGACAGTTGGGTTAAAGAGAGATACAATTGTGGAATAAACTGAAGTCATAAGGTTTATCTCTCTAGAACATTTAATAACTTATTTAACCTCAAAATATTTTTGTTTTATGTTAGTTTTTTAAATCAAGGAGGATATTGGATGCAACATCTTTATGGGTGGGTAAAGAGAGATAAAAATAAAGTTTGTTCCTAAACAGAATAATAAAAAATAAATAAGCATGTTTATTTTAATATTGTCACCTTTACTATCAAAAATCAAAATATTCATGTAAATGGAATTAACAGATGTAATTCTGCTAACTCAACCTCATGTACAATGATATCATTATTTCATTACACCAAAATCATGACAAGTTTACCGTAATTGCTTAGAACACTAACATGACAGTCTCCAGTATACAGGATGGCTTTGTCTAATAATATAGCTAAAGTTAATGAGTTGGGGTGAATGTTTTCACTAATTTGACTATTTATATAGAGACCACTTGAGATGTATACACTAAGAAGTAATCTCTGATCAGAGAGAGACACAGGGTTTCATAATGAGGGTAAAACAAATGAAATATGTTGTATTTGTTAAATATGAAAAATAAGTTGTATCATGTTCATATGTATCTGTATATAGAATTCAAATGATATAGATGTGTGGATAAAACCTCATTTCAAGATAAAAAATTGCCATCTTATTTTAACACAATTGGGAGATGTAGAGTGAACAATTTAGACTCTCCTTTGAATTATTGGATTTCCTATAGAATCACTCCTGCTAAACTCAGAACATGTTCCTTTATTAATAACAATTGCAAATGGAAGAAATCATACCTAAGTTGAAAAACAACATTAATATCAAATAACTCATTTCAAATTACTCTTGCTGTTTGTATTCATGGCACAGAAATACAACTCCATCAGCAAGAAGCCACTAGGCATTTTTTTTTTACCATGTACTTACCACTTTGCCCAATGTAATCATTCATAAGTGTTTGTGGAAGGATGGAAGGAGGAGAGAACAAGAAAGGAGTGAATCCTTCTATATCCTTCTGATGAATAATTTATTTGTTTGGTTTAAATAAACCACATTGAGGAACATCAATTATTTGTAATCAATATAAGATTACTTGTGCATATCTCAGTATGTTATAACTTTGTGTAGCTGGTTCTTGGCCCTGGTGTCTCAGTGATTTCAAAGGGTTTAATGCCCTATTTAAAGTTAGAAGAAGTTTTTTTTCACTTTAGAATCTAGATTCATAGGTCATTTGGTCTCAACCACAGTGTGGCCATTAGTTTAAACCTAGATCAAGCACTTCTTTATCAACTGGTAAGAGTTTAATCACTTATGCTTATTTTATGTATATTTTGCGGTGCCTTTTCTGTTAGGTAGTACATTTTCATGATAGATTCAAAATCAAATTGTTTCATTCATATAAAAATATTTGTTATTTCCTATGTGCCTAGCATTGTATTGGGGCTGTGAATGTTAGCAGTAAACAAACAACTCTTACCTTTAAGAACCTTGCCATTTTTTTGAGAGGTAAATTGGAAATTCATAGAAAAGTATGATTAATTCAACCTTCTCCACCTGAGGTCTTTCCCCCACCAAAAATCAAGTTAGAACCCATAGCAATGCATGATTTACTAACTGGTAGTGAATTACAATAGACAAAACAGGAAGTTTGTAGAAGGGTACAGTTGTAAGAGCCTCAGTGTAATCTCAATGGTGAAGAAGAACTTGAGTGTTTCCTGACTTTTGGTTAGGACCCACACAGGAGTGTTGCCAGGCAGGTTGGGGGAAAACATAAGGATTCCTTATTTAGGGTTATAACAAAGTCTTAGAGGCAAGAAAAAGCAAGATGTGACTGGGGAATGGGAAGGGACTAGTGTAACTATAGCTTGGGTTAAGGAATGTGGCTGAATGAAGACAGACCCTGAATGGCTTGGAATTTATTCATTTAATAAGTATTTACTTGAGTACCTACTATATATGAGGCACTAAGCTAGGAACTACGGACACAACTCTTAAAAAAACAAAACACTCTCCTCTAACTGCACAAAACTTGCTATCTTTCCAGGACAAAAGAGACAAGAAGAAAAGTATCATGTTTGGCTAATGTGAGGTTAAAAGAGTAACATGAAAAGCACTGGAGAGGTACCTAACTCTAGTTTGATGAACTAGAAAAGGCTTCTTGTTAAAAACCTAAAACCAGAAGGATATAAGGGACTTCACCAAACAAAGAGGTGGTGGGAGAGGGGAGGATAGGACTCCAGCTTAATACAAAGGTCCAGAAACAGTGAGAGAAGAGCTGGCTGAGTCACAAGCTCTGCAATTGTTTTCAACGTGGTGGAGTAATTGATGATGAAGCTGGAGCAGTAAACAGTAATCAGATCACAACAGGCCTCTGGGGCCATGCTAAAGAGTTTGAATTTACATGCTGAGGGCAGTAGAGAGTCATTGAAAAATTTTACACTAAGTGGTCATGTAATCAGAAACACAACTCTGTCTAGTAATGGAGAATGGATTGAGAGGGGCAAAAGTGGACACAATGACACAAGGAATGATGGGGACCTGAACCACAATTAAATCAGCAATACATGACATGGTGAGCAATTGGATGCGGGGACTGCAGGAAACAAGAGCCTGAATACTTGTGTAAAGAAAATAGGATTTTTTCAGTAGGCGATGGGGACGATGAAGTCAATTAGGGCTTTTGATGAAGTAATCAAATATAATGGAACCAGTATTGCAAGAGTATCAATCTTTGGGTGACTGAAGTATGGTTTTGGGGTTAAAGGTAAGAAAACCAGGTTGGAGGGACAAGTAATAGTCAGCTTTGGGGAAGGGCAGAGCTAAAAATGAAGATTTTTAGCTAATGCCCACATTTAGAAGACATAAAGAAGAAGATAATCTACTAAATTAAACTGAAACATATTTGATTGATGAAAGGTGTATCAGGAAAGTGCAGAATCAAGCATGTCTAGGGAGGACAGACTGTTCTGTAGTGGCATATGTTTCAGAGAAGTCAGCGTCTCTGCAGTCACCCAACACATATTTAGCATTTTCTGTGTGGCTCGCTTACCACTACGACTCACATTATAGAGAGAGAGGCAGACAGGTTCAACCAACAATCCCCAACCACAGGAGAGCATACAGTTAACTCCATACATAAAACTATCTACAAGGTAATAGCAACTTAAATTTGCTGAGCACTTATTTTACTTCAGGCACTGTGCTAAAGAATTTATATATCATCTCATTTTGTCCTCACAATTCTTCTAGATAAAGAAATGAAAGCTTAGAGAGTTGCAGACATTCTAGATTGTTCAAATGTAGGTGTAGCAGGAATGAGCATCATCCATTTGGTTTGTTAAAGAAGGAACATTTGTTTGACAAAAGGGCACAGAGTGTCCAGATAGATGAAATAATATGTGAGAAGGTGTGAAGGTGAAGAATGATTACAGGTGGGCAGTCTAGGGATTTTTAGGAGAAGTCATATACTAAGGTGAGACATGTCTAAAATTGAGATTGTAGAGGTGAGCAAGGATGTATATGCTTTGCTAAGTAGGAATTTGAGTTTCAGACTGTAGATGGTAGGGAACAATGGTTAACAGGTTTCAGATCTGTGCTTTTGAAAAATTAATTTAACAGCCCTATAATAGATAGAAGAAAAGCAAGCATGAAGGCAGGGAGAACAGACAAGAAGTTAATATGATTCTTCTGCTGAGAGTAAAAGCCTGATATAAGGCCAAAGCAGTGGGACGAGATAGGAAGGAGAAGATTCAAGTGATGCTATGAAGTGGAATATTCAGAACCTGATACCAATGTGACATCAGAGCTGAGGTGGAGGTTGAGTTCCAGGTTCTCGATTTGGGCTGGGAATGCCTGGCAATGCCGCTGTCTGAGAGAGGTCTTCATACAATCTTTCCTATCCTACGCACACCCCACCCAAAACTGCCTTCTGAGCAGAAGTACAAGAGAATTAAATCCAAAAATCACTATAATAGATAAAAAGAAAATGTGATATTCCAGGTGAGGAAACTATATAGATTTGTGGGAAAGAAATTTGTATTTCAGAATTTTTCCCCATGGGTGGAAAGGAAAAGAAAAGTAGAAACTTTAACCACCCCAAATCATCCAAGAAGATTTGTAGAACAAGTAGAGAACTTAAACCGTTGAAAATCATGAAGAAACATTTTAAATATTTTTCTAAAAAATCCTTAGGTCACCTAGGCATCAAGAATTTTCCAAATAGAAATATACTTTAATTTCACTAATTAAGTTTTCATTTGGGGGACCTTATTTGGGTGAAAGGTAAAAGGCCGTGCCTTGGGGTCATCCCCTGTCATTGCTGTGACACTGACTGTAGGATGTTAATGGCACCCTCTCCCAGTGACCTTGTTGTGACAAGGAGCATCAGATGCTCTTCTAGGCCTTTATGACATGATGATGTTATGAGAAGGAAGTGTAGCCTACATCTACTTGAGCACGTTTCAAAATTATTTTCTAAGGTGTTCAAGCAATATATCTTCTGCCTTTTTTTCTAGGAAGAAAAGACCTGTCAGTTTTTAGGACCCCATACCATTGTCCCACTTCAGTAGATTCAGAATGTGACGAATGCATGGTGGATGCATATATCTAAAGTGTTACACTTTCCATTGCTGGAAGAATTACCTTGACAGACTGTGTCTGTCAAACTGCCTGACAAACTACGGGGACAGGAGTAGAGTCACATAAGGTTCAGAGACTTGATTTGAACCAGCGCCCTTTGAAACACAAAGAAATGGATGGTTGGAGAAAACCCGACCACACTAACTGCCAACCCTATGATCTCTTGGGAAATGTATCCCCGTAGAGCAGCCCCCCTTCCCATCCCTTTGGTAACAGTTCTGAACAAGGATTAACTTCAGCTGTGCAACTTGCTGGCCAAAATTTCAGAAACTCTGGAACCAATTTATTCCATCTGGAAATTAGTTTCAGCTTTTATTGCTGCAGAGTTTAGTCCAAACCAGACGCAATTTCCAAAAGGAGTTCTCTGCTCCTTTACCGTCAGAATTTTCTCTTTTCTAAAACGTACTCACTTAAGAGATTTAAAATGATAATCAGCACCAAAGATCTGTGCCTTTTGTACACCAACTGCATTTTCCCACATAGTGTCTCTCCCAGGTTACTTTTTATCAAGGACATGAGGAAACTTTACCATTAGTTACTATGAAAGGGAGAATTTGGAGAATTTAAACTGTTTCCTGGTAAATGTGTATTTTAGCTAGCTTTTCTCTTATGCCAGGTAGTGACTCAGCTGCTCTCCTAAAAGAGCAGCTAAATGGACTGCTTAATCTTTTTGGAAAAAAAAAAAAAGGAACAAAACTCAAACAATAAAGTTTAAATAAAAACATGGTCCTTAAAATCTATTTTTATAAACATTAAAAGTATGCAACATTGAACATTTCAAATAGTCTTATACATAAGATTTCTTTGTTTCAGTCCATCTGCTACTGATTAAACATTTTATATTTCCATTGTGATTAATTATGCTATTTATATAGTTGAAAATGATTTGTTTGGAAAGGTATGGTCTAGTATAAGTCTTTCATTTCTGAGAATGACAGCCCTTCAGAAAGTAGACCAACACTATGCACTCAGGAAATCCACCATCTGCTTTCTTATGCTCTTATTACAAATTACAAACCTATAGCAAAACAGAATTAAGAGAAAACGGTATAAATAATGTTAATGGCATTCATTTGAGATGTTCAAAAATGTATCCATTTTTAATTAAGCCAAGGTACTCTCTTAGTCCCCAAAGAAAATTGCCACCACTTTTTCACTATCTACACTCAGCTTTAAATTGCCAAATGGCCAGAAATTTTCAACCAGGTCTAGGAGGCACCCTTAATTTATTCTAATCTAGGCTGAGTTTCTCAGGTGTTAAAACAGACCAAGATGGTGTACATGAGGCTTAGGCATAGACTGCATCACATAAAGCGAACTGGATTAGGGTTACAGTCAATATAATTGAGGAAAAAAATGCTCTGGAAAGTGTGCAATAGACCATTTTCCAACATAAGTGTTTGTTGGTGCCAACAGACAGTAAGGACCTAATGCCAGCAATTTCCCACCATTTGAAACTTAGCTATTGTTTCATTTTTGCATGACCAAACAGGCGTCTGAAACCACAGAATAAAACCATCCTTATTCCACCTAGCCAAACCACTTTTAGTGCATTTTGTAAACCAAAATGCAATTGCTCTCAGACTAAAATAAACTTATGCCAAATATCAGACTGTGATTTTTTTTATAATGGCCATTATTCATCCCCAGAAAGGAGTGTGTGGCAAGTAGTTGTCCTAAAGACTATTAGCAAAGGGGGCCAGGAGCCACATATTAGGCTTGCTCCTTCTTTCCTAGCAGACGCCCTCTAATTAGCATACCCAGGGCCTCTGGGGATCTGTGCATGGCACACCATTCCCTTGTTATATGTGTCTCTGATTATCTTTCCTCTCCTTTTTCTCCATCCCAACTGAAAACTATTCTATGACTTCTGGCATCTCTATTAAGTAGTGAGCCACATGGAAATGATTAACTTTTGAACTGCAAAACTGAAAACACTCTCAGGCACACTGTGGAAATGAAACATGTCATGTAGCAAAAGGGTTCCCCTGATGGAGTTTGCAGCAAGGAAGGGAAATCACTGGCTGAGATTTCGGTTTTGTTGTTGTCATTGTAGATCAAAAGAATGTGATCATCCCTTCTGATAGCTCTTTTTTTCCCCTTGGTAAACAGCCTCTGAGTGAGTTCATTAAATATTTAAACAGCCCTGGTATCTATTAATGTTATCAGACACATGAAATATGTCTGATGGATTTATTCTGCCGTTAAGGAGCCATACCCCAGTGTCCCTCCTGGGACAGTGCTCCAGCTGTTTAAACTATAATTCCATCACTGGGATGAATGGTGAAATCACTGACCTCTTTGAAATGGACTCGTTGCTACTCAGCCTGTAAATTGCAAATGAAACCTTTCTGTAATAATGTTAAAATATGCATGCATAGGAATTAAAGCAATTGGGGTCACCAGCAAAGCCTGGTGCATTTTCTGTACCCTCTAAACAGCTGGTGGAAAGAATCCAATAAATCAGTGCCTGGAGACGATTAGTGATTAGGGGGTGTGTGAGTCTTTTGGGGTTCAATGGCTCTATCACCAGGTATGGGAGAATCTTAATCAATTCTCTGAAGCTTATAAGTTTTTAAATTCCATTTTTGTCTATTTTATCCTGATTCTCAAAGGAAATGAATTGTGTTGATACTGTGATCCATACTTATCCTCCATAAAATCAATCTAATATGAAATTATGCATAAAGTCCTTCAAACTGTGAGCTGCCTTGTGGTCCTGTTTTTACCTACTTTAAGCTCGTGAGAAATAACAATTCATGACAAATAACATAAAGGATGTCTGCCCAAGTCTTTCATATAAAGGAAAGAGGTGTTTTCATTCACTGGTAGGTTATCTATGTTATCACAAGTATATTTATTTGTTTGTTTTATATCAATTTAACTTGTATGAAAGCCCTTAAGTGATTTATAAGAAATTTATAAGAAATTTATAAGAAATAAAACCAGGTGTTGACATTTCCTAGAGATTGTAGTTTCAAAGACTTGGACTAATTATTCTAAGAAACTTGTTCTTTCTGAAGCCATCAAAAGGGTGGCAGACCTAGAACATGGAATATGAGCCAATTCTCTAGTACAGTCCTCTCTCGGTATCTGCAGGAAATTGATTCCAGGATGCCCAGCTATATCAAAATCCTGGGATGCTCAAGTCCCTTATGTAAAATGGTCTAGTACAGTAAGTCCTCCATATCCAAGGGGTTTTGCATCCACGAATTCAACCAACTATGGATAGAAATTTCGCTTCATGGTTGGTTGAATCCTCAGATGTGAAACCCGCACATATGGAGAGTCGGCCATATATTTATTGAAAAAAATCTGAGTATAATTGTATCCACACAGTTCAAACCTGTGTTGTTCAAGGGTCAACTGTATTGCTAAATGTTGGCTATATACAAGCTTGGTTTTTAATTAATAATAAGCAGATCAAACTGGTAAAAAAAAAAATCTGGGAGGTATAGTGAACACAATAAATGACAAAATACAGATCCCAAAAGATCTGATAATTAGAACAATGGTCTAAATCTAAAAAGATGACAATGGCAATAAGTATACAATCTTACATTTGATGCTGTGGGGAAAATTATATAGAAATATACGGTTGGGGAAAGACAAATAAGGTAAATGGAAGAAGAAAATGTTTCCTAATCAAGTTTTGGGATCAATGAATTCATCCCAGCCTTTGCACGTTCTTGTATCTGTAAAGGAGGTCAATGCTAAAATGTGTGTGTGTGTGTGAGGTGGATGTTGGTGGCACCAGATCTGTGCTTCTCTGCTTTGTGCTAGAATGGCTTCAATATTATTGTGAGTCAGCTCTACAAAGATTGCTCCTATAAGTCAACCATACTTCAATTTAAAAAAAAAAAAAAGACTTCCCATAAAGGTTAATGTAAACTTATCTTTCATTGATCCATGTAGCAGTTAGCCCAGAATTGATGAGAATATGGCCTATATAATACATTTGTCACACTACTCCTTGAATATCATTGTAGAACACTCTCCTTTAGGAATGACAGAGGTGAGCTAGAGCATCCCAAGAGTAAACCAGATGGTAAAAGAGCTGAAATGACCTCAAAGAAACAATGACTTCTGGCACACAGTAAGTGCTCAGTATGTGAGTTAAACTGAATTGGGAACAGGTATTGGAGATGTGGGAAGGGGATTAGATCCAAGCTGTAATATATATTATATTATATTATATTATATTTATTATATTATATTCCCAGGCTGGGAATTTTGGTAACAATGAATATAATTAGGTTAGTTGGTGAGTTTTATAAAGAAACCAACTTCACCTGAACATGAAGAGCTTTCTAACAGGTATAGCTCTCTGATAAATAGGCCACCTTGGGATATGGTGAGTTCTCTAATAAGAAGTTCAAGTTATAAAAGATTTGGTTTGGTGTAAGATTCAAGCATGGGCCGAGAGGTTGGATGAGATGATCTGCAAACCCTCAGATTCATGAATCTATAACCTTTTAGAGCCCCCAAAGTAGGACTAGAAAAAGAATATTCCAGAATGCATAAATGGCAAGTCTCTAAAAGAGGAATTTATATGAAGATGCTTCTAGGACAACACTTCTAAAGTAGTAATGTACATTTCTTCCATGGTAAAAAAAAAAAAAAAAATTACATGGCAAAGGAATAGTTTCACAAATTAAGTGAACCCAATTCAGTGTCCCCATTAGAGAGTGACATTTTAACTAACTAAAATGCTATTTGAATTTCACTGGAGCTTTGGTGAAAGATATATTTAGTGTTTGTTAACCCAGTACTTTTCCTTCCATTGCACAAAATGCCTTTTTTCCTGAAGAATCCCCTACAGAGAATTCCCAGGCTGGGACAGTGCAGCCGCCTTGCAATTGGCATCTAAACCACAGGGCATAGCAAATAACGATTTGCAGTTAAAGTAGCTACAAGAGAAAGATGGTAGTCATTTAAAATATTTCTGCTGCTGGAATTTTTCCTTTTCATTTTTAATCACTTAAGGGTCAGTTCACCTAGAATTCTGGGTTTAACCCCTTTAAATAATTTTTTTCAAAAGGATCAAGTGTATAGTATGTATAGGCACAAAGCAATATGAGTACCTCTTCATGGGACATAGGCTTTAGGGAACTAAAGATAGGTTAATTCCATGCCTGATTCATTCCATGGACCATTTAACGAGAGCCTCTGGAATTATTCAGCCCATAATGAACTCAGGATCTAAAGGTAATCACTGCTGCAATTATTAAAATTTACATGAGAATTCTATTACCCTTTCTACAGATAAGTGTCTCGTATTAAGTTGTCTAGAAGGGATGCATGAACTTGTTCAATAACACCAGAAATCTCTCTTATTTGTTCTTTCTTACATCCCTTCTCCTCTGCCCCCTCAAGTATGAAACAATGCTTCTAGTTAATTCTAAGGAAATATTTATTATTTTTAATATAGTAATTTAGAACTTAAATGTCTAGATTTTTCATGTATATTAGCTCATTTAATTTCTACAATCCAGGCTCTTTTAATTATTAATAGTTTTAAAAGCTAACTTCTACTGATTTCATAGCTACCTACTAAGCACAACTCATGAACTTTTCATGCACTATCTCACTTGATACAGCAACCCCCATGAGATCAATACTATTATTATTCCCATTTTATAGATTAAATAAACAAAGCATGAAAAGGTTAGGGATGTCACTCCACAGGCCACACAGCTAGCAAGTGATGGAACCAGGATTCAATTTGGAATTTGAATTTGACACAGCACCCATGCTTTTAACAACTACCCAACATGCCATGTTACCTTGTGGTCTAATTGTGTATTCATGGTACATTTTAGTATATAGGTTGTACCAAGGTAATGGAAGGTTTTGAAAAGAAGTATGGCCATACATGTCTTTGTTTTGGGTAAAGACAATCCAATGGTTCTTCTAATAAGATACATAATGTAAGTACAAAATTTCCCTTTGACTGTTACAAAACCATCAATAGCATTCATGATTATTATAAAGGTAAACAATGTGAAGTTTTCAGTGGGTCAATGAGTTCAGTAATGTTGCTATAGGAAGACAAAAAAAAACTCAGTTTCTGTCCTAGTTCAGTACAGATGAGAATCCAGTCAATGACTGAATAGTGAGCAAGCACCAAATACAGTTTTAATAATCTTGCATGGTTATTTTAGTAACTAATTTAGAAATCAACAAATTCTCAAAACGACATCAAAAATGTGATTTTCACCCAGAAACTTCGTGTTCAATGTGATATACAGCATACCCCAGCATGTAAAATTATATATATTGCCTTGAGTACTTATGCAAGCAATCTGAGCACAGGATCCTTTAAAAAGCTGGTTGATTATCAGTCCACAGAAAACTGAGCTGTATGTATAACCATTCAGCAAAATTTAATTCTCCTTTTCTGCTAATTCCACACTGAAAATAAAAAATGTTTTTAAAAAGTATGAGTTATATTCTGTAGAAATTTCAAAATAATTCTTTGTCATTATAAAAAAGTACTGGCTGGACAATTTTCAACCCAATTGTTCAGATGTTGTGGGAAAATCCAGGAGGAGTTGAATCTCCCTCAGTATTTGTTATTCATTTTAAAAATGAAATGCTATCACTGTAGACTCAGTAAGTGGGTGTACTCAAGATTGGGAGGAGTCAAGCACATTTGATTCCAATGATTGCTTTAAATTATTTTTCAAACATTTTGGGTTTGAGGAAACTCAAAACACATTTTCCAAGTTCTCTTTTCCTTTTAAACTCTTGTGTTCAGTAAGAGAAGTTTAATCCATATGTTTCTAATTCATTTTGATTTAACTCATCAAATTGTTGATTTTTAAGAGCTATTTGATGTCTAAAAGCTTTTTGATGGTTGTGATTCTTCCCTCTGAAATAGCATTTTGTTTTTTCATGTGTAATCACATGTGGGTCTCAAAGATTCATGCTCCACGTACCAAGAGTTTAAGTGGGTGCTAACTCATTTAAACCTATTTCAGACATCCAGGGGGATTATGACATGTCTAATAGCTCAGAGTGCTCAGACCAGTTTTTATTTAAATATCTTTCTTTTCAAATCCAACCTTAGTCATGCTATGGATACATCTTATGAAATCTAAAAAATATTTTTTTAATTGTATCTGATTTCATTTAAGCAGGAGATAAAATCAACATAACATTTGTTGAAACATATTATTGGTGGGAGGACATGTCTGTATTGAAGATGAAAAAGAAAAAAGAACATTGCCACTATACTAATACAAATTCATTTGCTCATCCAATGGGTCCATAAATGAGATAGAACTATAACTTGTTTGGGGGAGGTTTAAACAAGTCCTTATAATTCTTGTTATACAATTTAGAACAAAGGAAACCAGCAATTTTAGAGATTGGGATATACATAGGGGAAATCTCCTACCTTGCTTTTGCCTTTCTTTTCTTGGAATTGAAATGGAAGGAAATGAATCATAAATGTTGGTCTGTCCACATGATTAAAATACTCTGGCCCAAGGCAAAGTGTCCCATCATCAAATACCGATGGTTTTAGCACCCCCACTGAAAGAAAGGCTATCAGATGGGGCCTCAATGAATTATTTCCCATGAATAGAGAGAGAGTGAAGAAAAAAGGATTTCACAGGTCTTGTGAAATTCTAGACTGCCCTGAAGCCTAAAGCAACATGCACATAAAAGCTAGCATCCATCTTCTCATGGTCAGGGAAAATATGTTCTTTTCCTTGCCATGAAACATCACAGAGAACTGATTTTCATGCACGAATGTCTGCCCAGTGTACAAATCTGCAAAGCAAACATCCACAACTAGCCCAACAAATGACTCTTAGGTTAATCGGTGGATGTTTGCATTATAGATATTTTTACTGTGAATAATATATATCCTCACACTGGACCCCCTAAAGGGTTCCTGAAACATGAGGAACTTAGCCTCAAGTGTAAAAAGTAAGGGCTTTCTGGTTAACACTTTGGTTAACACTGAAAAAGAGAGATGAGGAAAATGTTTCCTCTCCTAACTCATAGAGGAGTCACTGGCTAATGTAACCTGGAGAAGCTATCCTTGCCAGCCCAAAAGCACACGATGCCCTTTCCTCTGTATGAGAAAACTCCTGGGAAAAGAATGATGAGCAAAATGCTTCCTTTTCAGATGTGAAAAAAACAATTGTTGTTTCCCAACCCATTCTTTCAAATGGACACAAATCAACCTCCATTGGATATTCATTTTTTCTCACTGGGTTCTTTGTCATATCATTATCTCAAGAGTGAAAAACTTAAAAGCCAGAACAGTTCATTTTAACTAAGAAACAGTAGCTTAATGCTAACCCCTTGATATTAAATTCACTGACAAAAATCATCTTGCAGAAACAATGCAGAGAAAACTTGTACCATAATAGTCTTTATAGGAATATGCAAAACACACATGCACATGCACGTGCGCGCGCGCACACACACACACACAGTCTAGGATTTTATTATTGACCAAGAATCTTTACTTAAAGATTTTTGACAAACTGACACTAATACTTTTTAAAATGAAAGCAAAAGTTCATCTAGGTAGCCTACCTTTTCCTATTTTGTATCTTGAAATTGAAAGAATTTTTAAAGCTAAAAGTGCAAAGGGATTGGACACCTCTGAAGTATGTTTGCTGCATCAATACAAACTGAAGTTCACCTAGTATTCTTGCCTATATCTCCATCTGACTGATGTCACTGTGGGACAGATTCTTTCTCTTTGAGGAACGGGTGCAAGAAACCTCTGTCACAGTGGTCCTTAACCCTACTGCATATTAGAATCATCTAGAGAGCTTTCAAAAAATTTCAATGCCCAAGGCTTACTCTAGATAAAATGTATCAATTTCTAAGGTTGGGGCCCAGGCAACAGCATTTTAAAAGCTCCCCAGTTTTTTATAATGTTCAGCCAGGCTTAATTTTTTTCTTGAGAACTTCCTATCACCTTGGTCCATCAGCTCCAGAGAGTAAAAGTTGCGGACTTGTGATGAGAGAAAATAGGAGGGTACCCAGAATAACTACAGCTGTTATATGTAAACAAAGATGCCCATACACACACATACACACTCCGTAATAAAAGATGTAAAACCCAATAAATATGACTTTAAAACTGAGTTTCCTGTTGGCAATCTTTGAACCACACTTCAGGGGGAAAAATTAGTGACCTGTCATGACCTTTACATTAGTACTGTGAGCGATACTGTGAAACAAAATGATATTTATAATTCCTTTTAATTATAAACCTTATATTTAATACTTTTCTAATTTTTATTTTGGGCCTTTTGTTATATCTGAAATAATACTTCATTTTGGCCTTAGTGCCCTGGATAATTCTCTCTTAACTTGAAAGTAACTTAGTAAACTTTAATATCATTCTCTATGTCAATCTGGAGTTAAAAAGAAACTCCAATTTTTGATGTTCAAAACATCAAATTTATTAAATAAATGCTGCTATCCTTTGTTTAATCTCCATCAAAGACATCTTAAATGCTGATTTTTTTTAAATATAACCAAAAATGACATTTCATAATTCATTTACCACATAATTTAGCTTCTTGTACTCCTTAATTGAAAATTCTGGTTACACAGTTTAGAAAAAGAATTTCCATAACAATTTAATAAAAAACACAGAGGAAAACTATTAAAAATCACCTTGCCTGTCTCTAAAGGTCATAAGTGTGTTAAAAAAATGTATAATCTTTTTCCAAAGACTAGGGTCTAAAATATCTGATGATTAAAAATCATATGGATATGATAATTACTAAAATAAAATAATGAAACTCTAGGAATAATAATTAGAATAAATTACTTCAAGAAATGTCAAAGATCTAAAATTTCTTAGAGGAATATACTGATGTAAAGGCATTTACTATGTGTCAGACACTGCCCTTGTCATGTGTCATACACCTTGCATTGATTCTCTGTGCTTTGAAAGCTGTCAATATATTTTTCTCCTCATTTAAGATTACCAATGGCCTCTCGTTTTTGAAAATCGGTGAACACCGTTAGTCTATATCTTATGTTAGATCTCTGAAGCGTTTGTTCTGTTGACCACACTCATTCTTGAAACTTCTCCTTTATCTACCATGAAACCTGGTGTTCCTTTTATATGCCTGGCTTTAATACCCTTGCGGGTTTTCCCTTCTTAGACCACACCATACATGAAGCTATTCCCCAAGTTTCTGTCTTTGGTCCTCTTCTCTCCTCATAACTCTTAATTTGCATACCACTTTAGCCCCTCTTGTGACTTCCATTTTCACAATTTACTAATATCTCCTAATTTTCTAGTTGTAGCCTATGTCTTGCTCTGGACTCTCCAGATGTCTATATATACATCTCTACTTATGACTCTCACAGACACTTTAAATTCATTATCTTTTCCCACTGCATCCCCAACCTGCTGTTCCTCCTCTGTTTTCTGATCTCAGTGAACGCATTTACCCTTTGGCCCCCAACCCAAGTCTTAAACTTGAGTCCTTTTAAATTTTTACAACTCTCTGAGTTTACAGCCAATAAACTGATCTAGATTGCTGGGTTCCCCCATTTTAACCTATCTAGAATACATCCCCTTCACTCTGACCTCATTCCCACAGACTTAGTTCCAATCTTCATCATCCTTCTCTTGGATAACTTGTAATGTCCCCCAAGCTTGTTGCCTTACTACTCATCTTGTTTGTTTCAATCTATATTTCACAAAGATGCTGTAGTATTTTTTTAATGCAAACCTAAATTGCTTCCTGCTTAAAATCCTCCTTGGTGCATTCTCAAGCCTTCCAGGTAGAGTCAAGAATTCTTGGCGTGTCAAACAGTCCCTTAATGATCTGTCCTCCACTAGTTTCTCCAGCCTGGTCTCACCCTTCTGCCCACCCAGCCCTCCTGGCAGTATAACCTTGACCTTGCTTTCTGTATATACTCCTTTCTCTCCCTGGAATATCCTTCTTTACCAAACCCTAATCTTCTCCACGCCCGTCTTGCCAACTTCTGTTTACCCATTAAAAATATGGATGGGGCTTCCCTGGTGGCGCAGTGGTTGAGGGTCCGCCTGCCGTTGCAGGGCACATGGGTTCGTGCCCTGATCCGGGAGGATCCCACGTGCCGCGGAGCGGCTGGGCCCGTGAGCCATGGCCGCTGAGCCTGTGCGTCTGGAGCCTGTGCTCCGCAACGGGAGAGGCCACAACACTGAGAGGACCGCGTACCGCAAAAAAAAAAAAATAAATAATAAAATGGTTGGACATATATGGATTAGCCTCTCTAGAAGCCTTTCCTAATTTGTCAGAACCCTCATACTCCTCTTATCTTTTCCTCTTCCAGTACTTCTCCATTCACTAAGACATTATCTTCTTTCTTTACCACTAAACTGTAAATTCCTGGAAGATGGGGCCATGCCTTAGTGTTTTTTAAGAATTTAGAGGGAGTGCCTTCAAGATGGTGGAGGAGTAAGATGTGGAGATCACCTTCCTCCCCACAAATACATCAAAAATGCATCTACATGTGGAAAAATTCCTACAGAACACCTACTGAACACTGGCAGAAGACTCAGACTTCCCAAAAGGCAAGAAACTCCCCCATGTACCTGGGTAGGGCAAAAGAAAAAAGAAAAAACAGAGGCAAAAGAATAGGGATGGAATTTGCACTTCTAGGAGGGAGCTGTGAAGGAGGAGACGTTTCCACGCACTAGGAAGCCCCTACATTGCCGAAGAGGGGGTGGGGGGGTGCGGTCGGGGGTGGGTGGGAGGAAGCTTCAGAGCCATGGAGGAGAGAGCAGCAACAGGGGTGCAGAGGACAAGGCAGAGAGATTCCCACACAGAGGATCAGTGCCAACCAGCACTCAACAGCCTGAAAGCCTGGTCTGTTCACCGGCCAAGGCAGGTGGGGGCTGGCAGCTGAGGCTCAGGATTCGGAGGTCAGATCTCAGGGAGAGAACTGGGGTTGGCTGTGTGAACACAGCCTGAAGGGGGCTAGTGCGCCACAGCAAACTGGGAGGGAGTCCAGGAAAAAGTCTGGACCTGCAAAAGAGGCAAGAGACCATTGTTTTGGGTGCACGAGGAGAGGAGATTCCTTCCCCATGAACCCACAGAAGGCAGAGTACTGCCTAAATGAGCTCCAGAGATGGGTGCGAGCCACGGCTATCAGCTCAGACACCAGAGACCGGCATGAAGCGCTAATGCTGCTGCTGCAGCCACAAAGAATCCTATGTGCAAGCACAGGTCACTATGCGCATGCCCTCCCCACGCTCCCCGCAACCACCCCCGGGAGCCTGTGCAGCCTGCCACTGCCAGGGTCCCATGATCCAGGGACAAGTTCCCCGGGAGAACACACGGCATGCCTCAGGCTGTTGCAACGTTATGCTGGCCTCAGCTGCCGCAGGCTCGCCCCGCATTCCGATTATAATTACTGTACCACTCCCCTCACCCCCTCCACCCCAGCACGAGTGAGCCAGAGCCCACTAATCAGCCACTGCTTTAACCCCTTCCTGTCTGGGTGGGAACAGAAGCCTGAGGGCAACCTACACACAGAGATGGGGCCAAAACCAAAGCTGAACCCCAGGAGCTGTGCAAACAAAGCAGAGAAAGGGAAATTTCTCTGTGCAGCCTCAGGAGTAACGGATTAAATCACCACAATCAACTTGCAGTACCCTGCATCTATGAAATACGTGAATAGACAATGAATCCACCCAAAATTGAGGTGGCGGATTTTGGGAGCAACTGCAGACTTGGGGTTTGCTGTATGCGACTGACTTATTTTTTATATTTATATTAGTATAGTTTTTAGCACTTCAAATCACTGGTGGATTTGTTTATTGGTTTGGTTGCTATATTCTTTTTTTTTAATTACTTTTAAAATATTTTTAATTTTAATAATTTTTTAAATTTAATTATTTTATTTTATTTTCAATTTTATTTTTTTTTCTCCCTTTTCTTCTGAGCTGTGTGGCTGACAGGGTTATGGTGCTCTGGCTGGTTGCCAGGCCTGAGCCTCTGAGGTGCAAGAGACGAGTTCAGGACTTTCGTCCACCAGAGACCTCCCAGCCCCACATAATATGAATCAGTGAGAGCTCTCCCAAAGATCTCCATCTCAACGCTAAGACCTAGATCCACCCAATGACCAGCAAGCCCCAGTGCTGAACACCCTGTGCCAAACAACTAGCAAGACATGAACACAATACCATCCACTAGCAGAGAGGATGCCTAAAATTATACTAAGTTCATGGACACCCCAAAACACACCATCAGATGCAGCCCTGCCCACCAAAAGACAGGATCCAGCCACACCCACCAGAACACAAGCACCAATCCCCTCCACCAGGAAGCCTACACAACTAACTGAACCTACATTACCCACTGGGGCAGACTCTGAATACAACAGGAACTATGAACCTGGAGCCTGCGAAAAGGAGACCCCAAACAGAGTAAGTTAACCAAAATGGGAAGACAGAGAAATATGCAGCAAGGTAAAAGCAAGGTAAAAAAAAAACTACCAGACCAAACAAATGAAGAGGAAATAGGTAGTCTACCTGAAAAAGAATTCAGAGTAATGATAGTAAAGATGATCCAAAATCTTGGAAATAGAATGGAGAAAATGCAAGAAACGTTTAACAAGGACCTAGAAGAACTAAAGAGCAAACAAATAATGATGAACAACACAATAAATGAAATTTAAAATTCTCTAGAAGGAACAAAGAGCAGAATAATTGAGGCAGAAGAACAGATAAGTGACCTGGAAGATAAAATAGTGGAAATAACTACAACAGAGCAGAATAAAGAAAAAAGAATTGAGGACAGTCTCAGAGACCTCTGGGGTATTAAACACACCAACATTCAAATTATAGGGGTCCCAGAAGAAGAAGAGAAAAAGAAAGGGTCTGAGAAAATATTTGAAGAGATTATAGTTCAAAACTTCTCTCACATGGGTAAGGAAATAGTAAATCAAGTGCACAAAGTGCAGGGAGTCCCATACAGGATAAATCCAAGGAGAAACATGCAAAGACACATATCAATCAAACTATCAACAATTAAATAAAAAGAAAAACTATTAAAAGCAGCAAGGGAAAACCAACAAATAACATACAAGGGAATCCCCAGAAGGTTAACAGCTGATTTTTCACCAGAAACTCTACAAACCAGGAGGGAGTGGCAGGACATATTTAAAGGGATGAAAGGGAAAAAACTACAACCATGATTGCTCTACCCAGCAAGGATCTCATTCAGATACCACAGAGAAAATAAAACCTTTACAGAGAAGCAAAAGCTAAGAGAATTCAGCACCACTAAACCAGCTTTACAACAAATACTAAAGGAACTTCTCTAGGAAGGAAACACAAGAGAAGGAAAAGACTTACAATAATAAACCCAAACCAATTAAGAAAATGGTAATAGGAACATACATATCGATAATTACCTTTAATGTAAATGGATTACAGACTCCAACAAAAAGGTATAGACTGGTTGAATGTATACAAAAATGAGACTGGTGTATATGCTAATCTACAAGAGACCCACTTCAGACCTAGGGACAGATACAGGCTGAAAGTGAGGGGATGGAAATAGATATTCCATGAAAGTAGAAATCAAAAGAAAGCTGGAATAGCAATTCTCATATCAGAAAAAATACACTTTCAAACAAGGCTTATTAAAGGAGACAAAGAAGGACACTACAAAATGATCAAGGGATCAATCCAAGAAGAAAATATAAAAATTGCAAATATTTATGCGCCCAACATAAGCACACCTCAATACATAAGGCAAATGTTAACAGCCATAAAAGGGGAAATCGACAGTAACACAATAGTAGTAGAGAACTTTAACACCCTATTTTCACCAATGCACAGATCAACCAAAATGCACATAAATAAGGAAACACATGCATTAAATGACACATTAAACAAAATGGACTTAATTGATACTTATAGGACTTTCTATCCAAAAACAACAGAATACACATTCTTCTCAAGTACTCATGGAACATTCTCTGGGATAGATCATATCTTGGGTCACAAATCAAGCCTTGGTAAATTAAATAAACTTGAAATTATATCAAGTATCTTTTCTGACCACAATGCTTTGAGACTAGATATCAATCACAGGAAAAAAAATCTGTAAAAAATACAAACACATGGAAGCTAAAGAATACACTACTGAATAACCAAGAGATTACTGAAGAAATCAAAGAGGAAATCAAAAAATACCTAGAAACAAATGACAATGAAAACACGATGACCCAAAACATATAGGATGCAGCAAAATCAGTTCTAAGAGGGAAGTTTATAGCAATACAGTCCTACCTCAAGAAACATCTCAAATAAAAAACTTAACCTGACACCTAAAGAAATTAGAGGAAGAAGAGAAAACCCCAAAGTTAGCAGAAGGAAAGAAATCATAAAAATCATATCAGAAATAAATGAAAAAGAAATAAAGAAAACAATAGCAAGATCAATAAAACTAAAGGCTGGTTCTTTGAGAAGATAAACAAAATTGATAAATCTTTAGCCAGACTTATCAAGAAAAAAAGGGAGAAGACTCAAATCAACAGAATTAGAAATGAAAAATGAGAAGTAACAACTGATGCTGCAGAAATACAAAGGATCATGAGAGATTACTACAAGCAACTATATGCCAATAAAATGGGCAACCTGGAAGAAATGGACAAATTCTTAGAAAAGCACAACCTTCTGAGACTGAACCAGGAAGAAATAAAAAATATAAACAGACCAATCACAAGCACTGAAATTGAAATTTTGATTAAAAGTCTTCCAACAACCAAAAGCCCAGGATCAGATGGCTTCACAGGCGAATTCCATCAAATATTTAGAGAAGAGCTAATACCTATCCTTCTCAAACTCTTCCAAAATATAGCAGAGGGAGGAACACTCCCAAACTCATTCTATGAAGTCACCATCACCTTGATACCAAAAGCAGACAAAGATTTCACAAAAAAAGAAAACTATAGACCAGTATCACTGATGAACACAGATTCAAAAATCCTCAACAAAATACTAGCAAATACAATCCAACAGCACATTACAAGGATCATACACCATGATCAAGTGAGGTTTATCTCAGGAATGCAAGGAGTCTTCAATATATGCAAATCAATCAATGTGATACACCATATTAACAAACTGAAGGATAAAAACGATATGATAATCTCAATAGATGCAGAAAAAGCTTTTGACAAAATTCAACACCCATTTATGATCAAAACTCTACAGAAGGTAGCCATAGAGGGAACTTACCTCAACATAATAAAGGCCATATATGACAAACCCACAGCCAACATCGTTCTCAATGGTGAAAAACTGAAACCATTTCCACTAAGATAAAAAACAAAACAAGGTTGCCCACTCTCACCACTATTATTCAACATAGTTTTGGAATTTTTAGCCACAGCAATCAGAGAAGAAAAAGAAATAAAAGGAATCCAAATTGGAAAAGAAGAAGTAAAGCTGTCACTGTTTGCAGATGACATGATACTATATATAGAGAATCATAAAGATGCTACGTGAAAACTGCTAGAGCTAATCAATGAATTTGGTAAAGTAGCAGGATACAAAATTAATGCACAGAAATCTCTTGCATTCCTATACACTAATGATGAAAAATCTGAAGGGGAAATTAAGGAAACACTCCCATTTATCATTGCAACAAAAAAAGTAAAATACTTAGGAATAATCCTACCTACGGAGGTAAAAGACCTGTATGCAGAAAACTATAAGACACTGATGAAAGAAATTAAAGATGATACAAACCGATGCAGAAATATACTATGTTCTTGGATTGGGAGAATCAACATTGTGGAAATGACTGTATTACTCAAAGCAATCTACAGATTCAGTGCAATCCCTATCAAACTATCACTCACATTTTTACAGAACTAGAGCAAAAAAAAAAAAAAATCAGTTTGTATGGAAACACAAAAGACCCCAAAAAGCCAGACAATCTTGAGAAAGAAAAACAGAGCTGGAGGAATCATGCTCCCTGACTTCAGACTATACTACAAAGCTACAGTAATCAAGACAGCATGGTACTGATACGGAAACAGAAATATAGATCAATGGAACAAGTTAGAAGCCCAGAGATAAACCCACGCACATATGGTTGCCTTATCTTCGTTAAAGGAGAGAAGAATATACAATGGAGAAAAGACAGCCTCTTCAATAAGTGGTGCTGGGAAAACTGGACAGCTACATGTAAAAGAATGGAATTAGAGCACTCCCTAACACCATGCACAAAAATAAACTCAAAATGGATTAAAGACCTAAATGTAAGGCCAAACACTATAAAACTCTTAGAGAAAAGCAGAGGCAGAACACTGTATGACATAAAGCACAGCAAGATCCTTTTTGACCCATCTCCTAGAGAAATGGAGATAAAAACAAAAATAAACAAATGGGACCTAATGAAACTTAAAAGCTTTTGCACAGCAAAGGAAACCATAAGCAAGATGAAAAGACAACCCTCAGAATGGGAGAAAATATTTGCAAATGAAGCAACAGACAAACGATTAATCTCCAAAATATACAAGCAGTTCATGCAGCTCAATATCCAAAAAACAAACAACCCAATCCAAAAATGGGCTGAAGACCTAGGTAAACATTTCTCCAAAGAAGATATACAAATTGCCAACAAATACATGAAAGGATGCTCAACATCACTAATCATTAGAGAAATGCAAATCAAAACTACAATGAGAGGGGCTTCCCTGGTGGCGCAGTGGTTGAGAGTCCACCTGCCAATGCAGGGGACATGGGTTCATGCCCCGGTCCGGGAGGATCCCACATGCCGTGGAGCAGCTGGGCCCTTGAGTCATGGCCACTGGGCCTGCACGTCCGGAGCCTGTGCTCTGCAACGGGAGAGGCCACAACGGTGAGAGGCCTGCGTACCGCAAAAAAAAAACAAAAAAAACACAAAACTACAATGAGGTATCACCTCACACAGGTCAAAATGGCCATCGTCAGAAGATCTACAAACCAACAATAAATGCTGGAGAGGGTGTGGAGAAAAGGGAACCCTCTTGCATTGTTTGTGTGAATGTAAATTGATACAGCCACTATGGAGAACAGTATGGAGGTTCCTTAGAACTACCATATGACCCAGCAATCCCACTACTGGGCACATACCATGAGAAAACCTTAATTCAAAAAGAGTCATGTACCACTACAATGTTAATTGCAGCACTATTTACAATAGCCTGGACATGGAAACAACCTAGATATCCATCAACAGATGAATGGATAAAGAAGATGTGACACATATATACAATGGAATATTACTAAGCAATAAAAAGAAATGAAATTGAGTTATTTGTAGTGAGGTGGATGGATCTAGAGTCTGTCATACAGAGTGAGGTAAGTCAGAAAGAGAAAAATGAATACTGTATGCTAATACATATATATGGAATCAAAAAAATAATGGTTCTGAAGAACCTAGGGGCAGGACAGGAATAAAGATGCAGATGTAGAGAATGGGCTTGAGGAAACGGGGAGTGGAAGGGTAACCTGCGACGAAGTGAGACAGTGGCATGGACATATATACACTACCAAATATAAAATAGATAGCTAGTGGGAAGCAGCTGCATAGCACAGGGAGATCAGCTCGGTGCTTTGTGATCTCCTAGAGGGGTGGGATAGGGAGGGTGGGAGGGAGACTCAAGAGGGAGGGGACATGGGGATATATGTATACATACAGCTGATTCACTTTTTTATACAGCAGAAACTAACACAACATTGTAAAGCAATTATACTCCAATAAAGTTGTTAAAAAATAAAAGAATTTATTATATCCAGTACAAAAGAGGTGTTAATAAATGTTGGTGGAATGAATGAACTGATGAATAAAAGAAACCCTTCTCAAAGAGTACATTTACATTTTAATGCAGGTCTTCTTAACCGAGGTTCCCTGGATGGATTTCAAGCGGAATCTATATATGAGTCACCTGAAATGTCCACATACATTTCCTGGGAAGAGAGCTCATAGCTTTTACCAGATTTCCCTCTCTTACCCCTTAATAGTTAAATACATTATGAAAGAAACCTTAAGGGGTTCATAATCCCCCTCAACTTTAGATATGGTAAATCTGAACCATCTTCCAAAAGTTCATGCTGACCAGTTAATATGTTGGGGAAAGTATTAAGAACACATACTTCTGCTCCTAATTAAACCAAGCTGGTTCTTGTAAAGGAATCAACCACCAAATATGTATAAATTTTATTAACTGTGTACTAGATGCATTTATATTTTTTCAGCCAAACACATTTAGAAAAATTATTTTATTTCCTGCTCCCAGCACTTGTTGAGGGTATCATCTTCTTTAATTTAAAATAGGGAAATTCAGGCTCAGGATGAATGACTTGACCAAGAATATACTCAGTTTGTGGGAAAGCATCCCAGCTTACACAGCTCTTTTCCAATTTAAAAAATAAATAAAGCAATAAAATATCCAGCTTCTATTTCAGGTGTTGAATAATCACAGATTTGACCACTCAGTATCAATTTAACCAGTAATTGCTGAGGACCACTTGGTGCAAGTTATGGTATTAGAAGCTGGCATCAGAGCCCATGGCATTAGTTAGCACCTAATGTGGTATCTAAAGTACCAAAGACCCTATATTTTTTTCTGTACTGCTCAATGATTTTTTTAGATGTATTTACTTATTTAAAAAAAAAATTAGAAAAGTTTTATGTTCACAGCAAAATTGAGCAGAAATTTAAAAGATTTCCCACATATCCCCTGCCGCACACAGGCATAGCCTCCCCCACCATGATCATCCCCCACCATATATTTGGTGGGGGTATATTTGTTACAACTTATGAACCTACATTGACACATCATCATCCAAAGTCCATAGTTAACATTAGGATTCACTCTCGGTGTTGTAACATTCTATGGGTTTGGACAAATGTACAACGACATGCATCCACCATTATATCATACAGAGTATTTTCACTGCCCTCTGTGAAATCCTCTGTGTTCCTCCTATTCATCCCTTTCTCTCCCCCAACTCCTGGCACCCAGTGATCTTTTTACTGTCTCCCTAGTTGTGCCTTTTCCAGAATGTCATATAGTTTGAATCATACAGTATGTAGGCTTTCCACATTAGCTTCTTTCAATTACTAATGTAAATTTAGGATTCCTCCATATATTTTCATAGCTTCATATCTCATTTTTTTTTTAGATTTGAATAATATTCCATTATCTGCTAGAGATACCTCAGTTTATTAATCCATTCACCTGCTGAAAGACATTTTGGCTGCTTTCAAGTTATGGTACTTATGAATAAAATTGTTATAAACATCCATGTACAGATTTTTGTATGGACATAAGTTTTACGTTCCTTTGGGTAAATGCCAAGGACTGTGATAGCTGGATCTTATGGTAAGAGTATGATAGGCTTGTTAAGAAACACCAAACTTCCTAAGTGATTGTACCATTTTGTGTTCCCATGACCAATGAATGAGAGTTCCTGTTGCTCCACATCTTCACTACATTTGATATTGTCAGCTCAATGATTTTTATCCAGAATAATGGTTACTCTGTGAATCACAGACACAAGGTGAGTTTAAAATTTGAATTTGGAAAATGTAAATATTTTCTTTAAAATAAAACTTAAAATTTCTGTAACATACAACTCGCCCTTAAATTTGCAAATGAATTTCTTCCATTTTTCTGGAGTAAATCTTACGAATCTAATCCTCTGAACTTAAGCAGTATCCTCAAACTTTAGTGAGAATAAAATCACTGGAAATTTGTGGTCCAGCCTTCTCCCCAATTCCCCTCAGGTTATGGTTTAGGCAGTGAGTAGTGAGTCTATAAATCTGCTTTTTAACTGTGTGCATTTCAAGTGATTCCATTGCAAGTGCAGGAACCACAAGTAAGAATCATTCTTGGAAACTCAGGTCTTAGCCATAAGTTCCAGGTACAACAGCCTGCAATAAAAACCCTTTAAATGACTTCTCCTATGTCAACATATGTCCCAGGATCCAATTGTAGCCCTGATTGTCATTCACCTGCATTCATGTCCAGCCCTCTTGGTAGAAGGGAGTCAGACAGTGATGCAACTTGGATCCTAGATTACCTCTGACAGAGGAAGTCTTGGGACTATTTTTCCCTTATCTTACTTTTATGCTTTAAAGAGCTAGTCTTGGCTTATGACCAAATATGAATTGATGATTTGTGAATGTTCATATACTTTAAAATATTATATAATACTGTCTATATATTTAATGCTAAATTAATTACTTTGGGTGAATGGCTTCAGTCTGTTTTAACATATACTTTTTTCTGTTCATAAGACTACAGGAAATAACATCACCTGGTGCCTCAAACTACCAAGCCTCAGAGGGAGATGCATTAAGTTCTTATGGTACCATGGCCTTTCCCTTGCAAAGCATTTGTTAGCCCTTGATTGTTTCCAAACTGAGTAAATAGCAGCCAGTGTCACTTCATTTCTCATCCTGCCACATGAATGTAAAACTCCTTTTCCTTAACTGAGATATGTAAGGTAGCCCTTCCTACATCCACTTATGCCTAGTTATGTCAAGGTTGCTCCAAAGATTCAGGCTTTAATGTGAGTGCTAGCCTGTGACTTGGGGTTGGGGGTAGGGAATGTTCTATTTTCCATACACCAGAGTTCACTAGGTCTGATTTGAAAAATTCCTTCTGTTTCTTCTCTTTGAGCTCTGATGTGATTTTTAACTCTTGATTTCAATAAAGACTCATCACACGAACTTTCTTTTTATGTAGCTGCCGTTAAGACAAATGGACTTAGGGCTTGATGAAGAAGAAAATAAAAACTCACAACCTACTTAATCAGGTCATGTCTATTTTTCTCAGTGCACCATTTTAGAGGATTCTGTTGTTTCTCATCTAAAGACCAAAGATTCTAATAGAATTTATAATGATCATGGAATTGTGGCATTGGTTTCTCAAAAGGATATTTAAAAGCATTCCTTATGCTTACTCTTTGGAGCATTTAGTCTTTCAACTATTCTGATCTACCCAGTGTTGGATCCTTTGCCACACTGGCCTTTGTTTAGTTCCTGGAACCCAACAAGCTTGTCCTACCTCCTAGTGTTTGCATATATAACTTCACTGCCAAGAAAACACCTGTTACTCTCCGCAAGGTCAGCATCTCTCTGCTTCATGTCTGCTCCAGTGAAAGGACTACCCTTCTCAACCCATTTAAAGCAGCTTCCCCCATTATTTCTTGTAGAAGCGTGTTTTGTTCCTTCATGACAATTACAATAGTATCTAACATGTACTGTGTTCTTCCTACATGCCAGACCATGTTCCAAGTTTTTTGCAGATATGTTTTTTCTCATTTTAATCATGAATATACATACTTTTATTATGGTAAAATGAAGAAATTGAGGAACAAAAAGGTTTAATAACTAGTCCACAGTCAAACAGCAAGTAAATTTTAGAGCCAGGATTTGAACCCACAAAGTCTGATTCTAGAACTCATGCTCTTCAAACAACACTGTACTCTCTCTTGTAGTTGGTAATTATATCTATATCTATATCTATATATTTACCTGCTTATTGTCTGTCTTCCCCTCTTAAGTAGAAGCACCATGAGGTGAGGGACCATATTGATCCTGTCCATTAATGTATACCTAATACCTAAAACTAACACAATATTTGACAGAAAATAGGCACTTAATAAAGGAAGGAAGGAAGGAAGGAAAAGAGGAAGGGATGGATGGAGGGAGAGAGGAAAAGAAAGGAAAGGGAAGAGAAAAACAACTGAACGACCTGACATGACCAAAGAGAGCTTATAGTTTCAGTGGTGCTCACACTAGTTTCATTCATCTCAGACCTGGATGATATTGTTCAGGGAGGAAAAAATTTCAACTCTGTTTTCTAAGTGTAGAATGGAGGATAAGGTCCAAACTGTGCACTACACTGCCTAATGTAATAACCTTAATTCAGAATAAGCACTTTTACATTTCTTAAGGTTCAGTGAAAAGTGATGTAGCTGAAATATATCTGGGTTATGGGCACATGTTCTCATTGTATCAGCAGACACAACTCCCAGTGCTCAGGTAATGTGGATGGAAGACCAGCAACATGTTCCAGAGAGCAGGGAGGCTTTGTCCAAAGTTTGCTTCTGCAAAGAAAAAGTAGTGAGTTACCTGAACAAACTGATAGTGTGCATGTCTTGGAAGTTGCTGCAATGTGGGTGGGCAATACTGAGAGTGGGACACTCAGCCACACCCTTGTTAAGCAAATCAATGTCAAATAAGTTGGTTTGATTTCAGGGTGACAGAATGACAAGGAGAAACCTGGCTCCCATGAGGTTGGGGCTTACCCATGGCATGCATAATCTCTTCCTTTTTAACTGACTAGAGTTTGGAGGAGTTGGATGGGGGGAAGAGAGGAGTGGCAGATGAGTGAAAGGGACCCAGGGGATAGAAGAGAAACAAGGCTCTGAATGACTACCAACCCACAGAATGTTCTCTAAATGCTGTTTGGGAGATGATGCTTTCAGGGAGCACAAATCTTGCTTCTGTTTGCAGAGCAGACATTGGCGGGTGCATGCCTGCAGGAACACGAATTATACTTCTCTGTGTCTGATTTGTAACTACACCTGTACACTCTTAGAAATGCTAATAGACAAATATAAATTTAGGTACAAAGGAAAATCTAATAAGAGCATTTGAATGAGTAAGAAATGTCCAATTTTTTTCAGTCATTAGGACTGGAGGAACATGCTTATAGTAATTAGGTAAGATTGATTTCGAGGCCGAACACCACCCACAATTTGTGTAGTCTGGGGGTCAGGCGGGCAGCTGCAGAAACCGCTCGGCTAATTATGAGAATTCACTGTTCGTTAATAGAATCTCTCTCCACAAACAGCAGCTGTGTGTTTGCTCACGCAAATTATTAATTCTGGCCTCGCCTCAGCTGCAAGTTTCTGCTACTCAGAAAGCAATCCTCAGATAGAAGTGTCAGTTATCACCCAAGCGATACCGAGGAAGGAAGAAAAATATGAAATGAAAGCAAATATTCCCTAATCAGAGGTGTATAAAGATTTTGCATCTACCTCCCTTTTCTACCTTTCACTCCCAAACAATTGAATGCCAATTTGGGAACTCATTAATCTGTAGGCAACCCAGCGAGATCTAATTTATACCTGTCAGGAGCAATGGGCAGCAGCTAATAGGAAAGTAATTGCAGTATAAGTCTGCTTTCCCACTTGATATTATGCAAGATTTTAATGACAGCCCTTCTCTATTGGAATATCAGACTGGTCAACAGATATGTCCTCTCTTTTTCAGAGTAACACTTGAACAAAAGAGATGTCTCCTGCAAATAAAGTGATAACGCATAGTAGATGGCGCATGGACATGCACATACTTATTCTCTGGAAGAAATGAAAGCAATACTCTTGCAACACAAACTGTGAAGTAGTGTTCTCACATTTTTATTTTGTTATAAAAGCATTTGGTTGGAATCTAATACCTACATAAACTATTATCTCCTGTTTCAAATTGAATTGAATATCTGTATTCAATAATAACATACTTTGAAATGTCAGGGCACTTAAGGGGACTTAGTATTTCTCATCTTGCACTAGAGTGTTTAGAAACAAACGGTGGTATTTACTACATAAAAAGGGAGAAAGTGTCTATTCCACACCTTTCTTCTTCCTCCTGGGATTGTCTTAAGTGAGATTTTTCCACAAACAAATTAGAAACATTAAAGGTTGTCTAAGGTTACAGAATTTGTTTGGTAAAACTATTTTTCAGACATGACCTCTTATTTCTTCATCCATTATCCTCAATGAGTGATCTTCTAGGTGGTCCTTTGGTTCAAGACAGGACCTGAAAGGAACATGACTTCTGGAACACAAAGCCTAAATTCAAATCCCCTGCTTTACATGTATTCTCTGTATAGCTTTGAACAAATCCATTAACCTCTCTATAACATACTCTCTCCCCATATAAACCTTCCCTTGGTTGTGACAGAATCAAATAAAAGCATGTAGGGGAAATAACTTTGGAAGGAGACATACAAACATTAGTTGTCACTATTTTGTGACAACTGAAAGTGCTTGTGGAAAGAGCATACATTAAAATGCAAATTTCTTGAGGGAAGAAGAGAGAAAATGGCTTAGTATTGTACACCACACATCTGAGGCTGTCATCCTTGTTTCCAAATCAAATTCAACCAATCTTTTTGGGTATTTGATTTGAGCTTAAAATTTGTCCTTAGGCATTGTAGGAAATACAAAGTCAATAAACCATAATCCCTGCCTTCAAGTGGCTTATCATAGAAACAGAGTCGGTTCTGATACTGTTTATTTATTCAATAAACATAAAGACCCCACACTGTGACAGGCACTTTTGTGCACAACAGTTAAGAAGACAGCATGTGTATGTACTGTCTTGAGGGGCACAGTCAGAAAGTGTGGGTCCTAGACCTCACTCTGCATAAACTAGCCATGACCTTAGAAAAGTCACTTCACTTCTCAGAGTGTTTATTGTTTCTTTATTTGTAAGAAGGGACATTTTAAAAATTTTTCTTAAAGGTATTTTTCAAATCTTGAAGTTCTATGTTTCCATGATTTTTTTTTAATTTAAGAAATGAAGAGTTCAAAATTATTATTACTATATTTAGTTCTTCATTTCAGTGAATAAAGATATAGATAATGGAATTTAAAATTTTCAAAGGAAAAGGTCATTAAAACATAGAACAATGAATTGTTAATTAAGGGTACTAAAATGACCTATTTGTTATAACTTTGTGGTGGAAAATTAGGAGTTACCCAGGAAATTTGCTCCATGTTCACAACCAAAATAGATGACTCAGGTCAAACATTGATTTGAACAAATCACTAATACATTCTGAGTCTTAATATTCTAAACTATAAAAAAATACATGAAGCCAAATCCCTGCCCTATTTATCTCATAAAGTTTTTGTGAAGATCAAATAAAACATTGTGTGAATGATTTAAAATAATAATACTTTATAAACATAATTTGTTTTAATTATTATAATCTTGAATTATCTAATTTGCCTGATTTCTCTAAGATCTACAGTTTCAATAAGAATAGCCAAGTTTCTACTTCACTATGTTCTATATGATTGAATATTACTTAGGATTCAGAGAGACCAGGGTCGGGGTCGGGTGCCTTATCATTTCATTCACTTATTAAATATATGATGTTGTGAGTATTGCCTAACCTTTCTGCACTTCTGTTTTTTCATCTGGAAAAGAGGGAAATGATGATTTCTTGGAAATATATACAGAGAAAATCATACATTGTCTCTAGTACACAGGTGCCTCCATGGCAGAAAACATGCTAATTTCATACAACCAGACTTAGAGAAAATATTAGAACTAGCTCTGTGATGTGATATAAGAGCTATGGAAGGGCCTCTTTGAGATCCCCTCCTATCTTGTTTGTAATGTCATACCCCAACCACCTCACATCTGGATCTGCTTTAGGGGAACCCAAACTATGAAAACACCCTGGCCTAGATTTGACATCCTTGTTCTAATTCTACTAATATTCTGGCTTAGAGATAAGCTATTGCTTTTCCAGATAGCTATTTGTGCATAACAGACCATGACAAACCTAGTGGCTTAAAACAGCAGCAGAGTCTTCTGATGTCTTTATATAAGAGGGATCAGTGTCCAGGTTTAATTAGTTTTGCCTTATTTAAGAGTAATGTCCACAACAAAACCCTGGAATTAGGGATAGTAGAAAGGCAAATCAAGGAATATCAGACTGGCAAGATTATATTTAGTATAAACTTTATAGTAACTTTTTAAAAGTCTTTTTAAAACTTTTTTTTAAACTTTATAATCTTTTTTTTTTCCCCAAGCTCCTGAGTCTTCCATCTGGGCAGAGCTCAGAAGGGAAGGTTCATCTTTGCTCCATGTGCCATCAGCTGGGCCTGCTTGCCTGAAGCTGGAGAATCCTCACCCAAGATGTCTCACTTATATGGTTGATAATTCAGTGCTGGTTATTGTCTGGCTTCCTCACAGGCTGGTGTCTGCGTTACAAGAACCAGTGTCCCAATAGACAAGGAATGGAAGCTGTCAATTTCTTAAAACCTTAGCATTGTGTCACTTCTACCGTGTGCTATTGGTCAAGCAATCATAGACCCCAAGTTCAAAGGGAGATTCCACCTTTCAATGAAAAAATGTGCAAAGAATTTGGCATCCATGTTTCAAAACTGCCTCAGTGAATGGCTCAACCATGGTCCAGTGTAGGAAAGAGATCTCACCCTAGATATTTTAAGAAGAAAGTATGTAACATAGGTAGATGCTTATGAGAGTACAGGAAGGTTAGAAGAAGCAAGTTTTAGGTTGGTCTTCCTCAGATTTCTGGAACAATACAGGTGATTCACTAGGGCAGCTCCTGTCTTGGAGGCTGCCTCAGAAACTCTGCTAAACACAAGACACCAATGTGAGGGAAATAATTGCCTCTCATTTCAGAGAAATTGGAGAATGGACGTCCATCTTTTCAATTAGGAAGTCAGATCAGGAAGATGTGTCTGCTCAATTGCACCTCAACACTCAGGAATCTGGAGAATAGACTGCTGTACAAGGAATCCTCAAGTGTCCACTATCTTGTTAATCAGCTACCAGTAGCCTAGCAGTGGTTTTCAAACTTCAATGTACATCAAAATCAAATGGAAATCTTGTTAAAATACAGATTGCTGGACCTACCTCAACAATTTCTAACTCAGTAAGTTGAGGGTGGGGTCAAGAATTTACACTTCTAACAAGTTCCCAAGTCACAATACTGCTGCTGGTCAGGGACCAAACTTGGAAAACCACTGATCTAGAAGTATCAGAAGGTGGCCCTTCCCTCACGTCTACCCCCAAGTCTCTTATTGAGTACAACGTGTAGAAACTGATTTGAAATCAGAACCATGGTTGTGAGACAGCATAAGAAATGTAGTTTTTAACTTTCCAACCCTTCCAACAAGAAGAAGGTTATAAGGGGGGATGAGAGAGCTAGTCCAGACACTTAATACTCAGAGATCTAAACCACTGATCACATAAAACATTGATGTACTATTCTGAGTTGATTTTCAGAAATTCAGAATGGGTTAACATTCACCACTATCAAATTCTACTGCACGTATTTATTGAAATTATTGTAAAGGTACTAAAGTCATCACTGTGAACACGAAACATCTCTATTTTCTACGTGCATACATGTGAAAATTAAGTTTAAATTGTAGTTTTCCATGTCTTGGTGTCCAAAAAAATCCCAATATGCACATGTATTTTGTATGTGGAAGATTTTCATGGGACCTAAAGGAAAGTTTTTATATCATGCTATCTTAAACTAAATTGGCATTTTCTCAATGAGAAAGAAAAATGATTTTATTATTTGTTGATTCTCTTTCCAAATAATAAGATTTGACCCATGTGCATACCCATCAGTTTTTTATATCCCTTCTTCTTTAGCAGAGCAGCTTTGGTGACCATAAATATGACTGTCTTATATTCATTCCACACCTCAGACATAAAATTGGAGATGGGAAATTTGTTTTCAGTGGTGATTTGAAGAAGGTGCAGATGAATTTTATGCTGTTTGCCAAGTTAGTCTCATTTGATTAAATAGCATGTTTGCACTAAAGAGAAGAAGCAGGAAAGGTATAAGGAGGAAGACAGCCCACCAGTACACAATGAGTTGGCACATATGCTGCACTTAACATCCCCTGGGTGATGGTGGCTTGTGTGATAATTATTTCGCAGGTGCAACAACCTCATTATTCAGGTACATCAGGAAGTGCTAAGACAATTCCCAGCAGAAGTAAAAGTGGAACTCAAACAATAGTAACTCAGCTGGGTACATCAAATGACATGGGGTGTTTCTGAGCTTGAGGTTGACCAATAGCTACAGGCTTGTCATAATAGTTTGCCTTAACTCTTCATAAGCAAATATCTTTGTTCTATATTCTTGTTTGATAGGCAAAGCTGAGTGTCTCACTTAAGAGAATATGACTTCTGTTTAATTAAGCAGATATGCATCCACAGCATAAATTTTCAACTATCTAATCCATAACTCAGTCCTGATTTCAGCATCCATATCTCCAATGCCACTAGGCAATAATCAATACTTTTAAATGACCACATAAATTAAGGCAACCTTAAGAGCCTTTCTGGAAAAAATAAATATCCTATGGCTATCCCCTAAATAATGATTGCTAAATCACTTTCAGCAAAAATGGCTGATGGTAGCTCTCTCTTTGCTGAAAAAAATTCCCCAAACATGTCTGCTAAGTCGTTGCAGTATTTTTTTCATATCAGCTTCTGTAATAAGGAGGACTTCATTTAACACTAATATAAACTTTTGCAATGAGTCAAATACTATGGGAAAATGAGGAGTAAGAAAGGGAGCTAAACAGGGAATTCTTTTGAAATGTGATTAAAATGTAAGTAAATTAAGATTTCTGAAGGCAGAGGTGTCTCCTTCAGGATAATACAGGTCAGGGTTTCCTTTCCTCTGAGTGTTATACTATCATTTCTTATCCAATTCATTCAGAAATCAATCACTAGAGTGATCAATCAATCATTGTCAACACCACTAATTTGGTACTTAATATATACTGTCTAGTGTGTTTCCCTGTTTGTGTTGTCCAAGTTTGCTAAAAATAAACATATATTTTATTATTCAGAAAAAAATTTAAAAATAATACAGGTTACTCTGAGCCTTTACAATGGTTCTCTGTCAACGTACTACGATTAACACAAGTGTTTTGAACAGTTTATGTTTGAATAAGATCCATTTTTTATCCGAGAAAGGTGTCAAAGGCTCAGACGGGTGACGTAGAACACAAGGACTGAGAGGAGAGAGAAACAGAAAATGAAAACACAGGCTAATGGAGTCAGCAATGTCTTCCTGCAGCCTTCATTAACACAGCAAATGAGAAACAGTGGGTTTACATACTTTGAGTTTTAATCTACATTCTTTAATTTACTTTCATCTAAGTGCAGAAGAAAATGAGTTTTTGGTAGGTTGCTCTAATGGACTAATACTGTTTCTTTTTAATGTCAAAGCTATAAATATTTAAAAGACAGAGTTTTGTTTTAGCAATGATATTGAGAGGATGTCAATAGAAAGATTCATGGTCAAGCAAAATTATAATTTTTAGTTATATGAAGAACTATTTGTGCAAGAGTTCCAAGAACTATTAGAAGTAATGATTGGTAAGATAATAGAGACTCTAAACTGTGAGAATCCAGAGCTAGACAAACACAGATACAATTGTGTAGGAATTCAGGCAGTTGTGTCTGAGGGGTGGGAAGAACATGGCAAATCATTTATTCTTTCACTCATTCGTTCATTCATTCACCACATACTTACTGAATGTCTACTATGTGTCAAGTTTTTGCTCATGTAGCTAATAGTCAGGGTGGGTCAGAAGGGAAGGGAGGACAAGGAGACACATAACCATGTAAGAAAATACATGATGAGTTAATTTCTGAAAGTAATAACTCAGAGAAAACAGAACACAGTGATATGATAGGGTCTTGAAGAATAAATAAAATGTACACATTGGTAGTTGAAAAATGTTAAGAATTGGGAATATATATAGTAGGAGCAAAAGCAGAGAGCCTAGAATGGGGGTCAGGCAGGAAGTAGTAAGGTTTGAGTTAGTGTGGGCCTGGAAAGGAATGGGGGGAAATTAAACAGGGAAATGTCAACAGGATTGACTGAGGACTAGATATAGGACCTGAATGATAGGAAAGACCCAATGATGGCAGGACTAAACATCAAGGAAAAGTTAAGGCTGGAGACATGGATGTGAGTGGAACCCAAAAGCAAGTGATAATTGAATAAAGCTCAATATTAATAATTCCTCATATATATGCAGTTATATTTTTAATTTATATGCTTATTTCTCTCACTAGACTTTGATTCTTTCATGAAAATAGTATTTCTCTATCTCTATTTTCCCTGTACCAATAGAGCATCTGGAGCCTGGTACATGTATAAGAAATATGTAATAAGTAGATGAGTAAATGAACAAACAAAATTATATGTCTCCCCAGGACTTTGTAAGCAAGGCAGGACTGATAGTCAGTGATTAGTCTGGTCATATTGGTTGTTTACAGCTATGTCCATTCTGATTGGTCAGTGTACCCATTTTGTTTGATCAGGATCCATACTATACTAATTGTGAAATATTTTTAATACCACTCTGGGAAATAGTTGTTGTTATTCCTAGTTTACCAAATAGGAAACTGATGTTTGAAAAGTTTGGGAATGTTTGCACTACATAAGCCAGTAAGAGCTAGGGATGGGCTTCACAGCCTTTTCTCAGGTTGTTTGATCCTAAACTGCCTGTCTTTCATCAGTCTTCTCTCATAGTTTCAACAAGATGGCTAAAAGGCAAGGAAATTCAGCTGAGACTGTTCTGATATTGTGATCTATAATAAGAAATATATATTTGGTCTTTGTTCCAATTTCTGGCACAGAGCTCCTAAAACTCTTGGAATTTCCTAAGTGACAAGAGCAATAAAGTGTCTTTTGTTGTGGTAATGGTGACTTTTGGAAAGTACCTTAGGATGGGAGCTGGTTGCCAGGACAGCCAACCCTGTGACCTCTGACTTCTGGGGAAGGGAGAAGACCTGGAGATTAAATTCAATCACTATTGGCCAATGGTTTAGTCAATTATGTCTATGTAAGAAGCTTCCACTAAAAACCCCAAAAAGAAGGAGGCTCAGAGAGCTTGTTGGTTGGTGAACACCTAGAGATGCTGAGAGACTGTCACCTAAAGAGGGCACAGAAGCTCCACACCCTTTCCCCACACCTTGTTTCCGTGCCTCTTTTTCATCTAGCTTTTCCTGAGTTATATCCACTTATAATAAACTGGTGATTTAGTAAGTAAGATGTTTCTCTCAGCTCTGTTAGCCACTCTAGGAAATTAATAAAACCTAAGGAAGAGGTAATGGGAAATTCCAGTTTGTAGCTAGTCTGTCAGAAGCACAGGTAACAACTTGGACTTCTGACTGGCATTTGAAATGGGCTTGGTGGGGATGAAGGGGGAAGGGGAGTCTTGTAGGACTGAGCCCTTAACCTAGGAATCTGATGCTCTCGGGTAGATAGTGTCAGAATTGAGTTGAATTCTCAGACACCCTGCTGCTGTCTGAGAATTGCTTGTTGGTATGGGGAAGCCCAGCTCCTCCCCACACAAAACACAAACACACATAAGTGTGCTTTGGAATTAGTTCCAGGAGCCCCAAAGAGATAGACATTGTTGAGAATCTTTATTTTCAACAGACTGGATCTGTCATGTTTCACACACACACACACCCCAACCCACCATGATTTTATTGAATCTTGTTAATTTTAAATTCCTAGTAGGGTTGGAAATTCCAGGTCTGCCTTAAATTTCACAAAGCATTAGAATATCCTCTAACATATTCTAAAATGAGGTATTTTTAATTTTTTTTAAATGACTAAACAAGGTAAAATATACTCCTCTAACCAAATTGATTACAGTACGCATTATATGAAGATTTCAGAACAAGGAAGATGAACTCCCACAGCAAGAATGCTCTGTGCTGAGTTTAAACTCCTATTTCGCTAGTATTCCACCCTTACCTTTATTGGTAGCCCAGTTAGCTGCTCTCTTTCTTTCTTTTTATCCCTCAAGCATTAGGCACTTGAAACACTGATGCTGTATCTTGCATTAAAGAGTATTTCGTAGTCCTTTTCTTCTTCTTCTATGTACTTCTCAGATTGGTCCATCTAATAGTACTTCCTGTCACTGGACTACTCCAGGACTTTATCAAGTGTCTCCATTCTCGTGTCAGTATAATTTTCTGGATGCCCAGTCATTCACATCATCTTTGGTCTTTATTTCTGTACAAATTTTAGAATTTTTTTATCTGCTTTCTGTTCTAGGACCTTCACTGATCTTTAATCTAAACATTTCCTTTTTACTCCTTTATTTTTTTCCTCCCAGGATTAATTTTCTATTAAGGACTATTTTGGCTTATATTCTGGCTCTGTTTCTTTGCTTTCTGGTTTTCTCCTACTTTTATTTCCATTGTTTTACAGTCTTTATCACACTTTCCAATCAAACTAAAAATCCATCTGTAAAGAATTTTATTTCAAAAGTTGTTTACCTCTATTTCATTTCTTTTTAAACTCATATTTATAAACCAGGATTTCTCAACAATCACACTCTTATATTTTGAACCAAATAATACTGAGCTGTGGAGCCTGTCCTGTGCATTGTAGGATGCTGCTAAATGCCAAATGCACCCTCCAACAAACACACAGTAATTGTGACAACCAAAAATGACTTCAGATATTGTGGAATATTCTCTGGAGGGCAATATTGTTCCCAGTTGACAACCACTGCTGCAGAGGCTGATAAGGCTAGCTTATTTGAGTTAATTTGGCAGGAACTTAAGAAGGGCCACGGAATCTTGGGTTGAGCCCTGGTTCCTTAATTTATTAGCCAAAAATCTTGAACACATGATTTCATTTGTGCTTTCAGTTTCTTTATCTGTAAAACAAGGTGTGAAAAATTATCCTAACTGGCTCGAAGAATAATATTGAGGGTCCAGTGAAATAATATGTGTAAAAGCTCACTGCACACTCTGCAGCATCAAAATAACAGTTCTTCCCCTAACTTTCTTTTTCCTTTTGGACTGTGAATGAGAACAGGGGAAAAAGTCTTTAAAATTATATTGGATGGGACAATGAAGCCTTCTATTTAAGGGGGAAAATTGCCCCAGTTGGCAGGTTAACTAGATTGCCCATCCACTCCTTCCTTTTCTAATTTCCCAGACTATGAAGAAAATACTCAAGGAGCTTTGTTTCCATTGGAAAATTATAAGCACACAAAGTTCTCTTGGGCTTTCTAATCCCACTTGTCCAATGCAATTGGTATGTCAAAAACCAGAAAGAGTTATGTTTATGATGGCTCAAAGTAGAACTGACATCCTTTAGGCACTGATATTATTTTTATATGGAACAAATAGGTTGACAATAAATATAATGTGCTACCCACAGCACTTTAGGTCTAAAACATTTTGCATATAAACATTTTAACACACAATTTTCATCACATTAAAAGAGAAAAAGTGCATAACATGAAGAAGATATACTTAACTTCTCTCAGAATGAGATTCAAAAACAACATGCTCTGGAAATTTGGTTTTCTCACGGGGTACTCTTGATCACAAAGAGAAAGAGAGGTGCCACTTAGTAAGAAAAGAAATTCATTTCCTTTCATTTCATTTTTCCCTTGTTCACACTTATTGCACTTCAGTTGCCACTTTAGCTAAGTGACCCCCTTAAATAATCTCATTTACACCTACACACAATTTTTTAACTTGGTCTGAATTTCTTATACCAACATGTGTTGTTCGTAGATGGAAGTTGCTGAGCTTTTCATTCAATTGGGATAATTTCAAGACCATAATGATACCCCTGAAATAAATTATTTAATATATCTTTTGAAAATAGTAAAGCAACTCCTCTGGGTAATTGATGTGAAGTAAGCTACAGCATTGGTTGTATATTCATTTTTCTTCAATGTATGCAATTATCCACTCAGCCTGTACCCATTAATATTATTTTTCTTCCTAGGCTGGAAGTATTTAAAGCCATTAGAAAATAATCCTAAGAATTCTATTTGCTGAATAAATTTTAATTAGCATGGCATCAGGAATTTTTTATTAATGGGAAATAAATTATTGCAATCTTTGGGAAGGAGACAAGTTAATAGCTTTGTGAAAAGCAATGGAGAGAAAATGATCTTGAAAAGGTCAGGTCTCCTGTCACAGTGTCTTCATGCACAATTAAAACAAGTCAAAAAAGTGGCTATATAATCAGGACCATGAATATGCATTATATCCTAATGAGAGTGTGAAGATGTAGCAGGCTTAGTGCTAAAGTCATGGTGGGGTGGTGACATAAAAATGGTAATTTGTGATGTAGTACTTAACTGTGTTTCTCTTCTTATGGAAAACTTAACTCTTTAGTAGCTAGTCCGTCCTACCTTGGTGTAATTAAGCTCTTTCTACTGTTCGTGGAACAACAACAACAAAAATAAAACTAAAAGAACAACCCTATTAATTCTGTGAGAGAAAGCAATAGCCAAACATTATCTACTGCCATGTTTGTGTTAATTTAAGGACTAAATTTTTCATTTTGCCATCAATTGCTTTGATCTTTCAAATAGTTGTATATGTCTGTGTGTGTCTGAGCACATGTATAAGTACATTTAAATTCAAAATAAATTTTACTAGTCCTATCCTTTACTGGTCATACCTGAGCTATCCATGTCACCTCTATTTTTCTATCACCCTTCTTCACTCAGTCACCCTAGGATATTGCATGAATCCCTAACAAATGACAAGGAAAAAGAATAGCATTATGCTTTGACGGAATTTTTAAAATCATGAGCAGTTTTTATCTTGAACACCTTATTACAGGATATATTGTTTATGAGTGCTCTTTTCTGTAGGAAAAGCCTTTAGAAATGACATTAGCAGAAATAACAGGCTACATCAAGAAGTTAACTTAAGTTCTTAAGTGGTCAATTACTTCTGGGTAATGGCAGTTTCACTGGGTCATTCTGCTGCTGCTCTGTGTGCTATTGAGTCAGTTCTGGCTATTCTACATTTTAATTGAAAAGCGGTATGAACATTCTGATTCACTGGTCATTTAATAAAAATGGTCACTGAACAATGATTCTGATTAGCTAATGGCAATTTAAAGGTTTATAGAACTTTTCACAATTCTGCCTGCTTATTCTGGAATATTAATAGAAGAACTAAGATTTCTGTTTTTATCTTGATAGGAAGGAAAAAAATTTGGAGAAAAGCAGGCGTTTCTCTTCATGCATTTTGGATGGCAACTATAAATAGATAACTCTGAGTGTTTTTGACAATCAGAACCAACATGGGAGGGGTCTTTGTCTCTACCTCTGCTGGAAGTGAACACCAGTCATCCTGTTAGCCTAGTTTCATTTTTCAAAGAATTGTTTCAATGTTTCTACCTAGGATCTCAGTTTATATTGTGAGACCTTACCTCTAGGACTCTGTAAAGCTGAGGGGTGACCCTTTCTTACAAATAGTACAGAATTCTGTGATTTCAGAACAAATCAACAAGCCCCCACAAATATTCTTCTATTTGATGCATTTCAACAATTAAAGACTCATTTATTTGGCTGTTTAAATGTGCGGTCATTAAGAATAATAATACGTGTTATAGAATGCTACAAAGAATTCAGAAAGTAGGAGCTAAGGATGTTGAAAACAAGCTTCATCCCTTTATAATTTTCTCAAGGGTCATCCCTAAACATATTCTAAATTGCATAGCACTACGTATTGCATAGTTTTCTTTGTGTAGGACTTAAATACATGTAGGGTTAAATATTTTCTTTCTTTGTATCAATGCTATTCTTGCCTTATATTAATCATTAAGTATGTATTGCTAACTATATAGTACTGATAAGCACAGGAATCAGGAGACTGGAAACAAAAGAAGTGTCTGCTTCTTTCAAAACCTGGAGCAGGTTTTGAAATTGAATTCATCCTTAACAATACAGTGATGGAGTATAATTTTTTTAGGTGGGTAGTTAGGTAAACATACTCTGCAATATCCACAAGGTGCAGTCAAAAACAAGTTTAATAATACTTAACTAAGTATAAAACAAAAGCATTATCTGGACTTAGTATCATGACTTCCCTGAAATAGAAAACATCAAATAACCCAAAGGCCACTCACCTTGAAAGCTCTGGGTTGGGTTGGGTTTGGTTTGGTTTGGTTTTGTGTGTGAGCTTTATTCAAAGGATAATCCCCTTGGACCTTGGTCAGTACCTCTTCACATGTAATATATGCACAATTCTAAAAGTTGGTTTCCTTGGGCCGCTTTGAGGAGTGTGTGTATCAATGTGGATTTAAAGTCATTAACATGGAGTTTGAGTCCAGTTCTCACATTTAGTTTAATTATAGTTCCATTTCTTAGTAGCTGTTTGACTTAAGCAAGCTGATTAAAGTTTGAGCTTAATTATCTTTTTACCAATGAAGAAGTAACAATAGCCACTTCACAGAGATGTAGCAAAAATATGTCAGTGTCTTAGCAGAGTATCTATTTAATAGCAGAACATTGAGACAGGTTAGTTTCCTTTTTTTATTCTCTCAGTCCGAAGCAGATTAGAAGTAGGACAGCTTCTCCATTGCCCATGGCACTTCCTTATTGATCAAGTCACCCTCATTGATGGGGTTGAGGGGGGATCCAAAGCCCTGAGGTGTACCACTTCCAATGGTTCCCCAGGAAGAGGCAAGAATGGACATTGCCTGACAACTTCCTCCCTTCCTCATCCTGCAAGATGAGGCTAGAAAGCAGCATGCTTCAATCAACAAGGGAACCGGGCAGAGTAGAAACTACATGGAAGCTATATCTGTGCTTCCCCCTCCTTCCAACTACTCCTTTTCCTCCCTTCCCTTTCCCATCCAGACGCCTTGGGAATGTGAAGGAGATGGAAAAATGTCTAGACTCCACAAACAGATCAAACTGTGGTCCTCATCAAACAGAAGGCATAACATCAGATCTTCCTCAGCCTTGGCCTAGGAAATTATGGGGAACATAAGGAAGAAAGGACAACAAAATTACCCAAGGAAAATAAAATATAAGATAAAAATGGAAATTTTAAGAACTATAGGTTGGTGTCTATATACACATTAGTAGACTCACCACAAGATTATAAGTTTAATACTAAATCCAATGAAGGTGGATGATATTTTTTAAATGTTGCTACTGTCATGATAAATTATCAACATACTGATAAATTAAAAGTATTTTTTTCTAAAACTATACAGTAATTGAATAATAATATGACTTAATTCTCAAATTATTGGTTTAAAAGTCTTGGGTGCCATGAGAACAGCTGAATATTTTGCAGGAAATGGGTCCAACATCACATCATTCACTCATTAAGTAAATAGTTATTAAGAGGCCTAAATAGGGAGAAAAGATTTTAAACAAGCAACCATTTAACTAAGTACTACTGAGTAAAAATTAAAAAATACTTTGGTGCAGATTTTATTATAAAATGTATTTGAAGAAAAGCTGTGTTTTTTCCAAACTGTTTTCCCATATCATAACATATGTACTATTTATAGCACACATGAAATAGGAATTTCCATAGGTATGCTTCCCACTTGAAAGCTGAAAACTTTGAGGCAAGGAAATGCTATAAAATTGACCAGACCACCCAGGCAATTAATCCTAGGGCTAGAAATTGATGGAATTTCTCTGTTCCTTAGACATGATGGAATTTCTCTGTTCTTAGACAACATTAATTGACTATAGGATTTGCCAGAATAAAGTCTAATGTCTAAATAGCAGTGTCCTATATGAGTTTTTCATTTTTTAAAGTTACTGATTCAAAATACAAGTTAATTTAATGGCTATTTTCTGAGCTCCTATAATGTTGTTGAGCTTAGATGAGGCTAAGGATTTTGCTATTCCTACAAGAAACTTAACAATCTAACAAAATTCACTAACCTGCAGGTTTATAAACCACCTTCATGATTATCATTGTTTTCCAAATTCTGCTTAACCAGAAGACATGTTAAATGAAGTATGACACTTTAAAAATTATCATGATGCACACATTTTCAAATTTCTGTCTGCTTAAGAATTTCATGGGCTGGTCAGATTCTGATTTAATACGATCCAAGGATCTGAATGTTCAACAAGCACCTCATGTGATTCTTACACCTGCAATGAAGACCCCACTTTCAGAAGATCTGCCTCAACCTCCTTCCTTGTCCTGTGCTCACTTGGCCACTGTGTTATTTCTGATTTAATGTAGGTAGCCAGAGTCTCAGCTGCAGGTTATAGCACTCACACAAATGCTAAAGAAGCACCAATTATAGTGTACAGGGAGGTCTGTATGTTAGGGAAGATTTTTATGTTAAGATGAGATACTATAGTGGAAAGATGAAGACCACAATAGGAAGGAGGCAGGAACACATCTAAAATGGAAGAAACATGTTGTTGGAAATGAGGATATAGGACTGGTCAGAGTAAAGGCTACACCAGCATGGAGACAGATCAAAGTCCTTTAAATGTAACAGAGAAACCAAGAGAGAAGGCTGCCCAAGCCCTAGATAGTCAGGTTAGTTGAATATAGAACCCACTCCCCTTTCTTCCTTCCCCAACCTTAGAAAAAAAGAAAATAGTAATGTCAAGGGATGGTGAAATATTTTTCATTTGCATGGACTTCAAAGACTGTTATGTGTTAAACCAATACTAACATAATGAAGGGACATGCTTGATTAGGGCTTCAGCACTAACGTGGCTTCTTCTAGAACAAATGGAAGACTGTGACTTAAAAGGACTGTATACATGCCAAATCTCATACCTAGAAGGACTGTATATATGCCAAATCTCATACCCAAATGACAGAGTTCATTATTTTAATATGCAGGAAACAGAATATCTTTTTGTTGCACAGAAATGTCTTTGTTATGAGTGGTTCATCTATGTGTACTTTTTCACATTCAAACCCATTAATTCACTCATTCATTCATTCAAGAAATATATATTGTATGTTACTGTGCATGGAATAATAACAGAGAGAGAGGAATTTAAAAATTAAAAGTATGTTTTTTCCTAAAGGAGCTTAAATCTAGATTATAGAAAGGGGACAGATTTTAAAGTAAACCAGTGTAGATAAAAACGTAATCTCTTTATTGGAGAACTAGACAAAATGTAGAAGAAAAATCACAGCTGGTATAAGCCAAAGAACTCAGGGAAGATGGAATTATAATGAAGTAGTTAGCCAGGTGGACCAGAAAGACGAAGGTGCGCCAGGCAGCGTACATAGTGGCTGCAGGTCAAGGCAGCCTGAGAGAATATGGTGTGTTTGGAGACTTGGAGAGAGATGAGGCTGAACGAATTAGTAAGAACCAGCTTATGGAGGTTCTTGTACACTGTGCAAAGAAGTTTTAAATATTTCTTCTATGGAGAGAGACACTGAGAAAATTCTAAACACAGTTTGACATTGTGTTTTGAGGCCAGAAAGGTCATTCTAGAAAGTTCGTGAAGAAAAGTTGGAATGAGAATAAGTTGCAAAGATTGATCATGAAAGACTTAGCACATCATTATAAAGGTTTTTGAGAGATCATGGAGAGCTACCGAGAGGTTTTAAGCAGGTGAGTAATCTTATTAGATTTACATTTTAGAACGTAATTTTTCCTTTTTTGGAAACAACGTGAAGGTGGGGTTGAAGGTGACAAGACTAGTTCGTGGAATGGGCAGGTGTGAAGTGGGGACAGTGAGGGGGAGGAGACAGATACCTGAGCTCTTCATGAGATAAAAGTCACCGAACTTGGCCTTGGTTGGATTTGGTGTGTTAGAGAGAGCCAAGTAGAGGATGACCCTTAGTACTTCTAGATTTCAAAAATGTGGGTGCTGCCATATGCCAAATATCGGCAGATTTTGAGGGGAAAGAATATGAGTTAGTTTTTTAGATCTGTACAGTTTAATGAAACTTGGAAAATTCGATTGCTATTTGAGGCAGATTTGCCACAAAGCTGATGAAACTTAAGTTTCAGGGCCCCTCCCTCATACAGATCCTTTCCAAGGTCCCAAGAGCTAACCTATCAAATTTGTATTTATAGTTTTATTTTCTGTAAAGAGAGCCTCAAAAGTATAATTTTCAGGTTCCACAAACCTGGATCTTCCCCTCCTAAGAGGCAAATGCCACTGTGAATCTAAACCCATGCAGAGAGAGGGGTGTAAGAGAGCAGCATGTACAGAGGGAAATGAAAATGTTATTGTGTTGGTGGTTGCTTGAAATAAATGAGCTATCAGCTGTGCTTTAACTATTTGTTTGATGTAAAGATATTTGTTTTAATAGATATTTGATATACATAAGGTTTAAAGCATGTAGTGCTACTGATCCCTACATGTCATTTTCACAAATTCTTTCTGGAACGTTGTAAAAGTATCACTGAATTGATGAGTAATTGGGTAGAGAAACTTTAAAATTCCCTTGAGCTTAAAAATTTCATGACTGGCATAATAACATGGTGGTTATGCCCTGTGACCCAGTCATTCCAAACCACTTGTAGTTCCTGGGAAATGTTATTTTGTCTGTTCTTTTCCTAGTACACTTGACAGAAACCTATTCGTTTCTTATACCAAGTTTCTTCTAACCACTTCTACCCCAGAGAACTGGCACTTTCTCTTTCATGCCCCTGTACCTATTACTAGCACATTACTTATAACACTTTACTGCTCTTAAATTTTATGTGCCTCAATTATATAGAACAGGGGTCATCAGACTGTAGCTCAGAGGCAAAATCCAGTTCACCATCTGTTTCTGTAAATATAGTTTTATTGGAAGACAGTCATATCAACACATTTATGTATTTTCTCGGGATGCTTCTGTACTATATGTAGACAAAATTGAGTAGTTGTGACTGTGGCTTTATGGCCAACAAAGTTTAAAATATTTACTACCTGGCCCTTTACAGAAAAGAAGTTCACCAACTCCTGATAGGAAGAATTCTTTGAGAGAAATTTACACGATGTATTCTTTTTCTGTATCCTCAATATTTAGCGAGTTCCTGGAATAAAGGAGGTACTCAATAAATATTGAGACAAACAATTTCATCACCATCATCCTTCTCATCCCATTGGACAGTTACATATCAGTGTACAAATTTCCAAAATGTTTAAAAATAATCAGAGGTGTTTCCAAAAAGGACAATGAAAGCCACTGAATTGGGGGGATTTGGGAGATTTTGGAGACTCAAAATTGAACAATTGAGTTAAGCATCGTGGTCTCCAGAAAGCAAGAAGAATGTAAACAAAACAAGGATGAGGTCAAAACATGTGGGATGAGTAGAGCACCTTCAACTTTTCTCATTTTCTCTCTGTCTCTCTTTCTCTCTATCTCTGTCTCTGTCTCTCTCCTTTCCCTCAGAAATTCATAGATATATACACAAACACACACACTGAAAATTGATTTCAACCTATTTATCATCAGGAGAATAAAAGAAGAGAGGGAGAACTTAAAAAGAGGGTCTATGACCATTAACAAAAGACTTTCTAAATGATAATCTAGTGGATTTCATGATCAGATTTATGGTGATTTTTTCCCCAGAAACCCAGAAATAAAGCCTTCTGTTTATCAACAAATTATTCTATTTGTATCCTGACTTTTGAAGAAATGCAGACACAGGTGCAAGAAACTTGTCAGTCTTTGCAGCCTGTTTGGCCATTTGGAATGCAAACAATAAAAAGAATTAAAATATAAACATCAACTGTATTTTTCTTTATTGAATTTACAATTCAAAAGCTCATAATGTCAACAATGTTGACATAATTAAATAAGATAATTAAAACAATTTTAGAATTAAAATATGCTGGCTTCTTTGATGATTACAAAGATTATATCTTGGAAAGAGGGCAAAATAAATGGGGACTACTCTTTTTAAGCTTATAAATTACAAAGTTGAAAGTCAGTTTATGAACAAAAAGTCAGCACAAACTTTGAAGAAATTTATCTACTTCCCAAATACAGATGTATAGTACAGTTCTAACATTTATACATCAATATAAAAATTACAGTCAGCATTTAGGCCAAAGGTCTAAAGTTCCAGGTTTTAAGGGTGAACAGAGGCAAAATTATTCCTTAGAAATAATTATCCCTCTCTTGTTAAGTCTCCTTCTTACTCCTCAGTGATGGCTAAGAGGCTGTGGTAGATTATTTGCAAAAATGACCACAAATTTCTCTTCCTTAGACATGGGCCCCCTCGCAGTGTGACTTTGCCACTCTTCTCATGAGGAGGTGGGATCTAATTCCCCTACCTTGGAATCTGGACTGGCCTTGTGACTAGCATTGATTAATGGAATGTGGTGGAAGGAAAGCTGTGTGACTTCCAAGCGTCTGTCTGAAAAGACCTTGCAGCTTCTGCCCTTGCAGAAGCTGAGACCCCCATGCTGTGAAGATTCCAGAGACACAAGAACATGGAGAGAGAGTCCCAGCTATTGCAACCATCCCAGCCACTTAGCCCGATCCTCCAACTGACTGAAGCCTCATGAGTGAGCTAGGCAAGAACAGCAAAAGGACTGCCCAGTTAACACAAGTAATAACTTGTTGAAGTTTTCAGCCACTATGGTTTGGGGCTTGTTTGTTATGCTGCAACAAATAACTGATAAAGGGATCAAGACAATTTTAGAGACTACACAGGACTTACCACCATTTATCCAAAGACTATCCATGTGAGAGTGGTAGAAGCAGCTTCAGCATTCATTTTTACAGTGTTCATGACATTTTTAAATGCCAAACTATCATTATCTTTATTGGAACAATGTTATATTTTTTGTTTATTAAAAAACCTAAAACCTAAATCATTTATGTCTTGAGACTTACTCAGAAAATCAATGTTACAATAAAATTCTTATTACAACAAGTTTGCCCTCATTTGTAAGTATTCTGAACATATCTTTTCATGTGCTTAAAATCTAGTTATCTCCTTATTTTAATTTTCATTTCTTAAGTTGATTGGGAATCTCTTATCTTTTATATTTATAATTCATTTTTATTTCCCCAGAGTCAATTTTGACCACCATCAATTCCAAGGTCTCTGCTGGAGTGGTCTTAGAATGGAGGTGTGTGATAGTTCTGAAAGCAGGGGGAAAGTACCATTGGGGACTAGCAAGGGAGGAAAGAAGAGAAGTAGATTCTGGGAACCAATTCTCAACCTTCTGAATTCTGATAAATTCCTTTCTTCAAGGACTGAATTCCTTTGGAATCCTTCTCTTTCACTTGCTAAACCTTCCAGGTCCTGACTTTGTTAGGACCTGGCCTATTCCTCTCCAGTAAAATTTGTGTTAATCAAAATGTGCTTCACCAAACATCCTACCTAAAGAGACTCAGCTAGGGAGACTCAGGCCTGAGAGATATGGTCCTGAGCAGACATCTTTTCAAGGACAGTAGTAACTGATAAGTCAGAGTACAAAACGATGGATATTGTGTCTGACTTTTTTCCTGCTATTTCAACATTGGATAAATAAATTCTGGCATGCTCACTGTGCCCCAACATTAAAATCAGTAAGAAAATCTTGTTCACTGCTGTCAAGAGATGAATTCAATTTCAATTTTAAGGTTTACCACTTCCATAGGGCTTTGGCTCACCTCTAGTTGTAGCCTCTAGCTTGTTTCCTCATCAGCCAGCTCCCTCCACCTCCAACACTACCACCAACCACCATTCCACATTTGGCTCTTTGAGTAATCCATGACCATCACTCAGTCTCACATGTGGGAGGGGATAAGGCATGAACCAATCCTCCAGGCCCTGTGAGAACACTTCACAATTTTTGACTTCCTGTCATTGAGATTTATACAGCATCCTTGCTTCTGCTTGATCAAGAGTGTGTCCATATGTTTTCTATCTCCCACAGCCCATCAAGTCCCCAAATAATATAATAACTATCACTTCTGAGCATTTACTATGTGCAAGGCACTGTTCTGAGAGTTTTATAAGTATGCACTTTATAAATATTTACATCAGCATCGTTATTATCATAATGTCACCCTTAAGTTCTGTGACAATGTGTTTAGTAGCTATTCTTTATAATATGAAGCTACTTACAGCAATTTTCCTCTGCAAGGGGGCTTTACCTAAAATCCCAAATACTTATTACAAAAGCGTAAGAAATATTTTTTTCCCTCCTACAACCTTTTAGAGAATCACAATACACATTAGCATGGTGAAAGTCTTGAGAAGTCTTATAGTTATTTTTCCAATTTATTTAATCTTATTTAACTCATTGCTTCCTAAACTTATTTACAATGGAAACTTTCTCCTTAGCCACTTAACAGTTTTGCAGACACATTTTGAAAACGGTAAATTCTATAAATATAATCAGCAAAACAGTGGGATTCTGATAACAATTTCTATTTCCTCTTCATGCAGAACTGGTGAAAACTCCTCAGCAGTATGGCAAAAAAAAATAGCTCATGTTCTGGTTCTATCTGGATTGTTCTCCATTTTTTATTTTTTAATATCCCACACTTTTCTAGATCTTTACTGGTCTATGACAGAAAGTCATTCTTTCATATGGAGGCCCTTAATCTTAGTCATCATGTATAATTTATTAAAGTTTCATTTTAAGAACATGAACAAGAGGTCTCTTAAAGGTTCACTCCTTTTACTGCCCAGAAGTGGTTGGGCTCTGTTTCTGGGATATTGCATCTCTTTGTTCTAATTAGAGTGATCTGTTTGTTATCTGCTCCTGGGTTCTGGGTGATCTTTTTTCTCTTTGTGATGCAGGGACGGTGTAGTCTTTAAATCTCCTTTTGGCAGGAAGCATAACTTTCTGATATAAATCTGAACTGGAAAATGTATCTCTCCTTAAGCAATGACATGCAGATACCAGAACACTTCCTTTTGAACACTTGCTTGTAACAACTAAAAGAGGAGGGATAAGGGATGAGGTATCTGCTCTCAATATTCCCAGTGATTTTTGTCTCTATTCGAGGACAGAATACCCAGAAAACTTGCTATAAGTATGACATTCTCCATTGTCCGACAGTAATCTCATAGAAATTGGCCAGGCCAGGGGCTTCCCTGGTGGTGAGGTTGTTGAGAGTCCGCCTACCGATGCAGGGGACATGGGTTTGTGCCCCGGTCCGGGAAGATCCCACATGCCGCGGAGCGGCTAGGCCCATGAGCCATGGCTGCTGAGCCTGCGCGTCCAGAAAAAAAAGAAAAACAAGAAATAGGCCAGGCCAATCTATAAAAACATTGGTGCATTACTGAAACAGTTAGGAAAAGAACCAAGGGAGCCACTACAAGTCCTTTGACAGATATAACTCCTGGCGTTTTAATCTTACTCTGTGGTTTTGGTGGCAGTCAATTTAAGGTCATTTTGATCCACTTAGTGCCAGGAATGGTTGTGCCTATATTGCATGTCTGAAGTAGCAGAAATTTCCTCAAGCAATATGAAATCAAAAAGGAAGGAATTTTTGTCATTCTGCAATAGTCTACTTGGGGTGCTCTTCTAAGAGAGCATTCTAAGGCAACATTGTCCAAAAGAAGTTTCTACAATATGGAAAATCTTCTATAATGTGCATTCTTCAATACAGTAGCTAATAGTCACATATAGCTATTGAGCATATGAAATGTGGCAAGTGTATTGGAAAAAAATGAATTTTAAATTTCATTTACTTTTAATTAAATTTAAATTTGTATAGCCACATGTGGCTAGTGCTACTGTTTTGAACAGTGCAACTCTAAAACACTTACAGCACAAGTAGTCAGTAGAACCGTCAAATCAAAACATCCATTACTTTTATTTTCCAAAATTAATAAAATTAAAGGAAAAACACAAATCAAAATCTGTAGTGTGCAATCCATGTTTCTGTTTATAGTAATGTTTATGTGTGAGTTGTCTCTGTGTGAGACATAGCAACTATAGGTCATCAAAAAGATAAGAGTATCGGGAAGAGTAAGAAGATGGCGGAAGAGTAAGACGCGGAGATCACCTTCCTCCCCACAGATACACCAGAAATACATCTACACGTGGAACTGCTCCTATAGAACAACCACTGAGCACTGGCAGAAGACCTCAGACCTCCCAAAAGGCAAGAAACTCCCCCACGTACCTGGGTAGGGCAAAAGAAAAAAGAAACAACAGAGACAAAAGAATAGGAATAGGACCTGCACCAGTGGGAGGGAGCTGTGAAGAAGGAAATGTTTCCACACACTAGAAGCCCTTTCACAGGCCGAGACTGCAGATGGCGGAGGGGGGGAGCTTCGAAGCCGCGAAGGAGAGCACAGCAACGGGGGTGCGGAGGGCAAAGCGGAGAGATTCCCTCACAGAGGATTGGTGCCGACTGGCACTCACCAGCCCGAGAGGCTTGTCTGCTCACTCGCCGGGGTGGGCGGGGCTGCGAGCTGAGGATCGGGCTTCAGTCGGAGGGCAGGGAGAGGACTGGGGTTGGCGGCGTGAACACAGTCTGCAGGGGGTTAGTGCACCACAGTTAGCTGGGAGGGAGTCCAAGGAAAAGTCTGGACCTGCTGAAGAGGCAAGAGACTTTTTCTTCCGTCTTTGTTTCCTGGTGTGCGAGGAGAGGGGATTAAAAGCGCTGCATAAAGGAGCTCCAGAGACGGGCGCAAGCCGCGGCTAAAAGCGCGGACCCCAGAGACGGGCATGAGAGGATAAGGCTGCTGCTGCCGCCACCAAGAAACCTGTGTGCAAGCACAGGTCACTATCCACACCTCCCCTCCCGGGAGCCTGTGCAGCCCGCCACTGCCAGGGTCCCGGGATCCAGGGACAACTTCCCCGGGAGAATGCATGGCGCACCTCAAGCTGGTGCAACGTCACTCGGCCTCTGCCGCCACAGGCTTGCCCCACAACCGTTCCCCTCCCTCCCACCGGCCTGAGTTAGGCAGAGCCCCCTAATCAGTTGCTCCTTTAACCCCGTCCTGTCTGAGCGATGAACAGACGTCCTGCGGCGACCTACACGTAGAGGTCGGGCCAAATCCAAAGCTGAAACCCGGGAGCTGTGAGAACAAAGAAGAGAAAGGGAAATCTCTCCCAGCAGCCTCAGGAGCAGCGGATTAAATCTTCACAATCAACTTGATGTACCCTGCATCTGAGGAATACCTGAACAGACAACAAATCATCCCAAATTGAGGAGGTGGACTTTGGGAACAAGATAGATTATTTTTTCCCCTTTTTCTCTTTTTGTGAGTGTGTATGTGTATGCTTCTGTGAGAGATTTTGTCTGTACAGCTTAGCCTTCACTATTTGTTCTAGGGTTCTATCCACCTGTTTTGTTTTTTTTTTTTTAACTTAACAAATTTTTTTCTTAATAATTATTTTTTTATTTTAATAACTTTATTATTTTATCTTATTTTATTTTATCCTCTTTCTTTCTTTCTCCTTACTTTCTTCTTTCTTTCTTTCTTTCTTTCTTTCTTTCTTTCTTTCTTTCTTTCTTTCTTTCTACTTTTTCCCCTTTATTCTGAGCTGTGTGGATGAAAGGCTCTTAGAGCTCCAGCCAGGAGTCAGTGCTGTGCCTCTGAGATGGGAGAGCCAACTTCAGGACACTGGTCCATGAGAGACCTCCCAGCTCCACATAATACCAAATGGCGAAAATCTCCCAGAGATCTCCATCTCTGGTGAAGACCCAGCTTCACTCAACGACAAGCAAGCTACAGTGCTGGACACCCTATGCCAAACAACTAGCAAGACAGGAACAGAGCCCCATCTATTAGCACAGAGGCTTTGTACAATCATAATAAGTCCACAGACACCCAAAAACACACCACCAGACGTGGACCTGCTCACCAGAAAGACAAGATACAGCCTCATCCACAAGAACACAGGCACTAGCCCCCTCCATCAGAAAGCCTACACAACCCACTGAACCAAACTTAGCCACTGGGGACAGACACCAAAAACAATGGGAACTACAAACCTGCAGCCTGCAAAAAGGAGACCCCAAAAACAGTAAGATAAGCAAAATGAGAAGACAGAAAAACACACAGCACATGGAGGAGCAAGGTAAAAACACGCCAGACCTAAAAAATGAAGAAGAAATAGGCAGTCTACCTGAAAGAGAATTCAGAATAATGATAGTAAAGATGATACAAAATCTTAGAAATATAATAAAGAAAATGCAAGAAACATTTAACAAGGACCTAGCAGAACTAAAGAGGAAACAAGCAACGATGAACAACACAATAAATGAAATTAAAAATACTCTAGAAGGGATCAATAGCAGAATAACGGAGGCAGAAGAATGGATAAATGACCTGGAAGATAAAATAGTGGAAATAATTACTGCAGAGCAGAAAAAGAAAAAGAATGAAAAGAACTGAGGACAGTCTCAGAGACCTCTGGGAAAACATTAAACGCACCAACATTCGAATTATAAGGGTCTCAGAAGAAGCAGAGAAAAAGAAAGGGACTGAGAAAATATTTGAAGAGATTATAGTTGAAAACTTCCCTAATATGAGAAAGGAAATAGATAATCAAGTCCAGGAAGCACAGAGAGTCCCATACAGGATAAATCGAAGGAGGAACATGCCAAGACACATATTAATCAAACTATCAAAAATTAAATACAAAGAAAATATATTAAAAGCAGCAAGGGAAAAACAACAAATAACACACAAGGGAATCCCCATAAGGTTAACAGCTGATCTTTCAGCAGAAACTCTGCAAGCCAGAAGGGACTGGCAGGACATGTGTAAAGTGATGAAGGAGAAAAACCTACAACCAAGATTACTCTACCCAGCAAGGATCTAATTCAGATTTGATGGAGAAATTAAACACTTTACAGACAAGGAAAAGCTGAGAGAGTTCAGCACCACCAAACCAGCTTTACAACAAATGCTAAAGGAACTCCTCTAGACAGAAAACACAAGAGAAGGAAAAGACCTACAATAACAAGCCCCAAACAATTAAGAAAATGGGAACAGGAACACACATATCGATAATTGCCTTAAATGTAAATGCATTAAATGCTCCCACCAAAAGACACAGACTGGCAGAATGGATACAAAAACAAGACCCATATATATGCTGTCTACAAGAGACCCACTTCAGACCGAGGGATACATACAGACTGAAAGTAAGGGGATGGAAAAAGATATTCCATGCAAATGGAAATCAAAAGAAAGCTGGAGTAGCAATTCTCATATCAGAAAAAATAGACTTTAAAATAAAGACTATTACAAGAGACAAAGAAGGACACTACATAATGATCAAGGGATCTATCCAAGAAGAAGGTATAACAATTGCAAATATTTATGCACCCAACATAGGAGCACCTCAACACATAAGGCAAATACTAACAGCCATAAAAGGGGAAATCGAGAGTAACACAATCATAGTAGGGGACTTTAACACCCCACTTTCACCAATGGACAGATCATCCAAAATGAAAGGAAACTCAAGCTTTAAATAATACATTAAACAACATGGACTTAATTGATATTTATAGGACATTCCATCCAAAAACAACAGAATACACATTTTTCTCAAGGGCTCATGGAACATTCTCGAGGATAGATCATATCTTGGGTGACAAATCAAGCCTTGGTAAATTTAGGAAAATTGAAATTGTATCAAGTATCTTTTCCGACCACAATGCTATGGAACTAGATATCAATTACAAGAAAAGATCTGTAAAAAATACAAACACATGGAGGCTAAACAAAACACTACTTAATAATGAAGAGATCACTGAAGAAATCAAAAAAATACCTAGAAACAAATGACAGTGGAGACACAATGACCCAAAACCTATGGGATGCAGCAAAAGCAGTTCTAAGAGGGAAGTTTATAGCAACACAATCCTACCTTAAGAAACAGGAAACATCTTGAATAAACAACCTAACCTTGCACCTAAAGCAAATAGAGAAAGAAGAACAAAAAAACCCCAAAGTTAGCAGAAGGAAAGAAATCATAAAGATCAGATCAGAAATAAATGAAACAGAAGTGAAGGAAACAATAGCAAAGATCAATAAAACCAAAAGCTGGTTCTTTGAGAAGATAAACAAAATTGAAAAACCATTAGCCAGACTCATCAAGAAAAAAAGGGAGAAGACTCAAATCAATAGAATTAGAAATGAAAAAGGAGAAGTAACAACTGACACTACAGAAAGACAAAAGATCATGAGAGATTACTACAAGCAACTCTATGCCAATAAAATGGACAACCTGGAAGAAATGGACAAATTCTTAGAAACACACAACCTGCCAAGACGGAATCAGGAAGAAATAGAAAATATGAACAGACCAATCACAAGCACTGAAATTGAAACTGTGATTAAAAATCTTCCAACAAACAAAAGCCCAGGACCAGATGGCTTCACAGGCGAATTCTATTAAACATTTAGTGAAGAGCTAAAACCTATCCTTCTCAAACTCTGCTAAAATATAGCAGAGGGAGGAATACTCCCAAAGTCATTCTACAAGACCACCATGACCCTGATACCAAAACCAGATAAAGATGTCACAAAGAAAGAAAACTACAGGCCAATATCACTGATGAACATAGATGCAGAAATCCTCAACAAATTACTAGCAAACAGAATCCAACAGCACATTAAAAGGATTATACACCATGATCAAGTGGGGTTTTTCTCAGGAATGCAAGGATTCTTCAATATACACAAATCAATCAATGTGATACACCATATTAACAAATTGAAGGAGAAAAACAAAATAATCATCTCAATAGATGCAGAGAAAGCTTTCAACAAAATTCAAGACCCATTTATGATAAAAACACTACAGAAAGTAGGCATAGAGGGAACTTTCCTCAACTTAATAAAGGCCATAGATGACAAACCCACAGCCAGCATCGTCCTCAATGGTGAAAAACTGAAACCATTCCAACTAAGATCAGGAACAAGACAAGGTTGCCCACTCTCACCACTATTGTTCAACATAGTTTTGGAAGTTTTAGCCACAGCATTCAGAGAAGAAAAAGAAATAAAAGGAATCCAAATTGGAAAAGAAGAAGTAAAGCTGTCACTGTTTGCAGATGACATGATATTATACACAGAGAATACTAAAGACGCTACCAGAAAACTACTAGAGCTAATCAATGAATTTGGTAAAGTAGCAGGATACAAAATTAATGCACAGAAATCTCTGGCATTTCTATACACTAATGATGAAAAATCTGAAAGTGAAATTAAGAGAACACTCCCATTTACCATTGCAACAAAAAGAAAGAAATATCTAGGAATAAACCTACCTAAGGAGACAAAAGACCTGTATGCAGAAAATTATAAGACACTGATGAAAGAAATTAAAGATGATACAAATAGATGGAGAGATATACCACGTTCTTGGAGTGGAAGAATCAACATTGTGAAAGTGACTCTACTACACAAAGCAATCTACAGATTCAATGCAATCCCTATCAAATTACCACTGGCATTTTTCACAGAACTAGAACAAAAAATTTCACAATTTGTATGGAAACACAAAAGGCCCTGTATAGCCAAAGCAATCTTGAGGAACATAAATGGAGCTGGAGGAATCAGGTTCCCTGAGTTTAGACTATACTACAAAGCTGCAGTAATCAAGACAGTGTGGTACTGGCACAGAAACAGAAATATAGATTAATGGAACAGGATAGAAATCCCAGAGATAAACCCACCCACATATGGTCACCTTATCTTTGATAAAGGAGGCAAGAATATACAGTGGAGAAAAGACAGCCTCTTCAATAAGTGGTGCTGGGAAAACTGGACAGATACATGTAAAAGAATGAAATTAGAACACTCCTTAACACCATGTACAAAAATAAACTCAAAATGAATTAAAGACCTAAATGTAAGGTCAGACACTATCAAACTCTTAGAGGAAAACATAGGCAGAGCACTCTTTGACATAAAACACAAGATCTTTTTTGACCCACCTCCTAGAGGAACGGAAATAAAAACAAATATAAACAAATAGGACCTAATGAAACTTAAAAGCTTTTGTACAGCAAAGGAAACCATAAACAAGACCAAAAGACAACCCTCAGAATGGGAGAAAATATTTGCAAATGAAGAAACTGAAAAAGGATTAATCTCCAAAATTTACAAGCAGCTCATGCAGCTCAATAACAAAAAAGCAACAACCCAATCCAAAAATGGGCAGAAGACCTAAATAGACATTTCTCCAAAGATATACAGATTGCAGACAAACACATGAAAGAATGCTCAACATTATTAATCATTAGAGAAATGCCAATCAAAAGTACAATGAGATATCATCTCACACCGGTCACAATGGCCATCATCAAAAAATCTACAAACAACAAATGCTGGAGAGGGTGTGGAGAAAAGGGAACACTCTTGCACTACTTGTGGGAATGTAAATTGATCGAGCCACTATGGAGAACAGTATGGAGGTTCCTTAAAAATCTGAAAATAGAAGTACTATATGACCCAGCAATCCCACTACTGGGCATATTCCCTGAGAAAACCATAATTCAAAAAGAGTCATGTACCAAAAGGTTTATTGCAGCTCTATTTACAATAACCAGGAGATGGAAGCAACCTAAGTGTCCATCAACAGATGAATGGGTAAAGAAGATGTGGCACATATATACAATGGAATATTACTCAGCCATAAAAAGAAACGAAATTGAGTTATTTGTAGTGAGGTGGATGGACCTAGAGTCTGTCATACAGAGTGAAGTAAGTCAGAAAGAGAAAAACAAATACTGTACACTAACACATATATATGGAATCTAAGAAAAAAAAAGTCATGAAGAACCTAGGGTAAGATGGGAATGGAGATGCAGACCTACTATAGAATGGAGTTGAGAATGTGTGGAGGAGGAAGGGTAGGGTGTAACAAAGTGAGAAAGTGGCATGGACATATATACACTACCAAACATAGAATAGGTAGCTAGTGGGCAGCAGCCGCATAAAACAGGGAGATCAGCTTGGTGCTTTGTGACCACCTAGAGGGTTGGGATAGGGAGGGTGGGAGGGAGGGAGATGCAAAGGGAAGAAATATAGGAACATGTGTATATGTATAACTGATTCACTCTGTTATAAAGCAGAAAGTAACACACCATTGTAAAGCAATTATACTCCAATAAAATGTTAAAAAAAAAAAAGAGTATCTAGTAGGCATCATGCCTTGTACCAGGTACAGGAGAAAATAGGAGAGATCAAGGTAAACAAAGTTGTGAAGAGCAACTTATAGCATCTGGGATGAATTGGGCATGAAATAAGAAACAAAACAATTTAGCAAAATTGTAATTAACTCACTAAAGGAAAATGTTACATACTAAAAAGCAAAATGTTTAAATGATTTGGGGTTTCATTCACTGACCATAAAACAAAAAATGAAAACATAGAGTTAGTGATAAGAAAGTCTAAATTCTGGACTTGTTTTGTGAGGATCTCCTGTCCTTGTTCTTACGTCCTTCCAAATAAAGTTCAACATCCAGATCTTGATTGAACGTTTCTGGATCCTCGAGGGTCCAGAAGCCAACCCATTCAACAAAAATAAGGTCTTCCCAAACACTCCTGAAACTTAACTTTAGCCTGGTTTGACTCAGGTTTAACTTTCAGTCATTTGTTTCCTTGTAACTTTAGCATGCTGCAAAACAAAATTGAAATGTCAATAAAAAACATACATTGTCAAATACATTGGAACATTAAAAAGGTCACAGGGGAGAATTTGACAACTAGTGATGAAGTTAAATTTGAAGTACATAAGTACATACAATTGGCTGATGTAAGTATAATTTACTTGTCAATGTAACAGTCCTTAAAAAGATCACAAAATCAGGAGGTTATAAACTATTACACTAAGGTTGAGTTATAATATTCTTTCTAGACATTAGCAGAGTAAATTGAAATGAACGAAGCAAAGAAATGTACAATGTGGATTAGGGAGAGGGATGGACTGGGAATTTGGGGTTGGTAGATGCAAACTATTACATTTAGAATGGATAAACAACAAGGTCCTACTGTATAGGACAGGGAACTATTTCTAATCTCCTAGGATAAACCATAATGGAAAAGAATATTTTTTAAAACGTCTATGTGTGTAAAACTGAGTCACTTTGCTGTACAGCAGAGATTGGCACAACACTGTAAATCAGTTATACTTCAATTAAAAAAAAGAGAAATGTACGGATGTGAAAAAAAAGATGAAGAAAAAGTAAAATGTAATACACGAAGAATAAGCTAGTTGAAAATATCAAAGCAAAATAGCCAGACTGCAGTGAGAAATGAATTCTTTGGTGTGATGTATCCATTATCTGATTTTGGATTTAAATACAAAGTAAAAATATGAAAAAAGCTTTGACATCATAATGTATTCTCTTTGCAGATATCTGAATTGATTCTTACATGATATGATAAATATCTGTGAATAAAAAACCCACATGGCTTCTAGTTTTATCTCCTCAGCCAGTTATTAACGAATCTTTTCTAAAGTTCAACATTAAATGGATACCAAAAAACCTAGCTTCATTTATTTTACTCTGAATGACATTTAATAACTTTAAAGTTTTTTTAACATGAAGACTTTTCTTATACTTTTGTTTAAATGCTATTTGATTTTACTTTATCTTATTAAACACCCTTAGTACACCCTTAATGTGTCTATGTATTTTTTGCCTTCTTTTTAAGTGATTTATTGAATTGATTTCTTTCTTTTTTTTTTTTTCTTTTTTGTATTGAAATAGAGTTAACTGCCAATCTTATATTAGTTTTGGGTGTACAAAGCTGTGATTCCATACTTTTATAGATTATGAAAAATACAAAGTTATTACTCTATTACTATGTGCTTTACACTATATCCTTCTGACTTATTTATTTTATAACTGATAGGTTGAAATTCTTAGACCCTTCACCGATTTCACACATCTGCTCACCCATTACCCTCTGGCAACTACTAGATTTTTCTCTGTGTCTGTGAATCTCTTTCTGTTTTATTATATTTGTTTGTTTTGTTTTTTAATTTCCACATATAAATGAAAACATACAGTATTTGTCTTTCTCTGTGTGACTTATTTCACATAAATAAGGCCCTTTAGGCCCATCCGTGTTGTCAAAAATGGTAAACTTTCATTATTTTTTATGGCTAATAGTAACCACATCTTCTTTATTTATTCATCTGTCAATGGACACTTAGGTTGCATCCATATTGTAGCTATTGTATTGAATAAATATTGCTAAAATGAACATAGGAGTGCATTATCTTTTCAAATTAGTGTTTTCATTTTTCAGATAAATACCCAGGAGTGGAATTCCTGGTTTGTATGGCAGTTCTATTTCTTTGTTTGTTTCAACTGTCACTTTATTGCAAGATGGTTGAATTAATTAAAAATTTAAACTATAACTTGATAATCTTTAGTCCAGTACCAAATTTTATTCAAAGCAAACTGCTTATTCAGAAGTGATCATGGAACAATTCAATGCAGAGCAAGAAGGATGAGAGAAACATCTTACTGGCCAATAGACTGTTTTATTTCTCGCATTATATGAAACTCAAACTTTTCATTTTTAAGAAAGATCAACTCTAACTTCAGTAGACAGCGATATACAAAGATTCTGTCACACAGGCTAGTTTCCATTTAGTCAGTCAACTATTTCTAGCTCTCTCAGTTGGGATAGATGCATTTACAGAACTGGCTGTGCTTTAGCCTTCTTTGCGAGCAGCTTTAGATGTGCAATGAACTTGTCAATTGTCTCCTTCTCCTCCTGTGCATAGATGCTCTGCACCACATGCTTCTCCACCCAGTCTATCATGTGATCTTGTTCCTTTTGATGCATCATATTCTGCACAGAGATATGATAGTCCAGGCGATTCTTTATCTCCTTGTATACTCTATGCAACCGTTCCCATTAAGTAACCTCCAAGGCCATAGCAATGTTATTCCTTTGGACATCAAAAAGGTAATGGAGCTTTTGAACCAGTGTCTACTCTGACTTCTTCAGATCAATTGCATCCTGGATTTGTTTGATGGAAGACTGTTTTGCCTCTTCCAGTTGGGCAATTTTTTGCTCATTGAGTTTATCAGCAAATTCCCCAATAGAGGCACCATATTTTTTAACTACATAGACAAGCAATCCTATTGTTGATATGGTTGAGAAAGTCTCTGGAGTTATCACGTATATTTCTTTGGAGAGTAAATATAAGATAAGCCCAGTTCTGAGCACATAGGTTACTGTTACACCAGTTTCAGGATAAAGGAACTGGAAGAACTCCTCAGGGATCAGCCCAAAATGAACTTTTTCTCCATATTCAGGAAGAGGTGGTACAGAGGCAAGACTTGGTGGCCCTGTATGAAAGATCCTTGTTGCCTGTAATACCCCTGGACTGAGGAGGGCTGCACTCTTCAGAGAGGGGCCTGCTGCAGTGGCAGCAGAAAGTACCACCAGGTAGCATCTACACAGCAGCAGTCTTGGTGCCCCAGTAACAGTTCTATTATTAATTTTTGAGGAAACTCCATAATGTTTTCACAATTGAGTATGATGTTAGCTGTAGGGTTGTCATAAATGGACTTTATTATATTGATGTATGTTCCCTCTATACAATTTTTGTTGAGAGTTTTTTTTTTTTATCATGAAGGGATGTTGAATTTTATCAAATGCTTTTTCTGCATTTATTTAGATGATCATGTGATTTTTATCCTTTGTTTTGTTAATATGGTGTATTGCATTGATTGATTTGTGGATATTGCACCATCCTTGCATCTCTGAAATAAATCCCACTTGGTGACATATGAATCTTTTAATGTATTGTTGAATTTGGTTTGCTAATATTTTGTTGAAAATGTTTGCATCTATGTTCATCAGGGATACTGGCCTGTGATTTCTTTCTTTTTTTTTTTTTTTTTTGGTAGGGTCTTTGGTTTTATTATCAAGGTAATGCTGGATTTGTAGAATGAGTTTGGGACTTCCGTGGTGGTGCAGTGGTTAAGAATCCATCTGCCAGTGCAGGGGACATGGCTTTGAGCCCTGGTCCTGGAAGATCCCACATGCTGTGGAGCAACTAAGCCTATGTGCCACAACTACAGAGCCTCCACTCTAGAGCCCATGAACCATAACTACTGAGCCTGTGTGCCACAAATACTGAAGACAGTGGTCCTAGCACCCTTGCTCCACAATAAGAGAAGCCACATGATGAGAAGCCCTCACACCACAACAAAGAGTAGCCCCCACTCGCCACAACTAGAGAAAGCCCCTGTGCAGCAACAAAGAACCAAAGCAGCCAAAATATAAATAAATAAAGAAAAGAAAATTTAAAAATATATATTATTTTAAAAATTATATGTTTAAAAAAAAAGAATGAGTTGGAAGTGTTCCCTCCTCTTCAATTTTTTAGAATTAGGTTGAGAAAAATATGTGTTAACTCTTCTCTTTAAATGTTTGGTAGATCTCCTGTGAAGCCATCTGGTTCTGAACTTTGGTTTATTGGGAATTTTTTGATTACTGATTCAATTTCAATACTAGATTTTCTATTTTTTCCTGATTCAGTTATGGAAGATTGTATGTTTCTAGAAATGTATCCATTTCTTCTAGGTTGTCCAATTCAATGGCATATAACTGTTGGTAGTATTTTCTTATGACTGTATTTCTGTGACATCAGTTGTAACTCCTCTTTCATTTCTAATTTTCTTTGCATTCTCTTTTTTTTTCTTGATATGAATCTGACTAAAGATTCATCAATTTTGTTTACCTTTTCAAAGAATCGGCTGTTAGTTTCATTGGCCTTTTCTATTGTTTTTGGTCTCTATTTTATTTATTTCCACTCTGATCTCTATTATTTCCTTTCTTCTACTAACTTTGGGCTTTGTTTTTTGTTTGTTTGTCTTTTTCTAATTTCTTTAAGTGTAAATTTAAGTTGTTTATTTGAGATTTTTTTCTTGTTTCTTGAAGTAGGCTTGTATAGCTACAAACTTCCTTATTAAAATTGCTTTTGCTGTATCCTATAGATTTTGGAAAGTTGTGTTTCTATTTTCATTCATCTCAAGGTATTTTTGATTTTCTCTTTTATTTCTTCATTGACCCATTTGTTTTTTAGTAGCATGCTGTTTAGTCTCCAAGTGTTTGAGGTTTTTGCCAGTTTTCTTCCTGATATTGATTTCTACTTTCATAACATTGTTTTTGGAAAAGATGCTTGATATGATTTTAATCTTCTTAAATTTATTGAGACTTGTTTTGTGGCCTAACATGTGATCTGTCCTGGAGTATCTTCCATGTGTGCTTGAATAGAATGCATGTTCTGCTGTTTTGGGTGGAATGTTCTGTAGATGTCTATTAAGTCCATCCGATCTAATGTGTCACTTAAGGTCAATGTTTCCTTATTGAGTTTCTGTCTGCATGATTTATCCATTTTTGTAAGTGGAGTATTAAAGTCTCCTGTTATTATTACATACTTTCAATTTCTCCCTTTATGTCTGTTAATATTTGCTTTATGTATTTAGATGTTCCTGTATTATGTCCATATATGTTTACAAATGCTATATCCTCTTTATGGATTGACCTCTTTATCATGATGTAATGCCCTTTTGTCTTTTGTTATAGCCTTTGTTTTAAAGTTTACATTGTCTGATAGGAGTATTGCTACCCCAGCTAGCTTTCTTTTAATTTCCATTTACATACAATATCTTTTTATATCCCCTCACTTTCAGTCCATGTGTCTGTTTAGCTCTTAAGTGAGTCTCTCGTAGGCAGCATATAGATGGGTCTTCTTTTTTATCCATTCAGCTACCCTGTGTCATTGATTGGGGCATTTAGTCCATTTACATTTAAAGTGATTATCGAAAAGTGTGTATTTATTGACCTTTTGTTACTTGTTTTCTGATTGTTTTTGCAGTTCTTCTCTGTTCTTTTCTTCTCTTTTTAACCTCTTCCCTTGTGATTTGATGATTTTCTTTAATGTCATGTTTGGGCTCCTTTCTCTTTTTGTGTGTATATGTATTGTAGGTTTTTGGGTTTTTGTTACCATGAGGTATGTTTATATCTATATGTAGATTTTAAAAATATATATATGCATATGTAAATATATATATATATATTTAAGCCAATAGTTGTTTAAATTCAACACATTCTAAATGCTCTACATTTTTTACTCCCCCATCCAACTTTTATGTTTTTATATCATATTTTACATCTTCTTATGTATCCCGTAACTGCTTACTGCAGTTATAGTGATTTTATGACTTTTGTCTTTTAATCTTCCTACTAGCTTTTTATGTGGTTCATCTACTGCCTTTGCTATATATTTGCTTTTACCGACAAGATATTTTTCCTTTGCATATAAACATATTTCTTATTATGGCCTATTATTTTCCACTTAAAGAAGATTCTTTAACATTTCTTGTAAGGCCAGTTTAGTAGTGATGAACTCTTAGTTTTTCTTGTCTGGGAAACTCTTATCTCTCTTTAATTCTGAATGATAACCTTGCCTGAATGATATCCTGGTTGTAGGTATTTTTCCTTTCAGTATTTTAACTATATCATGCCATTCCCTTTTGGCCAGCAAAGTTTCTGCTGAAAAATCAGCTGATTGCCTTAAGGAGTTCCTTTGTATGTGACTCTTTGTTTTTCTCTTGCTGCCTTTAAAATTCTCTCTTTAACTTTAAATTTTTCCATTTAAATTATGATATGTCTTGGTGTGGATGTCTTTGGGTTCATCTTGTTTGGGACTCTCTGTGCTTCCTGGACCTGGATGTCTGTTTCCTAGTGCAGGTTAGGGAAATTGTTCACCATTAAGTCATCTTATATATTTTCTTCCCCTTTCTCTCTCTCTTCTCTTTCTGGAACTACTGTAATGTGAATGTTAATATTCTTGATGTTGTCCCTAAAGTCCCTTAAACTATCCTCATTTTTTCAAATTTTCTTTGTACTGTTCTGATTGGGTGATTTCTGCTATTCTCTCTTCCAGGCTGCTTATGCATTTTTCTGTATCATTTAATCTGCTGTTGATTACCACTAACCTATTTTTCATTTTACTTATTGTATTTTTCAACTTTGATAAGTACTTTTTAAAAATTTTTCTGTTGAAATTCTCACTGTGTTCCTCAATTCTTCTTCCAAGTCAGTGAATATTTTTGTAGCAGTTTCTTTGAACTCTTTATCAGGTAAATTACTTATGTCCATATCATTAGTCCCCCCTGCCCCCCCCCCAGGGGATTTATCTTGCTCTTTCACTTGGAACATATTCCTGTTTTCTAATTTTGTTTGACTTTTTGTGTTTTTCTCTATAAATTAGACAAAACAGTTACCTGTCCCAGTCTTGAAGATGTGTCCTTGTGTAGGAGCATTGCTATGTACACTGAGTGTGTCTGGTGGCTTTAGAAAGAGTGCTGGAGCTAAAGCAAGCCCCAGCTGAGGCCTTTTCTGGTGCATGCCAAGGCCACCACCTTGGTGTGTCTGGGGAAGAGATCTGGAGCTGGAGGGGTTAAAGCCAAAGCCTGGCACAGGCTGGGGTTTCTCCTGGGGTGCACCCAGGGTTGCTGCCTTGATGGAAGGTGACTAGAGCCAAAGCCCAGCACCAGCTGGGGCTTTTCCCAGAGTGTGCTGGGAGCCACTACTTTGGCAGTGGTGTTGGAGCCAGAGCCTAGTGTGGGCTGGGGTGCATGCTGGAATAGCCATGGAAGGCTGGCTAGAGTGTCAAGCACTTTTCAATCTGATTCCTGTGTGCTGGGACTCAGAGCAAGTAAATTTGTGTGTGTGCCCTTTAAGAGTAGATTCTTAGTTTTCTACAGTCCTCTGGCTCTCCTGGTCCTAAGCCCTGCTGGTTTTCAAAACCATTTAGAGGGGAGTTGTCTTTCATGTACTGATCTCAGGGCTAGGGTGCCCATAGTGGACTCTAACCTCTCACTCCTTAGGGAGGACCTCCAAGTTTGAGATATCTCCTTTCACTTTGTGTTGCCTACTGGGGGTATGGGTCTTGACTAAATTCCTTCTCTTCCCCTCTTACCTGTCTCAGTGTTTATATATATATATATATATATATATCCTTAATTGTAGAATAGCCATTCTGCTAGTCTTTAGATCATTCTCAGAGAGACTTTTTATATACTTACTTGTAGTTTTGATGTGTCAAAACTAGGAGGAGGTGAGCTCACAGTCTTCCTTCTCTACCATCTTGATCCTGCCTCAGTGTGTCTATGTTGAAATGCTAGGAGGACTACTTAATTACTTTATTAAGCTCCTTTTCTCAGAAAAAAAGTCCTATTACATTGTATTTAGTTTCCCACTGTAAATTTGTCCCCAAATTCTCTCTTTCCTAGTATTTACATTCTAGTATGTAAGACACAGGATACAAAGTTATTTTTCAACATTTTGAGTTTGTCCTGTTCTAAACATGTAAAATAATGAGAGAACTTCATATCCCAACTACTTACCCAAGGAATACCCAAGATTTTGTTTCATCTGTTTGTTCAGCTATTGCTTTCATTGAGCCCTATCAGTTGTTTGGTTACCTGAAATCCTCTTACCAGCAACCTTATGACTTGATTGCTTGGTCAATCCCCTGAGTAAATTTAGGTGTATCGCCCAATGAGAAAATGATGCCTCCCTCATTCTCACCTAACAAAAGAAGGATTTATGCCAGTCCAAGTTATTGTAAATTGAGACAGGGTATAAAAAACCTGAAGTGATTCTAGCACCTAGAGATGGGCTATCTGTCTTACCTTGAAGCCCTGAAACTTCTGAGTATTTTGCTTAGCTACAGAGGTTGTGGTCAGCACCATGGACTGTAGGCTGCTAATAACCCATATAATTTTTTTGCATATACAAATTACAGTCATTTGTAGAGTATTATAAAAATATTTTATTCTTTATGTTTAAAAACCTATAAATGTATTGTTTGTTAGTATAAATATTTTATTATGAATTTGTTTTTTATGTTCAGCCTTTATATCCTGGAATCACTACAGCATAAACTATTATATAAACTCAGCTATATGGATCAACTATCCTTACCCAACTACTTGAAAATATCTAATGTACTGATGAATTTTATTTTAGGCTTTTTCAAAACAGATTCAAATGTTATTTTCTACCTTTGCCAGTCTTTGGACATTTTAGCATTACTGCTTTACAAGAATCGCCTTCATCTTAAATAGCTATAAATTATTAGCCTATTAATTGGATGTGATAAAGAACTTCCATTAGTTAAAAATATAAATCTTATTGACACAGGGACACAAGAATTATTCATTTGAATATTGCCAACTATTACCCTTCACACATACATCAGAAAGCTGTGTTCTCACTCTCTAATTTAAATGCAATTGATAATTAAAATGTAATCTTAAAGTGTGACCAGAATTTATATTTCTGTAAATTATTTAAGTCACAAACATCAGAGGACTATATAACTAAAATGGCATATATTTCACGCATTATGAATACAAATTTATTTTTCCAGGTATCAGCAGAAAAAAAGCAAATATGTACTTTATACAGATGTAAATTAAAATCTAGCAATCCTTTCACCAAAGGACATGTCCGCAGGATATTTCAAATCATGAAGTGTGTGGGTACACTCATTAACTCATGGGAATTAACCATCTGGCACATGATATCCCCACTGGTTTGAAAGAAAAATAGGTCTTTTTAAACAAAACGCTCTCCATTCAGTATGCAGAACAGTCATCAATAGAATACTCACTGTTGGGTTGAAACACAAGGAAATAAGATCTGGGGCATAGAACAAGTCATCCTTAAAAAGTTATTAGAATCTCAGTGACATTGATAAAAGACCACACAACAACATTTTGCCTAACCAAAGATTTGATGCCAAATAAGACAGCTGTATATGAAATAAAGGTTCTACTCACTACTACCTACAGGAGTTTATATTAACTATAATATAGTTATATTGTAGTTAATATAAACTAACTGCTAACTATATAACTATCTGTGTACTTATACCTATAATAATATCTATATAGCTACTTATATGCCTGTAGTAGGATTCTATAGATTAACATCTGCTCCTTCCACCCATGGACCTAGCTTTGGAAAACTGTGCTCTGCTGATTGAACCTAAAATGTTCCTGTGCTAATAAGCAGTCCAATTTTATTTGAATCTCTCTGGTACTCCACTACCAACCAAAGCAGCAACCTAACTCTTTCTCACCCCAAATAAATGGAATAGGTAGAAATGTTTATAAATGTAAAATAATTTACCCTAAAATTCCCATATTAAGACACAGTGCACTGTAACTCTGAGTAATATGAATTATGGAATTTTATATACACTATTAATTAAAAACCACAAAAATTAAACATTTGCTCTATTACAAAACCAATTCTTATTACTCTATAATAGGGAGTCACAGTAGGGGGATGTCATCATCTGTTTTATAAGCATTACTTGAGTGCCTCCTATGTATTCAAGCTTCCATTTTGAGGCTCAAAGAGAATATAAAAGAAGTAAAATATGTTGCCCAGGAATTTACTATGTAATTAGGGCAGAAACCTACACATATATGAGTCAACTTGGAAAAAATTCTAAGGCTATATGGAAGTTTAAGAGAGTATATATTATGATAAAATAAAATACCAAAGTTTAAGTAAGGTAAACTTAATAAGCAAATGCTTCTTATACCCAGTGAACCCTAATATGAGCTTTGAAAGAAGTGGAGACTTTGGTTTGAAGGATAGAAAATACAAAGAATTATAAGAGAATAGGTAAGGACTGGAGGAGAGAAAATTACTTCCCTTGTTAGAATAGAAGACCCTGTAGGAAGAGTGAGATGTGAGTTGGGAAAAATACATTGGGGTTAATGGAGATCCTGATATCTGCATAATGGATTTGAAGAAATGGAAGTCACTGTAAATTCATGAGCCAAGTGGCACTGTGACAGAGAGCTCCTGAAAGCAATATACAAACTGGAGTCCAATAGAAAGAGACTGAATATAAAAGGTGTGAGGACAAGGCAGTTCATATTTGATTTTATATAAATGGACAAGATCACATGACTCCCAAACATTCACAGGGTAATCCGTGGAATAAACTACTTACCACGTGATCAGAAGGGAAAATAGGGAACATATAAGAGGAATTAAAAGACAGGCCTCTTCCCAACCTTGACTATCCTCACAGTACTTTCTTATTATTATATGAAAAGTCTACTTTTCACCCTGCTTTGAATGCTTAAATGAGCCCAGTATTTCAGTTAAGTCCTGAACCTCCAAAATTCATCTGGGTTCATATCACATTCCATCCTAGTTACTACTCCTCCTTTCTTGGTTCCTTCAAACCCTCTCTCCATTTAGTGTGACTTTTCCAAACCCCACTTTCATTTTGAGTGTTTATGTTGGCTCTCATTCCCTTACTGGCTCTCTGGATTAATACTCTGATTTTGATCTTACCATCCCAACTCTCACCTTAGAGCCTTTCCTCTAGTTGGAAGCCTCAACTTCTGAGCACCATACACACTTGAGATTGGGGTCCTTGTCTATTTTGTGCCCAATTATATCTTATATCTAGCTGGCTTTACACAAATAATTAAAATCTGAAGATTATAGCAAAAAGGGAATTTGGACTGTCTGTGATACCAAATCCACTTTTAAAAATATATTTATTTTATTAATCATTCTAGCCTCCTATGTCCTCAAACTAGAGAAGTTTTACATTGTTTCTGGAACCAAATTTACTAATCTACAGAGCTTCAGACAAAGCCCTCCACTTTTGGAATTCAGAGCAGTGCCTTATGATAATTCCTTCACAAGCTAAGATGTGGAAAGTTTGGTAACCACACAGAAGATTGAGTTTATCTTTACATTTACTTACTTGACACCTCATTTGGTGTAAATCTGAAGGACAGTTTCATAAAGAATATCACATGGCTCACTGTCCAAATTCCTAACGAAAGCTTCTTTAAGCGAGACTTCCTCCCCTTGCATTTTGTGCTTTACCTTGGAGAATTCCCCCCAAAACACTTACAAGATGAGATATATTTTAGGTACTGAAATATGTCAAGTCTTAACCCCAGGTGGTATGACAGTCATAGGCATTTCACAATTGAGAAAAGTCATGTATTTTTAATAATTTTGCTGGTGGCATTGTCTTTTCTTACTGTTTTTAGATTATTCTTTTCCCTCCCACTCACATTTCTATACAATTCTTTAACTCCAGTTTTAAAACAAAACACCACAACTTTTGAAAACACAGTTGAGAACATTTGACCACTTGGTACACAGAACTGCCTAGCAGTAGCCCCTCCCCACCCCCTTGCTAAATGTCCTAGATTGGGCATGAACTTTAAAACCTCAGGGGACTTCCTTGGTGGTCCGGTGGGTAAGACACAGCACTCCCAATGCAGGGGCACCAGATTTGATCCCTGGCTGGGGAACTAGAGCCCACATACATGCCACAAGTAAGAGCCCGCATGCTGCAACAAAGAGTCTGCATGCCACAACTAAGACCTGGCACAACCTAAATTAATAAAATAAAATCTCAGATACAGAGACAATTCTACCAGGTGTTGGCTGTTCTAGAGTGGATATAAAAAGCAGTGCTCTGAATACCACAGTAGAGGCAGGAATTTTGAAGGCTAAAAACCTACCCTCCTTTATTAAATAATTCATTTATTCAACCACCACTTACTTGTACTTTTAAGAACCAAAAATATTTTTTTCCTGCAAGGTATTTTTTAAGACTTTAATTTTTAGAACAGTTTAAAGTTCACAGCAGTATTGAGCAGAAAGTATAGAGATTTCCCATACACCCTCTGCCCCAATCCATGCATGGCTTCCCCCATTATCAATATCCCCCACCAGATGTAGGTTTACAGATGTAGAAGGCCACTAAACCTACATCAACACATCTTTATTACCCAGAGTCCATAGTTTATATTAGGGTTTACTCTTGGTGTAGTACATTTTATGGGTTTAGACACATATATAGTAGCATGAATCCACCATCATAGTATCATACAGTACAGTTTCACTGCTCTAAAAACCCTCTGTGCTCTGACTATTCATCTGTCCCTCACCCTCACCCCTGGCAACCATTGATCTTTTTACTATCTCCAAAGTTTTGCCTTTTCCAGAATGTCATATAGCTGGAATCATACTGCAAGATGTTTTTTAATTTATCACTTCCACACCTCCATGTGTGAGTGTGTGTGTGTGTGTGTGTGTGTGTGTGTGTGTGTGTGTGTGTGTGTAGCAACAGGCTAATAGTATAATGTAACACCAGCCTCCCCACTTCAGCTCTGAGGACATTGAGAAATAGCAAAACAGAGATTATCCTACTCATTTGGAGCACAAGCAAAAGACATATCATTAAATAATGGAAGACTTTGGATTGCTGAGCTTATAGTACATCCCTGATACTCACTGCTCTGCCCAAAATTTAAAACTGTCCTTTAGTAGAAAAATGATAAATGGGGTTGCTAGTGCCCTGTCATTCTGAGAGAAACTGTTATTCAGGTAAAAAAATAATCATTTTATGCAAAGAATGACCCATCCCCAAGTGACTGCCTAATTATTGTGCCCCAGATTTCAAATAATGATGAGAACTATCAGGATCCTTTCCAAGAGTTGATATCCACTTTAATCAGGGGTTTCAACCTAGATGTGGTACAGTTTTCTGTATCTTTATTCTTTTTAGCAATTAAGATAATCTGGATGTAAGGGCTGGCAGGGATGAACCCACCTGAGTCCCCCAAGTGATTGAGCTTGTCAAGCAAATGTACAGAGAGGGCTAAGCCAAAGGTTTTATAGAAATCTCCTGTAGCTCCACCAGGGCCAAGAACTTTCTCTTGGGGAAGATTTTTAATTACTTCATCTATTTCTGAAAGTAAAGGGGAATCAAGTAATTCCCCAGTCTTCTGCAAATCACCTAGACAACTTGGAAGGAATGAGAACTGTTTATCTGTTCATGATATTGAGTTCTAATTTCTATATCACTATTCATCTTGTTTTTGAAATACCTTATTAAGGACCCCTGGGCCTGTGTTTGTCTTTTTCTCCTTTGGGCACCTAACTTCTATCATAGTTAGGAGTTTATTGTCAAAGCTCTCATCCTCCCACTGGTGTAGGTATTGCCTAGCTGAGTGATGGATATCTTCACTTTATGGATTATGAGTGAGCTCAGAGCTGATGGGTTGAAGGAAAAGTTTGCTTATGACTTTTGGCAGAGGTTATCCTCCAAGTCTGGATTCTGCCTTTATTTCCTAGAAAGGTTGTTTTCTCAATCAACCTTTCCCATGTATATTTTTTATTGAACAGAGAACAGAAGTCACAAAATTGAAACAAGAGAGCAGACAACAATGTTCAAGAAAACAAACAGTTATCATAAATCATTTTGGGAAATAGCTGTATACAAATAAATCTGATAAATGAAACATAGATTATTAATTTTCACACCAGTAGAAACATTTTAACTGTGGTTAATTTGTGTCATCCAGTGTGTTTTATGATAATTTTGGGAGCTAGACCAGGTAATCCATTTTACAAAATTTACTTTCATTCATCTAAAGACCCTGAAAGCTTCATGCAATAAACATTTTATTTTGCTAAGAAGACACTCACTTTGATAAATTAGGAGTTTCTCAAATGACAATATTTTAAGAGATTTTTAAAAAATCTTTAAAGTAGATTATAACTAGATCTAAAATCCAACCAAGCTATAACTATACAAGACACTGATTCATTTTTATAGGTTTTCCCTCTAAATAAATTAGTGGCAAGCATTGTAGCCCTTGATTTAAAATAATCTATTTTTCAAAATACAGTATTATCTATTTCAAAGTTTAGGTCCCCATTCAAGTATTTCATAGCACATCATACATTTATTGTCAAACATTGTTATTTTCACTTTTTCTAATCTTCAACTTTCACATTCAATTCTAACTTCTTAAAGTCATGTCATATTTTACGTTTTAAGTTTTGTATTATTATATAGACTCTCAAGCTTAAACTCCTTCTAGCTATTTATTTGTTATGTATTTTTATGGTCATTATTAATAAAATTGAATTCTGTAACATTTTAAATTTTAATGAGCTTCTTCAGATACTTGGCATTGGGCCTCCAAAATTTGTTCTGTCAACTTGATCAATATGGTAATTTTCTGGAAACTCTCTTCTTATTATAGTTGATTATTTTTAATTAACTCAAATTTAGTTGCTAATCTGTTATAATCCCTAGCGATGCATGGCACAAGCATGTCTTTTCCTAGTAAGCTAGCATTGATAGTAGAATTTCTGGGCTCTGTTCTCCTATTTAGACCTAGGAAAGTGCTAATTATTTGTCCCCCTGGGTGCAGAAGGGAAAATTAAAATACTTGCAGTGCACTTCTTCATAAAATTGGAATTTTGCCCTTCATCAAAGACCTTGAAGAAGAAGAGGTTGGAGCATCTTTGCTAGAAATGCCAGTTTATATTTCTGGTGACCAATGATCTTAGATTTTTCTAGATATATACTATTTGAAATACTCTGTCCTGTTGTCTGATCATATGTCTTTAATTTCGATTTAGAAAATATGATCACTGCTGTCCGACTTATCATCAGAACCTACTCTTAAAGTACAATTCCCCAAAATTCCTGACTCTCCAAACCTCATCTAAGACAGAACCATGTTAACACCTACTAATTTATAGAAGGCCACTAAGTTCCAAGAAAGAGAAAAATCTAAATGTGCCTTTTAGTAAGGTGGTCCTTGCTCATCATAGAACTTCTTGGGAGCTAACAAATCTAGGTGCTGTATAATAATCACAACTTACATTCATAAAGCTTTTTTTTTTTAATTAACTTATTTATTTATTTTTGTCTGCATTGGATCTTCATTGCTGAGCATGGGCTTTCTCTAGTCGCGGCGAGAGGGGTCTACTCCTCATTGCGGTGCATGGGCTTCTCATTACGGTGGCTTCTCTTGTGTGGATCACGGGCTGTAGGTGCATGGGCTTCAGTAGTTGTGGCTCACAGACTCTAGAGCCCAGGCTCAGTAGTTGTGGCCAATGGGCTTAGTTGCTCTGAGGCATGTCGGATTTTTCCAGACCAGGGATCGAACCCATGTTTGCTGCATTGACAGGTGGATTCTTAACCACTGCACCACCAGGGAAGTCTTTCATGAAGCTTTTATAGTTTATAACACACTATCAGCTCACCTAAGCCTCACATCTCTTTGAGACAGATATTATGACCTCCAGTATACAAAGGAATATATTACTTAACTCTAGCAATTAAGTCCAAGACTTGGACTCTCCTCTTCTCCTTGCTGCTCTTCCATGACCCCACAGTTCTTTCTCAATTATACTTCTTTGGGTATTGCAGACAATGGTTATGAGCATGCAGTGACCCTTTCCTGAAGCAGGAAGTTTGCATAAATAGCCTGGCCCGGTGTCTGCACAACATCTCACTAAAAGAAACCTCCTTAAACAGCACTGTAGTAGTTTCACACAGTACTTCACATAGAAAACCTTCTTAGATTTTTCTCCTTAGACACTACTTTCTTCCCCTAGAATTTCAAACTCAAAGCTCCTGCTAAAACCTTTTTCTATCACTGACCATCCCCCTTAACCCCCATAATCTTTATGACATCTTTCTATTGCCTTTCTCTTCACCCCTCACTTCCTCCATCTCTCCTGTCATCTCTTCCCATCACTAAAGCATTTTTTATCTACCAGCCTGCCTAGTGGGTCACTGAAAGTATTGAAAGATTCCTGAAAGTCTTGTTTTTTTCTTACTCTCACAGGTTTTCTCTGCAGAAAATCTAGTTGAGAGCCCATATCTTTTTTTTTTTTTACATCTTTATTGGAGTATAATTGTTTTACAATGGTGTGTTAGTTTCTGCTTTATAACAAAGTGAATCAGTTATACATATACATATGTTCCCATATCTCTTCCCTCTTGCGTCTCCCTCCCTCCCACCCTCCTATCTCACCCCTTTAGGCGGTCACAAATCACCGAGCTGATCTCCCTGTGCTATGCGGCTGCTTCCCACCCACGCCACTCTCTCGCTTTGTCACAGTTTACCGTTCCCCCTCCCGGTATCCTCAAGCCCATTCTCTAGTAGGTCTGTGTCTTTATTCCTGTCTTACCCCTAGGTTCTTCTCATCTCAATAACAATAGTACTTTGTAGGAGGGAACAAAGAGAGGAGATTTAACATTTGGGGAGTGTTTATTTTATGCCATATCCTGATGGGCAGTGTGAAGTGGTAGAAAACTAGATTTAGATTAAGATTGCCCCGCCTATCAGCTATGTGATCTTGGGCAAGTTGTTTATTTTCTATTTTGCCTCAGTTTCACTCATAGTACTGTTTTGAGAATGAAAAGATATAATGTATGTCATTTGCCTGGTGTATAGACACTAAATAAAGTGTATTTTTGTAATGGCATAAAGTAAATTTTGCAAAAGAGGAAAATGAGTTTTTCAGAAATTTAATACTGAACCTAGATCACAAAGCTCATAAATAACAAGGCCAAAAAGAGAGCTCAGTGGATATCAAGTGACCAGGAACTGTGTGTTGACACTACATTCATTTAGTGCAAGAGGTGTTCAGTAGTGAACTTCCCATATGTAGAGTTAATTTTTGCCAAAGATCTACCTTTCTGCAACTTCACCCAAGAGGTTTTCATTTGGATTTAGATCAGCAGTTCACATGTTTAATCATCAATATTACTTCTGTTCTCCCTTCTGCCCCATGACAACAAAAGTACACACAGTTACCTATGATAGGACAACTGAATTCAGTACTATTTTTCTTGTCACAGTTCTGCTTTCTCTGACGGCTTGAAAGTTATGATTGTCTGGACAATTTTCAAAATATTTAAAACAAGTTTTCATTTCAACTGAAAAGAAATCAATCACTTCATCTGAACTGATGGGAATAGCAGGGATCCTGGAGTTTCCTTTATGCCTAGAACAAGGTCGAAATACAGAATGTTCTTGTTTGACTTAACTGCCTTCAAATATACTTAATAGTATCTATTTTATAAAGATTATTTGTTGCTAAACCCATTGATATTTACATTTTTTAAACATCTTTATTGGAGTATAATTGCTTTACAATGGTGTGTTAGTTTCTGCTTTATAAAAAAGTGAATCAGCAATACATATACATATATCTCCATATCTCCTCCCTCTTGCGTCTCCCTCCCACCCTCCCTATCCCACCCCTCTAAGTGGTCACAAAACACTGAGCTGATCTCCCTGTGCTATGCAGCTGCTATATTTACATTTTTTAAACTACAAGGCAAGGCAAATTTGATCAAGAACAATTTTCTTGAAAGCAATTTAAAATCCATTGATAATAATAAACACTTTTATTGAACACGCTCTCCTCAACACCCCAAGTTTTTGATCAAGAAAATGGATGTCAGTCTTAGACACACTTTAAAACACTTAAAACTTGACTCAACCATTTCTCTCCTCAACTTTTGAACTCAATGTTTTATGGAACATTTATTTTTTCTTCTCTGACAGTAAGACTTTATTATTATGTAGGTGCATTTATCATAAGATCTTATTCCTCTCAGAGCTATCTGACTTTCAAAAGAGGACAACAAAAAAGTCTATGTTTAATTCAAGTAATAGATGGTACCAAAAGAGACTAAGCATTTTGAAAGCATTACAGTTTAAAAAGGACTTTTACATATGGTATCACTTTTGTTCCTCTGGGTAGCCATATGTAGATGGTATTATTATTCTTTTATCCCTTTTTTTCCAAATAAGGATACTGACACCTCAGAGATAAAATGAGTTGTCCATGTGGTCAAACAGTTCAAATACAGACCTTCTTACCCCAGAGACCATACTCTTCTCACTATATACTGACCAGCCTCCCCTCACATGAAATGTCATTTCCAGACACTAGTGGGTGAAGTACAGGGGAACTTGAGAACAAAACAATGCAATCAATAACAAAACAATGCAATCAAAACAAAACAATCAATAAATTGATTCATAAATAGTGGAAAATTCTATGTTGATACTATCCATGGTGCATCCATCCAAGAGTTGTTTTGTTACACTTAAATCAGAAAATAACAGAACTGTGGTTCTGCCAGAGAGAGGTAGAAGATGACATGAATGTTCGGGACTTCTTTTGCTCTGCAAGGAAAATATTTGTTGAGCAGGTTCTTCTAGGGCTACCTAGAAGAAATGAGATGCTGACATAATAAAACTATACCTACATTTAGCTAGCTTTATTTGACAGATTAGGGAGCTAGGATGTGATCAGGATACAGGTTGACCTCTGAGATTACCGTGACAAATAAATTCAATTTCTCTCTTTTCTTCTTCTTTATTCCCTCATCTCTATTCTCTATGATAAAACAAAGATTTTGTCTAGAATTCTGAAATAGCATTTTATTATAAAATTACTACAAACTCAATCCAGAAAATCTTTCAAATACAGAAAAATAAAGTATTAAAACCACCTTACATCCCACTACCCAGAGATAATCACAGTTAACATATCGATACACTATACAGTTGAACCTTGAACAACACAGGTTTGAACTGCACAGATCCACCTACACGCAGATTTCTTTCACTAAATAAGTTCTAAAGTACTATAGGATCCATGGTGGATGAATCTGAGGATTCAAAAACATGGATACAAAGGGCTTATAAGGTTTTACATGGATTTTCAACTTCAAGGAAAGTTGGAGCCCTGTGTTGTTCAATGATCAACTGTACATCTTTCAAGTAGCTTTTTTCTTTAAAATATTACATTACACATATAGCTTTATATATAATTGTTATCACTTAGTATAGTGTACCTTTTCACTTACAGAAATTTGTGTTAAATTGATTGAATATATGGTCCAAATTTTTCATGCCATCCTGTGTTCGTTCTTGTTCTTGTACCTTCACACACTGACCCTCGGCTTGGCCATGTGACTTGCTTAGGCCAGTGGACTGCAGCATATTTGTAGCAAACAGATCCAAGTCAACAGAATTTCCCTTCAGACCTCTCTATAGACTTTGAGAGGTGGTTGTTTTAAGCAAATAGATTTGGGGGTAGCTTACTAAGCAACAGTAGTTAACTGATACAACATTCTATAATAGATACACACATGCTAAATTTATTCTTTGCTCTTCTATTATTCTATACAGATCAACCAGAGTGATTGTCTTAAAATGGAAATAAAATCATGTTATTTCCTTTGTAAAACATTTCAATCACTTCCTCACTGCTTTGGAATACAATCCAATCAACTCAGCATGACCTATAAGCCCTGGGTAATCCACTCCTGCCACTCATGCAGCCTTATTGCTTGGTTCCTCCCCCTCATGCACCACACTCCAGCCACACGGGTCTTTTTAAAATGTCTCTTCCCCACAGAGCCATTGTACAGGGTGTTCTCTCAACCTGGAATGCTGACTGTATGCCACTGCTCATCCAACAGCTCTGATTTTAAATATCATCAACTCAAAAAAAGCTTTCTTGATGATACTATCTAAAGAAGTGTCCTTCAACCTCCAGTTATTTTCATCCTCACATTTCTTTCTTAGCACTTGTCACAATAATAAACTTCATTTATTAGCTTAGTTGCTTCTTGTTTATCTACGTTTCTTGGTCATAATATCAATGAGGACAGGGCCATGTCTGTTTTATTCACTGTGCTATCCCCAACATCTATCTGAATATCCGAAAACCTGTGGGTTCAACATATTTTGGGTAAAGGTATGAAAATTTATACCAAAATTAAATTTTAAAATACCCTATTATTGGACATACAGGCAGTTTTTATATGTATATATTTGACACATATGCTACATATTTATCAAAGCTTTTAAAAATCAGCAAGAAAAAATGTTCAACATGATAAATATAATTAACACTGCTGTGTGTTATACATGAAAGTTGTTGAGGGTAAATCATAAGCATTCTCATCACAAGGCAAAAATTTTGTTTTTCTATTTCTTTAATGTTGTATCCATATAAGATGATAGATGCTCACTAAACTTACCGTGGTAATCATTTCATGATGTATGTAAGTCAAAACATTATGCTGTACACCTTAAACTTATACAGTACTATACATCAATTATATCTCAATAAAACTGGAAGGAAAAAAAATCAATGAGAAAAAAAGATGGAAACCCAAAAGAAAATCAGAGAAGAATATGACAGGCAATTTCATTAATAAGAGAAAGAAATACAGATTAATAAAAGCATATATATAAATGTCATACCTCAGTAGAAATGAAAAGTAAAATGTTATACAAAACATTATCTAACATTATTTATAGTTTGAAAAAATGTAAACAATTACATTACAACAATTCAAGAGAAGCACTCTTATACCCAGCTGACTCAAACATAGATGGATATAATTTTTCTGGAGGCTTCATAGACATGAGATATCATGTGTATTAAAAATATGCAATTATTTGACCTTACAATTCCACTTCTGGGAAGTTATCTTAAGGAAATAGTAATGAAAAGTTACCATCATTGTAAAACCTACCCATATACAGATGAAGTGACAGCCAAGACTCTGCTCTGCACTGGTCACTTTCTTGTGCATATTTCTTTATTTACTAGGTGTTTTTATTCCTAGGACACAGGATTTGCAATGCATTCTTACCTCTGTTAAGCCTCCTTTTTAACATTGTTTTGGAAAAAAAAAAAAAAAGCTTCATTGTCCTACTAATGATTACATACTTTCCATAGTCTCCTAAAGAGACAGTCACTTGGATAATATTGGAAGGCATAATAGGTTTAATTCCATAGAACAAAACTTAATTACTCAACTTCCTAGAGTCTCAAAATACTTAATGGGGATTTTAAAATGATATTGTATGTGAAATTGCTTTGTCAATTCTAGTTGATGGTTTTACTAAAGTTTTTGTAGTGATTCTTCACCCAGATCTCTGATGTCTCCTTTTATAGTCACCTTTATTATGGATTCTTGTACTTAAATGTTGGTGTACCCCAGGATTCTGTTCTTAGCTTTCTTTTATTTTCAAAATATATATAATCCCTGAGCTGATTTTATCTACTATAATATCTTCAAACAGCACTTATTATTGATGGTTCCCAATTTATCTTACTTTCCATCAATGTTCTGGTTCTGCTCTTTTCTTCTAGGCATATATATGAATGATTGTGCTTTCCTACTCCTTTGAAGTTACACATGCCTGTGTGACTTTCTTTGGCCAGTATAACTTTAACCAGAATAGACACGTGTGACTTCCAGGCAGAAGTCTCTAAAAGACAGTGTGCAATTTTATTGATACAAAGTTCTCTCCTGTTCAAGGACCAGTCACTTTCTAATTGATAAAGTCTCCTTTATCTGATGCCTTTAAGTAAGAGTTAGAGAGATATGTAACATCAGCAGAAAATAAAACTGTTGTTTTTCAGTCACTAAGTTTTATGGATGTTTGTTACTGCAGCAGAACTGACTGACATTGCCTCAATTCCATTTTATTTTTCAGCCTGGACATCTATACTCTGATGCTCCACAGACAAAGTATAACATAATCTTCCCTTCAAATTGATTATCCTCTGGTGTCCTCCATATCTGTTAATGGAACTTCTGTACAATTAGTTGTCCTGGGATTCATCTTAGTCCTTCCCTATTACACCCACATCTAATCAGTTATGGAACCCATTCATTCTATCTCCTAAGTACCTTCATATGAAGCTCCACAGTTTGTTTTAACTGGTGCTACCTTGATTCATGCCATAGTTATTATAAATCATTCCCAGTTAGCTTCCAGTTCATCTGCTTAGGACCCTTCCAATCTGTCGTTCACACAACAGCAGCATGTTTAACCTTCTTAAAACTTAAAAGTGATCAAATCATTTCTCAACATAAAATGATTCAAGCTATTACCTCTGGCTACTTTTCAAGTCTTATTTCTCTCTCACACACAGACTTTATGCTCCAATCATACTAAACTCCTTGGATGAATATGTCCTACTATTTCCTACATTTATGCCTTTGTCTTTGCTTTTCTCAAACATCTCTATGTCAAATCCCCAGCATTCAAGTACTCTGAAGATAACATACAGTTTTAGCTACTTCTTGGAAGGTGTAACTGAGCAAGTGGGCTTATTTCATGCTGTGCAATGGAAAGTTCAAACACCAAGGCAACATTCTTTTTCAGAGAGAAAAGGCTTTAATGTAGAGTGGCCAAGCAAAGAGACAGAAGGCAAGGCTCAGTTCTCTCTCCCCAATCATGTTTTGTGTGGGATATTTATTGTGGGAGGAGGGAATAAGAGGGTGTTGGGACTAAGAAATGGTTGGTAGGAGGGTAAAGAGAAGTTTTAAGTGTCTTCTGAACAGGTGCAACTGTCTTTCATGTCTCTTCATGGGTTGTATATGTAAATTCAGGGGGGGTTCATGTGTTTAATGCAGTAAATTTTCATCCCATGACAACTAAAATTCACTGATCATTCTAGTCCCTAAATACATCTGAGTGATGTTCAGTCAAAGGAGGATGTCAGCAAGCTGTTTTCTCATCTGTAGTTTTCCTATTGTTCTGCAAGCTAAGCTAAAGGATCTTAATTAATCATCTTTTGCCTTATTTTAACCCGGTGGGTATGAGCATACAGTTTCAAAGGTAGAGCGATTTGTCTTGAAAAATTAGCTAAGAATGGGAAAAAAATCCACCAACTCATGTTTTATTAAGAAAATATTGTCTGTGTCTCTGCAGACTTTAAATATTTTTTAAATCACTGTTCATCTTAAAATTTTCAATGTGAAACTGAAAACTAAAACTGTAAGTCATTTTAAAACTTCAAATAATAGAACTTTTAAGGCTAGGATAGAATCCATTTGGAATGGTTAAGCTGCCATATATCATGATATACCAGTGTAGTGTCTTCTGGGTGGAAATAATGTGTACTATTTAGAACCCTAGCAAAAATGAATATCAAAACCATAAATTGCTGAGACTCTCTCCATGTCAATACTGACTTCAACATGACTTCCCTCCAATAAAATATGTGACAAAGAATTTTCAGATGCTGTCAGCAAGCTCCAGGTAAAATAGCTTCTGTTCTTATTGAGTGGCCAAAATGGTGGTAAAAGAAGACTCTGAGCCCTCCTCCTCCCACAGGCAAGCCAAGATTGTAAGTATTTACAGAGAAACTGTCCATGAGAACAACCTGAATACTATCAGAATAGATCTTCTACAGCTAAAGATATAAAGAAGGAACCACAATAAAACAGGTAGGAGGGGCAGAGACACATATAGTTAAGACCCACACTTCTGGGTAGGCAACCGACAAAGGGCAGAATAATTACAATTGAAGTGGTTCTCCCCAAGGAGCAAGGGATCCAAGCTCCACATAAGGCTCCCCAGCCAGGGATCTGGCACCAGGAAGAGGAACCCCCAGAATATTTGACATTGAAGACCAGTGTGACTTACATTCAGGAGAGCCACTGGTCTATGGGTAATAGAAACTTCTCTCTTAAAAGGAATGCATAAAATCTTACACACTGTGAGACCCAGGGCGGCAGTAATCTGAAAGGAATCTGGGACATACCCACTTGGTGATCCTGCAGAGCCTCCCAGTGAGGCAGGATGCAATTAAAACTCACCCTGGGGACATACGTGCTGGCAGCAGCCATGTTGAGAAGCTCATCCCACCACAAGAACACTAATGCTGTTAAGTGCCATTTTGAAATCCTTCCTCAAGCTTATTAGTGCCAGGATCCAGGCCCACCCACCAGCAGCAGGCAGTCTCCACACAAGGCAAGGCCTGACAAGCAATTGGACCAGAGCCCAGCCACACCTATCAGCATTCTTAGAGGAGTTGGCCTGGCCACAGCAGAAGGACACATGCAGCCCACATAAAGAGCACCCCCAAAATATATAGCTCTGATAATCAGAGATGAGGGTGCTGCTGGGCCCCATAGTACATTTCTTACATAAGACCACTCCTCCATGATCAAGAAATGTAACCAACCTACATAAAAATACATAGAAATAAAAACAGCAAATAAGACAAAATGAGGCAACAGAGAAATGTATTCCAAATGAAGGAAAAAGATAAAACCCAGAAGGAGAACTAAGTGAAGTAGAGAAGCAATCTACCCAATAAAGTGTTTAAAGTAATGATCATAAAGATGTCCAAAGGACTTGGAAGATTATATGAACAGAGTAAGAAGTTAGAAGTTTTTAACAAAGAGTTAGAAAATGTAATGAAGAACCAATCGAAGCTGAAGAATACACAACTGAAATAAAAAATACACTAGAAGGAAGAAGGAGTAGATTAGATGATACAGAGGAACAGATCAGCAAACAAGAAGGCAGAGTAGTGGAAATCACTTAAGCTGAACAGAAGAAAAAAATGAGGGCAGTTTGAGATGTTCTAGGACAACATCAAGTGAACATTGGCATTATAGGGGTCCCAAAAGAAGAAGAGAGAGAGAAAGGGGCAGAATACATATTTAAAGGCATAATAGCTGAAAATTTTCCTAACCTGGGAAAGAAAACAAACATCCAGGTCCAGGAAGCACACAGAGTCCCAAACAGGTTTCCAAAGAAAACCACACCAAGATACATCATAATTAAAATGGCAAAAATTAAAGATAAAGAGAAAATATTAAAAACAACAAGGAAAATGCAACATTGTGTACAATGAAACTCATAAAGGGCTATCAGCTGATTTTCAGTAGAAAATCTGCAGGACAGAAGGGAGTGGCACAATATACTTAAAGTGATGAAAGAAAGAAAAAAAAAAAAACCTTCAACCAAGAGTATTCTACTTGGCAAGGCTTTATTCAGATTTGAAGGAGAGATCAAAAGTTTTACAAACAAGCAAAAGCTAAAAGCACCACCAAAGCAGTTTTACAAGAAGCTAAAGGGACTTCTCCAAACTAAAAAGAAAAGGCTGAAACTAGAAATATTAAATTATGAAAGGAAAAATCTCATTGTTAAAGGGAAATATACAGTAAATGTAGTAGATCAATCAACTTATAAAGCTAGTAAGATGGTTAAAAGGCAAAAGTAGTAAAATCTTTTATATCGACAATAAGTAGTTAAGGGATACACAAAACAAAAGGATGTAAAATTTAATGTCACAAACAGTTAATTGGTAGGGTGGGGAGTAAAAATACAGGGTTGTTAAAATGCGTTTGAACTTAAGAGATAAGCAACTTAAAATAACCATATAGATATAGAAATATATATAGATATTGATTGCTATATATAAACTCCTGGTGTCCACAAGTCAAAAATCTTTACTAGATACACACACAAACATACACACACACACACACACACACAAGAAAAAAATCCAAACATTATTGTTAAAGGTTGTCATCAAATCACAGGGAAGAGAGCAAAAGAAGAAGAAAGGAAAATAAAAGAACCACAAAAACAAAGTAAAAACAATTATCAAAATGGTAATAAGTACATACATATCAGTAATTACTTTAAATATAAATGGACTAAATGCTCCAACCAAAAGACATAGAGTAGCTAAATATATACAAAAACAACACTCATATATACGCTGCTTACAAGAGACTCATTAATGATCTAAAGAAAAACACAGCCTGAAAATGAAGGGTTGGAAAAAGATATTTTATGCAAATAGAAATGAAAAGAAAGATGGGATAGCACTACTTACAAAATAGACTTTAAAACAAAGACTGTAACAAGACAAAGAAGAACATTACATAATGATCAAGGGATAAATCCAAGAAGAAAATATAATTATTGTAAATATATATGCACCTAACATAGGACTATCTAAATACATAAAGCAAATATTAACAGACATAAAGGGAAAAATTAAAAGTAACCCGAAAATAGTAGGAAACTTTAACACCCTACTTACAGCAATGAACAAGCCATCCAAACATAAAATCAGCACAGAAACACTGACCTTAAAACATACATTAGACAAGATAGACTTAATAGACACATATAGAACTTTCCATCCAAAAGCAGCAGAATATACATTCTTCTCAATTATACATGGAACATTCTCCAGGATGGATCACATGGTAGGCCAAAAAACAAGTTCCATTAAATTTAAGAATACTGAAGTTATATCAAGCATCTTTCCTAACCAAAATACAATGAGATTAGAAATCAACCACAAGAACGAAACTGCAAAAAACACAAACACTTGAAGACTAAACAACAAATGCATTACTGAAGAAAACAAAGAAGAAATCCAACAATATCTGGAGACAAATAAAAACCTAAAAAAATGATCCAAAATCTATGGGAAGCATTAAAAGCAGTTCTAAGAGGGAATTAATAACAATACAAGCTTACCTCAGGAAACATGAAAATTCTCAAATGAACAACTTAACCTTACACTTAAATGGAAGAGAAAAAGAACAACCAAGATCCAAAGTTAATAGAAGGAAAGAAATCATAAAGATCAGAGCAGAAATAAATGAAATAGAGACTAAAAAAAAAAAAAGAAAAAGAAATGAAAGACTGATGAAACTAAGAGTTGGTTCTTTGAAAAGACAAACAAAACTAACAAAACTTTAGCCAGACTCATCAAGAAAAAAAGGGTCCATATCAACAAAGTCAAAAATGAAAGAGAAGTTATAACCAACACTAAAGAAATACAAAAGATCATAAGAGACTACTACAACCAATCATACACCAATAAAATGAGTAACCTAGAAGAAATGAGCCAATCCTAGAAATATACAATCTCCCAAGATTAAATAAGGAAGACATAGAACATATGAAGAGAATAATTATCAGTAATTAAATCGAATCAGTAATTTAAAATGCCCAAAAAACAAAAGTTCAGGACCAGAAGACTTCACAGATGAATTCTACCAAACATTTAGAGAAGAGTTAACACCTATCCTTCTCAAACTATTCCAAAAAATGCAGAGGAAGGAAGGTTTCCCAAGTCATTCTATGAGGCCAGCATCACCTTGGTACAAAACCCCAATGAAGACAGCACTAAAAGAAAATTACAGGCCAATATCACTGGTGAACATAGATGCAAGAATCTTCAACAAAATATTAGCAAATTGGACCCAAAAATACACTAAAAGGATTACACACCATGATCAAGTGGAATTTAACCCAGGAATGCAAGGATTTTTCAATATCTGCAAATCTATCAATGTGATACACCACATTAACAAATTGAAGAATAACAGCCATATGATCATCTCAATAGATGCAAAACAAGCTTTTGACAAAATTCAACATCCATTTTTGATAAAATAAAACTCTCAACAAAAGGGGTATAGAGAGAACATACTTCAGCATAATAAAGGCCATGTATGGCAAGCCTACAGCTAACATCATACACAGTGGTAAAAAGCTGAAAGTATTTCCTCTAAGATCAGGAACAAGACAAGGATGCCCACATTCACCACTTTTATTTAAAAGAGTATTGGAAGTCCTAGTCACAGCAATCAGACAAGAAAAATAAATGAAAGGAATCCAAATTGGAAAGGAAAAGTAAAACTATCACTGTTTGCAGATGATGCATTATTATACATAAAAAAATCCTAAAGATGTCACCATAAAACTACTGAAACTCATCAATGAATTCAGTAAATTTGCAGGATACAAAATTAATATACAGAAATCTATTGCATTTCCATACACTAAAAATGAACTATTAGAAACAAAAGTTAAGAAAACAATCCCATTCACAATCTCATAAAAAAGAATAAAATACCTGGTAATAAATCTAACTAAGGAGGTAAAAGACTTGTACTCAGAAAACTAAAAGACATTGAGGAAAGAAATTAAAGATGACACAGACAAATGAAAAGATATACTGTGCTCATGGATTGCAAGAATCAATATTATTAAAATGACCATACTACCCATGGCAATCTACAGATTGAATGCAATCTCTATCAAAATACCAATGGCATTTTTCACAGAACTAGAACAAATAATTCTAAAATTTGTATGGAAACACAAAAGACCCCAAATAGCCAAAAAAAAAAAAAAATCTTGAAAAGAAGAACAAAGCTGGAGGTATCATGCTCTCTGATTTCAAACTATACCACAAAGCTACAGGAATCAAAACAGTGTGGTACTGGCACAAAAACAGACATATAGACCAATGGAACAGAATAGAGAGCAGAACAGAATAGTTCAGAAATGAACACACATTTACATAGGCAATTAATCTATGACAAAGGAGGCAAGAATATACAATAGGAAGAATATAACCTCTTCAATAAATGGTATTGGGAAAACTGGACAGTTACATGCAAAATAACCAAACTGGACAACTCTCTCACACCACAAAAATAAACTCAAAATGGATTAAAGACTTTAAGTTAATACCTGAAACCATAAAACTCCTAGAAAAAAATACATGCAGTACACTCTTTGACATTGGTCTTAGTAATATTATTTTGGATCTCTTTCCTCAGGCAAGGGAAACAAAAGCAAAATAGTGAGACTACCTCAAACTAAAAACCTTTTTCACAGCAAAAGAAACTTATCAACAGAAAGAAAATCTTGCCTACGTAATGGAAAATGATATTCGAAAATAATATACCTGACAAGGGGTTAATATACAAAATAAACAAAGAACTCATACAAGTCAACATCAAAAAACGAAAACAGGGCTTCCCTGGTGGTGCAGTGGTTGAGAGTCCGCCTGCCAATGCAGGGGACACGGGTTCGTGCCCCGGTCCGGGAAGATCCCACATGCCATGGAGTGGCTGGGCCCGTGAGCCATGGCCGCTGAGCCTGTGCATCCGGAGCCTGTGCTCCACAACGGAAGAGGCCACAACAGTAAGAGGCCGCGTACAGCAAAAAAAAAAAAAAAAAAAAAAAATCTGATTAAAAAAATGGGCAGAGGACCTGAATAGACATTTTTCCAAAGAAGATATATAGATTGCCAACAGGCACATGAAAAGATGTTCAACATAATTAGTCATCAGGGAAATGCAAATCAAAATCATCATGAGATATCACCTCACACCTGTTAGAATGGCCATTATCAAAAAAGACAAGAAAAAAGAAGTGTTGATGAGGATGTGGATAAAAGGGAACCCTTGTTCACTGTTGGTGTGACTGTAAGTTGGAGCATCCATTATGGAAAACAGTATGGGTTCCTCAAAAAATTAAAAATAGAAGTATCATACAATCCAACAATTCCACTTCAAGATATTTATTGGAAGAAAAATTGAAAAGATATATGCACCCTTATGTTCACTGCTGCATTATTTACAATAGCCAAGATATTGAAACAACTTAAGTGCCCATCAATTAATAAATGAATAAAAAAGATTAAATAGATAGATGATAGATAGATGGATTGATGTAGTGGAATATTACTCAGCCATAAAAAAAGAATGAAATCTTGCCATTTGTAATAATATGGATGGACCTAAAAGGTATTATGTTAAGTGAAATAAGTTAGACAGATAAAGAAAAATACTGTATGTTTTCACTTATATGTGGAATCTAAAAAGCAAAACAAATGAACAAATGGAAACAGTTATATATACAGAGAACAAATAGGTGATAATTAAAGGGGAGGAGGTTTGGGGAAGGAGAGAAATAGGTGAGGGAGATTAAGAGGTACAAACTTCCAGTTACTCCAATATAAGTGACTGGTATGAAATGTACAGTGTGGGGAAAATAGTCAATAACTATGTAACATTCTTCTGTGGTGACAGATAAATTATAATGGTGATCATTTTCAAATGTATAGAAATATCTAATCACTATATTGTGTTCAAGGAACTATCAGAGTGTTGGAAGCCACTTATACTTCAAAAACAAACAAACAAACTCATGGAAAAAGATCAGATTTGTGATTTCCAGAGGAGGGGGTGGGGGAGAGGGTAGTTCAAATGGTACAAAGTTCCAGTTATAAGATATATAAGTACTAGGGATGTAATGTACAGTATGATAAATAGAATTAACACTATATTATAAATGAAGGCTAAGAGAGTAAATTCTGAGAGTTCTCATCACAAGGAAAAAAAATTTCTATTTCTTTAATTTTGTATCTATATGAAATGATGAATGTTCACTAAACTTATTGTGGTAATTATTTCATGATGTATGTAAATCAAATCATTATGCTGTACACCTTAAACTTATACAGTTCTATGTGTCAGTTATATCTCAATAAATCTGGAAGGAAACAAAAAGAATAGTGTCTACCTTTTGGAAAGTGAAATACATGAAGCTATAGTCATCCAACTTCCGCTATCTGTCAGGAGCAGGATTTCTGGGAGTTGGAGGAGGTCAGTGTATTTAACCGGAAAATACTACCCCAAAGTCGCATTACCACAAAATACAAGATGTTATGTATAAATGACATTTCTCAACTTCAAGATTAAAAAACTACCTAAATATGGTGTCCCAGATGTCTCACTTTCACTTCTCACCTGTCAGTGTTCCAAAGAACTGATCAGAAGCTATTTCTACCACTAAATTTGGGGGGACTGATGATATAAAATTCCTTTCAGAGCACTGTCACCAAGGTGATCCAAAAATTTAATTCAGTATATCTTAAAGGCTTTGTGATTTAAAGCACCTCAAAACTTGCCTTCAATCAGTAACAGTGATGAGAAAAAAAGTATTTGCCTCACCAATTACCTGACTTCAGGCAGTTTCAGTTTGTAACATTTTTCTTTTTTTTCACTTTCAGCAAAAATAAAGTAAAACAGCCATTTTAAAAGGACATTTTGATAGTATGTTATTTGTGATTGAGACTAATTTGTTTTAAAAATTGTTGTATTTACTTCTAGTAATAATTAATTGGAAAAGAAAATGCTGGCAAAAAAGAAAAAAGTATATGTATAAATAAAACAGTTTGGGGTTATACCCTACTGATGTCTATTTGAGAAAAGCAAATCCCAAAGCAGTCAGTCTTTTAGAGTCTTTGGACAGCCCAATCGAAAGGAATACAAAATGTATTGTCCAACTGGCTCATTCAGAAATGACTGATCCTTAGACAACAAGAAGATAACATGTTTAGCAAAGCTACATTCTATTATTTTAAATTCTTAAATTATTTTTCAACATATTTAGAAGATGATACGTTACTTTCTTTAAATGGACTTGGATTCCCAGAGCTGTTTTGTCAAACCCTTAATAACATTTACCTCTCTGAATTCAAGATGATTTACCTTCGACAGAAACTGGTAGAAGGAAGCCAGTGTTTGTGAAGGAGTGCATTGTACTTTCAAAAGATGTTTCTTCTCTAATTTTATGATTCTGATGCAGCCTCCTTGACAGCCTGACTTCCCTGATCATGGATTCCAGTCTAGGGCTATAGTTTAGTGCCCTTGCAAACTGCTGGTAAACAGTGAGCTAACAATGAATTTCTACTTTGGAGATAAGGGAATGAAACGTTTCCATGAGAATTCTAATAGCCACAGGAAAACACAATAGCATGAGTAATCTTTAAAACCACAATTTCAGAAGATTGCTAAATTCTATCAAATAATAAAATTCCATTCTGAAAATCAAACCACAGAGAAGGTAAACAATTCCACTATAAAGTAAACAGTACAGCTTACTATATATTTGAAAGAATGAGAGATTTGATTTTGAGCTATACAGGCCTGAATGTGTATTCCCAAACTGATAAAAAAAAAATCAATCTCCCATTTTGTGTTACCTATCTAAATGACTTTTAACAATTATAGATAAAAATTAAAATTATTGGGGCTTCCCTTGTGGCGTGGTGGTTGGGAGTCCGCCTGCCGATGCAGGGGACGCGGGTTCGTGCCCTGGTCCGGTAGGGTCCCGCATGCTGCGAGGCAGCTGGGCCCATGGGCCGTGGCCGTTGGGCCTGCACGTCCGGAGCCTGTGCTCCGTGGCAGGAGAGGCCACAGTGGTGAGAGGGCATGTACCGCAAAAAAAAAAAAAAAAAAATTAGAAGTATTTGCATTGTTGAAATTTTTCAAGTACAATTCTGAGTTTTCAGTTATTTTCCTAAACAGTTTTGCAATATTTATTTGGTTTCATAACTAAAGGTAACATAAATAATCAGTGTTGGAAATGATTCAGAATAACTCTTTTGTATTTCTCCATGTCTTGCAAGTGAGGCACTGACTTACCATTATTCCTTTGTTTTCAATGATGATTGTAGTGTAAATGGCTTTGGAGGATACAGATAGCATTCTTTTCTGGAGCAAAATGCAGGCATACCTACTATCAAGTATGAAAGATTCCAGATCTTTAAGCTCAGAGTTCTTTTCCTGCAATTCAACCCACGCACTCTGTATGCAGTAATCATCTGACCCTTTGGGGCTTGGGAAACCAACTCAGAAATGCTGATACTCTGACTACTGCTAATGCTGAGTAGTAAACTGTCTTTTGTCCCTGACCCAGGAATTTCATGTCCTCTACTTGTATTCATGAAATGTGTCAGGCAAACTTTCAAGCTTATGAGTAAAATATCAAACCCTTCGCAGTTGTTGACAACCAGGTGTGTTGCATTGAAGATGGGTCTCAAACAACTAGTTGGACTTAGTACAAGTTAGCAATGAGCCTATCATTTTATTGGGTTAGAATAGAGATAGCGAACTTTTTCTTAATGGTCTTGTTAATAAATATTTTAGGCTTCTGGGGTCTTACATTCCCTGTTGCTGCTACACAACTCTGCTATTATAGTACAAAATCACCATAGATAATATGTACATGAATAAGCATGGCTGTATTCCTATAAAACTTTATTTGTAGATACTTAACTTTGAATTTTCTATAATTCCACATGTAATTATTATTTTTCTTAAATTTTTTTCCAACCATTTAAAAAATTTAAAACCGCAATTAGCTCACAGGTTGTATAAAAGCAAGTGTCAGGCTGAACCAACCACTGGAATAGAAAAAGACTGCCAAAAATAATTAAACATATTAGTTTATTTGTTGTTCTTTCTGTTTTAATTGATCTGGACGAACCATAAGCACATGGAGCATTTGGGATAGGAAATATTTTTATAAGTAGAATATAAAAATTTATTTTCACTTAACCCTTCATTTTCCAACCTCAGATTCTAATGTTGTTCATTTTGTCTGTTTCATAATCTAGAGTGCTATATGAATGAGAAGGAAATGTACCACTAAAAGGACAATTATTGGCATTTAACATTTCAATTTCCTTTGAACTGTAATGATTTTAATAATTTTAGCACTATTTTTGCATATATTCTTTTAGTCTTCCATGAAACCTTCTCACTGGTAGGCATCATGTCTATGATTAGTTGGTGATGCTTCACAAAGCCTCGTGCCCATAAAGAACAGAAGAAACAAACAGATTTCTTTGCCATGTTATATTATATTACATTTTATGATTCGCTCAAAGCCAAAAATTATTTAAACCACTTCAATAACTTAAAGAAAACACCTAGTACAGTGCCTGGCAGTTAGTACAGGCCCAATATGTATTATCTTGTTGGCTGTTAATAAATGTCAGCTTTATTATTAATATTACCTTGAAGTTAGACTCAAGTTTACCTGAACTGGGTCATGTAGGATTTTGCACATCTTTCATTTACACAAACAAGAAAACAAAGCATACACTCATTTGCATAAAGCTTGAGACTGAATTTGGATTCATACCTATATGAAGTTTGCTTTGGTGAAAATGGATATCTCTGTTTCTTCTCAAGGAAGGAATTTATAAATAATTAGCAAACACTGAATGAGTGAGTGAGTGAAACTGTCACCATCAACTTGACCTTAAGTTCACTGACTAACCCAGAACGTAGGCTTCAAGGGGCAGATTTCATAAAGACCATTAAACTAGGTAGCTGTGTTTTACTTCTCTGTTTAAATTATGAAGGGTTTTTTTTTTTTCCATCATGAATACAGATTAGAGAATGATCCAGTAGAGCAAGACCCCACAGTTTGACCCTAATCAGCACCAGATAATATCCTTGAGTGAATATATTACCTAATTTGTTGCATAATACCCACAGAGCAATACACAAGTCTCAAGTCAACACTCGGCTTTGCACTTCTCACACACACATTCTTTCAATCTAGATAGTATTTTTAGTCAGAACTTAAGATTTTCTGCAGGTTTGGAAGGAACCTATTCTTTATAAATCAATGTTAGACTAATAACATTAGCTATTTGCCAGGAGAAGAGTTATAACCCTATTGTAGCTTGGTTAACAACAAACACTTTGGTAATTTCTTAGGAAAAATATTTCCTGTTGACCATTAAAAGCCAAATTTTGAGTTGCTTTCCCCTCTGGATTAAATAAATACTATTAGTTTTTCAACTGTGTACAATAAATATGGATTTCAAGACTCGTTTGTCTGCATTTCTTAAAACATTTATGAACATTGAACAGATTAATTTGTTTTAAGAATTTTTTTTCATTTGAACACTTTTCCCAATGGTTTTTAACATGGATATTGTTCATCACATATTGAATAAAGCAACTTTTACTTTATTTAATGTCTTGACCCAAATCACATTGTCTCCATAAATATTTTACAGTCTGTGGGCAACGAAAGTGTGATTACCACAGTCACGTCTGCACTTGCAGGTAATACACTATAAAACATGGACTGTTTTCTCTCCTCCAGTTTTTGAGAGATGGAATTGGGGCCTGCATTTGCCCAAGTGGGTTTTTTTCTTTTTCTTTTTCTCTTTTTTTACACTAACTAGCTCCTTAGGGGTAAGATGTTGGAAACATGGGTCTGTGCCAAGTTACTGTCTCTATAAAATTCACAAAAGAACAAGAAAACATTGCTCATTTTACTTCTTTCCAGCTGCTTTTCCCTGGAAAAAGAAATGTTGAGACTTTCACTATCCTGATAAACAGAATGAAACTATTCCACAACTGATTGGGAAAAAGTTGCACTGCCATGAAAAGAGCAAAATAAAATAAAATAAAATTGAAATATGTCTTTCTTTTGAAGGCTGGCAATCATCTCTCCTTTTAGCAGCTGATTTGTCACACACTTTGAAATTAGAGTATTTCATATAAACATCAATACTTTGGAAATGTACTTAAAGAGATTCAAGGAAGATAATATGGTTTATAAATTCTGTAGGTCACAATTTGCTCTTATAGTGCAAAAAAGCATTGATACCCTTGATGTCTCAGTGAAGGGCAACTATCCTGGATAATTAAACAGAGTGTGTTCTTGCATTAGTGCTTTTCTCCCCCACAACCCCAGAGTGGTGTAATCATTTTATTCCTGTTTAATTCTTATCTACTGAGGTAAACTAAATAAAATGTGTGTAATTAATAAAGGACTTCCCTAGATGTGTAGGAACCAAGCATCTCTTTCACAAAGGAACCCCTTTAGCCTTTGTCTCCATTAATTAATGGGCAGTCTATCCAGAAACTACCCTGTCTAAATACTTTTAAAAGTAATAGAGAAATAGCAGAATGAATACACATTTATACATTTATGTTTTTTCTGTCGTCTCACAATAAAATAGCTATGTCACGTGTGTATGAGATAATCATAAATTGTCCTGCGAATTTGTGTAAGTATGCAGAGGAAGCTTGACTGTGATATTTTATAAATGATATAACATGGAGGAGCTTCAAGATGGCGGAAGAGTAAGACGCGGAGATCACCTTCCTCCCCACAGATACATCAGAAATACATCTACATGTGGAACAACTCCTACAGAACACCTACTGAATGCTGGCAGAAGACCTCAGACCTCCCAAAAGGCAAGAAACTCCCCACGTACCTGGGTAGGGTAAAAGAAAACAGAAAAAACAATAGGGACAGGACCTGCAACAGTGGGAGGGAGCTGTGAAGGAGGAAAGGTTTCCACACACTAGGAAGCCAATTCTCGGGTGGAGACTGTGGGTGGTGGAGGAGGGAAGCTTCGGAGCCACAGAGGAGAGTGCAGTAACAGGCGTGCGGAGGACAAAGCAGAGAGATTCCCACACAGAGGATCGGTGCCAACCAGCACTCACCAGCCCGAGAGGCTTGTCTGCTCACCCGCCTGGGTGGGCGGGGGCTGGGAGCTGGGCCTCTGGCTTCGGAGGTTGGATCCCAGGGAGAGGACTGGGGTTGACTGCGTGAACACAGCCTGAAGGGACTAGCATGCCACAGCTGGCCGGGAGGGAGTCCCGGAAAGTCTGGAGCTGCCAAAGAGGCAAGAGAATTTTTCTTGCCTCTTTGTTACCTGGTGCATGAGGAGAGGGGATTAAAAGCGTTGCTTAAAGGAGCTCCTGAGATGGGCGCGAGCTGCAGCTATCAGCGAGGACCCTGGAGACGGGCATGACACGCTAAAGTTGCTGCTGCCACCACCAAGAAACCTGTCTGCAAGCACAAGTCACTATCCACACCTCCCCTCCCGGGAGCCTGTGCAGCCCGCCACTGCCAGGGGCCCGGGATCCAGGGACAACTTCCCTGGGAGAACGCACGGCACGCCTCAGGCTGGTGCAGCGTCATGCTGGCCTCTGCCGCCGCAGGCTCACCCCGTATCCATACCCCAGAATCCCCCAGGCCTGAGTGAGCCAGAGCCGCCAAATCAGCGGCTCCTTTTACCCTGTCCTGTCTGAGCGAAAGACAGACGTCCTCAGGCGACATACACGCAGAGGCGGGGACAAATCCAAAGCTGAACCCTGGGAGCTGTGTGAACAAAGAAGAGAAAGGGAAGTCTCTCCCAGCAGCCTCAGGAGCAGCGGATTAAATCTCCACGATCAACTTGATGTACCCTGCATCTGTGGAATAGCTGAATAGACAATGAATCATCCCAAATTGAGGAGGCGGACTTTGGGAGCAAGGATACATATATTTTTTTCGCTTTCTCTCTTTTTGTGATTGTGTATGTGTATGCTTCCGTGTGTGATTTTGTCTGTATAACTTTGCTTTTACCATTTGACCTAGGGTGCTCTCTGTTTTTCTGGGGGTGTTTTTCGTAAAATTTTTTTCTTAATAATTATTTTTTATTTTAATAACTTTATATTATTTTATTTTACTTTATTTTATCTTCATCTTTCTTTCTTTATTTTTTCTCCCTTTTATTCTGAGCCATATGGAGGACAGGCTCTTTGTGCTGCAGCCAGGTGTCAGAGCTGTGCCATGGAGGTGAGAGAGATGAGTTCAGGACACTTGTCCACAAGAGACCTCCCAGCTCCACATAATATCAAATGGTGAAAATCTCCCAGAGATCTCCATTTCAATGCCAAAACCCAGCTCCACTCAACAACCAGTAAGCTACAGTGCAGGACCCGCCATGCCAAACAACTAGCAAGGCAGGAACACAACACCATCCATTAGCACAGAGGCTGCCTAAAATCATAATAAGGCCACAGACACCACAAAACCCACCACCAGACCTGGACCTGCCCACCAGACAGACAAGATCCAGCCTCATCCACCAGAACACAGGCACCAGTCCCCTACACCAGGAAGCCTACACAACCCACTGAACCAACCTTAGCTACTGGGGACAGACACTAAAAACAACAGAAACTACGAACCTGCAGCCTACAAAAAGGAGACCCCAAACACAGTAAGTTAAGCAAAATGAGAAGACAGAGAAACACACACCAGATGAAGGAGCAAGGCAAAAACCCACAAGACCTAACAAATGAAGAGGAAATAGGCAGTCTACCTGAAAAAGAATTCAGAATAATGATAGTAAAGATGATCAAAAATCTGGGAAAAAGAATGGAGAAAATACAAGAAACATTTAACAAGCACCTAGAAGAACTAAAGAGAAAACAGTGATGAACAACACAATAAATGAAATAAAAAATTCTCTAGAAGGGATCAATAGCAGAATAACTGAGGGAGAAGAATGGATAAGTGACTTGGAAGATAAAATACTGGAAATAACTAGTGCAGAGCAGAATAAAGAAAAAAGAATGAAAAGAATTGAGGACAGTCTCAGAAACCTCTGGGAAAACATTAAACACACCAACATTTGAATTATAGGGATCCCAGAAGAAGAAGAGAAAAAGAAAGGGACTGAGGAAATATTTGAAGAGATTATAGTGGAAAACTTCCCTAATATGGCAAAGGAAATAGTTAATCAAGTCCAGGAAGCACAGAGAGTCCCATACAGGATAAATCCAAGGAAAAACACACCAAGATGCATATTAATCAAACTATCAAAAATTAAATACAAAGAACAAATATTACAAGCAGCAAGGGAAAAACTTCAAATAACACATAAGGATTCCCCATAAGGTTAACAGCTGATCTTTCAGCAGAAACTCTGCAAACCAGAAGGGAGTGGCAGGACACATTTAAAATGATGAAGGAGAAAAACCTACAACCAAGATTACTCTACCCAGCAAGGGTCACATTCAGATTTGACAGAGAAATTAAAACCTTTACAGACAAGCAAAAGCTAAGAGAATTCAGCACCACCAAACCTGCTTTATAACAAATGCTACAGGAATTTCTCTAGGCAGGAAACACAAGAGAAGGAAAGAACTTACAATAATAAACCCAAACCAATTAAGAAAATGGTAATAGGAACATACATATCGATAATTACCTTAAATGTAAATGTATTAAATGTTCCAAATAATAGACTGGCTGAATGTATACAAAAACAAGATCCATATATACGCTGTCTACAAGAGACCCACTTCAGATCTAGGAACACATACAGACTGAAAGTGAAGGGATGGAAAAAGTTATTCCTTGCAAATGGGAATCAAAAGAAAGCTGGAATAGCAATTCTCATGTCAGACAAAATAGACTTTAAAACAACAACTATTACAAGAGACAAAGAAGGGCACTACATAATGATCATGAGATCAATCCAAGAAGAAGATATAATAATGGTAAATATATAAACACCCAACATAGGAGCACCTCAATACATAAGGTAAATACTAATAGCAATAAAAGGGGAAATTGACAGTAACACAGTCATACTAGGGGGCTTTATACCCCACTTTCACTAATGGACAGATCATCCAAAACGAAAATAAATAAGGAAACACAAGTCTTAAATAATACATTAAACAAGATAGACTTAATTAATATTTATAGGATATTCCATCCAAAAACAGCAGAATATACATTCTTCTCAAGTGCTCATGGAACATCCTTGATATAGATCATATCTTGGGTCACAAATGAAGCCTTGGTAAATTTAAGAAAATTGAAATCATATCAAGTATCTTTACCGACCGCAACGCTATGAGACTAGATATCAATTACAGGAAAAAAATTGTAAGAAATAAAAAATACATGGAGGTTAAACAACACACTACTTAATAACCAAGAGATCACTAAAGAAATCAAAGAAGAAATCAAAAAATACCTAGAAACAAATGACAATGAAAACAAAATGACCCAAAACCTATGGGATGCATCAAAAGCAGTTCTAAGAGGGAAGTTTATAGCAATACAAGTCTACCTTAAGAAACAAGAAACATCTCAAACAACCTAACCTTACTCCTGAAGCAATCAGACACAGAAGAACAAAAAAAAAAAAAAAAAAAAACAAACCCAAAGTTAGCAGAAGGAAAGAAAGCATAAAGATCAGATCAGAAATAAATGAAAAAGAAATGAAGGAAATAATAGCAAAGATCAATAAACCTAAAAGCTGATTCTTTGACAAGATAAAAAAATTTTGATAAACCATTAGCCAGACTTATCAAGAAAAAGGGGGAGAAGGCTCAAATCAATAGAATTAGAAATGAAAAAGGAGGAGTAACAATTGACACTGCAGAAACACAAAGAATCCTGAGAGATTACTACAAGCAACTATATGCCAATAAAATGGACAATCTGGAAGAAATCGACAAATTCTTAGAAACGCACAACCTTCCAAGACTGAACCAGGAAGAAATAGAAAATATGAATAGACCAATCACAAGCACTGAAATTGAAACTGTGATTAAAAATCTTCCAACAAACAAAAGCCCAGAACCAGATGGCTTCACACACGAATTCTATCAAACATTTAGAAAAGAGCTAACACCTATGCTTCTCAAACTCTTCCAAAATATAGCAGAGAGAGGAACACTCCCAAACTCATTCTATGAGGCCACCATCACCCTGATACCAAAACCAGAAAAAGATGTCACAAAGAAAGAAAACTACAGGCCAATATCACTGATGAACATAGATGCAAAAATCCTCAACAAAATGCTAACAAACAGAAACCAACAGCACATTAAAAGGACCATACATCATCATCAAGTGGGGTTTATCCCAGGAATGCAAGGATTCTTCAATATACGCAAATAAATCAACATGATAAACCATATTACCAAATTGAAGGAGAAAAATCAAATGATCATCTCAATAGATGCAGGGAAAGCTTTCAACAAAATTCAACACACATTTATGATAAAAACCCTGCAGAAAGTAGGCATAGAGGGAACTTTCCTCAACATAATAAAGGCCATATATGACAACACCATACTCAATGGTGAAAAACTGAAACCATTTCCACTAAGATCAGGAACAAGACAAGGTTGTCCACTCTCACCACTATTATTCAACATAGGTTCAGAAGTTTTAGCTATAGCAAACAGAGAAGAAAAAAAAAATAAAAGGAATGCAAATTGGAAAAGAAGAAGTAAAGCTGTCACTGTTTGCAGATGATATGATACTATACATAGAGAATCCTAAAGATGCTACCTGAAAACTAGTAGACCTAATCAATGGATTTGATAAAGTAGCTGGATACAAAATTAATGAACAGAAATCTCTTGAATTCCTATACACTAATGATGAAAAATCTGAATGTGAAATTGAGAAAACACTCCCATTTACCACTGCAACAAAAAGAATAAAATATCTAGGAATAAACCTACCTAAGAAGACAAAAGACCTGTATGCAGAAAATTATAAGGCACTGATGAAAGAAATTAAAGATGATACAAAAAGATGGAGAGATATACCATGTTCTTGGATTTGAAGAATCAACATCGTGGAAGATGTGGCACATATATACAATGGAATATTACTCAGCCATAAAAAGAAACGAAATTGAGCTATTTGTAATGAGGTGGATAGACCTAGAGTCTATCATACAGAGTGAAGTAAGTCAGAAAGAGAGAGACAAATACCGTATGCTAACACATATATATGGAATTTAAGAAAAAAAAATGTCATGAAAAACCTAGGGGTGAAACAGGAATAAAGACACAGACTTACTAGAGAATGGACTTGAGGCTATGGGGAGGGGGAAGGGTAAACGGTGACAAAGCGAGAAAGAGGCATGGACATATATACACTACCAAACGTAAGGTAGATAGCTAGTGGGAAGTAGCCACATAGCACAAGGAGATCAGCTCGGTGCTTTGTGACCTCCTGGAGGGGTGGGATAGGGAGAGTGGGAGGGAGGGAGACACAAGCGGGAAGAGATATGGGAACATATGTATATATATAACTGATTCATTTTGTTGTGAAGTTAAAACTAACATACCATTGTAAAGCAATTATACTCCAATAAAGATGTTAAAATGAAAAAAAAAAGATTTTAAAAAAATGGTATCTATTGGCCAGCATGTGGTAGATGCTCAATAAACATTTGTTTTATGATTGGTTGACAAAATGCCATCAAAAAAAAAAAAAGAATCAACATTGTGAAAATGACTCTACTACTCAAGCAATCTACAGATTCAATGCAATCACTATCAAACTACCAATGGCATTTTTCACAGAACTAGAACAAAAAATGTCACAATTTGTATGGAAACACAAAAGACACCATATAGACAAAGCAATCTTGAGAAATAAAAATGGGGCTGGAGGAATCAGGCTCCCTGAATTCAGACTATATTACAAAGCTACAGCAATCAAGACAGTATGGTACTGACACAGAAACATAAATATAGGTCAATTGAACAGGATAGAAATCCCAGAGATAAACCCACCCACATATGGTTACCTTATCTTTGATAAAAGAGGCAAGAATATACAGTGGAGAAAAGACAGCCTCTTCAATAAGTGGTGCTGGGAAAACTGGACAGGTACATGTAAAAGTATGAGATTAGATCACTCCCTAACACCATACACAAAAATAAGCTCAAAATGGATTAAAGACCTAAATGTAAGGCAAGAAACTATCAAAGTCTTAGAGGAAAACATAGGCAGAACACTCTATGACATAAATCACAACAAGATCCTTTCTGACCCACCTCCTAGAGTAATGGAAATAAAAACAAAAATAAACAAATGGGACCTAATGAAACTTAAAATCTTTTTGCACAACAAAGGAAACCATAAACAAGACCAAAAGACAACCCTCAGAATGGGAGAAGATATTTGCAAATGAAGCAACTGACAAAGGATTAATCTCCAAAATTTACAAGCAGCTCATGCAGCTCAATAACAAAAAAAACAAACAACCCAATCCAAAACTGGGCAGAAGACCTAAATAGACATTTCTCCAAAGAAGATATACAGACTGCCAACAAACACATGGAAGAATGCTCAACATCATTAATCATTAGAGAAATGCAAATCAAAACTACAATGAGATATCATCTCACACCAGTCAGAATAGCCATCATCAAAAAATCTAGAAACAATAAATGCTGGAGAGGGTGTGGAGAAAAGGGAACACTCTTGCACTGCTGGTGGGAATGTGAATTGGTTCAGCCACTATGGAGAACAATATGGAGGTTCCTTAAAAAACTACAAATAGAACTACCATATGACCCAGCAATCCCACTACTGGGCATATGCCCTGAGAAAACCAAAATTCAAAAAGAGCCATGTATCAAAATGTTCATTGCAGCTCTATTTACAATAGCCCAGAGATGGAAACAACCTAAGTGACAATCATTGGATGAATGGATAAAGATGTGGCACATATATACAATGGAATATTACTCAGCCATAAAAAGAAACGGAATTGAGCTATTTGTAATGAGGTGGATAGACCTAGAGTCTGTCATACAGAGTGAAGTAAGTCAGAAAGAAAAAGACAAATACTGTATGCTAACACATATATATAGAATTTAAGAAAAAAAAATGTCATGAAGAACCTAGGGGTAAGACAGGAATAAAGACGCAGATCTACTGGAGAAAAGACTTGAGGATATGGGGAGGGGGAAGTGTGAGCTGTGACAGGGCGAGAGAGTGTCATGGACATATACACACTAACAAACGTAAGGTAGATAGCTAGTGGGAAGCAGCCACATGGCACAGGGATATTGGTTTGGTGCTTTGTGACAGCCTGGAGGGGTGGGATAGGGAGGGTGGGAGGGAGGGAGATGCAAGAGGGAAGACATATGGGAACATATGTTTATGTATGACTGATTCACTTTGTTATAAAGCAGAAACTAACACACCATTGTAAAGCAATTATACCCCAATAAAGATGTTTAAAAAAAAAAGACTCATGTACCTAAAGGTTCATTGCAGCTCTATTTACAATAGCCAGGACATGCAAGCAACCTAAGTGTCCATCGACAGATGAATGGATAAAGAAGATGTGGTACATATATACAATGGAATATTACTCAGCCATAAAAAGGAATGAAGCTGAGTTATTTGTAGTGAGGTGGATGGACTTTGAAACTGTCATACAAAGTGAAGTCAGAAAGAGGAAAACAAATACTGTATGTTAACACATATATATGGAATCTAAAAAAAAAAAAAAAGTTCAGAAGAACCTAGGGTCAACATGGGAATAAAGATGCAGATCTACTAGGGAATGGACTTGAGGATCCGGGGAGGGGGAAGTGTAAGCTGGGACAAAGTGAGAGAGTGGCATGGACATATATATACTACCAAACGTAAAATAGATAGCTAGTGGGAAGCAGCCGCATAGCAGAGGGAGATCAACTAGGTGCTTTGTGATCACCTAGAGGGGTGGGATAGGGAGGGTGTGAGGGAGGGAGATGCAAGAGGGAAGAGATATGGGGACATATGTATATGTATAACTGATTCACTTTGTTATAGAAACAGAAACTAACACACCATTGTAAAGCAATTATACTCTAATAAAGATTTTTTTAAAAAATGGTATAACATTGTTCATGGAAAGGCAATGTGAAAAACTTCTACATAATACCTTGTAATCACAATTAGATTTGTGTAGTGACTATTGTTTGTGCCCTTACATGTCCTTCCTCCCCACTTCTTTCTTCCAATCATCGACACTGCTTCTCTTGTGCATAGGTTGGACACATAGGCAAGGCAAAGCCTGGCTAGAATGAGAGCTGCAAGGGACAGGAACCAGTATTCAGCCAGCTTGATCAGAATTATTTCCCACGTGATTTTTCACACTGGTTCTGATGCAGAAAAAGTCCCTTTCTTTGGGATGTTCAAGACACTATAAAAATGCAAGTTTGGAGCTACAAATAACTGAATCCCCTAAAGTGATTTCAGCCAGTCCAGGAAATTGAAGCTGACACATAAAGAGCAAAGAGAAGAGATGAAGCAAAAGGAAATCTGATGGTACTTAAGTCCCCACTTCCATTTGTCCACAAAGCCAGCTCTACTCCTCACTTTCCCATAATCTGGTCATGTGAGGAAACAAATCCCTCATTTTAGCTAAAATATTTTGACTTGGGTTTCTTTCTTTTTCAACAAAATAATCCTGAACAATGGATGGATGAATATAATTAGCTTCTGCCAGATGTCAATTTAGAAAGATTGAAAGTGCACCTGGCCCAAATCTCTCTTCCATCAGTTTTTCATGATACTAGGAAAACCTTGAGATTCTAGTTCAAGTGTAAATGTCCTCAATGCTTGTAATAAACAAGTATTAAGAAATTATTTCTGACTTCTGGCTTCAGGATGTCAGAATAAATACAATGTTATATATAAAACTATTAGAAGATTTTTAATTTATATGTGCTAAGGAATTTTATTTTTATAAGTTTAAGGGTCTCTGGGAGTAAGAGTGTGAACACAAGCTCTATCTTAAACAAAATCGAGTGTTGCCTATTGCACCAAGTATAATAAATGACAAAGATAAAGATCCAGTAGAGGAACAGAAAGTCACTTGCTACTACTGATATCAAACAAAGAAAGAAGGAGCTAGTTCTCCAAAATAAGTCAAAATACCCTGAAGATGAAAACAAGGAAGCAAAAACACTTATTGAGATAATGATATTGAATGTATGAATTACAACTCGTAACTTGTTTAGGACATCACTGACATGAAAAGAAGGAGACAATGCTGGGCAGAATGAGGAAATGTATGGTCAGACTATTTTTGCTGGAACCAGTGTATACATGAGACATCAAAGAGGAAAGCTATTCTAAATTTCAAGCAGCCCTAGAGTTGCATATTTTTGTTGGCTGGGAATAAATAAAGAGTAAGACAATCCCCACCCCAATACACATACACATACACAAGAATCTTGAGCATGAGCCAAGAACATTAGCCCAGAACACCTCATTAGCCCCTCTCCTCCATGAAGCTCCTATAAATAAAAGATTCATGTAGAATTCTTATAATTCAAAAATGACTAATTAAAATTATTAAGACAGTATCTATATACAAATATTACAAATAAAAGGATAAACAAATGGCAGACAAAGAACAGTCAGTATTATATATATATATATATATATATATATATATATATATATACATACATACATATAAACAAAAAAATTACCATTGAGCAGTTAAAAACCATGATTAAATATCTTGCCATAAACTCAGTAGAAGAGCTTAGGAAAGGGAAAATAAAGCAATACATGAAGGATATATAAACACAAAGCAGCAAAAGCTAGGATAAGAAATGGAAGTGAGAACTAGAATCAAAGATCTTATTGTAGGCAACACAAAAGAGAACAAACACTGCTGATGATACAGTTAGACCTATGGATAGTTAGGAATGAGAAAAATGAACAAAAGTATATGGAAATGGGGCTTCCCTTGTGTTGCAATGGTTAAGAATCCACCTGCCATGCAGGGGACATGGGTTTAAGCCCTGGTCTGGGAAGATCCCACATGCCATGGAGCAACTAAGCCCGTGTGCCACAAGTACTGAGCCTGCACTCTAAAACCCAAGAGCCACAACTACTGAAGCCCATGCACCTAGAGCCTATGCTCTGCAACAAGAGAGGCCATGGCAATGAGAAGCCCACACACCACAACGAAGAGTAGCCCCTGCTCGCTGCAACTAGAGAAAGCCCATGTACAGCAATGAAGACCCAACACAGCCAAAAATAATTAAATAAATAAAGTAAAATAAAAATTCTTAAAAAAAATGGAAATGAACTTAGATTTTAATTTTTTTAAAGAGCTAATAGATATGAAGTATGACAAATGAGACAAAAGAGATTCAATATATGTATAATTGGTATTCCTGAAATATGAAATCTCAACAAATGAAATAGAAAAATATATTTCAAAGGTTTTACAAAAGAAAGATTTCCAGGAAAAAATGCTTTTCAAATAGAAAAAAGCACACTATGTCCCAGAATGGGGAAAAGATGATATAAATGGTCATATCCTGGTAAAGAGGATAAACTTCAAATATAAAGATTCCCTTATGCATATTGGCAAAAAGATCAAATCATATATAGGGAGAGAAATTCAGGTTAGCCTCAGATTTCTCTACAATAAACTTCAACCTGGAAATGAGTTGTACAAAGCCTTTAACTTTTCACAGAAAGAGTAATCACAGCAACTAATGGTAATTCTCCTTGCCTAGGGAAAGCTTTAGGAGGGTATGGGGGAATAGCATGAGAATTTGAAGGATTAGCAAAGCACTGTGGAAGTCAGAGTCACTTCTGGTTCCTGAACTGCCTTCTTGTTCTATTATTTTTAAGTTAAGAACCTGCTTGTTTCTCTCTCCATTTCCATCATCTGTAATTTGGATGTTCAAGACACTGTAAAAATGCAAGTTTGGAGCTACCAATCACTAAATCCCCTACAGAGGTTTCAGCCAGTCCAGGAAATTGAAGCTGACAGATAAAGAAACACATAAATCCTGTAATTCTAGATAGGATTTTTCCCATTAGTTGTAAGAAGTGAACAAAATATATCTGTTCCTATCTAAAACAATCCTTATATTTCTACATGTGAATTCTAGCCTGGCCCCCTTATAGTCAATGTTTTTCTCTTGCAAGTATACCTTTTTTTCCCCTGCATTATCATCTTTCTTTTTCTGTTGGTTCATCTCATCAACATTAAAACATATTGTCATTTTTCCTATCTGCATTTACTTCCTCATCCCTCTTTCTATCCTCAACCCACTTGTTAGATTTTTCTCCCAGCAAGCCACTGAAAACTCTCTGTTAATGTCTTCAACCACTTCCGTCTTCCCAAATACAATCATCTGTCTCTCTTCACACTCTACCCTTTTGCCTAACAAACATGATTACAGAGTCCACAGGGTGTATACTCTATTTTGGATTTATTGGGGTTAAATAGACTTCTGTGGGGATAACCTAGAGCAATTGCCTGTTAAAAGACCCACAGCCACAACAGAGTTTTCAAAATAATATTTATAAGACAAACTTAGCCTTGTTACTTTAAAACACAGTTCACTGAGAATGGTGTCAACAAAATGGCAGACCAGGACTTAAACCCTCTTTTCATTGTCTTACAGGAACTCTGATTTAACAATGTTCTATGGACCAACTAATTCTATGAAAACATAGTTCATTTCACAATTAGTGGCTCTACTTCTATTCTTGAAGTCTTCGTTGTTTAGTTTCTGTGTTTAAGCCAGATGTTTTTAAGCTGGTGCCTATTAGACCCCTTAAGAATTCACAAGTGGTCTTTAGAAAGACTGTCAACCCCCTTAATTCTTATGCAGATTTTGTATAAATTTACCAATGAGTATTATTTTTCTGGGGAGAAGGCCCACAGCTTTAAACAAATTGACATACATGAATTAAAGCAAGGTTGGGGGGGCACCACAGTGCATATGAGAGCTTGTTTTTAAAAGTATAATGTCCTACTAGCCACAGCAATCAGACAAGAAAAACAAAAAAGGAATCCAATTTGGAAAGGAAGAAGTAAAACTGTCACCATTTGCAGATAACATGATACTATATATAAAAAATCCTAAAGGTGTCCCCAAAAAACTACTAGAAATATTAATGAATTAAGTAAAGTTGCAGGATACAAAATTAATATATAGAAATCTGTTGCATTTCTATACACTAACAACAAACTATCAGAAAGAGAAATTAAGAGAATAATCTCATTTCCAATTGTGTCAAAAACAATAAAATACCAAGGAATAAATCTAACCAAGGAGGTAAAGGACCTGTACTCAGAAAACTATAAGACATTGAGGAAATAAATTAAGGATGACACAAACAAATGGAAGAATATGTTGTTGGAAGAATTAATGGATTGGAATAATTAATATTGTTAAAATAACCATACTACCCAAGGCAATCTACAGATTCAACACAATCCCTATCAAAATACCAACAGCATTTTTCACAGAACTAGAACAAATAATTCTAAAATTTGTATGGAAACACAAAAGACCCCAATTAGCCAAAAAAAAATCTTGAGATGGAAGATCAAAGCTGGAGGTATCATTCTCCCTGATTTGAAACTATACTATGAAGCTACAGTAATCAAAACATTGTTGTATAGGCACAAAAAACAGACACATAGATCAATGGAACAGGATAAAATGCTCAGAAATGAACACACATTTATAAGGCCAATTAATCCATGACAAAAAAGGCAAGAATATACAATGGGGAAAAGATAGCCTCTTCAATAAATGGCGTTAGGAAAACTGGACAGCTACATATAAAAGAGCCAAACTAGACTACAATCTCATACCATATACAAAAATAAACTCAAAATAGATTAAAGACTTAAATGTAAAACCTGAAACCATAAAACTTCTAGAGGAAAACATATGTAATATGCTCTTTGACATTGGTCTAAGTAATATTTTTTTGGATCTGATTCCTCAGGCAAGGACAAAAAAGCAAAAATTTAAAAATGGGACTACATAAAGCAAAACCTTTTTCATGGCAAAGGAAATCATCAACAAAACAAAAAGGCCACTTACTGAATGGGATAAGATATATCTGATAAGGGGTTAATATCCAAAATACACAAAGAACTCATACAACTCAACATCAAAAAACAGACACACACACACACACACACACACACACACACACACAAACAAATTAAAAAATGGGCAGAGGACCTCAATAGATATTTTACCAAAGAAGACATACAGATGGCCAACAGACACATGAAAACATACTTAACATCTCTGATCTTCTGGGAAATGCAAATCAAAACCACAATGAGGGGGGCTTCCCTGGTGGCACAGTGGTTGAGAGTCTGCCTGTCGATGCAAGGGACATGGGTTCATGCCCCAGTCCAGGAAGATCCCACATGCCAAGGAGCGGCTGGGCCCACGATCCAGGCTGCTGAGCCTGCGCATCTAGAGCCTGTGCTCTGCAACAGGAGAGGCCACAACAGTGAGAGGCCTGCACATCACACACACACACAAAAAAACACAATGAGATATCACTTCACACCTGTCAGAATGGCTATCATCAAATAGACAACACATAACAAGTGTTGGTGAGAATGTTGGAGAAAGGGTAACTCTTGGGCTTCCCTGGTGGCACAGTGGTTGAGAATCCTCCTGCCAGTGCAGGGGACATGGGTTTGATCCCTTGTCTGGGAAGATCCCACATGCCAGGGAGCAGTTAAGTCCATACACCGCGACTACTGAGCTTGCTCTCTAGAGCCCACGAGACACAACTACTGAGCCCTCGTGCCACAACTACTGAAGCCCATGTGCCTAGAGCCCGTTCTCCATGACAAGAGAAACCACCACAATGAGAAGCCCACACACTGCAATGAAGAGTAGCCCCCACTTTCCTCAACCAGAGAAAAGCCCATGCAGAGCAACGATGACCCAACACAGCCAGAAACGATAAATAAATAAAATAAAATAATAAAATAAATAAATCTGTTAAAAAAAAAGGGGGAACTGTTGTGCACTGTTGGTGGGGAGGTAAACTGGTGCAGCCACTATGGAAAACAGTATGGAGATTCCTCAAAGAATTAAAAGTAGAACTACCGTATGATTCAGTAACTCCACTTCTGGCTTTTTTTCTGAAGATAACAAAAACACTAATTCAAAAAAAAATATATGCACCCTTATGTTCATTGCAGCATTATTTACAATAGTCAAGATATGGAAACAACCTAAGTGCACATCGATAAATGAATAAAGAAGTTTTATACATACACACACACATATGCACAATGGAATATTACTCAACCATAAAAAAGAATGAAATCCTGCCATTTGCGACAACATAGATGGACCTAGAGGGTTTTATGCCAAGTGAAATAAGCCAGAGAAAGACAGATAACATATGATTCCCTTATGTGTGGAATCTAGAAAACAAAACAAATGAACCAGCATAACAAACCAGAAACAGGCTTATAGATACAGATAACAAACAGAAGGGTGCCAGAAGTGGGGTGCTGTGAGTGAAATGGATGGAGGAGATAAAGAGGTACAAAATTCCAGTTGCAAAATAAATGAATCATGGGGATGAAATGTACAGCATGGGGAATACAGGCAATATTAATGTAATCTCTTATGTAAATATCTTACGGTGACAGAGGGTGATCATTTTGTAATATATAGACACATTGAATCACTTTGTTGTGCACAGGGAACTAACATAGTGATGTAGGTCAATTATACTTCAAAAACAAACAAACTCATAGAAAAAGAGATCAGATTTATTATTTCCAGAAGTGGGGGGTGAGGGAAGGAGGCACTTGATGAAGGCCGTGAAAAGGTACAAAATTCCAGTTATAAGATAAATGAGTACTGGGAATGTAATGACTACAAACATGATTAATATAATGAACACTGCTGTATGTTATATATGAAAGTTGTCAAGAGAGGAAATCCTGAGTTCTCATCACAAGGAAAAAATTTTTTTCTCTCTCTTTTATTTTGTATCTATATGGTATGATGAATGTTCACTAAACTTATTGTAGTAATCATTTCATTGTGGTAATCAGGTCAAATCATTAAACCTATACAGAGCTGTATGTCAATTATATCTCAATAAAACAGGAAGAAAAAATATAAGATACTAAAAATATAATTGTGCCCTTTCTTACAAACACTTTTGACCCTTTGTGTTAAAAAGGCAAACTTACAGAGGGATCATTTCTACAAATGAAACATTTTAATGGCCTGAAGGATTTAGTTATGTGAGGTGTCTTAGCAGAAGGAACAGAGACATGCTTTAGAAGTGAAGGTAACTGGTGCTCATGTGCTGCCCATTAGCTGGGCTGGTCTGGGCTATGGAGTTTTATTTCGCTGAGACTGAAATTTGGAGATCCAGCAACAGTCTTCTGTCCTCTTTCCTCTCCCTTTATCTCAAAACATTATTTGAGAAATAATTGTTATTTAGTATGGAGAATCAGCCCCACTTCCCCAATCAATGTCTTTCTCTCTGCCAAGAGTGGGGGAGGACTTGCTGGGTTTGGCAGCTGTCAGCCCATCATTATTGGCTCACTGTCCCATCTGCACTCCTTAGACTGGTGCAGTCACAGGGGTTTTACCCAAACAGGCTCCCAGGGGTACAGTAACATACCTCTTGATTTGGCCATGAAGTTATATTTGTGATTATTAATAGACAAGTTAAGAGGCTAGTGCTCTATTCATCCATGTTAGAGATAATTATTCAGTTTGAGCTAAGCTGATTAGAATACTGATAGGTAACCACACCATGTTTATAGCTACAGCAAGCAGTGGCCAAGAGCCTTGACACAGTGCTGCCATTTGGGTTTATCAGATAGGAAAGAAGGGTGGGGGGAGAAGAAGAAGCTGCTTTGGTTGATTAGCAATGTGCTGCATGGGACCATTTATAATGAAGCATATCATTTAAATTTTCCTTTACAAATGAGTCCAACGTGCGTTGCAGGCTGCAGGCTCTGTTAATTGTCACAAACATTGCTTTTTTTTTTTTTTTTAACATTATTAGCTCTTTGGCAAGATCTCCATTGTTGACTAAAAACTTGGCATGACCAGGGTTTGCTGAATAATTTAGGTGGTTGGCAGCTGGAGAAGGAGAACACACACATCTAGGCAGACAGACATGCTGCTTGAGCTCTTTATATAATAGGATTGTATACAAAGCAGAGTACAGTCGGCAGTGACTTCTGTGTCTGTTTATAGGTAAACACTGATGTTAGTTTTATAGGAAAACTGGAGGGATACTTCTCACAAATCGTATGCAGCATATGAGACAGATGCACTGGAGGACTGTTCAGATGACTCGGACCATCTCTGACTCTCACAGAATACGATTGCTAGAGTTTTCACACGCCAGTACATATGCTGCCTCTGTAGTGGGATGAGGCCTTGATTGCTGGACACAGCAGCACTAATAGGAGGTAGAGCCACCTAAAACCCTGAAAACTTTCAAGCAGTAACATTCATGAGTCACAAAGACCATGAGACACACTCATTTACGAAGTGCATGTATATGATTATGGTTAGTGGGAGTGTACAACTACTGCCTTAGGTGGAAGGCAAAAAGGAAGGTCACAAATAGGACCACAAATATTTACTGCACACATAGGGCACTTTTGTGCATTAACCAGACCCACTGATTCTTCTTCAACTGAGCATGCTGTGTTATCAGAACTCTAGAAGATTCAAAAGACAAAAATTCAACACAAACTTTCTTAAGCCAACAGGATTTATCCACCCAGGTAAGTGCAAACGCAGAGGTAGAACTGGGTGGATAAAGACTCAAATATTGATACCAAGATACTGGTTTTCTGCCTCTGCCATTGGAATTTTCTTCCTTTCATTCTCAAAAAGTTTCATCCTCTTGACAGATTGGCCACCACAGCTCCAGCCTCACATCACACCCTTTACAAAGCCAGTAAGAAAAAGTGAGTGAGAGGGTGCCAATTAAGGGTCTGAGATTGAGTCTTAAAGTTCTACTGACTAAACAGGATTACAGGTTCCTTCCTAAAGCATTCACCATAGAGCTGAGGGCAGGATTTGGGGAGAGTAAGATACCCAAATGAAAACTGGGAAGTAAGGATATTGGATAACCAAAAAAACCCAGTTAAAATAAAACTATAATGAGTACAATTTCCCTTAAATTGTTTTGTTTTAGGAGCCAAGGTCAATTTCTGCTTATCTGTCCTATTCCCTGGCCTAAGGAAAGTTTTTAAATAACAAAATATATTCATGAAATACCTGGGCAGGTGTGTACCCATAGTCAGACCTATTCCAGCCTTGGTGATACAGCAAGAACTAGACCCCCAGAAGTATATAACTGTGGTGCAGTAAAAATTGTCTTATAGAGTAGTAAGTTGAGTACTTGTGCACTGTCATGGCCACATCCCCAGACTATAGGAAGTCAAGTAAGCCATCTTTGATCCCAAGCTTCATAGTGAATTCCTCTCTGGGCTAAACACACTGATCCCTGAACTTTAGGTGCTCCTCTGAGAGGAGAGGAAATGGGGAGCCTTTGAAAAGCTATGTCCATCCTCATTTTTTTTAATCTGCTTGATTACTAGGTTAGGAGTAAATTGAAGTGAAAATTATGCTTATCTGAGTCTGAGTCCTCTCTTTTCAACATTTTTATCAGGACCATGCTTTATAGTTTGCCTAACACATGCAAAATGTCACACCAGAGCTAAGTCAATTGACCTTTATCACAGTAGACTCCATGATCATGGATTTACCCAACTGTACTAATCTGCCATTCGTGGAGCTTTCATAGGCAATAAGCAAATTCAAACTATGCAACTTCCAATAAACGGATCTGCTGCATGTTCTTACATGCAGGATCTTTCTTAATCTTAGCCTTTCAAGAGTTCTATTTGTTTTGTTTTGTTTTGCTTTGTTTCTGTTTTTGCAGTACGCAGGCCTCTCACTGTTGTGGCCTCTCCCGTTGCGGAGCACAGGCTCCGGACGCGCAGGCTCAGCGGCCATGGCTCACGGACCCAGCCGCTCTGCAGCATGTGGGATCTTCCCGGACCAGGGCACGAACCCGTGTCCCCTGCATCGGCAGGCGGACTCTCAACCACAGTGCCACCAGGGAAGCCCCAAGAGTTCTATTTTTTAAAGAGCAATCTTTGATGACCAGGCAGATAGCCCTGTGACTTATATCCTGGGACTGTCTCCCACCACGTTTAGCTCACTCATCTGCCTTTTCACAGGCTGCTAGCCCCACAGTATAACTTTACCAGTAAAGATTTAATAATCTTCTTCTGAACAATCAATTCTATATTAAGGTTTATGTAGAAAAAACAAATGATATGTAGATAGTGTAGGATTCTAATAGGACAAGATAAAAATGAGGGATATGATTGCTACTTCATATATATATGTGTGTGTATGTGTGTGTGTGTGTGTGTGTGTGTGTGTGTGTGTATATATATATATATGTCTTAAGTGTTCTTTATTGGTTTGAATCAAGGGAGAAGATACTGTAACTGGCATGACAGAATCAAAAATATCAAGAAATTTTTAACTAAAATAATTAAAGGAAAAAATTTAAATATTAAAAATAAAACTGTGGGCTTTTATTCCCTTTGCTTTCCCAAATCTTCCCATTCCTTTCTGGCTCCTTCATTCACTCCTTAGTTATTTATTTATTCACTTACCTGCTCATCCATTTTACACATTAGTTTTAAGCAATTGGTAGATGTCAAGCACTAGTTGGATCCTGGGAATGTAAGACTAAAAATACACAATCCTAATCTTCATGAGATTAAATCCAGTGAGGTGAGACACACCAGTCAGTACTTGATTAAAATGCCCCTTAGCAAGAGTTACAAGAGGATTGTATAGACCTCTTATTGGAGGTATGGAATTGTCAGGGAACACTTGCTAGTGGAAGTGATGTCAAAGCCAAGTCTTAAAGTTCTAGTCATAGTAACTAAAGGTAGGAAGTTTACAAAGGACTGGGAGAAAGGAGGAATATCAGTGTTAGGAAAAGTCCAAAAAAGTATTCTTGAAGCCTAGAATGCTAAGAGTAAATGAAACTGGAAAGGTAACCAGAATCAGGTCATAAAGGAATCTGAATACACCCCTAATATGTTTGGATTTTTATCCTAAAGACGACTCTGGAAGAAGAGTTCAGGGTAAAGATTGATTTAAGACTAGAGGCTGCAAGAGCAACTACATAAAATGATAAAAATATGAAAGAACTAAAACAATGGCAGTGAGGAGGTATGGAAGGACACAGAATCAAGAGATTCAAGGAGATAAGAATTGACAAGATTTAATTCACTCTTCCTTCTGTCAGTTTCCAGCTCAGGATATTTTCTTAGCTTGACTTTCTCTTCCACTTAATATTTCTAAAACTCACCAGCCTCTCTACTGTCAAGTATGTCTCTTTTGCACTTCCTCCAATTAAATGAAGGAAATATAGCTCATATATTTACCTAATAGCTTATTGACTATAGTACAACATTCAAAAAGTCTTTAAAACCACTCTCCTCAGTGTAAAAATCTCACAGATTTGAATATGCCACAGAAATCAAATGCTTTTGCGTAAGTAACACTGCCATTTTGCACAAATGGGGGCATCACTCAAACACAGGTCAACAGAGCTGTATGATACAGCAGACCTACACTTAGGTTCAGGTTGCTAGAACAGTGAACAAGTATTACCATGACGTCCTTGGGCTTCTCTATGGAAGTTCCTTCTGGCTTCTAGAACTGTCAAACTGTAAAAGAAGAAGAATTAAAAATACACAAAAAAGCAAGATTTGCTTCCCTATGTATTCTGGTTATAAGTATGGTTCTGCACCAAAAAAAAACAACAGGCTCAATATAAGGCAAACATTGGAATATCATTTCCAAAAATATTATTATTATCCTTGTGTTTCCAGAATGAACATCTGATTACTATTAAACTTTATTCTCCTGGAAAAATAATTTTCTCCAATCACATAAGCATTCTTGAATTATAGCCAAAGAAATATGTTTCAGTAGTTCCTTACAGTATACATTTGATTATGCATTAATGAATCAAACAAATCAATGTTTTAATAGACCATTAGATGACTTTTTCATGCATGCATCCATCCTTCTAAACATGCAATAAAATGAAGTCAGATCCACATTATGGTTGCAGATTAAAAACATCACAACTCATAACTTTATCCAGATATAATTTTAAGTAAGTTTCAGGAAATATACATGCCAATGATACTGATGAATTTCAAAATTCTCACGCTTTTACCACTGTCATTTTACTCTACTCTGTCATCCCATCTTTGTTGTAACTAAGTGATGTAACTACCCAATCAATTGACAAACTGTTTTATTTCTCATTAATAAACATATTGAAGTCACATGATAAGTTAACCAATGGACTTGGAAAACTATATATAAATAGCCAAGTAAAAAGGAAGTGTGTGCTCATAACCTTTAGTGAATAATTCATGGCATTTGGATGCATGAAATATTCTACTAACAAAATGTTGCAAGAGAAAGGAGATGAAAGAATTAGTATCTGTGGTTCAAGTGATTAAGAAAATGTTACTATAGACACTTGAGGCCCATTTTTCCTGCTTTGAAAAGCTAACGTGAAGACCGTATAAGACATTATGCAGATTTCAAATTGTAGTATATATTTGGAATGAGGCACAAGTCCTTCAAAGGCTCTTTTTAATATCCGACTCTTATTGTAAAATTGAAAAAGGATTGCATTTTATTTTTTTAAATTTTTATTTCATATTGGATTATAGTTGATTAACAATGTTGTGCTAGTTTCAAGTGTACAACAGAGTGATTCAGTTATACATATACATGTACCTATTCTTTTTCAAATTCTTTTCACATTTATGTTATTACAGAGCATTGAGCAGAGTTCCCTGTGCTATACAGTAGGTCCTTGTTGGTTATCTAATTTAAATATAGCAGTGTGTACATGTCAGTCCAAAGCTCCCAATGTATCCCTCTCCTCCTCCCTTCCCCCGCAACCCCGGTAACCATAAGTTGGTTCTCTAAGTCTGTGAGTCTGTTTCTGTTTTGTAAATAAGTTCATCTCTATCATTTTTTTTAAGATTCTGCATATAAGCAGTATCATATGACATTTGTCTTTCTCTGTTTGACTTACTTCACTTAGTATGATAATCTCCAGGTCCATCCATGTTGCTGCAAATGGCATTATTTCATTCTTTTTAATGGTTGAGTAATATTCCATTGTATATATGTACCACATCTTCTTTATCTATTCATCTGTCAATGGACATTTAAACTGCTTCCAAGTCTTGGCTATTGTAAAGAGCATTGCAATGAATATTGGGGTACATGTATACTTTTGAACCATGTGTTTCTCTGGATATATTCCCAGGAGTGGAATTGCTGGGTCATACAGCAGCTCAGTTTTTAGTTTCTTAAGGAACCTCCATACTGTTGTCCATAGCAGTTGTACCAATTTACATTCCCACCAACAGTGTAGGAGGGTTCCTGAAAAAGGACTGCATTTGATAATCTGAATAAATGTTTTGTTAAACCCAGTTTTATTTTTTTTCTTAGAATAATTTTTTATTTATTTTATTTATTTTTGGCTGTGTTGGGTCTTCGTTTCTGTGCGAGGGCTTTCTCCAGTTGCAGCAAGCAGGGGCCACTCTTCATCGCAGTGCGCGGGCCTCTCACTATTGCGGCCTCTCTTGTTGCAGAGCACAGGCTCCAGAGGCGCAGGCTCAGTAATTGTGGCTCACAGGCCTAGTTGCTCCGCGGCATGTGGGATCTTCCCAGACCAGGGCTCGAACCCATGTCCTCTGCACTGGCAGGCAGACTCTCAACCACTGCGCCACCAGGGAAGCCCAAACACAGTTTTATTTAAGTAGCAGCTTCTGGGGCATTTGCTCCGAGCTCAGACTCCTGCTTCTCCACCACATCCATCTCCTACCCTCTACCTCTTGACCACTATAGTGTGACACACTGCCTTTGTCAGACCCTCTGAAGTAGTAGATTCCACCTGCCTCTTCACCCACCCCAGATGACCCAGATATAATCCTTGGGTGTGTATCTTTTTAAAAACAAAACCCCAATCATTCTAATGTGAAGCCCACTGTGAGAATCATTAGCAGTTCATTGACAACAGAGGCTCTGCCTGTTTTACTTGCCTCTTTAGCAAGGCCTAGGACATTGTAACATTCAAGAAATATCTGTTGAGTAAATAAATGAAATTGATTAGGAGAAGGAAGCAAAGGAAGAGGAATATAAAAAATTGAGGACTACCCAATCAATTGACAAACTGTTTTATTTCTCATTAATAAACATGTATTTTTTCTCATGTAGTAATGTCAACCCTTAGATCTTTGACATCACAAGAGCATCTGGAGCATGAGATCCTTTTAATAAAGTAACTCCTCTTTGTTGTAAAATGTTCATGTAATAAGAGATTCTTACAGAACCAGCAGCATTACTTACTTTGATAAATCTCATAAAGATAAAGAGTGTAACAAGAGGCTCATAAAAAGTTTGCTCATGGTGAAGTCCAAAAGCCTACAGCTACTACTGTACACATGATCTAGGATATCCAAGATGAAGAAACAAAGAACCTGGAGGTTGATTATCATATTCAAATAATTAAGACCCAATTTTTTGAAAAGGAACATAGCTCTCTATATAGCCATGATCTTTCTAGAAAAACATTCATATAAAATGATGAGGATCTTGAATAGAAAGAGAAACTTAAAAACATGATTGTAGAGAGGACCTTCAAGATGGCAGAGGAGTAAGACATGGAGATCACCTTCCTCCCCACAAATACATCAAAATACATCTACATATGGAAAAACTCCCACAGAACACCTACTGAAAGAGGGCAGAAGACCTCACACTTCCCTAAAGCCGTGTGGTTGACAGGGTCTTGGTGGTCTGGCCAGGTGTCAGGCCTAAGCCCCTGAGGTGGGAGAGCTGAGTTCAGGACATTGGACCACCAGAGACCTCTCAGCCCCACTTAATATCAATCAACCAGAGCTCTCCCAGAGATCTCCATCTCAACACTAAGACCCAGATCCACCCAACGACCAGCACACTTCAGTGCTGGACAACCCCATACAAAACAACTAGCAAGACAGGAACACAATCCCACCCATTAGCAGAGAGGCTGCCTAAAATCATAATAAGTTCACAGACACTGCAAAACACACCACCAGACTCGGCCTTGCCTAACAAAAAGACGAGATCTAGCTTCATCCACCAGAACACAGGCACCAGTCCCCTCCACCAGGAAGCCTACACAACCCACTGAACCAACCATATCCACTGGGTGCAGACACAAAAAACAAGAAGAACTATGAACCTGCAGCCTGCGAAAAGGAGACCCCAAACACAGTAAGTTAAGCAAAATGAGAAGACAGAGAAGTTCACAGCAGATGAAGGAGCAAGGTAAAAACCCACCAGACAAAACAAATGAAGAGGAAATAGGCAGTCAACCTGAAAATGAATTCAGAGTAATGATAGTAAAGATGATCCAAAATCTTGGAAATAAAATGGAGAAAATGCAAGAAAGGTTTAACAAGGACCTAGAAGAACTGAAGAGCAAACAAACAATGATGAAAAACACAATAAATGAAATTAAAAATTCTCTAGAAGGAATCAATGCAAAATAACTGAGGCAGAAGAATGGATAAGTGACCTGGAAGATAAAATAGTGGAAATAATGACCACAGGGAAGAAAAAAGAAAAAAAGAATGAAGAGAATTGAAGACAGTTTCAGACACCTCTGGGACAACATTAAACACACCGACATTCAAATTATAGGGTCCCAGAAGAAGAAGAGAAAAATAAAAAGGGACTGAGAAAATATTTGAAGAGACTATAGTTGAAAACTTCCCGAATATGGGAAAGGAAATAGCCACCCAGTCCAGGAAGCTCAGAGAGTACCATACAGGATAAACCCAAGGAGAAACACATCAAGAAACATATTAATCAAACTATCAAAAATTAAATACAAAGAAAAAATATTAAAAGCAGCAAAGGGAAAAACAATAAATAACATACAAGGGAATCCTCATAAGGTTAACAGCTGATTTTTCAGCAGAAACTCTGTAAGCCAGAAGGAAGTGGCAGGATATATTTAAAGTGATGAAAGGGAAAAACCTACAACCAAGATTACGCTACTCAGCAAGGATCTCATTCTGATTCACAGAGAAATTAAAACCTTTACAGACAAGCAAAAGCTAAGAGAATTCAGCACCACCAAACCAGCTTTACAACAAATGCTAAAGGAACTTCTGTAGGTGGAAAACACAAGAGAAGGAAAAGACCTACAATAACAAGCCCAAAACAATTCAGGAAATGGTAATAGGAACATACATATCGATTATTACCTTAAATGTAAGTGGATTAAATGCTCCAACCAAAGACATAGACTGGCTGAATAGATACAAAAACAAGAACCATATATATGCTGTCCACAAGAGACCCACTTTATACCTAGGGACACATACAGATTGAAAGTGAGGGGATGGAAAAAGATATTCCATGCAAATGGAAATCAAAAGAAAGCTGGAGTAGCAACTCTCATATCAGACAAAATATACTTCAATATAAAGGCTATTACAAGAGACAAAGAAGGACACTACAGAATGATCAAGAGATCAATCTAAGAAGCAGATATAAAAATTGTAAATATATATGCACCCAACATAGGATCACCTCAATACATAAGACAAATGCTAACAGCCCAAAATGGGAAGTCAACAGTAACACAGTCGTAGTAGGGGAATTTAACACCTCACTTTCACCAATGGACAGCTCAATCAAAATGAAAATAAATAAGGTATACAAGCTTTAAGTGACGTTAAACAAGATGGATTTAATTAATATTTATAGGACATTCCATCCAAAAACAACAGAATACACTTTCTTCTTAAGTGCTTATGGAACATTCTCCAGGATAGATCATACTTTAGGTCACAAATCAAGTCTTGGTAAGCTGAAGAAAATTGAAATCGTATCAAATATCTTTTTTGACCACACGTTATGAGACTAGATATCAATTGCAGGGAAAAAAAAACAGTAATAAAAATGAAAACACATGTAGGCTAACCAATATGCTATTAAATAACCAAGAGATCACTGAAGAAATCAAAGAGGAAATCAAAAAATACCTAGAAGCAAATGACACTGGAAACATGATGATCCAAAACCTATGAGATGCAGCAAAAGCAGTTCTAAGAGGGAAGTATATAGCAATACAATCTTACATTAAGAAACAAGAAACATCTCAAATAAACAACATAACCTTACACCTAAAGCAATTAGAGAAAGAAGAACAAAAAACCCCAAAGTTAGCAGAAGGAAAGAAATCATAAAGATCAGATCAGAAACAAATGAAAAAGAAATGAAGAAAACAATAGGAAAGAACAATAAAACTAAAAGCTGGTTCTTTGAGAAGATAAACTAAATTGATAAACCACTAGCCAGACTCATCAAGAATAACAGGGAGAGGACTCAGATCAATAGAATATGAAATGAAAAAGGAAAAATAAGAACTGACTCTGCCAAAATACAAAGGATCATGAGAGATTACTACAAGCAACTATATGCCAATAAAATGGACAACCTGGAAGAAATGGACAAATCCATAGAAAAGCATAACCTTCTGAGACTGACCAGGAAGAAATAGAAAATATGAACAGACCAATCACGAGCACTGAAATTGGAACTGTGATTTAAAATCTTCCAACAAACAAAAGCCATGGACCAGATGGCTTCACAGGTGAATTCTATCAAACATTTAGAGAAGAGCTAACACCTATCCTTCTCAAACTCTTCCAAAATATAACAGAGGGAGGAACCCTCCCAAACTCATTCTACAATTCACCATCATGCTGATACCAAAAGCAGACAAAGATACTGCAAAAAAAGAAAACTACAGACCAATATCACTGATGAACATAGAAGCAAAATTCCTCAATAAAATACTAGCAAACAGAATCCAATAGCACATTAAAAGGATCGTACACCATGATCAAGTGAGATTTATCACTGGAACACAAGGATTCTTCAATATACGCAAATCAGTCAATGTGCTAAACCATATTAACAAGTTGAAGGAGAAAAACCATATGATCATCTCATAGATGCAGAAAAAGCTTTCGACAAATTCAACACCCATTTATGATCAAAATCCTACAGAAGGTAGCCATAGAGGGCACTTACCTCAATATAATAAAGGCCATATATGACAAATCCACAGCAAACATCATTCTCAATGGTGAAAAACTGAAACCATTTCCACTAAGATCAGAAACAAAACAAGGTTGTCCACTCTCACCACTATTATTCAACATAGTTTTGGAAGTTTTAGCCATAGCAATCAGAAAAGAAAAAGAAATAAAAGGAATCCAAATGGGAAAAGAAGTAAAACTGTCACTGTTTGCAGATGACATGATACTATAGAGAGAGAATCATAAAGATGCTACCTGCAAACTGCTAGAGCTAATCAATGAATCTGGTAAAGTAGCAGGATACAAAATTAGTGCACAGAAATCTCTTGTATTCCTATACACTAATGATGAAAAATCTGCAAAAGAAATTAAGGAAACACTCCCATTTACCACTGCAACAAAAAGAATAAAATACCTAGGAATAAACCTACCTAGGGAGACAAAAGACCTGTATGCAGAAAACTGTAAGACACTGATGAAAGAAATTAAAGATCATACCAACAGATGGAGAGATATCTGGATTGGAAGAATCAATATTGTGAAAGTGACTATACTCCCCAAAGCAATCTACAGATTCAATGCATTCCCTATCAAATTACCAATGGCATTTTTACAGAACTAGAACAAAATATTTCACAATTTGTATGGAAACACAAAAGACTCTGAATAGCTAAAGGAATCTTGAGAAAAAAACACGGAGCTGGAGGAATCTGGCTCCTTGACTTCACACTATACTACAAATCTACACTAATCAAGACAGTATGGTTCTGGCACAAAAACAGAAATATAGATCAATGGAACAGGATAGAAAGCTCAGAGATAAACCCACACACCTATGGTCACCTTATCTTTGATTAAGGAGGCAAGACTACACAATGGAGAAAAGACAGCCTCTTCAATAAGTGGTGCTGGGAAAACTGGACAACTACATGTAAAAGAATGAAATTAGAACACTTCCTAACACCATACACAGAAATAAACTCAAAATGCATTAAAGACCTAAGTGTAAGACTAGACACCATCAAACTCTTAGAGGAAAACATAGGCAGAATACTCTATGACATAAATCACAGCAAGATCCTTTTTGACCCACTTCCTAGAGAAATGGAAATAAAAACAAAAATAAGCAAATGGACCTAATGAAACGTAAAAGCTTTTGCACAGCAACGGAAACCGTAAACAAAATGAAAAGATAGCCCTCCAAATGGGAGAAATTATTTGCAAGTGAATCAGTGGACAAAGAATTAATCCCCCAAATATATAAAGAGCTCATGCAGCTCAATATTTAAATAAATAAATAAACAATCCAATCAAAAATTGGGCTGAAGACCTAAATAGACATTTCTCCAAAGAAGATATACAGATCACCAACAAACATATGAAAGGATGCTCAACATCACTAATCATTAGAGAAATGCGAATCAAAACTACAGTGAGGTATCACCTCACACTGGTCAGAATGTGGCCATCATCAGAATACGTACAAACAACAATAACTGCTGGAGAGGGTGTGAAGAAAAGGGATCCGTCTTGCACTTTTGGTGGGAATGCAAATTGATAGAGTCACTATGGAGAATAGTTTGGCAGTTTCATAAAATAGTAAAAATAGAACTACCATATGACCCTGCAATCTCACTACTGTGTATATACCCTGAGAAAAACATAATTCAAAAGGCGTCATGTAGCACAATGTTCATTGCACCACTCTTTACAATAGTTAGGACATGAAAACAAGGTAGGTGTCCATCGGCAGATGAATGGATAAAGAAGATGTGGCACATATATACAATGGAATATTACTCAGCCATAAAAAGAAATGAAATTGAGTTATTTGTAGTGTGGTGGATGGACCTAGAGTCTGTCATGCAGAGTGAAGTAAGTCAGAAAGAGAAAAACAAATACCGTATGCTAACACATATATATGGAATCTAAAAACAAAATGGTTCTGAAGAACCTAGGGGCAGGACAGGAATAAAGATGCAGATGTAGAGAATGGACTTAAGGACACAGGGAGTGGGCAGGGTAAGCTGGGACGAAGTGAGAGAGTAGCACGGACATATATACACTACGAAATGTAAAATAGATAGCTAGTGGGAAGCAGCCGTATAGCAGAGGGAGGTCAGCTCGGTGTTTTATGATCACCTAAAGGGGTGGAATAGGGAGGGTGGGAGGGAGACACAAGAGGGAAGGGATATGGGGATATAAGTATACGTATAGCTGATTCACTTTGTTATACAGCAGAAACTAACACAACAATGTAAAGCAATTACACTCCAATAAAGATGTTAAAATAATTAATTAAAATATTCAAATCAAAAGGGAAGCATAATTATATTTTCTAGTCCATTTGTGTTCCTTCCAGGAAGGTAAGTAGATGCCACCAAGAAAGAGTCTTAAAAGGAAAGGAGGAAAAAAAAAAAAAAAGAAGGAAAGGAGGAGTAATAATCATGTTGAGAGTTAAACTCATCTATTTAATGTTTGTCACGTGTCAGGGACCTTGCTAAAACTTTGAATGTATTATTTCATTTGATTCTTAAAGTAACTGTGATAAATGTCACTACTCATCTTTGGGAGGCTAATTGACCTGCTGAAAACTTTATAGCAGGCAAGTGGTAGGAGTCGTTCTCAACCCAAATCTGTTGACAACAGGACCACACTCTCCACTTCTCTCTGCTTTATGCTCTCCTTCCTTGGCCTCCAGGGATGTACTGTGTACCTTATAAATTTCAAAACGAGTCTCAAGTGTACGTCCCTTTCTTGCAGGAACTTTTCTTGCATTCTTCTGTTACTGGGCTATGGGCCTGTTTGATCATGAGGGCTAATTCTTTTGAAATAGCTTTAATGCATAACAAAATCAAGAATTTTTATGGAGTTGATGATAGGTAAAACTAGCACAAACTGTTTTCTCATTTCACATATAAAACTTAAAAATCTAAGTAACTCAAGTGTTCTGATGATATTTGATTTTGTTCTGTTTCCATGAACTTAAAATGCCATCACAGGCACCAGCAGCTTCACTGGCTACTATGTTCCAGGAACTTCACTAGAGATTCTACATGTCTCATTTCTCATTTCACTTTCAAAATTATTCTTTTAATTATTGCCATTTTATTAGATGAGGGAGCTTGGACATTGAGAGGTTATGTAACTTGCTCAAGGTAAAACAGCTAGTAGGTGGCAGAGCCAGAATTCAAATACAGATTTGTCTTTCACTACACTAACTACCTCCCAAGAAACAACTGAATATTTCTGCATTAGACAGCAGTGGATTCAATTTTTTTCTTGGACTTAATTAGTAATTTAAGAATCTTCTATTTTCCCAGTAACTGGTTCTTACAAATACTGCTCTTGACCCAAACAAGCAAAAAATGTTAGAACAGATCTTTGGGTTTCAGAAAAAGAATGTTAAGGTTGGAGGGAGGAAATACCTCCTTGTTTTAAAATACCAATTAAATAAGGAGATGCCAAGGTGCTTACATGCAATATGATGCTGTTCACGACCACTTGGCTCTGACCAGAGATGCTTTTCAGAGAAAAGCCAGTACTTGAGTAAAACATTTTTCATCTCATCACAGCCAAGCATTTTATTTTTTCAAGCAAAACCAAGTGCAATTTGTGTTTGTTTTTGAAATTATGATCTCTACTTTACAAGTGAAATTCCACACACCAAAGTGTGAGTTTATTTTGATAAAACCACATTTCAGATTCCACATGCAACTATAAAATCAGGACATGTGGTGTGGGGTTTTCATAAAAGTCAAAATCTGGTAATTAGCACCAAAACTGTTCTTTGAAATTTCAAAGTATTGGAGATAATAGAAATAAAAGCATATAGAAATGCCAAGAATTTCTGCTAAGAATTTCTTGCTAAGTCCTACCCAAATACCACAATGCACCAAGGTGACATACATTTTGAATCTATTATACCCTGCTTATTAAAAGAGAAAAGAAAAGACATTGACATATTTTTGCAACTATTTTATTTCTATAAAGGTTTTTGTTCTATAGAGAAGTAGAGCTTCACCAATGGGGAAACAATAATATAGACCTGAACACAGATACTGGTCTTTAGTCAGAAAAAGAAACATTACATAAAATATTTAAAGGTAGTTTCACTATATCCAAATAGGTATCTTGATGTGAGAGCAAAGAAATGACCCAACAAGTAACTTAAGCTGTATTACATGAGAAGAAACTGAAATTCCAAAGTCCTCAACCCCTTGACTGGTATTCATTTTTGTCCCTATTTGTAGTGTGCATGTGTGTGTATGTGTACATTTTAATTCTGACAGCTTTAACAGTAGTTAAAAAAAAATAAAATAATAAAATAAAATAAAATCTACCTTGGCAAGTTTCCAGCCCAAATTGGTGACAGGATGCCTGATTCTGTTGATTTCAATAGCTGCATTACCTCCTATTCTCCAGTGCACCTCATGCCTATATTATTACTTAGTAGAAATGTAGTAGGATTTAATGTTTCAATACTTGGCGGTAGGTTACCCCAGCAGTCCTTAAACAGCAGCATACTGTATTTATTTGTATATGGCATTTAATCCAATGTATGTAATTCTATCTCCAAATTCAACATTTGTTGGCCATTAAATAGGGAATGATTCTAAGTCAAAACAGCAGTCAAAACAGGAACAATGTTGTATTATAGCTCGGATGTGAACTAAATAGTTGATACTAATTTTTTGGAAAGCAACCAATGTCTCTTATTTTGAATAATACACTCTATTTTTATAGAAAGTGAGTCAAACATTTAGTTATGTAGGAAAACCATTTTAAATACTCGGGGAGAATTAACTTGTAATGAAATACCCCAAAATAATTTCTTAGGAAATAATATCACCTATGAAACAAAGAGTAATGAAATACTGACATTCTAGTATATGTCTTAAAAACAACTAAATTATATCATCAATTTTAAGACATTTGATATTGTTAACACAATTAATATTTTTATATGTATGTATGTATTATATACAAATGGGGAAGTGACAGAATTTTGTTCAACAAAGAGAAAAGGTTTTAAACACCTAAAGGTTTTAAAGTTTTAAAAGTTACTTAGATTTGAAGATACAAAAATATAAAAATGATCTGCAGTTAGCCTTTGTGTAGCAAGATACAAATGTATTTACTTAAATAAAAAAGCCCAGATTATTTATGTTGTAGGTTCTAAATTATTGGTCCCACCCAAGTTGCACCATATTATCTTCTTGATACTGAGTTTGGACAAAATCATTTAGCCAGGCACTGGGCATGTGAAATTACGCTACCATCTGGGACTATGAGAACAAAATGTGGACAGCCAAGGACCACCAGCCAAATGATGGTCCCACTGCCCAAAATTTCTTATGATGTCTCCAAGTGGCCTCGTGTGCGTAATATGCTCCTCTCCAACTGAGTCTGCACAGCACAGAGTGAGCAAATAGTCTGTGACAGCAAAAAATAAAAGCTGGTTTTGAAAACTCTTCTGCAGAGTAGGACATTACCACTGATTATCTTGGAAACTTGGACAAATCACTTCGCATTCTGGGTCTGTTTCCTTCTCCATAAAATAAAGTTGGATTAGGTGATCTCCTTGGGTTCAAGTAGCATTCCTTCAACACCTATTATATTAGGTGCTAGGAATTCAAAGAAGAATAAGACAGAATCTTGTCCTGCAGGAATTTACAGTCTAAAGGAGAAGTGATACTTACATAGATCATTTTGAGATAACATAGGGTTAAGGGAAACATTTTCACAAGGCTCTATAGGAATCTAAGTTTTCTTTTATGAATCTTTGCTAGTAATTTTTCTCAACACTTTTTCCTCTATAAGCAGAAATATTTCACACTTACCTCGGGCTGGAGGAGGGAATGTTAAAAAGACTTGGGGGAAGGACACGGGACAAGAGCCATGGTTTGCTTCCAAGAAGAGACAAGGGGAAAAAATGGGAAAGGGAAGCCAAGAAAGCTCACATTCAAATGACTTAATTATCTCTCAGCTGGCTTGTGCAATGCTGAAGTAGTCTATCTGTCCAACTTGGCCTCTGAGCTACAAAGAAATTCTCTGTCTCCTCTCCCAATAAATACAACTTGTACACTCAACAAATGATCAGATAATTTTGGCAATCATTAAAGTGGTCAAAGAACCAAAAAGATGACCTTGTTCCAGCCAAAATGTAATGGACATTATTGATGATTTTGTATGTTTAGTAAATCTTTCCCCTTCCAACCATTTCATTTTCAAAATCCATAAGCCCTTGGGGTTGAAATGCTAGTAAAATGCAGTTTTTGATATTCTGTAATTTAAGACTGCTGCATCTGACCCTTTTTCTTCAAAAAAACCAAATAACTGTGAAGAACTACCTGCACAGCTGTATATGCATGTATGCTTCACTCAGTTGGATTACTCCAAACAGTGATGTACACACTGATAATTTATGCTGCCAAGATTTTGAAGGTAAAAATAATACTTTAAGTAAGAAGATTGGAAGTTTTCCTGAAAATGGATTAGAATATAGCCTTTGTGATTTTCAATACTCTTTTCTTGCTGTGTGTTGGGTTCAGTGCTTCAAAATGGGAAAATGTATATCTGAGAGTTGAAGGGAAAAAATATCCTTGCCAAGCAGATGTTGGCAAATTGCCAGCTGAAACAAAGTTGTGATGTTGGTGACAACAAGATTGGTTTCTAGAGGATATTTAGAAAGCAGAGAGTCTGGCTTTGTTATCATTTCCCTCAGGAAGGGGCTGGATGATGTGCTACAGCACATTACCAACTAGTATCTTGCTTCCAAACATCTGGATCCCTAGTCTCATCCATTTAAAAATGATTTACTCATTGTAGCTTGTTGTTTGTTGAGATTTCAGCCAAAAGAGAAAACATTCAGCCACCTCTTCTCCAGACATCCATTTCTTAGCTTACTCTACCAAAATTCTTTTAAAAGAAGATTCAAAAGATCTCACTTTTAAATTCTTATTTCTTCTTACAAATAAATCTAACATTTAAATTTCTATTGGTTGTTTTCTTAGAGTGTACCATTACCAAATCAAGAGTAAAAGGAAATTCAAGCAAACCAAAACAATGAGTGTTTTTGCCTCAGTTACTCAGACAGTTAAGAGTGAAATATATTTAGGGCTTGAATTATACAGGCAATTGATTTGTATTTCACATTACTTTATTGGTATTGAACAATGGTTTACAACCAGGTTTTTACATCAGAACAATCTGGGAAATTTTTCAGAACAGATATACTCAAGCCCTAGCCCAAACCTATAGAAGCTGGTAAGACACAGGAATGTTTTATTGAAAAAAAACTCTCAACCCTGGTTAAGAAACACTGGTCTAGATCTTCCCTGGTGGTGCAGTGGTTGAGAGTCTGCCTGCCGATGCAGGGGACACGGGTTCGTGCCCCGGTCCAGGAAGATCCCACATGCCACAGAGCGGCTGGGCCCGTGAGCCATGGCCGCTGAGCCTGCACGTCTGAAGACTGTGCTCCGCAACAGGAGAGGCCACAACAGTGAGAGGCCCGCATACCGCAAAAAAAAAAAAAATAGAAACACTGGTCTAGAATTTGTTCCATGTAATATTAGGTGTTAAACACCGGGCACAAATTAGAATATGACTACATTCTATGTGTGTGACAAGGGAAGGAGTGGTAGATTGCATACATGAAAAATATATAAGAATTTACAGATTAATCATTAAAGCAAGCACATGAGTTTGGCATAAGTACTAGATACAAGTTTAATATTTAAAATTAATAATATTTCTGTATACTAGCCACAAAGAGGTAGAAATTAGTTTTTAAAATTACAATTTTAAAGCATGAGAAGTATCAAATATCAATGAATAAATCCACTAAAAGATGTGAATAAAACTATAAAGCTATATTATTGAGACTATTAAAGAGATACAAATGAGTAGAGAGATACATCATTTTCAGACAGTGGACTCAATATTGTGAAAATGTCAAATCTTTCCAATTTGGTAAATATGATACTGTCTCAAAAAAAATTACAATAGATTTCCTCTTTGGGTGAGGGGTTGGGCAGGACTTGACAAACTGTTTCTAAAATACACAAGAAAATGCAAAGGGCCAAGAATAACCAAGACATTCTAGAAATGATGAGTGAACTTTCTCTAACAAATATCAAGACAATGACAAAGCTATACTATTTACAAAATTTAAGACATTGTTGTCTTGGTACAAGATATATAAATATAGATATATATTTACCAATTATTTACCAATGGAACAACAACAACAAAAAAAATCCAAGAAACTTGATTTATGATGAAATGCCAGTGCAGAGTCATGGAGAAAAGGATGGTCACTGTTTGTTTGTTTGTTTTTACAATAAATGATAACTGGGATAATTTCATATCAATATAGAAAAAACTGACATTGACCAAAGTTAAAACTTAACTCTAATTTAGATCTAAATGTGAAAAAGAAAAACAATAAAGTTTTAAAAAATAGAATAAAAGAATACTTTATGATTTCAGGGTCAGGAATTCTTTTTAAAAACACAACTATAGAAGTCAAGATGGCAGAGTAGGAGGATACATCTCGTCACAACTAGGGCACCTACCAGGCACTGGTGGGGGACATCAGACACCTAAAGGGATAGGAGAAATCCCCACATGACCATGTAGAATGGGGGGGGGAAGAAAGGGGAAAGGAAAAGTGGAGGTGGAATGGGACTGGCACCTCTGAGGAGCAGCTGGGAGAGGGGAGGGGTTCCCATGATCAGAGGGGTAAATACACAGAGTGGGGATTAGTGGGGATGGGGAGAGGCCTTTGGGGGTCAGAGAGGAATGCAGTCAACATTTCCCCCATCCACTCAAAGGAACACCTCCAGCTGCGTTGAGCCTAAGCCCTGCTCGCCCACCCTCCCCAAGACCTCTCCTGGTATTATTTTCTTCCTTTTTTTTCTTGCTATTGTGGTTCTGTTTAGCCTGTTGTTGTTTCATTTATATTTTTTCTAATATATATTTATTTTCTAATTTTATATTTTATTCTTTGTTATTGTTCTCCTTCTTTTTGTTTGTTGCCTTTTTTTAAACAGAGAAACTCAGACCCCAGGGAATATTAATTGGTGTGAGGTCTCCTGGAGGTCCTCATCTCAGCACCAAGACTCTACACAACTGCCTGCAAACCCAGTACCGGACTCTTCAGGCCAAACAACCAGCAAGAAAGAAACAAAGCTCCAGCCATTAAAAAAAAAAAAAAAAAAAAAAAAAATTGAGATGACAAAAAATATGTTACAGGCGAAGGAGCAAGGTAAAAACTTACAAGACCAAATAAATGAAGAGGAAATAGGCAACCTACCTGAAAAATAATTCACAGTAATGATAGTAAAGAAGATTCAAAATCTCGGAAATAAAATGGAGGCATGGATCGAGAAAACAAAAGAAATCTTTAACAAGGACCAAGAAGAACTTAAAAAAAAAAAAAAGTGATGAACAAAACAATAACTGAAATGAAAAATACACTAGAAGGAATCAATAGCAGAATAACTGAAGCAGAAGAATGAATAAGTGACCTGGAAGATAGAATGTTGGCAATAACTACAGAGGAGCTGAATTAAAAAAAAAGAATGAAGAGAAATGAGGACAGTCTCAGAGACATCTGAGACAACATTAAATGCACCAACATTCGAATTATAGAGGTCCCAGAAGAAGAAGAGAAAGAGAAAGGGTCTGAGAAAATATTTGAAGAGATTATAGTCGAAAACATCCTAACATGGGAAAGGAAATAGCCACCCAAGTCCAGGAAGCTCAGAGAGTAACATACAGGATAAACCCAAGGAGAAACACACCAAGACACATATTAATCAAGCTAACAAAAGTTAAATTCAAAGAAAAAATATTAAAAATGGAAAGGGAAAGGCCACAAATAAAACACAAGGGAATCCCCATAAAGTTATCAGCTGATTTTTCAGCAGAAATTCTTCAGGCAAGAAGGGAGTGGCAGAATATATTTAAAGTGATGAAAAGGAAATACCTACAATCAATATTACTCTACCCAGCAAGGATCTCATTCAGATTAGTCAGAGAAATCAAAAGCTTTACAGACAAGCAAAAGTTAAGAGACTTCAGCACCACCAAACCAGCTTTACAACAAATGCTAAAGGAACTCCTCTAGGCAGGAAACACAAGAGAAGAAAAAGACCCACAAAACAAACCCAAAGCTATTAAGAAAATGGTAATAGGAACATACATATCAATAATTACCTTAAACGTAAATGGATTAAATGCTCCAACCAAAAGACATAGGCTTGCTGAATGGATACAAAAACAAGATCCATATATATGCTGTCTACAAGAGACCCACTTCATACCTAGGGACACATACAGACTGAAAGTGAAGGGGTGGAAAAAGATATTCCATGCAAATGGAAATCAAAAGAAAACTGGAGTAGCAATACTCATATCAGATAAAATACACTTTAAAATAAAAGACTATTACAAGAGACAAAGAAGGACCCTACATAAAGATCAAGGGAGCAATCCAAGAAGAAGATATAACAATTGTAAATATTTATGCACCCAACACAGGAGCACCTCAATACATAAGGCAATTGCTAACAGCCATAAAAGAGGAAATCGACAGTAACACAGTAGTAGTGAGGGACTTTAATACCTCACTTACACCAATGGACAGATCATCAAAACAGAAAATTAATAAGGAAATACAGGCTTTAAATGTCACAATAGATCAGATAGATTTAATTGATATTTACAGGACATTCCATCCAAAAACAGCAGATTACACTTTCTTCTCAAGTGCACCTGGAACATTCTCCAGGATAGATGACATCTTGGGTCACAAATCAAGTCTCAATAAATTTAAGAAAATTGAAATCATATCAAGCAACTTTTCTGACCACAACGCTATGAGATTAGAAATCAATTACAGAGGAAAAACTGTAAAAAACACAAACACATGGAAGCTAAACAATATGTTACTAAATAACCAAGAGATCACTGAAGAAATCAAAGGAGAAATCAAAAAATACCTAAATACAAATGACAACGAAAACATGATGACCCAAAACCTATGGGATGCAGAAAAAGCAGTGCTAAGAGGGAAGTTTATAGCAATACAAGCCTACCTCAAGAAACAAAAAACATCTCAAATAAACAATCTAACCTTACACCTAAAGGAACTAGAGAAAGAAGAACAAACAAAACCCAAAGTTAGCAGAAGGAAAGAAATCATAAAGATCAGAGCAGAAATAAATGAAAGAGAAACAAAGAAAACAATAGCAAAGATCAATAAAACTAAAATCTGGTTTTTTGAGAAGATAAACAAAATTGATAACCCATCAGCCACACTCATCAAGAAGAAGAGGGAGAGGACTCAAATCAATAAAATTAGAAATGAAAAAGGAGAAGTTATAACAGACACCACAGAAATAGAAAGCATACTAAGAGACTACTACAAGCAACTATATGCCACAAAAATGGACAACCTGGAGGAAATGGATAAATTCTTGGAAAGGTACAACTTTCTAAGATTGAACCAGGAAGAATTAGAAAATATACACAGATCAATCACAAATAATAAAATTGAAACTTCAATTAAAAATCTTCCAAGAGGACTTCCGGGAAGATGGCGAAAGAGTAAGACGCGGAGATCACCTTCCTCCCCACAGATACACCAGAAATACATCTACGCGTGGAACAACTCCTACGGAGCACCTACTGAACGCTGGCAGAAGACCTCAGACCTCCCAAAAGGCAAGGAACCCCCCACGTACCTGGTTAGGGCAAAAGAAAAAACTAAACAGAGACAAAAGGATAGGGACGGGTCCTGCACCAGCGGGAGAGAGCTGTGAAGGAGGGAAAGTGTCCACACACTAGGAAGCCCCTTCGCGGGTGGAGACTTCAGGAGGCGGAGTGGGGGAGCTTGGGAGCCGCAGAGGAGAGCACAGCAACAGGGGTGCGGAGGGCAAAGCGGACAGATTCCCGCACAGAGGATCGGGCCGACCGGCACTCACCAGCCGAGAGGCTTGTCTGCTCGCCCGCCGGGGCGGGCGGGACTGGGAGCTGAGGCTCCGGCTTTTGTCGTAGCGCCGGGAGAGGACTGAGGTTGGCGGCGTGAACACAGCCTGCAGGGCGTTAGTGCACCGCGGCTAGCCAGGAGAGAGTCTGGGAAAAAGTCTGGACCTGCCGAAGAGGCAAGAGACTTTTACGTCCCTCTTTGTTTCCTGGTGCACGAGGAGAGGGGATTAAGAACGCTGCTTGAGAGAGCTCCAGGGACGGGCGCGAGCCGCGGCTAAAAGTGCAGAGCCCAGAGACAGACATGAGACACTAAGGCCGCTGCTGCCGCCACCAGGAGGCCTGTGTGCGAACACAGGTCACTAGCCACACGCCCTTCCGGGAAGCCTGTGCAGCCCGCCACTGCCAGGGTCCCGGGATCCAGGGACAACTCCCCAGGGAGAGCGCACAGCGCGCCTCAGGCTGCAACGTCACGCCCGGCCTCTGCTGCCGCAGGCCCGCCCCACACTCCGTGACCCTCCCTACTCCCCGGCCTGAGTGAGCCAGAGCCTCCGAATCAGCGGCTCCTTTAACCCCGTCCTGTCTGAGCAAAGAACAGACGCCCTCCGGCGACCTACACACACAGGCGGGGCCAAATCCAAAGCTGAGCCCCTGGGAACTGTGACAACAAAGAAGAGAAAGGGAAATCTCTCCCAGCAGCCTCAGAAGCAGCGGATTAAAGCTCCACAATCAACTTGATATACCCTGCATCTGTGGAATACCTGAATAGACAACGAATCATCCCAAATTAACGAGCCCTGTGGATGAAAGGCTCTTGGTGCTGCAGCCAGGACTCAGTGCTGTGCCTCTGAGGTGGGAGAGCCAACTTCAGGACACTGGCCCACAAGAGGCCTCCCAGCTGCACATAATATCAAACAGCAAAAATCTCCGAGAGATCTCCATCTCAACGCCAGCACCCAGCTTCACTCAACGACCAGCAAGCTACAGTGCTGGACATCCTATGCCAAACAACTAGCAAGACAGGAACACAACCCCACCCATTAGCAGAGAGGCTGCCCAAAATCATAATAAGTCTACAGACACCCCAAAACACACCACCAGACGTGGACCTGCCCACCAGAAAGACAAGATCCAGCCTCATCCACCAGAACACAGGCACTAGTACCCTCCACCAGGAAGCCTACACAACCCACTGAACCAACCTTAGCCACTGGGGACAGACACAAAAAACAACAGGAACTACGAACCTTCAGCCTGCAAAAAAGGAGACCCCAAACACAGTAAGATAAGCAAAATGAAAAGACAGAAAAACACACAGCAGATGAAGGAGCAAGATAAAAACCCACCAGACCTAACAAATGAAGAGGAAATAGGCAGTCTACCTGAAAAAGAATTCAGAATAATGATAGTAAGGTTGATCCGAAATCTTGGAGATAGAATGGACAATAGAATGGACAAAATGCAAGAATCAGTTAACAAGGACCTAGAAGAACTAAAGATGAAACAAGCAACGATGAACAACACAATAAATGAAATTAAAAGTACTCTAGATGGGATCAATAGCAGAATAACTGAGGCAGAAGAACGGATAAGTGACCTGGAAGATAAAATAGTGGAAATAACTACTGCATAGCAGAATAAAGAAAAAAGAATGAAAAGAACTGAGGACAGTCTCAGAGACCTCTGGGACAACATTAAACGCACCAACATTAGAATTATAGGGGTTCCAGAAGAAGAAGAGAAAAAGAAAGGGACTGAGAAAATATTTGAAGAGATTATAGTTGAAAACTTCCCTAATATGGGAAAGGAAATAGTTAATCAAGTCCAGGAAGCACAGAGAGTCCCATACAGGATAAATCCAAGGAGAAATACGCCAAGACACATATTAATCAAACTGTCAAAAATTAAATACAAAGAAAACATATTAAAAGCAGCAAGGGAAAAACAACAAATAACACACAAGGGAATCCCCATAAGGTTAACAGCTGATCTTTCAGCAGAAACTCTGCAAGCCAGAAGGGAGTGGCAGGACATATTGAAAGTGTTGAAGGAGAAAAACCTGCAACCAAGATTACTCTACCCAGCAAGGATCTCATTCAGATTTGATGGAGAAATTAAAACCTTTACAGACAAGCAAAAGCTGAGAGAGTTCAGCACCACCAAACCAGCCCTACAACAACTGCTAAAGGAACTTCTCTAGGCAAGAAACACAAAAGAAGGAAAAGACCTACAATAATGACCCAAAACAATTAAGAAAATGGGAATGGGAACACACATATCGATAATTACCTTAAATGTAAATGGACTAAATGCTCCCACCAAAAGACAAAGATTGGCTGAATGGATACAAAAACAAGACCCATATATTTGCTGTCTACAAGAGACCCACTTCAGACCTAGAGACACATACAGACTGAAAGTAAGGGGATGGAAAAAGGTGTTTCATGCAAATGGAAACCAAAAGAAAGCTGGAGTAGCAATTCTCATATCAGACAAAATAGACTTTAAAACAAAGACTATTAGAAGAGACAAAGAAGGACACTACATAATGATCAAGGGATCGATCCAAGAGGAAAATATAACAATTGTAAATATTTATGCACCCAACATAGGTGCACCTCAATACATAAGGCAAATACTGACAACCATAAAAGGGGAAATCGACAGTAACACATTCATAGTAGGGGACTTTAACACCCCACTTTCACCAATGGACAGATCATCCAAAATGAAAATAAATAAGGAAACACAAGCTTTAAATGATACATTAAACGAGATGGAGTTAATTGATATTTATAGGACATTCCATCCAAAAACAACAGAATACACATTTTTCTCAAGTGCTCATGGAACATTCTCCAGGATAGATCATATCTTGGGTCACAAATCAAGCCTTGGTAAATTTAAGAAAATTGAAATTGTATCAAGTATCTTTTCCGACCACAACGCTATGAGACTCGATATCAATTACAGGAGAAGATCTGTAAAAAATACAAACACATGGAGGCTAAACAATACACTACTTAATAACGAAGTGATCACTGAAGAAATCAAAGAGGAAATCAAAAAATACCTAGAAACAAATGACAATGGAGACACGACAACTCAAAATCTATGGGATGCAGCAAAAGCAGTTCTAAGAGGGAAGTTTATAGCAATACAAGCCCACCTTAAGAAACAGGAAACATCTCGAATAAACAACTTAACCTTGCACCTAAAGCAATTAGAGAAAGAAGAACAAAAAAACCCCAAAGTTAGCAGGAGGAAAGAAATCATAAAAATCAGATCAGAAATAAATGAAAAAGAAATGAAGGAAACAATAGCAAAGATCAATAAAACTAAAAGCTGGTTCTTTGAAAGGATAAACAAAATTGATAAACCATTAGCCAGACTCATCAAGAAAAAAAGGGAGAAGACTCAAATCAATAGAATTACAAATGAAAAAGGAGAAGTAACAACTGAGACTGCAGAAATACAAAAGATCATGAGAGATTACTACAAGCAACTCTATGCCAATAAAATGGACAACCTGGAAGAAATGGACAAATTCTTAGAAAGGCACAACCTGCCAAGACTGAATCAGGAAGAAATAGAAAATATGAACAGACCAATCACAAGCACTGAAATTGAAACTGTGATTAAAAATCTTCCAACAAACAAAAGCCCAGGACCAGATGGCTTCACAGGCGAATTCTATCAAACATTTAGAGAAGAGCTATCACCTATCCTTCTCAGACTCTTCCAAAATATAGCAGAGGGAGGAACACTTCCCAACTCATTCTACGAGGCCACCATCACCCTGATACTAAAACCAGACAAGGATGTCACAAAGAAAGAAAACTACAGGCCAATATCACTGATGAACATAGATGCAAAGATCCTCAACAAAATACTAGCAAACAGAATCCAACAGCACATTAAACGGATCATACACCATGATCAAGTGGGGTTTATTCCAGGAATGCAAGGATTCTTCAATATATGCAAATCAATCAATGTGATACACCATATTAACAAATTGAAGGAGAAAAACCATATGATCATCTCAATAGATGCAGAGAAAGCTTTTGACAAAATTCAACACCAATTTATGATAAAAACCCTGCAGAAAGTAGGCATAGAGGGAACTTTCCTCAACATAATAAAGGCCATATATGACAAACCCACAGCCAACATCAACCTCATTGTTGAAAAACTGAAAGCATTTCCACTAGATCAGGAACAAGACAAGGTTGCCCACTCTCACCACTCTTATTCAACATAGTTTTGGAAGTTTTAGCCACAGCAATCAGAGAAGAAAAGGAAATAAAAGGAATCCAAATCGGAAAAGAAGAAGTAAAGCTGTCACTGTTTGCAGATGACATGATACTATACATAGAGAATCCTAAAGATGCTACCAGAAAACTACTAGAACTAATCAATGAATTTGGTAAAGTAGCAGGATACAAAATTAATGCACAGAAATCTCTGGCATTCCTATACACTAATGATGAAAAATCTGAAAGAGAAATTAAGGAAACACTCCCATTTACCATTACAACAACAGGAATAAAATACCTAGGAATAAATCTACCTAAGGAGAGAAAAGACCTGTATGCAGAAAATTATAAGACACTGATGAAAGAAATTAAAGATGATACAAATAGATGGAGAGATATACCATGTTCTTGGATTGGAAGAGTCAACATTGTGAAAATGACTCTACTACCCAAAGCAATCTACAGATTCAATGCAATCTCTATCAAACTACCACTGGCATTTTTCACAGAACTAGAACAAAAAATTTCACAATTTGTATGGAAACACAAAAGACCCCGAATAGCCAAAGCAATCTTGAGAACGAAAAATGGAGCTGGAGGATCAGGCTTCCTGACTTCAGACTATACTGCAAAGCTACAGTAATCAAGACAGTATGGTACTGGCACAAAAACAGAAATATAGATCAATGGAACAGGATAGAAAGCCCAGAGATAAACCCACCCACATATGGTCACCTTATCTTTGACAAAGGAGACAGAAATGTACAGTGGAGAAAGGACAGCCTATTCAATAAGTGGTGCTGGGAAAACTGGACAGCTACATGTAAAAGTATGAGATTAGATCACTCCCTAACACCATACACAAAAATAAGCTCAAAATGGATTAAAGACCTAAATGTAAGGCCAGAAACTATCAAACTCTTAGAGGAAAACATAGGCAGATCACTCTATGACATAAATCACAGCAAGGTCCTTTTTGACCCACCTCCTAGAGAAATGGAAATAAAAACAAAAGTAAACAAATGGGACCTAATGAAACTTAAAAGCTTTTGCGCAGCCAAGGAAACCATAAAGAAGACCAAAAGACAACCCTCAGAATGGGAGAAAATATTTGCAAATGAAGCAACTGACAAAGGATTAATCTCCAAAATTTATAAGCAGCTCATGCAGCTTAATAAGAAAAAAACAAACAACCCAATCCAAAAATGGGCAGAAGACCTAAATAGACATTTCTCCAAAGAAGATATACAGACTGCCAACAAACACATGAAAGAATGCTCAACATCACTAATCATTAGAGAAATGCAAATCAAAACTACAATGAGATATCATCTCACACCAGTCAGAATGGCCATCATCAAAAAATCTAGAAACAATCAATGCTGGAGAGGGTGTGGAGAAAAGGGAACCCTCTTACAGTGTTGGTGGGAATGTAAATTGATACAGCCACTGTGGAGAACAGTATGGAGGTTCCTTAAAAAGCTTCAAATAGAACTACCATATGACCCAGCAATCCCACTACTGGGCATATACTCTGAGAAAACCAAAATTCAAAAAGAGTCATGTACCAAAATGTTCATTGCAGCTCTATTTACAATAGCCCAGAGATGGAAACAACCTAAGTGTCCATCATCGGATGAATGGATAAAGAAGATGTGGCACATATATACAATGGAATATTACTCAGCCATAAAAAGAGACGACATTGAGCTATTTGTAATGAGGTGGATAGACCTAGAGTCCGTCATACAGAGTGAAGTAAGTCAGAAAGAGAGAGACAAATACCGTATGCTAACACATATATATGGAATTTAAGGAAAAAAAAATGTCATGAAAAACCTAGGGGTGAAACAGGAATAAAGACACAGACTTACTAGAGAATGGACTTGAGGCTATGGGGAGGGGGAAGGGTAAACGGTGACAAAGCGAGAAAGAGGCATGGACATATATACACTACCAAACGTAAGGTAGATAGCTAGTGGGAAGCAGCCACATAGCACAAGGAGATCAGCTCGGTGCTTTGTGACCTCCTGGAGGGGTGGGATAGGGAGGGTGGGAGGGAGGGAGGCGCAAGCGGGAAGAGATATGGGAATATATGTATATATATAACTGATTCATTTTGTTGTGAAGCTGAAACTAACATACCATTGTAAAGCAATTATACTCCAATAAAGATGTTAAAAAAAAAAAGGGTAGTTTAGGTCACAATTCAATCAATCACACAGTTGCTTTTCTTTGAACTACATTTGGCATACAGAAGTGCTTTATTTGTACTTCCCATTATATCAGACAGAATGTTAAAAAGACTTGTACTCAAGACTCAAGATTAAATGAAATTAATAATTTTTACTACTTCAACAAGGAAATTCTTAACTGAAACTGGCTTTTCTTTCTTCTTTCCTTTTTTTTTTTTTTTTTTTACTGTGATTTTGTGGCAGTTAAGAACACAATGACTACTGCCTGGTATCTTGACTTGTGCAAAGGCACCAGCAGGTTTGCCCACCATTGCTTACACAAAAAAAAAAAAAAAAAAAAAAAAAAAAAAAATCTTCCAACAAACAAAAGTCCAGGACCACATGGCTTCACAGATGAATTCTATCAAACATTCAGAGAAGAACTAACACCTATCCATCTCAAACTCTTTTTAAAACTTGCAGAGGGACAAACACTCCCAAACTCATTCTACAAGGCCTTCATCACTCTGATACAAAAACTAGACAAAGATATCACAAAAAATAAAATTACAGGCCAATATCACTGATGAACATAGACACAAAAATCCTTAAAGTAATAGCATACATAATCCAACAACATATTGAAAGGATCATACACCATGACCAAGTGGGATTTATCCCAGGGATGCAAGGATTCTTCAATATATGCAAATCAATCAATGTGATACACCATATTAACAAATTAAAGAATTAAAACCATATGATCATCTCAATAGATGCAGAAAAACTTTTGACAATATTCAACACCCATTTATGATAAAAAAAAAAAAAAAACCTCCAGAAAGTGGGCATACAAGCAACCTATCTCAACATAATAAAGGCCATATATGACAAACCCACAGCCCACATCGTTCTCAATGGTGAAAAATTGAAAACATTTCCTCTAAGATCAGGAACAAGACAAGGGTGCCCACTCTCACCACTATTATTCAACATGGTTTTGGAAGTCCTAGCCACAGCAATCAGAGAAGAAAAAGAAATAAAAGGATTCCAAATTGGAAAAAAAGAAGTAAAACTGTCATTCTTTGCAGGTGACGTGATGCTATACGTTGAAAATCCTAAAGATGCCACCAGAAAACTACTAGAGCTAATCAATAAATATGGTAAAGTTTCAGGATACTAAATTCATGCACAGAAATCTCTGCATTCCTATACATTAGCAATGAAAGATCAGAAAGATAAATTAAAGAAACAACCCCATTTACCATTACATCAAAAAGAATAAAATACCTAGGAATAAACCTACTAAGGAGGCAAAAATCTATACTCAGAAAACTATAAGATACTGATGAAAGAAATCAAAGATGACACAGACAGATGGAGAGATAGATATACCATATTTTTGGATTGGCAGAATCAATATTGTCAAAATGACTATACTACCCAATGCAATCAACAGATTCAATGAAATCCCTACCAATTATCAATGCATTTTTCACAGAACTAGAACAAAAAAGTTTACAATTTGTATGGAAACACAAAAGACCCCAAAGAGCCAAAGCAATCTTAAGAAAGAAAACTGGAGCTGGAGGGATCAGGCTCCCTGACTTCAGACTATACTACAAAGCTACAGTAATCAAGGCAGTATGGTATGGCACAAAAACAAAAATATAGATCAGTGGCACAGGATAGAAGCCCAGAGATAAACCCATGCACCTATGGTCAAGTAATCTATGAGGAAGGAGGTAAGAATATACAGTGGAGAAAAGACATTCTCTTTAATAAGTGGTGCTGAGAAACTGGACAGCTACTGACAAAAAGAATTAAATTAAGGGCTTCCCTGGTGGTGCAGTGGTTAAGAATCCGCCTGCCAATGCAGGGGACATAGGTTCAAGCCCTGGTCCAGGAAGATCCCACATGCCACGGAGCAACTAAGTCCGTGTGCCACAACTACTGAAGCCTGCATGCCTAGAGCCCATGCTCCGCAATAAGAGAAGCCACCACAATGAGAAGACTGTGCACCACAACAAAGAGTAGCCCCCATTCACCACAACTAAGCCCACATGCAGAAATGAAGACCCAACACAGCCAAAAACAGATTAATTAATTAATTATTTTAAAAACCTAAAAATAGAACTACCTTATGACCCAGCAATCCCACTACTGGGTATATACCCTTAGAAAAACGTAATTCAAGAAGACACATGCACCCCAATATTCACTGCAGCATTATTTACAATAGCCAGGACATGGAAACAACCTAAATGTCCATCAACAGATGAATGGATAAAGAAGATGTGGTACATATATACAATGGAATATTGCTCAGTCATAAAAGGGAACAAAATTGGGTCATTTGTAGAGACGTGGGTGGACCTAGAGTCTGTCATACAGAGTGAAGTAAGTCAGAAAGAGAAAAGCAAATATTGTATATTAACACATATATGTGGAACCTAGAAAAATGGTATAGATAAACTTATTTGCATATCAGGAATAGAGACGCAGAGGTAGAGAACAGACGTATGGACACGGGGGGAAAGGGAAGGGTGGGACGAATTGGGAGATTAGGATTGACATATATACACTATCATGTGTAAAGTAGCTAGTGGTAACCTGCTGTATAGCATAGGGAGCTCAGCTCGGTTCTCTGTGATGACCTAGATGGGTGGGATTGTGGGGGTGGCTAGGAGAGAGGTCCGAGAGGGAGGGGATATATGTATACATATAGCTGATTCACTTTGCTGTACAGAAGAAACTAGCACAACTTTGTAAAGCAACTATACTCCAATAAAAAAAAATCACACAACTATAAAAATTGGTAAATTTGATGACATTAAAATTTTAAATGTTTTCTCTTCTAAATCATCACTGAGGGAATGGAAAGGCAAACTATAGAGTAGAAGAAGACATGTGCAATGTGTAAATTTCACAAACAATAAAAATATTTTGTATAATTTTTTCATTAATAATCATGAAAATGCAAACAAAGCACCATGAGATGTCATGATACACCCTCCAGGAAAACTAAAATTAAAAAGACTAATCATATCAAGTGTTAGAGAAAAACTTGAAGCCACAGGAATGTTTGTATGTTACAGCTGGAAGAATAAATTGCTACAATTGCTTTGGAAAAATATTTGACAACCCTATTGAAGTTGAATATACACAAGTCTTATGAACCAACAATCCTACCATAGGTAGTTACCAAAAAAAAAGTGAATCAAGAGACATTTACAAAAATGTTCATGTCAGGATTTTTTATAACAACTGAATGTCCATCAGCAATAAAATGGTGCTATATGCCATGGAATATTATGCTGTGCAGAAAATCAGCTGTGGCAATGGGTGAATGTCATAAAAATGATATTGAGCAAGAGAAGCCAGACACAAAAGAACACATTATTTTATTTCTATAGAGTTTGAAAATAAACAAAACTAACTATAATGTTTACAAATGCAAATTTTGGCCAAAAAAAAAGTGTAAAGAAAAGCAAAGAAGCAAGTATCATAAAAGTCAGGATAGGGGATACATCCAGCAGGAGAAGCTGTGGGATGTGACTCAAAGAGCTATGCAAGGAGCTTCTGGGATGTCATCAGCCTGCCATATCTGACCCTGTCAGTGGCTACATGGTTGTTCACTTTATAATCCTTTATTAAATTGTATATAATGTGTTCTGTACATTTCTTTTTGCATATTTCACAATTTTTGAATTGTGAATATAAAATAATATATATAAATAATATAAAAACAAACCAAGAAGTGTTTCTTATAAAGATCTCCTGCAAAAATTGACACTATTGTCCATTAACCACTCCATTATGTATTAAACACTCTAAACACAAAAGCATAACCTGTGGTTAATAAACACTGTGAAGGTACATCAAAACAAGAGTACAGTCTAAACTCATTATCTCCCATCTCCAACCTTCCCCCTCTTCCTGTACACCCTACCTCATTGAATTGATTCATTACATTCTAATTGAATACTACACTTAAAGTATATTCTCAGAGTACTCTGCTAGGCTCTGAAGATATAAAGATGTATAATACACATTTTCTTTGCCTTAGCAAAGTACCCGGAATACTGTAGGTATCCAATAAAAGTTAAGTGAACAAATTCATTTATTATTATATCCCCAAAATATTTACAATCTAATAAGTCCACCAGCTCATAGTTCAGAGCACAGCTCCAGTACTTGGGCAAGCGTTCCCAAGAATTCCCAAGATTTGATTAAACTAATACACATGTAGGTAGTATGAAATAGACTAAGTCACTCTGGAACCAGATACTACTCCTGTGATCTGAAGTATGGGTTGATATAGATTGTTGATTCTGTCAAGGGAACATAGAAATCATGTGACCTTCCCCCTAGCTGCTGAACTACTCAGGATATAAAAGTCTCTACTTAAATATGATCTTAATATTTTAATCAGCCAAAAGATATTTCTTAACAAGGCTCTGGGGTCAGCCTGCCTGAGTCTGACTCCCAGCTCTGCCCTTCAGCAGCCAGTGACCTTGGTAAATCATCCACCCTGCACCTCATCTCTGTAATCTCATCACTCACTGAAAGTGTTAAGAGCTGCAATGATAATGAAACAAGGAATGAACAGACTAATGTGTGCATAGTTCTTACAACTATGCTGGCACAAAGAAATTTATCAATAAATGTGATCTCTTGTGATTCATCAAGCAAATATATATTAAGCATCTCTTATTGGATAGGCATTAGGAATACATTTAATGAACAAAACAAATGTGATTGCTGCCTTAACGGAATTTTCAGTGCAAAACAACAGGCAAATAAACAAGCAAGCAAAATATATTCCTGAATAAGTGACTATTTTTTGGTTCTGGTTTTGGTTTTAACTGGGGAGCTATTCCATTTCTCTGAAGTTTTATGACTCCCTTCCCTCTACACTTCCCAAGAGAGTATCTGAGCTGGCAACCAGGGGGAATTCCCCCAAAAGACACTATGTTCCCCAGTCTACAGTTCTCAGTTGGAAATGACAAAGAAAAGCAGTAAATGGCTTTGAAATCCAGTTTGTAAGCTACATTAACACTACCCCATCCTACCTGCCAGTTTTCTTTTCCATTCTGTTTTTTTCCTCTATTGTTTTGAACAACAGATACATGTAAAATAGGACAGAAAGATGGAAGGAAGATGTTTCTGAGGCAGAGAAAGAAGAAAGACAGAAACAGTCTGTCCAGAATTGAGCCAGAATATTTATGGGATAGATTTTTTTAATTCTAAAATTGAATTTTGATTATTTTAACATATATACCTCACTGTTCCTTTACAGGAAATCAAATCAAACTACAATGTCTCTACAAGTACGCTAGTGAAATAAAAATGTTACTGTTTTTAAGACAGTAACTACTTCAGCAGAAAAATAAAGAAGCAATGTAAATGTGTATGAGAAAACCAGCAGTGGGCTTTTGATTACCTTGGGTCTCCAGAGTTCTTTCTACACTGAGTATATTACAGAAAGAAAAGGAACATTCTCTCATACTAGTCATTTATTATTTATTTTATGCCTTAATTATTTGTGGGAATTCCTGACAGCTTTTTACTCAGCCAGTCCTACTGACAGTCAAATTTTTACATTAAGGAGAAGGAAGACAAAGTATCAACTTGAGAGGAGAAAACCAACTGGCAGCTGAGTGGTTATGAGCTGCATAGCTGCAAATTTAGAAATAATTTGATTTAAGGAGGATAATAAAGAAAAAAGAAAAAATGATGCTAATGATGCAATTTGACCCCTTTCATAGGAGATGTTTTGAGAACGTCACTGGTAAAAAGAAAGGTAGTTAAAAGTCACTAGATTTGCGAGTTTTCCTTTGCTCTGCTCCGGTTGTCATATCGTGGCTCTCTATGACTATAGGAGACCCTTGTACATCCCTGGAAAGAGACAGCACTTGGTTCTGGAGGAAGGGGATGATGGTGTGATAATAATGATTCAGGAAAGTTAATTTGGTAGCATGAGGATTTATTGGAGTCCATTCATTCATTCATTCACACATACAAAGAATGCCATGCACTCTTTTAAGTATTAGGTTAGGAGACTATTTAAGTAATCTAGTTTGAAAGAATGAACATTTGAACCAGAATAGTAGCTCTAATACCTTCCTAATTCCTACAAATTAGTTTATTTCAATCAGAAAGTGTTTCTGTTTCTTTTGGTACTGGTTTTAGTTTTGGTTTATTGAGGTTGTTTACATCTTTGTTGTTGTTTCTCTGTTTCATTTATTTGTTTGTTTTTTATGCATGATCAATTATGTTCACTCACCCATGCACAAAAACTCATCCTTGTATCCTAAAGATCAATAGAACTCATTCACTATCTAGGATAAGACCTATTTTGAAGACTTCACTCAAGGTTTTATTCTTTTATTGTTATTTCTAACACCCAAATATAACAGTTACAATTTCTGGAGACCTATCAGTTACTGACTGTTCTTGCTACTTTAAACCCAGTATAACTACTCCTTATAACAAAATAGAAAGAAAATTATTATTATTATTCCTATTTTACAGATTGAAAACTTGAGGTTCAGTGAGGTTAATAATAGCTCCATAACTAGTTAACAGTGGAGCAGGGTCTTAACTTGTCTGTCTCAAAAGCCCATGTCTTTCAGGGTTTTACTTATTTTGTTCCTTTCATAAAAATTTGACCTTAAAGAGTAGCACAATGACAATTACAATGCCTCTAAATTTATATCAAAATGGGAAACTGCTCTTGATTTTATTATAGCAGATCTCCAGAGGATTTATTCCAGCAGCTTCTGACAATAGAGTGAGCACACAAGACAGGTATTATCTGTTCCCCACGCACATGCACCAGGATCTCATGTTTCCTCATTGCCTTGCACATCACACTCTTTTCTTTGAAGGGAATCCCATTTTCCCACCTGCATCCATCATTCATCTGTCATCCCATTCACCTGGTGAGGTTTTTAACTAGATGATTTTTTAAAAAATCTTTTTTGGCTAACCTTGTCTCTCCAGCTCTTTGCTCTGACTACAGTTTTAAAGCTCAGCTCATCTTCTTGTCCCCAATACACCATCTTGGGAGTAGTAATTAACACAGGTGCAGAATTTTGCAGTTAACATATTAAAAGATAGAGTCAACCTGTTTAGATTGGTCTGAGCTTCCGTTTCATCTTACAGGAGCCACACTGCAGTATCCTATAGAACCAGAGCAGAGTAATTTAGGAGTGGTTTAAGGAGGAAGCTTCAAGGTGATGTTGCTTAAGGTTTGAAGAGTGACCCATACAGCAAGAGCATGACCCCTTCTCAAACACCCCTCGGAGCAGCAGATGTACTCTGCTGAAATCTCACCTCCCTCTTCTGATGTAGGTGATGAAAGTGCTTCTGAAGAAGAACAAAGACCTGTGTTATCACAAGACATAGCATTTCCCCATTGCATTTGAATTGAGTATATTGCTTTTTCAGTTTTGCTAAGATTACACAAAAATGTAATTACCTCAACAGTATTCAACTGGGAACCCTGAATGCTAAGACAGCTGCCCTGAGGGAGAGAAGCTTCCAAATGGTGGAGATGCTTTTTCCCTGAATCTAGAATTCTGCCTGGTTTCATCAGTTATAATTACCCAGGCAGCATAGGAAAGCAGTGTGCATTTCTACACTGCTCTAGAACCCCATAGTTGCTCCATGTGGGAGCACATGTGTACTTATTTTATTGTGTAGGGTTTTGTGAGCTCAGTGTTTTCCTTTCCAATTTTTTCCTATTTAGTCTGCCGAGAGACCTTGTGAATACCCATGTTTTCTCTGCAAATAAAATTCAGTTTAAGACTAGCTTTATTTTAAAATAGTAGTTGAACCAAGTCATATGAGTTTGGGCCTAAATGAGAACTTAAATTTGGATTAATATCCCCAGTGGGTGCCCCAGGCTTCAAGCACTTTTGAAAGCAGGATAAAATTTCAGGCCAGGCACACAAGAGAAATAATGTTTTTTTGTTTTTTCAACCTTTTGGTGAAGCGGTAAAATTAGGGTAGCTGTAATTCTAGTTGTTTAGCAGCCAACATTATTATGTCAATAACCATATCTACACACAGGACAGTTATGTGTCTTAGAAAAAAATCAATACTTTGTGTGGCTTGCTCTTTATTTTTTTAATTGAGGTATAGTTCATTTACAATATTATATTAGTTTCAGGTGTACAACATAGTGATTCAAAAATTTTAAAGATTATATGCCATTTATAGTTATTATAAAATATTGGCTATATTCCCTGTGCTGTGCAATATATCCTTGTAGCTTATTTATTTTGTACATTGTACTTTGTAGCTATTAATTCCCCACCCCTATCATCCCCTCCCCTCTTCCCTCTCCCTTCTGGTACCCACTAGTTTATTTTCTATATCTGTTTTCTATATTTGAGTCTGTTTTTTGTTATGTTTACTATTTTGTTTATTTTTTAGATTCCATACATAAGTAATATCATCCAGTATTTGTCTTTTTTTGTCTGACTTATTTCACTACATATAATATCTCCAAGTCCATCCATCTTGTTGCAAATGGCAGAATTTCACTCCTTTTTATGACTGAGTAGTATTCTAGTGTGTGTGTGTGTGTATGTGTGTGTGTGTATATATATATATATATATACCACATCTTCTTTATCCATCCATCTTCTTTATCCATTCATCTGTAGGTTGCTTCCATATCTTGGCTATTGTTAATAACACTGTTATGAACATTGGGGTGCTGTATCTTTTCAAATTAGTGTTTTTATTTTCTTCAGATATAAACCCAGGAGTGGAATTGCTGGATCACATGGTAATTCCATTTTTAGTTTTTTGAGGAACCTCCATACTTTTTCACAGTGGGTGTACCAATTTACATTTCCACCAACAATGTACAAGGCCTCTCTTATTTGTCTTACTCTTTAAAAAGCAAAAAAAAAAAAAAAAAGCAAAAACGTGTTTTACTTGAGGTTGGCAAGAGGGACAGTGAGAATAGAGAATGAGAAGAAAAAGAAAATAAAATAGGAAAGGCAATAACAATTTTATATGTTTTTAACAAATTTTAGAGATTGATGCATGCGAAGCAAATAACATAGTACCAGTCATATAAGTTCTAGTTAGGAAGAGAAAGAAGAGATATGAGGTACTGCCATCACCTTCATCTTCATCATAATTGTATATCCAATTATGATACAGTATACTACTTTAAGATACGGTATAGCTTACTTCATTTGAGCCTACTAACATTTCTGAGTAGATAGCTAGGATAGCTAGTGACAATATTAGTATTACATGTAACATTGGTTGAGGTCAACAAAATATTTATTGAGGCACAGCACTAGGTGCTGAAAATGCAGTGATTAGAGGGAAGATGTCCAGTTCTAAGAAGGCAGTTTGAAATATATATGCCCCAAATCTCACTAAAATTATAGCAAAGAATTTTTTTTGTAAAGATAGACATTAGCCATGAAAATACAGAACCCTAGAGAGAAGATATGAGCAATAAAATGTTGGATCAGAAAGAATGTAAGATCCTCCATTACCACTGATATTCCAAATGAGACATGAACACATATATTCATAGGCTTGACTGAGGAGAGGAAGAATACCTCATTTTTCTATGGAACAAAGAGGTGTCCTGGCCCTGAAGCATAGCTTGGGAGTTCCCACACTGTAGCTGCCAAAACAACCTGAGCTCTCCCTGTAATTTAATGAGCTGAATCATCCCCATGGAACCAGCTCCTGGTCCAATCCTAGAAATGGGGAGAGAGGGAGGGAGCAGAAAGAACAAAAATGTGTCTCTCCTCAGGAAAGTTGTTGAAAGCTTTAGGGGAAAAGGTTAGATCCTTCTTTACTCCCACTCTCACACCACCATCACCCCTGCCAAGAGATGAGAAATTTATTCTCTGGAGAAAGTAAAGGGTCTTTGGCAAAGTAGAAAAGATGTATGCCATACTGAAAAGAAATAAATTAAGTGGCCATATGTGTGTTGATGCTAAATGAAAAAGCCCCTAGCCCTCTTCCTCCAGTCAACTCCTAGAGACTCTGTAAGCAGGAGAGAATAAAGCAACTTCTCTGGAAACCTAACCCTAACCCTAACCAACTCCCTTCCCACACACAAAGGGGCCTAAAGATATTGACACCAGGAATTCCTCCAGAAATGTCTCACCCAGACTATCTGGCAATAAAGCTCAAAGTCAGATGGCACTACTCATGCCCTCAGAGTTTCCAAACAGCTTGTTAATGCTCCAGTCTTAATCATGAATAGACAATCTAGAATAATGAGGCATCTAAGAGAAAATTCTGATATGGAGTCTAGCACTAAAACAAAACAAACAAAAGCAACTTGGAGAAAACATAAACTATGCAGTGAGAAAAAAATCAACAATAACAGCAACTATTATTACTAGCCTTTGAGACATAAGAGTTATTTTATTCATGAAATAAGAAGTTGATGCTATTAAAAAGAACTTTTAGAATTTAGCAATATCATAGCAAAAATGAAACAAAACAGAAACTCAATAGAGGGCTGAAAGAAAATGTTAGAGTAATTGTCACAAAAGTAGGTTAAAACCCAAAGAGATGGAAAATGTATGAATATTATTTCAAGAGGTCCAACATTCAAATAATAGGTTTTCAGAATGAAAGTACCAAGAAAATTGAGGGGAAACATTATCAAAGAAAGAATGTAAGAAAATTTCCGACAACTGCAAACCATACATATCCAGATTGAAAAGGACCATGGAATGCCCAACAAATTCATGAAAATCGACCCATACCAGGGCTAATCATTGTGAAATTTCAGAAACCTGGGAAAAAAGTTCTACTAGCTTATCAAAATAAAAGGAGAAGAAGAAGAACAGGGGACATATAAAGGAACAATGATCTGAATAGTACACTGGAAGAAATAGAGTAATGCCTTCAAAAGTCTGAAATAAAATTATTTCTAACCTAGAATTCTATATCCAGCCAAATGTTCCATCAACTGTCAGGGTAAAGCAAGGACATTTTTAGATCTTCAAGATGCAAAACAAAACCAGAAGACAAAAACAAAAAGCAATGTATCTACTTTACTAAGAGAGTGGAAAATGTCTGTCACCAAAATATGGGAATAAATCAAGAGATCAGAAAACAAAAGAAAGAAAAAACCCAAAGCTAGAGGAAAAGGAAGGGAATCTGTAGAGAAGGGAGAAGTCCCACAGAAGCCACTCATTCAGACTGAAGCAGTGCAATTCAGGAACCAGGTTTTGGGCAGCTGTCACTATGCCCTTTGTCATTCAACTATATTTTCTTTCTTTTTTTCTTTTTTTGATTTTTATTTATTTATATTTTTATATAGCAGGTTATTACTTATCTATTTTATACATATTAGTGTATATATGTCAATCCCAATCTCCAAATTCATCTCACCAACACCACCCCCACCCCAACTTTCCCCCCTTGGTGTCCCTAAATTTGTTCTCTACATCTGTGTCTCTATTTCTGTCTTGCAAACCACTTCATCTGTACCATTTTTCTAGATTCCACATATATGTGTTTATATATGATATTTGTTTTCCTCTTTCTGACTTCACTCTGTATGACAGTCTCTAGGTCCATCCACATCTTTACTAATGATCCAATTTCATTCCATTTTATGGTGAGTAATATTCCATTGTATATATGTACATGTGCTTTATCCATTCATTTGTTGACCGGCATTTAGGTTGCTTCCATGACCTGGCTATTGTAAATAGTGCTGCACTGAACATTGGGATGCATGTGTCTTTTTGAATTATGGTTTTCTCTGAGTAAATACCCAGTAGTGTGATTGCTGGGTCATATGGTAATTCTATTTTTAGTTTTTTAAGGAACCTCCATAAAGTTCTCCATAGTGTCTGTATCAATTTACATTCCCACCAACAGTGCAAGAGGGTTCCCTTTTCTCCACACTTTTGGAGCATTTGTTGTTTGTAGATATTTTGATGATGGCCATCCTGAGTGGTGTGAGGTGGTACCTCATTTTAGTTTTTATTTGCATTTCTCTAATAATTAGTGATGTTGAGCAGCTTTTCATGTGCCTCTTGGCCATCTGTATGTCTTCTTTGGAGAAATGTGTATTTAGGTCTTCTGCCCAGTTTTTAACTGGTTTGTTTTGTTTTGTTTTTTAATATTGAGCTGCATGAGCTGTTTATATATATTGGGGATTAATTCTTTGTCCACTGATTCATTTGCAAATATTTTCTCCCATTCTGAGGGTTGTCTTTTCATCTCGTTTATAGTTTCCTTTGCTGTGCAAAAGCTTTGAAGTTTCATTAGGTCTCATTTGTTTATTTTTGTTTTTATTTCCATTACTCTAGGAGGTGGTTCAAAAAAGATCTTGCTGTGATTTATGTCAAAGAGTGTTCTTCCTATGTTTTCCCCTAAGAGTTTTATAGTGTCCAGTCTTACATTTAGGTCTTTAATCCATTTTGAGTTTATTTTTGTGTATGGTGTTAGGGAGTGTTCTAATTTCATTCTTTTACATGTAGCTGTCCAGTTTTCCCAGCACCACTTATTGAAGAGAATGCCTTTTCTATGTTGTATATCCTTGTCTCTTTCATCAGAGATTAGTTGACCATAGGTGTGTGGGTTTATCTCTGGGCTTTCTATCCTGTTCCATTGATCTATATTCCTGTTTTTGTGCCAGTACCATATTGTCTTGATTACTGTAGCTTTGTAGTATAGTCTGAAGTCTGGGAGTCTCATTCTTCCAGCTCCATTTTTTTCCCTCATGATTGTTTTGACTCTTTGGGGTCTTTATGTCTCCATACAAATTTTAAGACTTTTTATTCTAGTTCTGTAAAAAATGCCATTGGTAATTTGATAGAGATTGCATTGAATCTGTAGATTGCTTTGGGTAGTATAGTCATTTTCACAGTATTGATTCTTCCAATCCAAGAACATGGTATATCTCTCCATCGGTTTATGTCATCTTTGATTTCTTTCATCAGTGTCTTATAGTTTTCTGAGTACAGAATAAACCTCCTCAGGAAGGTTTATTCTTAGGTATTCTTTTTGTTGCAATGGTGAATGGTATTGTTCCCTTAATTTCTCTTTCTGATCTTTTCTTTTTAGTGTATAGGAATGCAAGTGATTTCTGTGCATTAATTTTTCCCAGGGATGCAAGAATTCTTCAATATATGCAAATCAATCAATGTGATACACCATATTAACAAATTGAATAATAAAAAACATATGATCATCTCAATAGATGCAGAGAAAGCTTTTGACAAAATTCAACACTGATTTATGATAAAAACTCTCCAGAAAGTGGGCATAGAAGGAACCTATCTCAACATAATACAGGCCATATATGACAAACCCACAGCCAACATCATTCTCAATGGTGAAAAACTGAAAACATTTCCTCTAAGATCAGGAGCAAGACAAAGATGTCCACTCTCATAACTATTATTCAACATAGTTTTGGAAGTCCTAGCCATGGCAATCAGAGAATAAAAAGAAATAAAAGGAATTCAAGTTGGAAAAGAAGTAAAACTTTCATTCTTTGCAGATTACATGATACTATACATAGAGAATCCTAAAGATGCCACCAGAAAACTACTAGAGCTAACCAATGAATTTGGTAAAGTTGCAAGATTCAACTATTTTCTCAATCTGACTAAAATACTGAATGATGTGCTCTTTTGAACAAGCAAGTAAAACCAAGAAGGAAGAAGACATAAAATCGAAGAAATGGGTAAACAAATTCAGAAGAAAGGTAAAGAGAATTCCAAGTAAAGAAAAAGGAAAACTTAAGATATTATCTGGGAATCTCAAATGAAATAATCTCTCAAAAGTTTTCTCTAAGAAAAAAATTGTAACTATACATACCGTAGTGTTATGAAAATGATGCTAAGAGACTAATAAAAAGTATGAGAAGAATAAGTGCAAGTGGAAAAATTGTTAACTTTAGTAACAACAAAAATAAGGAAAAAAACATAATCACATGACAGCATTCATTTGTAAATAGTATATGCATAGACATAATAATGAATAATAAAAATGAATAATATTTAATCAAAACTACAGCTATATTGGGAGGATGGGGTAATAGAGTGGTTAGTGTGAGAAAATTAATTCTAGAAAGTCAGTAGAAAATACGTAAAACAAAAATAGTAATAAACACACTTATTTAGAAATACAAGGGTGTGAATGCCCAAAGAAACAATTAAAAAAGACCAACCTTGTTGCCAGTTGGAAGGGGTCTGGGTGTCAGTGAAGTGCAATGGGTGGGGAACTGCTAAATTTTATTATTAATATTTTAGTATTATTTAGCTTTTTAAACCGTGTATATATTATATTGATAAAAAATTTAAATGATTAAAATGTCTAGCTCAGTCACCATTTTATCTCCTGTACCCAGCACATTGATTATATATTTTTTTTAATTAAAGTATAGTTAATTTACAATGTTGCATTAGTTTTAATTGTACAGCAAGTGATTCAATTGTATATATATTCTTTTTCAGATTCTTTTCCATTATAAGTTATTGTAAGATATTGAGTATAGTTCCCTGTGCTATGCAGTAGGTCCTTGTCATTTACTTATGTTATATATAGTAGTGAGTATGTGTTAATCCCAAACCCCTAATTTATCTCCCCACCACCCCCACTATCCCCTTTGGTAACCAAAAGTTTGTTTTCTATGTCTGTGGGCCTATCTCTGTTTTGTAAATAAGTTCATTTGTATCATTTTTTTCAGATTTCACATATAAGTGATATCATATGATATTTGTCTTTCTCTGTCTGACTTATTTCACTTAATATGATAGTCTCTAGGTCCATCCATGTTGCTGCAAATGACATTATTTCATTCTTTTTTATGGTTGCATCATATCCCATTGTATATATGTACCATATCTTCTTTATCCATTCATCTCTCAATGGACATTTACGTTGTTTCCATGTCTTGGCTATTGTGAATACTGCAGCTATGAACATTGGGGTGTATGTATCATTTTGAATTAGAGTTTTCTCCAGATGTGTGCCCAAGAGTGGGATTGCTGAATCATATAGTATCTCTGTTTTTAGTTTTTTTAAGGAACCTCCATACTGTTCTCCATATTGCTGCACAAATCTACATTCCCATCAACACTGTTGGAGGGTTCCCTTTTCTCCACACCCTCTCCAGCATTTACCATTTGTAGACTTTTCAATGATAACCATTCTGACTGGTGTGAGGTAAATTGTTGGCCTTTAATAGAATTTATTGAAAGTGAAAAAAAAAAAAAGGACAAGTCATGATCCTGTTCTACAGGAGCCCTCAACAGAATAAATAGAGCATATGGAGAAAAATTCATAGAATGGGTGCAGTTAGTTATGTCCCATCTCCTCTGGGAACAGTCACAACTCCTGGATAGAGTTGAATGACTCCTTCACCCTCCCTGAGGTTCAGAGGTTATTTATAGCAGCACAAAGATGTAAGAAGTATTCACAGTCATGGTGGTGATGACAGCAGAAGTATGTATCATTATAATATTAGGCAGCGATGTGTGTCCTGCTTATCATCATAATATTAAAAATGACAATATCTGGAGAAATACCCTATATTTCTCTAGAGCAGTAGAGTATATGGGAAACAGTACATCTTTGAATCAAGGCAGACCTGTGGGCAAATATCAGTTCTTAGAGTTACAGCATGACCTTGAGAAAATCATTTAACCTCTCTCTGCTTGTTTTCTCAACTTTAGAATGATAATAATAGCACCTAACTTGCAGGAGTTCTAAAAGAATATGAGAAAAATCTATAATAACACCCTGGTGTGGAGTAAGAATTAAATGTAGGGAGATGTTATTATTGTAGTTAGAATGGGAAAAAGGTTCCCTGAGATTGAGAATCTTGTCTGTTTTGTTCTCCAGGACCTAAAACAGAGTCTGGCATAAAGTAGGAAGTCAATGAATATTCGGTGAATGAATGAACTATCATTTCAAAAGGAACAGCATTTACTTATTTATTTTGCGGTACGCAGGCCTCTCACTGTTGTGGTCTCTCCCGTTGCGGAGCACAGGCTCCGGATGCGCAGGCTCAGCGGCCATGGCTCACGGGCCCAGCCGCTCCGCGACATGTGGGATCTTCCCGGACCGGGGCACGAACCCGTGTCCCCTGCATCGGCAAGCGGACTCTCAACCAGTGCACCACCAGGGAAGCCCGGGAACAGCATTTATTTTAAACACAATATTTGGGGGAATCACTTTCCTCCAAGAGCAACACTTGTCATCTTCAGAGAAACACCTTGTCCAATCATAGCTGAGGCTATAATGAAAGGGTCACAAAACTCCATCTCAAACATGTGCCAATATATCTTGATGTTTTGTTGTTGTTTACTTTTGTTTCATATAGTCTCCAACAATATCTCCATGATATTTAATCACTTTCCTTTCTCATTAGAAAGAGGTTTTTTATCACCAATATTAAGATATACATTGACTTATACAAACTATGTTGTACAATCCAAGCATTTTTGTCACTCTAAAAGGCATTATCCCCTGTATATCCTGTTATATTGCAGGTGTCTCTGTAAAAAGAGCTCCCTTTATGACAAGAAACCATTCAAGATGCTAAAGAAACTTTAAATGAGTGAAAAGCATTTTTCTCTGGAACAGTTGCTTTATCGCTCCACCCAAAAAATCAGATTATAATAAGGAAAAGACAAAAGCAGCTTAGCTACTTTTCAAACTCTTTTTTCCCCTCTGTACTCCTTCCTTTTAAATGTATTATTTCTGCTGTCCGTGACCATCTGGAGAATATAAACAACCACTTTGGAACCCAGATGCCCAGCCACTGAGAATTCCCTAATTGAGTTATGCTGCAGTCAGCTGCACAGAACCACACCCAGAGCCCTGGCATACTCTACACACTGCTGTAGAAACTCACAAAGATTCTGACGTTTCCAACTGGGAGGTGTGCTGCTTCAGGAAATATCTGTTCTGCCCTCCCTCCAATTTCCCATTTGCTGGCATTCTTCATTGATCTTGGAAAACACATGGCCAGCATCTGTCTGTGAATAACTATTTGTCATTGTATAAAACATCTATGAAATATTCTACTTATAGAGATTTCTGCAAAACAAAACACAAGCTATGCCTTTTTGGTGGAATTCTTTCTCTGAGCCAAGTTATGGAGCAACTACAAGATACTGGAATGAAAAAAGTAGGTATCAGGCTTCCCTGGTGGCGCAGTGGTTGAGAGTCCACCTGCCGATGTAGGGAACACGGGTTCGTGCCCCGGTCCGGGAAGATCCCACATGCCGCGGAGCGGCTAAGCCCGTGAGCCACGGCTGCTGAGTCTTCGCATCAGGAGCCTGTGCTCCGCAATGAGAGAGGCCACAACAGTGAGAGGCCCACGTACCGCAAAAAGAAAAAAAAAAAAAAAAAAGATTGGTATCTTGATTGCACTGAAAGTAGAAATGTCCCTTATAAATAAACCTAAATGCAGAAATAAATATTTCCATTTTTATAGTGGTCTTTTGTTGCTGTTGTTGTTACAAAGAGAATTCTTAAGCATTGTACCATTAAATCTTCACACTAACCCTCAGAGTTGGGCATTATTATCCTATTTTTGTGTTGAAGAAACTGAGGTTCAGGGAGGTGAAGTGAATGATTCTATAATTAAGATATTCTAAATCTGAATTCACTATTCACTCTTCCTAAAGTAAAACTACACAACACTCTTTCAAACATTGTTTTTTTCTTTTTTTATTCATCTACTCATTCATCAGACATGTTCTATAGATTGATGTTAATGGAATCAAACTTTCCAGTGAGGCTTCATAATGGCTGTGATTGCAATAGGTGAATTCTTATATTATCTGTGACCAACTTGGATGATAAAGAGAAACAGTGGTAATTACATCATTAATGATAATTTAGAAATAGAATATTCTTACCTAGATCCAAACAAATGTCTTATTTGGGCAGGTATACATCCCAGCATCACTTACAAATATTCTTTCTTTCAGTTCATTTAATAAGTATTGTTAAGTGCTTAACAGGTGTTTGACGCTGGGGTTAGAGGTCCATATGAGAAGAAGAATGATCTTGCCCTTCCTAAGAGAGTTTGTTGGAGTCTCAGTGTGATTTGTGATACTGTGATTTGTAGCAAGAAGTATATATTTGGTCTTAGTTCACTGTTTCTGGCACATAACTCCTAAAACCTTAGTTATTTCCTATATAAGAGCCATAGAGGCATGTTTTGTTATAATATTTGGTCTTTTGTTATTGGTTTCTGAAATAGCTCAGTGTCAGAAAGATAAAAGGTTGGTCTTGTTATTCATAACAAGCTTCCTTCAAATACAACTGAATTTATGTTAATGAGATTACTTTTGGAAAGCAAGTAAGGATGGGGGCTGATTGCCAGGGGAACATCATGATTAGAGGGTTCCATTCTATACCCTAACCTCAGACGAGGGGAAAGGGACTAGAGGTTAAATCAATCACCATTAATCCATCGTGCCTTTGTAATGGACCCTCCATAAAACCCAAAAAGGAGGGGATTTGGAAAGCATCTGGATTGGTGGACACATGGCAATCCTAGAAGAGTGGTACCTAAAGCTCTGCACATACCCTTCCCAATATCGTGCCCTGTGCATTTCTTCTGTCTGGCTGTTCCCGAGTTAAATCCTTTTATAATAAACCTGAGGAGGGGGTCGTGGGACTCTCCAATTTATAGCTGGTAGATCAGAAGCACAGGTAATAATCTGGACTTGCTATTGGCATCTGAAGCAGGGAGGGGCATCTTGTCGGACTGAATCCTTAACCTGTGGGATCTGATTCTTATCTCCAGGTAGACAGTGTCAGGTTCGAGTTAAGTCATAAGGCATCCAGTCAGTGTCTGCTGAGAACTGGAGAACTGTTTGGTGGTGCTGGAAAACACATCAGATGAGTGTAAAAAACAGACAAGTAAGAAAACTAAGACACAGTGCAAATCCTACAATAATGTGTCAGAGGCCAGAAGTGGAAGCAACCCCCCCTGCTTAAGCAACTGGGAAACCTTCACAGAGAAGATAATATCTGAATGCTCTCTTAATGGATAATTCAGAATTTTACATGCTAAGAAAAGTTGAAAGGCTAGAAAAGAGCATGTACAAAAGTGCAGAGATATAGAGACATCTGGTGCTTAAGACAGGGTGAGAAGTCTGGTTGGAACAAAGATGTTGTGGGGAGGGGATCACCTAGAGGTTATGTTCTATGCTGTGGAGGTTGGATGATCCTAGGTAAAACAGAGAGCCATGGGAAGGTTAAAACAGAGAGGTGACATAATCAGATGCAGTGTTTCAGAGCTATAACATGGTGTCAGAAGGAAGGCAAAGAAAAGATAGAAATGAGGTGGCAGGTGGATGTATGGGTGAGGAACTTGAGAAACCACTCTGACTGGATACAGCTGTAGGAGTCATCATCAAATAAAGAAAGAAAAGAAGTGCAGTTGATTCTCATTATTCATGGTTATTATGACCTATAAGGTCACCCCAAACACTAAATTAACAAATACTGAGATGTTGATCTTAGGGGAAATAGATGGTTAGGTTCCTTTGACCTCTTGTCATAACATTTTTGTCAACCAATCAATACATTGTTTTATGTGTATTCCTGTTAAAGATATCTTATTTAATATATTCATATATTGATGATTTATTAACACTGAATGGAAACAGCACTATAACTCATGCCTGAATGAAGATTATTTAACACATGTATTTTCTCTACAAGTTACATCACAGCCTTCTCATGCTTAGGAATACTACACAGAACTTCAGCACCATGCTTGAGGCCATTACAAACAGTGGAACAGCCAAAAAAAAAAAAAATGCCCACACGCAAAAAATGCAAAGAACATGGCACTAAATAGACTGCAAAAAGAATACTTGCATACAGTATGAAAGCTGAATCAAGAAGGCAGAGCATCACCATGAACACTGGCATGGGGTGACTCAAATTTTTGCCCCTCTGTGCCTGTCTGTGATCAACCTTGAAAGCACCTCTTGTATTCAATAAAGACTTAAAAAAAATGGTCCACATCAAAAATATATTTAAAATAAATAAATAAGTAAATAAATAAATGTTGGTGAGCAGGTGAATTTGCAAATATGAAATTAGCAAATAATCAACTGTACTTTAAATCATTCAAGAAGATAAGAGAGCTGGAGTTGTAAGCAGAGTGACACAGATGTAGAGAACAAACTTATGGATACAAAGGGGAGAAGGTGAGGTGGGATGAATTGGATGATTGGGATTGACATACATACACTACTATGCACAAAATAGGTAACTAATGAGAATCTACTGTATAGCACAGGGAACTCTAGTCAGTGCTCTGTGGTGACCTAAATGGTGAGGAAATCTAAAAAGAGGGTATATATATGTATGTATAACTGATTCACTTTACTGTACAGCAGAAACTAACACAACATTCTAAAGCAACTATACTCCAATAAAATCCAAAAAACAGTCATTCACTTATTCAACAAAAATGTATTGAGCATCACTATGTGCCAGACATTATTTAAGCACTGGGGACAGAATAATATACAAAGTAGGCAAAACTTTTTTTCTGGATGGGGCTCCCATTCAATAGGTAAACAAATAGATAATCATATAATGTCAAATGTTGAAAGTGCTATGAAGAAAAATAGAACAATATAAGGGGAAATATATTGATGGAAGTTGCTCTTTTAGCTAATACAGTGAAGGATGAATGTTGGGCAGAAACTCAAGGAAATGTGGGAACAAATCACAGGCATATCTCAGAAAGCGGCATCCCAGGCAAAGGCAACTTTAAGTACAAAAGCCCTCCCTCCTGGGACTCCCTTGGTGGTGCAATGGTTAAGAATCCACCTGCCAATGCAGGGGACACAGGTTCGAGCCCTGGTCTGGGAAGATCCCACATGCCACAGAGAAACTAAGCCCGTGCGCCACAACTACTGAGCCTGTGCTCTAGAGCCCATGAGCCACAACTACTGAAGCCCACGTTCCTAGAGCCCATGCTCTGCAACAAAAGAAATCACTGCAATGAGAAGCCCGTGCACCACAACAAAGAGCAGCCCCCACTTGCCATAACTATAGAAAGCCTGCATGCAGCAATGAAGACCCAACACAGACATAAATAAATAAATTTATTAAAAAAAAAAAAAGCCCTCTGTCCTGCACGAACTTGCTCAATGTGTTCCAGAAACAACCAGGTCACCAGAGTGGAAAAGCTGAGCAAAATGGTAGGAGACACTGTCAAGGGACTTGACTACAGTGTCTTAGTCAGCTTGGGCTACTATAACAACATACCATAGGTGGGTGGCTTAAACAAAGACATTTATTTCTCATGTTCTGGAGGCTGGGAAGCCCAAAATCAAGGTGCAGGAAGATTCAGTTCCTGGTGAGGGCCCACTACCTAGCTGGCTTACAGACAGCCACTGTCTATGTCCTCACATGGTCTTTTCTTGGTGCATGTGTTTGGACAAATTTCTCTCTCTCTCTCTCTCTCTAATAAGGGCACTAATCTCATTATGAGGGTCCCACTCCCATGACCTAATCTAAACCTAATTACCTCCCAAAGGCCCCACTTCTGAATACCATCGCATTTAGGTTGGGCCTTCAACATATGGATTTTGGGGGTGGGGGGACACAAATATTCACTCCTTAACATGTAGCAATCCAAAGTAGGGCAGGGTAAGTGTTATAGGAGCCTAGAGAAGAGAGGAATCACTGATAGCTGGCATAGTTAGGAAGGTTTCAGATGACAAGTCAGACTTGAGTCAAGCTTTATAAGAAAAAGATAAGCTATGTGCACAGGAGTGTGTGGGGGTGGGGTGGGGAAGAATATCTTGAAGAACACAAGCAAAGGCACAAAGGCACATAAAGCCAGTCTGGCTGGCATGGAATATCAGTGTAAGGGTGACTGGGGAGAAAACTTCAGAATTTAAGTAATCAGAATATGGGAGATCTTGGAAGACTATCTAATGAGAAGCCACAGAGTTTCTGAATAGCCTCATGTTAAATAACCAGGTGTTTTGGAAAGTTGAAGATTGCAGTGGCATGTATCTAGGATGAATGGAAAAGAAAATATTCAGAGGCAGGGAAACAAGAGATTATTACAGCAGCCCAGTTGATGAACTGATAAGGTCTATGACTAAGATCCTTGCTACTGGAGGAAAAAGACAGCAGCAAACATTATGAAAGGACAACGGCCAAGTTTTAGAGACTTAGCAATGGAGAAGGATGACTGAAAGGATGATGGCACCATTGATGGAAAGCCAGGAGAAACGCAGGGGAAGACTTGGTTTAAGGAGTGGGTGAGGAGAGAGGTTATTGTCATATGAGATGGAGCTGTCCTACAGCATTTGAAGATGGAAATTCAGGAGACAGTTAGGGATCTTAAGATAGGATAAAAGTCCTCTCTGATTCATTTTGAACAACCCTCACCCTAAGCACAGTAACTGAAATGCTACAGTAAATGATTGTGACATGAGCAAAAAGTAATTACACCATGAGCCGGAGCTTGTTTGATGGAGGAAAGCAGTAGGTAAAGTACTGAACTTTGGAATATGACAGTATTTGGTAGAAAGAGAACGAAAAAGAAAACAGAAGAGCAATCACAAAGTAGTATAGAATTTCACAAAATTATGCTAAGTTCCTTTTAGAAAAAAACCCAGTGGATAGAAATTCCCAATGGAAATTCAAAGCTTGGAAGTATAGAGGCTATAACTGGGCCCACAGGGAAAACATACCGTTCATTGCCTTGTTGTTTAGGTCCCACAAGAATAATGTAAATAGAGGTCACTTTGGTAAAAGAAGAGTCCCTGCAGTTCTCAGGAATAGGTGAAAGGGGTGATTTTTTCTTAAGGAGACCATCCCTAAATAGCATCAGAAGAACTGCAAACTTTCTGCCCCGCCTCCCTCCACAGATGCAGGAAGAATTTTACAGCTCTTGCACAGCTTTATTTAGGACTGGAGGAAAGCCAACTGTCTATTGTTCAAGTTCACATTTTAGCTGATGATGGAAATTCACACATTCTGTACAAGGCCATCCTGAGGAGCAGTCTTCAGTGTGGGACTTTGGCAAAAATACTATATTCTAGGACAAACATGCTTTCCAGAGAGGCAAAGATTTTTCAAAATAAACAAACAAATCAGCCAGCCAGAAAATGGATCTTTGTTTTAAGTGTTTACCACAGGGAAGATACCTGCTGAACAGTCTGAGAGTAGTGGTAAGCACCATTTCCTCCATTAATTATTTTGTTAGATTGAAAGAGAAAACCCACCACACTGTCCTAGCATTTTTCTGTGTTTGTTGGGGAAGGTCCACCTTACTCTCCATAAACTATGATTTCTTTAAAAATCAGAACTTTGAAAAGAAAAAGAAAAATCTCCAGTATCAAAGAGTATAAAAAATCTTGAGAGTCCAACATGAATTGAGGAAGGAAAAGTAGTAGCTCTGTGACCTTTGACATGTACTTAACCTTACTTAGCTTTGTAAAGTAAAGCTATTATTTCCAGGATTGGCAAAGATAAAACAAAATGTTGTACACTGTCACCTCCAAAAGAAAACCATCCCTACTCATCCTATCTACATAGACAGCTAGCCACTCTGTATAAAATCACTCTGTTTCAAGTCTTTGTGAGCATTTATTACTACCTAATATGTGTTTACTGACTTACCTGTTTATTATCTGCTTTGCCTGAGCATATTACAATCTCCAAGAGACTTCTCCTTGTTTACCTCTCCATTTCTAATACCACAACAATGCCTGGCACATAGTAAGTGCTCAGTAAGAACCCATTGAATAAATGGAATTTATTGCTTGTAAATACTCGTTCTCTTCTTTCTCCTCCATCCCAAATTCACATGGCAATTCTGTGTATATAGTTTATATACATAGAAATGGATCTAGCCTTTCAAATGGGGATCCTTACGTAACTGGGAGACACAGAATGAGTATACATGAATTATTGTTCTTATAGCCAACATTGAATTTATCCTATTACATTTACAATGAGTATGGTTTGAGTTGCTAAGGCAACTCCCCCATTTATATTAAAAGAGATAATACATACACCCAGCATGATGTAGGTGCTTAATACATGTTAGTTTCCTTTCCATTGTATGTACTTCTACTACTCATCATATATTTTAGATTAGAAATCAAGAGCTTATCAGAAAAAACACTCAGAGGAATCCCACAAACTCAGATTCCCACAAAAACTAAACAAGAAAAAGGAGCCAGAACATCCCAGTTGACTTTAGGGTTGCTGCCTGATTTCATTAAGCATGACCTGATTTCTTTTTAGTTCCTAGAAAAGTCTATTGTTATAGTACTTCTAATGTTCTTTTAGTTCCTTCTAAGAAAAGCTCCATAGAATTCTGCCATAGATTTTTTTTTTTTGCCATAGATTTTTTAAGTAAATTTTTGAGATGACAGCTCAAAGGATATTGAATTCAAAATACTCTAATTTTTTCCAAACTCTGCTTTGTATGTAGTGAAGAAAAGAAGAGAAAGAAAAACCTTAATAGACTCCCAATTCAATATATAAAATTTCCCAGCACTTCATTCTGTGAGGATATTTTTACTAAAACTCATTAGCTTTTTAAATATTATACTTGTTCTAATTTCATGTAACACACTGAACTATGAGTCAGTTCAAATAAGATTTAAAATAGAACTCCACTTTCTTTGCACATACCTACTCTTAATTGCATAGAACAAGTTTATACCACATTTGTCCAATTAAGACAAAAGGTAGACAGAATAATTAAAAATAAATCAAAACAATCAAATGTTACATCTGTAATTTCACTTTATATGGTGTTTCGTTTTTTTTTTTTATCTTGTTTTGTTTTGTTTTTAAGTCAGGCTTGGAGGGATAGTGAATTTAAAGGAATAACCTCAGTTTGAGAATGTTACACAGATTCCTCCAAAGAAGAGAATGGCTTTGTCTCAGAGAATGAGCCCTGAGTGGTGAGATAAAAGGAAATCTGCTTCTCTTTTTGGCTTATTTTAGGAGTAGCTGGAATTGTTTTCTCATCTGCCAAAGAAGTTATTTAGATAATCACAAAGTTCCCTAATCTCTCTAAATGCCGTGAGTCTGTGTATAAAGTCTTCTTAATTAGCCTCAATTGGAATTACAATATTGATCTGCAATCATTCTTCTAAGGGATTGTTACTTTGAGTCATTTCAGTATTGAGAAACACAGTTTGACACATTCAGGGCATTAAAAGGCACTACCAAATGGTCAAGACCATTTCCTTTAAACAAAGTTAACTCTGTTTTTCTATTAAGGAATAATTAGAGACTGAGAGAGCTGAGAATTCACTTAATTAACCACTACCAATAAATTTACATGCTGGTTTGGGGCTTTACATTTCTACTTACTAAAATTATTTTCCCATTTTAATAAAACTCCATAATATTTTTAATGATTATTTAAAGTCTTTATAGACTCTACTTTTTCCAACTCTTAGTATTTAGAATGATTCTTCTTTTTAAATCTTATAAATGATACTGCAAAGAAAATCTTTCCCACAAATCTTTATTTTGCACTTCCATGTGTTTCCATATGAAGACCTGTTGAAGGGGCAATTTCAAAGTCTTACATAAAAATCAATTTTCACTGCTTCTCTGTGGAATAAAAAGCATTAATAACATACTAAAAATGGAAAAAAGGATGACATGAATTACAAATAGATTCTCTAGTACAAAACTTTTTCAGAGGTGGACCCAATCACACATAAGACATGGTTGTGACTCATTCTTGCGCTTCACTCATATGCCCAGAGGACATATCCCAATCCCCTTGTCACATCCATTCTCCTCTGGAATTCTGGAGATGAACTTGAAAATAAGCCCTGGTTCAAAAAATAACATTTTTGAATGAATTGTGTTCTGAACAGAGTTGTTGACAAAAAAATATATTGGGATTCTACAACTATGCCAAACTATTTTTTGATATATATAAATATAAATCCACTGAATATTTGAATTAGGCTGGGAGCAAATAATACAGTGGCTCCAGTGTACTTTTTATTAGTGAAATATATATGTCCCTCCTTCATAGTTAATATTCAGAAAGAATCTGATGATGTTTATGCACAAAACAATTGCACAAAGTAATAATTATATTTTGAGAAGGAACTTTTACACAATTACACAATTGTTAACAAACATATACTGGCAATCTATTTGAACAATGGTATCATAAGCAAGATACCCAAAAGATCCAATATTTTTCATTCAATAGATAAACTTTTCAGGGTTTTGCTTGGCCATTATCTCTGAAGACTGTTGTGTGACCATCAACAACATCAGTAATCATTTCAAAAAATGAAGTGTCAGAACTCATATTTTGTTATCTTTCATCCTAAATCTTATACATTTCTATTGAAATTGCAATTAACTTTTTTAGGTCAAAAGTTTTTCTGATAATAAGAGTAGTGAACCCACATTTAAAAGTTTATAAATTACAGAAATGCATAAAGAAGAAAATAATGGGTCACCCATAATCACACAGCACATGATACCCTTATAAACATTGTTCCATAATTATTTCTTGTCTTTTTTCTATAGGTTTCTTCTTTTACTATTCATATGTCAGAGTATCTTCTAATTTCTTTCCTATCTATTCTTCTTTTAATACTTGTTCTCATTCTGTATATATAATTTTGTTAAGCTGCATTTTGTTTAACATTACTGATTATAAAAAGCATTTTTATGTCAGTAAAACACTCTTCATTTTTAATTACTACATAAGTGTTCTATTGTGCAACTGTACCATAATTTACTTCCTCTAATTCAGGATATTTAAGAAGATTTTATTTTTCACTGCATGTTGCAATAAACATTCTTGCTTTCAAGTTTTTCTTTTACATTTCTTATTATTTCCTAGTTATAGATTCCTATAAGTGGTATTAATGGTCACAATGTACAAATGTTTTAAGGCTTCTCAAACAACTGTGGTATCTATTGATTTTCCTGATTAAATTTTAATAAAAATATTGATTATAAAAAGTATATTAAAATTAAAAACACTAAAAATCATTAGATGTCATTTATTAGTTTATACATTAAGGAATCCCTAGATATCCAATTTATAGAAAATTTCAGATATTCATTGAGTTCTAACTCCAACGAAATGCCTCATGAGTGACAGGTTTCATTTTATCAAGAGATTCACATACCCATGTATGGCCCAGGTTGACATAATATGTCCAGTATGTAAGTCAGTTGCTTAGAGACACTTGATATACTAGAAAAAATAAAGAACATTGACATTTTTCATCATTAAACTATTGTACTTTCATGAAATCACACTTACCATTTTGAAAAAGATATTTGACACATTCAATAATAAGTCAATTGTTTCAAGGTTTTTTTTGTTTGTTTGTTTTAACTTCCAGTTTCCCTGTGTTTCTCCTCAAGCATCAGTGACCTGAACATGAAGAAGGGCAGAGCAAGAGTACACATCTATGGCAAAGTGGGCAGCTAAGTCAAGCAGTGGTGTTTGAGAATCTGAATCATCTAGATATTGATTCAAGTCTTAACACTATTTTACTCAAATAGATGTGTCATTATCTATTTAAGAAAATTAAATGATGCTTATTCCTAAAATTTTATTCTCCAAAGAAATACCTTTTTGACTTAAATATGTCATATTTTAGTTTTGCTCATCTCATGAAAAATTTAACTCATAATTATAAAATTTCACACTTTTTTTCTTCAATAATCCTCAGCACTGCACATTGCTTAAGGGAATGGGAGTCAAGTTGAACCACCTGGGTTCAAATCTCAACTCCACCATTTACCAGCTAGATGGCACAGGGAAGATCACTTACTTGTTGTATATCTCAGTTTTGTCATCTTTAAAACGGAGGTAATAATGGTGGCTATGTCTTAGGACTACTGTGAGAATTAAATGAGTTAATACTTATAAGGCTTAGGCCACTTTGTTTATCTGTCACATAGCATTCAGTGTTAACAATTTTCATCAGTGCCATAGGCATTATCAAGTGCAGGATCCCAGATACACAACACTTGTGACATACACAGAACCTAAAAGTACAAAGATTAAGATATATAATAATATGGTGTGACATGTACTATGTGTCAAGTGAATGTTACAGGTAAAATAAATTACAAGACTGCCATGGAGGAAGTAATTAATAAAGGGCAGTGTTCTATGAGTGATCTCAGAGAAAAGGTGGGACTTACCTTTGAAGAAGAGAGAAGACTTGGCAGAAATTTGGGAGGACATTTTGGACAAAGGATATCTTGAGAAGTAATTGATATATTCTTGGAACAATGAATAGGCAAGTTGAGCTATTACCAAAATGGTTCATCTAGAAAGAAACTAGAAAGTGGAGGGCCTAAAATAGTAAACCACTTGGGAATTTACCTGTAAGCACTTGGGAATCACAGAAGATTCTGAGAAGGACAAATGAGAGTAAAAGGTAAAGGAGAATAGTTCATCACTGATTTTCAAGATGACTTATATTGGGAAATATTAGAGACAAAAATAAAATTTTAAAAGTCTGATCATGAAACTACTGAAATATTCCCAAAAAAACCAATTCTGGGATATTCATACTGATAGAGATCTGCCATTCATATTTTTCCTCCTTGGTAGTTCTTGTCTCTTTGTGAACTTTAACATAGAAGTAATCTTGTCTTGTTCAGCTTAGTCAACTGAGTTTGGTTTTAAATTTTATTTTCTCTGTTGAGAGTAAAGCTCGAAAAATTTGCTAAACTTCTCTTTTAATATAGCCCTTATAAAACCAAAAGAGAATAAGAATTTAAGGGATTTAATATAGGTAATTTAAGAATTTAGATATCTATCAATATCTTATTTGTAGTTCAGTGACTATCAGCACAAATATAGTTGTATATTTAGTATGCAACTATTTTCTAGACTCTTTTGTAATAGAGTCTAGAGTTTTAGGAATGCTTCAGAGGCTTGTAAAAATTAAGGTGTTTTTTGTTTTTTGAGTTTTTTTAGATAAACAGAGAGTTGACTATTTGGTTAGCAGATGACTCACAATGCTAAGATCTTGGAGGTTGATTATGAGTTTTCAGATGCCCTTGGTAAATTTGAAAAATGGCTCATGATATTAAAATACAACCAGTTGAGAGCTACCTCTAGGAAAGATTATGGAACATTCATCTTTGCAAATCTTAAAAAGACAATTAGTAATCAACTGTCTTTTTCTAATATAGAGGTTCTGGTAGTTGGATGTGACCTTTTATGACAACTCAAAATAAACACTGGCCAATGTTCCTAAATAGAAAAAAGAAATCAAGATAATTATGGCCATAAGAATATTAATTATAATATATACAATATTCTGTGCTTGTTTTTATAGAGTTTTTTAAACGGAATTTTCTTTTTTGTTAGTAACATGATTTTTTTTTTCCCCTGAAAAGTCTATTACCTTAAAAGTGTATAGAAATCAGCATAGAGGACATAGAGAGATGTGTCTATTTTTAAAGTCCAAAAGAAGCCTTGTAGGTAGAATTCATTCTGTAAATCAGTGGAAAGGTTATTTATAAATCCTTCTGTTATTGTGATTGTGTGATATTATGAAACTTTGCAGTTGAATTACTATGTGACCCTGGAAATTCTCTCCAAGCCACTGAACCTCAGTTTCCTAATCTATAAATGAAGGTAAAAACAGCAGGAAAGTGATGAGGGCACATTCCATTAAATGCTTATAAGGCTTTTCGAAAAATATAAAATGTTGGTAATCACTTCCCTAGCAAGAACTCACTTGTTATAAAATTATGTGGCTTGCACAGTTCTTTAGAAACTGTTCAGGCCAAGTGGCATTCTCTTTGCTGAATACATTGTGTGTTGAACAGCACCTCCCTTCAACTGCCAGAGTCTGAAACCAAATGAATGTTCAATTACTGTGACACTTCTCTTCCAGGGTGAGCCCATATTGGCTAGGATAATGAGTCCCAATTAGGCTGAAATTCTCTGAGGATGTATTTATGTTTTACTAATACGGAAAATTCTGTGAGGGGCTATGGTCGCTAACCACTCACTGAGTCTGAGAGACTACTTCATTCTCTTCATTTTCCACTTCCCTTTCTCCCCATCATACATTTTTAGTCATTCTCTGTTGCTCCCAGACTCAAAGAACTAACACCAAGCCCCACAGTTTCCTCTTGATGAAAGCCCTGATAGTCCAACCTTGCTCTACATTTTCAGTCTTGCCATTTGCTAACATATTACATGACCAGCTGAGCCACTGAGCTAGAATAAACAGAATGCACTTTAGCATACAGGGATATTTTGCAAAAGATATATTCTCAAGTCTTGGAAACTTAACTGTGTGTTACCATATTGTCTTCCTTATGCTCCTTCTGTTTCTTAATTTCACACATCACTCCATTCTTTGAAGTAATTTTCCCCCAATGTGTTAAGAAACTGAGTCATGTCCTAAATTCTGTGGAAAAAAATTGAGAGGGTGGGAGGAAGTTTAGATCTGCAAAGAACAATCTTGTTTTCTTTCAATAAATTAATCAACCTGGTCATTTCACATATGAGTTAATGGAGGGAAAAGTGCTTTGAAAACTCCAGAGCCATACAAATATGTGTTATTCCAGGATTCCTTTTCATCTGTGGGCTACAAATGGGTCACATGCCAGTCCTTTTGTATGCACCAGGCTCATTTTAGGTGAAGTGGAGTCTCTGAAGTTCTCCAGCTAAAGGCATTTCCACTTTAATAGGTCACATTATGCTTTGAGTGGTACAGAGGTCCTCATCTGCAGGGAGATGACCCTTATGAACCTTGTTCAAACTCAGGATCTGGGTATGGTCCACTAATCAGTTGATCAGAAAATCAAAGGATATCTCTATGGATGTTAAAATACATTTGTTTATTCTAAATCTGTGGCTTTGCTAGTCATGTGGCATGTTGGCCTTTCAGGCTAATATTCTCTCTCACTGAAACAGCTTTTTTAAAATAATGGAGTCTTTCTGATCTCAGAAATAGAAATGGAGTTATAAATAAAAACTGTTACTGAAGCCGGTAATTTTTTTCACCTTCATAATTCTGTGTTTCTCAGCTACATTCTGTGCTGTCCTGACATATGTTAATCAATGCATTTGTTACCACACAGTTTGACTATTGCATTTCTCTGGTGGCTAGCTTATCATCAACTATAATTATTTCAACTCCAATTAATTCTGAACTTCTTTGCAAGGTTATTTACTTGCTTTAAGCAATAAGACAACATGACACCTCTTTGATTTCCAAGCATCTGGTCAACTGCAAATTGAATTCACTGCCCTCCTCTTTGTCTGAGCAGTCTATTTCAGTGACCCTTCTCATTAGATCACTGGTATTAGTGATCAGTGACCTGCTGATTGAGGAGAAAACAATGCTAGTGAAAGAAATACTCTCACCATGACAGTCTTGAAGGCTACAGAAGCAACACTAAAAGTACAGTAGGCTGGTTTTGGACCCAGCCTAGGAAAAGAAGAGAAACCTGTTATGTCCTAGATGCTCTAATATCATTAGGTCCTTTCATAGCCACCACGAGGTAAGAATTAGCCCTTTATAACAGGTAGGCAAAGGGGGCCTCAGAGAGAGTAAGGACACACTTGCACAAGGACACACAACTAATAAGTGGCAGTGCCTAGTCTGGAATTCAAGCTTTCCTGATTTCTACAATACTACTACAGAAAGGACTAGAAGTAGCACACAAAACTTTTAGAAGTTTATGTGTATGGAAGAGTGGGAATAGTGCATCTAAAATATAGAAACTGCTAGGAATGAGAATCAAGAAGAAACAAGTCCCAAAACACAAGTCCTAAAGCAAGGATGTTAATTGAGAGGCAGAATAATATATGAAGATGGATCTAGGTGGGCCTGTAGTCTTTTTCGGTAAGGAGCCAGACAGTAAATATTTTCAGCTTTGCAGCTCATAGTCTCTGTCTCAACTCAGCTCTGCCCTTGTAGTGCAAAGGCAGCCACATGCAATATGTAAACAAAAAGGTATGGCTATGTTCTCAGAAAACTTTATTTAATAAAAAGAAGATGTGGCTCTTGGACCATAGTTTGCAACCCCCTTAATCTAGATTAATGTTTCCGAACACAGGCTGTTATCATCCACCTAGAGTTTGTTTGGAAATGAAGGGGAAGCTTTTTTGTTCTCACAGTAATAGGAACTCAGAAAGAGCTACTGGCATTTAGTAGACCCTGACCAGAGATGCTAAAAATTCTGCAAAGATCCTGGGGCAATCTCATCTAAACCAGAATTTTCCCCACCCTAGTGACCATAGCATCCCCACTGAGAAGCACTGGATTAGTCAAAGGTGACAACATATGCATTAAAAGTCAAAATCCTTATTCTTGTTCCAACTCACAGGTATCAGGAATAGATCATGGAAGAAGCAAGACATCCTGGAAAGAAGAGGGCCTTTGGAATGACACCAATCTGCTCTGTATACAGTCTTCCCACTTAGTAATTATGGCAAGTTCCCTAGCGTCTCTAAAACTTGGTCCCTGTCAATAAATAGGAAGCAATCATAACTCCCTTATCAAGTTGCTATAAAGATTTAAAGAGAGTATACATATGAAGTGATTGGCACAGTGTATGGATAGTGCAGGTCCATGCTGTCCAATAGAAATAGAATGTGAACCACAAGTATATTTTAAATTGTCTAGTAGCCACACTAAAAAGAAAAAAAAACACAGGTAAAAATAATTTTAATAACATGATGTATTTAACTCAGTATATCCAAAATACTATCATTTCAATGTGAAAATCAATATCAAAAATTATTAATGAGGTACTTTGCTTTCTTTTTTCTTTTTGGTTTTTCAAAATCAAGTGTGTACTTTACAATGACAGTACATCTCAACTCGGACCAGCCAAGTTTTATGTGCTCAGTGGCCTCAGTAGTGGCTACTGTATTGGATAGATCAGGTGTAGACTCTGAGCTAAGATTCTCTCCTTCCCATCCCTTTAGTTCCCAACAGGCCACTGACTGCTTGTCAGTGTAGAGGGTTCTTCTTGTTGCCTACCCATTTCCCATGCCTGCAGACAAAGAGTACCCCCTGCCTTTGCAGAATGGGGCTTCCCAGTGCTTCCCAGTTATGAAGCACTTCCCAGACTGCACTGCCCAAAATTAACTGAAAGCAAAATTAAAATAACTGTACTTTCTTCACATGAAAGTCCCCCGATGTCCAAGAAAGAAACACTGCCAGAAGGCCTGTATTTGGTAGGGCGTCTTTAGCAACCTCTACGTTGGACAAATTTCTGAATAGCAATGCAATAAATTCTGATTACCCAGGAGTATCTTTGAACTTTAATAATTCCAACCCTAAATAAGGAAACACTTCTAAGAAGTCTAGCAGAGGGGCAGTCACAGAGTCACACAATTGGTTGAAAGTGATTAAACAAGCCCTGTTGGTGGCCTATTGATGTTTATGATTAATGTAGGTTTAAACATCAGCATGCCATAAGAATTCAGCTCTTCTAATTTGCTTTTTTCCCCTACCGAAACAAATGAATTCCTTCCCTGTTAGTATTTTGAATCTTGCCAGTCAAAGAAATTGATGAAAAGAATGTATATGCATATAGGTGCCATATATCTAAATGTCTATATGTCATACACTTACCCCCATTCCCTCATGTGTATAGATGCTTAATTTGGCACAGATAGTTCAAGACTAAAAGATGGCAATACAGAAGTTATCCCCTCTTTTCTTCCTCTAATTATTTTGAGCTGAATTCACTGAGAATGAATATGAATACATTTCTAGCTTTTAGGATTATGGAGGCAGCTAAATCTTCCTGAGACTTTTAATAACGCACATGCTCTAGCCCAAGCAGCTTCACTCCTCAGGTTCTGAGAAGCTGGCAACACTGGGAGAGAGGCAGGTCTTTGGAAACCTCAACAGTTCAGGAAAAATGCTATTTTGTTTGATTCAGTTTTCCAACCTAGTAAAATCCCACCTTCCTGGAAGGCTTCCCTTGTTACCTTTTGTTTGTTTGTTTGTTTTGAATAAAAGGCAGGATGAGGGAGACTATTTGCTGAGTTTAAATAACTTTTGTCCCAAAACTTGCACCTCTAAATACAGTGGTGATTGTACTACCTGATTGTGTCAGACTCTGTGACCCTCCCAAGGCCTCTCCCTGCAGCTCTCCCTGTCACACTCACTGGCACACACACACAAACATTGCATACACCCCAACAACTAGTGGTTAGAAAATATAAGGAACAGACATTTTTCTAAACAATGTACTTAGGGACAGTTCCCGGAAATATTGATGTGGTAAAAGGCAAGAAGGGCTAATGAATTTCAATCCATATGGTCTGCTAATAAGGGTCTTGCAAAAGCTGGAACACCTATTGATTAACCTGTTTAATATCTTAAACCCAGTGCCTCGATATGGATGATGCCCACCCCGCTGCCCATCCAGAAGAATGTCGTTGTTTGTTTTGCACATGCCAGGAAGAAGTCTCTGCTGATCCCCTAGATAACAAAGGTGCAGCAAAGGGCTTTCTCTCTACCTATTTGGCAACAAGAAAGCTGCCCCTCCAGATGATAGGGTCCTTCCCCTTTCCTGCAGGTAACTGTCAGTCAGATGGGGTGTGAGGTATGATAATTCCATCTGTGTCATTCGGATTGTCAGCTGCATTGTTCTGCTCAGTGTGCTGTGGATTGTGAAAAACAACCAGGACGGATGATTTTAAGTAATTGCTCTGACAGAGACTGATTACTACAGTAGCAACAGTCAGTTATAGTTAAGGAGTAGCCTTGGCATATGGTCTACATTTGACGTGGGAAGGAGAGTGGGGGAGAGGAAGGAAAAAGCTTTATAATTTTACAGATTGCTTTATGTTTTATAATGACTGAGTTTTCTTTTCTTTCACTTAATTTGGAAAATATCACCAACAGAAACCTGGAAAAAAAAATCTAAATATTGTTACAGATAAAAGAATTCAAAGAACATATTTAACTGCTATTAAGATAAATCATAAAACACTTAGGATTTGTAAGACTGATAATTATTCATTGCCACAGAATTTATTGTTCTGTGTATTGGGGTTTGTTTTCAACTTTGTGCATTCAGTGAACATCCTTTGTGAAATCTTGGCCATTCGCTGATTGCATAAACTCTTGCATTCATTTTGAAAGATGAATCATTAACATTGGTGGCTTACCTCTCCAAACTAGTCTGATGTTTCATTCACAAAAAATACCTTAACAAAACAAATTATTCAATTTATATACCTTTCCTAAAATAATGTATGTCTAATATTTAATATAATAAAATAGAGATTTATTTGTTTTTGTTTAATGAGAGAATATTTCACACACACACAAAAATACACATTTTCCTTAAACAAAATTGAAAAGAGAGACCTATTTATTTTTGTAGCTACACACAGAGAAACAAAGCAATTAATAGGTTTCATTCTAGCTGGGTTTTTAATTTTTATACCATTCTTATTTTTAATTTTTTTATACTACCCAAGAAGTGGCACATGAAATTATAGTCAGAGCAATGAATGAGAAAGCTTCTTCAAGAATAATTGAAATGATAGTGATTTTTTTAAATAAATGGTAATATGCTCAATAAAATAATTCAACCCCAGATAAATAGGAAAGTCTTTGGAATAAAAATTAGGGTAATAATTTAACACTGTGAAAAGTAAGTGTGATAAAGTACATCTGAAGGACATTAATTACTTATCCATGTGTGAGCTATTGTTGGGTACATAATGGCTGATCCATTTGCCAGCATAGTCTCACTGCTCCCAGGATTTTAACTCATTACTTTATAAATCTCTGCTGTGATACCTTGAGGGAAAAAAAGGTGCTTTTTTAAACCTACTCCTATTTAATATTAACTAGTGTTAAGCAAAATAATTTTAACCAGTTATTAAACAAAGGAAAGTGTTGGACTAAATTTTTCTAATATGTTTGGGGCTAGCTAGTGTTCAAGAATTTCCAGTAGGGTTATGAATATCACCTTCATTTCCAAAGGGGAAAATGAGAAGGGCTATGACTGGGTCACTTGTACAGTCATGCATTAGAAGCTATTTCCATGTACGAAGAAGTCTCTGAGTCTAAGGAAGTTTAGAAAAATAGAGGGCCTTTTTTTTTTAGTGATTTGTGTCATGACCTGCCTAGGAAGAAATGCAAGTCACATTGCAAACTGACCTTCCAGCTTTTGCAAACCAACCATACTCAATAAAATTCTCTGCTGGGAAAACTGACAATTATTTAGGAACACTAAGGCAATTTTTGGTTACTAAAAATCAGTCTTCTCAAATATTCTTTTCATCCTCCAAACACATACACACTTCAAAGAGCTGACTGCTTACACATTTAGTTGAATAAGCAAATTGGTCAGAATTAATCCAAATTAAATGTCTTCCTTTATGACTCTCTGAAAATCTTTCAGGCATAGGATACTGCTGAGTTTTTTTAATCAAATGGAAATACTCTTAATGAGTTAGGAACTAAACTTATTCATACTAAGGATAATACTTTATGAACTTGTCGAATCTCAAAACTTGTGTTTTGCCCTGAACATCAAAATCAACTGGGGGAGTCCAATTTCATGGTTTATTTTTTAAATGGTACAAAAAGTGTTAACATTTTGAAAAGTGTTTCTAATATTTTCTCAGAAATCACTATTTCCTTACACCTGAGAAATTGATGTGTGTTACTTGCTTAGTCTTCATAGGAATTTGGATTTGAAATGCTTGTATTAAATAATGTCCAAATTCTTTTTCTATAAATTTCCTTTGTCTAGACTTCCCATCTGGGGATCAGGGCCAAAAAAAAATAATTTGAGGAAACTTGTAGCATCTTTGGTAGCTTCTGAATTTTGGTTAATTCAATTTTAATCTCCTTTGAAGACCTTGAATATACAGACAAATTTTAAGAAAGTAAAAAATTTAAATCATTGTCTATTCTTTAATTCTTTTAACTCAGTCTTTTTTCCTCCAATTATCTATTGCATTATAATCCACACCAAAACAGGCTTTAAACAACAGCAATGTATTATTTCTTATGATCCTGTGGATCCAGAATTTGGACAGGGTTGTTAGTTGATTCTTCTGCTCCATCTGCCATTGATGGAGGTCACTCACTGAGGTAGTTAAGCTGTCCCAGGGCTGAACTGAAACATCCAAAAAAGCTTCACTCGCATGTCTGGTATTTCAGTGCTTCTTCACATGACTTTTCTCTCACTCTTCTCCCCTCTCCCCTCTCCCCTCTTCCCTTTCTCCTCTCTTCTTTCCCCTCTCCCCATCTCCTCCCCCCTCTCTCCTCTCTCTCTACATGTGATCTTTCCTCATTCAGTAGTCTTACCCAAGCTTCTGTACTGCATGGTGGCTGAATTCCCTGGAAAGAGGAAGTTGCCAGTCCTCTTAAAGGCTAGGCCCAGAACGGGAACAGTGTCGCTACCGCTACAATCTGTTAATCAGAGCAAGTCTAAAGGCCATCCTTGATTCAAGAAGAGGAAAAACAGAATCTACCCCAATAGGAGAAGGGAGGAATAAATGGCAGCCTTATTTAGAAATTATCTCCATAACTTCTAAGAAATCATTTGTCTATTTGAGCATAATAAGAAAATATTTCAGTCACACAAAATATCATTGATTTCCCTAATTTCATTAGTTAGCATCATGGAGAATGGTGTGCTAAAAAAATATTTGCTTTGTGTAGTAAACTTTTGGTCCAGCTATACAAATCTTTCTATACTTCTTTTTTTCTTAACTTATTCTCAACTTTATCTTTTTTTAATGTAAATTACAATAAACTCTGAAGAATGATTTCTAACAGTGTTTCCCAGGTAAACTAAAATCAAGCATATTGACTTTAAAGTTCTGAAAAATAAGTTTAACTTTAAATTTGGGGAAGGTTAGTCTATAGCTGTAGGTGGCTCAAGGGCTAGTACTAGCAGTCTTTTCCTTTTGGCCTTTGCAAGATGAGCTTTCAAAGAAACTTTATCATGCTGTGAAATGCATTACTCTCTAAGACCCATTGTGTGGGTTGATAAGACCAGAGTCCATTTGTTTTATAAAAACATATTCATCCTTACTCTACTCTCATTATTTCTGAAAAATACAAGGATTTAAACATTATTATTCCATGTTTTGGTCCTTTCAGTAGAGGCTCAGAGCCTTTTATAAGGTTAGGTTCAGAATGATTTCTAAATATATTAATAAATAAATGATTTGTTTATAGGTTCTCTTCTGAAACAATTTTTTGTGCTTCCTCAAAAAAAGAAAGTCATATAAAAGAATATTCTTTGGCACCAGACAGATTTGTGTCTAAAATTCTGCTTTTACCACTTTTAGAATTGTAGGCCTTTACTCACTTTTAGAATGAGAACTTGCTCACCTTTAGTTGTACGAAGGATTAAAAGATGATGTGTGTAACATTCTTAGCGCAGTTTTAGGACATACTATTCAGTGGTATGGCTTTTGATATTAAACTCTTTCAAGTCAAGACTTTTGAATAAATGTCCTATTTTTAATTGGTTTGCTTGTCAAATATGTGGATGTAAAAATAATGATTGTTTCAACTTCCCTAAGCATCAACGAGATAGGAGCTTTGATTAATCCTTTTTTTCATTAGAAGACATTTGTTAACAGTCACTAGTCTTCCAAAATGCTCCTTTTGGTATTATAGTCAAATATATTGAAAATATATTTAGAAAATATATAGAAAAGAGGGTATTGTAGTCAAATATATTGAGGAAATAAATATTATAATTAAGAGAAGTACTCTTAATTCTCTCACTGAGAACCATAATATAAATTAAAGTCTCTAAAATATTGTGTGTAAAATTAAGAAATATCCTTAATTATTTAATTTAGCATTTCACAAACTTAAGTAAAATTTAAATGCATAATAGTCAAACTGAATCATAAGACTGAAAAATAATCAACTACTATATAATCTATGCACTTTAAGTTCTGATTTTTGTTTTTGTTTTTTTTCCTCCGAAGTGGCAGTAGCTTTTCCATTTGCGGGTACCCAAGAAACCTAATCTTACTCTAAATAACCAATCAGTTCACAACTCTTGGTCATAACCAATCAGTCCATTCAGGGTCATTATTAAGAACATCAGTTCCTATATTTATTCTTTGAATAAATTTTGATATACTGTGTAAGCCTGTGTGCCTTAAACTAAAAGGACCCAGATTACTATGTTTTAATAGTTGATATCTATATATATCTTAAATAAGATAGATATAAATACTGTAATATATATGTATATATATATTTTAATCTCTGTGATAAGCTCAGCCTTTTTGGTATGTCTGTTTTATAGTCTCCCTCCTCAACTGCTTCCTGGTACTACTGAAATTCAAGGAAAGAGACAAGATTTCCAAAAGAATCAAATGATCATTCTTATTAAATCAATAACCTCAAGTTTATACTCAAAATGAATTCTATAATCTCTGCCCAGAGCGTAGTTTCCTAGCCCATAGAACAAAATGCTATATTTTATGACCATTGTTTTCTTTAATTTTGTATTCTCCTTCCCATCACTTATTCATTAAGTCATAACTTCAAAGGGCAAATTCTTATGTTCTGACATATATCACAGTATCTATTAGTGGCACTACTACTAATGGATAAATGGATAGATTAGTAGCTGAGTAGAGGTAGATAAATGGAAAGAAGAAAGGGAGAGACAAAGAAAGAAAGGAAAAGAAGGAAAAAAGGAGGGAGGGATAAAGAGAAGAGAGGGAAGGACAAGTGTACAGGTTCATAACTGTTCTGAAGAAATCATCAGAAGTCTACACAAAATTAGCTAAATGTCCTTTTAAGTTAAGAACCAAATAACAAACCTTGTGATACAAACTGATATGCTAAAAGACAATGCTTAGAAAATGAATATGTACAAATAAATTGTTTGTTTGCTTTTCTTGTTAGAAATGAACTCTTCGCTAGTAGGATCAGTGTCTTAACATAGCAGCTGGCACAAAGGTAAGTACTCTTTATATGTTTAACTTGATAACTTCATTAAGTATATATTATAAAATATATAGTTTCATTAGGAAAAGTTTTGTCAAGCAATTAAAAAAAAATACTTTGAACAAACTTTACGTATTTCCCATGTTTAAGTATCCATTGAAGCTCTGCTATCTTGATTTTTCCTTTCCATGCTTTTTTGGATAAATCAGTGCCATAATGGGGAGAGTCCTTTAAAGTGAGCCTCAAACATTGCAACATTTTACTCCCTAGAGCAAACAAACTTTTATTTTAGTATGACAGAAGACATCAGTTTTAAGGAAATATTTGGGTGAAACCTTTTATCCAAGGAATCAATTTAGCTATGTAGAAATAGCTACCCGTTAATGCATGCATCAATTTATTCTTTTTAGAGATGTTTGTCTAACACAGGTTAAACCAGAATAAGTCAATGAGGAAGCATATAAATTTGAATGACAAACAGAATACATATCTCATTTTGTTGAGATTTTTCCATAAGAATAACATTAAAAAAAAAAACCTGCACCCTCCACTTTTAAGGAAAGAAGACTGTAGCTACCCCACAAATTTCACGCATTAATTTTGCAATATTTTATGTGAGATAAAGCAAGATGAAAATTAATATTAAGAATTCAAGAGCATGAAAGGCAATATAATGGGAGGACATGGTTTTCTTCCTTCTTGGATTTCCTAAAAAAAAATTAATTTTCCAGAGATGGAAGCATTGTCTTCCTAAGAGAGCAGGGTGCTTAATAATACTTTTAAAACACTATAATTTAGCTAAAATAAAGAAGCAAAGGGGAAACGATTGAACACTTCTCCATGGTGTAAAAAGGAGGAAGAGGAGCAGAAAAATCACATAAGTCCTCTTAACTGATCTAGTTTACCTTTTGTGTTTTGTTTTGTTCAAGTAACCTATTTAAAAACGCATCCATGCATAGATTGCCCCTATTATTAATAGTAAATGTAAATTTCAACCTGTCAAGTTTTTCTAGCCCCACTTTTGCAAGGTGTTTTTATTTTTAAGGAAAAAAAAAATTAAAAAGCAAAGGCATTTCCTAGGGCACATGCTGCCAGACACCCAGCATTTATCTTATCTCAGTTGATGACTTTCCTTTTATCCTGAAATGATTTGACAATGACTCTATGATTTCCTGTACAAATTACCCTTTGAAAGTGGCAGTGGCGCTTGGCAGCGATCTTCACTTAATTACTGAGTGGATTATTAGCATACGGCTCCCCACCCCCCTTCATTTCTTTATATCTTCTAGATTGCGTTGACAGTTCCCTTTCATTGCCTGCTTTAACTCACTGAATACTAAACATTATGCAGATTGCAGCCGAGAAGTACCCAGGCTACTCCAAACCTCTAGTCTGCACCAAAACCTTTTTGATGGAGAGTAATTTACAGGTCAGAAATCAATAGTGTGTCTGGGAAGTGCATTTGTGGGTTTTCTTAATTTAGATTGGGGTGGGTAGCGCGGAGCACTAATGTTCAACAGTGAATATTCTTCCTCGATCTTTCTGAAAAACAATTAGTTTTGTTCCTTCCTTTAGTATCCTCCGTCTTTAAATAGGCTGAGATCTTGAGATCCTATTTCTCTTATACTCATTATGCTACCTAACTTGGCGGGAGGGGGTTAAAGAGTCCCTGTTTTGAGAAATGATAAGCTTCACTCCTTAATCTGTCTCTGAAGTCGGGGGACTGATAAACTGACCTCCTCGGCAGGCATGTGTAAAGTGTTATTTATTGTTTGCCAGGGCAAGACAAATGCAAATGATAAATTGCGAAGATGTCTTCCGCACTCTCAAAAGGAACCTTCTCTTCTGTCTTGGCTCCCGTCTTTTGGCAAAAATTTGCACATATGTCGGGCATTCACCATCCAGATCTTTATCCTTTTTTTTTTTTTTTTTTTGTTCATCCCTGTACTGCATTCTAAAGCATCTTCCACATTTCCCAGGGTATAGTAGGGGCAAGAACCCCTTTCCATTTCAGCCTTATGATGTAGCTTAGTTTAAGGGGGTGATTTTTGTTTGTTTGTTTCCTCTTCTTGGGAAAAGAATACAATATCTACATGAGTGATTTCAGGACTTGGTGGAAGTGACACCAAAGCAATAGGAGTCAGCACGGGTGGGGGGAACAGCTGGGTGCTGACTGTGTCATCTCCATTCCAGGACTATCAACCACCAGCTTTATTCTTCTACTGTTACATCTGCTATGAAATTTGGGTCTTCCAGGTGGCAGCCCAACATGCTGTCCAGTGCTATCGGGCCATTTAAATGCTTTGAGCTAATGCTGCATATCCATTTTCTAAACAAGTTAGCAGATACCATATGCAGCAATTAAAGTTTTATTGAGTGGTGCCTGCTTACCATACTGAATTTGGATTGGCTACCATCTGTTTCAAAGCCTGTGGTACCATCCCTGTTGCTTGAGAGAGCATTTGTAAGGATAAAAGATTTTTTTCTCAACTTCTGAAGAAGCTGCTCGCATTATTTTTTTACATGCAAGCCCACAAAAGTGGAATTGGTACAAATGAAAAATACCAGACAACGAGAAGTTAGGATTGAATACATGTTTTTGAGTGATATTGGCCATCACACCAGAAACAAAATTTTGTATCTTCCAGCCTGGCCATTTTTAGTATATATGTCTTGCTGAATATGTTATTTTTCAGAGATACTTTCTATGGGAAACCCAATGAATCAAAATTAGGACTGAGCAAAGAACATGAAAATTGTTTTGCATTTGTAAGAATTAATGCAATTATTCTCATTTTCTAGGAAAATTTTACCTGGAACCACAGGGAAAAATAAAATACAAATTTTACATTTTATTCACTGTACTGCTAAAACTCTGTGGAGACAACGTTGTTTAAGATCAGTCAGAGCTGAACAAAGGGTTTTGAAGAAAGCATTTATTAAAATTTAAGTGATGTCTAAATACTTGAGCTGTGATGGTTTACTGATACAATGTTAATGTTTGATGTTTTCTCAGAGACATTTATCACTGTTCCTTTGACCTTCATGAATGCTGAGATGGAAAAACACATGATAGTGAAATTCAAAAACCTCTTCAAAATTTTAAAACTACCTGAGTGTTAGTGGAGTCTAATAGAATAAGGCCTGGAGTTCAAACCTGTTGACAAACTCTTGATTGTATAGATCTTGAATATATTGTTTGATAATTCTGTGGATGCTTTTCTCCTTGAGAAAAATGAATATATTATAGCTTATTGATTCTGTTCTTTTTAATATTAGCTTAAGAATTTGAGTCTTTGAATCTTTAAAATACATAGCTGATTTCATGGATGGACCTAGAGTTTGTCATACTGAGTGAAGTAAGTCAGACAAAGAGAAATATCATATGATATTCCTTATATGAGGAATCTAAAAAGAAATTATACAAATGAACTTATTTACAAAACAGAAACAGACTCACAGACTTAAAGAACGAACTTCAGGTTATAGGGGGGCAGGGAAGGATGAGGGAAAGGGTTAGTCAGGGAATTTGGGATCGACATGTACACACTGCTATATTTAAAATGGATAACCAACAAGTACCTACCGTATAGCACAGGGAACTCTGATCAATGTTATATGGCAGTCTGGACGGGAGGGGAGTTTGGAGGAGAATGGATACATGTACATGTATGGCTGAGTCCCTTTGCCATGCATCTGAAACTATCACAACATTGTTAATCGGCTATACTCCAGTATAAAATAAAAAGTTAAAAAACAAAAAAAGAGACATCTAGACTGGTATTTGACCAACTATCTGTGTGCTATGTCCCTAGCCAAGTTGACACATAAAAGTAATCATCACATCCATGATAGCTAGAGTGACCACATCCTTCTAATTGAAGCTAACTCTGCTAGATCAATAAGCATAAACTGGAACTGTCTCTGGCAGATGAGGATGTAAGGTCATCCTCATTATAGTCTCACCACAGTATATTCTGATATCTCCATGGGAATTTCTATGCATCTCTGCATCCCCAGAAGAAGCCAGTGCTCTGCATGTTGTTGTGTTTGATAAAGGCTTACCACCTCTCCTGGCTCTTGTCAAAAATTTATGTAGAATTAAAATAATAAAAGGTGGGAAATGAAATAATAAATCCATTAAAAATTTCTAAATAAAATACATAGCTGATAAGTGAAAAGAGAAATAGCTATAGTTTTTGTACTGGCTTTATTACATCATGTGCTGATTGTTCATTAGGGCTTCTTCACTTTTCAGGTCCTGGTGAGCAATGTCAAATTGGATGAGTGACAAGTTCATAGCATCATAGGCTTAAGCCTCGTCTACTTAGAGGAAATGTGACGTGCTTGAACAAAAACACTGACTGTGATTCAGGAGATCTGTTTGCTCACCTCAGAACTACTATTCCCTAGCTAGGAGAATAATCATTCTCTTTTGAGTCCTTTGGCCTGTTCTATAAAATGGTGCTCAAAATCCATGTCTACTTCTTTGGGTTATTGTGGGACTTAAAAGAGTCTATAAGATCTCTGTAAATAATCATTGAAATATGAAATGAAAATAGTAGTTTGCAAATTGTAAAGTGCTGTCACAAATCCTACCCACCCTTCAACTGAAGGTCAAATGTCATGTCTTTAAATAATAAGAATCCTTCACCCTGAACCCAGCAAGTAAGGTATTTGTATCTGTCTAAAGACATTCTTCCCTATTTCTTATAAGCTAAGAGAGAATATTTTAAAAGCCCTCTATTCTTTGCTATTTGATGTATGTGGTCTATGGAACTGAAGCATCAGCATCACATGGGAACTTTTAGAAATTCAGAATTTGAAGCCTGTCCCAGACCAGATCAGATCTGCATTTAGCAAGATCACCAGGTGAGCTGTATGAACATTAAAGTTTGAGAAACACTGCTCTTATAATAATTCTGATTTTTAGGGAATTTCTCAGTTTTTAAAATTAAGTTATTTGCTGTATGAAGATCTTATAGGACTTTAAAGATTACTAGCACAACCCCATCATTTCAACAAAACAAGAACAAAAGAAAACAAATCCTAACTGGGATTCATATAAATTGTGATTTGCATAAGATTAAATGTCTGGTTAATTCATTTATTTATTCAGCAATTACTGAGCACCTACTGTGAACCACACTCTGTAGTAGGCATGGAGGATTCTATTTAGAATAAAATATGGCACCCAGTATTAGACAGCTTGCAGTCAACTGGGGGCAGATGAAAGTTTTCTCACTCCTGTCCGGTCTCCCTTTAGTCATACCACAGAACTCCTCTAAGAGGTGTCTGATCCTGCCTAGTAATTAATCTTCACCCTTGTCTTACATTTCTTCCAGACTCACATATTTATTTATCCCCACTGCTATGACATTAGAAAACCTCTGCCTAATGAATTTGATGAAATCAAGTATCATTCTTTGGTTACTCACATATAAGAGAAAAATGGCTCATTGGCCAGCATCGTGTCATAGCACTGGCAGATACATCTTACAGTATGTGCTTTTTACCTATTCTCCAACCCATGCCCACCCTAACAGAATTAATATTATTATCATATAACAATAATAATAACTAATATATATTGAAGCCTCACAATATGCCGGGCATGAGTCTTAGCATGTCACATGTATTATCTCATTTAATCATTATGTCTGTTCCATGAGGCAAACATCAACTCCCTTTTTACAGATGAGGTAACTGAGGCACAGAAAAATTGAGTAAAGGAATGATAGAAATGCATTGGAACCCTGGGCATTCTGACTTTAGAAGCCTATCATTGTATATAAAACCTTAAGGAAATTATTGTACCTTTTGGAATAATTTCCAGTAGGATAGGTTGTCTCTAATTATGTATTCTTTTCTTTCTGTCCTGAAGCTGGCAGATCTCCCACTGATAACAATGGGAGATCTAGACATATTAGTCCCAAGTAGCTCTTTCAAAAGAATTAAACAAACTGATGAAGATCTTAAGCTTAATTAAAGTACTTTCATTTTCCTGACTGAAAGGTCAGTGGAAGCAAAGAAGAACTGCAGTTTCAATTATTTATTGACTACATAGTGTTCTTCCTTCACCAACAGCAATTCTTTAATTTTTATAACTATAAACATCTTGTAATAATTTTCTTTATTACACAACATTGGATGAATGCCCATATTGCTCCCTTGCATTTTCACTGTAACGGTTTCTTCGAGTATGTGCTTCTTGTCTTTCCTGTTACAGACTAATCATTGGGTCATTTGCCACTAAGTGGTCTAAAAGTGTATTTAGATCTCAATAGCCGATTAGACTTTCACATAAAGGCTTGGTCATCCCAGTCAAAAGGGTGATTTTAACATCAGTCTAAGAGTTTTCTGGCAACCATCTCATTTCTCATTACTGCCTCATTTTTATAATTGGACTTGAATGCTGCATGGACAGAAGCCAAGTCTACAGAAGAGTGAATGATCTGACTTTAGTGAGTTACAGTACCTTCTTCCGTGTGCTGTCAGTATGGAAGAATGTACTGGTCACTTGGTCTATGCTTTAGTTTCTAAACTGCTTGCAGTCTTTGTTTTCACTCCTTCCTGCTCCATTTATTAGTATCCCTAGATGAGTTCAGAAATTGTGTTAAATAACTGAGTATTGATGCTCTTAATAAAGTTTTACAATGCTGAAAATATTAATGGAAAATAAAGTCTAAGGTTTATCTACACCTTCATTTATCATATTCTTCATGAGCTGAGGCAATCAAATACTGCATGCTTTATTGTCAAGGTCTCCCCAACATTAGAACATGCAAAGAATATGTTTAGTACACGTTGTTCTATTGAAATAGACACATTTCTAGAACCTCACTGTAATACTTCTCACTCTACTGAAAAATCCTCTGAAATCCTGGACCAGTTCCAAGAGGATTATGTAATTAAACACCAAAAGATCTCCTTATAAGATAGTTTGTACTAAAAGTAGTCTCATGGTATATGCCCCAGGGTCATGTTGTATATAGAGGCTCCAAGCAATTTCTTCCAATGAGCTAAGGATACCAGTCCATAATCAGTATTTCCACCCCTTGGCCACTGCTTACAGAGTTTGCCATTATTGCAACTTTGCCCTTGGCTCTACAAATAGCTTTGTTCTGGTCTTTCGTTGCCAGCTTGATTTGCGGCTACATAGATCTCTCAACAATATAGAGATGTGCTTCATTGCTTCAAAATCTGGAGAATTTCTGTTCACCTAGATGCAGTCTTGTATTCCTTCAACAATAATTTACTAAGTATATGATCTAAGATATACCAAAACACTCATGATCAAAATCCTTCAACAATACCCATTGACTAAAATATAGTATCAGAACTCCTTAGACTTATATTAGAATCTCTAATATTCTCCAGGATCTGGTTACCATCTGTTTTACTACTTGTGATTCCAATTCCTTCCTACCTCCAACTCTCCCCTTCAATCAACCTGAGTTACTTACTCTCTGTAAGTAATAGTAAAATAAAAACAAATAAGACCTCAACTGACAGGATACATTAGTGGCTCACTCGCACTGACTAGCAAGTTTGGGAAGTAGTCTATGCCTGTGTCTGAGGGCCTGTGGGTAGAGTGAGCCCTGGGGACTGGTGAGTACATGCAGTGCCCCTACATGACTTTCTTTAGATGAGACTGGGTGACAAAGTGGCCAATCTTCTCAGCCCCTTGAACTCAGTGCTTCCATCAGCATCTCTAGAATACTAGGAGGAACCTCAGAAAGTAGGCTTGGGCATCTTTGGCTCATATGCCTCATTCCCTCTACTTTGATGATTTTCTTCTAAGAATCTCTTAAATTTCCTCATACAGCTCTTCTCTGTGAATTCAGATTGTACCTAATAATAGAAAGCATGCTTTTCCCAGAATATTTATTACTGCAGCTTTGATTAGGCATGAGTTTGATTTGTGTAATTATGATTTGTGCTCTTGGGTATGGCACTCCATGCATTTCAAATCCCACAGTACCGCTCCTTGCTTTTCTTTAATTTGCTTTCCTTAACCCTCACTTGACCAGTACGGGTCAGTCTCCAACCTAACCCTTCCCACTCTGTTTTCAATGCCCAACTTACCAGTGAGTGAGGTCATGACACTTAATGGCAATAAAGAATGTGTACCTCAGACTCAACATGTTTATTATCAAAGTACAATTGATCCTTGGACAAAATGGGCTTGAACTGCATGGGTCCACTTAACATGCAGATTTTTTTTCAATAGTAAATACTTTAATAGTACATGATCCGAGATTGGTTGAATCTGAAGGTGTGGAACCGTGAACATGGAGGAACCACTTATATGGAGGCAGACTATGTTATAGGCGCATTTTTGACTACAGGGAAGGTCAGAGCCCTTAACCCCAGCATTGTTCAAGGCTTAACTGTATCTACTTACCACTCCTGGTCCATCTTGATAAATAGAAAGATTTTCACTCACTTCAAACTAGAAATTTATTTCACCTTTATGAATTATGTTCAAGTCCTATCAATTCTTATCTGAGAAAGTGAAGCAGAATCCCAAGCTCAAAAGAGGAGAGTAGATAAAAATCTAAGTCTCTGTGGAACACATATAACTTTTGGACAATATAATTTTTCAGACAATATAATTATATGAATTATATGATTATCTATCCAAGTCTTATCAGTTATCTCTCCCAAGTATCTCTTGAATTTCAATTGGTCACTATCTCACCACAACTACTATCAGCTAACCATAAAACCTCTCTTCTGGAAAAATGTAATATTGTAAACATCATCCAACTTAGCTCCTTCATTGTATTTCTTTAGAATTCATATACGTCCTTTACCCAGATGGCCATCAGGTATCTCTCTGAATCACTACCATAATCATGATTAAATATCACCTTTAATATACATTCAGTGTTACCTAGAAAAGAAAGAGAAAACTCTAAGGCAGAAAAGGATCTATAAGAGCGACACTAAATCCTCCTCCTAGTCTCATCCTGTACTGATCCACATGCCTTAAGAACTCGTGGCGGATGGGAGTGTGTATCCAAACAATCATGTCTCCATACCTTTTCCTCATCCTGCTGCTTCTGCCTAGAATGTCCTTGCAACTTTCTCTTCCTGAAAAACTTCCCTTATCCTTCTAGATGAGGTTCAAATATCATCTGCTTTGTGAAATGGCCCTGATTACATTTGATAATATTATGTCTTCCCCTCCTTTACATACACTTAAAATATGTTTTATATTTCTCTGTGTTTCTGTGCATATGGCAAAGAAAGTGATACAAATATAACATTGTCAGGTTTCCTTACCAGTAGCATCTTTTTTTTTTTAACATCTTTATTGGAGTATAATTGCTTTACAGTGTTGTGTTAGTTTCTGCTGTATAAAAAAATGAATCAGCTATATGTATACATATGTCCCCATATCTGCTCCCTCTTGCATCTCCCTCCCACCCTCCTTATCCCACCCCTCTAGGTGGTCACAGAGCACCGAGCTGATCTCCCTGTGCTATGTAGCTGCCTCCCACTAGCTATCTATTTTATACTTGGTAGTGTATATATGTCAGTGTTACTCTCTCACTTCATCCCAGCTTACCCTTCCCCCTCCCCGTGCCCTCAAGTCCATTCTCTACATCTGTGTCTTTATTCCTGTCCTGCCCCTAGGTTCATCAGAACCAGTAGCATCTTTAATCAAAGAATACATGGTTAAAGCTTTGATAATAGGATAGGTCTTTCACAGCCAACATTTAAGACCCACTGCACTGCAAGTTATTTTCATCAGAATTATGTCTTCCTCAGATAGTCACCTGCTCATGTTCCAAGGTGTCCTACCTGAAAATATGAGCTGCTAGGAAGAGATCTAGAGTGTATTGAGCTGGACACACACAAAAAAAGAACTCTGTTATTGATAACCCAAAAGTTGTATGTCTTCCAGGATACTTTTATATTTTTTTTCTACGTTCCCCTTTTGAGCTTGTGATTCTGCTTCAGCTTCTCAGACAATAATCACCATGAACCAATAATATTAATTATTGCAGTGACTGAGACTCTTCATATACACCAGGCACTGTGTAAGTTCTATAGGGATATAGTAGCCCTAAATTTTGGATGAGGAACGTGAAAGTGAATTCTCCCAAACAGGGAATAGAAATAGTGAATGATGAACAGTAGTTAGTCTGTCCAACTCCGAAGCCTTTGCTCCTAACCACACTTCTGTGTGCTTGCCTGAATCAACCATTAACTAATAGCATTATTTTTTACATTATTATTCATCTCTTTGAGTAAATACCTCTTGTCACCTTTGTCTTGATGACAGAGACCCAGTGACATACTGGGAACTCCTTGGAAATTTTATCACATTGACTTCTCATGTTAAACAGGCTCATATAGGACACTGAAGATAATTCTACAAAAGCTATGCAGTATTATTTGAAACTTCACAGACCTTTGAACCATCTTACTATTTTGTAGCGTTTAAGTCAGTTTGAGATTAAGGCTATCTTGTCACCTTTTTGTTTGTTGAGTATATTTGGAAAAATCTTAAAATAAGATCATCGGTCTTATTTAATCTGAAAGCATGAGGAAAAGGACCCTTTTAATGGCATTTTCTCTCTTTTTTTAAACACTCTATCAGGATGATTTCAAACATTTACAAAAGTAAACAGAATGGCACAATAAATTCTAATGTTCCTCTCTCCCAGCTTTAGCATTCATCAACTATTGTTTCATCTATAACTTCCATTTCTCCCCTCACTGAATTATCTTGAAGCAAATCTCAGATATATCATTTCACTCATGCATTTCAGAATATATTAGTAACTTTCTTAAGCAATGGCAATACTATTATCTACACCTACAACATTAACAATAGTTCCTTATTGACATAAAATGTGCAGTTAGCATTCAGACTTCCTCAAAGTTTGCCTCATATGCACTATTTTCACAGTTGGATTTCTTCTAATTGGAATTCACCCAAGGTCCATAATTTTTATTTAATTAATATGTACTCCTAAGTCTCTTTTAATCTATATGCTATTCTTTTTTTTTTTTTTTTTTGCAATTTATTTTTTGAAAAATCTTAGCCTTTTGCCCTGTCAGGTTGCCTTCATCCTGAAAGTTGCTGATTACATCTCCATAGGGTCATTTAGTAGATTCCTCTGCTCTTTGTATTTTCTGTACACTGGTGGATAAATCTAGGGACTTAACTTGATTGGGTTGGATTTTCTTTTTAGGAGGTGGTAATATTTTGTTTCAAATTTCATAAGAGGGAGGATGTTTCATTGTAGTTAGTACTCTTATTATTACTAAATGTTTCATTGTATTAGTATTATATTGTATTATATCTTAAATTGTCCCTTCATTGTCTAGGGCAAGCCTCTTGAAGGCTCTTGAGTCCTTGTGACACCACCCCAGTTGTCTTTGATAGTGTCCTTGTTTTTTGGTACAAGACGTTTCAGGCTCATCTTGTAACTTTCAGTATTCAGCCTTGGAATCAGCTGCTTGTCCAAGAAGCCAGTTTTGAAGTGAGGAGTCATATTTCTTATAGGCCACAGTCTAGTTTCTAAATTGGAAATTGTCTCAGGTCTTTTTACTAAATAGAGATTTTTTTTGTTATTAATATGTTTTAATTGCTTACTTGATTTACATTATACATAATATATAATATAATATATTTATAGTTTCAGAATAATAACTATAAGATTACTAAAAACTATTTAATTTTTTGTTTTCTTTAGTATCTCCTTAAGATATAGTCCACTAGTGGAATCAAAAAATGATACAAATGAACTTATTTACAAAACAGAAATAGACTCACAGACATAGAAACCTTATGGTTATCAAAGGGAAAAGCGAGGAGAGGGAGGAATAAATTAAGATTTTGGAGTTAACAGATACAAACTACTTTATATAAAATAAACAACAAAGACCTACTATACTGCACAAGGAACTATACTCAATATCTTGTAATAACCTATAACAGAAAAGAATCTGAAAAAGAATATATATATGTACATATATATGTATATATACATATGTATATCTGAATCACTTTGCTTTACACCTGAAACTAACACAGCATTGTAAATCAACTATACTTCAATTAAAAAAAAAAAGAGAGATGTATTCCAGCAGGGATAAGAATATATAGGCAAGTTACTGAATTTTAAAGTTACTTGAAACAATTTATTAGGTCTTGAATAAGCCATCAGCTCAACATACAGTTTAGTTCTTTGTTTAATCTTGCTTTTAAATTTTAGACTCCATTTTTTTTATTTTAATGTAACTTTGTCACATATTCACATAAACATAGTACCAAAATCAAATGAACCAAACAAGGTATATTCAGAGAAATGTAGTTTCTATCCCTGTACTTTTCCCTCATGTTCCCTCTCTCCCCTTGGAGATAACTATTGGGTTGATTTTATTTTATCATTACAACTTCAAGAAAGTGCAGATATATTTATAGTTTTTTGAGATAAAGCAGATTATTATATATACTTTTCTCTGCCTTGTTTTTTTTTTTACTTAATATATCCTAAAAATCACTTCATAACAGTTTATAGATATATTCTTTATCTTTTTTTTTTTTTTTTTTTTTTTTTGCGGTACACGGGCATCTCACTCTTGTGGCCTCTCCCGTTGTGGAGCACAGGCTCCGGACCCGCAGGCTCAGCGGCCATGGCTCACGGGCCCAGCCGCTCCATGGCACGTGAGATCCTCCCAAATCAGGGCATGAACCCGTGTCCCCTGCATTGACAGGTGGACTCTCAGTCACTGCACCACTGCGCCAGGGAAGCCCTCTTTATCTTTTAATAGATGCACAGTACTCCATTGTATGGATGTACAGAGTTTATTTAAGTGGTTCCAATTATGACAGGCATTTAGGTTATTTCCATTGCTATCGCAAATAGTGCTATAATCAATAGTCTTTCACATATGTCTTTCATAGTTTTCTACTGTATTTTTGGAATATATTTATAGAAGTGGGATGTCTGAATCAGATGGTAAATGCATATGGGAATTTTCTAGATACTGCCAAATTTCCACCAATAATATATGAGGGTGCCTTCTTCCCTATAGCCTCATCAACAGGTTGTATTTTTTATGCCATGCAAAAGTTTTTGTTACTTTCTTTGATTGTTTGATTGATTTTTACATAATAATATTTATCAATATTTTCCTTTATCGACTTTGGGTTTTGAGTCATGGTTGGGAAAGTTTACCCCACTCCAAGATTACAGAAGTAATTCTCATGCATCCTTGTAGTATTTACATATGTTAATTGTTTACAATTACATCTCTCAATCCACCTGGAATTTAGCATAATTGATGGTATAAGAATTAGATCCAATCTTACTTTTTTGTATGGCTACCTAGTTATCTTAACTTCGCTTCATGAAAATTCCATCTTTTCATGACTAATTTGAAATAGCACTTTATTGTACACTAAATTTCCATATGCAATGTTGGGTCTATTTTTAAATTTTACAACATGTTATATTAATTTATCCTTCTATATTCATGATACAACATATATTTCTTTAATTATAGACATATTAAAATGCATTTTAATCTGATAAGGTTGGTCCCCTCATTGCTCCCATTTTTCAGGGATATTCTTTTATGCTCTTCTAAATAAATTTCATAATCAAATTGTCTGAGCCAATAACAAAACATCATGGTGCTTTTACAGAGATTGCATTGAACTTATAAATTAACTTAGAGAGAACTGACACTTTTATTGATAATGAATCATTCAATCAAAAACCACGGATATGCCTGACCACTGTTTCAAATCTACTTTTGTGTTTTATAGTTTTCCTCGTATAGGTCTTGAACATTTCTTGCTAAGTATTCTATATTATCATCATTAGATTAGATAGAAAGATATAGATATAGATGTAAATGTAGATATAGATATAAGTATACATAGCAAATAATGAATTTAATGGCTTTTTACCTGCAACACATTTTCATGTGCTCCTGTGCCCTTTTGTCCACAGTATTATATTACTTCTTATTTCACTGACTTTTTCAGAGAGTATGTTAACCAACCACAAAAGCAATACTTGTAGAAAGTGAATTGTTCAGCAACACAATAACAAATGTAAATTCCTTAAAGTTCAGTACTTTCTCTAGTTCTTTTTTTTTTTTTGGCTGCACAGCATGTGGGATCTTAGTTCCCCAACCAGGCATCAAACCCATGCTCCCTGCAGTGGAAGTGAGGAGTCCTAACCACTGGACTGCCAGGGAAGTCCCTCAGCCTCCTAAATGAAGTATCAAGATATATATTTGTAATAGGCAGAGACACAACATAAACTATATGTTCTTCATTTTCTTTGTCCTTTTTTCTTCATTTATTCAAATTATTATCCATTATATTATTAAGAACCCTAAATATACTAGGGAACTGCATCTCTGTTATTTTACCAAATAAATACAAATTCCAACTGATGAACTTGAGAATTTCCTCTTAATGATTTTTTCACTCCAGATTAAATTCCCATACCTCCTCTCTTGATATTTAGTGACTGAAAATAATTTGCCAGGGGGCTTCCTGGCAGCAGTCCAGTGCAAACAACCTAGAGAGCTATAGTTCTTCATTAAAAAAGGCTAATTTAAGCTTAATTATTCTTTGGCTGATCCTCCTGGCTTCAAACTTATTCATTAGTGCCCACAGATATAGTACAACAAAATACACATTTTCTTTTTCTTAAAGATTTATTTCCAAAACTATTTTTTGATTTAAAAACATGTTGACACCACAACATAGTAGATTGCATTGTTGTCCCCAATCCTGTACCTTTCTGGCATCAACACTCTTGTCATGGCCTCATTGTGGTGGAGTGAATTTTCTCATCCCTTGACTTTGGGCTTGGTTTTGTACTCCCTTTAGTCAGTGTCCTGTGACAAGAAATGACAAAACACCATTTCAGAATCTAGGATTTAAAAATCATCATCATGTTATTCCTTTTGCCCTTATGCCATTGCCATAAGAAAAAATATATCCTGGTTTACTCAAATTCTGACACCCAGTTACGGTTCTAATCACCAATTCCAATGTGTGTTGGGGAGCAGGGGTTCCCCACACCACCAAGCAATTCATAGGCACCATCTAGGTGTACTACAATTCAACTCAATTTTGACACTATCTAGCCAGAGATAGCATCAGATTCTATGTGTTGAGGGCTCAGTACCACAAGACTGCCCCCACCCGACTTGAGATGCCAATCAAAAGTCCAGGTTGTGACCTTGCTTCTGACTGACTGGCTACAGATTGGAGGCTCTAATGGCCCCATTCTTGGGTTCTATTAACTTTCTAAAGCAGCTCACAGAGTTCAGAGAAACATTTTATTTATTAGATTACTGGTTTATTATAAAAGAATATAACTCAGGAATAGCCAAATAGAAGAGATGCATAGGGCAAGGTAGGGAAAGGGCAGGGAGCGTCCATGTTCTCTCCAGGTGCCACTCTCCCTGCATCTTCACCTCTTCACCAACCTGGAAGTTCTCCAGATCCCATCCTTTTGGTTTTTTATGGAGGTTTTATTACATAGAGATGGTTGATTAAATCATTGGCCATTGGCCATTGATTCAACCTCCAGCCCCTCTCCCCTACCTGGAGGTCAGGAGGTGGCACTAAAAGTTCCAACACTCTAATCACATGGTTCTCTTGGCAACCAGCCACATCCTTAGGTGTTGTCCATAAGTCACCTCATTAACATAACGAAAGACACCTTTATCTCTCTCATCACATAGAAAGTTCCAAGGGTTTTAAGAGCTCTGTGCCAGAAACAGGAATGAAGACCAAATATATATTTCTTATTATAGATCACAATAACACATTAACACACTAGGACAAGGATAAGAGACATATGAGGGAGAGTTGCCCCAGCTGCCTCACAGTTCTGCAGTGATGAGTAGAGCTGTCCTAAGCTGTCCACACATGAAGAGCGCCACATAAATAGGCCCCAGCTATAGCAGGAGAATTTCTCTTGATCCACAGATTCACAAGTATATGAAATGATTGTTATATAAATCATTGAATGTTAGAGTTGTTTGTAAATGGCTAACTCAACAATTACTCAAATCTGCAAACCAAATACTGACTTAGAGTCTTGGGTTTTTCTTTTTCTTTCACCTTGTAATGCAATTAGTCATAAGGTGTTTGTTCTACCCCTCTAATGTTTTTGCAGCGTCACTTTCTTTCCATTTTCTCTATCATTGTCCTATGCATGCCTTATCATCATGTATCTGAATTATTACAATAACCTTCATACTGGCCTTTGATTTCCTTTCTCTCTAATCCATCTTTCTCAGTGATACCAAAGTGATATTTTGTTTGTTTTGTTCTCCAAATTACAGATTTGATCATGTCCATCCTTTGCTTGGAAAGCTTAGATTAATACCTGTTAAATTGCAGCCACTCTTTCCTCACCTTTCTCATAATGGATTATAGTCACAAGTTTTCCTATGGAGTCTATAAAGGGCCTTAATATGAGTGTTCGCAACAGCCATTCTCCATCAGCACAAACTGTCTCTTTCTTACCTTTGTGGTAGATGATTTGTCATTGTCCAAACACACGTCTACCATCAGATTCAGACTATAACCCTGAACTATCTCTCCAACGTTACTTTCTATTATTCTTTCTCTACCCCACTGAATCTCATATGTTAGCCACAATGAACTAACTTTTGTATTCCCCAAACAAGCTGTTGCTCTCCATAGTAACGCCCAGTCCTCTGGACCTCAAGGTCAAACTGAAATGGTTCCCTCTCTGTGAAGATTTGTTTGATATCTTCTTACACTCTTATCCCAAGGTCCCACTATTCTGGGTGTCGACAGAACTTTAATCTTGTCATATTGACATTACATTTATTTGTATCACTGTATTTCCTGCTGAAGTGTCTCCTACTTAAAGATAAGAACCTTGTCCTACTAACCACACCTAGCACAGTATTTGACAATAGGCACAATACAGATTTGATAGATAAACTACTCCTGCAAAACCATCCAAGTGATACTTGAAAGTCTGTGGTGCAATGTTTCCCTGCTAAATATGATTGTGAAATAGATTTTAGTTTATTTTCTTATTAAAAATTCTTTTCACTTTGAAATTATTTAGAAATCAGACATGATGAAGGTCCAGGGATACTCTCATAGAGTAGTGTAATTTGTTAAATTAAGTGAGTATTCAAGATAGACATTACACACGTTAATTAATAGCATGTAAGGAATGCCTGATTTAATAAGACTATTGTACATGCAAAAGTATTTTAACAAATTAGAGTAAGAGAAAACTAATACCAAAAATGTGAATGCAATTATCATTTGACCATTCTTATCCAAAAGTCATAAACATTCAATACTTTATTTATGCAACAGAATGAAGAAAATAATGTTCAGCTTTTGAATTAACAAATATAAGCATTACTATAACAAATTTATAAAACAAAGGGAAGAAATAAGTATATCATTTAGTAGGTTAAATATAAAATAAAAGAAGCTCACTATTGAATGCACACATGAATCTATAGATAATAATTATACCAGAAGTAATAGTAAAGCTTAGAAGCAGCAAAAAATACTACCTGTGTGGTTACCACCATAGTTTATGGTTCAGAAAACAAAGCATATGATCTCTCAACTTAATTTATGCTCCCCACATCATTCCTCCACCCTGACAGAATGACCCTATTCCTTAGCTCAAAGATTCAGAATCTTACCTTTCTTCTCAAGTAACAGATTTGAAGATAAAGTAGTATGTCTTAGAGAATTTGTGAATTAAATTTAAGGTTCTGAGTGATTATTAGAGTCCACTGGAGGCTTGAGAATTCAGATAAGGGCAGAACAAAGAGAATAGAGGGTCCAGTTCACATTTCTAAGTATAATTGCTTCTGAGAAGGTAGGAAAAAAGGAAAGTTTTAAATGTGGTCACCTATTGTGATCACTTTATTCTGAATCATTCATACTTTCTCTCTTGCTTGAAAACAAAGTGTAAATTTCTACCAACAGGTCTTCAGTCCCCAGAAAAGTGTTTTCCAAAGTGTTGCCCACAAAACAATCCACAATGGCAGGAAAATAAAACACTAAATCTTCTTTTTATGTATATTTTTTCTTATCTGCTTTTATTCAAATACTATATTTTGATGTGTTTGCAATAAATGTGTATATTTCATCACAATATAGTGGGTATTTTTTCTAAACAAATAAATGTGTATTGGAGTATTTCATGACAGAATATTTTTACATAGAATATGTGATTCCAAAATTTTGGAAAGAATATTCTATGTAAATCACTTAGGTTTAGAAAAATATTATAAAGTTCTTATTTATATATTTTTAATCTATAAGCAAGAAATTCATTAAGACTTACTATATCCCATATATGACTATCACTGGAGCCCTCCCTCGATGCCTCTCCTTACTCCTTGATTCAGAAGAGAAAGTGTCACATTTGTTATACAACATATCCTCTGGAACACTGGGAGAATCTGCACTTATTTCTAAAACACTGTAGGTCAAGATGGCAGAGTAGGAGAACGTGGAATTCACATCTCCTCACAGGTGCAGTAGGGGGACATCAGAGCAGTTCTCACGAGGTGACTGCTGGGTGCTAGTGGGGGACCTCGGACACCTAGAAGGATGGGAGGGGTCCCTGCACAACCGGGTGGGGTGTGGTGGGGAAGGAGGTGGAGAGGAGGGGTGGAGATGAGCGAGGCCAGCATCCCTGGGGGTGTCTGGGGGAGAAGAGAGATTCCAGCATTCAGGGGGACCCATTTGTGGCAGGGTGTTCGGCAGGGATGGAGGGGGACCTTCAGGGGTTCAGGGGCTTGTAGGGGAGTGTGGCAACCACTCTGTGGGGGGCAGGATAGAGCAGAGCCTGTGGTGTGGTCTGTGCTGCAGTCCTGTGAAGCCCGGCCTGGATTGTGTCTCCTGGTGGGGAGGAGTGCTAGGTGCCAGAGAGTGGGGTTTGGAGGGTGGACCCAGGAAGGGGACGGCTGTTGGCATTGGGGAGATGGCCTGGGGTGGTAGAGAGGAATGGTTCCATGGCCAGGAGGGTTGGTGGGGGAGGCTAAGTCCACAAGGAAAGTGGGGAGCCATTGTTGAGTTGCATGTTGGGAGCAGGGCTGCCATTGCAATGCCCTTCCTCTCCCGCCAGCCTGGCCTCCTTGGAAAGTGGTAGAGGTGCACACCTGAGCAACCTTGCCTGCCCCTCAAGCCCTGGTGAGCCTGCTATGATCCTACATCTGAGCCCTGCCCCTAGAGGGCCTCCTCTGGCTACACAGATCCCAAGGACCCATATGCCACCTTGGTGGGGTCTCCTCCTGCCCAGCAGGTCCCAGGCCTGGACCCTGACCCCTTAGGGCCACCGAGGGCCACACAGGTCTCAGAGGCCCACCCACCACCCATGACAAGGCCTCCTCCTGCTACTGCATGCCGGGCCTGAACCCCACCCACACCAAGGCCTCCTCTCACTGCATGGATCCTGGTGGGCCAGAACACCCCCCCACACAAAGCCCCCACAGGCCGTGTGGGTGACAGAGACCCATGCACCACCCTGACAGGGCCTCCTTCAGCCTAGCAAGACCCAGGCCTGGGCCTCGCCCCTGACAAAGCCTCCTCTGGCCACGTGGGTCCAGGCAGGCCAAGCACCATCCCCTTCCAAAGCCTCTTCCATCTGTGCTGGCCTAGGCAGACATGCCCAGGCAAGCCTGTGCCCCAGCAGGCCTGTGTGAGCATGTGCGATCTGGGCCAGCTTCAGGAGCAGACACTGGTGAAAGTAACACACACAGAGGTGGGGCTGACACAGTTGGTCCAGAGACCTACCTAGAAGCCTCAGAGGCCCTTCCAGGGAGGCAGGGCCTGGATGTAGCTCACCATGGGGACAAGAACACTGACAGAGGAGGCACCAGGGAATTTTTAGTTTTTTTTTAATTTGTTTTTTAATTTTTTTTATTTGGTTTTTATGTTTTGGTTATTTTTTTGGTTTTGTTGTGTTTGTTTTCTGCTTCTGGTTTCATTTTTACTTTTATTGTTTCTACTATAATTTTTATTTTTCTGCTTTTATTTTATTTTTTATTCTTTGTTATTGTTCTGCTCTTGTTTGTTGTCTGTTTTTTGCCTTTTTTTTTTTTTTTTTTTGCCACGCTGCACAGCTTGCAGGATCTTGTTTCCCAGGCCAAGGGTCAGGTCTGAGACCCTGTGGTGGGAGCACCAATTCCAAGCTGCTGGACTAATAGAGAACTTCAGGCCCCAGGGAGTATTAATTGGTGTGATCTCTCCCAGAGGTCCTCATCTTGGCACAAAGACCAGACTCTATCCAACTGCCTGCAAGCTCCAGTGCTGGACGCCTCAGGCCAAATAACCAGCAAGACAGGAACACAGCCCCACCCATTGAGAGAACTGAGATGACAGAGAAATATGTTCCAGAGGAAGAAGCACAGTAAAAACATAAAAGACCAATTAAATGAAGATGAAATAGGCAATCTACCTGAAAAAGAATTCAGAGTAATGATACTAAAGATGACTCAAAATCTCAGAAATAGAATGGAGGCACAGATTGAGGAAATACAAGAAGTGTGTAAAAAGGAACTAAAAGAACAAATGAATGGCAATGAACAACACAAGAACTGAAACAAAAAATACACCATAAGGAATCAATAGCTGAATAAGTGAAGCAGAAGAATGAATAAGTGAGCTGGAAGATAGAATGGTGAAAATAACTGCCAAGGAGCAGAATAAAGAAAAAAGAATGAAGGGAAATGAGGACAGTGTCAGAGACCTCTAGGACAATGTTAAACATACTAACATTCAAATTATAGGGGTCCCAAAAGAAGAAGAGAAAGAGAAAGGGTCTGAGAAAATGTTTGAAGAGATTATTGTCAAAAACTTCCCGAACATGGGAATGGAAATAGCCACCCAAGTCCAGGAAGTGCAGAGAGTCCCATACAGGATAAACCCAAAGAGAAACATGCTGAGACACATATTAATCAAACTAATAAAAAATAAATGCAAAGAAAAAATATTAAAAGCAGCAAGGGAGAAGCAACAAACAACATAAAGGGGAATCCCCATAAGGTTATTGGCTGATTTTTCAGCAGAAAATCTGCAAGCCAGAAGGGAGTGGCAGAACGTATTTAAAGCGATGAAAAGGAAAAATCTACAACCAAGATTATTGCACCCAGCGAGGATCTCATTCAGATTCAATGAAGAAATCAAAAGTTTTACAGATAAGCAAAAGCTAAGGGAATTCAGCACAACAAAACCAGTTTTACAACAAATGCTAAAGGAACTTCTCTAGGAAGAAAACACAAGAGAAGAAAAAGACCTACAAAAAAAGCCCCAGAACAATTCAGAAAATGGTAATAGGAACATACATATTGATAATTACCTTAAATGTAAATGGACTAAATGCTCCAACCAAAAGACACAGACTGGCTGAATGGATACAAAAAGAAGACTCCTATATATGTTGTCTCCAAAGACCCACTTCGAACCTAGGGACACATACAAACTGAAAGTGAGGAGGTGGAAAAAGATATGCCATGCAAATGGAAATCAAAAGAAAGCTGGAGTAGCAATAGACTTTAAAATAAAGATTGTTACAAGAGACAAGGAAGGACACTACATAATGACCAAGGGATCAATCCAAGAAGACAAAACAATTATAAATATTTACACAGCCAATGTAGAAGCACCTCAATATATAAGGCAAATGCTAACAGCCATAAAAGGGGAAATCAATAGTAGCAAAGTAATAGTGGGGGACTTTTAACACCCCACTTACACCAATAGACAGATCATCCAGACAAAATTAATAAGGAAACACAGCTTAAAAGACACAATAGACCAGTTAGATTTAACTGATATTTATAGGACATTCCATCCAAAAGCAGTAGAATATACTTTCTTCTCAAGTGCATGTGGAATGTTCTCCAGGATAGATCAAACCTTGATTCACAAATCAAGCCTTGGTAAAATTTTTATATATATAAATTTATATATTTATTTATTTATTTATGGCTATGTTGAGTCTTCGTTGGTGCATGCGGGCTTTGTCTACTTGCAGTGAGCGGGAGCTACTCTTCATTGTGATGTGCAGTCTTCTCATTGTGGTGGCTTCTCTTGTTGTGGAGCATGGACTCTACACATGCAGGCTTCAGTAGTTGTGGCATGTGGGCCTCAGTAGTTGTGGCTTGTGGGCTCTAGAGAGCAGGCTCAGTAGTTGTGGTGCACAGGCATAGTTGTTCTGCAGAATGTGGGATCTTCCCAGACCAGGGCTTGAAGCCATGTCCCCTGCATTGGCAGGAGGATTCTTAACCACTGTGCCAACAAGGAAGTCCCAAGCCTCTGTAAATTTAAGAATATTAAAATCATATCAAGCATCTTTAACGACCACAAAGCTACAAGATTAGAAATCAATTACAGAGAACTTCCCTGGTGGTCCAGTGGCTAAGACTCTGCACTCCCAATGCAGGGGACCCAGGATTGATCCCTGGTTAGGAAACTAAATCCCACATGCTGCAACTAAGAGTTTGCATGCCGCAAATGAAGAGCCAATGTGCCACACTTAAGATCCAGCACAGCTGAATAAATAAATTAAAAAAAAAAAAGAAAGAAATCATTTACAGGAAAAAAGCTGCAAAAAACACAGACACAAGGAGACTAAACAATATGCTACTAAATAACCAAGATATCACTGATGAAATCAAAAAGGAAATCAAAAAATACCGAGAAATAAATGACAATGAAAACTTGATGACAGAAAACCTATGGGATATAGCAAAAGCAGTTATAAGAGGGAAGTTTATAGCAATAAAAACCTACCTCAAGAAACAAGAAAAATCTCAAATAAACAACTGAAACTTACAGCTAAAGCAATTAGAGAAAGAAGAACAAACAAAACCCAAAATTCATAAAAGGAAAGAAATCATAAAAATCAGAGCAGACATAAATGAAATAGAAATGAAGAAAACAATAGCAAAGATCAATGAAACTAAAATCTTGTTCTTTGAGAAGATAAACAAAATTGATAAACCTTTAGCCAGACTCATCAAGAAAAAAGGGAGAGGACACACATCAATAAAATTAGAAATGAAAAAGGAGAAATTACAACTGATACTGCAGAAATACAACAGATCATAAGAGATTACTACATGTAACTATATGCCAATGAAATGGACAACCTGGAATAAATGGACAAATTCTTAGAAAGGTACAAACTTCCAAAACTGAGAAAGGAAGAAATAGAAAATATGAACAGACCAAACACAAGTAATGAAATTAAAACTGTGATTAAAAATCTTACAGAAAACAAAAGTCCATACCAGATAGCTTCACAGACAAATTGTATCAAATATTTAGAGAAAAGCTAACACCAATCCTTCTCAAACTCTTCCAAAATATTGCAGAAAAAGGAATATTCCCAACCTCATTCTATGAGGCCACCATCACCCTGATATCAAAACTAGACAGACATCACAAAAAAAGAAAAGTACAGACCAATATCACTGATGAACATAGACACAAAAATCCTCACCAAATACTAGCAAACAGAATCCAACAACACATTAAAAGGATCATACACCATGATCAAATGGGATTTATCCCAGAGATGCAGGGATTCTTCAATATATGTAAATCAACCAGTGTGATACACCATATTAACAAATTGAAGAATAAAAACCATATGATCATCTCAATAGACGCAGAGAAAAATTCTGACAAAATTCAACACCCATTTATGATAAAAACTTCCCAGAAAGTGGGTGTAGAGGGAAGCAACCTCAACATAATAAAGGCCATATATGACAAACCCACAGCAAATATCATTCTCAATGGTGAAAAACTGAAAGCCTTTCCTCTAAGATCAGGAGCAAGACAAGAGTGCCCACTCTCACCACTATTATTCAACGTAGTTTTGGAAGTCCTAGCCATGGCAATCAGAGAAGAAAAGAAATAAAAGGAATCCAAACTGGAAAAGAAGAAGTAAAACTGTCACTGTTTGCAGATGACATGATACTATACAAAGAAAATCCTAAAGATGCCACTACAAAACTACTGGTGCTAATCAATGAATTTGGTAAAGTTGCAGGATACTAAATAAATGCACAGAAATCTCTTGCATTTCTATACATTAGCAATGAAATATCAGAAAAAGAAATTGAGGAAACAATCCTTTTTACCGTTGCATCAAAAAGAAGAAAATACCTAGGAATAAACCTACCTAAGCAGGCAAAAGACCTGTATGCAGAAAACTATAAGTTACTGATGAAAAATATCAAAGACAACACAAACAGATGGAGAGATATAGCATGTTCTTGGACTGGAAGATTCAATATTGTGGAAATTACTATACTACCCAAAGCAATCTACAGATTCAATGCAATCCCTATCAAATTACCAAAGGCATTTTTCACAGAACTGATCAAAAAAATTTTACAATTTGTATGGAAACACAAAAGATCCCAAATAGCCAAAGTAATCTTGAGAAAGAAAAATGGAGCTGGAGGAATCAGGCTCCCTGACTTCAGACTATATTACAAAGCTACAGTAATCGAGGCAGTATGGTACCAGCACAAAAACAGAAATATAGATCAATGGAACAGGATAGAAAGTCCAGAGATAAACCCACGCCCCTATGGTCAACTAATCTATGACAAACAAGGCAAGAATACACAATGGAAAAAAGACAATCTCTTCAATAAGTGGTGATGGGAAAACAGGACACCTACATGTAAAAGAATGAAATTAGAACACTTCTTAACAGCATACACAAAAATAAACTCCCACTGGATTAAAGTCCTAAATGTAAGGCCAGACACTATAAACTTCTTAGAGGAAAACATAGGCAGAACACTCTTTGACATAAATCACCACAAGATCTTTTTTGACCCACCTCCTAGAGTAATGAAAATAAAAACCAAAAATAAACAAATGGGACCTAATGAAACTTAAAAGATTTTGCACAACAAAGGAAACCATAAACAAGACAAAAAGCAACTTTCAGAATGGGAGAAAATATTTGCAAATGAAGCAATTGACAAAGGATTAATCTACAAAATATATAAACAGCTCACGCAGCTCAAATAAAAAAAAAATCAAAAAATGGGTAAAAGACATAAATAGACATTTCTCCAAAGAAGACCTACAGATGGCCAAGAGGCACATGAAAAGATGCTAAACAAAACTAATCATTAGAGAAATGCAAATCAAAACTACAATGAGATACCACCTCACACAAGTCAGAATGGTCATCATCAAAATATCTACAAACAGCATATGCTTGAAAGGGTGTGGAGAAAGGGAACCCTCTTGCACTGTTTGTGGGAATGTAAATTGATAGAGCCGCTATGGAGAACAGTATGGAGGTTCCTTAAAAAACTAAAAATAGAACTACCATATGACCCAGGAATCCCATTCCTGGACATATACCTGGAGAAAACCATAATTCCAAAAGATACATGCACCACAATGTTCATTGAAGCACTATTTACAATAGCCAGTACATGGAAACAACCTAAATGTCCATCAACAGAGGAATGGATAAAGAAGATGTGGTACATATATATAATGGAATATTACTCATCCATAAAAAGGAATGAAAATGTGCCATTTGCAGAGACTTGGATGGACCTAGAGACTGTCATACAGAGTGAAGTAAGTCAGAAAGAGAAAAACAAACATTGTATATTAATGCATATATGTGGAATTTAGAAAACTGGTACAGATGAACATATTTGCAAAGCAGAAATAGAGACACAGATGTAGAGAACGAATGTATGAATGCCAAGGGGTGCTGGGGTGGACTGGAACACTGGGATTGACATATGTACACTACTATGTATGTAGTAGATGGCTAGTGAGTGCCTACTGTATATCACAGGGGAAAAAATAAAGGTACAATCCATTTGTAGGACATATATTAAGTTAACCTTAAAAATGCAATCCAGAGCTTCCCTGGTGGCGCAGTGGTTGAGAGTCCACCTGCCGATGCACGGGACACGAGTTCGTGCCCCGGTTCCAGGAAGATCCCACATGCCGCGGAGCAGCTGGGCCCGTGAGCCATGGTCACTGAGCCTGCGTGTCTGGAACCTGTGCTCCACAATGGGAGAGGCCACAACAGTGAGAGGCCTGTGTACTGCAAAAAAAAAAAAAAAAAAAAAAAAAAAAATGCAATCCAATATACCTTAGGTTCAGACAAATTCTCTTTGATTCCATTTATACATGGCACCTAGAATAGTCAAATTCATAGAGTCAGAAAGTATGTTGGTAGATGCCAGGGGCTGGGGCAGGGGGGCGGGGTGATTGGGGAGTTAGTGTTTAAAGGGGACAGAGTTTCAGTTTAGGAAGGTGAAAAATTTGGGAGATGGATGATGGTGAGAGTTGCACAACAGTGTGAAAGTTAGTACGACTGAACTGCACAGTTATGGTTAAAATAGTATGTTTTATATTATGTGACTTTTATTGCAATAAAAACTCATTTAAAAAAATAAATAAAACATACTCTAGGGGCTTCCCTGGTGGCGCAGTGGTTGAGAGTCCGCCTGCCGATGCAGGGGACACAGGTTCGTGCCCCGGTCCGGGAAGATCCCACATGCCATGGAGCGGCTGGGCCCTTGAGCCATGGCCGCTGAGTCTGCGCGTCCAGAGCCTGTGCTCCGCAACGGGAGAGGCCACAACAGTGAGAGGCCTGCATACCGCAAAAAAAAAAAAAAAAAAAAACATACTTTAACATACTATAGCCTTAGGATGCATGGATAAGTTGGTTTATAGATCATATTATTTAGTATTAACTAAACAAATCCTTACAAAAGTGAACAAGTGGCTTCTTCTCAGAAGCACAGGAAAAACAAGAAATTGACAATCTTGGTATTTTGCCAAGTACAAGCAAAATTAAGAAACTGGCAGAATTAATATTCTTATACCCCTGGCATGACTGTACCATCTGTTCCATAGCAACATATAGACAATGGCCATCTAAGCCGATATGACAAGAAAAGAGACAGATCTTCCAAATTATTGACTGTTTAATGCATGTCACAAATCCATATTACTAATGAGAAACTGTGGCCTCAATTTATATTACATTCTGAGATATTATCTTTTTTCAGCCTCACTGTATACTCTTCTAATTTATAAATTATATGTTTGAAAATGTACATAATTATATACATACATAAATAAATATGTGTAAATAAATGGCTATGATTACATAAATAGTATGCATCAAAATTTATTTATTATTGGGAAGGCATGCTTTAAAATTCTTAGTAGATAAAAATGTAAAATTTTAAATTTGAATACTACAACTCTAGAGACTATAAAACTGTGCTTTAATGTTCTTTAAAGAGCTATTATATCAATAGTTACCTTTATAAACCATGTAAGTATGTGACTGATAAAATATTCTATAGTGCTCTTTTGATTTGGACTGGAACAGTGCTTATTCACCTTTGCCACACAGTTTTTCTGGGGGTTGAATAGGTCCTCTAACAAGTCCAACTCATATGCATTGAAACCTACAAAGACTCTCATAATTTTGACAGATATCATTTATGAGTATACTTCTTGACCTCCAAGAACTGACAGTCAAGTCAGTTAACAGGAAAAAACATAATTAAGATAATATTTAAATATTAAAATTTTAAACATAATTTTATACATTAAGGAAATTTTTTAAGTAAGATAAAAGAATAGAATTGAACTGAGTTGCCAGACTGCAATAATTTTTAATTTTTCATACTATAAAAAACAGAAATTATGAAGACATCTATCTTCTTATTTCACATGAAATTAAATGATTAACAAAACATTACATAGATTTTGTCTTCTCTTGAAAAATTCTAGGACAAAGTTTTACTACTAAATCATTAACTTATAAAAGATAGTGATACAAAGAATGTTATTTTGGAATAGTGAAAAACACTTGGCCCAGAAAATGAAATGAATTTTAAACTGTGCTATTAAAGAATATAATTTTGCCATCAAAATGAATGTTTTCTTAATTCAAAAGGTTGTTTGTGAAGCACTCTCTCTAAATGAATTCTAATTTTTTTTCTTCAGTAGAGGAAGTGTTTGTTTGACAAACTAGAAAAAGGGCATGATAAACATCTCACTAATATTTCCAAAATGTCTACACTTTCTAGATGCTATTTTTGTTACCAGACCCTTCATGGCCCACCTAAAACCAAGTCCTGTGTGGTCATAAATCATTTCCAATTTGGGTATAGATATTTTTCACTCCTACATGTGCCACTCTACTCTAGTGGGAAACTTTTCATAATGTGTCCAGTGTGCATTTTTATTCTGTGTTATGTGCATATGTCATATGGGGCACAAAGTACAGTTTAAAAAAATGAAATGAAGACATTCTCTTATATCAACAACCTTTTCTTAAAGTACTGGCAATTAGTACCAAAGATTACATCAGCTTCATAAAATTCAGACAGTTAAAGTAAAGCACAATATACAATAAGCCACATTACTGCAGGAGCCAGTAATGTTAGAGAAAGCAGATAACTCTTCATGATTTAAAATTTGAGTGTTCCTTAGTGGAACATTCCCACTTTCCTCAGCCTCCTTTTATTTAAAAGCCCAAATTTGGTGACTTCACTGCCCATTAACAACTAAAGGAAAGAGTAGGGAAAGAAAGTAAAGAAGTAAAATTCGTATCAGTAGAAGTACCTATTGGCAATTCTCATTTAAAAACTGGGTAAGAAGAGTTACTGAAATACTGTGCTAAACTGAGATTTGGGGTTTATCTCTTTGTCCATGATGACATAATTCTTATTCTCAAATAATAGAAATCAGGCTTTCTCAGTTCATTGTTGTCTGATGGGATTATAGAAAGAAAACTTTACATTAATCACAATATAAATGTGTGCTTGCCTCCAAAACCATTTAGGATGGTGGCATAGCCTAGAGGGCATCAGGTGAGGATGAGGGACTTAGTTTTCAGGCCCAGACAGGACCCAGAGGAGAATTATCTCTAACACTGAGGAATAAACGTGTTTCAAGGGCAGAATCCCAGGCAGCAGGCTTGGTTTGTCTCAGATGTTGCATGTAGAATCCCCACCCTGAATGAAAGATGCAGCTGTTGACACCAGCAGTTCTAACTGCCCTCTCTTGATTCTCTCATCATGACTCTACAGTCAAGTAGACAGAGAACAAGCACACCGAACACTTTTGCCTTAGAGTTCCATGAGGGGTGCAATCCTGCCTCTCATTCTCCATCATCCTCCTTGCTTCATTTTTCTCCATGGCACTTAATACCATCTGCTTTACTTAGTTTTTCCTTTGTTTATTGTTCATCTCCCCCTTTAAAATGTAAGCTTCAGAAGGATAGTGATGTTTGTCTTCATATTCACTGCTGTATCCCCTGCTCCCAGTTCAGGTCCCAGCATATAGTGAGTGCTAAATAAATATTTGTCACATGTGAATGTGTGACCTGTTGTCCACCTCTCTGCCTACAAGCCCAGAGGATTACTTGAGCCACACTGATATCACAGGTGTCATCCGAGTGCCTTCTCCACAATTACAGTCTGCAGAGGTTTAGCTGACAGGAAATAGTGGGTGGGGAGCTCCTCCCTTCCTACCTCCCCAAATCTCAAAGAGCATGAGAAGGGAGGAGCTTCAAGATGGCGGAAGAGTAAGACGCGGATATCAACTTCCTCCCAACAAATACATCAGAAATACATCTAGCTGTGAAACAACTCCTACAGAACACCTACTGAACGCTGGCAGAAGACCTCAGACCTCCCAAAAGGCAAGAAACTCCCCACGTACCTCTCCCCACGTACCTGAGTAGTGCAAAAGAAAAAAGAAAAAACAGAGACAAAAGAATAGGGATAGGATCCGCACCAGTGGGAGGGAGCTGTGCAGGAAGAAAGGTTTCCACACACTAGGAAGCCCCTTCGCGGGTGGAGACTGTCAGTGGCGGAGGGGGGAAGCTCCAGAGCCACAGAGGAGAGTGCAGCAACAGGGGTGCAGAGGGCAAAGCGGAGAGATTCCCGCACAGAGGATCAGTGCCGACCAGCACTCACCATCCGGAGATGCTTGTCTGCTCACCCGCCGGGGTGGGCGGGGGCTGGGAGCTGAGGCTCAGGCTTCAGAGTTTGGATCCCAGGGAGAGGACTGGGGTTGGCGGCGTGATCACAGCCTGAAGGGGGCTAGTGCACCACCGCTAGCAGGGAGAGAGTCCGGGAAAAAGTCTGGAGCTGCCAAAGGGTCAAGAGACATTTTCTTGCCTCTCTTCCCTGGTGCGCGAGGAGACGGGATTAAGAGCGCAGCTTAAAGGAGCTCCACAGACGGGCGCAAGCCACGGCTATCAGCGCAGACCCCATAGACGTGCATGAGACGCTAAGGCTGCTGGTGCAGCCACCAAGAAGCCTGTGTGAAAACACAGGTCATCATCCACACCTCCCCTCCCGGGAGCCTGTGCAGCCCGCCACTGCCAGGGTCCCGTGGTCCAGGGACAACTTCCCCGGGAGAACGCATGGCGTGCCTCAGGCTGGTGCAACGTCACGCTGGCCTCTGCTGCTGCAGGCTCGCCCTGCATCCATACCCCTCCCTCACCCCCTGGCCTGAGTGAGCCAGAAGCCCAGAGTCAGCTGCTTCCTTAACCACGTCCTGTCTGAGCGAAGAACAAAGGCCCTCAGGTGACCTACAATCAGAGGTGGATCCAAATCCAAAGCTGAACCCCAGGAGCTGTGCAAACAAAGAAGAGAAAGGGAAATATCTCCCAGCAGCCTCAGGAGCAGCGGGTTAAATCTCCACAATCAACTTAATGTACCCTGCATCTGTGGAATACCTGAATAGGCAACGAATCATCCTAAATTGAGGAGGTGGACTTTGGGAACAAAGATATATATATATTATTTTCCCTTTTTCTCTTTGTGAGTGTGTATGTCTATGCTTCTCTTTGTGAATGTGAGATTTTGTCTGTAGAGCTTCGCTTTTACCATTTGTCCTAGGGCTCTGTATGTCCGTTTCTTTGTTTCTTTGTTTTACTTAAATTTTTTTCTCTAAATAATTATTTTTTTTATTTTAATAACATTATTTTACTTTTATTTTATTTTATCAACTCTTTCTTTCTATCTTTTATTCCTCCCTTTAATTCTGAGTCATGTGGAAGACAGGATCTTGCTGCTCCAGCCAGGCATCAGTGCTTTGCCACTGAGGTGGGAGAGACAAGTTCAGGACACTAGTCCACAAGAGACCTCCCAGCTCCACGTATTATCAAACGACAAAAATCACCCAGAGATCTCCATCTCAACACCAAGAACCAGCTCCACTCAACGAGCAGCAAGCTACAGTGCTGGATATCCTATGCCAAACAACTACCAAGACAGGAACACAACCCCATCCATTAGCACAGAGGCTGCCTAAAATCATAATACGTCCACAGACACCCCAGAACACACCATCAGACATGGAACTGCCCACTAGAAAGACAAGATCCAGCCTCATCCACCAGAACGCAGGCACTAGTCCCCTCCACTACAAAACCTACGCAACCCACTGAACCAACCTTAGCCACTGGGGACAGACACCAAAAACAAAGGAAACTATGAACATGCAGCTTGCGAAAAGGAGACCCCAAACACAGAAAGTTAAGTAAAATGAGAAGACAGAGAAACACAGCAGATGAAGCAGCAAGGCAAAAACCCACAAGACCTAACAAATGAAGAGGAAATAGGCAGTTTATCTGAAACGGAATTCAAAATAATGATAGTAAAGATGATCAAAAATCTTGGAAATAGAATGGAGAAAATACAAGAAACGTTTAACAAGGACCTAGAAGAATTAAGGAGCAAACAAACAGTGATGGACAACACAATAAAGGAAATAAAAAATTCTGTAAAATGGATCAATAGCAGAATAACTGAGGCAGAAGAATGGATAAGTGACCTGGAAGATAAAATAGTGGAAATAATTACTGCAGAGCAGAATAAAGAAAAAAATAATGTAAAGAATTGAGGACAGTCTCAGAGACCTCTGTGACAACATTAAATGCACCAACATTCGAATTATAGAGCCCCAGAAGAAGAAGAGAAAAAGAAAGTGACTGAGAAAATATTTGAAGAGATTATAGTTGAAAACTTCCCTAATATGGGAAAGGAAATAGTTAATCAAGTCCAGGAAGCACAGAGAGTCCCATACAGGATAAATCCAAAGAGAAACATGCCAAGATGCATATTAATCAAATTATCAAAATTTAAATGCAAAGAACAAATATTAAAAGCAGCAAGGGAAAAACAACAAATAACACACAAGGGAATCCCCATAAGGTTAACAGCTGATCTTTCAGCAGAAACTCTGCAAGCCAGAAGGGACTGGCAGGATATATTTAAAGTGATGAAGGAGAAAAACCTACAACCAAGATTACTCTACCCAGCAAGGATCTCATTCAGATTTGATGGAGAAATTAAGAACTTTACACACATGCAAAAGATAAGAGAATTCAGTACCACCAAACCTGCTTTACAACAAATGCTAAAGGAACTTCTCTAGGTGGGAAACACAAGAGAAGGAAAAGACCTACAATAACAAACCTAAACCAATTAAGAAAATGGTAAAGGAACATACATATCGATAATTACCTTAAATGTAAATGGATTAAATGCTCCAACCAAAAGACATAGATTGGCTAAATGGATACAAAAACAAGACCCATATATATGCTGTCTACAAGAGACCCACTTCAGACCTAGGGACACATACAGACTGAAACTGGGGGGAAGAAAAAAGATATTCTATGCCAATGGAAATCAAAAGAAAGCTGGAGTAGCAATTCTCATATCACACAAAATAGACTTTAAAACAAAGACTATTACAAGAGACAAAATAGGACACTACATAATGATCAAGGGATCAATCCAAGAAGAAAATATAACAATTGTAAATATTTATGCACCCAACATAGGAGCACCTCAATACATAAGGCAAATACTAACAGCCATAAAGGGGAAGTCAACAGTAACACAATCATAGTAGGGGACTTTAACACCCCACTTTCACCAATGGACAGATCATCCAAAATGAAAATAAATAAGGAAACAAAAGCTTTAAATGATACATTAAACAAGATGGACTTGATTGAAATTTATAGGACACTCCATCCAAAAACAACAGAATACACATTCTTCTCAACTGCTCATGAAACATTCTCCAGGATAGATCATATCTTGGGTCACAAATCAAGCCTTGGTAAATTTAAGAAAATTGAAATTGTATCAAGTGTCTTTTCCGACCACAATGCTATGAGACTAGATATCTATTACAGGAAAAAATCTGTAAGAAATACAAACACATGGAGGCTAAAAAACACAACACTTAATAACCAGGAGATCACTGAAGAAATCAAAGAGGAAATCAAGAAACACCTAGAAACAAATGAAAATGAAAACACAATGACCAAAAACATATGGGATGCAGCAAAAAAGTTCTAAGAGGGAAGTTTATAGCAATACAATCCTTAAGAAACAAGAACATCTGAAATAAATAACCTAACCTTATGCCTAAAGCAATTAGAGAAAGCAGAACAAAAAAAACCCAAAGTTAGGAGAAGGGAAGAAATTATAAAGGTCAGATCAGAAATAAATGAGAACGAAATGAAGGAAACGATAGCATGATCAATAAAACTAAAAGCTGGTTCTTTGAGAAGATAAACAAAATTGATAAACCATTAGCCAGACTTATTAGCAAAAAAAGGGAGAAGATTCAAATCAATAGAATTACAAATGAAAAAGGAGAAAACAACTGACACTGCAGAAATACAAGGGATCATGTGAGGTTACCACAAGAAACTATATGACAATAAACTGGACAACTTGGAAGAAATGGACAAATTCTTAGAAATGCACAACCTTCAGAGACTGAACCAGGAACAAATAGAAAATATGAGCAGACCAATCACAAGCACTGAAATTGAAACTGTGATTAAAAATCTTCCAACAAACAAAAGCCCAGGACCAGATGGCTTCACACATGAATTCTATCAAACATTTAGAGAAGAGCTAACACCTATCTTTCTCAAACTCTTCCAAAATGTAGCAGAGGGAGGAAAACTCCCAAACTCATTCTATGAGGCCACCATCACTCTGATAGCAAAACCAGACAAAGATACTGCAAAAAAAGAAAACTACAGGCCAATATCACTGATGAACATACTTGCAAACATCCTCAACAAAATACTAGCAAACAGAATCCAACAGCACATCAAAAGAATCATACATTATGATCAAGTGGGGTTTATCCCAGGAATTCAAGGATTCTTCAATGTATGTAAATCAATCAACATGATACACCATATTAACAAATTGAAGGAGAAAAACCGTATGATCAACTCAATAGACACAGAAAAAGCTTTAAACAAAATTCAATGCCGATTTATGATAAAAAAAAAAAAAAACCCTCCAGAAAGTAGGCATAGAGTGAACGTTCCTCAACATAATAAAATCCATATATGACAAACCCACAGCCAACATCATCCTCATTGGTGAAAACCTGAAACCACTTCCACTAATATCAGGAATAAGACAAGGTTGCCCACTCTCACCACTATTTTTCAACATAGTTTTGGAAGTTTTAGCCACCTCAATCAGATAATAAAAATAAATAAATAAAAGGAATCCAAATTGGAAAAGAAGAAGTAAAGCTGTCAGTGTTTGCAGGTGACATGATCCTATACATAGAGAATCCTAAAGATGCTACCAGAAAACTGCTAGAGTTAATTAATGAATTTGGTAAAGTAGCAGGATACAAAATTAAGGCACATAAATCTCTTGCATTCCTATACACTAATGATGAAAAATCTGAAAGTGAAATTAAGAAAACACTCCTATTTACCACTGCAACAAAAAATCTAGGAATAAACCTACCTAAGGAGACAAAAGACCTGTATGCAGAAAATTATAAGACACTGATGAAAGAAATTAAAGATGATACAAATAGATGGAGAGATATACCATGTTCTTGGATTGGAAGAATCAATATTGTGAAAATGACTCTATTACCAAAAGCAATCTACAGATTCAATGCAATCCCTGTCAAACTACCACTGGAATTTTTCACAGAACTAGAACAAAAAAATTCACAATTTGTATGGAAACACAAAAGACCACGAATAGCCAAAGCAATCTTGAGAAAGAAAAACGGAGCCTGAGGAATCAGGCTCTGTGACTTTAGACTGTACTACAAAGCTGCAGTAATCAAGGCAGTATGGTACTGGCACAGAAACAGAAATAAAGATCACTTGAACAGGGTAGAAAGCCCAGCGATAAATCCACCCGTATATGGTCACCTTATGTTTGATAAAGGAGGCAAGAATATACAGTGGAGAAAAGACAGCCTCTTCAATAAGTTGTGCTGGGAAAACTGGACAGCTACACATAAAAGAATGAAATTAGAACACTCCCTAACACCATACACAAAAATAAACTCAGTATGGGTTAAAAACCTAAGTGTAAGGGCAGACACTGTAAAACTCTTAGAGGAAAGCATGGGCAGAACATTCTATGATATAAATCACAGCAAGGTCCTTTTTGATCCACCTCCTAGAGGAACAGAAATAAAAACAAATATAAACAAATGGGACCTAATGAAACTTAAAAGCTTTTGTACAGCAAAGGAAACTGTAAATAAGATGAAAAGACAACCCTCAGAATGGGAGAAAATATTTGCAAATGAAGCAACTGACAAAGGATTAATCTCCAAAATTTACAAGCAGCTCAATATCAAAAAACAAACAACCCAATATAAAAATGGGCATAGACCTAAATAGACATTTCTCCAAAGAAAATATACAGATTGCCAACAGACACATGAAAGAATGCTCAACATCATTAATCATTAGAGAAATGTAAATCAAAACTACAATGAGATATCATCTCACACCGGTCACAATGGCCATCATCAAAAAATCTACAAACAATAAATGTTGGACAGGGTGTGGAGAAAAGGGAACCCTCTTGCACTGTTGGTGGGAATGTAAATTGATACAGCCACTATGGAAAACAGTCTAGAGGTTCCTTAAAAACTAAAAATAGAACTACCATATGACCCAGCAATACCACTACTGGGCATATACCCTGAGAAAACCAAAATTCAAAAAGAGTCATGTACCAAAATATTCATTGCAGCTCCTTTTACAATAGCCAGGACATGGAAGCAACCAAAATGTCCATCAACAGATGAATGGGTAAAGAAGATGTGGCACATATATACAATGGAATATTACTCAGCCATAAAGAGGAATGAAACTGAGTTATTTGTAGTGAGGTGGCTGGACCTAGAGACTGTCATACAGAGTGAAGTAAGTCAGAAAGAGAAAAAGAAATACTATATGCTACGTATATGTGGAATCTAAAAAAAAAAAAAAAAATAAAAGGTCATTAAGAACCTAGGGGCAAGACGGGAATAAAGATGCAGACCTACTGGAGAATGGACTTGAGGATACGGGGAGGGGGAAGGGTAAGCTGGGACAAAGTGAGAGAGTGGCATGGACATATATACACTACCAAACGTAAAATAGATAGCTAGTGGGAAGCAGCCGCATAGCACAGGGAGATCAGCTCGGTGCTTTTTGACCACGAGAGGGTTGCAATAGGGAGGGTGGGAGGGAGGGAGATTCAAGAGAGCAGAGGTATGGGGACACATGTATACGTATAATTGATTCACTTTGTTATAAAGCAGAAACTAACACACCATTGTAAAGCAATTATACTCCAATAAAGATGTTAAAAAAAAAAAGGGCAATGGAAAATGAAGTCAAGTTAAAGATTCAAAAGTAAGGTAGAAGCCATAATATCTGCTTATTCTTGTTCCAGTATTAATTGGTCTTGGCATAAAGTAGTTGACTACAGGGGAACCAAAGAACCTTGATAAACGCTTGATGATCCAAACACAACACTGAAGGCTCAAGATGGTGCCTTGGCTCCCCACTGCCATCATTTCCAATGACAAACAGAAGTGCTGTCCCATACTTCTCATGGGTACTGTCTTGTTTATTCTCACAACACTCCTTAGTTAAGCATTACTGTCAGTTTCAGCTGAGGAAACCAATGTCTAGAGAGACTGGTTGTAGCTGGAAATTAAACCTTGCCTCATCTCTCACTGCTCATCCTCTCACATGCTACACTGGAGTCTCAACTGCTTACAGCTCCTGGGGTGCTAAGTTCTGTTATTCTTTCCATTTATCAGAGGGATATCGAGCCCCATGAGGCTCAAATGGTTTGCTCAGAACAACACAGTGGGGAGGTGGGAGAGCTGAGACTCCAAACTCACACTCTTAACCACTTCACTACACTGCTTCCTACTGTCTCCTCATACAGAAGCTGGCAAAAAGAATACAACATACACTTGTATAGCATATTAAAATTACAAAACCTTCTCACACAACATTATCCTATTCCGTTTGAACAACTCCTCCTACAGTCATTCTGTTGGACCAGAGATGAAAGTATAATAAAATGATTATGCATGAAGCCTCAAACTTAACCTTTCATAGAATAAACAGAAAAGGCAGCTGAAGTAATCGTGACTATTTTCCTCCTTCTGTATGGACTGGCAGAAGCTGGAGACCATTGTGGATCAACTGGGAAACTTCTCTAATCCCTCCTTATTTTCTCTCAGCTTTTTGGCAGTTTCACATTCATAGTGGACCAATTGGTCTCCTGAGTTCTGGATAAAATGTAATTTAACTAGGAAATTTTCATACACACACTCTTTTTCTACATTGAATTATATGAGGCTAGATCCAGGCAATACCAAGTGCCAATGAAAAAGTCACCTTTGTCTTAAGACTTTTTAGCTGGTGTTTTACATGTATCAAAATGCTCTCTTCATGTAGCATAGGTACTTATCTGATTTTTCATAGATTGGGTAATGGTGGAATTGGGGTTTATTCTCATAATTACAACCCCAGGATTCACCTTTCAGAGTGGTGCCATTGGAAAGAGTTCATGCAACCCTAAGTATTAAATCAAGGCTGGACGAAGTCCTAAGAATACTAATTATTTCCATAATTATAAGTCAGCACCTACCATGAAGAAGAGTTCAAAATGTGCAAAAAAAATATCTGGGCAGCTGAAGCCCATCTGCCAAAACACAGAGCCCTGAGCTGGTGTGGTGCTTGGTCCTTTTTCACTGTGTGTGCATCTCTGCAGATGTGAAATTATGTTATGATCAATGGATACTGCTTAGTAAATGATTTTGGTGTCTATTTAGCATGAGTCTGAGCAAGAAGACAGTCACTCTGAGGCCGACAGTGCCAAGCCCACAAAAGAGATCCTTGTGACAGGAACAAAAAATGCCTAGTTGGTCCAGGCCTCCATGGGTACTGACTGGGCTGTAATGTGGTTTCTGGAATCAGTCTCATGGGCACTAAATGTCTGACAGAGGAGGGCACATGGTCGCAAAATAGAGCACCCATGTTACTAAGCTGTTGGGATAGTTATCAAAGAGCAAGGAGATAGGCATTTCATCCTTAGGGTGTCAGACCTTGGTTTAAAATCACTTGTGAGGTGCCTTTTGTATGTTTTGCATGGGGATTACCATCTGGTGCTTCTTACACTCCCCTCCCCTGCAACTACACTCCAGTCTTGTAATTGTAATTCCCAGAGCAAACCAACCTCTCTTTACTCCTTGACCTTTAAATATGCTGGTTTCTGTCTGTGGAATGCCCTTTTCCACCTCATACATACCCCTGAGTCAAGACCTTCACCCTGCAGGTCTTGACTTTGAGATCATTTCCTTGATAAAGCCTTTCAGGACCACGTGATGCCCACAAGATTGGGGGAAGGAAATTACTTACATTCTATATTCTAATTATCTGTTTGATGCCTCTCTCCACCAGTGGGTTCTAATTGAGGGATTGTGTCAGGTTTAACATTACTTCCTCAGAGTTTAACATGAAACCCTCCTACACTGTTGGTGAGAATGTAAATTGGTGCAGCCACTATGGAGAACAATATGGAGATTCATTAAAAAACTAAAAATAGAGCTACCTTATGATCCAGCAATCCCACTCCCAGGCATACATCTGGAGAAAACAAATTCAAAGAGATACTTACACCGCAATGTTCATTTACAACAGCCAGGTCATGGAAGTTAGCTAAATTTCCATTGAGAGATGAATGGAGAAAGAAGATGTGGTGTATATATATACAATGGAATATTACTCAGCCATAAAAAAGAATAAATTAATGCCAGTTGCAGCAACATGGATGGACCTAGAGATTATCATATTAAGTAATTCAGACAGAGAAATACGGACATCATACAATATCATTTATGTGTGGAAGCTAAAAAATGATACAAATGACCTTATTTACAAAACAGAAATAGACTCACAGACATAGAAGATAAACTTATCGTTACCAAAGAGGATAGCGGGGGGTGGGGGAGGGAGAGATAAATTAAGAGTTTGGGACTACCATACACACACTACTATATATAAAATAGTTAAACACCAGGACCTACTATATAGCACAGGAAACTATATTCAATATCTTGTAATATCCTATAATGGAAAATAATCTGAAAAACAACATATATATATACACACACATATATATATCTGAATCACTTTGCTGTACACTTGAAACTAATGCAACATTGTAAATTAACTATACTTCAATTAAAAAAAAACATGGTGCCTAGCACATAGTAGTAATTCAACAAATACTTAAAGGACAACTGAATAAAATAAAGAGAAAACTTAATTGGTCATAACATACATCATTCTTTCTAGGAACACTAAGACTTTTGCTAAAGCAAATAGGCAGGGAAATCAGTTGATGAACTCCATGTGGTTGAAGCAGAGATCTATATACCTTTTGAAATCTAAACTTAGAGCAGTAAGGCTGAAACCTCCCTGCAGTTAGAAGATCAGCACAGATAAAAATAATATCAGAAGTAATATTCTGGAGTAAACGATAGTGAGAAGCTGAACTGGGAAATGTAAGTTGGAGAAAAAAACTAGGTTTATGGAAAAAGGAATTGATTCAAACTTATAAATAAATATATATATAAGCTTTAGGCTCATTGTGAAGAACTTTATCAACAACAGGAAAACATTGTAATACATACCTTGCAATAATACACATATCCAACTATTCTTAAGTTGACAGATAGTAATTGAAATATATGTACATTTTATCCCATTATCAAAAATCATTTTGTGGTCCTTATATAGTGCCAAGTAGAAATGATCATTTTACATTTTAATTTAAAAAATTACCCAAACCAAGTATATTCAGCAGATAATTTTTTTGTAAGCCAGTTTCTATGCCAAGCTCTATTTAGACATCTCATTCAATCCCACTGACAACTCTGTGAAATGGTTGTAACTATCACTTAGAAGACAAAGAATTTCCTCTTAATTATTCAGTTAGTAAGTAGTAGGACTCTGATTCAAGTTTAAGTGGGTCTGATCTGAAGTCCATGCTCTTAATCACTGATCTCTGTCCAAACTGGCATATGTGTCACTAAAATATTTAGGTAAAGCAGGTATGTCCTACCAAGGGGCATAAACATTTATTTGAACCAGCCCTTATATGTTCAGAACATAAAACACTGAATTTGTAGTGTTCAAGGGCAATGTTATCTGACTCCAAGTTCTAAGCCAAGAAAGTCAGTGGCAAAAGTTACCTTCTGGCCAAATAAGAGAGATGATTCATTTTGTTTTGACTGCTTCTTTGGCTGAGAATCCTGATTCATGAAAGTAAATTAATGCAAATCATAGTCATACACATTAAGAACTCAAGAGATAACGTTAGGGGAAATCAAATTCTAATAATAACTGAGAACTTTTTGTTAGAGTCTCTCAGAAAATGCATGTTTAGTTCCCAATTCAATATTTTTTTAAGATATGCCTTAATGACAAATCTCTGAATAGTTTTTAGAAATATTTACAATCTGAGGAATGGCATCTCAATATTACAAATCTACTCAAGATGATTATTTGATTTTCCTTAGGATTGTTAAGCATGCTATGTGTGACTAGCTTCCTAAAAGCCCAAAAGAAAAACTAGGCACATATATTCAAACTCACTTCTTAGTTCATTATAACTTCTTAGTTAAATTTAGTAACTCTCCTGAGGAATGTCTAATATTTGATTTCCAGTTACTAGATGTTCTTTTGTTTCTTATGATGTGATCTTTTTGGAGTTCTAACTGGTTACCAAAGAAGATCCATGATTACCTTCATATTTTGTGATCTCACTAGTCTTCTACTTCTTTCCACTCTCTCCACAGAGCTCTAAGATGAGTTAATTTCATGGAACATTATTGAATGCAATCAGAAAGAAGGATCCTTATGGGGAAAGGGTTAATAATAATACCTCTTCCTATTTATAGGTCAAGCCATCAAAGTCAAAAATCATCTTGATCAAAGAATACAAATTGACTACTTAAGTAGCATGCACTGTCTCATGTAACTCAAAAGCTTATAAACCAAATCTCCCCAGTGCTTATATTCTAAAACCAATAATATTCAGTATTTTAAAACTCTATAAATCTATCAGCTACTTTTATACAAGCCTCCTAAATTATAGGTATAATTGATAGGCAGACAGTGAATAGAATGAATTAACTCTTACATAGAACAAATTTATATTTTTTTTAATTGGTGCATACCTGAAACCAGTACGGCATTGTGGATCAACTATACTCCAATAATTTTTTTTAATTGGTGCATAAAGTGTCAGAATCACAGTGACATTTATATGGTTTTGTACAGTCCCACAGTGCTATCCAGAATATCATCTTGGTCTTGGAAGATTGCTATAGGCATTTATATCCCAACTATTTATCTTCAGCACAAGGGCAATGTTCAGAAGTATCCTAGGAAGGATTCCTGACTGTTTAGGAGTTCACAGAATTTGACAGGGCCAGGGTAATGGATAAAACATTTCTCAGGTGTTGATGATACCCCTAGTTAAAGTTAACCTTTAGAACACACTTGTTGGTGGAAACATTATTTCTTAGTTCCTGAGACACTAACAGGTGTCCTCCTTCTCCCAGAATACACTAAGAAATCTAATCCCAGGGGTCCCTGTTGCTGAGAGTAAATGTGACCTATTGTTCATTTTCCCGTAGTCATCAGTGATATTCCATCCAGGATTGGTGATACACAAAGTGCTGTGACACCTACTATGTAGAAAAAGGTAATTTATTGGCCCATAATCCTTCAATTCTCTGGTTTAATGTTGAGCCTATACTGCCCTTTTAAGCCACAACCTTCAACAAATCCATATACATCACTCTTTCTATAGTTAGAAGACAAAATATCAATATGAGTCATACATCTCACACATATCACAAAGCTACTATATTGCCTCAAAAATGCAATCCCCGGGGCTTCCCTGGTGGCACAGTGGTTGAGAGTCCGCCTACCGATGCAGGGGATGCGGGTTCGTGTCCCGGTCCGGGAAGATCCCACATGCCGCGGAGTGGCTGGGCCCCTGAGCCATGGCCACTGAGCCTGCGCGTCCGGAGCCTGTGCTCCGCAACGGGAGAGGCCACAACAGTGAGAGGCCCGCGTAACGCAAAAAAAAAAAAGAAAAAGAAATGCAATTCCCCCAATACTGTTAAACACAATCCCAAGTAGTCAAAACAGTCTTACCCATACAAAATCTAACAAGAACTCTGCAAGGAAATGTCTATGCCATGCACTGACTTGTGGTCTTGCTTTACCTAATTCTCTTAATCAGTAACGAGAGCAGGAGTCTTATTTATCTGGCTTGTACATCACTCTTTACATATTGTTTAGCGCAATGCAGGCACTGTTTTGTAGGCTTTCAAGAACTTCTACTGCTACCATTATCACCATGACAATGTACCTTGAAAGATGATAGTGAAGTTGCTGAGGTCACCAAAGTCCAAGGAAGGGCAACATAAATGATCACAAAATTCTCTTAACTGTGGATGATTGCAGTGCTTGCTTTATTTGCACACCGGTTTGGATGTTCATAGGTGAGAGATTCTCAAAGCAATACTTGAAACTACAGGTCTCCTACCCTCTCCTGCCTACCACCACATGTCAGTGAAAGTCTAGCAAACTACTCTCCTTGAGCTCTCTTGCTGTGTCACACTGCTTGACTAACTGCCCACTCTAAGTCAAATATCCCCTGCAAGAGTCAAATACCCCCTTGCCAGGATACCACTAGTTGTCAAAAAATTAATAAAAATTTTATTTGTATCTTTTCAATGTCTTACTAGCAGAGGGCTGGTAGAAGTTTGTTGGAATAAGGCACTTAGACATCTGGGCTTTTGTAAAGTTGACCTGGTCAGATTTTGAAACTGATACACTTTCAGCACATGCTGCTGTAATTGAGTGCCCGTCTGAACATCCAATATTTCTAGCCCAGCCAAGCATATATTGGATAAATGGATGAATGAATGAATGAATGATGCAATCAGAGGGCCAATTGGGCCAGAAACTAGAAAGGATCCTTTCCTGTTGCTCTCTCTGCCTCTGTCAATCTTTACTTCATATTTTTGCCTTGTAACCTCTTTATAACATCCCTGAGACTGCCCTACAGAAAAACCCAGATTATCTCCCCAAAACTTGTAAATGCCAAGCTTTGGTTACACTATATACCATTTGTCTTCTCAGGAAATGGAAGAATCCCCCAGGGCCATATATCCACATATACATGATAGAGGGGCAAACCTTCCAGGAGATCAATCCATATATCTGACTGCTTTGTAAGGGATTTACTAAGTGCAAAACAAATCATTCTTGGCGCCTGACTTTTGAAACATTTCCCTTTGTGTTTACAGAGTGCAGTCACCCAGCCACTTGCATTCTGAAACATGAAGTTTTGCAGATGGTCTAGTGTGTACTCACTAAGAGGGTCTTCCCCATTAACTCCTCAGCCCCAAACACATGCTGTTTCTGAGTCTGTTCTGGGCAATAATCTCATGGCCTAGCAATAGCCTAGTAGAATTAGTATTAGGTGCTTGACTTAGCGCTAAAAGATTTAGAAATATATTAACAGAAGTTCTACTAAAATGGGCCATCTGCAGAGCCTGAATGCACAAGCTTTAAGGGGGAAAAAAAAACTCACAGTAAAAGAGCAGTGTTTGCAAAAGAGAAAGAAAGTTTCAGGAAGCAGCTTCTGCCTCGTATACTCTCTTGAGCTTTATATTCCTATACTGTTTGGGGTTTTTTGGTAATTATGTGATGCCTTTTTTTGTAATTGTAGCATAGTTGATTTACAATGTTGTGTTATTTCTGCTGTAAAGTGATTCATTTATTCATATATATACATTCTTTTTTGTTTTCTTTTCCATTATGGTTTATCTCAGGATATTGAACATAGTTCCCTGTGCTATACAGTAGGACCTTGTTGTTTATCCTTCCTATGCTGTCTTAAGTTGAGTTCCTTGAAAACAGCCTCTGAGTTAAAAATTAGAGGACAGTACTTTATTAGGGAGAACTCTCAGATGGATAAAAGAGTATGGAAAGCAGGATTTGATAGAGGGAGAAATTGAATTTAAAAAGCAGTTGGAGCCAAGATCTCAGTCAATCCCCTAAGGAACTCTGGAGCTGGATAGGCCTTCAGATTTGTCCACACTGCGGCAAGAGGGTCAGGTCATTTTACCCTTGCATTGCCCACTCACTGAATGTGTGCTGCCTCTAGGGAGAAGGTATAATAGTAGGCCAAATGGTAACCTGCGGCAGAGGGCAATTGCTGGAAGGGACTCAGCTATGAGTGGATTCAGCTCATGAGGCCAAGTCTTGATCTCATGTGTTGGCCTATGAGCTATGCCAACATTCCTGGCAGCTGAGAGAATGAGCGACTTGTTCCAGAAGGAGAGTCTGGGCAGCACACCTCAGTGTCCACTACATCAGCCATGCTTTGAGTCATCAATAATCAATTGAGTATACCCTCCATTTTTTAAATAACATAATGGTTTTCTTCCAAAGTACGACATGAGGAGAACATTACTAGAAGAAAACTGGCATCCCTGAAGATATCACCGCTATTGTCTTGAAGTTTTTAAAAAGGCTTTGCCTAAGCAAAGAATCCCAAACTAAATATGAGCTACCAATCTGTCACTGGAGAACTCATTGCTTGGATATTAATAAGGATGATCTCTAGTTTCTAAACATATCTTCAAACTGAGAAAATGATGTGTAAATGAACTGCAAAGGTACATAAATAGTTTCAGCAACTCCTGGTGTTCCTTCAGAAAGATCAGCCTATGGAATTTTATTTCACAGATAGAGAAGCAAAATTTCTTAGAGGCTTTTCTCAATATGAAAGAAAATTTTATTTGGTAAAATTACTGATCCAACTATAGGAGAACAGAATTAAAACCCAGAACTCATACAAGTTTGTAGGAATAAGGCACTTAGCTAGAAATTTGTTAGATCAGGCTGGTCAGATTTTGAAATTTAGGCACTGGATGTGCAATATAATATCTGCTGTTTACAGGTGAATTCCTTGGAAATGTCTATAACGTTAGGGTTTTATATTATATGCAATATTTTTTTCAGGGAGATATAAGACACTTACCATAAAAAGGACACTAGTTTACTCCTCAAAATGGAAGGAGAGGATTCTTGTCAAAAATACAGCATCAGCTGTGTCCATGCCATTATTCTAACTTGATTATATGTTTTAAAAAAGATTTACTTCTCTCAAGAAGATTTAAAAGTAGTCACAACTACTTAAGTGTTTTTTGAAGATTTTTGAAATCTGTAAATATTTCTTGAATACTCCTTTTGAATATTATGAAAATCTTGATGAAGTCATCACTGGCAACAGTTCCAAAGTCAGAGTCTTTAATAGATGATTACCCAGTGAAGTTGTAAGTGAGAATTAGATTGTTGACCTCTAACCTCAAGGCCTGCATCAAGTTTCTTTATTCGTTAGTTTGCAATCCACCAAGAAGCTGTGAGATCCCAGCTAGGTGTTAACCTCTCCAGCCCTATCCATGCTCTGCTGTGGCCTGTTAGCTAGTGAAACGCAGATCATCCAGAAAGGTCAGAAGTCGAACAATTAGGAAATATTCATGTCTTCATCATTTCAAAGTTCGAAACAATCTTCAGGGATCATGAAATAGATCCAAGACAGAAAAGGCAGCAGCAGCTAATAATTAGGCCATGTTTTGATCTCTTGCTCCGCACAGCCACCTCCCCTTTAGCCCAGCACATGAGGGAGCACTATCTCCCTTCCTTGACCCCATGCTACACCCCTTTCAAAACAGTGCCATCTGATGTCACTGACCAGCTAGATTCATCAGAAAGGACATGACTTCAATATCAACTCCAACCCAGGTATTCCAGCAGTCCCAGGAGGAACATATGACAGAGAGAAATGAAATTGCAGATTACCCCTTTTCCAAATAATGGATATTAGGGAGGGGGAGGAAGATGAAAAAGAAAAAAAATAAAACCTACTTGGTTAAAACCATATAAATGACCCATAAGCGATGTCACTTCAGTATCTTCTGCTTCATTCAAAAAAGTGTGTTTGGTTAAGTGTGTACTCTGTCAAATACACTGTGCTAGGTACTAAATACACTAACTATAAATTAGAAAGTACAGCTTAGCTATTAAAAATGAGTATATGGGCAAAAATACTATGGTTGTTAAGCAGATGACTATGTGATTCCGTAAGTCTCGTTTTAACTTGCTAAATTTTATGTAAAAATATAGTGATAAGGATGAGATGCCTGAGAGAGCTGGGACCCAAATCATGACTCTTTGCCATAAAACAAAACCTTTTCGTTATTCCTTTATCTGCTTTTTGCAGAAATGAGGCTTTCCATCCAGGAAAGATAATGGGTGGCATCTGTTCTTTTCAGGAACTGTTTAACAAAGATTTTGTTCAAGTTTAGAAAAAATATAAATGCCCAGATTTACTCTATTCTAGCATATAGAAACTATAACACAAAAAGCAAGCATGATCAACTAAAGTAAGTTCTGTCAGCAATAAATGTTGTTTGCTAAATAGTATCTTTAATATGAAAACAGGCTGCTTCAAGTGTTTGCAGAGCTATAAATCAATGCCCTTAAGACTTTGCTTAGGCAACTTGTTTTGGGTAGCTTGGTCCCTCTATTAGCTGCAGGTGCAAACATTGCACCTGCAGTTAATTGCAGCCATAATCAGACCATTGTGGGAATAATCAGACACTTAATTTTGAGGATGTAAGTGACTGGCCTACAATTAACCCTGGCTAAACTGTTGGTACCCACATGAAAGGAGGCTGTGCCCAACCCAGTCAAACTTTTTTTTTTTACCATGCACTTCTACATCCTCTGTTTTTCCTTTACAAACAGACAGAAATTAAGGGAAATAACTCGTCATGCGGTGGTAAAATATGTGTGATAAGAATAACCATACTGAGTGAAAATGAAGCTGTATTGACAAAGATACAAACAAGGGCAGCAGCAAATGTATAAATATAAATCAAGAAAGAAACTGTCAAAAGAGTTTCTTCAAACAATGAATTCCTTAGTTATGTCTCCCTTGCCAAACTAGCAGTTTATGATAATGGTGCAGGAAGATTGTGACGAGCTTGAAATCATTAGGTGATTGTTCTTCACCTATGATACGCTCATTCTCTTGAGTGGAGAGGTTCTTAGGAATTTATGTCTATACTGGACTGACATCCAGATGGACTCCCCTTCCAGACTCTGACCTTATTTCGCCCCCACTACCATTCCAAGGGGGAAATACCCCCAGCTACTAGCCATCCATGTTTTAAAAATAGAGATATTACTTACTTAGTTATAAGAAAAGTTAGCTCTTTCAGTCACCAGTTCAAAAATGCCTAGAGTTAATCCAATAACCTTTCTTAAACCACAGGTTAGTCTTGAGAAAAGAAGACATGCTTTTGAGGTGTTATTTTTATTGGATTCTTACAAAATAAAAGACTTGTCTTTGAAAAATTAGAAGTCTTTCAAGCACATTCTTTTACAGTTTACTGAATGCTATATAAACCTGAATGTTCTGTTTATTTATTGCTCAACTAGAAAAATACAACAGAGCCAAGATCATATTATCATAGTTAAAAATAACACTTTCAATGTAAGATAAAGCAAATGTTCTTAACTTGCCTTCCTATCATTTCATCTTCTTGAAAGACTTATATTTCATCTATTGTTTAAAAAATTAATATATCTTAAAATGGAAATTTCCACATAAAAGTGTCTTGTTCGTGCTCAAAGAGACAAATCAGTCTAATATATTCTGCTGCAGACATTTTTAACTAAATCATTAATTGGTTTTCAGAGCTCCTGAATGTACTGGCTGAAGTTTAAAAGTACCCTTAAAATCAAGCGAGAGGAAATATAAAAAATGCAGACTCTTTATCATTCCTTCAACTGCAAGACCACTTCTAAGTTAATGCTATGTATCATAACCGCCAGTTACATAAGCTCTGTCTATAAATTATTTAGTGCTGTAGATAGTAACACTAAAGCTTGTCCAAATGGAAAGATGCAGTGAAGTTCAGTCATTACTATGACTACAAACTAGTGATCCCTCCTTTGTTATGGCCACTGCACAAGTGTTAGGAGGATGCTGTCAGTGATTTCATATCACCCTGAACTGCAACCTTTGCATGGTACCATCCGTTACCAAGTGACCTGCTGCAGCTCATTAAAGTTAATGTAATGGATCATTCCCTCCTCATTGTAATCATCAGCAAATTAGACTCCTTTCTAGGCTAGCCAGGCAGCAGGGAAGAATGTGACTGAGTAGAATGCATGAATAACTTTGCTCTTAGCCATGTGCCTCTATTCAACACAAAGGAGAACAATGCAGAGAATGAGGGGACAGATACAGAAGTTCTAATATGTGCTAGAATGTGCCTTATTTACATCATTGCACAGATCATTGCACATCAAATCACAGATAATTTAATGCTTTTTCAGAGCTAGACCTCCATCCAAGAACAGAGACAAGAGCAGAGAAAAATGACACAGGTAATCCAGGTGAGGCTCCTATTTGGCTGATTTTGCAGTTATTGCCTTTTTCCTTCAGTTGACCTCTACCATTCTCAAAAATTAGAAATATCATCCAAACACTGGTTGTAATTATAAATTCTTTGGAAACCCCAATAATATTATATTGATTTTTTTTTCATTTAAAAAATGATATATGGAAACAGGAATGGAGAAACACACATGAAGGACAAACCACAGATTCTTAGAATTAATCAAAATATCTGTAGAATTCTTGTTCTATCTAATGGTTCCTATTTCAAATACATTTATCACTGGAATATCATTAATATAAGTTTTATGATTGCACTGTGGTTATAATAGTTTCCTAGCATTTGTAATGTTACTAGAAATTGAAGATTAAAGGGTAATCTCATTAGATCATGACATCGTGCGAAGGATTTTCTAATCTATTGGGCTAAGCAATCTCTAGAAAAGAGCAATTTTGGCCTAAACAGGAAAGGTGCTGAACTGTGGTGGCAGGATTTATTAGCTCAGTTAGCAAAATGAGCCACTCTACCACGCTTATGAGAGCTCATACGTTCAAGGAACATCCAGAAAAAGTACATCCAGAAAAAAGAACATCCAGAAAAAGTACAGAAAAAGAAAGAATTAGGAAACACCCATAATTCCTGTGGTATGTAAGTTACACAAAACATGCCTTTAACACAATCACACAATAAACGATTATAAGAGCCATGGTTCTCAAAATATGGTTCTTCAACCAGTAGTATTGGCATCTCTTGAAAATGCATTAGAAATTCAAATTCGTAGCTCACCTTGGATCTACTTAATCAGAAACCCTGGTGGTAAGACCTGACAATCTATATTTTACCAAGCCTTCAAGATGACTGTGATGCATGCTAAACTTTCAGAACCACCATATTAGAGAGCAAAAATAGTGTGAATAGTCTACACACATTAGTTTTATGTTCAAAGGAAATTATTTTCATATGATTATTTGAGGACATAAGTTACCTACAAATGTATTACCATGAAATATTATAATATGCATACTTGTGTATGTGTAACAAATATGTGTATATATGTGTATATACATACTTGATTATACACACACGTGCACACACACAATTGGATAGCTACTTAAACTGATATAGTATGCTGTGCTTCCCAGGCACAGTATAAGAATCCAAATGATCAACAGTTATTGCTATGAGAATAATGATTATGCTTGTCTTATTTACCTTCACCTCCATACCTTCAGTATCAGTAGAAGCTGGCATACAGGGACTGTTATAAAAAATACTGAGTGAATGATTCTATGATTTTTAGGCTATGCTCATCTCTAGTTGGTTCTCATATTAGAGCGTTTAAGTAAATAAACTTTGGAAAACACTGATAGGAACTAGAAGAGGATATATCTTAGACAAAAATAAAGTAAGAATAGAAAACAGTTAATGATTATCATCATCATAAAATTATAGATTGTGTCTTATAATTAATTGTTATAGGTCTTTTGTAAAAGGTTTTTGTATCAACTGAGCAAGTATTCAATATTATTTTTTATTTCTTATTGTAATTTAAATACAAAATAAGGATGTCTACCACCACCACTTTTATTCAATATTGTACTGGAGGTTCTAGCCAGAGCAATTAGGCAAGAAAAGGAAATAAAAGGCATACAGATTAGAAAGGAAGAAGTAAAGCTCTCTCTATTCACAGATGACATAGTCATATATATAGAAAATCCTAAGGAATCCACAAAAAAAAGAGCTCTTAGGATTAATAAACAAATCCAGCAAGTTTGCAAGATCAATATACAAAATTAATTGTATTTATACACACTAACAATGAACAATCCTAAAATAATATTAATAAGATAATTCCATTTCCAATAGAAGCAAAAAGAATAAAAAGAGTAGGAGTAAATTTAACCAAAAAAGTGCAAGACTTATACACTGAAAACTACAAAACATTGTTAAAAATAAATTACAGAAGATCTAACTAAATAAAGACCTCCCATGTTGACAAAACAGAAAATTTAATATTGTTAAGATGACAATACTCCCCAAACTGATTTACAGGTTCAATACAATTCCTATCAAATTCTGAGATAACTTTTTTGCACAGATGGAAAAACTGACCTTAAAATTCGTATGGAAATTCAAGGGATGCAGACTAGCCAAAACTATCTTAAAAAAAAAATTGAGGATTCACACATTCAATTTTAAAGCTTACAACAAAGCTAAAGTAATCAAGAGTACATGGTACTGATATAAGCTAGATATATAGTTCAATGGAATAGAATTGAATGTCCAGAAATAAACACATACATTTACGTCAATTGATCTTACAGGACAGTGCCAGCACAATTCAAAGGGGGAAAGAATAGTGTTTTCAACAAATGTTGTTGGGACAACAGGATATCTACATGCAAAAGAATAAATTTAAATCTCTATCTTAAAACATATGCAAAAATTAACTAAAATAAGACCTAAATGTAAGTACTAAATCTATACAAATATTAGAAGAAAGTATAAGAGTAAATGTTCATAACCTTAATTAGAGAATAACTTCTTAAATACCAAAAGCCTAAGCAACAAAAGGAAACAATAGATAAATTGGACTTTATCAAAAAATTTTAAGTTTGTGTTTCAAAGGACACTATCAAGAAAGTGAAAAGACAACCCAGAGACCAGGTGAAAATTTTTGTTGCTAATTTAACTGATAAAAGATTTAGGTCCAGAAAATATAAGGAATTCTTACAACTCACCAGTAAAAAAGCAACCCAATTTAAAAATGGGCAAAGAGTGGTATTTAAAAGTGGACTTGGATTGCCTTTAAAAATATATTGCAAACTCTAGGGCAATCACTAAAAATATAAAAAATTAAAAAGAAGTAAAACTGATAAGCTAAGAAAGGAGAGAAAATCGAACCACCTAAAAATGCTCAATTAAAACCATAAAAGGTAGAAAAAGAGTAGGAGACAAATATAGGAACAAAAAACAAAGGCAACAAATAGACAACAGTAATGAATATGGTAGACATTAATCCAACTATACCAATAATCACTTTGAAGGTTAACAGTCTAAGTTCACCAATTAAAAGACAGACGTTGTCAGAGTGGAACAAAAAATGAGACTCTATGTTGTCTACAAGAAACCCACTGTAAATATAATGAAACATATAGATTAAAAGTAAATGGATGGAGGAAAATATATCAGTCTAACAGTAATCAAAAGAAAGCAGGAGTGGCTATACTAATTTCAGTCAGAACAGACTTCAAAGAAAGGAAAGTTATCAGAGAAAAAGAAGGGCACTACATAATGATAAAGTGGTAATCTTCCAAGAAGACATAAAAATCCTTAACATGTATACCCCTAACATCAGAGCATCAAACTATGTGAGGCAAAAACTGATAAAATTGTGAAGATAAGTAGATGAACCCACAATCATAACTGGAGACTTCCACATCTGTCTATCAGAAATGGACAGATCCAGCAGGCCAGAAAATCAGTATGGACACAGTTGAACTAAACAACACTATCAATCAACTGGCTATATTTTATGTCTACGGACTATGTCATCCAACAATAGCAGAATATAAATTCTTCCCAAGCTCATATGGAACATTCAATATATAGGCCATATTCTGGCACATAAAACACACCTTAAAAAATTTAAAAGAATAGAAATCATATAATGTTTGCTGTCAGACCACAATAGAATTAAAAGAAGTCAATATGAGAAAGATAACTGGCAAATCCCAAAATATATAAAGATTAAACAACACACTTGTAAGTGACACTCTTTGAAATGATCTCTAAAATCAATAAGCCTCTAGTCAGGCTAACTAGGGAAAAGAGATAGAGGACACAAATTACTAAAATATTAGAAATGAAAGAGGTGACAGCACTATAGATCTTAGGGACATTAAAGGGTTAATAGAAGAATATGATGAACAGCTCCATGTCCATAAATTTGATAACCTAGATGAAAAGGACCAATTTCTTGCAAGACACAATTTGCCAAAATTTACACAAAAAGAAACAGATTATCTGAATAGGCCTATATCTATTAAAGAAATGAATCAGTAATTAATATACTTGCAAAACATAAAGCACCAGGCCCAGATGTGTTCAATGGTAAACTCTACCAAATATTTAAGAAGGAAATTATACTAATATTCTATAATCTCTTTCAGAAGATAGAAGTAATGGAAATGCTTCCAAACTCATTATATGAGGCCAGCATTACCCTAATACCAAAACCAGAAAAAGACATTACAAGAAAACTACAGACCAGTATCTCTCACGAATATAGATGCAAAAATCCTCAATAAAAAATTAGCAAATTGAATTCCACAATGTATGAAAAGAATTATACACCATGACCAAGTGAGATCTACCCCAGGTATGCAAGGTTGGTTAACACTTGAAAATCAACTAATGTAAACTATCTCATCAACAGGCTAAATGAGAAAAATCACATGATCATATCAACGGATGCAGAAAAAACATTTGACAATATCCAGCACCCGTTCATAATAAAAACTGTCAGTAAACTAGGAATTGAGGGAAACTTCCTCAACTTGATGAAAAATATCTACAAAAGAACTACAGCTAATATCATACTTAATGGTGAAAAACTTGAAGTTTTCCCACTAAGACCAGGTGCAAGGCAAGGACGTCCCCTCTCACCACTCCTTATCAATATTGTACTGGAGGTTTTAGCTAATGCAATAAGCCAAGAAAAGAAAATAAATGATATACAGAATGGGAAGGAAGAAATAAAACTATAATGTATTTGTTTGCAGATGACATAATCATCTACATAGAAAATCCAAAAGAATTGACCAAAAAAATACACAAAAACTCCTGGAACTATTAAGGAATTACAGCAAGGTTGCAGAATGCAGTGGTAATATACAAAATGCAATTGCTTTCCTGTATACCAGTGATGAAAAGTGGAATTTGAAATTAAAAACATAATATCATTTACACTAGCACCCCACTAAAAATGAAATACCTGAGTATTAACTTAGTCCATTTGGCCTGCAATAACACAACACCACAGACTAGGTGGCTTAAAAACAACAGAAATTTATTTCTCACAGTTCTGGAGGCTAGAAGTCCAAGATCAAGGTGCCAGCATGGTCAGGCTCTGGTGAAGGACCACTTCCAAGATGAAGATTTCTCATTGTGTCCTCACACAATGTGGAAGGGCAAGAAATTAATCTCTGGGGCCTCTTTTATAAAGGTATCCCCATTCATGAGGGCTCTTCCCTCATGACCTAGTCTCCTCTCAAAGTCCCCACCTCCTAATGAATCACCTTGGGGTTAGGATTTGAATATATGAAATTGGGAGGGGACACAAATATTCAAACCATAGCAGGGATAAATCTGTCAAAATAGATATAAGTTCTATATGAGGAAAACTATAAAACTCTGATGAACAAATTCAAAGAAGAATGAAATAAATGGAGAGATATTCCATGTTCATGAATATTAAGACTCAATATTGTCAAGTCAGTTCTTCCCAACTTGATCTATAAACACAATGGATGCTAGAAGACAATGGATTAATATCTTCGAAGTAAGGAAAGAAAAAAGTTGTCAACTCAGAATTTTATGTCCAGTTAAACTATCATTCAGGGTGTAGACAAAAAAATATATTATCTGATATTGAATAACAAAGAATTTACCACTCTTATGAAAAGACTCTCACTAAAGGAACTATTAAAAGACATATGTTGGCAAGAAATATATACATAAAGGGGACAGTGAGATTTAAGAAACAGTGATTGAAAAGATTATTTAATTAAAATTCACTTTAATATAATAATGAATTTATGTTTTAAAAGCATAGTGGTGAGAGTAATAGCTAGACTGCAATAATGAAAATGGAATAAGGAGTTTTTCTATACATATTTAAAGTATTTCCTGTCTTGAAGAAGGATGGAAATAATGAGTTACTTTAGACATTTTTAAGAAAAAATTTAGTCAAATAAGTTTAAAATAAAGAATAACCACTAAAACAAAAATTTAATTTCAATTCAAAACTGCAGATTAAAGAGGTATAAAGAAGAAGGAAATTAATTTTAAGAATTACAAAATAAGATGGTACAAAAACATCTAAATGAATCAGAAATACAAAATGTAAATATATTAAACTCAACTACTAAAGACAGAGATTATTGTATCAGACAAAAGAACAAAATTCAGTTGTGTTACTTGCTGTATATAAGACCACAAAGATTAGGAAATGAAAAGACTAAAATTGAATACCACTGGGAATCAAAAAAAAAAATTATAGCAATATTCATCTCAGACAATATCAAATTTAAGGCAATTGCATTAATAGGAATAAAGAGAAACTATATATTTTAATGAAAAGAATAATAAAGATATAACTCATGCATTGTAAGCACCTCACAATCATCATTCTCTCTAATCAATAAAGATTCACACTAACTGAATAAGTTTAAGTGAAAATGAGTACTTGACTACAAAAGAAAAATTTATTCACTCATCCTTAACTGTTAGCACATAACAATTTAACTTAAATTTAGACTACTATCCATAGTTAAATTTATTTCTTTTTTCAGTTCTTAATCTTTATGTTTTGTGAATAAAACAAAAGAGCTTTTCTGTTATACATACATCTCTCTGATCCACTGAGACTTCAGGAGGTAAAAAAGATCTGCCTGGCTATCTAGGAAAACAGACTCTGGGACGAAGCTTAAATGCCAATGCTTTATTGAGATGTGCAAAACCAGGGTAATGAGAGTGAGGGAAAAGTTAAGTGAAGCATGGAAGAATGGGAAGCAGATTCAAAGTGGTATTTTTTTAGTTGAACCTACTTCAAAGACACAGGTATTCATTCATCTAAAGATAGACTACACAGAAATGCTAAACCTTGAATACTCTGTCTGGGGGAAGAATGGAGAGGGAATTTTTCTCCTGCCTTCCTCCTGTCTCCTGTCCTCATTAGTCAATGTTCATTCCATGAGGAGTTAAATGCTTCGCATTTCTGGGCTGCATCACCTGTCTCCTCTGGAACCTTTGCCTACTTCAAAGCTCTTCAAGTCTGGAAGCGATGGAAGGAGCCCAGAACCCCAGGAGACAGCCTCAAACAATCAAGCTGCATGGACCATAAGAACTCAGTTTTCCAGGAAGTGGGCAAAGCATGAGGCCCAGGGCCTGAGAGAAAATAGGATGAGGTGATCTGAGGCAGCATATGAGATGTCTGATACAACAGCCCTAAGCCCCGGTCTCACTAAGTACCTTTGAGCTCTCGGGTAACTCAGTATTGCTTGACTTTTTGAAATTATGGTTGGACTGTATCACCGAGGCCCCTGGAAATTGAACTATTAGTAAAATTCCTTTTTTCTGTACCCTGCAACCTTGTCCATAAGGACACACTGTTAGAGAACATTAACTACTCTTTAAGGGTCAAGGAATGGACAGGCATGATATTGCAAATGTCTACTGGATAACATAATCTACTGAAGCAGATATTTACAAGTTTTATGATACTCAGATTCTATGTCTTAATTGCCCTCCTGGATTTAAATTAGACAATGAATGCTTGTATTCCCCCTTACTTGGTCTTCCTAGGTGAGAGAAAAAAATGCTTTCAAAATAGCTTTTTTCTATTCACAAATAATTTCACAAATTATCATGGTTAAAAGTGAGATTTTTGTGGACCTGGTTTTCTTGCCATGTATTAAGGAAGTAGCATACAAACAGTTATTCTCTCTCACTTTGTATGAAAGAAGGACAATCATTGTGCTGCTCTGTGGTTTAATGGGATTAAACATAACCTCAAGTCCTTAGAAAGATCACACTTTTGGTTTACAACTATGATTGTGTAGTTAGCAAAGCCATGATTATGGAAAGAATGAGAGTGATTTTATAAAGCTGATGTCTTACCATTTTGGATACATATAGCTTTGTATCCTCTTTTTCTCCTTATATTTTAAAATAATCTTCAAAAACATGAATCACTTGACTATAAAAAGAAAATATAAAGAGTCTTTAAGTTTGTTTTGTTGTTGTTGTTGTTTTGTGGTACGCGGGCCTCTCACTGTTGTGGCCTCTCCCGTTGCGGAGCACAGGCTCCGGACGCGCAGGCTCAGCAGCCATGGCTCACGGGTCCAGCCGCTCCGTGGCATGTGGGATCTTCCCAGACCGGGGCATGAACCCGTGTCCCCTGCATCGGCAGGTGGACTCTCAACCACTGCGCCACCAGGGAAGCCCAAGAGTCTTTAAGTTTTAAATTTCAAGATTTGCTATCTTATACTTAGCAACTATGGTTTATGACTTCCTTACAAAATCATGTAAAATTTGCAACACTAAGCAAACCTATCAAGAAACAATTATCTGTAGTTCCCCATTGGTTTTTCTTTGTCTGAGTTGCCTACCAATTTTTATTTTTGTATTTTTCACAAAGTGCTAATTCTAATATGAATACATTTTCATATTCTACTTTTTCAATTAGCTTTATTATGTGAAGAGTTTTTAGTCTATAATTTTTTTAATCTTATGGTTATATAGTATTCCAATAAATTGATATTCCATAATTTACTTGACTGTTACTCTAATCATAATACTATTTGTTTCATTATTTTTCAGCTTTAACATTTTGCTTCTATAGATATCTCTGAAAAAAGCAATGTTAAAAATGTACTTAAATTCCAAATAGTAGTATTACAAGTTTCCAATATTCTATTAATCTCACTAATTTCCTTCTAGATGACCACAATTTTTTCTCCTCAGAATATACTTTGAAAATTTTCCCATTTGTCTTTTTTCACCAATATTTGTGTCTTTTTCTTACTAATTCTTTGCATTTCTCTCAGTCCCTTTAGGCTATAGGTGTTTCTAGAGACCTATCATCACTTCCTTCTGTCCACAACTGATTTCTGTCACTGATTTCTCTTTTACTTTGAGGTCATATGAAGTTCGATTTATCCTAATGCTCACAAGAATAAGGTTACAAAAATTGTAACAACTTACATAAATTTTTCAAAACATTGCTTGCAAACACCGATCAATCTTCAAATGAATTGCTCTAGAAGATTTTTATTTTGGTTCAAAAATCCCACCATTATGTGAAGCATTTTTCTTATTTTAGAATTTCCCTGAAAAGCACTTATTTTTCTTATAATCACAATGATTATTCTGAATTATTACCCTTTTTGTTTTCTAATAATTATCAGTGTAACCCTTTTTAATGGCTACCATCATATCATTAAATATGGCAGTTTAAAGATTGCCACAAATTCGTTGATATTCCTTCCATCAGAAGTTAGGGTGTGTGCTCCTCTCCATAAATATGGGTGGACTCTCCAACCTGCTTTGACCAAGAGAGTATGGTGGAAGTGACAGACAGATAAGAAACTGGCAGCGTCCATTTCTTCTGTCTTGTAAAACTCATTGTTGAACTCCTCAGTTGCCATGTGAAATATCCAACTATACTGAGCTCACCATGCTGTGAAGAAATCCAAACTAGCCACATGTAGAAGCCATAGAGAGAAAGAGAAATGCCCAGTCAACCCCCAGCTGTACTACCCAACCTCTAACTTTTGAGTTACCCATCCGAGGCTTCAGACATTATGGAACAGAGATTGTCCATTCTTACTATGCTCCTCACACACAGAATCATGATATAATAAACTATTTTTTTAAATTTTCTTTTAAAGTTGATTGGAGTATAGTTGTTTTACAATGTTGTGTTAGTTTCTACTGTACAGCAAAGTGAATCAGCTATATGTATACATATATCCCCTCTTTCTTGGATTTCCTTCTCATTTAGGTCACCTCAGAACCTTGAGTAGAGTTCCCTGTGTAGGTTCTCATTACTTATTTATTTTATACATGGTATCAATAGTGTATATATGTCAAACCCCATCATTCATCCCACCTCCCCTCCTTACCTTTGTTCTCTACGTCTGTGTCTCTATTTTACTTTGCAAATAAGATCATCTATAACATATTTTAGATTCCACATATATGCATTAATAGTGCTGCAGTGAACATTGGGGTGCATGTGTGCTTTGGAAATATGATTTTCTCTGAGTATATGCCCAGTAGTGGGATTGCTGGGTTATATGGTAGTTCTATTTTTACTTTTTTAAGGAAACTCCGTACTGTTCTCCATAGAGACTGTATCAATTTACATTCCCACCAACAGTGAAAAGCGTTCCCTTTTCTCCACACCCTCTCCAGCATTTATTATTTGTAGATTTTTTGATGATGGCCACTCTGACCTGTGTGAAGTGGTATCTCATTGTAGTTTTGATTTGTATTTCTCTAATAATTACTGATGTTGAGCAGCTTTCATGTGCTTCATGGCCAACTGTATGTCTTCTTTGGAGAAATGTCTATTTAGGTCTCCTGCCCAATTTTTGATTGGGTTGTTTGTTTTTTTGATATTGAGCTACATGTGCTGTTTGTATATTTTGGAGATTAAGACTGCCATTTGCAAATATTTTCTTCCATTCTGAGGGTTGTCTTTTCGTCTTGTTTATGGTTTCTTTGCTGTGCAAAAGCTTTTAAGTTTCATTTTAAGAGTATTTTCATTACTCTAGGAGGTGGATCCAAAAAGATCTTGTGGCGATTTATGTCAAAGAGTGTTCCTCCTATATTTTCCTCTAAGAGTTTTATAGTGTCTGGCCTTACACTTAGGTCTTTAATCTATTTTGAATTCATTTTTGTGTATAGAGTTAGGGAGTGTTCTAATTTCATGCTTTTACATGTAGCTGTCCAGTTTTCCCAGCACTACTTATTGAATAAATTGTCTTTTCTCCATTGTATATTCTTGCCTTCTTTGTCATGTATTAGGTGACCATCAGTGCATGGGTTTATCTCTGGGCTTCCTATCCTGTTCCATTGATCTATATTTCTGGTTTTGTACCAATAACATATAGTCTTGATTACTGTAGCTTGGTAGTATAGTCTGAAGTTAGGGAGCCTGATTCCTCCAGCTCCATTTTTCTTTCTCAAGATTTCTTTGGCTACTCAGAGTCTTTTGTGTTTCCACAGAAATTCAAAAATGTTTTGTTTTAGTACTGTGAAAAATGCCAGTGGTAATTTGATAGGGATTTACATTGAATCTGTAGATTGCTTTGGGTAGTAGTCATTTTGACAATATTGATTCTTCCAATCCAAGAACATGGTATGTCTCTCTATCTGTTTGTGTTGTCTTTGATTTCTTTCATCAGTGTCTTACAGTTTTCTGTGTACAGGCCTTTTGCCTCCTGAGGTAAGTTTATTCCTAGGTATTTTATTCTTTTTGTTGCAATGGTGAATGGGATTGTTTCCTTAATTTCTCTTTCTGATCTTTTGTTGTTAGTGTATAGGAATGCAAGATATTTCTTTGTATTAAGTTTGTATCCTGCAACTTTACTAAATTCACTGGTTAGCTCTAGTAGTTTTCTGGTGGCATCTTTAGGATTTTCTCTGTATAGGGCCATGTCACATGGTGTGTTTTGGGGTGTCTGTGAGCTTAGTATGACTTTAGGCAGCCTGTCTGCTAATGGGTGGGTTTGTCTTCCTTCTTGCTAGTTTTTTGGCATGAGGCATCCAACACTGGAGCCTGCAGGGAGTTGGGTGGAGCAAGTTCTTGGATTTGAGATGGAGACCTCCAGGAGAGCTCTTGCAGGTTAATATTTCCTGGGGCCAGGAATTCTCTGGCAGTCCTGGACTCAGTGATCCTACCCCAGAGGTTCAGGCCCATCCCCCAAGACCCTGCAAGCCACATGTCATGGATGGCATGCCATGTAATGTCAGGGAAAAGAAAGAAAAAAAGGAGAGGAAGAAAACAAATGAAAACGAACAGATAAAAAAAATCTCAAGACAAATAGCAAAGACAGAAACAAACAAACAGCAACAACAGCCAAAAAAAAAAAAAAACAAAGCCCCAGACAAATGGTGAAAGCAAGACCAAGCAAAAACAAAGAAACACACACAAAAAAAAGAAACAAAAAACAAGAGAACAACCAGGCAAACAAAAGAACCCAAAAATGAAATCAAAGAATTAAAAACAAAATTAACATAAACACAAAACAAAAAACAAAACCAAAGTGAATGCAAACTGAATAATAAAGCAAACAAACACCCACAAAAAAATTATTAAGGTAAAAACAAAATGGAACAAAGAAAAGAAAAACACAGAACAATGAAAAAGCATAGTAAAAATTGAAATATAAAACATAAAAAATATATTAAAAATTTTAAAAGGAAAAACAAACCAAAAAAAACAAAATAAAAATATTTTTTTAAAAAAACCAACAACAGAATGAATCAAAACATAATAAAAATAATAGTGATAATAATATTTACCTGGGTTCTCAGCTGTCAGTGTCCTTGCCCCACCTCCACCTCCCCAGGAGGCCCTCCAGTGCCTCTAGGTTGGTCTCTGGACCCACTGTGGGCACTGGGTTGATAGCTCAGACTCTAATCTGGCCCAACTCCCTCATGTGTTTGCCCCCAAAGTCCACAGCTGCCAGAGCTAGGCTGGTTTCATTTGTGGGAACAGCTAGACCAGTTTCATTTGTGGGGACACTTCTTGTCCATTCAAACATTCCATAGACGCAGGGTCTACCAAGCCAACTGCAGGGATTTAATCTGTGTCTTGTGCAGTTGAGGAGTTTTTCCTCTTCTTTAGTCGCCCTGCCCGTGGGGCTCAGCTGTGGTTTTAGCCCCACCTCTGAGTGTGGGTCACCCACAGGATTCTGCTCCTGAGGCTGCCCTAGAGCACCCGGCCCTGTCCTGGTGAGGACAGAGTGCAGAGGTGGCACAGCTGCCTGGGTTTCAGGACCCCTAGTGGCTATAGGTGCATGGGGAAGCCACTGGCTACAGGAGTGAGAGATTCGGCCCTAGTGGGAGCATTTTCTAGTGCCCGGCAGCAAGCATGTGAGGGCTAGCCCTGGCAGGGCCCTTTCCTATTCCCTGGGGGGACAGGGACCAGCACATGGGGAGAGAGAGGCTGCAATGGCAGCTCCACCCTCTGTGAATCACTCAACAGTGGCACCTTCCTTCCATGGCAGTCTGGCTTTTCTCCACAGGCATTCCCGGTTGCAGATTTCCTGCCACCCGTCCCCTCAGGCTGTCTCCTTGCAGCCAACAGCAGTCCTCCCCACCCAGGTTTGCTCTCCAGTCCCCACATTCCAGCTCTCAGTCCCCGTGTGCACCAGTGGACACGCATCCCAGTCTGGGGCATGCAGGGCTGTGGCACGGACTGCCTGTGTAGTTCTCAGTTTGCCCTGTCTGCCACCGACCGGCCATTTCACCCTCCTCTGACAGCCTCAGATGCCTCCCTTCCATCCCAACTGATTTCCCATCAGTGAGATGTTTTCCCCAGATACAGGAATCTCTCCTGTGCTTCAGCTCCCCTCTAGGGATGCAGGTTCCTCTCTTCTTCTCTCTCCTTTCTTTCTTTTGTCCCACCTGGTTATACAGGGATCTTTATTGTCCTTTCTGGTGTCCAAGGTTTTCTACTAGTGTTCAGCCAGTGTTCTGTGAGAATTGTTCCATCTGTAGATGTATTCTTGATACATTTGTGGAGAGAGATGAACTCCATGTCCTCCTACTCCTCCACGGTCTTGAAAAACCCCTCCACAGTAGCTCTTGGGTTCTACATTTTCAACAACGTCCCTGCATTTTTATTTTAAGCCACCAAGTTTGAGGGTAGATTGCTACATAGTAATAGATAGATGGAACCTGAAGTGGTCATTTATTTATACTATTTTTAGAAAATTAGGTTATTTCCAATATTACTATTGTTAATACTTTTGTATTAAATACATTTGTATATAAATCTATATGACTATCTGCTTATTTTCTCAGTATCAATTCCTATAAATAGATTTCGAGGACAAAGGGCATAAATGAATATTTTAAATGTTCCTGATACACACTGCTAAATTTCATTCTGGAAAGATTATGGTGAATTACACTCTTAGAAGCAATGTAAAAGGGTGTCTATATATTCACATTGTCTCCAACACAGGCAATTAATATTTTAAAAATTAGTTGTCAATATGGTGGTCAGAAATGGAAACATGTATTTCTTGTGCTATGAGTCAGAATTAAACTTTTACTTTCATATGATCCTTTCTTTTTCCTCTTGTGAGTTGCCCAATGACATCAGAAAAGACTACTTATAAATCAACTTAGAATTCTTATTTAATGCCTTATTCTTTAATTCCAGAAATTTAATCATCAAAATTAAAAGCAATCTCAAATGTAAAATCAGATTTAATGTTATTTTTAATAGGAATATAGGAATAGAAAGCTCAGCTTCAATATATTTCAAAATTAGACTGAGATTTCAATATGTAATATTTACATACATATGTATATAAATATAAATATCTAAATAAATAACATTATTTTACTTCAAAATATTAGGAAACTATTTCTTTACTGAGACAATTCTAATTTATATTGTCAAGCTGGGGAGTCAAGCTAATCTTGCAATTGACATTAAAACATTTTTTCACTTTTTAATTTTAATCATATTTATTTTTATTGAAAAATGTATCAAGCATCCAAAAGAATGAATATGTATATAACAGTCACACAATAATAATAAAATGTACACCTTCTATAGTGGGTTTAACAATGGGCCTCCAAAGAAGTATGTCTACCTGGAACCTGTGAATGTGACCTCATTTGGGAAAAGGGTCTTTGCAAATGTAAGTAAGTCAAAAATATTGAGATTAGATAATCCTGATTAGAGTGAGCCCTAAATTCAATGACACATGTCTTTATAAGAGACAGAAGAGGGGAACATAGGCAGACATGCAGAGGAGAAGACCATGTGAAGAAGAGAGAGAAACTAAATTCAGGTGTATACCAGCTAGGGATTCCAAACATTACCACAGGAACTAGGAGACAGGCATGAAATGGATTCTCCCTTAGATCCTCCAGAAGGAAACAATGATGCTGTCTTCTAGATTTCAGATTTCTGGCCTCCGAAACTATAATAGAATAAATTTCTATTGCCTAAAACCATCCAGTTTGTGGTAATTTGTTACAGCAATCCTAGAAAACTAATATGCCTACATGTTACCCTTTACCTTAAAAAAGAAATTAAACTGACAACACCAAATGCTAGTGAGGATGTAGAGCAAAAGGAACTCTCATTCATTGCTAGTGGGAATGCAAAATGGTACAACCACTTTCGAAAACAGTTTGGTAGTTTCTTATAAAACTAATCATACTTTACAATACAGCTATCATAGTCCCTGGCATTTACCCAAAGAAGTTAAAAATTTGTGTTCACAGAAAAACCTGCACACAGATGTTCATAGCAGCTTTAAACTTGAAAGCAACCAAGATGGCCTTCAATAGGTGAATAAATAAATTGTGGTACACCCAGACAATGGAATTTTATTCAGCACTAACAAGAAATGAGCTGTGAAACCATGGAAAAACATGGAGGAACCTTGAATGTATATTAATAACTGAAAGAAACCAATCTAAAAAGGCTGCATACTATATGATTTCAACTATACGACAACCTGGAAAAGGGAAAACTATGGAGACAGTAAAATAATCAGTGTTTGTGGGATATGGAGCAGAGAGGGATAAATAGGAAGAGCACAGAGGATTTTTAGGTCGTGAAAATACTCTGTATAATACTATAATAGTGGATACATGAAATTATACATTTGTCCAAACCCGTAGAATGTGCAGCACCAAGAGTGAACTGTAATGTAAGCTATGGACTTTGGGTGATTATGATTTGTCAATAGATTTATCAGTTGTAACAAATGTACCACGCTGGTAGGAGATGTTTATAATGGGGGAGGTTATGCATGTGTGGGAGCAGGGAGTATATGGGAAATTTCTGTACCTTCCTTTCAATTTTTCTGTAAACCTATAACTGCTCTAAAAAAATGCTTTTTTAAAAAATGAAGAGGGCTTCTCTAGTGGCACAGTGGTTGAGAGTCCGCCTGCCGATGCAGGGAACATGGGTTTGTGCCCTGGTCTGGGAGGATCCCACATGCCGGGGAGCGGCTGGGCCCATGATCCATGGCCACTAGCCTGCATGTCCGGAGCCTGTGCTCCGCAATAGGAGGGGCCACAACAGTGAGAGGCCCACATACCGCAAAAAAATAAAAATAAAATGAAGATAAAATAGAGCTATTTCTAGTTTTTTTCAAAAAAGATTAAAACCACTTTTTTTTAAAGTTACTTTTGTGTCCCTCCTCAATAGCATCACCTTCATTACCTACCAAAAGTCACTACTATCCTAAATTTTATATTAATCATTTCCTTGTTTTCCTTTATGATTTTATCATAGACAAATAGATAAACAAATTATAGATGATTAGATAGGTGTATAGATAGATAGATATTCTAAACTATGATTTTTTTTGTTCTGCCTGTTTTTGCACTTTATATAAAATGGAACACTGCACAATTTGTATTTTTCTAACTTGCCTTTTTTTCTCAATATAACATTTATGAGATTCTTTAATTGTTGATTTAAACAAAAGTAGTCCACTTTTATTGTTTACCCATTCTATTGTTTATCAGTTCTGGGTGATTTCTAGTTTTCTTTCTGTTATAAACAATGCAGCTAAAAATCATGTTTGAGATTATGTCTTCAGCTGCATATAGCAAGGTTTTCTCTAGTTGAGGAAGTATAACTAGAATCAGAACTTCTGGATTATAGGGTATGTTCTTCCACATTCTTTAGGTAATGCCAAAATGTTCCCAAAGTGATTGAATCAATTTTCACTCTCATCAGCACTGAATGAGTGTTCCTGTTGCTCCATAGCCTGCCAATAGTTGTTATTGTCAAATTCAACATCCATTTATGATAAACTATCCAAAAAGTGGACATAGAAGGAACCTACCTCAACATAATAAAGGTCATATATGACAAACCCTCAGCTAACATCATACTCGATGAAAATCTGAAAACATTTCCTCTAAGATCAGGAAGAAGATAACTCTGTCCACTCTCACCACTTTTATTCAACAAAGATTTGGAAGTCCTAGCCATAACAATCAAAGAAGAAAATAAATAAATAAATAAAAGGGATCCAAATTGGAAAAGAAGTAGTAAAACTGTCACTGTTTGCAGATGACATGGTACTATACAAAGAAAATCCTAAAGATGCTACCAGAAAACTACTAGAACTCATCAATAAATTCAATAAAGTTGCAGGATACAAAATAAGTACATAGAAATCTGTTGCATTTCTATACACTAACAACAAAAGATCAGAAAGACAAATTAAAGAAACAACCCCATTTATCATCACTTCAAAAAGAATAAAATACCTAGGAATAAATCTAAGGAGGCAAAAGACCTGTACTCCAAAAACTGTAAGACGCTGGTGAAAAATCGAAAATGACACAAACAGATGGAGAGAGACATACCACGTTCTTGGATTGGAAGAATCAATATTGTCAAAATGACTATACTACCCAAGGCAATCTACAGATTCAATGCAATCCCTATCAAATTACCACTGGCATTTTTCACAGTACTAAAACAAAACATTTTTGAATTTCTGTGGAAACACAAAAGACTCTGAGTAGCCAAAGAAATCTTGAGAAAGAAAAATGGAGCCAGAGGAATTAGGGTCCCTGACTTCAGGCTATACTACAAAAAATCAAAACAGTATGGTACTAGCACAGAAACAGAAATATAGATCAGTAGAACAGGATAGAAAGCCCAGAAGTAAACCCACATACCTATGGTCAATTAATCTATGACAAAAGAAACAAGAATATACAATGGAGAAAAGACAGTCTCTTCAATAAGCGGTGCTGGGAAAACTGGACAGCTACATGTAAAAGAATGAAATTAGAACATTCTCTAACACAATGCACAAAAATAAACTCAAAATGGATTAAAGACCTAAGTGTAAGACCAGATAGTATAAAACTCCTACAGGAAAACATAAGCAGGACACTTTTGGACATAAATTGCAAGATCTTTTTTGACCCACTTCCTAGAGTAATGGAAATAAGAACAAAAATAAACAAATGGGACTAAATTAAACTTAAAATCTTTTGCACAGCAGAGGAAACCATAAACAAAATGAAAAGACAACCTACAGAATGAGAGAAAATATTAGCATACAAAGTGACTGACAAGGGCTTAATCTCCAAAATATGCAAACAGCTCATACAGCTTAATATTTAAAAAAATAAAAATAAAAAAATGGGCAGATTTAAATAGACATTTCTTCAAAGAAGTCATACAGATGGACAAAAGGCACATGAAAAGATGCTCAACATCACTAATTATTAGAGAAATGCAAACCAAAACTACAAAGAGATATCACCTCACTCCAGTCAGAATGGCCATAATCAAAATGTCTAGGGACTTCCCTGGTGGTACAGTGGTTAAGAGGGGCAATGCAGGGGACAGGGGTTTGAGCCCTGGTCTGGGAAGACCCCATGTGCCATGGAGCAACTAAGCCCATGTGCCACAGCTACTGAAGCATGCATGCCTAGAGCCTGTGCTCCACAGCAAGAGAAGCCACAGCAAGTAGAAGCCCGCACACATAATGAAGAGTAGCCCCCACTCACCACAACCAGAGGAAGCCCGCATGCAGCAATGAAGACCCAATGCAGATAAAAAATAATTAATTATTATTATTTTTTTAAGTCTACAAATAATAAATGCTGGAAGGACTTCCCTGGTGGTCCAATGGCTAAGAGTCCGCACTCCCAATGCAGGGGCCTGGGTTCGATCCCTGGTCAGGGAACTAAATCCCACATGCCGCAACTAAGAGTTCACATGCCACAGCTAAAGATCCCACATTCTGCAACTAGAGATCCCGCATGCAGCAATGAAGATCCTCCATCCCACGTGCCACAACTAAGACCCGGCACAGCCAAATAAATAAATAAATATTTTTAAAAATTAAAGAAATAGAAAAAAATTAATAAAAAATTAGAAAACAATAAATGCTGGAGAGAGTGTGGAGAAAAAGGAAACCTCCTACACTGTTGGTGGGAATGTAAATTGGTACAGCCAATACAGACAACAGTATGGAGATTCCTTAAAAAACTGAAAATAGAGCTACCATATGATCCTGCAATCCAACTCTTGGGCATATATACAGAGAAAACCATAATTCAAAAAGATACATGCACCTCAATGCTCATTGCAGCACTATTTATAGTAACCAAGACAAGGAAGCAACCTAAAAGTCTATCAACAGGTGAATGGATAAACAAGATGTGGTATATATATACAATGGGGTATCAACCATAACAAAGAGTGAAATAATGCCATTTACAGCAACATGGATAATCATATTAAGTGAAGTAAGTCAGGCAGAGAGAGACAAACATCATATGATATCACTTATATGTGGAATCTTAAAAAAATGATACAAATGAACTTATTTACAAAACAGAAATAGACTCACAGACATAGAAAACAAACTTACGGTTACCAAAAGGGAAAGGGGGATGGGGGCAGGGATGAAGTAGGAGGTTGGGATTAACATATACACACTACTATATATAAAATAGGTAACCAATAAAAACCTACTGTATAGCAAAGGGAACTATACTCAATATTTTGTAATAATTTATATGGGGAAAGACTCTGAAAAGGAATATATACATATGTATATGTATAAATGAATCAGGGTCCTCTACACCGGAAACTAACACAATATTGTAAGTCAACTATACTTCAATTAATAAAATAAATATTTTTTAAATTGTCTGATTTATTTAGATAATTTTCAACTAGGAGAATTTCAACTGAACATCAGAGAATCATTTTTTTTTATTTTAAATGCATTACTATCTAGTGTAAGAAAACACACATTTTTGAGGACCTACTATGTTTTATACCTATGTCATTCTATCTAATGACAACACCATGAAGAAGATATTTTAATTTCAAATTTACATTTGAGAAAACTGAGCCTTAGAGGAATTACTAGCTAAGTAATTTACACAATATTTAATAAAAAGAACTTTAACCCAAAGATTTGGCTACTCTTTTTCTTTCTGTTATGCCCATCTAATTTTTTAAATAGAAAATTTGTAGTCATAGCCAATGTCACAAACCAAGTTCATGTACTAACTTACTCAAAAAAAAAATTCTAAGAATCAAATTAGAGTAGAAAACTGCCAATCATCTTAGATATATGTGATGTACTGTTGACAAAGAAGAAATCCATTTTTAATGCTTCAGCATATCATTAGGGAGACAAGCTGACTGAATGAACCAAGCCTGGCATTTATCTCTGAACCCAGATAAAGAATCACTGAGTCGTGCTATTCCACAACCTTCTTCCTGACAGCTACTGACAATGTTTGTAATTACTTCAGCAGTCTTTTCAGTGTCATTTAAGCCGGTCTGTCTTTGCCTGTTCTGCTTTAATCTGGGTGGGGGGGTGTGTGTGGGAGGGGGCACAGGGGGGAGTTGGATGCTCCAATAGAAACATCTTAGATATAGGGTCCTTATTTCTTTAAATTCCATGATCTCTGGGTGTACCTGTACTTGATGGTCCATTTTTTAGCATCTGATCATGAAAAAAGGTAAGAATTAACAATCCATTTTTAATATATGATCAAAAAATAATAAGTGATACCTTCTTCACAGTTCTTGCCCCTTAAGATTTCAAGGCAGGTAATAAAAATAAGACAGCTTGTAGAAGATAATACCTATCTCCTAAACTGGATCTCTACCCCAGATCTCTACCCCTGGATCTCTACTAACTTAAAGACGTAATACTGAAGACAACTTAAAGCACTGACAATATGAGAGAGGATTTGCTCTCTGTGCTGCTTAGGAGATCCTAAAGTATCCACTGACAATTGACAGCTCCCTGTGAACAGATTTGATCTGGTCCCTGTACATTACTAGACATGTACAATGGCTGGGTTCAGAACCTGCATCCACTAATTCTGTTGTCCTCAAAAAACCATCACTAGGCAATATGACAAGAGAATTGCCTTTGCTGAGTAAATGTTGTTTCAAAGAAACATTTTATTGAGTAGATGCAACTTTGCTGTTAAGACAATCCTACCCACAGTATATGCCAACATAATTCTCTCTGAATATCCTGATATCATAGAGATGACTTTTGTCTTCAGTGAGAATAAAAAGAGCTGACCACAAAATTCTATACAGGAAAAAGGTCTTTGTTGTCCATCATCTCATCTTATTAAAATCTATTGATTAGCACTTCTATAAATTGACCACTGCTATTCTCACTAGTGGCCCTAAGGTTCTGTATTTCTGAAACATTTAAGATTCAGCAATGTTGATGCTATGTGCATTATTTTGTTTGTTTGTTTTTTTATACTATTAAGCCTTAATGTAACTAACAGAAGAAACTTTGCTTTGGGGGAATGGTAACTGGGGCAGGAGGTGGTCGGTGGGGGGGTGCTAAAGGTCGTGGTGAAGAGTAGAAAATAGAATAGCTGTTTTTCATTGTAAGTTTTTCGATTCCGTTTGATTATTAATCATGCTGCATATATTGCTTTTATTTTAATTTATAACAATTACAAATGTAATACTATGCCCCAAAACTTCACAGTGTAAAATATCTTATTTGATCTTCCCAATAGCCTTGTGGGCAGACACACATGTCCTTTCTTCCTTGTTCAATAACTAAGTATTTGATGTGGGAAAGTCGTTTAAATTCCAAGTATTAGCTCATCTAAGACAGGAGGCTAATTTTACTTCTCCTATTGATATATAAAGCACAAAATTTTATACATCAAACTAGGTAATGTGGAACAATTTGAACATATGCGATGGATCTTTTTATAGCTATAGTAATAAGCATTTATTTTAATACTTATTCATAATTTGTTATAAAAACAGTATTTAAGCATGGCTGTTCTGTCTTGTTATGTGGAAACCCATTGAAAATGATATAAGATTGTTTGTGGTTTTATTGACCTCATCTCAAACTTTGATCCTATACAAGAAACTGCTATTGTCATTGGTAGTCATGACATTTATTATACCCTGAATTTAAAAGGCAATCACTACATTCTACATATGCACAAAAATAATTACTTTATTATTATATATATATATATATATATTTTGTGTGTGGTACGCGGGCCTTTCACTGTTGTGGCCTCTCCCGTTGCGGAGCACAGGCTCCGGACGCGCAGGCTCAGCGGCCATGGCTCACGGGCCTAGCTGCTCCGCGGCATGTGGGATTTTCCCAGACTGGGGCACGAACCTGTGTCCCCTGCATCGGCAGGCGGACTCTTAACCACTGCGCCACCAGGGAAGCCCTATTATATATTTTAATAATCATTTTTATATACACTTTCATGGCTTTTTTAATTATTTAACATTGTGATAATAAACTTATAATAATTTTGTTAGCAATTTGAAATTAGAAACAAGATAAAAATTGAAGGCCAAATTATATATAATGACACATGTCATTAAAAACATGCACATGTTTTTTAAAGTGTCTTTAAAAATACAAACTAAGCAGAAATAAGTAGAACAAGAATTTGAAGTAGCTCTTTATGTGCTTATCCCATCACCTTGCCAGAAGTTCTTGATGTTGCCAATTTATTCCAGACTTTTTCTATCCATGTACAAATGTAGGAATTGTATTATGTCTGACTGTTTATTAAAGGTATATCTCTCTGGAAAGGAAGATAATAAAAGAAAATGAATTAATGTTAAATGAACATCTACTCTGTGTTACTGCCAAGATAGTTCATCATTCTATAGTGTCATTTTTACTTGAATTTTTTTTTGGAAAAACTGTATATTAAAACAAAAATTATGTGTTATGAAATAGAATACAAAATATACATGTTTTAAATAGAGGAAGTAATGAGAATTTAGAAAAATTTCTTGAGTATAGGATATTTTGGTGATAAGGTTTATTCAACTTATCACCCAGACCCCCTTATCACCTTCATTGTCTATCTGTAGGTTCTATTCATTAAGAAAAAAAGCCATGTTTATGCTAAATAAAATACATATTTTTATATCTAATCCACACAATAATAGCGAGGTAAATAGATATTATCATCCCTATAAAAATGGAGTTTTCATCAGAAGGAATGCACATCTACTGAAAAAGAAAGTAATGTTAGTATTAATATTATCTAACAGCAAATATTTATTATCTTAGTGCCAGTCACTGTTCTAGGTGAAGGAAATAGAGCAATGAACAAGACAAGAAAAGTTACTATTCTAATGGAACTTACATTCGAGTGAGGGGAGGTAAGTAGTAAAAATAAATGAAGGAAAGCAATATGTACAATGAAGAGAATTTCAGTAAGCTGATGTGACACAGTTTGAATTTTGAATTAGCCAGCCATGAAAGGTCTCTTAGATGAGGTGACAGGAAGTGGCATGGGGTTGAGCATTCTAGGGGGACAGCAGAGCTGTCACAATTGTCTTCAGATGGAGTGAGCTTGGAATGCCAGGGTGAGAAGTGTAGCATGAGGTACCAGGGACTGAAGAGGCTGGACACACAAGGATTTGTAAAAAAAAAAAAAGTGAGAAGTATGGGATTTAAATGTGTTGGCAAGTCATGAAACGATTTTAAGCAGAGGTATAGTATGACGTGACTACTCTTGATTTAGATTACTCTCCTCTGTGGAAAATGAATCACGGGAGATCAAGATAGGTAAGGGGATGGGTTAGGAGTCTATTGTAGTAAACCTATCAAATATAATGGTGGCTGAATTTGGGTGCCCGGAACAGGGTCCAGTGATTCTCCAATCTCAAGATGAGGGTCAAGCATAGGAGAAAAAGGACCAAAACAGGAGATCTGCAAGTGAAAGAATTAAAATAGGACAGATTGGAAGTTGAGCTGATTATTATTATTATTACTGTTATAAATTCTTTGGAAGCATTCATTGAGGGGAGCCAAGAAATGTTCTGAGTAGTGTCTCATACATTCTTTATACCATCCCCATGAGGAAGGCACTGTCATTACCCCCTTATACAGCAAGTATACAGAGGCTCAAAGTGGTTAAATAAATTGTTCGACCTCCCACTAGTAGTACAGGGCAGAGACAGAATTCAAACCTGAGCAGTCTGACACCAGACCTACATTCTAAAACTCTCCCTTAACTACCTCCAAATGGTGATGGAGATAGACCATGGGGCAGATGGAGCTCTATGTTCCAGAAGGCATATAAAGATCAGAAGGAAGGGTGTTCCTAGGCACAGATATGGCAGAGCACATATGCCCTGAAAACTTTGGATATAGTGGCTATGCACATATGTAAAGAGATCTATTTGACCAAGAACACATGCTGCCGTGGCAAATGAATCTATGAGAATTGAAAGATACTGAGGAAGGAAGACTTCCTCTTCTATTCTGGACCCAGGAAAGCTCTGCCAGACAGTACCACTGAAAGACTCTTAGGTCAATCAAACTCTTTCCTTCATACTATGTCATCAGTTTTAAATAGTGATGAGTGCCTTGACCACTGCAGATCAGTGGACAGACCAGGAGATTAAGACTGAAGTGACCAGCCTCCTGCATTTTAACAGTGAAACTTCATGGTTGAAAGCACTGAGCATGATTCTTCAAATGAGAAGATTATCCAGTTTTCCTCTACTTGTAGGGAATAGCCATAGCTAAATATTTTCTCCACCAGTAAGTTTAAAACATAGTTTTTAGCTAAATTAGTCTAGTTAGATCCCTCACAACAGTATACTACCTCTTCAAAGGACATGGAATTGTGCCATGATTTGAAGTTATTAAGATAATTTACTATCTCTTAAGTCACATTACAAAGAGAAGTTCCCCAAAATATAGTGAACAAAGGCAGCAGTATTGGAACAAAAATTTGGTTTCCTGTTTTTTAATGAGACAATACAGATTTGAATTTATAATTGTCAGCATTCATCTTAATATCTGGCATTTTATTTTAATCATACCATAATTACCTAATCCCCAAAAGATCATCAGAAACAAATACAAATGGAAGTTTCATTTATTGACAGTAATCTACCATATTGCAGAATGAATTGTTTCCCCCCAAAAAAAACATATATCCTAACCCCTGGTACCTGTGAATGTGACCTTATTTGGAAATATGGTATTTGCAGATGTACTTAAGATGTATATTAAGATGAAATCATCCTGGAGTAGAATGGACCCTTAATCCAGTGTAACTGGTGTCCTTCTAAGAAGAGACAAGACACAGAGAGAAAAGAACATCTAGTGAAGACACAGGTACACAAAAGGAGGAAGGCCCATATCACGATGGAGGCAGAGATTGAAGGTACATTGCTGCAAGCCAAAGATTGCCAAGGATTACCAGCAATAACCAGAAGTTAGAAGACAGATAACATGTCATGCTGACTCCTCGATATCAGAATTTTGACCTCCTGTGAGAGAATACATTGCTATTGTTCTAAGCTACTCAAGTTTGTGGTAATTTGTTATGGCATTCTCAGAAGACTAATGCATACTGGTAAAGAAATCATGAGAGATTTCACAAAATTTCAAACCACATTATGACCCATGTCAGGATAGAAATCACTTCCATTTTCACTGATCTTTAAAGATAAAAATGAAATCAATTTTACTCCTTTTTTCAGGATATTAGAAATGAATCTTTTCTCATAGTTATTTCAACTCACACAAACCCCTAAGAAATATTACTTAATTTATAGTTTATTCAGTTTAATATCTTGTATCCTGCTTATACTTGTTCAGGAGCATGGTTTCCTCCCTAGATCCAGTGAGGTGTTAGCCTTAATGTTCTCAAGAAATAAATCATCTTCTAGGTCTTTCAAAGTGTTCAAATAAACAAAGTCAATAGGAAAGAATGAAAGCAATTTGGCATCTCACTTCTCCATATGTCCACACCTCTTTCCCATCCTCCTGCCTTGAACATTATAATCAGACAACAGTAACTTAGCACCTAGAGTCCTGTTTACAAAGTAGTGTTCAGAAAAATGAACAGTCCAGATACCTTCAAAAACGTGTATGATGAAAGAGTGGTTGTCTTCAGTGGGAAGTGGAGGGGGAGTTTCAGAAACCTACTCATTGAAAAGGGTTCTAAGGAAAACTTGTGAAGCTGGACACTGAATAGGGGAACGAGTATTGAAAATTCAGGCCACCAACAAAAGAAGTGAATTTTTTGCCATCTCAGAGACCCTTGGTCAACTTCCTGCTTTGCCCAAGCAGTTCAGGTTCTTTGAAGCATATCCACGGAGAGGAAGTGTTTAAGGAATAAGGAGAGGTGTTCTGTGAGAGGACCACCATACTTTTGCATTGCTCAAGCACACAGCGCTCAAAGGAAATCTAATCAAGGGCCAGCATCAGTGGCTTCATGGAGCTGGCACTGAATATTAATCTTACAGCTGTTGCACTGATTTCTGCAAGGGCTTTCCCAAACCAGACACAAACCCAATCGAACAGGAAAATGTCAGAAGGAGAAAAGACAGGAGGTTCCTCTTTCTCTAGTATCTGTGAAGGTCTTTATACACCATCTTCAGTATGTACCTAATAGTGTGAATTGTGTGACAAACTTTGTAGGTAGTAGCACTCAACATTTTTTTTCCTACTACAAAACACTCATACTACATTGTCATTGTCATCATTCCCAATTTAATAGCCATTATTCCACCCTTTTCTTCCTCACTTAAGATGGTATCTAAAGGTATCTTACCGAATGTGAGAGTAACACTATTATAAATCTACTCTGATTTAAAAATGTTACCTGAAAACTTTAGGGATTTTACTGTTATTTTATGCAAATTTCGAATGAGATAGCTCACTATTAACTTTGACACAACAGTCCGCTATGATGCCAAGCAGTTATTAACTAGTCTGAGAGTGCTGCTCAGCTGGTTAACTAACCTCTTTGTTAAAATCTTTAAACACATGAGAACATATTTTTTTAACCCAGAAATTCACATGAAGACATTCATTTATAATTAAAAGAGAAAAGTGTTCATTGATAATGACTAAAACTCTAATATGAAATGAATTATTTATAGTCAAATTAAGTGGTTAATATAAGCATAGGTATATGCAATAAATTACAAATAATTCTTAGAGAATATAAAATGTGAAGCAAGGCTTAGAAGATGAGCAGCTGCCCACTAGATGGACCAGTAGGGGAAAACATTGCTCATAAATGTATTAGTATCCACAGAGATGTGCTATCATTCAGAGGACTACATGTTCTCAATGACTGGAGCATGGGGGCTTTTTATTGTGGGTGGAGTCTTGAACTTAGAGAATTAGGAAGATAGTGGAGAGTCTTAGAGTCCACGCTAAGGAGCTGTACTTTCATCCTGTAGAGAATGGAGGTTGAGTGGGGAGAGTTAGATTAGGGAGACTAGTTAGGAAACCATTGAAATTATTTAGGTGGAAGATGTTCCAGCAAAGACTGCAGCACTGGGGCTGAGAAGATGAATGAACTGTAAAAGTGTTAAGTTGTAATAGACAGGAATGGGTCACCATTTGAAGACAGAAAAAGAAAGGGGGAAAGGGAAAATTGAGGATAAATCCAGGTTACTGGATTGGGTAACTGAAAAAATGGTGGTGCCTTTCAAAAATAATCATTTATTTAATCAATGGATATTTATTGAAAACTTAATATGTACCTGTACATATTAACATGTGCAGCCCAAACATTTGATAAAACATGAGAAGAGGGGTAATATTACATAACAAGTCAAAATATGGTCTCTAGATTCAGAAGGACTGAGTTCAAATCTAAGGTTTATGTGTGATATTTGACTAGCATTTTACTTTTCTAAGTCTCACTTTGCTTATCTGTAAAATGGAGTATGACAGTCATGGACCTGCCAGCTGCAAGGAATGTAGTTCTTTAACAGCCTTAGCTGTGGGCATATTAGGATCTGCTTCAACTTTTGAGTAAGTGCATGCGCTCCCTGGCCAGCTCCCTATAAGACTGTGATACTAGCATATACGTATAGACATATAGTTCAGGGGAATGTAACTGAGTCCAAAAATAAATCCTTACATTTATGGTCAATTGATTTTTTTTTTTTTTTTTTTTTGCGGTACGCGGGCCTCTCACTGCTGTGGCCTCTCCCGTTGCGGAGCACAGGCTCCGGACGCACAGGCTCAGCGGCCATAGCTCATGGGCCCAGCCGCTCCGCGGCATGTGGGATCCTCCCGGACCGGGGAACGAACCCGTGTCCCTTGCATCAGCAGGCGGACTCTCAACCACTGCGCCACCAGGGAAGCCCTGGTCAATTGATTTTTGACAAGGATGACAGAACAATTCAATGAAGGAAAGAATAATATCTTCAACTAAGACAACTGGATATCCACATGCAAAAGGATGAAATTGAACCCCTACATCCCACCATACATAAAAATTAACTCAAAATAGATCAGAGAACTGAATGTAATAACTAAAATTATACAACTCGTAAGAAAATAAGCATGCGGTATGTGACCTTGGGTTAGGGAATGGTTTCTTAGTTAAAACACCAAAGTGCAAGTAACAAAAGAAAAATATATATAAATTGTACTCATCAAATTTAAAAACTTGTGTTGTAAAGGATACCAAGCAAAAAGTGAAAAGACTTCCCACAGAATGAGAAAAAAATATTTGCAAATCATGCATCTGACAAGGGACTTCTATCCAGGATATGTAAAAACTCTTACAACTTGACAATAGAAAGACAACTCAGTTTCAAAATACAAATCATGCATCTGACAAGGGACGTCTATCCAGGATATGTAAAAAATCTTACAACTCAACAATAGAAAAACAACTCAGTTTCCATTTGGGCAAAGGACTTGAATAGACATTTCTCAAAAAAAGACAAGCAAATGGCCAGTAAGCACAAGATTTTCAACATTAGTCATTAGGGAAAGGTAAATCAAAACCACACCCACTAGGGTAGTTATAATTTTTTAGAAACCAGATGATAAGAAGTATTGGTGAAGATGTGGAGACATTGGACACCCCATACTTTACTGAAGGGAATGTAAAATTACACTTTGGAAAACAGTTTGCACTTCTTCAAGATGTTGAACAAAGAATTACCATATAATCCAGCAATTCCATTCCTAGGTATATACCCAAGGGAAAAGAAAAAATGTTCACGTAAAAACTTGTACAAATGTTCATACCAGCATTATTCACAATAGATCAAAGGTGGAAAGGCCTAAATGTCCATTAATTGATGAATGAATAAACAAAAGTGGTATGTCCATACAATAGAATATTATTTAGCAATAAAAAAATGAAGCACTGATACATGCTACAACATGGATAAATCTTGAAAACATTATAATAATTGGAAGAAGCCAGTCATGAAAGACCACATATTATATGATTCCACTGAAATAAAATTTCCAGAATAGTTAAATCCATAGGGACAGAAAGTAGATTTGGGTTTTCCAGGATCTGGAAAAGAGGGAACTCAGAAGCCAGTGGGATGGAAAATGTTCTAAAATTATATTGTGGTGATAGTTGCACAATTCTGTCAATATACTAAAATCTGCTTAACTATACACTTTTTTAAGGTGTACTGCATGATGTTTTAATATACACATACATTGTGAAATGATTACCACAATCAAGTTAATTAACATATCCATCACTTCACACAGCTAACCTGTTTTTTTGTTTGTTTGTTTTATTTTTTGTGAGAACAGTTAAGATCTACTCTCAGCAGGAACTTATGGTTACCATGGGGGGAAGGGTGGAGGGGAGGGATAGTTAGGGAGTTTGGGATTGACATGTACACACTGCTATATTTAAAATGGATAACCAACAAGGACGTACTGTATAGCACAGGAAACTCCGCTTAATATTATGTAGCAACCTAATTGGGAAAAGAATTTGAAAAGGAACAGATACATGTATATGTATAACTGAATCACTTTGTTGTACAACTGAAACCAACACAACATTGCTAATCAAATATACTCCAATATAAAATTAAAAGTTAAAAAAAAAAGATCTACTCTCAGCAAATTTCAAGTATACAGTATAGTATCATTAAGTATAGTCATTATGCTGTACATTAGATCTCCAGAATTTATTCATCTTACATAACTGAAATTTTATATTCCTTGATCAACTTTTCTCCATTTCCCGCCTTCTGACCCCTGGCAAACACCATTCTATTCTCTGCTTCTATGAATTCAACTGTTTTAGATTTCACATATAAGTGAAACCATGCAGTATTTCTCCTTCTTTGCCTGGATTATTTCACTTAGCATAATATTCTCTAGGGTCATCCATATTGTTGCAAATGGCAAGATTTCCTTCTTTTTTAAGGCTGCATGATATTCCATTGTGTGTACATACTTTATTTTCTTTATCTTTTGTATGTCGACAGACACTTAGGTTGACTCCACATCTTGTGTATTATGCATAATACTGCAGTGAACATGGGAGTGCAGGTTTCTCTTCCAGTTACTGATTTCATTAATCTTTGGGTATATACAGAGAAGTGGGGTTGTTGGATCATATGGTAATTCTATTCTTAATTTTTTTGAGAAACTTCCATGTGATTTTCCAAAATGACTGTACCAATTTATATTCCTACCAAAAATGTACAAGTGTTCTCCTCCACATTCTCACTAGCACCTGTTATATTTTATTCTTTTTTTTTTTTTTGGCAATTTTGTTTTTTGGGTTTTTTAATTTTTTTGTCTTTTTTTAAAATTAATTAATTTATTTATTAGCTTGTTGGGTCTTTGTTGCTGAGCACAGGCTTTCTATATTTGCAGCGAACGTTGGCTACTCTTCACTGCGGTGTGCGGGCTTCTTGTTGTGGTGGCTTCCCTTGCTGCGGAGCACAGGCTCTAGGCACGTGGGCTTCAGTAGTTGTGGCACACAGGCTCAGTATCATGGGCTCTAGAGCACAGGCTCAGTAGTTGTGGTGCACAGGCTTAGTTGCTCCACAGCATGTGGGAACTTCCCGGACCAGGGATTGAACCCCTGTCCCCTGCATTGGCAGGCAGATTCTTAACCACTGTGCCACCAGGGAAGTCCCTGTTTTATTCTTTTGATAAAAGCCATTTTAACAGGCATGAGCTGATACCTCATTGTGATTTTGATTTGCCTTTCCCTGATGATTAGTGATGTTGAGCACCTTCCTATACATCTGTTGACCTTTTATATATCTTCTTTTGAGAAATGCCTATTCAGTTCCTTTGCCCATTTTTTAATTGGATTATTTTTCTTCCTATTGAGTTGTTTTAGTTCCTTATATATTTTGGATATTAACTCCTTATCAGATATACAGTTTGAAAATATTTTCTCCCATTCCTTAGATTGTCTCTTCACTCTCTTGATTGTTTCTTTTTCTGTGAAAAAGCTTTTCAGTTTGATGCAATTCCATTTCTCTATTTTTACTTTTGTTGCCTGTGCTTTTTTGATCATATCCAAAAAATCGTCACTCAGACCGATGTCAAGAAATTTTTCCCTGTGTTTTCTTCTAAGAGTCTTACAATTTCCAGTCTAATGTTTACTAACTGTGCACTTTAAATGAGTAGATTATCAGGTATGTGAATTATATGCTAATAAGGATGGTTTTTTAAAATCCATTTTAAAAAAAGAATGAGTTGATGACTTATAAAAGATAATACTGTATTTTAATGTACAAAGTGAGAAAAAATAATTTAATCATTATGTATTCCTAAGGCTGCCATAACAAAATATCACAGACTCAGTGGCTTAAAACAACAGAAGTTTATTGTCTCACAGTCTGGAGGCTAGAAATTTGAAATCAAAGTGTCAGCAGACTTGGTTCTTTCTGAAAGCTCTAAGAACCTTTTCCACGTCAATCTCATTGTTCCTGCCAGTTGCCGATAATCTTCAGCATTCTGTGGCTTGTAGATGCATCACTCCACCCTCTATCTTGATCTTCACATGGCCTTCTTCCTCTCTGTCTTCACATGGCCATCTCCCTCCTCATCTCTCTGTCTTCTATTCTTATAAAGACAGCAATTATATTGGATTGGGGTCCATCCTAATGATCTCCTCTTAACCTAATTAGATCTGCAAAGGCCTTGTTTCTAAATAAGGTCACATTCATAGGTACTGAGGATTAGAATTTCAGTATATCTTTTGGGGGGACAAAATTCAACCTCATAACAGACTATAAGTTATTTCAGTTGATTCTCTTATCTAGTCCCTTGTTTTGAATAGTTTAGTGTTAGGAACAAAGTAGGTACTAAATAAATATTCATTGACTGATTAAACCATTCAATCTATATAGCTGTCTACTTTAATTTGAAAGACCTTTAGGGATAGAGTCTATAATCTTACTTGAATTTATACCCTAATGTTTAATTAAAGGAGTACTTCCTTCTAATCAAAGCCTTTGCATTTTCATTCTTTGCCAAAATAACTGGCTAATGGATTGTTTGTTGAATTGATCCAATCAGTCATTTAAGTGGAACCCTCTTAACTGGTCAACTCAGTCAAAATGATCTTGAATTTAGTCATGTTGACTCAGCCTCTTTTAAAACAATTTAAGCTAATTTCCTCTTGCTTTGTCCTCAGGTAAAAATGAAGAATGTTCTCATAATAACCCTTTATCCTTCTAATATCCAGACCAAACAATCCCAAATTCTGTAATCCCTCATTCAAGTTCAGATATGGATTTTTAAGGCATTCCAAATACATAAGAAACGTGCATTTGATAATTTTTATTTTAAGAGCAACTAAAGCTCCTTATTATTGCACAGTCTTATGTACCTATGTCACTACCTTAAAAAGAAAAATACACAAAAATGTCGATTAGACTTCTTCAAATATCTGATGCTTGCTGAAAGGATTTTTACTATGGATCTTATGCTATTCTTTAATCTATATTACATACAAAATTTTCTTGAAATTTCTTCTGTGGTTAAAAGGTATAATCATCTTCTATAGTTAAAAAGCATACCTTGGAACTACAAAAAGTGAAATATTTGCCTTCAGGTTTTTCCTGCTTATTATTATAAACATATACCTTCGTTGAAAATTCCAGAGGTAATTGAATAAAACATACTTTAAAATTCACTTTAATTATTAATTATTTTTCAAAAGGAAATTACATCTAACTTCTCTGTTCACATATACTGAATTTTGATGCAACACAAGAAAATACATCATGGATGATCCTTCTACTCTTTGTGTATTTATATTACTTCCTGGGTTTTCACTGCAGCTTTACGTTTCATTTTGAGTAGATTAGACACAAAATAAATTTGAGTATTAGGCATGAGGTGTATGTTGTTTGAGGGAAACTGTTTTACTAAATACATTCAGAACCATAAAACTCTTTATTGATTCAGGTTCATTTACAGAACAGGAAGTGTAAATGGAGCCAATAATTTTAAGGGCTGTAAATGGCTTTGAAGAGTTTTATAAATGTATAGAAAAATATCTAAATGTATTTCATGTTGTTTCTGAGAAACATTTTATAATTTGGAGAAATTAACCATGAGAAAGAATTTTGTTTCCCTAAATAAAAAGATTTTATTTTTTTTGCAAGTGACATGAAGAAAAGATTTAGAACAATTTTTGTCTTTATTTTTACTTCCAGTCCTGTGGATTGGGAGTCTCTTCCAGGTCTGGATATCCTTTGATTCTGTCCCTATCTCTGCCTTCTGGATTCTGTTCCTAGCTCCGTATCTATCCTACCTTCTTCCATGGTTCTCAACTTAATTCTCTTACGGTAACAAGCCAATTATACGCTGATTTCACTAGTGCAACTTATTGTGCTGAATACTGGAGCCATTTGCCTAGATTAAAAGAGGGGGTGGGGAAGATTAATATAATCTATTAATCTAGTGATTGATGGTCTCATAAAGCACAATATACAACCTACTACATTTTACTAGGAAATAGACTTAAGATTTACATTTTTTCTCCTAATATAAGCAATAAGCTCATGTTGTATGTGCAGTTGTTATTAACAATGTCCATATGAATTATCCAGTTCTCTTAACAGTAATAATAATAGCCAACACGTATGAAGCATTTAGTAGAATTACTGTTGTGGCAATTCACATGAGAACCAATAAGGGCCTTATAAAATTTATGTTAGATACAATTATGTCCCATCTCCTGAAATGAGAGTATTTTGAAAGCAGAGATCATGACTCACTCATCCCAATATTTTCAGTGCCTAGAAAATGTCTTCCAAAGGTAAAATTCAATAAATGTGTATTGTTGTTTTGCTTCTGATTTTAATTGTATATATTACAAATAAAGTTGAAACCCTCCCAAGAGAGTACTCTCCCCTCCCAAGAGGTAGAGAGTACCCTCCCAAGAGGTAATCACTATTATAAATTTAGTGTTTAACTTTCCTGAAGATATTCTTATATTTTTCAATATAATAGATTTTATATCCATATACAACATGATATTGCTTTGGCAAGTAGTTAAACTTTATACAAATTATATCATATAATAGATGTTATTTTATAACATTTTTGTCCAACATTACATTTTCAAAATATATCTATGTTGGGTTGTTTTCAACTCTAGTTAATTGATTTTAACTGTGGCATAGCAACATTATTTGACTATACCTAAATGTTGAATTTTGTCAAATGCTTATGTATCTATTGATATAATTAAGCATTTTTTTCCTTAATCTATAAATTTGATGTGTTGTGTTATGATATATTTTTCTAGTGGTGAATCATCCTTTCATTCCAGGAATACATTCTAAATTCTATCTTGGGGACTTCCCTGGTGGTGCAGTGGTTAAGACTTCACCTGCCAATGCAGGGGACATGGGTTCGACCCCTGGTCCGGGAAGATCCCACATGTCTCAGAGCAACTAAGCCCGTATGCCACAACTACTGAGGCTGTGCTCTAGAACCTGTGAGCCACAGCTACTGAGCCTGTGTGCCACAACTACTGAAGCCCGTGCACCTAGAACCCGTGCTCTGCAACTAAGGAAGCCACCACAATGAGAAGCCCGTGCATCACAACGAAGAGTAGCTCCTGCTCACCACAGCTAGAGAAAGCCTGCATGCAGCAACGAGGACCCAACACAGCCAAAAAAAATTAATTAATTAAAATATAAAAGTTAAATAAATAAATAAATGAATTCTATTTTGTCTGATATTAACATAGCTAAAATAACTTTCTATTTATTATCTTCAGAGTACTTACTCAACTATTTATTTTTTCATTTCTTAATTATCAACTCTTCTGTATGTTCTGTTAATAGTAACACATTTTAGTCTAGTTTGATACTAGAGGTATTTTAATAGGAGAGTTTAATATGCTTACACTTGTTGTGATTGATATATTTGTCCGTATCTCTGTTTTCTATCTTTCACTTTCCAATTACCATGTTGTGTTTGCATTTTTAATATTCTTCATTTATAGGTTTTTAATGCTTTCTAATGCTTTTTTAATTTCTATACAAATTTGGAAGCTATTGATTTCTTTTCATAGTAGTTACTTTAAATTATTGACATTAAAAACTTAGTTTAAAATTTTCTTAGGTGAAAAGGCAAGCCAAAACTTGGAGAAAATATTTGTAAAACACATATCCAAATAAGAACTTGTATTCAAAACATGCAGAAAACTTTCTAAACTCAAAAATAAGGAAACAAACAACCGAACTTTTAGAATGTGGAAAAGATCTAAACAGAAACTTCACCCAAGAAGATATACAGATGGCAAATAAGCAAATGAAAAGATGCTCAACATCATAAGTCATTAGGGAATTGCAAACTAAAACAATACTACACACCCATTAGAATGGCTAAAACTTAAAAAAAAAAAAAAAACAAAAGACTGATAATCCCAAATGCTGGTGAGGATGTGGAGCAACAAGAACTCTCATCCATTGCTGGTGGGACTGCAAAATGGGTACAATCATTTTGGAAGACAATTTCTTACTAAGCTGAGCATAATCTTACCTTACAATCCAGCAACTGTGCTCCTAGTTACCCAATTGAGTTAAAAATGTATGTCTGCACAAAAATCTGTGCATGAATGTTTGTATCAGCTTTATTTATAACCACCAAAACCTGGAAGCAACCAATATGTCTTCAATAAGTGAATGGATAAACAAACTATGGTACATCTATACAATGTAATATTATTCAGTCATAAAAAGAAATGAGCATGCTCGCTTCAACAGCACATATACTAAAATTGGAACGATACAGAGAAGATTAGCATGGCCCCTGAGCAAGGATGACACGCAAATTCGTGGAGCATTCCATACTTTTTATTATCAAAAAATCTGGGAACAATAGATGTTGGAAAGGGTGTGGTAAAAAAGGAACCCTCCTGCATTGTTGGTGGGAATGTAAATTGATACAACCACTATGGAAAACAGAATGGAGATTCCTCAAAACATTCAAAATAGAACTACCATATGACCCACCAGTCCCACTACTGGGCACATACCCTAAGAAAACCATAATTCAAAAAGAGACATGTACCACAAAGTTCATTGCAGTACTATTTACAATAGCCAGAACATAGAACCAACCTAAATGTCCATTGACAGATGAATGGATAAAGAAGATGTGGCACAAATATACAATGGAAGATTACTCAGCCATAAAAAGAAACAAAATTGAGTTATTTGTAGTGAGGTGGATGGACCTAGAGTCTGTCATACAGAGTGAAGTAAGTCAGAAAATAAAAATGGTACTGATGAACCTAGTTGCAGGGCAGGAATAAAGATGTAGACATAGAGAATGGACTTGAGGACACGGGGTGGGAGGGGGAAGCTGGGGCAAAGTGAGAGTAGCATTGACATATATACACTACTGAATGTAAAATAGTTAGCTAGTGGAAAGCAGCAGCATAGTACAGAGAGATCATCTTGGTGCTTTGCAATGACTTATAGGGGTGGGATAGAGAGGATGGGAGGGAGGCTCAAGAGGGAGGAGATATGGAGACATATGTATGCCTATGACTGATTCACTTTGGTGTACACCAGAAACTAACAGTATGGTGAAGCAATTAAGCTCCAATAAAGATCTATTAAAAAAATAAAGAAAGAAATGAGCTATCAAGCCATGAAAAGATATGGAGGAACCTTAAATGCATATTGATAAATTAAAGAAGCCAGTCTGAAAAGGCTATATACTGTCTGATTTCAACTATATGACATTTTGGAACAGACAAAACTATAGAGACAATAAAGATATCATTGGCTGCCAAGGATTCCAAGGGAGGGAGGTATAAAATGAATAGCTAGAACACAGATTTTTCAGGGTGGTGATGCTATTCTGTGTAAAACTAATGGTGGATACATGTTATCACGCATTTTTCAAAACCGCTAGAACTGTACAACACAAAGAATGAAACAATGTAGTTATTGACTATAGTTAATAATAATGCTTCAATATTGGCTCATTTACTGTAACAAATGTACTGCACTAATACAGGATATTAATAATAGACCAAACTCTGTGTGGGGATAAGGGTTAAGGGGTAAGAGTGGAGTAGGTATATGGAATTCTATGTGCTATCAGTTCAATTATTCTATAAATCTGAAACTATTAAAAAAACAAAGTTTATTAATTATTTCTTAATTATCTTTGGTCATCTACATATATATGGCCTACTTTTGACAAAGGTACCAAGTTAATTGAATGGAGAGATAATATTGTTTTCAACAAATGGTGCTAGAACATATATAAACAAAAAGGGGGGGGGAAGACCTCAACCCTTACCTAATAAGATATAAAATATTAACTTGAAAAGGGTCACAGACCTAAATGTATAACATAAAATTATAAAATTCTGGAAGGAAACATAGGAGAAAAATCTTCGTGATGTTAGGTTAGGCAATAATTTCTTAGTATGCAAAAAAAGTGAAAATCATAAAGCAAAAACTGCCAAATTGGACTTCATCAAAATACAAAATAGATTACCAGATGAACCACCTAAAGCTCTTTCCACTGGGAGGATTTTCCCTCACAACTCTCTTTTAGGGCCACTCCTGAGCAATCCGCTTTCAACTTTAACCCACATAGGAAGTCAACTCATCCATAAATTGTGTTAGACCTTTTTCCTTTCTCTTCTGATAACAAGAAACCTCCTATGTAGCCATAGGTGATGGATGACAGGGAAGCCTGGGCCACTTGCTTTTGAAGCTTTCCTGCAGCTTCTGGCCCCAATCTCACTTCCACGTTATTAATGAATTGCATTGGGCTTTCCCAACATTATAACATGATAGTTCTGACAGAACACATTCCATGGGAGTCTGTTCTGATCACATGGTTATTTGAGTTTCCATCCTCAGAGGCTTCCTCTCAACCAGGGCTCAGTAGCATGCCAGAGGTTGTTTTTAAAATGGAGCATAATTTTCTGCAGTGGATGACATGGACTTACTCCAAAATTCTGGGAGTCTAGGTTATGATTTTCCTACTGGGGCTTACCTTAAATTCCATAGCATTTTTCTACCACATATACCATTAATATCATTGGACATGCAAGGTTATGTGGTCCAAGTAGCAAAACTGCTTGCCCTGTATCTAGACCTGCTGCCGAACTCTGTTCTGCTCTGGGCTCAGCTTACTAAATGGATCAGAGTAATATTCTCAGGAGTGAAATATCCCTCCTCCAGAATGCAAAGAAGCCTACTAAGCATTGTGTTTCTTTCTCACTGATGGCAAAAGCCATCCAATTCCATGGTCCATATAGTTACTACTTCCTATAAATCTCTCAAAGCCTGAGATCTTTTCCTTGCTAGTGCATTCTGTTCCACTGGTGTCCAATCCCAAGTCATTATTGATAAAAATTTAACTCTTTCACTGCTACATCATTCTAGGGGTTATCAGTACTCCACCTACCAGCAGTGATGGAGTTCTGTCATCTGGGCAATGAGTGACCCAGCTCTAATATCCCATTTTAGAGTCTGCTTCCTGGGACTATTTCTGGTTCCAAATTTTTCTAGGTCAGTATCCCTGGAAACAGACTCTGAGACAGAGATTTGCATGCTAAAGATTTTTGAGAAATGTTGTAAGAAAAAAGGAAAGCAAGCACTGGGCTGAAGGAGAAGTTGAACTGAGAGACAGTTACAAGAGAGAACTCAACAGATCCCATGAGATGTTATGGAGTTGGGATGACCCTTCAGAGTTGTCCAACTCTGAGGCAAAAAAAGCCAGACTTTTGTATTCCTACATCAACCAGTTGTTGGATATGGGCTGCCCCCAGAAAGGGGCCTAACCTTGGGTGAAGGAACAATTCAAATGATAGAGACTCAGCTTTGAGCCATGAACACCCAATACTCTGAACAGCTGTGGAAATTTTTCTAAAAAGTCTAAAGTCACCCAATAGTTCTATTTTTCTCAGATCACAAAGCTCATAGCCTATGCTAGCTACACACTTACTGCCCCTACTTTTGTTCTGAACACACACACACAAAAATGTATTTTATTTTCCAGTTAGTATATTACTGAATTTACTAGTTTGCTCAAAGTTTTTGCATGTGTTCCATCCCTTCCTGTTTAATAGTTCTTTTAGTATCTGACTGTTGCAATCTCCCTTAGTCTCTGTATGCCTGAAATGTCTTCATTTTGACCTCTGCATTAAATGGTAATTCAATTAGGTATAAAATTTTAAACTGGCAGCTATTTTCCTTTAGCTGATTATATGGATACACATCTGACACATACTCTTACTGGGAAGAAGTTTGCTGTCAGTCTCATCATTCTTCCTTTGCATTTGCTGCAAGGTACTCTTTTCCTTTTGGTACTGTTACTAGATGTATACAGGAGCCTGTCGGTGTATTCTCCAGGTATCTAAAATGCTCCTTCATAATCATATTTTTCATCTCTAACTCTGCTGCTTTCTGAGTGAATTATTCATTACTGTCTTCCAATTTACTAATTCCTCTTTGCCTGTGTCTAATGTAGAGTGTATTTCATCAATAGAGTTTTTAATTTCACTGGCTATATTATTCATTTTCAGGATTTTTAATTACTCTTTTTCACATCCAGGCCTTTTTTGCTTCATTTCATCCTGGGTTTTATTTCATTATTTCTTTGTTCTTTATGGATGTTATTCATTCATCTCCCTGAACTTCCTAAATATATTTATTTTAAAATATATATCAGTTGTTCTACTACATTAACTTTTATGAAATAAATTAATATAGAAAATTTTTATTTTCTTGATTACTTTCTCAGTATTAGGGTTTTTCCTCCCCTGGCTTTAGGAATTATCAGTTATCTCCAGAATTTCTTTCTCAGTTTTTTCTTCCATGTCCAGTTTTGTAGTGCTTCTACCTGGTCCCCCAAGTGTCCCATAGCAAAGCCATATCCTATATTGAAGATTAAATGTTATGTAACAGAGACATCAAGAATTTTACAGTTTCTGTCACAAAGTCATCTTAAGGCTTGGTTCCATTTCTGGTCACAAGGCTGTGTTTGCTTCTTCTGTCCCCCATGGCTTCATATAAGCCATATTTCTATGCCTTTTACTACAGGGCGCCTCCTTCCCCAGCCCCTGGTTTCAATTAGTGAGCTTGGCTCTTCTCTCCCACCTCACAGGGAGGAATTCACCTCACAAGCATGAACTACCAGGTTTTATACACAGCAACTGGCAGCCCTAGTCCTTCATCCACACCTCCACTGACCACCAAACATTTCTATTTTGTATCTATTCCACAAAGATGTTTACTTTGCTTCATTTTATTGTTTTTAGCACAGCTAAATCTTTTTAAATGTTTGTGTTTAAAATTTTATCTATTGTCTTATATTTGGAACAGAAGGGTGCTTCAAAGTGTAAATTTACAAGGCAATCTTGTATAAAACTCGATAAACATTTATTTTCAAATATTTGTTGAATGAATAAATGAAATGCTCTTTGCATTCTCAAGAGTCCCTCTGAGCCTTTGTTTGTGCTGTTCTCTCAACCTAGAATGAACTTTGCCTCTTTTCAATCCTACTCATTGTTTAAATATTATCTCCCTTACAAAGATTTCCCCAATGACAACATGCCCTACACAAAATTAATTATGCTCACTCTGTTTTCTCATTGCATTTATTCCAAACCTCTTTCATAGCCTATTTCAGATCATAAAACAGTTATTTTTACTTCTGCCACCTCAACTGATTGCAAAACTGCATCTTATTTAACTCTGAATTTTTGGACCTTACACAGTAGACTGCATTTTTATGTTTTCAAATATTTGTAAAATGAATTACTGTGAATTACAGACCAAGAGAATATACTATTTTAATCACTAAACTTTCTTTATTTCAAAATATTTTACATTAATCAAAACAGTGTTAGGACTATTTTATGTGTTACACCAGTATGTTGGGGAAAATTTGTGCTTTAAATTTTACAACAACTGATATAATCTTTAAAAGAAAAAAAAAAGTGTAGCATAAAAAAATTTTCCTGTGCAACTTTAGCAACCTTGGCCTAGACTCGTGAGGGAGAAGGACTATGTCTTAAATGTCCTTTTATCTCTAATCCTTGGCATGGCAACTGGCACAAAGTAAACCCTCAAAGAATGTTGTTGAACTAAAATGCAAAACTTTTCCCTATTGTGAGTAAATTGTCTTATTGTTATTTGTACAATGTTATAGAGCAATATAGCAACAGCTACTATTAATGGAGATCTTACTATGGGCCAAATACTATGTTAGCTATTTAAATTCAGTATGATGTTTAACCTTTTTAAACAATTGAAAAAGGTATTTAATAATGAATAATATTAAATAATCACATTTCACAGATAAAAACTATTTAGTTCAGAGAAGTTAAATAACTTGTCTGAAGTTACATAGTAAGTTTCAGCAATACTAAGATCTGAACACTGGTGGGTCTAACTTCCGGTCTTTCCTCTCAATATTATATCTCTAAAATATGTATGCTATCTTAAATTCTTACTTATTTGCCTATCTTTCCTTATTTCTTCTCAGTAACATCCTTGTGAGATTTTATGTTTACTCTTTGGGCATAAAACTTAACTGTAAATACAGGTGAAGAAAGGAGAAGGAAAGCAAAACTGCTCTTCAGTTTAGGAGGCTGGTGGTTCTGTGGTTTAAATTTTTTCCTATATGTATGAATAATTATTTAAAATTGCCATCTAAGTAGGAGTAGACAGGTACTCACACATGTGTCCCTGGAAGATAGACAAAGTACCCTGAACAGAAAATTTGATGGGGAGGAAATGGAAACTAGATGTAGAATCTGCATCAGAAATGGCTCCACCCCTTCACAGCTGCAAAATCAAGTCTGTGGAGAGGTTTCTTGGAGACACAAGTCATTTAGGGTGGAGACGCAAAATCATTCATCTGAGACAGAGAATGAGAGAGGGAGGGAGAGAGAGAGCTCACCATTGGCAGAGAACAGCAAATAAGCTAGAATAGACCCTTGCTAGGAATTATGACAATAAGGAGTGTCATATGCTAAGCACAATAAACTTCTTTATATTATTCCACTAAAGGACATAAGAGGATTAAGTATTCACTAGTTAACTTGCTATCTCAGTTATGGACTCTCCAACTGAGGGATTTTAATTTTTACGAATAAAGGGATGGTTTCGCAGAACAGTCCACCAGGGTGAGAAATGAGGCCACCCTTCTACACAGCCCTATTTTCCATGCTTCTGTGGAATTCAGCAAAAGCCTCAGTCTCTAGTGAAAGGTTAGCCCTTATTCTGATAAGCTCTAGACTGTCTGAGCAGTGAACATTTTAAATCAGCATAATTATACTTCACATGGCAATAAACACTTTCAGTTTAAGTGTGCATAATTTGTCTCTTTGTCTGATTCTCTTTGTTGCATTAGTTTTTTTCTCCATGGTAAGCATAAAATAACAGGATTTGTGATGATTCCCTAGAGATTACTCTCCTCCCTCTCTCTCTCTCTCTCTCTCTCTCTCTCTCTCTCTCTCTCTCTCTCTCTCTCTCTTTTAAAAATGCTTAAGTTGCTTTGTTTATTTTTTAAAAAAAGAAAGAAAAGAAAAAGAAAGTTGAAGAATTTTAGAGAAAAATCTCATCTCCAGCCATTTGGTTTAGAAAAAATTTAGGCAGATTACAAATGTTAAAAGTTGTTCTTAGTGCAGGAAACCAGGTCTTCCAGTGTTTTTGCATATCTTCTAATTCCCTGTTCTATGGCCAGGCCTGAAGTTGGTCTGACTCAAGTTTGGTTGTCTGGCTTTGATTGGTATTCAGGCGGAGTGGTGAGTATGTAAGGCTCTAATCCCTGCAACACATGGTAATTTTTTCATTCTCACTCAGCCTCCACCTGTTCCATGGTCCAGTAGAGGACTGCAAATCCTATCAAGGGAGGGCAACGCGACTAAGCCTGCCTCCCTGGCTTCAGTCCATCACATGTGCACTCGGGCTGCAGAGCACCCAGCCAGCTGCAGCCCAACGATCATGTTATCAGATGACGGATGGCTTCATATCAGGTGTTTAAACTGACGAGCTGCCCCGTCTGGGAAATGATTCAGGAAGTCTGGCCTTGCTTGATGAATGGGGAAAGTGACAATGCCAATCACAGTGACCCCTGCAGCCTCCTGCTGCTGCCCCAACAGCCACAGTCGCATCTATCCCATTGGTTACTTTTTCAATTCTATTGTCATTCAGCTGAGGTTAGACCTACTGTCACTAAATTATACCATTAATCCAAATATTTTCCTTGCAATAACCTTTATAAAATGAATCCAGGCCTCCAACAGATAAAATGAATCCAGGCCTCCTCCAGGCCTCTCATGATCAGAATTAGAGGACAAGACATAGGATTTAGTCTAATAATTTTAGAGGTTGTTTCACACCACTTTGCATAGCCTGTCTTGAAGTAAAGATGGTTATTTTGGAGGGAACTGCATATTTTACCCAAAATCAAATCAGGATCCACTACAATGAGAAATGCAAGAGAGTTCAATGTGTTGTGTATAGATCTGCATATAAATCCCTCTGTAATATTAGTTCTCAATTACTGATTGGTGTCCCTTTGTGAACATTTGAAGGGTATTCTCAAAATGGCTTTTCCAAACTATCTTTATGAGATAATTTGTGATTTGGTAATCTGGTTTTAAAAATTAAAATTTTTTAGAATTTACCACTTTTACTCAGTATGTAGGGAATATGTATGCGTAAGGCTAGATTTACAGACCATAAGACAAAATGGAAATTTCAACCAGTGGAATCGATTTCCCATCACGCCCTTGATGTTGTATTGTGGATACAGTCTATTTATAGATAGTATATCATACCAATTACTCATCATAGCAAATATTGAGTAATGGAGATATTCGAGCAGAATGCATGAACACTTCAGAAATCATTTTCTATGCAATATTTATTTTCATCAACAATTCCAAATGACAGTGAAAAACTCATGAGCCAAGCACCAATTGTTTTATTTTTAATTTAAAAACATATTGCTGTCCAGGTCTTTGATGAAAGTACTGCTTTGTCCACCCCTGTCTTAAGGCACTTTTTTTTTTTTTCTTTTTTGCAACCAGGGATGGTGAATAAACAAAACAAAGGGAGAGTTTAATGGGAATGACAGCACAGCAGGTACATTTATGATTTGGTATCATTTCAGTTTTCATCCAGGAAAATTGTCAACCATTCCAAGAATAAAAAATAAAATGCTATGTACTATATAGTATAACCTCTTTAAATTGGCAATTTGTTCCTGTTTGATAATTCATCCTTAAGCAAACCTCAACCACTTGCTACCTGCTGTATTCATTAGCCTGTCCATCTTCCTATTCCCTGTAGAGTATGCGGAGCTATGATTGTTAGAAAACTGTTGTGCTACTGTGTATATTTGCTACTTAATACATGAATATATGTTTGCACGGATTTTTATGCAATTGTTTTAGAAAGATGAGCAAACATTTTTTTTGGACTGGAAGAGTGTTATTAATGTTTCTGGATGTTTTGCAACAAATCCATTTTAGATAAATAATGTATTACATACTGTGTCATATGCAGTAGAAATTTTTTTTTATTCATCTATTGAGCATAACATGCAAAGCTCGATATAGAAACTACCAAATTTTAAGAGCAACAGCTCTCTGTATGTGGCACATTTGCAAATATGGGTATTTCAGGGTGCAAATTAAAATAGTTTGATGCACCATATCACACTTTCTCAATGAAAGGGAAACTTTCCTTGTGCTTACTATAAACACTTCATTTACACGTTTATTTGAGACTTTGTTAAATTAGATTGTGTAAACACAGGCTGTATAGCAAGTCAGATTTAATACACATGAGTTTTAAAACTGACTTGCATGCTGAACATAAAAAGTATAAAGGACTTCACCAAGATTTATTGATTCATGTCAAGGCATCATTACTTTTCAAAGTGTGAAAAATGATCATATATTTATGACCTGCCGACTGAAGCTGTTTTGTGAATTAGCAAAAGCTCTGGAGAGGGGCAGCCTAATTGCATTATCATAGAATCAGAGATGGTTGTCAATTTCCCCCATTTAGCTTTTCTCCTTTAGTTTGTTAAAATGAAGGTGCCATACGTTGGTTGAATTCACTAATACCCTGATGAATGAGGTATTTTCCCAGTAGGCTCTCTACCAGTATAAACAGTGAATTAGGAATGATAGACCATCAATCATATCGCCTTCAAACAGATCTCTGCCCTGAGGTTATTCATTACATATTAGGGCCACTTAAAAAGTTTTCACACAGGATTCACTGATGAAAAGACTTAAATCGTCCATAATCTTCGAAGTCTCCTTTGGAAGCAAGAGTATGTGAAATAGGTTACTTTTTTCATTAACTCAGTTTTCATTGTCTCTTTCATTTGAATTGTATTATTTCTTTTAAAAATATATATGACACTATTCACCTTATATTGGTTACTGTTCTTTAACAAATATCCTAATTATAAGATTGGATTCTACAGTTTGGTAGTCATTTCTTCTTTATATGATCACAAATTAAAGGTAGTTCTCAGAGAAATCCACATCAACTGAATACAAATTTCAGGCTTAAATAAATGCTCACTTACCTCTTATATTTTGGCATCTACAAGTTTAAGATGACCTGGTGATTTGTGCAGTGTTTTTTATGCAAAGTGTCAGAGCGTGCCCTCAGGCACCCATGTACGTTTCCCCTGGGGTTTTGTCCCTTTAATGGAAATTACGCGTATGCATCCAAGGAAAAGATTCCTCCCGAAGGGATTTATCCTGCCTCAATGTGCAAACATAATTCTCATTAAAATTAATAGGAGTTGCACACATGCATCTAGAGAAGAAATTGACTCCTAGGTTCAGATCACCTCATTCTGTTTCATGCCAAAGATGACAGGGTCTGCCCTGAAGGTGGGCATGCTGCCAAACGTTGGAGAGTTCAGATAAGCAATCAGAACTTCGAACACTCACCTACACATGTATGAGGCTCTGCGATTTTTTTTTCTTTGTAAGAGATTGTACAGGGAACCTAGCTAGATTCTTATTTGCTAACCTTTTTTCCAGCATTAAAATTATTTCCATTATTTCTTTTCTAGGGAGTTCAGGAAAACTGGGCATTGTTTATACTTGGTTCCTGGATTGAAGGTTTTGGATCATTTGTATTTATCAGAATCACTGAACCATAATATTTGTCTATTCTGTCCTTTTGTAATGCTTCAAAAATACCTCTTATTTGACTGGATAAGTGGTATTTAACTCCTGGTGTGTTTTAGAGCCTGAGAAATCAGCTTTTTATTCTAGGGAAATGCAGCTTTAATGCACACATTGCTAAACTAGTGTAAATTCAACCAAACAACATTTTTAGACCAATTGAATCTACATAATGGAAAAAAAAGAAGAGCAAATTAATAACGTTCAATTAATTTGATCATTTCTGTTGAAAACACGTAAGTCAGCCCATAAAAAAGTATAACCCCACCCTTCGGAGATAATGTCTTATTGGATTAATTTGAAAAGTTGAATAATTTCAAAAAACACAAGTATCACCACTTTGAAACATATCTGAACAAGAATTTCCAATTCTTCTCACTTATAAAGCCAGTATATTATAGGAAAAATATAAGTGCTTTAACTGATTTAGTTACATCAAGTAAACAATGTATTGAAATCTAAGGATTTTTTTTATCACCTTAGGAAGCAGATTATACAAACCAATTTTGACATCAACAAAATAAACCACAAATTTGCATTAATGAGAGATATGTGTATATAATGAGAAGACTTGGCTAGAAGATATAATAGGTGCCTGTTATCACATCTCCTTAAAAGAAAAAAATTGCATAAATTTAGCCACTCAAGTGACTGCATAAACAGGTAAATTAAACCTCTCCAATTTTCAGTTGCAATTAAACTGGCCAAATACGTAGTTCACTGAATCATAAAATATTTCCAAGCAAAACCAATAAACCAAATGCTGAGACTTACTTGTGTGTTTGGCACAGTTGCATGTGGAACCATTTTATATCTAAGTAGTGACTCTGAGGATAAGGAAAGAACCTAGAAGGCAAATACAGGGAAGATGAGGTTAACTTTTCAATAATTCAACTTCATATTCCAAAGTAGATTTCAGGTTGTCAGTGACACTCTTATTTCCAGATGCTGTCCCTTTTACTGGATACACTTCCTTCTACCATCCTGTAACCTTTCATGGCCCCCAAAATTTCATTATCAGCCTTTTCTGTTCATTATATGCTCTCTTCTTTGGCTATATTGCACTTATGGCCAGGCTTCAGCTACCATTTTGGTACCAGAGACTCCCAATTTGATATGTAATAGCCATTTTTCTAAATTCTAAATCCTACTAACTTGACTACTTCAAACTCAGTGTGGACAAAGAAGAACTTTGCTTTTCCTTGAGTGTTATTTATACCTACTTGAACAATTCAGGTAAATAATGATGACAAAAGGAAACAGAAAAGCCTTGAAAATGCTATTTTCTCTCGTACCATGTTCTGCAGAACATACACTGTAAAACTAACTCTATATACTGTGATAGAGCACATCATTCTGAAAGAACTAAATAAATTATAAATGTTGTGTAAACACAGTTATAATTACTTATTTTGAATGAATATGCATCTGCTTAAAATGATTTATTTCAAATTATTTGTGCAAGCTCTTTCTTCCTCCTCAAAGTAAACTATCACCCGAAAAAATGTATTTTTTGCCGCCATATATGCCCTCACTAAGGAAATGGAGAATTTCTTTGATATATACAAATATCTTTCGGCCATTCAGATAATGATTTCTGGATGTGTCTGAAATTGTTTCCTTTCATAGAACATATGAAAGCAAACTACATGTTTAACACTATATCTTTCAGTGTGTGTATAAACACTGTTTTAGTCTCTTGCTGATAAATAAATCAGCAAGTGTGAATGGAAAAGTATCTAAATACATAATTATCAAATTCATAAGTTAAATTCAGACTTATGCCAATAAAATTATAATATCAAATGAACAAGAAGTACCTATGGGTTTAATTTTTCTCTTTTTTTCTTTTTTACCTTATATTCTAAATTCATAAAAGTAGCATATGAATATATATCAGTCAAAAAGAAATTCATACAATATAGTAACATATAAAAACAAACTCTCTTTACTACCAAATTCAACACCATAAAGGTAAACAAAATAGTATTTATCTTCCTGGTTTGTCATAGCCATAAATCTAGCACCTGAGAACAATCAATAGCACACATCTAAGTGTTCACTAAATATTTGCCAAATTAATTGATATCATTCCAGTTATTATTTTGTATACATTTTCATATACATTCAATATTAATGTGAACATAATGTGACTAATATCCTTTGTTTTGTTGTTGTTACAAATCCATTTATCTCTTCATAAGCTCCCTCCATTTATCTCGTTATATATATATTTTTAACATCTTATTGGAGTATAATTGCTTTAAAATGGTGTGTTAGTTTCTGCTTTATAACAAAGTGAATCAGTTATACATATACATATGTTCCCATACCTCTTCCCTCTTGCGTCTCCCTCCCTCCCACCCTCCCTTTCCCACCCCTCTAGGTGGTCATAAAGCACCGAGTTGATCTCCCTGTGCCATGCAGCTGCTTCCCACTAACTATCTATTTTACGTTTGGTAGTGTATATATGTCCATGCCACTCTCTCACTTGGTCGCAGGTTACCCTTCCCGCTCTCCATGTCCTCAAGCCCATTCTCTATGTCTGCATCTTTATTCTTGTCCTGCCCTTAGGTTCTTCAGAACATTTTTTTTTTTTTACATTCCATATATATGTGTTAGTATACGGTATTTGTTTTTCTCTTTCTGACTTACTTCACTATGTATGACAGACTCTAGGTCCATCCACCTCACTACAAATAGCTCAATTTTGTTTCTTCTTATGGCTGAGTAATATTCCATTGTATATATGTGCCACATCTTCTTTCCTCATTCATCTGTTGATGGACACCTAGGTTGCTTCCATGTCCTGGCTATTGTAAATAGAGCTGCAATGAACATTGTGATAGATGACTGTTTTTGAATTATGCTTTTTTCAGGATATATGCCCAGTTGTGGGATTGCTGGGTCGAATGGTAGTTCTATTTTTAGTTTTTTAAGGAACCTCCACACTGTTCTCCATAGTGGCTGTATCAATTTATATTACCACCAAGAGTGCAAGAGGGTTCCTTTATCTCCACACCCTCTCCAGCAGTTATTGTTTGTAGATTTTTTGATGATGGCCATTCTGACTGGTGTGAGGTGAGAGCTCATTGGAGTTTTGATCAGCATTTCTGTAATGATTAGTGATGTTGAGCATCCTTTCATGTGTTTGTTGGCAATCTGTATATCTTCTTTGGAGAAATATCTATTTAGGTCTTCTTCCCATTTCTGGCTTAGGTGGTTTGTTTTTTTTTATATTAAGCTGCATGAGCTGCTTGTAAATTTGGGAGATTAATCCTTTCTCAGTTGCTTCATTTGCAAATATTTTCTCCCATTCTGAGGGCTGTGTTTCCGTCTTGTTTATGGTTTCTTTGCTGTGCAAAAGCTTTCAAGTTACAAAGCTTTCAAGTTACATTAGGTTCCATTTGTTTACTTTTGTTTTTATTTCCATTTCTCTAGGAGGTGGGTCAAAGGATCTTGCTGTGGTTTATATCATACAGTGTTCTGCCTATGTATTCCTCTAAAACTTTTACAGTGTCTAGCCTTACATTTAGGTCTTTAATCCATTTTGAGTTTATTTTTCTGTATGGTGTTAGGGAGGGTTCTCATTTCATTCTTTTACATGTAGCTGTCCAGTTTTCCAGCACGACTTATAAAAGAGTCTGTCTCTTCTCCATTGTATATTCTTGCCTCTGTTATCAAAAATAAGGTGACCATATGTGCATTGGGTTATCTCTGGGCTTTATATCCTGTTCCATTGATCTATATTTCTGTTTGGGGGTCAGTACCATACAGTCTTGATTACTGTAGCTTTGTAGTATAGTCTGAAGTCAGGGAGCATGATTCCTCCAACTCTGTTTTTCTTTCTCAAGATTGCTTTGGCTATTCGGGGTCTTTTGTGTTTCCATACAAATTGTGAAATTTTTTGTTCTAGTACTGTGAAAAATGCCAGTGTTAGTTTGATAGGGATTGCATTGAATCTGTAGATTGCTTTGGATAGTATAGTCATTTTCACAATGCTGATTATTCCAATCCAAGAACATGGTATATCTCTCCATCTGTTTGTATCATCTTTAATTTCTTTCATCAGTGTCTTATACTTTTCTGCATACAGGTCTTTTCTCTCCTTAGGTAGATTTATTCCTAGGTATTTTATTCCTGTTGTTGTAATGGTAAATGGGAGTGTTTCCTTAATTTCTCTTTCAGATTTTTCATCATTAGTGTATAGGAATGCCAGAGATTTCTGTGCATTAATTTTGTATCCTGCTACTTTATCAAATTCATTGATTAGCTCTAGTAGTTTTCTGGTAGCATCTTTAGGATTCTCTATGCACAGTATCATGTCATCTGCAAACAGTGACAGTTTTACTTCTTCTTTTCCAATTTGGATTCCTTTTATTTCTTTTTCTTCTTTGATTGCTGTGGCTCACACTTCCAAAACAAAGTTGAATAATAGAAGTGAGAGTGGACAACTTTGTCTTGTTCCTGATCTTAATGGAAACAGTTTCAGTTTTTCAGCATTGGGAACGATGTTGGCTGCGGGTTTGTCATATATGGCCTTTATTATGTTGTGGTAAGTTCCCTCTATGACTACTTTCTGAGGGTTTTTATCATAAATCAGTGTTGAATTTTGTCAAAAGATTTTTCTGCATCTATTGAGTTGATCATATGTTTTTTTCTCCTTCAATTTGTTAATATGGTGTATCACATGGATTGATTTGCTTATACTGAAGAATCCTTGAAGTCCTGGGATAAACCCCACTTGATCATGGTGTATGAGCCTTTTAATGTGCTGTTGGATTCTGTTTGTTAGTATTTTATGTAGGATTTTTGCATTTATGTTCATCAGTGATATTGGCCTGTAGTATTCTTTCTTTGTCTGGTTTTGGTATCAGGGTGATGATACCTCGTAGAATGATTTGGGGAGTATTTCTCCCTCTGCTATATTTTGGAAGACTTTTAGAAGAATAGCTGTTAACTCTTCTCTAAATATCTCATAGAATTCACCTGTGTAGCCATCTGGTCCTGGGTTTTTGTTTCTTGGAAGATTTTTAATCACAGTCTCAATTTCAGTGCTTGTAATTGGTCTATTTATATTTTCTATTCCTTCCTGGTTCATTCTTGGAAGATTGTGCTTTTCTAAGAATTTGTCCATTTCTTCCAGGTTGTCCATTTTATTGACATATAGTTGCTTGTAGTAACCTCTCATGATCCTTTGTATTTCTTCAGTGTCAGTTGTTACTTCTCCTTTTTCATTTCTAATTCTATTGATTTGAGTCTTCTCCCTTTTTTTTCTTGATGAGTCTGGCTAATGGATTATCAATTTTGTTTATTTTCTCAAAGAACCAACTTTTAGTTTTATTGATCTTTGCTATGGTTTCCTTCATTCTTTTTTTTTTTTTTTCCTTATGAAGCATACTTTTAATATTTCAGTAGAGAAGAGTGTGGGAGTTGCCTAATTTTAGTTCTATTTTAAAACAATGAGAAATTTAACTGGCTGTTTAATTTTATTTATTTATTTATTTTAATTTTCTTTTGTTCCCATATCTCTTCCCTCTTGCATCTCCCTCCCTCCCACCCTCCCTATCCCACCCCTCCAGGTGGTCACACAGCACCAAGCTGATCTCCCTGTGCTATGCGGTTGCTTCCCACTAGCTAGCTATTTTACGTTTGGTAGTGTATATATGTCCATGCCTCTCTCTCGCCCTGTCACAGCTCACCCTTCCCCCTCCCCATATCCTCAAGTCCATTCTCCAGTAGGTCTGTGTCTTTATTCCTGTCTTAACCCTAGGTTCTTCATGACATTTTTTTTTTCTTAAATTCCATATATATGTGTTAGCATATGGTATTTGTCTCTCTCTTTCTGACTTACTTCACTCTGTATGACAAACTCTAGGTCTAGCCACCTCATTACAAATAGCTCAATTTCGTTTCTTTTTATGGCCGAGTAACATTCCAATGTACATAGGTGCCACATCTTCTATATCCATTCATCCGATGATGGACACTTATGTTGTTTCCATCTCCGGGCTATTGTAAATAGAGCTGCAATGAACATTTTGGTACATGACTCTTTTTGAATTTTGGTTTTCTCAGGGTATATGCCCAGTAGTGGGATTGCTGGGTCATATGGTAGTTCTATTTGAAGCTTTTTAAGGAACCTCCATACTGTTCTCCACAGTGGCTGTATCAATTTACATTCCCACAAACAGTGCAAGAGGGTTCCCTTTTCTCCACACCCTCTCCAGCATTTATTGTTTCTAGATTTTTTGATGATGGCCATTCTGACTGGTGTGAGATGATATCTCATTGTAGTTTTGATTTGCATTTCTCTAATGATTAGTGATGTTGAGCATTCTTTCATGTGTTTGTTGGCAATCTGTATATCTTCTTTGGAGAAATGTCTATTTAGGTCTTCTGCCCATTTTTGGATTGGGTTTTTTGTTGTTGTTGTTGTTGTTAAGCTGCATGAGCTGCTTGTAAATTTTGGAGATTAATCCTTTGTCAGTTGCTTCATTTGCAAATATTTTCTCCCATTCTGAGGGTTGTCTTTTGGTCTTCTTTATGGTTTCCTTTGCTGTGCAAAAGCTTTTAAGTTTCATTAGGTCCCATTTGTTTATTTTTGTTTTCATTTCTTTTTCATTTATTTCTGATCTGATCTTTATGATTTCTTTCCTTCTGCTATCTTTGGGGTTTTTTGTTCTTCTTTCTCTAATTGCTTTAGGTGTAAGGTTAAGTTGTTTACTTGAGATGTTTCTCGTTTCTTGAGGTAAGATTGTATTGCTATAAACTTCCCTCTTAGAACTGCTTTTGCTGCACCCCATAGGTTTTCGGTCATCATGTTTTCATTGTCATTTGTTTCTAGCTATTTTTTTTTATTTCCTCTTTGATTTTTCAGTGATCTCTTGGTTATTGAGTAGTGTACTGTTTAGCCTCCATGTATTTGTATTTTTTACAGATTATTTTCCTGTAATTGATATCTCGTCTCATAGCATTGTGGTCAGAAAAGGTACTTGATATGATTTCAGTTTTCTTAAATTTACCAAGGCATGATTTGTGACCCAAGGTATGACCTATCCTGGAGAATGTTTCATAAGCAGTTAGAGAAGAATACGTATTCTGTTGTTTTTGGATGGAGTGTCCTATAAATATCAATTAAGTGCATCTTGTTTAATATATCACTTAAATCTAGTGTTTCCTTATTTATTTGCATTTTGGATGATCTGTCCATTGGTGTAAGTGGTGTGTTAGAGTCCCCAACTATGATTGTGTTACTGTAGATTCCCCCTTTATGGCTGTTAGCAGTTGCCTTATGTATTGAAGTGCTCCTATGTTGGGTGGATAAATATTTACAATGGTTATATCTTCTTCTTGGATTGATCCCTTGATCATTATGTAGTGTCCTTCCTTGTCTCTTATAATGGTTTTTATTTTAAAGTCTATTTTTTTCTGATATGAGAATTGCTAATCCAGCTTTCTTTTGATTTCCATTTGCATGGAATATCTTTTTCCAACCTCTCACTTTCAGTCTTTATGTGTCCCTAGGTCTGAAGTGGGTCTCTTGTAGACAGCATATATTTGGGTCTAGTTTTTTTTATCCATTAATCCAGTCTATATCTCTTGGTGGGAGCATTTAATCCATTTACATTTAAGGTAATTATCAATATGTATGTTCCTATTACCATTTTCTTTATTGTTTTGGATTTGTTATTATAGGTCTTTTCCTTCTCTTGTGTTTCCTGCCTAGAGAATTTCCTTTAGCATTTGTTGTAAAGCTGATTTGGTGGTGCTGAATTCTCTTAGCTTTTGCTTGTCTGTAAAGCCTTTAATTTCTCTGTCGAATCTTAATGTGATCCTTGCTGGGTAGAGTAATCTTTGTTGTAGATTTTTCCCTTTCATCACTTTAAATATGTCCTGCCACTCCCTTCTGGCTTGCAGAGTTTCTCCTGAAAGATCAGCTGTTAACCTTATGAGGATTCCTTTATGTGTTATTTGTTGCCCTTCCCTTGCTGCTTTTAACATTTTTCTTTGTATTTAATTTTGATAGTTTGGTTAATATGTGTCTTGAAATATTTCTCCTTGGATTTATCCTGTATTGGATTCTCTGCACTTCCTGCACTTGATTTACTATTTCCTTTCTTATATTAATGAAGTTTTCCACTATAATCTCTTCAGATATTTTCTCAGTCCCTTTCTTTTTCTCTTCTTCTTTGGGACCCCTATAATTCGAATGTTGGTGTGTTTAATGATGTTCCAGAGGTGTATGAGACTGTCCTCAATTCTTTCATTCTTTTTTCTTTATTCTGGTCTGCAGTAGTTATTTCCACTATTTTATCTTCCAGGTCACTTATCCATTCTTCTCCCTCAGTTATTCTGCCATTGATTCCTTCTAGAGAATTTTTAATTTAATTTATTGTGTTGTTCATCGTTGTTGGTTTGCTCTTTAGTTCTTCTAGGTCCTTGTTAAATGTTTCTTTTATTCTCTCCATTCTATTTCCAAGATTTTGGATATCTTTACTCTTATTACTCTGAATTCTTTTTCAGGCAGACTGCCTATTTCCTCTTCATTTGTTTGGTCAGGTGGGTTTTTACCTTGCTCCTTCATCTGCTGTGTGTTTCTCTGTCTTCTCATTTTGCTTAACTTACTGTGTTTGGGGTCTCTTTTCACAGTCTGCAGGTTTGTCATTCCTGTTTTTTTTGGTGTCTGCCTCCGGTGGCTAAGGTTGGTTCAGTGGGCTGTGTAGGCTTCCTGGTGGATGGGACTGGTGCCTGTGTTCTGGTGGATGAGGCTGTATCTTGTGTTTCTGGTGGCAAGACCATGTCCAGTGTTGTTTTTTGGGGTATCTGTGACCTTATTATGATTTTAGGCAGCCTGTCTGCTAATGGGTGGGGTTGTGTTCCTGTCTTTCTAGTTGTTTGGCATAGGAGGTCCAGCACTGTAGCTTGCTGGTCGTTGAGTAGAGCTGGGTCTTAGCATTGAGATGGAGATCTCTGGGAGAGCTTTTGCCATTTGATATTACATGGAGCTGGAGGACTCTGGTGGACCAATGCCCTGAACTCGGCTCTCTCTGCTCAGAGGCACAGGCCTGACACCCAGTCGGAGCACGAAGACCCTGTCCACCACACAGCTGATAGCACAGGCACTCTCCTCAATAGTCTGTAATAACCTACCTGGGTGTATGACTGTTGTTTCCTTTTCTTCACATCCCAGGGCTCTTTGCTCAAAAACGGTGAACAGGTTCAATTTAAAGACAGCAACATCTGGCACGTGGCCCAGAGGGCAGATAGGGTTTCGGCTGGCAGGGTCTGTCTCGAGCACAGTGGCAGTGAGGCTTTGGTGTCGGGGATCATGCCGCCCTCTTCTCAGATTTTGGGACAATCTGCGACCTTGGAGGCAAGAGAAGCAGAGGGAGGAGCTCAGGGTCCATGCAGACCCACACCTATCCCATTATTCTTAACAATTACATCATTTTCCATTTTCTTCCTTCAATGAAAGTGTCATAATTATTTAACTGTTCTCCTTTATATTGTGCCCAGTTTTTTAGTACTTTAACCAATGTTAATACACATGGTATTATTTTTGCAGAATAGATTTCTTGGGATGGAATTGCTGGACCAAGAATGTGTAAGCATTTAAAGTTGTTCCAATCTGTACCCTTACAAATAGCACATAAAATTATCAGTTATACTAAAGCTTTGACAACATTTAAATCTATCAATACGATGGATGAAAAAGTATGCTTACAAAATTGTTGCTTTAATTTACATTTCCTTGGTTTCCACTGAGCTTGACTTCTTTTATGATTATGATACATGTGTATTATCTGTTTCTAAATAAATTCTCAGTTAACCAATTTTGGTTACCTTTTTCTTATTGATTCATTAGTGTTCTTTATATATTATGGATATTAACCTTTGCCTGTTATATATGTTAGAAAAATATTTTCTCCTGATTTGTTATTCACCTTTTATAAGAGATTTTAAATTGTGTTTACTTACATGTGAGAATATTTTCCTTTTTGTCTCCAGGGTTTTGTGTCTTACAGAGTTGAACCTTTTACTGAACAGTTCTTAAAAATGTTACTTTTAGATGGTTATATTGTTTTTTAACCTTTGCTTTTTCTTTTCTTTACCCAATATGTTGGCATTCTTTATTCTATTATTATGGGTACTATATTACGCATGTTTAACAAATTGTGTTCTAGAAATACATTCTACCTGATCATAGTGTGTTACTCTTTTAATATACTGCCAAATTTTATTTTATTTTATATTTTTGAATCTATAATGATAAGTGTTATTGATTTTTAGTTGTGCTAACTTTATCAAGACTATATCAGGATCATGTACTATACATAGACTGTGTTAGCCAATTTTCCATAATTTTCTATGCTCTTTTAAGTGCTTAGAATTTAAATAATAACATACTTCCTTGAAGTGATGTTTAGGTAGAATTTACAAAGACCTATTATTCATTTAAGTATTAGCTATTTGATTAACTATTTAATTTATTCTATAGTTGTTCACCCAGTCATATTATCTAATAACTCTTATTGGTCATGGTCATATATATTTTTCCTAGGAAAATATTCATTTCATTTTCTTTTCCAAATTTATTAATGCAAATGTAAACATTCTATTATCTAGTAATATTTTTAAATATGTCTTTAGTCATGTTCCTTTCTTCATTCTAATGTCTTGTGTTTTCTCTCTCTCACACTCTCATCTTATAAGTGCCTTACAAAAAGTTTATTTATTGTATTGATCTTAAAAAGAAATCTTGGATTTTATTGCTCAAATCTAATATTTATTTTGTTTTCTATTTCATTAATTTCTGCTTTTGACCTCATTACTGTCTTTTACTTACTTAAATATATGTTGTTGCATTTTATCTAGTTTCTTGAATGAAATGCTTAACATTTATTTTAAACCTATTTTTTAAATAAACATATTTAATGCATTTTCCCCAAATAATCCTTATGGTATAGTTTATAGTTTTTGATACGAAACTATCATTATCATTCATTTATAAATAGTCCAAAATTTCCATTTTTTCTCTTTAACTTAGAAATCAGGTGTATACATATATATACTAATCCTACATCATCCTTGTAAGGTAGATACTGGTATTATATTCATTTAGCTAAAGAAGAAACAGAGACAGATGGAGGTTAAATGATTTGCTCAAGGTTACACAGCCAATGCATGTTAAAACCTGGACTTGAACCCAGAGAGAAGGTACAAAACCTGTGCTTTAACCACTGTAAATCACAGGGTCTTGTAAACTGTCAGTCTTTGTTAAAATAAAAGATTAATGTCCTTAAAAAAAAGAAGAAATAAAGAAATCAGGTGTATAAAATAATAAGCAAAAATAAAGGAAAAATGGAAAATTGGGGGAAGAAGCAGAGAATTGGGAGAAGGAAAAGTCAGAGAAAGTACCTAGGGTGATGTTAGTATTTCTACCATGAGGTAGGACTGTTTTTAGGTGACAGCTCCAACTAAATTTTGACTCAATATAAGAAAGATCTTTGTAAAATTCAGGGTTGTCCAAAAAATGAAATGAACTGCCTTTTAAGAAAGTGAGTCTCTATTACAGGAGATGTTCAAGCACAAGAATGGGTGATCATGCAACAAGTATATTGCAAAAGGGATTCAAACGTGGAGTAGAGGGAATTCCCTAGCAGTCCAGTAGTTTTAGGAGTCCACGCTTTCACTGATGAGGACCCGGGTTGAATCTCTGGTCAGGAAACTAAGATTCCCACAAGCTGCACAGAGTGGCCAAAAAACAAACAAAACAAAACAAACAAAAACATGGAGTAGATAATTACTTTTAAGATCTTTCTCACTCTGTTTGCATTCTATCATGTAATTTACTCTATTATAAAGTGTGACAAATGTTGCCACAAAACTATTTTTAATTCAAGTAAACCTCCCACTGTAATAAACTCCATAGGAAATTGAGAATGCTTTATTGAAATGTAATTGTGTTAAAATTAATAGTTTGCTTAAAACCACATTCCTAATCTGCAGGAGTTGTAGAATAAACAGAGATGAGACCAATTTTCTCTATAGTTTATTAATAAGTCAAAAGAAATTCTTTAAGAGAGAAGCATCATAAACCTTTTCCTTCTTCTAGTTCCTGGGTCTTAAGCACAGAGTTTCCCCTTACAAGATAGTTTCTGATTTGGGGTTAATGGCTGGGATGTTTGTGATGCTGATGGAATCTAAAAATGTAGGTGCTGCTTCAAAACACAATAAATAAATTATAATCTACTCAGCTATAGCTCAGGTATAGTCTTACTCTCTGACTTACCACAACTTCTTATGCTAGCGTACCTCCAGAATCTTTACCTCAAGCTCTGAACCTAGGAAGCCTGTACAGACTCAACCTTAATTCCCAGGCTCTTCTTGACTCTCCATGTCCTGTCTGTTTGTCCCTTCTCTATTGACCAGCACACTTATAATTTCTACTTAATACAATAAACATTATTTATTGTGCTAGATGGTGTATGGACTGATGTTAGTGTTCCCTCAAAATTAATATGTTGAGTCCCTAACCCCCAAGGTGATGGTATTTGAAGATGGGGCCTTGGGGGGTAAAAGGTTAGATTAGGTCATGAGATTGGAAACTTCTTGATGGGACTAATGGCCTTGTATGAAAAAGGAACTCTCTTTCTCCCTCTCCCTCTCCCTCTCCTCCTCCCTATCTCCTCATTTGCAATCATCAAGTCAAGGGCCGTGTGATGATATAGTGAGGAAATGGCCATCTACTAGCCAAGAAGAGTCCTCACCAGGAAAACAAATTGGCAACTTGATCTTCTCAGACCCCAGAACGATGAGAAATAAATTTCTGTTTCTTAAGCCCTCAGACTATGATATTTTGTTTTAACAGCCCAAGACAATTAAGACATCAGATGTGCCAATTATATAAACTATTCTTGTGTAGATCTTATGTTGCAGTATCTTGTTTGGCCATTAGTTTGTCTCTATTTTAGATGAAGATTTTGATGCCTAGGAACTTTATGATAGTAAAGGTAATTGATTAGTCAATGATGTAATGAACATATTTCTAAAGAAAATGATTAGAACACTACCTCTACCCTGAATGCAATCACAGAATCTAGAACCTCAAGTGGCATTTGAGGGCAAAATGAAATGGTTCATTTCATCCTGGTTCATATTGGGTTGACCAACCTATTAGGAAGATCTATAATTCCAGAATTAAGGGACAAAATTGAAAGTCCAGTGTAAGAAATTCCAATGGAAACACCATGTTCCTGGTTTGTAAGTGACTGATATGTAAGTTTCCAGGTTTATCACTTTGGAATAAAGGAGATCTCAGAATACAGGTATCTTTTTTCACACATTGTTGTAGCCCCAGCACTCAGCACAGTTTCTGATACATAAGTTTGTTTCAAAATAGGTTTGTTTAAGTAAGGTGCTTATATTTTCTCTGGTACTTTGAATATAACTATATTATACTACCATCATTTCTAGCATTCTGTAAATTTCTTCACCTATTTATTCAATAAATACTTATTTAGCACCTATTCTGTTGCCAGACCTTGCCCTGTGCAGTGAGAATGCAGTAAACAAAATAAAATCTTTGCTGTCATAGAGCTCACATTTAATTGGGAAAATAATCAACTATCAAACAAACATTAGAAAGTATAATATGGTGTCAAGCATTAATAAATACTATGAAGATAACTAAAGCTGAGGGTATAGAAAATGACAAATAGTTGCTATTTTAGATAGGAAAGTGATATTTGAGCAAGGATCTAAAGAAACAAGAAAGTGGGTCCTCTGAATAGTTGAGTAAAGAGCATTCCACCAGAAAGAATGATGAATGCAAGATCTTAAAGACATGAGTATTATGTGTTTGAAGAGTAGCAGTTGAAACAAAATGAGCAATAAGAATGGGACAAATCAGGTCAGAATTGTGGATAGATGTCAGATCACATGGACCTTCTAGGTTATTGTTAAGACTTGATTTTTTTTTTTAAATTGAAGTACAGTTGACTTACAATAATATATTATTTTCAGGTGTTCAACACAGTGATTTCATATTTTGTACATCATGTGAAGTTATTATAACATATTGGCTAAATTCCCTGTGCTGTACATTACTTCCTTGTAACTTAGTTATTTATACCCAATAGTTTGTTTCTCTTAATCCCCGTCACTTATTTTGCACCTCCTCCCACTCCCTCCCTTCAGGTAACCACTAGTTTATTCTCTGTATCCGTGACTTCACTTCTGTTTTGTTATATTCATTTGTTTATTTTTTAGATTCCACATCTAAATAAAACCATACAGTATTTATCTTTGTCTGACTTATTTTACTAAGCATAATACCGTCCAGGTCCATCCATATTATTGCAAATGGCAAAATGTTGTACAAGGGTTCCTTTTTCTCCACATCATCACCAACACTTACCATTCTTTTTTTATGACTGAGTAATATTCCACTGTGTGTGTGTATATGTATATGTATATATATATATACCCCATCTTCTTTACCCATTCATCTGTTAATGAACACTTAGGTTGCTACCATATCTTGACTATTATAAATAAAGCAGCAATAAACATTAGGGCGCATATATCTTCAAATTAGCATTTTCATTTTCTTTGGATAAATACATAGAAGTGGAATTGCTGGATCATATTGTAGTTCTATTTTTAATATTTTAGAAATCAACATATGGTTTTTCATAGTGGCTGTACCAATTTACATTCCCACCAAAGTGCACAATTCCCTTTTCTCCACAGCCTCATCAACACTTGTTATTTCTTGTCTTTTTGACCATAGCCATTTGGACAGGCCTGAGGTGATATCTCATGGTGGCTTTGATTTGCATTTCCTTGATGATCAGTGATGTTGAGTGCATTTTCATGTGCCTGTTGGCCATTTGTATGTCTTCTATGAAAAAATGCCTATTCAGTTCCTCTGCTCATTTTTTAATCAGTTTGCCCCTTTTGAGTTATATGAGTTCTTTACATATTTTGGATATAAAGCACTTATCAGACATATCACTTGCAAATACCTTCTCCCATTCAGTAGGTTGCCTTTTTGTTTTGTTGACATTTCCTTTGCTGTGCAAATTTTAAGTTAGATTATGTCCCATTTGTTTATTTTTACTTTTGTTTCCTTTGCCTGAGGTAACAGATTTATAAAAATATTTCCTAAGATCGATGTCAAAGACCATACTGCCTATGTAATCTAGGAATTTTATGTTATCTTCATAGTATTTATTAATGCTTGACACTATATTATACTTTAATTTTTCTTCTTTTTCTAATTCTTATTGATGGAAAGTTAGGTTGTTTGAGATTTTTCTTGTTTCTTGAGGTAGGTCTGTGTTGCTATAAACTTTCCTCTTAGAACTGCTTTGCTGCATCCCATAGATTTTGGAAAGTTGTGTTTCTATTTTTATTTGTCTCAAGGTATTTTCTGATTTCTTCTTTGATTTCTTCATTGACTCATTTGTTTTTTAGTAGCATGTTGTTTAGCCTCCATGTCTTTGTCTTCTTTCCATTTTTCTTCCTGTAATTGAGTTCTTGTTTCATATCTGTGTGGTCAGAAAAAATGCTTGATATAATTTCAATCTTCTTAAATTTATTGATACATTATGTGGCCTAGCAACTGATCTATCCTGGAGAGATTGCCAAGTGGACTTGAAAAGAATGTGTATGCTACTGTTTTGGGACAGAATGTCCTATAGATATCTATTTAGTCCATCTGGCCTAATGTGGCATTTAAGGCTGTAGTGTCCTTATTGATTTTCTGTCTGTATGTTCTATCCATTGATGTAAGTGGGGTGTTAAAACCCCCTACTATATTATTACATTATTCTCAATTTCTCCCTTTATCTGTGCTAATATTTATTTTATATATTTAGGTGCTCCTATATTAGGTGCATATATGTTTACAAATATCATATCCTCTTCTTGTCTTGACCCCTTTATCACTATACAATGCTTTTCTTTGTCTTTTATTATAGACTTTGTTTTAAAGTCTATTTTGTCTGATATGAGTATTGCTACCCCAGCTGTCTTTTTGTTTCCATTTATATAGAATTTTTTTTCATCCTTACGCTTTCAGTCTGTGTGTGTCTTTAGCTCGAAGTGAGTCTCTTGTAGGCAGCATATAGATGGATCTTATTTTTTTATCCAATCAACCACCCTATGTCTTTTGATTGAAGCATTTAGTTCATTTATATTTAAGTGATTATTGATAGATATGAACCCATTGCCATTTAGTTACTTATTTTCTGGTTGTTTTTGTAGTTCTTCTCTGTTTCTTCTTTTAGCCTCTTTTCTTGTGGTTTGATGATTTTCTTTAGTGTCAAATTTAGATTCCTTTCTCTTTGTTTTTTGTGTATCTATAGTAGGTTTTTGATTTGTGGTTACCATGAGATTCATATATATCAACCTATAATTATGTTTACTTGTCTTAAACTGATGGTCCTCTAAGATCAAACACATTCTAGCAGCTCTGCATTTTTTACTCTACCCCCAACATTTTATGTTTTTGATGTTATATTTCACATCTTTATATCTGTCCCTTAACTAGTTATTGTAGTTATAGTTGATTTTACATTTTTTTTGTCTTTTAACCTTCCTGCTAGCTTTTCAAGTCATTGATCCACTGTCGTTTCTATACATTTGCATTTACCAATGAAACTTTTCCCTTGATATATTAATATTTTCTTATTAGTTATTATATCTTTTCTTTTTCATGTAAAGAAGACCCTTTAATATTTATGTAAAGCCAGTTTAGTGGTGATGAACTCTTTTAGTTTTTGCTTGTCTGGGAAACATTTTATCTCTCCTTCAATTCTGAATAACTTTTCTGGATAAAATATTCTAAGTTGTAGGGGTTTTTTCTTTCAGCACATTAAATATTTCGTGGCATTTCCTTCTGGCCTGCAAAGATTCTGCTGAAAAACCAGCTGATAGCCTTATGGGAGTTTCTTTGAATGTGACCCCTTGTTTTTCACTTTAAATTCTCTCTTTACCTTTCACTTTTGCCATTTTAATTATGATATGTCTTGATGTAAGTCTCCTTGAGTTCATTTGTTTGGGATTCTCTGTGCTTCCTGGACCTGATATCTGTTTCCTTCTTCAGTTAGGGAAGTTTTCAGCCTTAATTTCATTAAATACTTTTTCTGCCACTTTCTCTCTCTCTCTTCTCCTTCTGGGATCCCTATACTATTAATGTTAGTAAGTTTGATATTTTCCCAATGTCCCTTAATCTATCTTCATTTAAAAATACATATTTTTTTAGTGTTCTGATTGGGTGATTTCCACTACTCTATCTTCCAGATTATATGTTCTTATGTGCCCATCTGTATCAGCTAATCTGCTGTTAATTTCTTCTAGTGTCTTTTTTATTTCAGTTACTGTATTCTTCAGCTCTGACTGGTTCCTTTCTATATTTTCTAGTTCTTTGTTGAAGTTTTCACTATGTTCCTCTATTTTATCCCCAAGTTCAGTGAGCATTTTTATTACTATTTCTTTGAACTTTTATTGGCTAAATTATCACCATGTCATTAGGGTATTTTTTCTGTGGTTTTATCTTATTCTTTCACTTGGCACCTATTCATCTGTCTTCTCATTTTCTTTGACCTTCTGTTTGTTTATATGAAATTAGGTGAAAGTTACATTTTCTGGTCTTGAATGCTTGTCCTTGTGTGGGAATGACCTTATGCAGTCTGTTTGTGCACAGTGGCTTTGGTGGGAGAACTGGATCTGAAGTGATCACAAGTGGCATCTTCTTCCAAGGTGCACTGGTGGCTGCTGTTTTTGTGGGAAGTAGGGCCAGAGTCAGAGGGGCTACAGCCAAAGCCAAGCACAAGCCAGGGCTTCTCCTGGGCTCACTGTTGGTTGCTGCCCTGTCAGGGGGTAGGATCAAGGTCCAAGGGCCTAGAGCTATACTTCTGAGCTGTTTTCACTTCTCCCTGATGTGCACGAGCACATGTGTGGCAAGAATTGTGGGCCCTGCCTTGTTTATGGGCATGGGCAGGCACAAGGGGCTGGAGCTTCAACTTTAAGTCTGCTCCAGTTACCCAGGCACACATAATCGTGGTCTCTACCTTAGCAGGGTGCAGTGCCAGAGCAGGAGGGCTAGAGCAGAAGCCCAGTGCAGGCTAGGGGATCTCACTGGGGCAATCCTGGCAGCCAGCCAAAGCACCACTCAGTTTTCAATCTGTTGCCTCTGCACTGGAACTGGGAGCAAGCAAGTCTGTGAGCATGCTCTTCAAGAGGGTTTTCAAGCCAGTCTAGTGTGTTCATCTTCCCAATGCTAGACCCCAGGGCTGGGGTGCCTAATATGGGGTTTGAACCTTTATTCATTAGGGAGGATCCCCAAGCCTGTCATATTCCTCTCCTCTTCCAGGTCACCCACCAGGGGTGTGGATCCAACTAGATCTTTTCTCCTTCCCTCCTATCAGACTCCATGTTGTTCGTTCTTTATATCCTTGGTTGAAGAAAAGCAGTTCTGCTAGTCTTCAGGTTGTTCACAGTGATAGCTGCTCTATATGTAATTGTAGTTCATAGGGGAGGTGATCTCAGGGTCTCCTTACTTCACCAACTTAATCCCACTCTCAAAACTTGGATGTTACTCAAAACTGTGGAAAGATTTTTGAATCAGGGAGTGAAGTATGATTTACAATTTTAACAGATCACTCTACTTGCTATGAGAATAGACTGGGTGGGGGGAGGTGAGTAGTGGGTGGATAGAAGGGGAATAAGACCAGTTGGGAAGCTATTGCTGTAATCTATAAGAGACATTGATGGCTTGGAGCAAGAAATTTGGTGGAGGTGGTGATCAAAGATTAAATTCAAAAATATTTTGCAGACAGGCCCAAAAATGTTGCTGGAATAAGAATATATGAAAAAACGAGAGGAACAAAGGATGACTCTAAGGTTTCTGACTAACTATAGTGAGGAACATGGCAAATGAGCAGACTTCAAGGGAAATACCATGAGTTCTGTTTTAGATATACCATCTAAGTGGAAAAGTCAGGCATTTGGATAAATGGATCTGGTATACAAGAGTGGTCTAAAAGGGGTTATTTGTTATGGCATATTAGTGGTGACCTAAAAGCTAGGTCCAGAAAATATTTCAAGAATTATTTGTTCCAAAGTCCAAGAAGTTCAGGTAAAATGCAGACTGAGAATTGACCACTAAATTTGGCAAAATGCAGAAATCACTAGTGATCTTGGAAAGAGCTGTTTAATTAGAGTGATATGGACAAAAGCCTGATGAAAGCAAGTTCAAGAAAGAATGAGAGAGAAGAAAGTGGCAAGAACAAGTACAGACAGCTCTTTCACTTTTCCTTTGCTAAATACGGAGCAAAGAAATTTATCCATATTTTAACTGTTTTTTTCTAATTATTTCTTTACTGGTATACTACAACTCTGGATTCTATCTCTTTATTCACCTTCATGCAGCCAGATTCTAATACTCAGTGAAAAAATAACCAAGTCACATGGGCCACCAAGTTACAATGCACTTAACTTATAGGGAAAATAGTGAAGAAAAAACCTCTAAGGTAATAAACTTATAGAATGAAGTATAGAATGCTGAAAGCAAAGATAGAGTTATTACCATGGCTGACCCTTGGTAAATCCAATACAGTGATGAGCAAATTGCTCTAGGTAACATGCTTTCATGAAAGGTATGTGTCAGTGAAGAGGCAGTGTCTAGAAATTGAAGCTTTTCATGGTTTATTTTCTTCCTTCTGCTTTTTTGAAGAGTATTAAGAGTACTCTATGAGAGAGTCTGGACATTAGGGGAGAAAGGAGAATGAGACAAGAAAAAGTGTACATTAAATTAACATAATGTCTCAAATACACAACTAATTTTTCAGAGCATTCTGAATGCCAGGCACTGGATAAAGCACTGACCAAGTTAACATGGTGCATGGTTATAGAGCAAGCTTACTTGTCCATAGGGTAAATCATTAAGTGAGAAAATTGATGTGATTTTAAGTTCTGTGAAAGGGGAGGAACAGGATGCTCTTAGAGAATAATTTTTGAGGCACCTAATAATCAAGGAGGCTAGACAAAGCTCCCAGCAAAAATGGTAGTTAATATGAATCTGAAAAGATAAGTAGGAGTTGGGAAGATATTAATTATGCCTTCAATATGATTCAGTTGCCCATCAGTGTCTATCACCTTCAAAACCACTAGATTGTTTCTTTTATACTTTTCTCTAGTGAAGGATGTTTATAAAATGTATTGAGAAGAAAACAAAACAAAGAGTTGATGATAACTATATGCTCCTTAAAGAGATGTACTGATGCTTAAGAAAATAGAAAATGCATCATTTTAATGTTACTGTGAAAACAAAAACTAAAGTGTGCTATTTCTAATTTAACTGTGAGTAACTTTTTTTATCAGTTTATACTTCTGGTGCTTTTTTGTCTTCACTGAATACTTTTCTGTTTGTCACTCAGGTAATGTAATCACCTCCTTTTGTGTGATAATCATAGGTAATTAATTTTGTAACTGTTCCTGTCCTGTTACACTCTTAGTTGGATGTCTGTGAATCATATATCTAACTCTCAACTCCTGAAAAAAGTGAATATATGCTAGTTTTAAAACGGCATGGATGCTTTCCTGATTTTGATTGCTGATTATTATTTTAAAGTACTTTTTAAAAAATATACTAGTGCTTGAGTGCAGAAAAACATCTTTTATTCTTTTGAGATGAATTTCAAAGTCATAATGAAAAATGTGCTGTCATTTCTGTCACAGTGAATTTTTTTTTTTTTTTTTTTTTTTTTTTTGCGATACGCGGGCCTCTCACTGCTGTGGCCTCCCCCGTAGTGGAGTACAGGCTCCGGACGCACAGGCCTAGTGGCCATGGCTCACGAGCGCAGCCGCACCGCGGCGTGTGGGATCCTCCCAGACCGGGGCACAAACCTGTGTCCCCTGCATCAGCAGGCGGACTCTCAACCACTGCACCACCAGGGAAGACCCACAGTGAATTTTTGATTATTTATTCCTATTTCTTTAGCATGAGGTCACGTGGATTGAAGACAAGTTCACAAAGTAAGTGATATAGTTGAGATTTGAACCCAATTCTAAACCTTCTGAATCTAAATCAAGTTCTCATTCTAAACCAACAAAGATGGATTCCAGTGGACAGTAATGTCTAGCAGTTATGAATCCTATTTCTAGAGTCAGACTGCTTTGTTTCAATTTCTGGCAGGACCATTTAATACTGTGTAACTTTAGACACTTTACCTAACTTCCCTATGATTCTGATATTAAAATGGGGAAAAACAGTAGTATTAATTTATTATTATGAGAACTAAATAAAAAATAAGTTAATATATGTAAAGCACTTAGAATAGTGCTATCAGATACGAATAGCCCAATAAATTTTGGTTTTATTATCATTCTAATTGGTATATATATATATATATAAATAATATGTAATTGCTTTAAATCTTATCTAGTAGTTTCCCATATTGGCCATATGCAATTATTTTTATGCAACACACACTTACACTGACTTTACATTGAAATAATTATGTAAAATATTAAGAGAGCAAATATTTTCACTGTTATCGTGAATTTCAGTCTTAGTTTCTTCATCATTCCTGTCAGACAGATTGTCATAGATTCACAAATTTCTAATCTTCAAAATATTAGATTCAAGTTTTATATTATAAAGTACAGAGTTTCAAAATATTGTTAGATACAAATTTTATATTTTTCACCACAATAAAACACAGTAAAAATATTTGACAAAAAATGGCAGTGATTCTCATGTATATAATTGCATATATTTTTCAATTTATTTTATACAATTTATTTTTAACTTCAGATATTGATATATGTAAATATATAGATATATTAAATGGACCTAAATGAAAATTATCAAACTTTAAATAAAATTGAACAATGTGCCTAGGTGACTATATAACATCAAATTCCAAATGAATGCTAAAAATCTCAATCAAATATATGTATAGTTTTTAATAAGATGTTACGTGTGTGAGTATTTGGAAATATCTCTATGATAGTTTGCTTCACAATTTGTGTCCAAACACATGATATTCATAGGCAACAAATATACATTATAAATTTTACCTATTTATTCTTGTTTGTAATTGTTCAGCTGGACTTTGCTCTGTGGGAGCCACAAAGATGAATATGAGAGTCCCTGTCTTCACAGAGCTTCCAGCATCGCAGAAGAGCAAAGAGACACACAAATGCCTGTAACAAGTGCACAGGTAGAATAAAGCATATAAGGTATCAAAAATGTTTTTCTTGGGACTTCCCTGGTGGCACAGTGGTTAAAAATCTCCTGCCGGGATGTGGGTTCAAGATGGTGGAGTAGAAGGACGTGCTCTCACTCCCTCCTGCGAGAACACCGGAATCACAACTAACTGCTGAACAGTCATCGACAGGAAGACACTGGAACTTCCCAAAAAAGATACCCCACATCCAAAGACAAAGGAAAAGCCATATTGAGACAGTAGGAGGGGCACAATCACAATACAATCAAATCCCATAACTGCTAGGTGGGTGACTCACAAACTGGAGAACACTTGTACCACACAAGTCCACCCACTGGAGTGAAGGTTCTGAGCCCCATGTCAGGCTTCCCAACCTGGAGATCCAGCAACGGGAGGAGGAATTCCAAGAGAATCAGACTTTGAAGGTTAGCGGGATTTGATTGCAGGACATCGACAGGACTAGGGGAAACAGAGACTCCACTGTTGGAGGCACACACCAAATAGTGTGCACACTGGGACCCAGGGGAAGGAGCAGTGAACCCACAGAAGACTGAACCAGATCTACCTACTAGTGTTGGAGGGTCTCCTGCAGAGGCAGTGGGTGGCTCTGTCTCACCAGGAGGACAAGGACACTGGCAGCAGAATTTATGGGAAGTACTCCTTGGTGTGAGCCTTACCAGAGTCAGCCATTAGCCCCACCAAAGAGCCCGGGGAAGCTCCAGTGTTGGGTCGCCTCAGGTCAAACAACCAACCCAGCCCCACCCATCAGCAGACAAGTAGGTTAAAGTTTTACTGAGCTCTGCCCACCAGAGCAACAGCCAGTTCTACCCACCACCAGTCCCTCCCATCAGGAAACTTGCACAAGCCTCTTGGAGGCCTCATCCACCAGAGGGCAGACAGCAGAAGCAAGAAGAATTATAACCCTGCAGCCTGTGGAACAAAAACCACATTCACAGAAAGATAGACAAGATGAAAGGGCAGAGGGCTATGTACCAGATGAAGGAACAAGATAAAACTGCAGAAAAACAACTAAATGAAGTGGAGATAGGCAACCTTTCAGAAAAAGAATTCAGAAGAATGATACTGAAGACGATACAGGACCTCAAAAAAAAAAGAAGGAGGCAACGATCAAGAAGATGCAAGAAATGTTTAACAAAGACCTAGAAGAATTAAAGAACAAACAAACAGAGGTGAACAATACAATGACTGAAATGAAAAATACACTAGAAGGCATCAATAGCAGAATAAGTGAGGCAGAAGAAGGGATAAGTGACCTGGCAGACAGAATGGTGGAATTAACTGCTGCAGAACAGAATACAGAAAAAAGAAGGAAAACAAATGAAAGAATAAGAGACCTCTGGGACAACATTAAACACAACAACATTTGCATTATAGGGGTCCCAGAAGGAGAAGACAGAGAGAAAGGGTGCGAGAAAATATTTGAACAGATTATAGTCGAAAACTTCCCTAACATGGGAAAGGAAATAGACATGCAAGTTCAGGAAGCGCAGAGAGTCCCATACAGGATAAACCCAAGGAAAAACATGCTGAGACACAGAGTAATCAAATTGACAAAAATTAAAGACAAAGAAATATTATTGAAAGCAGCAAGGGATGGATAAAAAAGATGTGGCACATATATACAATGGAATATTACTCAGCCATAAAAAGAAACAAAACTGAGCTATTTGTAATGAGGTGGATAGACCTAGAGTCTGTCACACAGAGTGAAGTAAGTCAGAAAGAAAAAGACAAATACCATATGATAACACATATATATGGAATTTAAGAAAAAAAAATGTCATGAAGAACCTAGGGGTAAGACAGGAATAAAGACACAGACCTACTGGAGAATGGACTTGAGGATATGGGGAGGGGGAAGGGTGAGCTGTGACAGGGCGAGAGAGAGGCATGGACATATATGCACTAACAAACATAGGGTAGATAGCTAGTGGGAAGCAGCCGCATGGCACAGGGGTATCGGCTTGGTGCTTTGTGACCACCTAGAGGGGTGGGATAGGAAGGGTGGGAGGGAGACACAAGAGGGAAGAGATATGGGAACATATGTATATGTATAACTGATTCACTTTGTTATAAAGCAGAAACTAACACACCATTGTAAAGCAATTATACCCCAATAAAGATGTTAAAAAAAAAAAAAAGAAAGAAAGCAGCAAGGGCAAAATGACAAATAACATACAAGGAAACTCACATAAGGTTAACAGCTGATTTCTCAGCAGATACTGTACAAGCCAAAGGGAGTGCCATGATATATTTAAAGTAAGGAAACAGAAGAATCTACAACCAAGATTACTCTACCCGGCAAGGATCTCATTCAGATTCGATGGAGAAATCAAAAGCTTTCCAGACAAGCAAAAGCTAATACAATTCAGCACCACCAAACCAGCTCTACAACAAATGCTAAAGGAACTTCTCTAAGTGGGAAACACAAGAGAAGAAAAGGATCTACAAAAACAAACCCGTAACAATTAAGAAAATGGTAATACGAACATACATATTGATAATTACCTTAAATGTGAATGGATTAAATGCTTCAACCAAAAGACACAGGCTAGCAGAATGGATACAAAAACAACACCCATATATATGCTGTCTAAAAGAGACCCTCTTCAGACCTAGGGACATATACAGACTGAAAGTGAGACGATGGGAAAGATATTCCATGCAAATGGAAATCAAAAGAAAGCTGGAGTAGCTATATTCATATCAGATAAAATAGACTTTAGAATAAAGAATGTTACAAGAGACAAGGAAGGACACTACATAATGATCAAGGGATCAATCCTAGAAGATATAACAATTATAAATATATATGCCCCCAACTTAGGAGCATCTCAATACATAAGGCAACTGCTAACAGCTATAAAAGTGGAAATTGACAGTAACATAATAATAGTGAGGGACATTAACACCTAACTTACACCAATCGACAGATCATTCAAACAGAAAATTGATAAGGAAACACAAGCTTTAAATGACACAAAAGACCAGATAGATTTAATTGATATTTATAGGACATTCCATCCAAAAACAGCAGATTACATGTTTTTCTCAAGTGTGCAGAGAATATTCTCCAGGATAGATCACATCTTGGTTCACAAATCAAGCCTCAGTAAATTTAAGAAAATTGAAATCATATCAAGCATCTTTTCTGACCACAACGCTATGAGATTAGAAATCAGTTACAGGGGAAAAAAAGTAAAAAACACAAACACATGGAGGCTAAACAATACATTACTAAATAACCAAGAGATCACTGAAGATATCAAAGAGGAAATCGAAAAAACCTAGCAACAAATGGCAATCGAAACACAACAATTGAAAACCTGTGGGATGCAGCAAAAGCAGTTCTAAGAGGAAAGTTTATAGCTATACAAGCCTACCTCAAAACAAGAAAAAACTCAAATAAACAATGTAACCTCATACCTAAAGGAACCAGAGAGAGAAGAACAAACAAAACCCAAAGTTAGCAGAAGGAAAGAAATCATAAATATCAGAGCAGAAATAAATGAAAGACAAACAGAGAAAACAATAGCAAAGATCAATAAAACTAAAAACTGGTTCTTTGAGAAGATAAACAAAATTGATAAACCATTAGCCAGACTCATTGACAAAAAGAGGGAGAGGCCTCAAATGAATAAAATTAGAATTGAAAATGGAGAAGTTACAACAGACACATCAGAAATACAAAGAATCCTAAGAGACTATTACAAGCAACTCTATGCCAATAAACTGGACAACCTGGAAGAAATGGACAAATTCTTAGAAAGTTATAGCCTTCCAAGACTGAAACATGAAGAAATAGAAAATATGAACAGACCAATCACAAGTAATGAAATTAAAACTAGTGTGTTTAAAAATCTTCCAACAAACAAAAGTCCAGGACAAGATGGCTTCACAGGTGAATTCTATCAAATATTTAGAGAAGAGCTAACACCCATCCTTCTCAAACTCTTCCAAAATATTGCACAGGAAGGGACACTCCCAAACTCATTATCTGAGGCCACCATCACTCTGATACCAAAACCAGACAAAGATACTGCAAATAAAGAAAATTACAAACCAATATCACTGATGGATATAGATACAAAAATCCTAAACAAAATACTAGCAAACAGAATCCAACAGCACATTAAAAGGACCATACACCATGACCAAGTGGGATTTATTCCAGGGATGCAAGGATTCTTCAATATATGCAAATCAATCAGTGAGATACACCATATTAACAAATTGAAGAATAAAAACCATATGACCATCTCAATAGATGCAGAAAAAGCTTTTGACAAAATTCAATACCCAATTATGATAAAACTCTCCAGAAAGTGGGAATAGAGGGAACCTACCTCAACATCGTAAAGGCCATATATGACAAACCCACAGCAAACATCATTCTCAATGGTGAAAAACTGAAAACATTTCCTCTAAGATCAGGAACAAGACAGGATATCCACTCTCACCATTATTATTCAACACAGTTTTGGAAGTCCTAACCACGGCAATAGAGAAGAAAAAGAAATAAAAGGAATCCAAATTGGAAAAGAAGAAGTAAAGCTGTCACTGTTTGCAGATGACATGAGAGAATCCTAAAAATGCCACCAGAAAACTACTCGAGCTAATTAATGAATTTGGTAAAGTTGCAGGATATAAATTAATGCACAAAAATCTCTTGCTTTCTTATATACTAATGATGAAATATCTGAAAGAGAAATTAAGGAAACACTCCCATTTACCACTGCAACAAAAAGAGTAAAATACCTAGGAATAAACCTGTATGCAGAAAAGTATAAGACACTGATGAAGGAAATTAAAGATGATACCAACAGATGGAGAGATATACCAAGTTCTTGGATTGGAAGAATCAATATTGTGAAAATGACTATACTACCCAAAGCAATCTACAGATGCAATGCAATCCTTATCAAATTACCAATTTTTTTTTTAGAGAACTAGCACAAAAAGTCTTAAAATTTCTATGGAGACACAAAAGACCCCGAATGGGCAAAGCAGTCTTGAGGGAAAAAAGCGGAGCTGGAGGAGTCAGACTCCCTGACTTCAGACTATACCACAAAGCTACAGTCATCAAGAAAATATGGTACTGGCACAAAAACAGAAATATAGATCAATGCAACAAGATAGAAAGCCCAGAGATAAACCCATACACCTATGGTCAACTAGTCTATGCCAAAAGAGGCAAGGATATACAATGGAGAAAAGACAATCTCTTCAGTAAGTAGTGTTGAGAAAACTGGAGAGCTACATGTAAAAGAATGAAATTAGAACACTCCCTAACACTATACACAAAAATAAACTTCCAATGGATTAACAACATAAATGTAAGGCCAGACACTATAAAATTCTTGGAGGAAAACATAGGCAGAACACTCTTTGACATAAATCACAGCAAGATCTTTTTTGATCCACCTCCTAGAGTAATGGAAATAAAAACAAAAATAAACAAATGGGACCTAATGAAACTTAAAAGCTTTTGCAAAGCAAAGGAAACCATAAACAAAATGAAAAGACAACCCTCAGAACGGGAGAAAACATTTGCAAATGAATCAATGGACAAAAGATTGATCTCCAAAATATATAAACAGCTCATGGAGCTCAATATTAAAAAAGCAAACAACCCAATCCAAAAATGGGCAGAAGACCTAAATAGACATTTCTCCAAAGAAGCCATACCGATGGCCAAGAAGCACATGAAAAGCTGCTCAACATCACTAATTATTAGAGAAACGCAAATCAAAACTACAACGACGTATCACCTCACATCAGTCAGAATGGGCGTCATCAGAAAATCTACAAACAACAAATGCTGGAGAGGGTGTGGAGAAAAGGGAGCCCTCTTGCACTGTTGGTGGGAATGTGAATTGATACAGCCTCTATGGAGAACAGTATGGAGATTCCTTAAAAAAGTAAAACTAGAACTACCATATGACCCAGCAATCCCATTACTGGGCATATACCCAGAAAAACCATAATTCAAAAAGATACATGCATCCCAATGTTCATTGCAGCACTATTTACAATAGCCAGGTCATGGAAGCAACCTAAATTGCCCAACAACAAATGAATGGATAAAGCATATATACAATGGAATATCACTCAGCCATAAAAAGGAACGATATTGGGTCATTTGTAGAGATGTGAATAGATCTAGAGACTGTCATACAGAGTGAAGTAAGTCAGATAGAGAAAAACAAATATTGTATATTAACGCATATATGTGGAATGTAGAAAAATGGTACAGATGAACCAGTTTTCAGTGCATAAATTGAGACACAGATGTAGAGAACAAACGTATGGACACTAAGGAGGGAAAGCGGCAGGGGGTGGGGGTGGTGGTGTGATGAATTAGGAGATTGGGATTGACATGTATACAGTGATGTGTATAAGAATAGATGACTAATAAGAACCTGCTGTATAAAAAAAATAAATAAAAGAAAATTCAAAACTTCAAAAAAAAAAAAGAAGCTTAATTTGAAAAACCAAAAATTTCCAATCGCTTCATAGACCCAGAAAGTGGGACTCAATTCAAGCCTTGGCCTGAGCTCCCCATTCAAGTACAGGTATATGGGATCTCCCAGGTGTCTTGTCTTGTCCATGTAGCTTCTCATATACTTTCCAGCCTTAGGGACCCCACAATTTTATGGTGAAAATGCAGCCTAATATATAATAAAATATTAAACTGGTTGAGAACATTGTAAAAACCAAAAAAAAGAATCCGCCTGCCAATACAGGGGACATGGGTTTGATCCCTGGTCTGGGAAGATCCCACATGCCGCAGAGTAACTAAGTCCTGCACCACAGCTACTGAGCCTGTGCTCTAGAGCCCATGAGCCACAACTATTGAAGCCTGCATGCCTAGAGCCCATGCTCCACAACAAGAGAAGCCACAACAATGAGAAGCCTGCAAAGAAGTGTAGACCCCACTTGCTGCAACTAAAGAAAGCCCATGTGCAGCAACAAAGACCCTACACAGCCAAAAATAAATAAATAAATTTATAAATAAATAAAAATAAACTATAAGAATAAAATGAAAAAGAAAATGTGGAATAGTACATGTAGTATAATATTTGTGTAGATTTTTAAAATCCTACAAAATCTCTATTGGCCTATATACGAAAACTCTATATATCAGACATGGTTATAAATATGTGTGCAAAAACATACAAAGTTAACAGGAAAGAAAAGTATCCAATCATACAAATTGTTGCTTCTGTTGAAGATAAAGAGGGGGCGAGTAGTGTGGGCAATGGTTAAAGAGGACTTGGCTTTATATATAAATTCTCATTTCTTAAAAAAATAAAGACTGGAAACCGATATGGTTAATAGCTGTTGATTCTGGGTAGTGGGCATGAGTGTTTTATTGTTCTGTGGACTTCTATTTATTTTTCTATTTCTCAAAGTAAAAATTATAATGTTTTTAAAATGAGAGAGCTATATAACTAGAACTGATGACTGGTATATTGCTGAATGAGAAGCAAACAAATGAAAGGTCTCTGGTATACGCAGACTTGGGCAAAAGTTGTGCATCAGTAGAGGAGACATGAGCAAGCCAGGCTGGGTTCTCCTGTTGTGTCTACTCAACATTCAGATGTGTTATAAAGCTCTTTTCTGCCTCAGGATCTTTGCACATGTCAAAATTCATGCCCTCCACTGCATGTCCCACCCCTGAAGACACAAACACACACCCCCATCCAGCTAACTCTCACTCATCTTCCAGGTCCTGACTTAAATGCCACTTCCTGCCTAAATGCAAACTGTTTCAAACTCTATTCAGAATCTAAGCTTACTACATTATTTGTGTATGACATTAAATCTCCATTCTCAGAATAAATACCATACCGCCTAGGGAAAAAAAGAAAAATACCACTTCCTGGAAAAGTGTCCCTGACCCCAACACCATCCACAAAGTTAGTAACTGCAATTCACTTATGTTTATTTGTTCATGTCCTTTCTCCCTCACTAGAGTCTACACTCCATGAGGGAGATTTTCCAGTTTCTCAAATCAAAACCCTTGCAGTCACACTTGGCTTCTTTCTTTCCATCACCTCCCATATTCAATTGTCAGAAATTCTGTTGACTCTACCTCAAAAGATATCCAGAATCTTCCCCCTTTTCACCATTTTTATCACTACTAAGGTATTCCAAGCCACCGGCTCTGTCCCCTGATGGCTACCTCCCTACTTCCACTCCTGACTCTACAGACCTTCCTCCACCAAGAAGCCAGAGGAATCCTTTGGAAACAAAAGTCAGAAATGTCACTTCTCCACTTCCCAACACTCACAGAATGAGAAAAGGGTGCTTACATTGGTCCACTCTTCCAGTGGGAATTGGCCTGCTAACTCTCAGTTCTTATCCCTCACCCTGCCCTTACTCTCCTTTCTCACCAACCTCCAGCGTCCACCATGCCAGCCCTGTCTTCGCATTTAACCACGTCATTTGAACTCCCTACTACCTGCAGCCACTCTCCTTACAGATATTCATAGTGCTCATCCTCATTTCATTCAGCTTTCTACCTGAGTTCTGTTTTCAGACACCATCCCCACAGTCCCTTCATCCTGCTTTGTCTTCAAAGTTCTTATCACTACATGACATATTTTATAATTGGTTGTTAATCGGTCAGTTATTGGTCTTTGATAATGAGTGCATCAACTCTATGGGGTCAAAAAATTTTTGCTCCCTGCTATATTCCCAGTGCCTAGAATACAACCTGGCATATAGTAGAAACTTAGAAAAGAGTTGTTAAAATACCTTTTTAAGTGAATAAGGAAAAATACCTTGTCTATTTTACTAGAACTTACACTCATGAGAAGAATGCTTGGAACAAAACAGACTCTCAATAAATATGTTTTTGAATGAATGATGCCAATGTCAATGTAGAATAAGAGTGAGAAAGAGAGCTTTTCCCTTCATTGGGATTAGCTGCCAATGATGGTGAGTTATTTTGATAGTGAAAAATATAAGAAGACTATGAGAAAGGGACAAAAGGTATTTGGGGGCATTAGAGAACAAATATGAAATAATGAAATTATCTAGGGAGAGGAGAAGTGTGCAGAAAATTTAGGAAAGGAACTAACATTTATTGTTACAGTACTCAGAGTATTCCAGACACAGCAGTAGACTCATAAAAATGTATATTATTCTTAATTCTCATAGCTCTTTGTGAGATAGATATGACAGGACCTATTTACAGAGAAAGAAACAGACTCAGACTAGTTATTTAAAATAAGTTTACAGATCTAATAGCTGGAGTCTATCTGACCAGTGAGCTGTTCAAAACCAGCTTTGGAAACTGTTCTCTGTGTACAAGCTTCATTTGTTTTAAAAGCATTTTTATTCCCCACAATATTTTGCACTAGATAAGCATGCACTAAATATTTGTTGAATGAATGAAAGATCCTGTCACTGAAAATATTCTAAAGGTAGATAGAGACCCAAAAGGAAAAAAGTGTAGATTTATAATGAATTCTTTTAAAGAATTCTATTCTTTCAAAACCAAAATATACTTGGGAGGAAAATAAGAAAATAGCACTTGCCAAAAGATTAATTGAGAATGTGGTCTAATCATCTTCCAGAGCATTAAGCCAACCTAAACAGAAAGGTATTTTCAGCTTTGAAGAGTTGTTCTTATGCATGCAAAATTATAAATGGCCTAATTTTCCCTATATCTGCATAATTAACAGAATAATTATTGATCAGCACAAAGCACACAGTCTCTTGAGACATGATTTGTGTGAGCACTTAGCTTTTTGAAAGCTTAAATCACTGTAGTCAGTATTAAAAAATGAATTGATAGTAAATGTAGTATAATTAATCCACCTATTCTATTTGCACATGAACATCTTTTCATGCTAAATGACTCATTCATTTAGGAGAGAATACAAATGTATTACAATGACAGAATAAAAAATAAGTTAGAACTTTTATTTTCCCTGCAATATTCCTTGTTTTTAATTTAATCCGATTTATTATATATTGTGCAAATTTAAAATATTTCTCAACATTTATCTGCAAATTACAGGTGTAAAGAACAGTCTATGCAGAGGATTCAGGTAATAGTCTGAATTCCCTAGAAAGCACATGTACTAATGCTGTACTGTTTGTCTTCTTGGTTCTCCAGCAAGCTCTGCTCTGTATCACTTGACTGTCACCTGTAGGCTGCACATCCAGGCCCTTTGTCAGCAGGTTTCTTACTGGGTTTGGAAAATAGGGAGTGTTGGTGGGAGGGTGGAAGGAAGAAGGAAGCCAGGATATATCTCCCTGGCCCTCTCTGCCCAGGAGGTCTCAGGACTGTAGCAGCACTTGCCACTCCTTTGTGCCTTAAGCACACTACAGACAATCCTGCCTGGTGATTTTGGTCCCTGAGCTCTAATAACACTATCTCTTTTTGTGCTCCAGCCAAGGCATACTAGTGACTTCTTGCTGTTGCTGATCTCTTGGTTGCCTCACTATCACCTGTTATCTTCACAGCTCTTCATTTCCTGTGTAATCAAATCCAATTAAAAATCCTCTGTTCTGAATATTTAAAGCAGTTAGTGTTTCTCTGATTATCCCTAATTGATACAATATCCTTGAGATGAGGGACCTAGTTTGCTTTTTTACTTCGATATCCTAGTACCTAGGAAAGTAACAGGTACATATTAAGTAATCAATGAAAATATGCTAAATGAATGAATGGAAAATACATCCTTAACTCAGTAGTTTTCAAACATTATCAAGCATCAAACTACCTAGAAGGCTTTTTATAACATAGATTGCTACTCCTTTACATCCCCCTTCCCCAAGCTTCTGATTCAGTAGGTTTAGGATGAGGCCTCAAAATTTTCATTTCTAATAAGTTCCTAGGTGATGTTGATGTTGCAAGTCCAGGGACCACACTTTGAGAACCACCGTTTTAGTTCATGAAGTACCCTGCACATAATCTAACCTGAATATACAGGCTGGAGGCAACATCCATATCAAAGAGCACTAACATTTCATATCAGTGATCTGGCATTCATTTTCAATTACTTTAACCATACTAACTTTTTAATACAGAAGCAAGGAGTTCTAATGTCTTTCTACGCTTTTATCAGGAGTGAGATTTACTAGTCAATTAAGCCCTTTTAAAATACCTTGTTTTAAAAAATTTCACAATTTGAATAGAAACACAAAAGACCCAGAATAGCCAAAGCAATCTTGAGAAAGGAAAACGGAGATGGAGGAATCAGGCTCCCTGACTTCAGACTATACTACAAAGCTACAATAATCAAGACAGTACTCTACTGGCACAAAAATAGAAATATAGATCAATGGAACAGGAAAGAAAGCCCAGAGATAAACCCACACACATATGGTCACCTTATCTTTGATAAAGGAAGTAAGAATATGCAATGGAGAAGACAGCCTCTTCAATAAGAGGTGCTGGGAAAACTGGACAGCTACATAAAAGAATGAAATTAGAACAGTCCCTAACACCATACAAAAAAATAAACACAAATTGGATTAAAGGCCTAAATGTAAGGCCAGACACTATAAAATTCTTAGAGGAAAACATAGGCAGAACACTCTATATAACAAAAATCACAGCTAGATCCTTTTTGACCCACCTCCTAGAGAAATAGAAATAAAAACAAAAATAAACAAATGGGACCTAATGAAACTTAAAAGCTTTTGCACAGCAAAGGAAATCATAAATAAGACAAAAGGCAACCCTCAGAATGGGAGAAAATATTTGCAAACAAAGCAACTGACAAAAGATTAATCTTCAAAATATACAAGCAGCCCATGTAGCTCAATATCAAAAAGCAAATAATCCAATCCAAAAATAGGCAGAAGACCTAAATAGACACTTCTCCAAAGAAGATATACAGATTGCCAACAAACACGTGAAAGGATGCTCAACATCACTAATCATTAGAGAAATGCAAATCAAAACTACAATGAGGTATCACCTCACACCAGTCAGAATGGCCATCATCAAAATACCTACAAACAATAAATGCTGGAGAGGGTGTGGAGAAAAGGGAACCCTCTTGCACTGTTGGTGGGAATGTAAATTGATACAGTCACTATGGAGAACAGTATGGAGGTTACTTAAAAAACTAAAAATAGAACTACCATATGACCCAGCAATCCCACTACTGGGCATATACCCTGAGAAAATCATAATTCAAAGAGAGTCATGTACCAAAATGTTCATTGCAGCTCTATTTACAATAGCCAGGACATGGAAGCAACCTACGTGTCCATTGACAGATGAATGGATAAAGAAGATGTGGTACACATATATACAATAGAATATTACTCAGTCATAAAAAGAAACGAAATTATTTGTAGTGAAGTAGATGGACATAGAGTCTGTCATACAAAGTGAAGTAAGTCAGAAAGAGAAAAACAAATACTGTATGCTAACACATATATATGGAATCTAAAAAAAAAAAGGTTCTGAAGAACCTAGGGGCAGGACAGGAATAAAGACACAGATGTAGAGAATGGACTTGAGGACACAGGGAGGGGAAGGGTAAGCTGGGACGAAGTGAGGGAGTGGCATTGATATATATATATATATTACCAAATGTAAAATAGATAGCTAGTGGGAAGCAGCCACATAGCACAGGGAGATCAGCTCGGTGCTTTGTGACCACCCAGAGGGGTGGGATAGGGAGGGTGGGAAGGAGACACAAGAGGGAGGAGATATGGGGATATATGTATATGTATAGTTGATTCACTTTCTTATATAGCAGATACTAACACACCATTGTAAAGCAATTATACTCCAATAAAGATGTTAAAATAAATGCTCAATAAATTAAGAAGAATGGATGAACACAGTTTAACAAAGAGGAAATATAACAAAGAATCAAGCAGAGCTGAAGAATACAATAACTGAAATTAAAAATACACTAGAAGGAATCAATATTAGATTAGATGAAACAGAGGAAGAGATCAGTAAACCAGAAGACACAGCAGTAGGTGAATAGAAAAAATAATTTTAAAAAATGTGGATACTTCAAAAGACCTCTGAGACAACATCAACCATACTAACATTCACATTATAGGGATCTCAGAAGGACGAGAGAGAGAAAGGGGCAGACAATATATTAGAAGAGATAATAGCTTACAACTTCCCTAACTTGGAAAAAGAAATAGACATCCAGCTCCAGGAAACAGGGAGTTCCAAATAACGTAAACCTAAAGAGGTCCACACCAAGATAAATTATAATTAAAATTAAAGATAAAGAGGGAAACTTAAATGCAGCAAGAAAAAAGCAACTAGTTATATACAAAGCAACTCCTATAAGACAACAAACTCACTTTTCAGTGGAAACTTTGCAGGCTAGAAAAGAGTGGCATGGTATATTCAAAGTGGTGAAAGGATAAAATCTACAACTAAGAATAATGTACCCAGAAAGCCTATCATTCAGATTTAAAGGAGAGATAAAGATTTTACAGACAAGCAAAAGCTAAGAGTTCAGCATCACTAAACCAGCTTTACAAGAAATGTTAAAAAGATTTCTCTAAGCAGAAAAAACTACAACTAGCAATATGAAAACTACAAAAGGAAAAATCTCACTGGTAAAGGGAAAGTTTAGTAAAGGTATAGTATATCAGCCAGTTATTAAGCTAGCAGGAAGGTTAAACAAAAGTAGTAAAATCATCTATGTCCACAAATAGTTAAGGATACATGAAACAAAAATATGTAAAATATGATGTCAAAAATAGTAAGTATGGTTGGGGGGAGCAAGAATGCAGGGTGGTTAGAATGTGTTCAAACTTAAGAGATCATCAATTTAAAATAATCCTATATGCATATTATTACCTCATGGTAACCACAAACCAAAAAGGTATATTAGATACACACACAAAAAGGAGAAAGGAATCCAAATATAGCACTAAAGATGGGCATCAAATCACAAAGGAAGAGAGCAAAAGAAGAAAGGAACAAAAAAAGAATTATGAAAACAATCAGAAAGCAGTGAGCAAAATGGCAATAAGTACACACCTATCAATAGTTACTTTAAATGTAAATGGACTAAATGCTCCCATCAAAAGACATAGAAAGACTTAATGTATAAAAAACCAAGACCCATATCTATGCTGCCTACACAAGAATCACTTCAGATCTAAAGACACACATAACTGAAAGTGAGAGGATGGAAAATGGTACTCTATGCAAATGGAAACAAAAAGAAAGCTGGAGTAGCAATACCTATATCAGACAAAATAGACTTTAAGACAAAGGCTAAAACAAGAGACAAAGCAGAACACTATGTAATGAAAAAGTATCAATACAATAAGGAGATATAATAATTATAACTATATATACCCAACATAGGAGCACCTAAATACATAAAGCAGATATTAACAAACACAAAGGGAGAAAATGATAGTAATACAATAGTAGCAAGGGACTTTAACGCCCCACTTGCACCAATGGACAGATCATCCAGTTAGAAAATGAATAAAGAAACACTGGCCTTAAACAACTCATTATACCATATGAACTTAATAGATATATATATAGAGAGAGAGAACATTCCATCCAAAAACAGCAGAATCTAAATTCTTTTTAAGTGCACATGAAACATTCTCCAATATAGATCACATGCTAGACAAGAAATCAAGTTTCAATAAATTTAAGAAGATTGAAATCATATCAAGGATCTTTTCTCAACACAACAGTATGAGACTAGAAGTAACCTATAAGAAAAAAACTGCAAGAAACAGAAACACATGGAGCCTAAACAACATGCTACTAAACAACCAGTGAATCACTGAAGAAAGGGGAAATTTAAAAATTTAAAGACCTGGTGAAAAATGAAAATGGAACACACTGATCCAAAATCTATAGTTCATAACAAAACAAGCCTATCTCAGGAAACATGAAAAATTTCAAATAAACAATCTAAACTTAAACCTAAATGAACTGGTAAAAGAACAAGCAAAACCCAAAGTTAGTAGAAGGAAAGAGACAATAAAGATCAGAGGAGAAGTAAATAAAATAGAGACTTTAAAAACAATAAAAAGGATCAATGAAACTGGCTATTTGAAAAGATAACCAAAATTGACAAACCTTTAGCTAGACTCATTAAGAAAAAGAGAGAAATAACACAAATAAATTAAATCATAAATAGGCCTTTTCCACTATGTGAGGACACAGCAAGAAGATAGCTGTCTATGAACCAGGGAGAGGGCCCCCAACAAAAAAATGAATCTGCCAGTGCCAAGATCATCTTGGACTTTCCAGCCTGCAGAACTGTGAAAAATAAAGGTTTGTTTAATAATAATAATTTTAAAATCAGAAATAAAAGAAAAAGGGTTACAAGAGATATCACAGAAATACAATACATCAAAAGAGATTTTTAGAGTTACATGCTAATAAAATAGACAACCTAGAAGAAACAGATAAATTCCTAGAAATGTACAATATCCCAGGAAGAATCTGGAAGAAATAGGAAAAATATACCCAGTAATGAAATTGAATCAATAATTTAAAATTCCCAACAAACAAAAGTCCAAGAGCAGGGGATTTCATAGGTGAATTCCACCAAACATTTAGAAAAGAGTTAACACCTATATTTCTTAAAGTATTCCAAAAGTATTGAAGAGGAAAGAATGTTTTCCAAATCATTTTACAAGGCATTATCATCGTAATACAAAAACTAGACAAAGACACCACAAAAAAGAAAATTACAGACCGATGTCACTGATGAATACACATGTTAAAATTCTCAACAAAATATTAGCAAACTGAATTCTACAATACATTAAGAGGATCATATATCACAACCAAGTGGGATTTACATCGGGGATGCAAGGATGATTCAATATCCACAAATTGGTTAACACGACATTCACAGTAATAAATAAAAGAATCAAAATCATATTATCATCTTAATAGATGCATAAAAGACATTTGACAAAAATTCAACATCCACTTGTGATAAAAAATGCTAAACAAAGTGATTATAGAGGTAACATACCTAAACACAATAAAGGCCATATATGACAAACTTATAGACAATCATACTCAATGGTGAAAATTTGAAAGCTTTTCCTCTAAGATGAGGAACATGAAAAGAATACCCACCCTTGCCACTTTTCAACATAGTGTTGAAAGTCCTAGCCACAGCAATCAGACAAGAAAAAGAAATAAACGGGATCCAAATTGGAAGGGAAGAAGTAAAACCATCACTGTTTGCAAATGATATTATAATATATATAGAAAACTCTAAAGATGCCATGAAAAAATTATTAAAACTAATAAATGAATTTAGTACAGTTGTGGGATATAAGATTAATATACAGAAAATCTGCTGTGTTTCTATACACTAACAACAAACAATTAGAAAGGGAATTTAAGAGAACAATCACATTTATAAATGCATCAAATAGAATATACACCTAGGAATAAATCTGACCAGGGAGGTAAAAGACCTGTACTCAGAAAATTATAAGACATTGAGGAAAGAAATTGAAGATGACACAAATAAATGGAAAGATATACCATGCTCATGGATTTGAAGAATTAATACTGTTAAAATGAATATACTACCCAAGGCAGTCTACAGAGTCAATGCAATCCTGATCAAAATACCAATGGCAAATATCACAGAATTAAAACAAGTAATTTTAAAATTTGTATGCAAAATTTGAACAAGTAATTCTAAAATCAAAGCCACCATCTGATATGACCTCATACTTGTCAGAATGGCTATTATCAAAAAGACAACAAATAACAAGTAATGGTGAGGATGTTAAGAAAAGGGAACCTGGAGAAATGAAGCCAAATTCTGGACAGGATGACTGGTGGGAGATGAGGAGGTTGATGAGGTGGTAGATGGTTAGGAGACAAAGGACCAGCATGAACTGGAGGCTGAGGGACTCTGTGAGGGCTCAGCAAGACTCCAGCATCCATAACCTTCCTTGAATTTCAAAGGGTGGATTCAAACAGTTGCTAATCAAGGAAGGAGCTGCCAAGAAAACACCTGAGACAAGATTGAAGGGACCAGGGAAGCTCATCAATATTAGGAGACCTGAGATGGGATTAAAGGAATGCAAGCCCTGCTCACATCTGAATCTTGTCAGAGTCCCCATCTTTGAACCATCCTTATAAAACACCTCATCAAATTCTCCTGGGTCAATTGCAGTGTGGAACAAAGTGCTCGGGCACATGGCCTGCCTAGCTGAGGTGGTGGGTGCAGCCATTCCGCACTAGCAACTCTGGTCTGAAGAGCAGGATCTACTTCAAGTGAAACTAGAAAAACACAAAGGAAAAAAAAAAAAAAGATATACAGGTGTTCCACAAGACATGGCCCTGCTCACCAGAAAGACAAGATCCAGGCCCACACATCAGAGCACAGGCACCAGTCCCCTCCACCAGGAAGCCTACACAAGCCACTGAACCAACCTCACCCACTGGTGGCAGATATCAAAAATAACAGGAACTACAAACCTGCAGCCTGTGGAAAGCAGAAATCAAACACAGTAAGTTAAACGAAAGGAGAAGACAGAGAAATATGCATCAGATGAAGGAGCAAGGTGAAAACCCACCAGACCAAACAAATGAGGAGGAAATACACAGTCTACCTGAAAAAGAATTCAGAAAATGATAGTAAAGATATACAGAATCTCAGAAATAGAACGGAAAAAATACAAGAAACGTTTAACAAGGACCTAGAAGAACAAAAGAGCAAACAAACAATGATGAGCAACACAATAAATAAAGTTAAAAATATTCTAGAAGGAATCGATAACAGAATAACTGAGGCAGAACAATGGATAAGTGACCTGGAAGATAAAATAGTGGAAATAACTGCCACAGAGCAGAATAAAGAAAAAAGAATGAAAAGAATTGAGGACAATCTCAGAGACCACTGGGACAAAATTAAACACACCAACATTCGAATTATAGGGGTTCCAGAAGAAGAAGAGAAAAAGAAAGGGACTGAGAAAATATTTGAAGAGATTATAGCTGAAATTTTCTCTAACATGGGAACAGAAATAGTAAATCAAGTGCAGGAAGCACAGAGAGTCCCACAGAATATAAATCCAAGGAGAAACATGCAAAGACATCTATTACTCAAACTATCAAAAATTAAATACAAACAAAAAATATTACAAGCAGCAAGGGAAAAGCAACAAATAACATACAAGGGAATCCCCATAAGGTTAACAGCTGATCTTTCAGCAGAAACTCTGCAAGCCAGAAGGGAGTGGCAGGACACATTTAAAGTGATGAAAGGGGAAAGCCCACAACCAAAATTACTCTACCCAGCAAGGATCTATTTCATATTCGATGGAGAAATTAAAACCTTTACAGACAAGCAAAAGCTAAGAGAATTCAGCACCACCAAAACAGCTTTATAAAAAATGCTAAAGGAACTTCTCTAGGCAGGGAACACAAAAGAAGAAAAAGCCCTACAAAAACAAACCCAAAACAATTAAGAAAATGGTAATAGGAACATACATATCGATAATTACATTAAATGTAAATGGATTAAATGCCCCAACCAAAATACACTGACTGGCTGAATGGACACAAAAACAAGACCCATATATATGCTGTATACAAGAGACCCACTTCAGACATAGGGACACATACAGACGGAAAGTGAGGGGATGGAAAAAGATATTCCATGCAAATGGAAATCAAAAGACAGCTGGAGTAGCAATACTCATATCAGAAAAAATAGACTTTAAAATAAAGACTATTACAAGAGACAAAGAAAGACACTACATAAGACACTACATAATGATCAAGGGATCAATCCTAGAATAACAAATAACAATTGTAAATATTTATGCACCCAACATAGGAGCACCACAATATATAAGACAAATGCTAACAGCCTTAAAAGGGGAAATCGATAGTAACACAGTAATAGTAGGGGAATTTAACACCCCACTTACACCAATGGACAGATCATCCAAAATGAAATAAATAAGGAAACACAAGCTTCAAATGACACATTACAAAAGATGGACTTAATTGATATTTAAAGAACATTCCATCCAAAAACAACAGAATACACTTTCTTCTCAAGTGCTCATGGAACATTCTCCAGGATAGATCATACCTTAGGTCACAAATCAAGCCTTGGTAAATTTAATAAAATTGAAATTGTATCAAGTATCTTTTTTGACCACAACACTATGAGACTAGATATCAATTACAGGAAAAAAAAAACAGTAATAAAAACACAAACACATATAGGCTAACCAATATGCTACTTAATAACCAATAGATCACTGAAGAAATCAAAGAGGAAATCAAAAAATACCTAGAAACAAATGACAATAGAAACATGATGACCCAAAACCTATGAGATGCATCAAAAGCAGTTCTAAGAGGGAAGTATATAGCAATACAATCTTACCTTAAAAAACAAGAAAAATCTCAAATAAACAACATAACCTTACACCTAAAGCAATTAGAGAAAGAAGGACAAAAAAAACCCAAAGTTAGCAGAAGGAAAGAAATCATAAAGATCAGATCAGAAATAAACGAAAAAGAAATGAAGGAAACAAGAGCAAAGATCAATAAAACTAAAATGCGGTTCTTTGAGAGGATAAAGAAATTGATAAACTATTAATCAGACTCATCAAGAAAAAAGGGAGAACACTCAAATCAACAGAATTAAAAATGAAGAAGGAGAAGTAACAATTGACACTGCAGAAATACAAAGGATCATGAGAGACTACTACAAGCAGCTATATGCCAATAAGACGGATAACCTGGAAGAAATGGAAAAATTCTTACAAAAGAACAACCTTCTGAGACTGTACCAGGAAGAAACAGAAAATATAAACAGACCAATCACAAGCACTGAAATTGAGACTGTGATTAAAAATCTTCCAAGAAACAAAAGACCTGGACCAGATGGCTTCACAGGTGAATTCCATCAAACATTTAGCGAAGAGCTAACACCTATCCTTCTCAAATTCTTCCAAAATCTAGCATTGAGAGAAACACTCCCAAACTCATTCTACGAGGCCACCATCACTCTGATAGCAAAACCAGACAATGATACTGCAAAAAAAGAAAACTACAGGCCAATATCACTGATGAACATACTTGCAAATATCCTCAAAAAAATACTAGCGAACAGGATCCAACAGCACATTAAAAGGATCATACACCATAATTAAGTTTATCCTGGGAATGCAAGGGTTCTTCAATATATGCAAATCAATCAGTGTGATACACCATATTAACAAATTGAAGGAGAAAAACCATATGAGAACCTCAATAGATGTAGAAAAAGCTTTTGACAAAATTCAACACCCATATATGATAAAAAGCTCTCTGGAGAGTGGGCATAGAGGGAACCTACCTCAACATACTAAAGGCCTTATATGGCAAACCCACAGCCAACAATGTTCTCAGTGGTGAAAAATTGAAACCACTTCCTCTAAGATCAGGAGCAAGACAAGTTTGCCCACTCTCACCACTATTATTCAACATAGTCTTGGAAGTTTTAGCCACAGTAATCAGAGAAGAAAAAAAATAAAAGGAACCCAAATCGGAAAAGAAGAAGTAAAACTGTCACTGTTTGCAGGTGACATGATGCTGTACATAGAGAATCCTAAAGATGCTACCAGAAAACTACTAGAGCTAATCAATGAATTTAGTAAAGTAGCAGGATACAAAATTAATGCACAGAAATCTCTTCCATTTCGATACACTAATGGTGAAAAATCTGAAAGAGAAATTAAGGAAACACTCCCATTTACCATTGCAAACAAAAGAATAAAACACGTAGGAATAAACCTACCTAAGGAGACAAAAGACCTGTATGCAGAAAACTATAAGACACTGATGAAAGAAATCAAAGAAGACACAAACAGATAGGGAGATATAACATGTTCTTGAATTGGAAGAATCAACACTGTGAAAATGAATATACTACCCAAAGCAATCTACAGAATCAATGCAATCCCTATCAAAATACCGATGGCATTTTCCACAGAACTAGAAGAAAAAGTTTTATGATTTGTATGGAAACACAAAAGATCCCGAATTGCCAAAGCAATCCTGTGAAAGAAAAATGGAGCTGGTGGAATCAGGCTTCCTGACTTCAGACAATACTACAAAGCTACAGTAATCAAGACAGTATGGTACTGGCACAAAAACAAAAATATAGATCCTTGGAACAGGATACGAAGCCCAGAGATAAACCAACACATATATGGTCACCTAATCTTTGATAAAGGAAGCAAGAATATACAATGGGGGCTTCCCTGGTGGTGCAGAGGTTAAGAATCTGCCTGCCAATGCAGGGGACATGGGTTCGAGCCCTGGTCCGGGAATATCCCACATGCTGCGAGCAACTAAGCCTGTGCGCCACAACTACTGAGCCTGCACTCTAGAGCCTGCGAGCCACAACTACTGAGCCCATGTGCCACAACTACTGAAGCTCGCATGCCCAGAGCCCATGCTCTACAACAAGAGAAGCCACCGCAATGAGAAGCACGAGCACTGCAACGAAGGGTAGCCCCCGCTCGCAACTAGAGAAAGCCCGTGCACAGCAACGAAGACCCAACACAGCCCAAAATAAATAAATTAATTAATAATAATAAAAAAAAGATTATACAATGGAGAAAAGACAGCCTCTTCAATAAGTGGTGCTGGGAAAAGTACATGTAAAAGACATGTAGTTACATGGGACAGCTACATGTAAAAGAATGAAATTAGAACACTTCCTAACACCATACACAAAAATAAACTCAAAATGGATTAAAGACCTAAATGTAAGGCCAGACACTTTAATACTCTTAGAGGAAAACATAGGCAGAACACTCTTTGACATAAATCACAGCAAGATGCTTTTTGACTCACCTCCTAGAGAAATGGAAATAAAAACAAAAAGAAACAAATGGAACCTAATGAAACTTCAAAGTTTTTGCACAGCAAAGGAAACCATAAACAAGACGAAAAGACAGCCCTCAGAATGGGAGAAAATATTTGCAAACAAAGCAACTGACAAAGGATTAATCTCCAAAATATACAAGGAGTTCATGTAGCTCAAGAACAATAAAACAAACAACTCAATCCAAAAGTGGGCAGAAGACCTAAATAGACATTTCTCCAAAGAAGATACACAGATTGCCAACAAACACATGAAACATCACTAATCATTAGAGAAATGTATATCAAAACCACAATGAGGTATTACCTCACACCAGTCAGAAGGCCATCATCAAAAAATATACAAACAATAAATGCTGGAGAGGTTGTGGAGAAAAGGGAACCCTCTTGCACTGTTGGTGGGAATGTAAATTGATACAGCCACTATGGAGAACAGTATGGAGGTTCCTTAAAAAACTACAAATAGAACTACCATATGACCCAGCAATACCTCTACTGGGCATATACCCTGAGGAAACCATAACTCTAAAAGTGACATGTACCACAATGTTCATTGCAGCTCTATTTACAATAGCCAGGACATGGAAGCAACCTAAGTGTCCATCAACAGGTGAATGGATAAAGAAGATGTGGCACATATATTCAATGGAATATTACTCAGTCATAAAAAGAAAAGAAATTGAGTTACTTGTAGTGAGGTGGATGGGCCTAGAGTCTATCATACAGAGTGAAGTAAGTCAGAAAGAGAAAGACAAACACCATATGCTAACACATATATATGGAATCTAAGAAAAAGAAATGGTTGTGATGAACCTAGGGGCAGGACAGGAATAAAGATGCAGACTTACAGAATGGACTTGAGTATACGGATGGGGAGGGGGAAGCGTAAGCTGGGATGAAGTGAGAGAGTGCCACGGACATGTATACACTACCAAATGTAAAATAGATAACTAGTGGGAAACAGCCGCATAGCACAGGGAGATCAGCTCAGTGCTTTGTGACCAACTAGAGGGGTGGGATGGGGAGGGTGGGAAGGAGCCTTAAGAGGGAGGGGATATGGGGATATATGTATACATATAGCTGATTCACTTTGTTATACAGCAGAAACTAACGCAACATTGTAAAGTAATTATACTCCAATAAGATGTTAGGAAAAAAAAAAATCTTCCTGGATTAGGACACAGTTTTTCGAGACTGAAGTCCAGTGTGTCCCCCTTTACCTGGCAAAGTAATAAAGCTATCATTTTCTACTTCACCCAAAAAATAAAAAAAAAGAAAGAAAGAAAGAAAGAAAAAGGAACCCTCATGTGCTGTTGGTGGGAACGTGAATTGGTACAGTCACCATGGAAAACATTAAGATTTTTTTCTTAAAAAGTTAAGGATAGAATTACTATAAGGTCAAGCAATTCTACTTCAGGTTATTTTTCCAAAGAAAATGAAAACAGTAATTCGAAAAGTTATATCCACCCCAATGTTCATTGCAGCATTGTTTACAATAGCCAAGATACAGAAGCAACCTAAGTTCCCATCAATAGATGAATGGATAAAGAAGTGGTTTATATATATACAATAAAAATTTACTCACCCATAAAAAGGAAAGAATCTTACCATTTGCAACAACATGGTTGGACCTCGATGGTATTATGGTAAGTGAAATAAGTTACATGGAGAAAGACAAATACCGTATGATTTCACTCAACTGTGCAATCTAAAAAAACAAAACAAAACAACAAAATAACAAAAGAAACAGACTCACGGATACAGAGAACAAATTGTGGTTGCCAGGGGGAGGTGAGAATGGGTGAAATAAGTGAGTGAGATTAAGAGGGACAAACTTCCAGTTATAAAATAAATAATTCACAGGGAGATAATATACAATATAGGGAATATTGTCAATATTGTAGTGACTTTGTATGGTGACAGAAGGTAACCAGCATTATTGTGGTAATTATTGTGTAATTTATAAAAATATGAAATTGCTATATTGTACAACTGAATCTAATGTAATACTGGAAGTCATTATATTTCAATTAAAAAGACATACAGCTATCTGAGGGGGGACCTTGAAGATGGCGGAAGAGTAAGACGTGGAGATCACCTTCCTCCCCACAGATATACCAGAAATACATCTACACGTGGAACAATGCCTACAGAACACCTACTGAAGGCTGGCAGAAGACCTCAGACCTCCCAAAAGGCAAGAAACTCCCCCACGTACCTGGGTAGGGCAAAAGAAAAAACAGAGACAAAAGAATAGGGACAGCACCTGCACCAGTGGGAGGGAGCTGTGAAATAGGAAAAGTTTCCACACACTAGGAAGCGCCTTCGCGGGCGGAGACTGCGGGAGGCGCAGGGGGGAGCTTCGAAGCCGCGGAGGAGAGCACAGCAACAGGGATGCGGAAGGCAAAGCGGGGAGATTCCCGCACAGAGGATCGGTGCTGACCGGCACTAACCAGCCCGAGAGGCTTGTCTGCTCACCCGCCGGGGCGGGCGGGGCTGCGAGCGGAGGCTTGGGTTTCCGTTGGAGCACAGGGAGAGGACTGGGGTGGACGGCTTGAACATAGCCTGAAGGGGTTAGGGCACCACGGCTAGCCGGGAGGGAGTCCGGGGAAAAGTCTGCACCTGCCGAAGAGGCAAGAGACTTTTCCTTCCCTCTTTGTTTCCTGGTGCGCGAGGAGAGGGGTTTAAGAGCGCTGCTTAAAGGAGCTCCAGAGACAGGCGCGAGCCGTGGCTAAAAGCGCGGACCCCAGAGACGGGCACGAGCCGCGGCTAAAAGCACGGACCCCAGGGACGGGCGGGAGACGCTAAGGCTGCTGCTGCCACCACCAAGGGGCCTGTGTGCGAGCACAGGTCACTATCCACACCCCGCTTCCGGGGAGACTGTGCAGCCCCCCACTGCCAGGTTCCCAGGATCCAGGGACAGATTCCCCGGGAGAACGCACGGCAGGCCTCAGGCTGGTGCAATGTCACACCGGCCTCTGCTGCCGCAGGCCCGCCCCGCACGCAGTGCCCCTGCCTCCCCCCGGCCTGAGTGAGCCAGAGCCCCCAAATCAGCGGCTCCTTTAACCCCGTCCTGTCTGAGCAAAAAACAGACGCCCTCCAGCGACCTACACGCAAAGGCAGGGCCAAATCCAAAGCTGAGCCCCTGTGAGCTGTGAGAACAAAGAAGAGAAAGGGAAATCTCTCCCAGCAGCCTCAGGAGCAGCGGATTAAAACTCCACAATCAACTTGATGTACCCTGCATCTGTGGAATACATGAATAAACAATGAATCATCCCAAATTGAGGAGGTGGGCTTCAAGAGCAAGATCTATGATTTTTTCCCCTTTTCCTCTTTTTGTGAATGTGTATGTGTATGCTTCTGTGTGAGATCTTGTCTGTATAGCTTTGCTTCCACCATTTGTCCTAGGGTTCTATCCGTCCATGGTTTTTTAAATTTTTTTTCTTAATAATTAATTTTAATAAATCTATTATAATTTTCTTTCTTTCTTTCTCTTTCTTTCTTTCTTTCTTTCTTTCTTTCTTTCTTTCTTTCTTTCTTTCTTTCTTTCTCTCTTTCTTTCTTTCCTTCCCTCCTTTAGACAATGAATCATCCCAAATTGAGGAGGTGGTCTCTGAGAGCAAGATTTATGATTTTTTTCCCATTTACCATTTTTTGTGAGTGTGTATGTGTATGCTTCTGTGTAAGATTTTGTCTGTATAGCTTTGCTTCCAACATTTGTCCTAAGGTTCTATCCGTCCCTTTTTTTTTTCTAAATAATTATTTTTTAATTCAGTAACTTTATTATACTTTATTTTATTTTACTGTATCTTCTTTCTTTCTGTCTTTTTTCCTTCCTTCCCTCCTTCCTTCCTTCCTCCCTCCCTCCCTCTCTCCTTTCTTTCCTTCTTGCCTTCTTTCCTTCTTTGCTTCTTTCTTTCTTTCTTTCTTTTCTTCCTTCCTTCCTTCCTGCCTGCCTTCCCTCCTTTCTTTCTTTCTTTTGTTCTCTCTTTCTTTCTTTCTTTCTTTCTTCATACTTCTACTAATTCTCTCTACTTTTTCTCCCCATTATTCTGAGCTCTGTGGATGAAAGACTCTTGGTGCTCCAGCCAGGAGCCAGGGCTCTGCCTCTGAGGTGGGAGAGCCAACTACAGGACACTGATCAACAAGAGACCTCCCAGCTCCACATAATATCAAAGGGTGAAAATCTCCCAGAGACCTCCATCTTAATACCAGCACCCAGCTTCACTCAACGACCAGCAAGCCACAGTGCTGGACAACCTATGCCAAACAACTAGCAAAACAGGAACACAACCCCACCCATTAGCAGAGAGGCTGCCTAAAATCATAAGTCCACAGACACCCCAAAACACACCACCAGATGTGAACCTGCCCACTAAACGACAAGATCCAGCCTCATCCACCAGAACACAGGCACTAGTACCCTCCACCAGGAAGCCTACACAACCCACTGAACAAACCTTAGCCACTGGAGACAGACATCAAAAACAGCAGAAACTATGAACCTGCAGCCTGCAAAAAGGAGACCCCAAACACAGTAAGATAAGCAAAATGAGAAGACAGAAAAACACACAGCAGATAAAGGAGCAAGATAAAAATGCACCAGACCTAACAAATGAAGAGGAAATAGGCAGTCTACCTGCAAAATAATTCAGAATAATGATAGTAAGGATGATCCGAAATCTTGGAGATAGAATGGACAAAATGCAAGAAACAGTTAACAAGGACCTAGAAGAAATAAAGATGAAACAAGCAACGATGAACAATACAATAAATGAAATTAAAAGTACTCTAGATGGGATCAATAGCAGAATAACTGAGGCAGAAGAACGGATAAGTGACCTGGAAGATAAAATAGTGGAAATAACTACTGCAGAGCAGAATAAAGAAAAAGAATGAAAAGAACTGAGGACAGTCTCAGAGACCTCTGGGACAACACTAAACACACCAACATTCGAATTATAGGGGTTCCAGGAGAAGAAGAGAAAAAGAAAGGGACTGAAAAAATATTTGAAGAGATTATAGTTGAAAACTTCCCTAATATGGGAAAGGAAATAGTTAATCAAGTCCAGGAAGCACAGAGAGTCCCATACAGGATAAATCCAAGGAGAAATACACCAAGACACATATTAATCATATTAATCAAACTGTCAAGAATTAACAAAGAAAGCATATTAAAAGCAGCAAGGGAAAAACAACAAATAACACACAAGGGAATCCCCATAAGGTTAACAGCTGATCTCTCAGCAGAAACCCTGGAAGCCAGAAGGGAGTGGCAGGACATACTGAAAGTGATGAAGGAGAAAAACCTGCAACCAAGACTACTCTACCCAGCAAGGATCTCATTCAGATTTGATGGAGAAATTAAAACCTTTACAGAAAGCAAAAGCTGAGAGAGTTCAGCACCACCAAAACAGCTTTACAACAAATGCTAAAGGAACTTCTCTAGACAAGAAACACAAGAGAAGGAAAAAACCTATAAAAACGAACCCAAAACAATTTAGAAAATGGGAATAGGAACATACATATCGATAATTACCTTAAATGTAGATGGATTAAATGCTCCCACCAAAAGACACAGATTGGCTGAATGGATACAAAAACAAGACCCTTATATATGCTGTCTACAAGAGACCCACTTCAGACCTAGAGACACATACAAACTGAAAGTAAGGGGATGGAAAAAGATATTCCATGCAAATGGAAACCAAAAGAAAGCTGGAGTAGCAATTCTCATATCACACAAAATAGACTTTAAAATAAAGACTATTACAAGAGACAAAGAAGGACACTACATAATGATCAAGGGATCAATCCAAGAAGAAGATATAACAATTGTAAATATTTATGCACCCAACATAGGAGCACCTCAATACATATGGCAAATACTAACAGCCATAAAAGGGGAAATCGACAGTAACACATTCACAGTAGGGGACTTTAACCCCCCACTTTCACCCATGGACAGATCATCCAAAATGAAAATAAATAAGGAAACACAAGCTTTAAATGATACATTAAACAAGATGGACTTAATTGATATTTATAGGACACTCCATCCAAAAACAACAAAATACACATTTTCCTCAAGTGCTCATGGAACATTCTCCAGGATAGATCATACCTTGGGTCACAAATCAAGCCTTGGTAAATTTAAGAAAATTGAAATTGTATCAAGTATCTTTTCCGACCACAACACCATGAGACTAGATATCAATAACAGGAAAAGATCTGTAAAAAATCAAACACATGGAGGCTAAACAATACACTACTTAATAATGAAGTGATCACTGAAGAAATCAAAGAGGAAATCAAAAAATACCTAGAAACAAATGACAATGGAGACACAACGACCCAAAACCTATGGGATGCAGCAAAAGCAGTTCTAAGGGGGAAGTTTATAGCAATACAAGCCCACCTTAAGAAGCAGGAAACATCTCGAATAAACAACCTAACCTTGCACGTCAAGCAATTAGAGAAAGAAGAGCAAAAAAACCCCAAAGTTAGCAGAAGGAAAGAAATCATAAAAATCAGATCAGAAATAAATGAAAAAGAAATGAAAGAAACAATAGCAAAGATCAATAAAACTAAAAGCTGGTTCTTTGAGAAGATAAACAAAATAGATAAACCACTAGCCAGACTCATCAAGAAAAAAAGGGAGAAGACTCAAATCAATAGAATTAGAAATGAAAAAGGAGAAGTAACAACTGACACTGCAGAAATACGAAAGATCGTGAGAGATTACTACAAGCAACTCTATGCCAATAAAATGGACAATCTGGAAGAAATGGACAAATTCTTAGAAATGCACAACCTGCCAAGACTGAATCAGGAAGAAATAGAAAATATGAACAGACCAATCACAAGCACTGAAATTGAAACTGTGATTAAAAATCTTCCAACAAACAAAAGTCCAGGACCAGATGGCTTCACAGGCGAATTCTATCAAACATTTAGAGAAGAGCAAACACCTATCCTTCTCAAACTCTTCCAAAATATAGCAGAGGGAGGAACACTCCCAAATTCCTTCTACGAGGCCACCATCACCTTGATACCAAAACCAGACAAGGGTGTCACAAAGAAAGAAAACTACAGGCCAATATCACTGATGAACATAGATGCAAAAATCCTCAACAAAATACTAGCAAACAGAATGCAACAGCACATTAAAAGGATCATACACCATGATCAAGTGGGGTTTATTCCAGGAATGCAAGGATTGTTCAATATATGCAAATCTATCAATGTGATAAACCATATTAACAAATTGAAGGAGAAAAACCATATGATCATCTCAATAGATGCAGAGAAAGCTTTTGACAAAATTCAACACTGATTTATGATAAAAACCCTGCAGAAAGTAGGCATAGAGGGAACTTTCCTCAACATAATAAAGGCCATATATGACAAGCCCACAGCCAACATCATCCTCAATGGTGAAAAACTGAAAGCATTTCCACTAAGATCAGGAAGAAGACAAGGTTGCCCACTCTCACCACTCTTATTCAACATAGTTTTGGAAGTTTTAGCCACAGCAATCAGAGAAGAAAAGGAAATAAAAGGAATCCAAATCAGAAAAGAAGAAGTAAAGCTGTCACTGTTTGCAGATGACATGATACTATACATAGAGAATCCTAAAGATGCTACCAGAAAACTACTAGAGCTAATCAATGAATTTGGTAAAGTAGCAGGATGCAAAATTAATGCACAGAAATCTCTGGCATTCCTATATACTAATGATGAAAAATCTGAAAGTGAAATCAAGAAAACACTCCCATTTACCATTGCAACAAAAAGAATGAAATATCTAGGAATAAACCTACCTAAGGAGACAAAATTCCTGTATGCAGAAAATTATAAGACACTGATGAAAGAAATTAAAGATGATACAATTAGATGGAGAGATATACCATGTTCTTGGATTGGAAGAATCAACATTGTGAAAATGACTCTACTACCCAAAGCAATCTATACAGTCAATGCAATCCCTATCAAACTACCACTGACATTTTTCACAGAACTAGAACAAAAAATTTCACAACTTGTATGGAAACACAAAAGACCCCAAAGAGCCAAAGCAATCTTGAGAATAAAAAACAGAGCTGGAGGAATCAGGCTCCCTGACTTCAGACTATACTACAAAGCTACAGTAATCAAGATAGTATGGTAGTGGCACAAAAACAGAAAGATAGATCAATGGAACAGGATAGAAAGCCCAGAGGTAAACCCACGCACATATGGACACCTTATCTTTGATAAAGGTGGCAGGAATGTACAGTGGAGAAAGGACAGCCTCTTCAATAAGTGGTGCTGGGAAAACTGGACAGATACATATAAAAGTACGAGATTAGATCATTCCTTAGCACCGTACACAAAAATAAGCTCAAAATGGATTAAAGACCTAAACGTAAGGCCAGAAACTATCAAACTCAGAGCAAAACATAGGCAGAACACTCTATGACATAAATCACAGCAAGATCCTTTCTGACCCACATCCTAGAGAAATGGAAATAAAAACAAAAATAAACAAATGGGACCTAATGAAACTTCAAAGCTTTTGCACAGCAAAGGAAACCATAAAGAAGACCAAAAGACAACCCTCAGAATGGGAGAAAATATTTGCAAATGAAGCAACTGACAATGGATTAATCTCCAAAATTTACAAGCAGCTCATGCAGCTCAATAACAAAAAAACAAACAACCCAATCCAAAAATGGGCAGAAGAGCTAAATAGACATTTCTCCAAAGAAGATATACAGACTGCCAACAAACACATGAAAGAATGCTCAACATCATTAATCATTAGAGAAATACAAATCAAAACTACAATGAGATATCATCTCACACCTGTCAGAATGGCCATCATCAAAAAATCTAGAAACAATAAATGCTGGAGAGGGTGTGGAGAAAAGGGAACCCTCTTGCACTGCTGGTGGGAATGTGAATTGGTTCAGCCACTATGGAGAACAGTATGGAGGTTCCTTAAAAAACTACAAATAGAACTACCATATGACCCAGCAATCCCACCACTGGGCATATACCCTGAGAAAACCAAAATTCAAAAAGAGTCATGTACCAAAATGTTCATTGCAGCTCTGTTTACAATAGCCCGGAGATGGAAACAACCTAAGTGCCCATCATCAGATGAATGGATAAAGAAGATGTGGCACATATATACAATGGAATATTACTCAGCCATAAAAAGAAACGAAATTGAGCTATTTGTAATGAGGTGGATAGAACTAGAGTCTGTCATACAGAGTGAAGTATGTCAGAAAGAAAAAGACAAATACCGTACACTAACACATATATATGGAATTTAAGAAAAAAAAAAATGTCATGAAGAACCTAGGAGTAAGACAGGAATAAAGACACAGACCTACTGGAGAACGGACTTGAGGATATGGGGAGGGGAAGGGTGAGATGTGACAGGGCGAGAGAGAGTCATGGACATATATGCACTAACAAACGTAAGGTAGATATCTAGTGGGAAGCAGCCGCATGGCACAGCGATATCGGCTCGGTGCTTTGTGACCGCCTGGAGGGGTGGGAGGGAGGGAGACGCAATAGGGAAGAGATATGGGAACATATGTGTATGTATAACTGATTCACTTTGTTATAAAGCAGAAACTAACACACCATTGTAAAGCAATTATACCCCAATAAAGATGTTAAAAATAAAATAAAATAAAATAAAAAGACATACAAATAAAACTCCAAGAAGAAAAGTGTGGGGGAAAATGGAATAAGATTGGCAAAAAAGGGCTTCCCTGGTGGCGCAGTGGTTGAGAGTCTGCCTGCCGATGCAGGGGACACGGGTTCGTGCCCCGGTCCGGAAGGATCCCACATGCCGCGGAGCGACTGGGCCCGTGAGCCATGGCCGCTGAGCCTGCACGTCCGGAGCCTGTGCTCCATAACGGGAGAGGCCACAGTAGTGAGAGGCCTGCATACTGCAGAAAAAAAAAAAAAAAAAAGATTGGCAAAAAAAGAAATTCAACGTTCTCATTTAAAGCAAATATTACCAAAGACTGTCCATCACACATTGGTATAAGTTAATTTGATTACTCAAAGTTCTTTGCCATAAGATTTGAGGCAAATCTCAAATTAAAAATGATGGAGCACATTGTATATCAAATGGGATCCACCAGTTTTTGTGAATCCCTGTGATTCCCAGTATTGACATATATTATGCTGTCAGGATAACTGTAAACTCTATGATGGCATTGTCCACATCTATGTTGCTCTGTAGTATATCCCCTAACACCCAATAAATAGAAAATAAGTGAATGAATTAATTACTTAATCATTAGAAACTAGTTCGGTTTTTGTCATAGCTCATTTTTGAGGGAAATTTTTTCTCATCAATTCTCATATCTCGCATATTTTCCTCTGCCCGCAATACTCCCGCTTATTTTCAGGAAACTCTTGATCGCTAGCAAGAAAGAAATACATTGACAAGGCTTTAACAGGCAGTGTGATGACAGGAAGCTATTAGACTGGGTTGTGTCTCCAAGGCCTTGTAAAAGAGCACAATTGTGTCATTCCTAGACTTGATTAAGATAAAATCTAGGAGTCATCTTTAATCTCTCTTCCACAACCTCCATAATCCATTAGAAAATCCTGTGAGTTCTATCTTTAAAATTTACATTATTTATGGTATTTCTCACTACCGACACTGTGCCTACCCTAGCTTAAGGCACGACCTTCTTTGATCCAGACTGCAGTGACACTATCCCTGCTTGCACTTTTTTCACTTGCAGTTTTTTCTCCACATAGTAGCCAAGGTGACCTGAAAATTAAAAAATAAAAAATCAGATCATATCACCTAGAACCCCCCCCCAATGGCTTACTAATATTTTTAAAACAAAATCCATATCCTTACTCTAAATGGTCATTCACTTGCCTCCTCACAGACCCCTCCTCTCCTTTACCTGGTTTCAAGTTCTAGAACACAACAAGAGCATTCCCACCTCAGTCCCTTTGCCCTGGTCATTTTCTCAACCTGTAATCATTTCTATCAACTATTTTTTTTTTGCTTCTATTTTTTCACATCTCTGCTCAAAGTTTGCCTATACAAAAGGTTTTCTCCAGCACCCTTCCTAAAATAATGTTCCCCTCCCTCCTCCAAGTCATTTTGTCTTTTTCATATAGATAGACTCTATCTAAAATTACATATTTATTTATTGGTATACTGGTTTATGATTTGTGTCCAAGTAGAATGCAACTCCATGAGAACACAGCCTTTGTCACACATTTTTTCTAGTTTTACTGAAATATAATTGAAATATAATTGTATATTTATACAGCACTGTATAAATCTAAGGTGTACAGTATAATGATTTGCTTTACATATGTTGGGAAATGATAAACGACTTTCAAATATATCACAATACAGCTAACTATAGTCATCTTGTTGCACATTACATCCCTAGTACTTATTTCTCTTAAAACTGGAAGTTTGTACCTTTTGACCGCCTTCCTCCAATTCCCCCCTTCTCCCACCCCATGCCTCTGGTAACCACAAATCTGAGTTACCTTTGCCTCTCTTGTTCACTGTTGTGTCCCAGTGCCCTGAATAGCACCTACCAAAGGGCAAGTTCCCTATAAGCATCTGTTGAATAAATAAAATATCAAACACAAACTGGGCCTTAATGCCACTTGAAAGTAGAAGAAATTCGCCTTGCCAGCTGACCTTTTTCAGCCCTAAATTCCTGTTAGTGGATTCCTACTCACCCCGACATATACACACATGCTCAAACTAGCATGCTGCTGTTTTCCTTACATTTCCACAGTGAAAGAATGTAGTTTTATCATGCGTTCACAGTGTGATATAAATGACTGGAAATAACTTTAAGAATTATGGCTTTCCAGCTTACTCATACTTTATCAATGATCTTAAACTAAGAAGAGTAAACACTTAAAATTTAGTATTTAATCAATATAGCATTATTTGTCATTGCAAAATATTAAAAACAATTTAAATGCCCATATATAGTAGATTGGCTGGATAAACTATTGCTCATACACACTATGAAGTATCATGCAACTATTAAAATAGGAGAGAGTGAGAAAGACCTGCATGAACTGACTAGGAGTGATTTCTAGGATATATTGTTTAAAAATGTGCAAAAGAGGGCTTCCCTGGTGGCGCAGTGGTTGAGAGTCCGCCTGCCGATGCAGGGCACATGGGTTCGTGCCCCGGTCCAGGAAGATCCCACGTGCCGCGGAGTAGCTGTGCCTGTACTCCGCAATGGGAGAGGCCACGGCAGTGAGAGGTCCGCGTACTGCAAAAAAAAAAAAATGTGCAAAAGAGTATATAAAGAATATGCTACCTTTTGTTTAAGGAAGAAAAGAGAATTTTTAAAAAAACTGTAACTGTTTATTTTTGCAAACAAACAAATAAATCTTAAACTGACTTTTTACAAGGAGTAGTTGGGAACAGGGTGAAAGAGATAGCAAAGGGTACTCTGAGTATCTGTTCTGTATAGGTTTGACTTTTGGAACCATTTTAATGTTTTACATATTAAAAATTTTAAATTAAATCAACAAGGAATGGGGGAAGGGGACAATGTCAAACTATGCACAAACAGAACAAAGGAACCTAACTACATTCCAAAGAAATAACATAACTACTTTGAAGAAGAAGAAGAAGAAAAAAAAAAAAAAAACGAAACCCAAAAAGACAGAAAAGTACAAGATTAGTCTAAAAAATCTTGTTATACCGAAATGTGAGGAAGTGCTCCAAAGAAAGATGGGGCGTGTCAAAGGGACATGAGAGTCAATTTTAAGGGGCTCCCACCAACGTAATCTAGGAGAATTTTAGATCAAAATAAATAATGACAATAATAGATTGTAACCTATCAAATAAAGTGAGAATCCATTAGTTCATATTGATCATGAATAAAGCGGAAGGGAAGGGAAAGGTCTTCCTTACAATAGAATGCCAAATAATAAATGAAGAAGGAATAAGAGAATTTTAAAAATCATCATTTTGAAACTATCATAATTTATTCAGGCAAGAATCATCAATGTGTTGTAAAACAATCAGATGAAAGTTTGAAGAGGAGCAAGATATTTATATTGTTTTAAAGTATCTCTCTGTAGATTACTTATTAGTCACAAAGCGAAAAATGATAACTTCAGAGTAGAGAAACCTGGCAGACAACACCTTAACCAAAAGATCAAAGCATCATCAGTAATGGGACAAATTGCCCTTCTATGCCTTCTGATATGATGTACTGAGAAGGTCATAATATCATATACGAGGTATTTCTCCAAAACTACATAATCTGAATCTCATAATGAGTACATATAAGTCAAATCCAACCTAAAATACATTCCATATTGATGATGGCCTATTCTCTTACAAAAGATCACAGAAGACAAGGAAAGCTGAGAAGCTGTGTCAGGACGGTTTAGGGTGTCCAGTTTTAAGGAGAAAGAGATGCAACTAAATGTCATTCAGGTTGCTGTGTTAGATGCTGGACTGGAGAAAAGAAAGTATTAAGAGAACATCTGGGGAACAGTTGGCAAAATTTAAATATGGAGTGCATGCAACGGGCACGGGTTTTATCCCTGGTCGGGGAACTAAGATCCCACATGTCATGTAGCAAGGCCAAAAAAAGAGAAAATTTTGAACATGTGTTAAAAAAAGTATGGAGTGCAATTTAAATAATACTATTTTATCAATGTTAAATTTCCCGAGGCTGACCACAATTCTGTGGTTATATAACAGAATATCCCTTCACCTCACAGCTGTTAGATTGACCATCATCAAAAAGACAAGAGATAACAAATGCTGGCCAGGATGTGGAGGAAAGGAAACACTTGTGCACTGTTGGTGGGATTGTAAATTGGTGCAGCTACTATGGAAAACAGTATAGAGGATCCTCAAAAAATTAAAAATAGAACTACCACATGATCCAGCAACTCAACTTCTGGGAATACATCCAAAGGAAAAACACTAACTCAAAATGATATCTGCACCCCCATGTTCATAGCAGCATTATTTACACTACCCAAGACATGGAAACAGACCTCAGTGTCCATTGATGGATGACTGGATAAAGAAGACATGATATATAATGGAATATTATTTGGTCATATAAAACAAGGAAATCTTGCCATCTGCGACAACGTGCATGGACGTTGAAGTCATTATACCAAGTGAAATAAGTCAGACAGAGAAAGATAAATACTGTATTATCTCACTTATATGTGGAATCTTAAAAAAGAAAAAACTCATGGAAAATGAGATCAGATTTGTGGTTACCAGAGGCAGAGAATATGAGGAAGAGGAATTGGAGGAAGGTGGTCAAGAGGTACAAACTTCCAGGTATAAAATGAGTAAGTGCAAGGGACATAATGTACAACATGATAGCTATAGTTATCAGTGCTATATGATATATGTGAAAGTTGTTAAGACCATAAATTCTAAGAGTTCTCATCACAAGAAGGAATTTTTTTCCTTTTTTCTTTTCTTCTTTCTTTTTATTGTATCTATATGAGAAGATGGATGTTAGTTGAATATGGTGTGGTAATTATTTCACAATATATGTAAATCAAACCATAATGCTGTATACCTTAAATTTATACAGTGATGCATATCAATTATTTTTCAATAAAACTGGAAAAAATATTTTAAAAGATAGAAACTGTTTTCTGAGGACCTTCTAGTTAAAGCATTTAGGGTCATGAAGTAAGCAAGTACCTCAGATGGTCCTGGTTAAAAAAAAAATTAGATAGATGGTGGATAGATAGATCAAATGTGGCAAAATGTCAATAACTGCTGAATCTGAGTGAAGTGTATGCAAAAGTCTTTTTTAAATACTATTCCTGCAACTCTTATATGAGATGAAATTTATTTCAAATAAAGTTAATTATTTCAAAATAGATACTTTTTAAAAATCAGCATTTCAAATGTTATATGGTGAGGAAGAACTCTGATGCATTTGATGGCTATTGGAAGAGTGCAATATATATTGATAGAGTGCTGGTTAACTCTTTTATGCATTCATTCCATATTTTATTGCAGGGAGACAGACAATAAACTAAAAATAAATAAATAAATATAAAAATGACAAAAATTACCAGTTTAATGGAGAAAAATAATGAAAGGATGAGAGAAAGTTGAGGGTGGTTATATTTTAAACAGGGTAGGCAGAGTAGACCTCACTCCTAAGGTCTTTTATAAAGATCTGAAGAAGTTGAGGAAGTAGGAGAGGTACTTGTGCCAGAGGAGAACATTACAGGAAGAGAAAAATCAGTGAAATTCTGGTAAATGCTTAACAGTGTCTCCGTGGAATGTAATGATCTGATTTTTAAAGATTGCCAATTTCCTTGGTGTAAATACTCCCACTTTGGCTGATTTCCAGCTACCACTGGTTTAACAACTGCCTAGCACAGTTCCCGACAATTTGACAAGTGACTCACAAGCCAATAGCAGCTTACCCCAAAACACCATTGAGAAAGTAAATAGCAGGTGTAGAAGCCTTGGGGCAGGAGATCGTGCTATATGCATCCTTGTTTGAAGTCAATGCAAGTGGAGCAGGAGTGAGCCAAGGGCAGCATTAGGGGTAGGTTTAGAAAAGAAACAAGAGACTTGATTGTGTAGAGCCCTTTAGGCCTGGTGAGGACTTTCATTCAAAGTGAGCTGAGGATTTTGATCAGGGAAGTGACATGGCTGACATTTACTTTGACAAGATCACTGGGGCTGCTATCAAAGAAACAGACAGTAGGCAAGGGGCAGTGGAAACAGAGAAACAGAACTCTATTAAATTAACAGAGGAGAAAGATGCTAGTGCCTAGGACCAGGGTCCTAACAGTGGAAGTAGCAAGGAGTCAGGAAAATTAGGATATATTTTGAAGTTAGAGCTCACAGAATCTGTTGGTGGACTGGATGGGGGCTATGAGGGAAAGAGAGGGGTCAAAGATGACTGCTAGGTTTTTTAACTGATTTGCCAAAAGGATGGAGTTGGCATTTATAGAGAAAAGAAAGACTGTGAGAGGTACAAGTTTGAGGGAGTTCAGTTTTACACACCTTAAATTTGAGATCCAAATGAAGTCCAGGAAACAACATCAGAATAGATACAGAGTAGCAGTAGGTTAGGAGTCAGCACAAATCCAGAGGCGGTTCTCACTGGTTCTGAGCCCATCAAACCCACTGATAGCATTGACTTCTCTATTCCCTTTCTTCCTATTCTATGGAGTTCTGCAAATTCCCGTAGGTAGTTTATAAACGGAAACTAATGCAACCAACTTGTTCTAAACACACATACAAAAATAGAAAGTCTAAAATGGATGTGCCCCCTTGTACAAACTAATTTTCTGAGGAAATCAGAAAGAAAATATTTGAGTTATTACATTTTTTGCCATCCCAAACTGAGTAGTATGGAGGGTATAGATGTCAGCTAAAAATCAACTACCACCACAACTAGAAAATTATTTTTCTTTCACTGGCACTCTAAACATTGTTTTGAAAATTTTTGGTTGTAAATAGCATTGTGTTTTCATTCTTTTTTTGAAAATCAGTGAATACAGTGAAAGTACAGGTGGCAAAATATGTTCATATTAGGGTCAAGTGCATAGACATTTTATAAAGAAATTGATGAATATATGTTTTAAAACAATTTTTTTCCTCCGTTGGAAGTTTAAAAAAAAAAAAAAGCTACTTCCCCAGCTAGAAGGCTTGAGAGATGATCAGCTGTGACTAGAGAGGAAAGAACGCCAAGTTTCCAGTGTGCGTATGCACGTTTCTTTTACTCATAATTAATAGCCCCGTGCTTGCTAAGTTTTTGGAAAGCAGCTCAAAGCCTACCCAGGTAATGCCTTCTGACAACGTTTTAAAGATCAGTTATGTCATATGGCTGCCTTTTAGAAAAAAAAGTCATAATGCATAGCTGTGCCATATGGCATCTCTGAAGAATCAGCCGGCTTGGACAGACATTCATTGGATAAGGTCCCACAGCACTTGGGAAAGAATGTAGTCCTGTTGCCAAAATGTGGCCTTTGTTAATCTCCTAACTATTATTGTGCAGAAACTAATTCATCTGTATTAATTATAAACAAATTTTAATTACTTCAGTAAAAGCCCATTATACCGATATCTGATGCCAAACAAGCTGTATTAACTCTTTGTAAGTCTCCAAAGCAAACACTAGGTGTTGGAATGTAGGTGTTTTATATGAGGCGGGAATTTCTCTAGCCGAGTGTAAAAATGCTGTTCTGACATTTAGTTTTCCAGTTCTTTTAAGAGATCCCATGATGCTTTTGCTTTTCGCAGGCGATATCAAAAGGCAGCTGATGCATATAAATTGTGAAAGGCAAATTATTCTTAATGAGAGTATTTAACTGCACTTTGTATCCTTTTTCTTAAGATTTAAGTGGGTTTTTTTTTGTTCGTTTTTTTGTTTTTAAGGGCACTCCTCACTGTAAAGCAATGATTTGCCGTGACACAAAACAACCTGAGAAAATGTGACCTCTTCTGATAAAACATTCATCAACCAGTCATCTGTGATAGCCCACTGGACAATTTGAGACCAAATGTATACTGTGTGTCAAAGTATAATATCCTTAAGAAACATGAAAAATCAAATCACTAGTGTGTTTTATGGCAGCAGCTTGGCCAAGAAAGCTGGCTGGTCTTTCCCGCACAGAAACGATCTGGTTTGCAGATAACACATGGTGGTTACAGTGTGCACAGCAGCTGGGGTTGGACAGGAGCCAGCTACCGGGCTCATCTGTTTGCAGCAGTGTTGGAATCATCTTTGAATTCAGTTTCACTAATGTGTAGTTTTATTTTATTAGGCCAACCATCAAAAGTTTCTCTTCCTCTTGGAAATCATTCCTTTTGGAATTCATATCACTCCTTGGACCTAAAAAGTTAAACAGTTTTAAACAAATAGAACCACATCCTGCCTTCTTTCTCCATTAGACTTTGAAGTTTCTCATGTAAATCTCACATTATTTTCCCTCTTTTTATACAACAGAATAATTTATTTTTGTAATCATAATGGGTAAATTCTAGAAAGCATTCTCCTCTCTAAGTTTTCATTGGTGGACACAGGGCAAATAGCTTCAAACTATGTCACAAACGTAATATGGTTGTAGAGCTGGTTGAGGATATAGAAATGGATGAACATTTAAGTGAAACCAGTTATCTCAAGAGTTGGGATTTGTGTATGTGTCTACAAATTAGATATATTACATAATTGAAAGTTTGTCAAGATTTTTTTTCTATTCCAAAGGCCATAATTATAAATATCTGTCATATCCATGTGAAATTTTTATGTCACCTATAGTTTAAGGTCATAGAATTTTGAATTTTTGATCTGAAAAGCACCATAGAAGTTTTTTTGGGCTATCTCCCTCATGTTGCAGACGAGGAAACTAAGGCACAGAGTAAAATGGTCCAAGGTCACAAAGCTAGATAATGGCCAAGTGGGAACATATTTTTCCATCTCCTCATCATATATTATTTCTGTTATAGTATACTATCTCATTTCAGTTATTATTGATAACAGAGAATAAATTTACCTTCAGCAATAAAAACAAAGTAAAACAATGACCATAAACTGCAGAGATTCAACAGATGTAAGTTAGTTACCTAATTTTTCAGCCACTGTGGAGATTGATTTCATCCATTTGGCCATATTAGCCACACCAGGCTACATAATACCTGGTTGGGAGGGCGTGAATGAAGTTTGGGAGTGAAAGGAGAAGGGCAAGGTTTTATGTGTCCTGGGGCATAGGACTCTCCAATAACTTTATCATTAGGTCAGAATTATTTTCTTTCTCCTTAAGTTTGAATAAAAAGAAAATTTTGGGTTTCCCTGGTGGCGCAGTCGTTGAGAGTCCACCTGCCGATGCAGGGGACACGGGTTCGTGCCCCGGTCCAGGAGGATCCCACATGCCGCAGAGCGGCTGGGCCCGTGAGCCATGGCCACTGAGCCTGCGCGTCCGGAGCCTGTGCTCCACAACAGGAGAGGCCACAACAGTGAGAGGCCCCCGTACCTCAAAAAAAAAAAAATTTCAAGCTAAAATATATACTTGGAAGTTATTAACCTCAACACCATCATTATCATAATTATTAAAATAGAAAATTCTTGGATTAGGATGTATAAATAAAAGACAATTAAATTCCAGAGAATATGTGTGCTCTGGCTACAGATCTTGTTCCAGGTCATGGTACCCACTGAGTCCTGGCTGGAGGATAAGCAGGACCCGACACCTGAGGATTTTGTCACCTATCCATCAATAATTGGGGTAGCTTAACCAGGGGATTCATTTACTCAAAGGAAATGTGCAACTACCCCACCTCCTTGGGTCAGATAACCAAAAACTAAGCCCACCTGTAGAAATCATAAAAATAGTTTTAAGCACTCATTTCTAAATAGCATCTTTTAATCAAAGTCTCAAAGCGATTTATAAACATCATCTCTCCTAATCTTTTTAGTACCTCTGCCTAATTAAAAACAGAGATGATAAAGGTAAAATACTGATCATCGTATTCTGAATACCAAAGCAATGAAATTACATTAATTCTGAACAACACATAGCCTGTGAGTTTCTGTACCTGAGATGGCTGGGTGACTTACTCAAAATGTCACATGCTATGTCTTTAAAAGTTTCTTCCTCTTTTTCCAAACCTCAGGGAGGGTTTCTGTCTGCTTTGTGAGACATAGTAGTGAAGAACAATGACCAGAGGTGGGGATGAGGGTGAGAATGAGGTAGGCAGGGAAGGGCGAGGGCAGTATATAATACATATAATATGTACATATAATGTATTTTATATATTATATACTATTTTAATATATTGTATTAATATTATTATAATATTATAAATATATTATTATATATAGATTTTATATGTATTTATAGAGAGATAGATGATAGATAGATAATCTTTCTCTTTCTTTCTTTTCCAGTTTGTATCTGAGTTGATCTACTCAGGAGGCACTTTTGACTCCAAGAAACCAAGAGGAGCCATTGCAGTCTCTAAGGAGTAAAAGGAAAGAGTCAGCAATATAGTGTGGCACTAATTTAAATGACTTACTTCTGTTTTGTAGAACTGACTTTGGTTTCAGGCTTAAGGGGTGAGCGTTAACTGATCTAATTCATGGGGAGGAAGCTCCCCAAGGGACTAGCAATAAAGTCTCTAAGGTCCTAATCATGACTGTAAGCAGCTACAGATGCAGAGAGTGTGTCAACTTCGCCACTATTAACATTTTGGGTTAAATAATTCTTTGTTATGAGGGGCTGTCCTGTGGATTGTAGGATGTTTAGCAGCATCCCTGGCCTCTACTCACTAAATAGAGTGAGACCACCACTCTCTGTCTTGACCCTCCCCGTTGCTTTCAGTGACGATCCCTTGTTCTCTCACTCCACTTTGCTTCCCAATAAAGAGTCAGTGGGTAGTCACCATCATTTCTCAGAGTTTACTAGCCACTTGACATGCATAATTTTTTTTTAATGATTGACCCATCCACTGGGCCTTTTTCACAGAAGAGGCTGTTGCCTGTGGGGGAGGGTAGGGAAGAGAAAGGAAGAGGGAAAAGAACATATTAAAAGATTATCCTGTGCTAACAGTAAAATAGTTCGTATTCCAAATAGAAAATCAAGGACATGATATGAATGAAGACAGAGAATCTCAGATCTGGAAACGACTGAGAGGGCATGTGCACGGAGATGGCAGACTGCCTCTCAACTGGAAGGTAAACAGCAGACATGCAGGAGCAAAGACCAAAGATAGAACACCTGCCAAAAGCAGGCCCCTCAAATTTCATTCAGTCTCCACTGAAAAATATCCTTTCCATCCCATAGGAAACGTGTTCATTTCAATCAACTGACATCTGAATTGTGTAAACCAAGTTAACAGAAAAATGTGACTTATGCCTTGAGAATAAATTTTGTTTCATTTCACATGCTCTACACAATATCCCCTTCCCCCACTTACCATATCCCTCCTCTTGGGTCTGTCCCACATGGTGTCTTACAATTGGGCCTTGGAAAGTTGAGAGTTACAGCCAAAAGCCGCAAGAAAATGCCATGAAACTGGCAGTGTTCATTGTGAAAGGCGCCAGAGCATCTGCTTTCGAGCAGGGCTATGAAACCAAGCCATGGGGGAAGAAAGGCTATTAGGCCACAAGCAGCCAAGGGGGAAAAGCCACAGGAACCCAGATTAAAAGTCTGAAAAGATTTGGAACCCTCAGTAAACGATCAGTGGAAAAGGATAGTTTCGCCGGGGTTGGCATATGGAACCACTTGAGGGGTACTTGTAGTCAACCTAATAAAATCCTACACAGAGCTTGGGGTAAGGATGGCTAGAAACAGGTAAAGCAGGGGGCCTGAGACACCTGTCCAGGAACAATGGCAAGAGTGAACAGAGGTGGCCAGAGTCAGCAGAGTGGACAGATCTCTTATAAATGTGGAGATTGTATGAAATGGATCCTGCATAAATTGTCCCAGATGCCAGTTTTTATAAGATAGAGCTTTTACTTCATGCCAAACCATTTCCTGAAATGTCCTCGGGATCCTGCAGTAGGTCATTCTCAAAGGTCTGCTCTGCCTCTGTTTCTTCTGAACAAGCTTCCTCTTTATACTCAACGATTTCCCCCCAAATCATAAAGTACTTTCAATACAACTACTCAGTAATCCTAAAAGCAATTTTTTCTTGTTCTGAAATGGTTTTCAAAGGCCACATTCACATTTCTTTTCCCTCATGTTTAATGAAAGCAGAGCCTCCCAGATCCAGTAGATGTAAAAGAAATGAAGTAATTATTGGTTCCACCTGCTTTCTGCCTGTTGCTGGTCATGTCACCTTTATTGACCTGTAACGAGTACAGATGGCTAATGTTCTCTAAATCTTCATTTCTGGTGACTCTCACTCTTCTCCTATCCCCATTGGCTGATTCTCTGATGCTATAAACTGATGGAGTGCAAGGAAAATCTACAATTCCTAATTTGCAGGACTATAATTGTTCAGTCTGCCTCCACCACCACTTAACAATGCCTTGCTTATGTGAACTCCACTTCCCAATTCAACAAAATGCAACAAATAGTTACTGGCTCTCAGAATTGTGTCTCAGATTCCTATGACCCCTTTGTCCTGCCCAGTTTTGGGGGGGACTTCCTATTTCTAAATGAATGCAGTGGTAGTGGAAACTGGTACTGCAGTCTTCTCAAAGGTAATACTCATGCAAGAGAGGATGGCTGTCCTATACCGTAGTCGTATACATCATGGATCTTTGAGACTGGGACAAGTATAGGGTGTGGTAAGTAATGACTTCCTAGCTGCATACAGGTTGTTTCTCTTTCATGCAACAAAATCTAGCTATGCCTGTGTTGAAGGGAGAGTAAGTCTCCCTCTACCACCACCGCCCCCTTGGTGTTATAACTTTTATTGCTTTCTACTAGTTAGCAAAGGCTAGATTGAGGTTGCTATTCAGCAACTGTTTTTTTTATTAATTAATTTATTTATTTTGGCTGTGTCGGGTCTTCGTTGCTGTGCGTGGGCTTTCTCTAGTTGCAGCAAGCAGGGGCTACTCCTCGTTGTGGTGCACGGACTTCTCGTTGTGGTGACTTCTCTTGTTGCAGAGCACGGGCTCTAGGCGTGCTGGCTTCAGTAGTTGTGGCACATGGTCTTCAGTAGTTGTGGCTCACGGGCTCTAGAGCGCAGGCTCAGTAGTTGTGGCACATGGTCTTAATTCTCTGCGGCGTGTGGGATCTTCCCCGACCAGGGCTCGAACCCATGTCCCCTGCATTGGCAGGCGGATTCTTAACCACTGAGGCACCAAGGAAGTCCTCAGCTACTGTTGTAAAGTGGCAGTCTCTGTGATATATATTTTAAATATGTTGCTGCCTTTGATATGTTTAACAACCTGAGCAGGCAGGCATGATTACCTTTGTTATAGTTTTGGGGACCTAGGGTCCATATCCTTTTCTTTTGCTAATAGCATTCTGATTTCCTTCAGTCTCCCATTGGGTGCAGTCTCAGATTGGGCATATGCTTTAATCAAAGTGCTCCGCTTTACCCCAGTCAAGAGATAGACATGCAACCCAAGCTGCCCCTATTTATTCTACAGGGCTTGAATTTGAGTGGAGCGATGTGAAGATAGTAAAAACATGTGAAGCTTGTTCAGTACAGCCATGCTGCCCTGAGGAGACTCTCAACTGAGTCCCGCTGTCTGTCCCTCAAATACTAACTGCATACCTGTCATTTTTTTCAGAGTGGTTCTCCAACCCTCCCGTTCAATTCTTTGAGACGTAGTATTACCTTCTAATAAGTAAATTTCTCAAAATGGAGTCAGGAACCAGGCCTGGTTTATTTCTTTCCAATATACTATGTTGGTTACTTTTTTATATTAAAGTAGAAATAGGTCACCTAAATTATTTAGTTAATCTGGTTTTAATCTAACTTTTATGCGTAGAGTTTGTTTCAAAAATTCTTAAATCTGCAAGCATCCCACCAACTCCCTGATTATTAATTCTCTTATTGCCCAGAGGTGAGCTTTCTCCGTGATTTGGTCTTCTTTTTAACAGGTGAAAAGGAAAATAGCAAAGTATTATTTGGCCCAAAACCAAATAATATCACCAACAGAACTAAATAATTGTAAAATAATAACCATTCATTCAGTGATGCTAAAAGAGAACATAACACACTATAATTCATGAGAGAGAAAAAAATACATGTTTTAAATTTCTCTAATAATGCTTGAAGAAAGATATCTACTCTTTTTCAGGAGAGTTTGAACCTTCCCTTTAAAAGGATATTAAGTGGATATGTGAGATTATGGATAAAATCATCAATTTCTTTACTTCTTCACAAAAATTGGTATATAAGCCATGCCATTTCCTTTTCAAATTTCAAGCATTTACTAAAGATAGTCACAAATATAAGACAATTTTTAAAATTCAGAAGCTGAGAAGTTCTTCCTGGCCACCTAATTAGATAGAGCTCAAACTTCAGAAGCCACACTGTCTCAGCTTTTCCTTGTCTCTGGTCATGAACAGCAAGGCCTAAAATCAAGTGCAAAATCTCAACTGAACAGACATTTGACTGAGAAAATGTCCTTTGGTGTTGTTATTTCTATTTAGTATTTCATTTATCAATTTATTCAGGAAATATTTGTTTTTCCTCCCTAAAAAATTAACACTTAATCATTAGTTGCCTTGGAAGGCAAATTCCACAGAGTAACTGTTTTGTGCCATATTATGTAATTGCTATTGTGCTTAGTTTTTTAAAATTATTTTTCTCCTTTTCTGAGAAATAATGTGTCACCACGTGTAGGCAACTTGGGGATGATATCTTACCACTAATGAAACTAACAAGGTACATTTAACATTTGCATGCATTATCACATTTGATTTTGATGATAATAACTGTAAAGAGTAAGCAAAGTGAGTAGAAGCTATTCCCACTTTATACATGAAAAACTGAGGTTAAAATTAAATGACTTGGGGCTTCCCTGGTGGCGCAGTGGTTGAGAATCTGCCTGCCAATGCAGGGGACACGGATTCGAGCCCTGGTCTGGGAAGACCTCACATGCCGCGGAGCAACTGGGCCCATGAGCCACAATTACTGAGCTGGCGCGTCTGGAGCCTGTGCTCTGCAACAAGAGAGGCCGCGATAGTGAGAGGCCCATGCATCGCGATGAAGAGTGGCCCCTGCTTGCTACAACTAGAGAAAGCCCTCGCACAGAAACGAAGACCCAACACAGCCATAAATAAATACATTAATTTAAAAAAAAATTAAATGACTTGTGCAAGGTCACAGAAGCAATGGAAGCACCAGACCTCAAGCTCACCCTCACTGTGGTACCAAGATTCTTTCAACTGCATTACTGCCTCAGGGGTTAGCAAGCATTTTCTGTAAAGGGTCAGATATAAATATTTTAGACCTTGAGACCTGTATGCTCTGTTACAACTATTCAACCCTGTAGCAAGAAAGTGGGCATAGACAATATGTAAATTAGTTAGCATGGTTATGTTCCAGTAAAACTTTATTTACAAAAACAAGTGCAGGCTATAGTTGACCAACTCCTGAACTACATCCTAACTGCACTTAAATCTAGATTTAACTAAAACTCACAAATTGCTTAACTTATATGGAGCATTGTTGTCAGTTACTTTTATCCTAAATGCAATGCTCTCTTGAATGACCAGGCACAGGAGTAGAGTTAGGAAGCAGAGAAAGTAATGAATGGCCTCATGTGGACCCTCATTAGGCTTTCCTGGGGAACCACCACTGTAACTAGACTGGTAGGACAATCTTCAGTTTTTTGGGTTTTTTTTAATGCTAACTTCTTTCTATTGAGGTATAGTTGATTTACGATATTATTTACAATAGTATACTGGTTTCAGGCATGCAACAGTGATTCAAAATTCGTATAGATTATATTCCATTTAAAGTTATTATAAAATATTGGCTATATTCTCTGTGCTGCATACTATATTCTTATAGTTTATTTATTTTATACATTAGTAGCCTGTACCTCTCAATTCCCTACCTGTATTTTGCCCCTGGGACAGCCTTCAGTTTAAAACAGTGGTTCTTACTTTTTTGGGTCACAGACCTCTATGAGAATCTAAAGATGATCATAGCCTCTCTCCTCAGAAAAATATACTAACACACACCCCAAATATTGTACACAAATTCTAGGAGTTCACGGACTTTAAGCCCATTCAAGGATATTCTAGGTGTCAATGGACCCTAGTTTAAGAGTTCCAAGGTAAAAACTGCAGTTGTTTTTGTTGTTGAGTTGTGGTTCTACTCCAGTGAAAAGTTCTCAAGAAAAAATAAATTAATTGGCATGAATCTATTTTAATCATGATTCCCGTGTGTGTGTAGAAGGGAGAGAGGTATTAACAAATGTGTAGGCAATAGATCTTGATAATTTGGCATCCAAAGTTCCTCATACTTATCGTGATTTTTCTTCCTGTCTGTGATTGTGACTAAAAATAATTCTTCCTGGCCATGTGCACACACCCCAAATTGTATGCCTGACAAGGATTTCCTTTGGCTTGTTGCTGAGACTCTTACTTATAGATAATAATAATGTAGGTGGTAGTGATGAAGATAACAATGTGGTTGTTAAGTGCAAGGACTCGAGTTAGACTGAGTTCAAATTTCAGCTCTCTTACTACCCATGGGAATTTGAGCAAGTCAGGGAAACACTTTGAACCTTAGTTCTTCATCTGTTAAGTGAGGATGGTAGTTGCCATCTTATATTTAGTGCTTACCATGTATCAGGTTCTATACTGAGCACTTTTTAAATTATCTCCTATAAACATCACACCTGCCTTATGGGGGCTATCCCCATTGCACAGATAAGGAAACTAAGGCACAGAGCATTAAATTATCACCCAAGGTCATAAAACTACTAACTAATAGAGCTGGGTGTTCTAGAACTAGGGCTCTGCTCTTAATTACCACAGTTCAATAACTCTCTGACCTTATACTTTGTTGTAAAGATTAATTAGATAATATACAGAGGTGTCTATCACAGTACCTGGTACAAACTAAGACATACTGTGTACATGTAGATATTTGCAGTCTGTCTGATTCAGTGTGCCCAGCAGCTGTGTTCTGCAGAATCACCTCATTCAGGTTGCTGAGTTTCAGATTAGCCCAGTAGCTGCTAAAGTTTTCCAGGACACATGCCTTGTCGGCATCATTTAAAGGCTAAAATAATCAGTGGCATTTTTGTCCTAAAAGCATGATTTCAAAGGATCCAAGACAACAACAGCAAGAAACACACATTAATAACTAAAGGAAACTCCCAAGGGAGAGTCCTGTTTTTGGTTGCTGGAGCGATGGCTCACATTGAATAGAACTGCTTCTGCAGTTTGCTGATTGCCAAAAAGCAGCTAGCCCTGTCATGAAAAGTGGGCACAAGAGGCATTTTAGCAGACTCGTGTTAACCATGAAGCCTATTCATTCCCCTGTCCAGTGAGTCATTACGCTCAGCTTTGAAGGTGGGCAGAAAGCCCATGCCATAGCACTAAGACCATGGAAATTAGAATAAATGAACATATTTTCCCCTGATTATTGGTTTAAATGTAGTCTGGTATGGTTTTGTTTCTTTGGTCTGTTTTAGAGTAATTCTCCATTTCAAATATTAGCTTTTGCTAATACCTGACAAATAATAGCTGACCAAACCAAACCAAAAAAAAAAAAAATCAGAAGCCAAAAACTGAGGCCAGTACTCTGTATAGAGAAAAATCATTGAGTTTATCCTCTAAGATGTTTCACAAGGATGTAATTACTAATCCAGCCTCGTTATCTCAGAATCCATCAAACTACACCGTAAATCTAAAATGCTGCATAGACCAGATGGCAGACTGCAGAAGCAAGAACTACAATCCTGCAGCCTGTGAGACAAAAAAAAAAAAAAAAAAAAAAAGAACACACACACATTCACAGAAAGATAGACAAGATGAAAAGGCAGAGGGCTATGTACCAGATGAAGGAAGAAGATAAAATCCCAGAAAAACAATTAAATGAAGTGGAGATAGGCACCCTTCAGAAAAAGAATTCAGAATAATGATAGTGAAGATGATCCAGGACCTCAGAAAAAGAAAGGAGGCAAAGATTGAGAAGATGTAAGAAATGTTTAACAAAGACCTAGAAGAATTAAAGAATAAACACCTAGAAGAATTAAAGAACAAACAAACAGAGGTGAACAATACAATAACTGAAATGAAAAATACACTAGAAGGAATCAATAGCAGAATAACTGAGGCAGAAGAACAGATAAGGGACCTGGAAGACAAAATGGTGGAATTCACTGTTACAGAATGGAATAAAGAAAAAAGAATGAAAAGAAATGAAGACAGCCTAAGAGACCTCTGGGACAACACTAAACACAACAACATTTGCATTATAGGAGTCCCAGAGGAGAAGAGAGAGAGAAAGGACTCGAGAAAATATTTGAAGAGGTTATAGTCAAAAACTTCCCTAACATGGGAAAGGAAACACCACCCAAGTTCAGGAAGCGCAGAGAGTCCCATATAGGATAAACCCAAGGAGAAACACATCGAGACACATAGCAATCAAATTGACAAAAGTTAAAGACAAATTATTGAAAGCAACAAGGGAAAAACGACAAATAACATACAAGGGAACTCCCATAAGGTTAAAAGCTGATTTCTCAGCAGATACTCTACAAGCCAGAAGGGAGTGGCATGATATATTTAAAGTGAAGAAAGGGAAGAACCTACAGCCAAGATTACTCTACCCGGCAAGGATCTCATTCAGATTCGATGGAGAAATCAAAAGCTTTCCAGACAAGGAAAAGCTAATACAACTCAGCACCACCAAACTAGCTCTATAACAAATGCTAAAGGAACTTCTCTAAGTGGGAAACACAAGAGAAGAAAAGGACCTACAAAAAAAACCCCAAACAATTAAGAAAATGGTAACAGGAACATACATATCGATAATTATCTTAAATGTGACTGGATTAAATTCTCCAACCAAAAGACACAGGCTTGTGAATGGATACAAAAACAACACCCATATATATGCTGTCTACAAGAGACCCAATACAGACATAGGGAGATATACAGACTGAAAGTGAGGGATGGAAAAAGACATTCCATGCAAATGGAAATCAAAAGAAAGCTGGAGTAGCAATTCTCATATCAGATAAAATAGACTTTATAAAAGACAAGGAAGACTTTATAAAAGACAAGGAAGGACACTACATAATGATCAAGGGATGAATCCAAGAAGAAGATATAATAATTATAACTATATAGGCACCCAACATAGGAACTCCTCAATATATAAGGCAACTGCTAACAGCTATAAAAGAGGAAATTGACAGTAATACAGTAATAGTGTGGGACTTTAACACCTCAGTTACACCAATGGACAGATCATCCAAACAGAAAATTGATAAGGAAACACAAGCTTTAAATGACACAATAGACCAGATAGATTTAATTGATATTTATAGGACATTCCATCCAAAACCAGCAGATTACACTTTCTTTTCAAGTGTGCATGGAACATTCTCCAGGATAGATCACATCTTGGGTCACAAATCAAGCCTCAGTAAATTTAAGAAAATTGAAATCATATCAAGCAACTTTTCTGACCACAACGCTATGAGATTAGAAATCAGTTACAGGGGGAAAAAAGTAAAAAACAAACACATGGAGGCTAAACAATACATTACTAAATAACCAAGAGATCACTGAAGATATCTAAGAGGAAATCAGAAAAAACCTAGAGACAAATGGCAATGGAAACACAACAATCGAAAACCTGTGGGACGCAGCAAAAGCAGTTCTAAGAGGGAAATACAAGCCTACCTCAAGAAACAAGAAAAATCTCAAACAATGTAACCTTACACCTAAAGGAACTGGAGATAGAGAACAAAAACCCAAAGTTAGTAGAAGGAAGGAAATCATAAAGATCAGAGCAGAAATAAATGAAATAGAAACAAAGAAAACAATAGCAAAGATCAATAAAACTGAAAGCTGGTTCTTTGAGAAGAAAAACAAAATTGATAAACCATTAGCCAGACTCATCAAGAAAAAGAGGGAGAGGACTTAAAACAATAAAGTTAGAAATGAAAAAGGAGAAGTTACAACAGACACCACAGAAATACAAAGCATCCTAAGAGACTACTACAAGCAACTCTATGCCAATAAAATGGACAACCTGGAAGAAATGGACAAATTCTTAGAAAGTTATAACCTTCCAAGACTGAACCATGAAGAAATAGAAAATATGAACAGACCAATCACAAGTAATGAAATTGAAACTGTGATTAAAAATCTTCCAACAAACAAAAGTCCAGGACCAGATGGCTTCACAGGTGAATTATATCAAACATTTAGAGAAGAGCTAACACCCATCCTTCTCAATCTCTTCCAAAACATTGCACAGGAAGGAACACTCCCAAACTCATTCTATGAGGCCACCAACACCTTCATACCAAAAACAGACAAAGATATCACAGAAAAAGGAAAATTACAGACCAATATCACTGATGAATATAGATGCAAAAATCCTCAACAAAATACTAGCAAACAGAATCCAACAACACACTAAAAGGATCATACACCATGATCAAATGGGATTTATCCCAGGGATGCAAGGATTCTTCAATATATGCAAATCAATCAATGTGATACACCATATTAACCAACTGAAGAATAGAAACCATATGATCATCTCAATAGATGCAGAAAAAGCTTTTGACAAAATTCAACACCCATTTATGATAAAAACTCTCCAGAAAGTGGGCACAGAGGGAACCTACCTCAACATCATAAAGGCCATATATGACAAACCCACAGTAAATATCATTCTCAATGGTGAAAAACTGAAAGCATTTCCTCTAAGATCAGGAACAAGACAAGGATGTTCACTCTCACCACTATTATTCAACATAGTTTTGGATGTCCTAGCCAGGACAATCAGAGAAGAAAAAGAAATAAAAGGAATACAAACTGGAAAAGAAGTAAAGCTGTCATTGTTTGCAGATGACATGATACTATAAATAGAGAATCCTAAAGATGCCACCAGTAAACTACTAGAGTTAATCAGTGAATTTGGTAAAGTTGCAGGATACAAAATTAATGCACAGAAATCTCTTGCATTCCTATACACTAATGATGAAATATCTGAAAGAGAAATTAAGGAAACACTCCCATTAACCACTGCAACAAAAAGAATAAAATACTTAGGAATAAACCTACTCAGGGAGACAAAAGACGTCTATGCAGAAAACCATAAGACACTGATGAAAGAAAGTAAAGATGATATAAACAGATTAAGAGATACACCATATTCTTAGATTGGAAGAATCAATATTGTGAAAATTACTGTATTACTCAAAGCAATCTACAGATTCAATGCAATCCCTGTCAAGTTATCAATGGCAAGTTTTACAGAACTAGAACAAAAAAAAAATCTTAAAATTTGTATGGAGACACAAAAGACCCCAAATAGCCAAAGCAGTCTTGAGGGAAAAAAATGGAGCTGGAGGAGTCAGACTCCCTGACTTCAGACTATACTACAAAGCTACAGTCATTAAGACAATATAGTACTGGCACAAAACCAGAAATATAGATCAATGGTCAGGATAGAAAGCCCAGAGATAAACCCACACACCTATGCTCAACTAATCTATGACAAAGGAGGCAAGGATATACAATGGGGAAAAGACAGTCTCTTCAATAAGTGGTCCTGGGATAACTGGACAGCTACATGTAAAAGAATGAAATTAGAACACTACCTAACACCATACACAAAAATAAACTCAAAATGGATTAGAGACCTAAACGTAAGACTGGACACTATAAAACTGGAGGAAAACATAGGAAGAACACTCTTTGACATAAATCACATCAAGATCTTTTTTGATCCACCTCCTAGAGTAATGGAAATAAAAACAAAAATAAACAAATGGGACCTAATGAAACTTCAAAGATTTTGCACAGCAAAGGAAACCATAAACAAGACAAAAAGACAACCCTCAGAAATGGAGAAAATATTTGCAAATGAATCATCAGACAAAGGAGTAATCTCCAAAATATATAAACAACTCATGCAGCTCAATATTAAAAAAAAAAACAACCCAATCCAATAAGGGGCAGAAGACCTAAATAGACATTTCTCCAAGGAAGACATACAGATGGCCAAGAAGCACATGAAAAGCTGCTGAACATCACTAATTATTCGAGAAATGCAAATCAAAAGTACCGTGAGGTATCACCTCACACCAGTTAGAATGTGCAGCATCAAAATATCTACAAACAATAAATGCTGGAGAGGGTGTGGAGAAAAGTGAACCCTCTTGCACTGTTTGTGGGAATGTAAACTGATACAACCACTATGGAAAACAAAAAGGAGATTCCTTAAAAAATTACAAATAGACCTACCATATGACTCAGCAATCCCACTACTGGGCATATACCCAGAGAAAACCATAATTCAAAAAGACACATGCACCCCAATGTTCATTGCAGCACTATTTACAATAGCCAGATCATGGACGCAGCCTAAATGTCCATCAACAAATGAATGGTTAAAGAAGATGTGGTACATATATACAATGGAATATTGCTCAGCCATAAAAGGAAAGAAACTAGGTCATTTGTAGAGACGTGGATGGATCTAGAAACTGTCATACAGAGTGAAGTAAGTCAGAAAGAGACAAAGAAATATCATGTATTAACACATATATGTGGAACCTAGAAAAATGGTATAGTTAAACCGGTTTGCAGGGCAGAGATAGAGACACAGAGTTAGAGAACAAACTTAAGGACACCAAGGGGGGAAAATGGAGGGTGGGGTGATTGGTGGTAGGATGAATTGGGAGATTGGGAGATTAATATATATAAAATGGATAACTAATAAGAACCTGCTGTATAAAAAAATAAATAGAATTCTAAAATTCAAAAACAATATAAAATATTTTTGAAATTCCAAAATAAAATAAAATGCTGCATAACTGGCTTTTTTTAGTTCTTAACTTTGATTCAGCCACTCACACACTGATGAGGTATTCTGACAAAGAAAACAACATAAGAAAGTCAGATTCCATGAGGCACAGACATAGGGCAAAGAGTTTAGGTTAATTGTAGTGATAGTGACTAGGAAGATGAAAATTACATACTGCCAAAGAATTTCTTGGAAAGTGCTTCTAAGCCATGTAGGGTTGAATGAGTGCGATAACTCCCATCCCTCCTTCAGGCCTCAGCAACCCCCAATCTAGACGAGGCCCTTGATATGCTTGCTCTTCACATATCTCTCACAATTTATAACCATATTGGAATGATTATTTGTATAATACCTTTCTTTCCTTCCTCACCAGAAGTTGGTAAGCCATGTGCCAATCAGGTATATCACCTGTTTCTGTACAGTCTGCAGACTAAGAATGGTCTTCACACAAATAAGTGATTTAAAAAAATTAAGAGAGAATAATATTTTGTGATACATGAAAATTATACACAATTCAAATTTCAGAGCCCATAAATAAGGTTTTATTAGAACACAGTTTCATTTGTGCTTTGTCTACAGCTGCTTTTTTGCTACCATAGCAGAGTTGAGTAGCTACAACAGAGACTGTAAGGGCTTTAAAGCTGAAAATACTATCTGTCTCTTTATAGAAAAAGCTTGTCAACCTCTATTCTAGACTTTAAGTTCCATGAGGATATGAATCTCTTATTTAACATTACATCCTCATATCTCAGCAAAATACTTATGACAAAGAGGTTGCTCAATAAATTTGTTAAGTAAATGAATGAATAATGACTATAGGAATAAATAGCATTGGGTGGGGGAGGGTTGGATTGGGAATTTGGGATTAGCAGATGCGAACTGGTATATATAGAATGGATAAACAACAAGGTCCTGCTGTATAGCACAGGGAACTATATTCAGTATCCTGTGATAAACCATAATGGAAAAGAATATGAAAAAGAGTATGTATATGTATAACTGAGTCACTTGGCTGTACAGCAGTAATTAACACAACATTGTAATTCAACTATACTGCAATAAAAAAAATTTATTAAAAAAATAATAAATAGCATTGGTTCACAGTCTTTTGCTATAACCAAAATTAAGTTTGAGGATCCTCTAATAGGATATAATTCTTAAGGTTTTCATCTAATTCTCAATAGGGCAAGAGGACCAGGAGATATTTTTGTTTGAGAAGGAATAACCAGGAGGAGAAAATAACTTCCCAAGTCATACACAGAGCTGTAGCCATGGCAGTGCCTCTTCCCACCCCAGATAACAGTCCCAGTTTCACCGTTAGAGTTGCTCTAAAGTGGTACCTAACACTGTCACCATTCTTGCTTTTGGATGAGTTTCCAAGCCAAATGGGAAAAAAGTGTATGTGTGTGTGTGTGTGTGTGTGTGTGTGTGCACACGCACACATATGTGCACGTTTGTGTGCACATATGTGCACGTGTGTGTGTGAGAAAGAAAGAGAGAGAGGAAAATCCTGCCATTTGCAAGAAGTTGGATGAAACTTGAGGGCATCGATTTAAGTAAAACTGGTCAGATTGAGAAAAACAAATACCGTATGATATCACTTTTACGTGGGATATACAAAAGACAAACTCAGAGAAACAATAGAGTGGTGGTTACCAGGGCATGGGTCGGGGGGGATGGAGAGATACTGGTCAAAGGGTACAAACTTCCATTTATAAGATAAACAAGTTTAGGAATCTAATGTACAGCAAGGTGATTATTGTTAACAATATTGTATCATAAACTTGAGTGTTCCTAAGAAAGTAAATCTTAAAACTTCTCATCACAAAAAAGAAATGGTAACTATGAGACGGGATGGAGGTGGAAGCTAATACGATGGTGGTGATCATTTTGTGATTTATACATGTATCAAATCAACATAATGTACACCTTAAATTTATACAATCTTATATGTCAATCATATCCTAATAAAGCTGGGAAAAAGAGAATAGAGGTCAAATAAACAGAATTTCTGACCAAAACAAAACAAAATAAAAAGCCAGACATATTTTGCCACTAGTAGACCTGTTATAAAAGAAACACTAAAGGTAGGTAATTCTTTAGGCAGAATGCAAATTATTCTAGAGAGAAGTTTGCAGTTATAGAAATCAATGAAAAATCAATGAAAATGGTAAATATGTGGATACATCTAAATGAATATTGACTATATAAAACAATAACGTCTCATGGGCTTTTGTGTATAAATGTGTTTGTGTGTATGTATTATGTATATTATGTATATGTATGTTCATGTATGTTATGTATATGTGTGTATGTATAGCATAAAATGAGAGAAAAGAAGAAGAAGAGCAGGCTTCCCTGGTGGTGCAGTGGTTAAGAATCCACCTGCCAATGCAGGGGACATGGGTTCAAGCCCTGGTCTGGGAAGATCCCACATGCCTCAGAGCAGCTAAGCCTGTGCGCCACAACTACTGAACCTGTGCTCTGGAGCCCGCGAGCCACAACTACTGAGCCTGAGTGCCACAACTACTGAAGCCCACGTGCCTAGAGCCCATGCTCCACAACAAGAGAAGCCACCACAATGAGAAGCCCACATGCTGCAATGAAGAGTAGCCCCCACTTGCTGCAACTAGAGAAAGCCTGTGTGCGGCAACGAAGACCCAATGCAGCCAAAAATAAATAAGTAAAACAAATAAATTAAAAATATATATATATATTAAAAAAGAAGAAGAGGAGGAGGAGGAAGGAGAGGAGGAGAAGAAGAAAAATAGCAAGAAGAAGAAGAAGGAGAATATTAAAATTCAAAAACAATAGCATAAAATAGAATTAAAGAAAGTTTTGTTTAGGAAGAGGTAAGTCAAGGATGATATGTAATTTCCAGAGAAACCACTTATAAGATGATAAAATGAATATGTAAGTTACCAACTAATACAGGACAAAATTAGAAAAGCAATAAACATAATTTAAAAGTAGTATTAATCAAAGTAGTTCAACTTCTGTGATAAACTACCTCAAAATATCACTGGTTTAACACTGCTCAAATGCTCCTATCTAAAAGGAGCCTGGGAAATGTAGTTTAGTTGTGTGTCTGGGAAGAATGTGAAACTATTTTGGTAAGCATATGGTAATGTCTTTGCTTCAATAGAACAGGTGATGAGAAGGTAATGGTTAAGAGAAACATAATCCGAATTTAAATATGTTAAGCTTATTTTTAAAAAGTAATCACCGCTTTTGAAATTGTGTTTTTTAAAATTCTTCTTGAAAATTTTAAATGTAAAACACATATAAAACAAAAGTGAAATTTTGATTGTACTGGTTTTATATTGTTCTTTGATTGTGGTCAGATAAAAATGCATGTAAATATGGAAAAGTGTAATTATCTGAACACCAGAATTCTGTTCTAGCACCTCACTTACTGTTTAACCTTGAAGAAATCTTTTAAATTTTTCCTGAACCCATTTTTTCATCTGTAAAAACAAGAGTAATACTTGCCCTTTCTACTTTTCAACACTCTCAGGCTCAGAGATATATATGTAAAGTAGAAGCATCTTAAGATTCTGAAGTGCTATTCAAATGTACATTATCATGATGGCCTTCTCCATCTGATTCAAAGATAGGAGCTTCTGAATTGTTCTACATACTGAATTGAATTGTGTAGGCTCCTCACAGGACATAGATTTGGAAAGATTTTAGATTATCTGGAGAAACTGTATCACTTTACTGATACAAAACTTTAGATCTAGAGAGATGAAGAGAGTGACCTAGGATCACACTGTTGGCCAAGAACAGAACCAAATCTTAAGGACCATTGTTTAAGTTTCAGATGTTCCCAATGAAGAAATGCTATGCTTGTGGCATAAAACTCACTGAGAAAGGTGTCAAAAATAAGTTTCAAAATTCAATTCCTTCAGATTTTAATTTAATATTCAATAAATCTGAAAGGGGGCCAGTAAACCTGCTTTTTTTTTTTTTTAATATGTCAATTGCCATCATAGCATAAGTTAGTTGCTCAAAAGGAACTTGAATTGTGGATTATTTTAGCCACTTTGGAAAGTGAGAATATGGATATTACCCTTAACATTTTCTCCTTTACAAGACAACTCCTTGTTCTTCCGAGAAGAGCAGCAGACCAGCCCTCTACCCATCTTTCACTGAACAGCTTAATGACAGTCAGCACATATTTAGCCAATTGACAGATTATGTGTGAAATTTGTAATTAGACAGCTAATCTTTTTTTAAAAAAATGTTATATTTCTAAGTGTTAATATGTACACTTTCAAGAGACTAAATGCTAGGTGACATCTCTGAATATATTTGAGTTTCTTAACTTTTTTCCCTAGAAAGAGCAGTTTAGCTAGCATAGAAATATAGCAGAAAATGAAAATATTTGTTAGTTTAGGGAAAATAACACTGTAGTGATTGAGAAGTATAAAAATAGAAAAAAGACCATTGTATTAGGAGTATACACATATATGGGCTATACATCTTCTGTTTCTCACCTATATATAGTACTTAGTTTATACAGTTAGCAGGTAGATCAATCCAGGGGCCTACAGTCTTACATTTGTGGGTAAAAGAACCTGCTCCAGGGAAAAATAATGGGATCTGGGCTCTTTATGTACTTGGAAAGGGAGGTGATTAAGGAAGTCAGAAAGACATTCTCTAAAGGAAAGTAAATTTTTTGAAGGGTTGGGTTTTTGTTTTTTGTCTTTTGGTGCTGAGGGGAAGGCTTAAGAGTTGAATCATCTTCACCTTGGGTGGGGTGTGAGGACATGTGCTCAGACTCAGAGGTATGGTGTTTGTGAACCAGTAGAAACAATAATCACATTTGCCTTACTTGGCTACTTTTCCCTGAACACCTGGGCAGACATGATTTGGACCTTTTTTCTCTTCCCTTTTTCTTTCTTTGTTGAGAGAGGAAGTAATTTAAAACACTTAACTCAGGGGTCCTCTTTCTTAAGAGGCAAGAAAAAGAGAAGATGGCTGGTATAACCTTGACTTTTTTTTCTTCCCAGGTTAGCAGCCACTAGTTAGCAGTTGTTTTACCAGCATTCTGCCAATTGCCTTTTAAGGAAGTAGAGACAGTTTCCACAGGTCCAGGTGTTTAGATTCATGACCCCATATACAGAGCTCAGAGTTCAGTGGACAGCCATGGCCCTGTGGCATTTAATTCCACATGGTCTTGCTCTTAGAATTAGATCTTAGTGGAACTGAACTTGGAGACTCGCTTTAATTTTTTTCTACCCTTGGATTTGCCCTGACAAGCCTAGAAACAAGATTTTCACTGGTGTTTACAATTGCTGACCCCTGAGACTTGAACTGTGACTTTGGAGGGGTAGGGGAAGCCCTAGCAAGACCCTTGAGACTGGACCAGACTTCTGTTAATCCACACCAGCAGGGTTCAAATCCTGCTTCTGCCATTATGAGCTGTGAGGCCTTAGACTTACTCCAGCTCTAGGCTCGGTTTCTTGGGGATATAATAGTACCTCTCTTGCTCTGTTGTTTTAAGAGTGAATGAAGTGGGACTTCCCTGGTGGTGCAGTGGTTAAGAATCCGCCTGCCAATGCAGGGACACAGGTTCGAGCCCTGGTCCAGGAAGATCCCACATGCCACAGAGCAACTAAGCCAGTGCACCACAACTACTGAGTCTGCACTCTAGAGCCCACGAGCCACAACTACTGAAGCCTGCACACCTAGAGCCTGTGCTCTGCAACAAGGGAAGCCACCACAATTAGAAACCCACGCACTGCAATGAAGACCCAATGCAGCCATAAATTAATTAATTAATTAATTAATTTAAAAAAGAGAGTGAATGAAGTAATACCTGGAAAGTGCTACTTAGAACAGAGCCTGGCACCTAGTATGAACTACAGTGGAAGGGGCCATTCACCACCTTTGCAAATATTCTTGTCCCCTCAGAAGCCACTGGGGTCGAGTTGTGGATTTCAAGAAGCCATTATGACTTGGGTGAGAGAAATCTCAGTGATATCATATGGATGAAAGAATAAACTAGCTTCTTCAAAGTTTTCTCAGTAAGACCCAAAGACTAGCACAGAACTCAGGGAGTGAGGAAAAGGGCCCCCCTCAACTGGATTTCGCATTAGCTTATTGGGATAAGGACTACGAGTCAAATCTGATTTGATTTAAAGAAAATGAAGATGTGAAAGAAAATTCAGACTCTGTGTATGGATAGGCATATGCATATATTTAGATATTTTTAAGTGTATTGTGTAAATGTACATGTAATTACATACATTTTTTGCTTGTGTGCTCGGGCATGTGGGGATATATATATTTTTTTATACGAAAAAAGATTACATTCAAAGTGGCCATAAATTTATTATCTAGCTCTCAACTTTACCTCCTACAACAGCCAGTTAGTAGTACTATTTCCCCAGCTGTTAGCACTATGCTGTGTATGTTGTATGTGTCATTAAATGGCTTACAAAGTGAAAAGTGTGATTACAATGCACCATAAAAACCATGTATCTATTTCTATCTATGTGTCATTACCCCACTCCCACCACTTATGTATTTTACATTTCCCGTTTTAAAGTTAATAATGACAATAATAATAATATGATAGCCATGGCTAATAGAAAGAAAAGAATCTGCTCTTGATATAGTGCAAGCTGGGACAGGCCGAGGCATTCAGGTGTAGGATGGAGAGTCATGGCAAATGAAAAGAACATTGTATTTCCTGTCCCATCTACTGATCAAGGAATCTGCAAAGTATTTAGGTTTCCCATCTTTAAGAAGAAGTAGCAGATTATTTTAAAACTCTACCACCCTTCATGTCAAGGCAGGATACCAGCTCACATCTACTTTGGGGAGATATGGAATGAATGCCAAATAGACATCCTGTGAGGGAAGCACTTCCAGGTGAGGAAATGGAAACTTAAAGAAAGTTAAGTGACTTAAGGCCACCCATTTACCAAAAAGGAATTCAATTCCAGGTTTCATAGATCGCAAAGCCTAAGATCTTTCTTTCTATTGTACTGTCTTTATAGAGGTAATACTGAACACCAGGATAAAATCTGGAAAACCTTCTAGGAATGGTCAGAATTCCTAAGGTACTCATTTCATCATCAATCATCAATGTTAATTTACATTTGTCCCCTTACATCAGTCAAATATCTACAGTCAGTTTAAAACAATTCTTTTTTTTCAAAAGCCCCTTAATGTTATTTTGCTGTGAAGAGGAGTCCAGTACAATTCGTGAGGGGTTTCCTTCTGAGGAAAGTTGTCCACATGACCTTGCCATCCTGACCACAGCTGATTGGGCCAGAGATGGGCTCCTGACCCGTCCTCCAGCTAATGAGGTGGTCTGGTTCCAAAATACTGACCATGGTTGACTGATTTCATTAGTCTCTCTGTCTCTGCATTTTAGAATAGTATATGTTAGCTAACAGGAGAACAGGAGTTGAAAGACAGACATGACGGTAAGCAGAAGCCATGAGTTATTAGAAATAACAAAACAGTCAAAGCAATGACTGAGCAGAATCTATGGAGTAGAGAGGACCGAGAAGCTAGTTGGGAGTGGAAGGAGCATAGGGATGGAGAGAGAGCCATGGGGTCATGATAAGGGCAAGACATTCAGGCTGGGAGCTAGTGGGGCATTAGGGTAGGCTGAAAGGAAGAACAGAGAGATAATCTGGTCACTGCAGGTATATTCTCTCCTGTGAGGCTCAGGTAGTTTCTATTGATAGTTTCCTGCCGTCTGCATTTCCCCTTATATCCTTACAGTGAACTCCCATGAACCAAGTGAAATAACCTGAGGGTGTTTCTGTTCTTTGCACCTTGATCAAGCTTGATACATTGGCTTACAATTTTATATAAAACACTTACAAGGTCTAATCAACAACTGACTGTCACTCATGAGGTACATCTAAAGACACTGCTCAAGGGAGTTCCCTGGTGGCCTAGTGGTTAGGATTCTGGGCTTTCACTGCCGTGGCCCGGGCTCAGTCCCTGGCTGGGGACCTGAGATGCTGCAAGCTGCAGGGTGCGGCCAAGAAAAAAAAAAAAAAAGGACACTGCTTCCATCTTCAAATAACTCTCTGGCAAAAGTGGGTTTCAAAAACTAAAAATTTAAAACTACATTAACATAGAAAAAAAGAGCTTTAATTGGGTAATTATCAGATTCCACTCTCTAAATGAGTTTTCCACTCCATTAAAATAACAATGACTTAAACTTCAAAGCAAACTCAGCCCAGTTGTTTACCCTGCCACTCTAAGTATGTCTTGTAAGATATCTAGATCTTTTGTTAGACATATGTTACTGAACTTAATTTGTCTTTGTTCCTTTTAAAAGTCTTGATTCACAGGGAACAGGAATGCTTTGAATTTGTTTCCTAACAGAATACCTGTGTGAAGAAATGTCTAATCCTGACTGGGTACAAATACATGGAACACACAAATGAATGTGAAGATGTTAAGAAGAGGTTAGAGGAAATTGGAATACCAAAATGCTCTAAGGGAATTGTGGAATATTTATGAAAATATGTGGTATATTTTGAAATGCAGATGTCTTAGGAACAGAAAATGTAATCACAGGAATGCAAACTGTCTTTAATAAATCTTCTTAATTAAAATCTATTGTTCAGAAAAAAATATAAATCCTCCTGCAATATTAGAAACAGGAGCAAGAGGTGGGAAAAGTGTGCATTCATTCAGATTGCAGCAAAGAATTATTATTTAGAGTTCCTGGCTATAACACTTTGTTTTGTTATTGTTGTTTTATTGCTTTTTTTAAAGCTAAAGAAGTGTCATTCTGGTAGACTGAACATAAATTATTTGCCATTATGGTACCCAATGAGATGAGAACAAAAAAGACTTGTAGCACAAAAATATATCCAGTTATTGATAGGGAGAGAGAGTGTGTTAGAATCACTGTCAAAATACATGAACTTTTTTGTTTTTTTCTCTTGCAAGGGCTTTGAGTGGATCCTTGTCTGGCTCAAGAGACTCAAAACCAATTACAAGAAATAAACTTCCTTCCTCCCAATGTTCGGATCTCCTCTGTGAGATCCAAACAGAATGCTTAAAGTGAAAATGTCTACATGATTGCATTTATGAAAAATATATACACACTTCTCTGTTCTTATTAATCTTCAACTGTCGTTAAACTTTAAAAGCATTAGGCCTTTCAGTTAAACCAGTGCACTATGGCATAATTGTCATAACATGTCAATACGATGAAATAAGCTAGTTTCATAAGTGGGTGAGCTGAGGCAAGCTGAGCCTTGTCTTGTGCAACAGAGCCCATGCTGCATAACCTCAGACTGAAGACCCTCCATTCACCACTGCAAGTGAGTGGAGGTTGGAATGATCCGTGGCTGTGCACAAGGAAGTTGGAAAACGCTGCACACCTTGAATCCGTTAGTTTGTAGTACCTTTTCTCAGTTATACATTGTACTAGGCAAGTACAGTCCCAGGTGAGGGATGGCTATCACTGACTCTTTAGAGGACAGTTGCAAGCGACCTAACCCTCCTGCAGTAATCACCCACTCATAGCTCAACTTTTGAAGAGCTTCCAGTCTTGTTTAGATGAACAGTTTTGTGGCTGCTTATTTTATTATTATCTGATAATGGGTCTCCCTTGTCAATTGCAGGTGCCTGAACAGCAGGTTGGGATGTTAGGAACCTATTCATATATGAGCATCCTCTTTTCTTGTTATGGATTCACAGTCCCATAGGATGTTTTGTGTTATTTTGTGAGGGCATGAATGCTGTGGGCTTTTCTGCAAGCTATGAAAATGGGGCTCTGTGTGCATAAGGAGGATGATAAGGTGTGATGTTCTCAATGCTTCCAATAATCTCTAGTCTTGCTCCTGATTATGTGGGCCAGCATCCTTAGAAGCTTGTTAGAAATGCAGAATTTCAGGTCTCAGCCAAGACCCTTGATCTAGATTTTGCCATTAACACAATCCCCCAGATGCTTAGTATACACATTAAATTTTGACATGCATTGCCCTAAGGGAAAATATATTTGTTCTTCTCTGTTAGAAGCTATAGTTTCCATGAGATGTATTGACTGCAAACAATTGTATGCATATATCTATCTTTGTTGTAATAATATTAAATAAGGAACATTTATTTAAAAATAAAAATATGAATACTTAGGGCAAATGTTAGTCTAGGAGTGATTTTCTTTTGCCCAGAAAACATGAGAAATCGAAATTTCTATCTTGTAAAAAATTTTTCCTCTCAAGGAAATTGAACCAAATTGCAAGGCATGTAAGGCAAACTGGGTGATCGACATTACCAATCCTGGGGTTTTACAGGTGCCTAACCTAAAGGGTATATTGATCAAATTATTCTCTTGAAGGCACAAATGAAGTCTGGGGGCAGTTTAGGAAGGGGAATCTGTTGGTCGCAGGTGACGGATTCACCCTTTCCAGTGTCTTGCACTGAGACACTGAGGTCTTTCAGTTGGTGGCCAGTCCTATTGAGAAAAAAGTAAGAACTGTGCAAAACAACTTCACACTGAACATGATTAACTGCAGTCTATGTTTGCTACAGGTTTGTGGGTCAAAAATTTCTTCTCTTCCCACTTCTGTGCTGTGAGCCAGTTGGCCGCTGTTTTCCCCCCAGAGGTGGATATGCTACAGTGATGTAGTGATTCCCACATAAAAACAGTCTTATGAGGTGATATGGGATTCATCAGACTAGAGTGTTCTGTGGAGTAAATTGATATTTTTAAAGGATTAGGGAAAATAAGACGATTAAAATACTGTAACATATGCATCTTCTAAAGGGTAGATTTAATGTGGACATAGATACACTGATCTTGCATAAATAAGGCACACATTTCCAAATAAAGATGATTCTTTACTAAGTATAAACACCATTTAAACAATCTGGATTATATAAACTATCAATGATATAGCAATTAAATGAAAGAATGAGAACATGCCCCAGACAAATTAAACAGCTTGTGAATTTTTACTGCATATTGATGTGTGTACTGAGGAATACATAGTTCAAGTACTATATAAGATAAGGAAAGAATTACTTATCTCTAAAATCCCCCTAGCTTCAAGTTCCTTCACATAGTATTTTTTTTTCACATAGTATTTTTAACAAGGTCTAACTTATTGTAGAAAGTACACCAAAATTTCAGAAATATTTGTGCTTTATTGTAGAACTTAGAATAATTTTATAAACAGTTAAAACAAAAGCACTTAAGAATCACATCAAATTCACCAATTTTCAAGAAGTATTGAAATACACATATAAAACAACACAGAAGACCCTTTTCTTTGGTTGTCCACATTTTCTTTATTTAAAATAGTGGTAGTGTTAAACTCTTAGGCTTCTTAATAATTCAGTAAGAAAGACGTCAAGTTGATGGTGCTTTGATTTGTGTAGATGACATCTATGTGATGAAGTTTTTTAATCTTATTCATTCATCATTCAACAAATATTTATTGAGCACCTAATATGTGGCAAGCACTGTTCAGTGAACAAAACAAAGACTCCCGTCTGTGTAGTTATGTCACAGTAATATGCACCTAATTGAGAATTATATAGACAGAGTAGCCACCAATAAAAAAAGAAAAACAGCAAAAAAGGAAAAATAACTTCTCTGGGCACATTCAATAAAAAATGGGAATAAAGAATTTCAGTGGGGGATGGGTGTTATAAGGTTTTATTCTGGTTTATGGTATTTTAAAATCAACTTTCAAAGATGGAGGTGGGAAACATTCCATGTAAATTAGAAACGTGACAGATTTATTTTTGGCGTCATTATTTTTCATGGATTAGCAATAAAATGTCACATGAGATAACTACTAGCCTACAGATAGTTGTGCATATAAAAACACTTATATATGTATGGCATGTAGCATGTGTGTGTTTCATGTTATGCAATAAATTCACTCCTGCGGAGTTTAATGTGTCAAAGTCTGAGGAATACAAATATTAAAATATTTAAAGAGTAAAACTCATTACTTAAAGAAACACTAATATGAATTATTTTGTAAAACTCTCCAGACTTAAAAAATTTCTTTTTGCAAATTAAATAAGTAATTGAAAATTTTCAACTTTGGCTTTTTGGGTGAAGACTGGCTTTAAAATAGTACAGAAAAACACACATGACTATCTAAACACATAGGGATCATAAATAAAAATCAAACTCATTGTTTTCCAGCTTGCAGCTAAATCATACCAAGATGATCAGCTTATTTGAAGGTATCATGAGAGCCACTTTTTTTTTTTGGCCTCGCCACGCTGCATTTGGGATCTTAGTTCCCCAACCAGGGATTGAACCTGTGCCCCCTGCAGTGGAAGCCCTGAGTCTTAACTACTGGATGGCCAGGGAAGTCCTGAGAGCCATTTTTAGTTTAACTTGTAAATTTTCTATTAAAAAAACATCTGTTTATTATCTTAGGTCTCCTAAGAACTAATGTATTTACACTGTACACTTATAGAATAAGATAAAAAGATTTCTAAAATTTATTCTTTTGTTCTGTGTTCTAAAATTAAACCTTAAACAAGTTAAATAACAAAACTGCAAAGATCTGGAAGAAGATTTGTCCTTACAAAGCTCAAAAAGTAAGCTACATAAAATTACACAGCAAAAGCGAGAGAAATTGCAAGTGGGGTAAGTTCTTCACTTATGAAAATGTAATTATTGCTTCTCGTCCTTTATGTTTATCATGTTCTATTTTTTTCACAAATACAATAATTTTCTTTAAAAATAAGTAACATGGTAATTAAGAATTTTCATCAACCTAAGCAAACAGGAGGACTTTTTCAAGGTATGTAGAAAAATCACAGCTTGGGAGTCATTCAAACTTTAATATCTGTAAGAAGGAATTTTGAAAGTGCTAATTAAGGACTTGTTAAAATTTTGTATAGGAATTCCTGTTTGTGAAAGGTGAATCACACATCTCTAGGGAAGATAATAAGCAGTCATCTGAAATTTGTATTTCAAACGCTCTGCGTTTTTTTAAGATTGGCTTAAGGAAAAACAAAAAGCATTCTTAGGTAACATTACTGAAAAACAAAAAAAACCTGTAAGCTGAAAGAACTCGGTACCTTTACAATAATGAAAATTTAATGATGTGAGAAAAAAATCTGGGAGAAAAAATTCCTAGTAAGGGTTTTTATAGTTTAACACATTAGTGATTATTTTATTTTTCAATTTAGTGCTTTCATTAGGGTGGATAGCTGCCTATTTTTGTAAATAATCTTTTTTAAAAAAATTTTTAAGATTTTTTTTTTTGGCTCAGCAAAATAATAGTCCTGAAAGTACAGATACCTGATTTTCTCTTGTGAGTGGCAGACAATACGGATTCCTGTCTCCTTAGATTTTTAAAAAAATGTATCAATTAATAGTTTATTGCATTATGAATGTAATGTCATGTGTATTTCCTACCCCGAAGCTAGGGTAACCAAATATTTTGTGGACCTGTATAGTTTTCAGGCAAATCACACCCTCCTACCACACTTATCAATGAGCCCCTCCCTTTTCATTTAATGTTTTATTTTCCTAGATTTTGCAATTCAAGAATCACCTCACACTTGAGTTGGTCCCTATAGTTACTATTTGCTCCAAATAGAGGAGTTAGGAGATAAGGATAAACCCTAGAGAAAAATGTGTTCTACATTTTGTAGGACACAGGCTTTTAAAGGGGGTGAGAAGTGGGATTAAGGAATATACTGATTGATTATACATCAGCATCAGGATATACATTCTTTAGCTGCTCTTATCAGAATTCTTAAAAACGCTCAGATTTAGTGACATATTCTATCTGATGTAAAGTCAAATTGAGTAGGAAATGTTGTGCATTTTTTAAAAAAAGAAGTACAACTAGAACAATGATTATTATTCTTCCAGAAGAATGACTGGCAAAAGGGAGAACCCCATAAGCCTTCTAGAATCTTACAAGATTTTATAAAATATGATTTAAATATACGGCTTTGTGTTGTGAATACAGCCTGAAAATGTAAAACTGTTTTGATTTCCTGCAAGTTATTTTCCATTGATTTTGAAATTTAATGTTTCTATTATAATTTCTCACCTACTTTGGCACAATTTTCAGGAAGAAGAAAAATGTAGCATGACAGGTATATTTTATTTCTCCCTCTATTTTTTACATCCTAAAACTTGTTGATTTACTTTATTTCTAAACTTTACAATGTGATTTTAGAAGTAATGCTATCTCGTAAGAATCGTTCCTGATTCAGATGTCATTTTATTAATCTTAAATAAGAATAAATGTATAGCCCCAGAATCTAAATTCTCGGCTTTCAATTTGGGGACAGAAGAAATAATACAAGTAATAGAATAATGAAATATTAAAATGTTTTTGATTCTTTAAATATAGGTAAGCTTTGATAATTTCCTACATAAAGGAGTTAAGAGTAGTGTACATAAAATTTTATATTTTAAGATTATTAATGCTGTTAAGGTTTGCAAGGAGAGCAAAAAATAAAGAGCTGTAATGCAGAAATTACTATAGAATGTACAAATTGATAAAACTTGAGATTCAAATTAAATGCATCATGATATCAAATACCAAGACTTAACATTACAATTCATTAATCCATTGTAATTCATTAGTCAAATGTCCCAAGGAGAGGGCAGAATGTACAATGAGTGTTTTCTGAAAATGAATTGCAAAAAATTAGTAGAGTCTGAAAAGACTTCAGAATTGGAAGCTCCAGCTGGGTTTAAAAGGATGGGGGAAGGGATTTTACTCACTATTAAATATTTGAAGCACCATTTAAAAAAATAAAACCTACGAATGTCTCATCAGTTCCCACTGCATCAGGCTCACTCTGACTCTATCTTAAGCAGTTTTTCCTTTGTAGAGATGAAATTTAGAAACGTGCACACAGGACATTTTGCACTGATTTAAGCCAGTTGGGAAAAAACATGGTTCAGAGCAGGATTTCAAATTGTTACACTAAATATAATAACATTTGCAGTCGTGGCACCGTTCCATAATAATTTGAAAAGATTTCATTTTACTTATCATTGCAAGCCATTATCTGATCATATTTGACTTACATATTAATATTTTCATTATTATTCAAGCCCTTTTTGCTCTGTACGAACAAATTGTCAGTCCTGTTCACTGAGAGATTATTTATTTACTTTGGAAATATCTGGAATTCTTTCACCCTGTCTTTTCCTCCGGGGACCCCACCCCCACCCCCGGTATTGATATTAAGGTCTGGGGGAGGGGGATACAACCAACAAAAACGTGAGATAGAAAGAGGCCCCTCTTAATGATATACTATGGAAGAAGTAGAAAAACAAAGGAAAAAAGAAAATGATAATTGTTTTCTCTAAGGCTATTATCTAATACGAAAGCAAATAGTCAGTCTGGAAATCAGCTAACAGAAGGGGATTAGAGTGGAGATCTGAGAGTGGCTTGATTTCTAGCAGAGCTGTCTCTCCAGCCAGTGATGAGACACAGGCAGGGCAGCCAGGAGCGCTCCAGATGGCCAGGGAAAGTGGTCGTCTTGGGTTACTGCAGGGCACTCGGGCCGCTGGAGAGCAAGCGGCCCGGGAAAGCATCATTAGGGAGCCAGCCCCACGTCCAGCCTGCAAGGGAGAGGGCGAGGCCGGGAGGGAGGCCGCCCGCTCGCGCGCCCTAGCGAGCCGGGCCTGCCCATTGTTAACATATACTTGACCTCCGTGACCCCTGCACGACACAGATGTCTCCCACCTCCACCTCCCCCCTGCCCCGCCGCGGGCCCTCCTCCCTGCACCTGGTAGCGGCCGCGCCGCCGCCTCCCTCCCGAGCGGCCGCGGCGCCCCGGGCGCGAGCGCGCGCCGGAGCCGGCCTGGTGCGGGCGCTCTAGCCGCACAGCGCGCGGCGCTCCTGCTCCCCGGCGGACGCTCGGCCGCCCTGCAGATAAATGCGTCGCCTTCTTCGAGAGTGAGCGAGGGCGGGCGAGGCAGACGCAGACGCCGCCTGTGACAGTGGCAGTTCCCTGCGCCCTACATCACATTTGTCTGCCACAGCAGCAACAACAGAAAAGCGGAGGGAGGGAGGCGGGAGGAGCGGTGCTCCGCAAGTCTTGGGCTCTGCGTGGAGGCTGCGTCTGGCTGGCGTTCCCGAGCACGGGCTCCTCGCACCGCAGCTCGCTGTGCGTAGCGCCGAGCGGCCGCAGGCGCTCCGCGGCGCGACTCCGAGGCCTCGTGGCGAGCGCGCGTGGGCGAGTGGTCCCGGACACTCTGGCCTTGCGAGGGAAGAGGCGCCGTACCCTCGCCCCCTCGCCCCGCGGGCCTGCCGAGACGACGGGAAGTTTTATTTGCAGCTCGGAGCCGGTTGCGGATGGTGGGACTCTCCGGCCCTGTGCAGTGTAAGTGCCCGCGGGAGGGTTGGGCGGGCGGGCGGCGGGGACGGGCCTCTGGCTGTTGCTATTAATTATTATTCTGATGACCGTCATCTTCATTTGGATTATTCGGCCGAGAGGCCCCAGGCTGTTACTTGTCGCTGAACTAGGGCAGAACTACGCACCAGGGCAAAGAGGAACGTCGCGAGTGACTCCAAGCTGCGTTGACACTGAACTTCACGGGTCAGCCAAGGATGCAGTTTTTACTCTTAGATTCCCCACACTGTTTACAACAGTTTTCTTTCCTCTCCATGATTACGATATATGAGCAGGAAGATCATGCGTATTTTCCCCCCGACCAAACAACCGGTCAAGGTACCTACGGTGCATTTGGCAGGTGGCCCTAAACCCTCATCGTGTTTTTTTTTTTTTTTTTTTTAACTGGAAAGGAAAGGCTTGTTTCGATGGTGGAAAACTTAGCTCTGGGAGCAGGAGAGAAGGAATCTTAACTTTGAGACCCGGCTGCGACTGGGGTCGGGGTCGTCTGAGCGACACCCAAGCGCTTTTGCGCCCACCTGCGAACTTTCCCTGTTCTTCCTGGGCATTCGGGCTACTCGAGTGGGAAGCCCGTGGAGGACAGGCCGCGGCCCCCTAAGCTCTTGTCGGCGTCTCCCGACCGGAATCTCTCGCCCGCGATGGGTTTGGGGCTTTGCCGCCGGGGGCCAGTGGGCAGCGTCGCTCCTGCCCAGACCTCCGCGCGCCCGGGGCCCTGCTGCCCCAGTCCTCTGGGTGTTCCAGTTGCATCCCCGATTCGGCTCGCGTCTCCGGAGCGGGGAGCGGAGCCTTGTGCTCTGCAGCTCCCGCTTGGCGGAGCCCAGACCAGACGGGGAGCCGCGTCCGGGGAATTAATTTCGTTTTCCGGGCCCCACCGCTCTCTTTGGGAGCCTGAAAGGACTGGGTTGGTCGGCGCACCCAGACCCCTCTCCCTGGGCGGACCTTGAGCTGGCCAGGACGCCTTAAGCAAAGACGGTTAGGTCGGTACAAGGCGCTTAAATCCGTTTTTTGAAACTTTTTTGGCGGGTGGGGTGGGGTAAGGGCAGTCAATCCTTGGAAAAGTTTGAGGACAGATTCCGGGAAGTAGGATGTGAACCAAGACTGTTACTAAAAATAGCCCCAGTCCTCCCTTAACAGCCCCCCCGCCCCGCGCGCTTTTCAAGATTGGAGGATTTGGCTGGGGAGCCATGCAGCCCTGGGTTTCCTTATTCCTTGTAAAGCGTAGTGGAGAAATCTTTTGAGCATAGCTTATTATACAAGGTTGGGCACCTCAAATCCCAACGTGCCCCAGCCTGGCTACAGAGTGTCGCTTTAAGGAACAGCTAGTATTCCCCGTGGAGGAGCTCCTGAAGACCAGTCACAGAGTCCAGGGCGTGGGAGTGAAGATTAGGAGAGCTGGGGAGGCTACTCCAGACCAACTTCATGTGCTTAATGTAACTCTGGGCCCCCTCGAATTTTTAACTTCGCTTCCCTTAATTAATCTGCCCAGGGCCTTTATATAAATGGCTGTCCACAGCTGCTGCAAATTGATTTATCCCCTGGTAAAGGTTGGGTTGCTGACCAAAGCATTTCCTTTCTACCTTCTGGGTGAACTGAAATCTGTTTTACAGGGTTTTTTTTCCCCTTCTAGTCTCCTTTTAAACATCTGTACCACTTTTAAGTGCACTCTGTAGCTTTTATTATCATACCCCTCCCTTTGCATAGAACAGGAGTGAAACTGGGTCTGTGCCCAGTGAGTCCACACTCACTAGAATACAAATTGACTAGCTTCTCTGTGATAAACGGTTTGTTAGTGTCGGGGGCCTTCTTTTAGTTTATTGCAGCCTTTTGCCTTGACCATGTGAGTATTCTGTTGTGCCCAGTTTCTCCTGTCACACAGTTCCTCAGAAAAGATCAACAAACACAATTGTTTCTTAAACCATCCTCGCCCAAACCTGGGTGGTTATGTCAGATGTGATGTGTACAAAGAGAAGCAATTTCATAATTCTCTGGATCTTTCTCCCTTGTTTATCCTTAATGTCAATTCTAGTTTTAACATTGTGTGGGCTTTCAGGTAGCATACATAGGGCAGTCTGATTTCTTTTTCTTTTCTTTCTTTTTATTGATTGTTGTTTTTAAAGGGACATCTGATGGGCTCACCCAGTATTAATCAGGGAGTCTTAGTTTGACCTAGGCATTTTTTGCAGCTGGGAAGTATGTTGAGGAAGTTGAAGTCTAACATTGTTTTACTTGTACTGTATTTAGCATTTGATATTTCTTTGGCTTATTCTTTCAAAAGAAAAAATTTCAACCAAATAATCAAGGAATCAGGCTCATTCTGGGTACAGAAAAGCTGACTTTATCTAAGATTATACTAAGAGAATAACTTTATATTAAGAGACTTTGTTTAAGCATTAATAATTTTTTGTAAACCATTTAGACAGCACTCATTTTATTTGAAAAGCTAAATACTGAATGGGAGAGTATGTGGTTTCTCCAGTGTCCAGTTCACACCTAATAAAAGAAGTGGAGAAAACGGTCTATTTTTTCTTTAATGTTTAGAGAACTCAAAGCAGACCAGAAATCTTTGAAATGATATTTTCCTTTGTAGCCTTAGTCTCTGTGACCCGCTAATACCTGCTAATAATTTGATTTTAAAATGATCCGTAAAGGACTTTCCTAATAAGACACATTTTACTTGTAGTACAATGGAGCTGCACTATTAAACTGCAAGTTGCTGGAAATACTAGGACAGTATGTGTTGCAGCTACAGGACTGTAGCTTTTTAATATTTTTACGATTTTCCCTTTCTGAAGAAAAGTAAGATATTGCTCTTGATGCTAGTATTTAATGATGAGCTTTCCCATCCAGGGTGTTAGTATAAATATTTGCAGATAAAAGAACACTTCATAAATTGCAAAGAAGTACACAAATGTAAGGTGCCATTATCATTTATTTTATTGTAAAATAGAAGCTTAGCCAAAAAAGAAAAAAAAACACTTTTTTCTTTTCTTTTTTTTCCCAACATTGAAAAGGGATCACGAGAAAGAAATGCTTCCAATAGCAATGCTGGTCAGTGGTTGTCAGGTTAGGACATTCTTCACTGTCAAATCCTGTTTCTCACTTCTTTGATATGAACATCAGCTGACAGGCACTGAATGCAAACCCTTCTTCATTGAGGTTTTATGCAGGCAGCATAGCCCTTCATAGCAAAGCAGTCTGAAAAATTGGCACCTGCAGGATTTGCATGTGAAAAAAAAGTCAGTTGCATTTTACTGGAGTCTATTACTGTAAGTTATGTAAGTTCAGTGGGAAAAGGTATTTATTTGTTGACGTTTGGGCATTTAAAATTTCTTTGTTTTATGGACACCTTATTCATCATCTAGTGATCCACAGACTTTATTGATAGCAGAAGCAGGGAGAAGTGATCTCTGCTTTATAGAATAGAAGCTATTTATTATGAAATGGTGGTATTTTTAACCATGTGCTTACAGAGTGCACTTGCATGCATGGTTAATTTTTAAAATGTGCCTTAAAATGTTGAACTCATACAACTTTCAGAATCCATCAGAAGTTAAACAAATACATAAAATTAGGTTAACATAAATACCCGTTGAAAACAATCCAGGATTTTAGGAATTATATACTTCAATAATAAGTTAAAACCTCTAAGAAAGAAATTAAACATTTCATACTTCTGAATTTCTTGTTAAATTGTTTGTTACCTAGATGCCTTTTAAAAATACCATATTTGACCCTATTTATGCAAAATAACTGACAAATGTTAAGTCAACTAAAACACCTTTGTGAACCCCAGAATATTATCCATCAAGTGAGAACATTTCATCCAGAATAAGTTATTTATTATTATCTAAAGAGACACCTTCCAACTTCACTTTTTTACAGCCATTAATATAAGAGTTCCTAAATAATGTTTAAAGAACAGTGAACATTTTATTAAAGCAAACATTAGTTCAGTTTAATGGAGGTAATTGTAAGTGATAAGACAGAACAGGTTATCTCTGTGTTGTTTAAACAGAAGGAGCTACTTTGCACCATTTCCAGTAGCCATCTGTAGAAGAGAAGGGTTTGCACCTGTCTGTCCACACTAATTATAGATTAGGGCCAAAGAAATGAAATTCGAGGAGGTTTACAGCTAATGAAATCCATACTGATTTTATTGTAAATGTGTTTTATGTAAAGAGGGTGATGGTTGAGTTATGAGTGAATAAATTGCTATGTAGCTGTTAGGCACTTGGTTTTGAAGCACAATTCTGCTGCATTAACCTTTGATATTAAAAATAAAAAAAGACAAACAACTTAGACACGGACGCTAGCCTTTGTTTGGCATCCATAGCTACAATTTAGTGAGCAGCAGTGAGGGTCAGTGTGCAATTTGAAAATGTTCTACAAAGCAGCTTAAATGTTAAGAATATTCTAATATTTTGAAATGCAGATGAAGTAGAAGGTAGGTTTTGTTTTAACTTATGCATATAAAACATTAGAAAATTAGAAAGCTTTTTTTTTTGCATTTCAGTTTCACATACATGAGAAATTATAGCAAAATGAGTGAGGAATGCATTCTGCAATAAAAGGTCACATGAATGTCTACCACATCTGTTTATAGTAATTATGAACATAATTAACATAAGAATTACAAATGAAATAATGACAAGCTGAGCAATGAGATATTATGCCATAATGGTCATATGTTGGAATTCTCACATTATAGCACACTAGAATTCACATACTCAAAGAAAGAAAGAAAATGCTAGATTTTTATCTGAATTAATGCTTCGAAACTTATCTGCCTGAGGCAGATGGGCCTTCTTGCTCCTATAGGAAGGTAACCTATTATTAAGAAAGGAACTAGTTGAAATTAAGATTTCTAGTCTCCAGCCTGGCCTTTAAGACAGCTGTGATTATAGAAACCACTTTCTGTTGTACACTTATTCTGTGATTATACTTCTTATTATATTGCCCCCCCCCCTTTTTTTTTAATTGAAAGCTTTGCAGCAAAGTGTTTGCTTTGGAAGAGAGTCATGGATTCTTCCCATTTGAGAATTGGTTGATCTTTTCTGTAACCGTGAGCCAAAAGTCAGTGAACAAACAAGGTAGTAATAGAAATACTGTGCCTTTACAAAATAAGAACATTGGCAGATAAGCTTTTGTGAAGTTTTCTTCATGCCTTCAGTGTCTGGATGCCTTTTAAAGAAAAAATGTAAGCCTCTTCTGGGTTTGAAAGTAGTAGGGCTTTGTTTTTTAAATAGCATTTTTTCAGAGAGCATGTAATGGAAAAATCAGTTGGCATTTGTAAGTTGTATTTTTTACTTCCTAGAGTTGCATTGGATTTATAAATGTTTGTGGGTAGTTTGTGTCCAAATTGATCTAAGATGTAATAAAGGGGAAGGTGTATGTGATTGTGTCTGGTTACTCTGAATGCAGTTTTTGTAACAGAGGAAAAGTGAAAGGTGACCCTTTATGAGAGAAATCTTATTAAATTTAAAACATGTAAGAATGACAGATTTTCACCCATTTAGAGTGCACTCGATTTTGTAACATACCCTGCCAAATGGTTTACTTGCTATCCTTGCACCCTTCTCTAACTATTGAACCTGCTCACTTTTTGAAGATTTATGGGGAAATACTACCTCGTTCTCGTCTCAGTGATACCACGAGGTTTTCCACATTATTGGATTACTGGTGGATTGTGGCAGACCCCTTTTCATCTGACATTCATTGCATGACAAGATTTTTCACATATGCCCTTCCCCCACCAATGCCCAGCTTTTTTCACTTTACCTTACCTATCCAATTTCCCTTAATTATTTTCTTGGGGTGGGCAGGAGGATCCACTACACATAAAACTTTTTTGACTGAGTGATTTGGAGGGGAGTGCTTGATTAAACAGTGCTTCTCGTTTTCTAAAGGGCTTCTTCAAATTTGTCTCCTCGCAGAGGCTGCTGCTAATTCTCTTGCTCTTCAGTGTTTTTCTCTACTCACTAGCCTTATTTCCTCCTCCTCCCAACTATTTTGTCTCTTTATATTGAGACCTCATGCATAAACTATTTTACAATCTGAAGTTTCACTGCAGCTGGGGCTGCAATGTATGCCATGAACAATTGTGTACTTTATTGGCTACTTTATTCTGAACTCTTCATACTGCAGTGAGAGCTTGTTAACCAAGCTTCAGTGCCTTGAAATACAACATGACCAAATACTCCCTCTCCCCGCAATAAAATAACCTTCTTTGCTGCATTATCTGCACTCCATTAAGGATCTGATCAGATGTTCATGTTGTCTGACGGGTGCACTTAAAAGTGGAAAGGGGCTCCCATGAGACCACTCAGGTGTATCTCCCTCCAGACCCTGATGGGGTGGAAGATGAACTCTGGGCTGATGGAGGAGCGCTAGTTCTCTGCTTGTTCTCTGATTGATTCCTGGGCTCTGGGTGGGTGAAGAGCTGTGAGCCGAGCTCAAGACGAGATTGATTGCCTCAGTTTTAAATTCCCACCTCCAAAATAGACTCTCAGATGTACACATGAGGAACCCCTCCCCAACACAATTTCTGGAGGTGGAGCAGGTGTCTCAGAGTCACCTGTAGCTACCAATCACAAGTGCGCCTTCTTAATCACAGTGATGCTGGCTACACAAGTCTTCTGCTGGGACACTTGAAGCCCAGAGAAATGAGATATTTTGTATCTGCCTGGGTTGGTCTTTGTGTGTGTGGGTAGGGGGTTGGAAATTAGGACCGTTCGGGTCAGCAAAGAAAGGGATGGGAACTCCCACTTGAGGTCGGTCTGGAAGGCTGTGTAACTGCTGTGAGGACTCACTAGGTTTGTTTTGCAAATTGTGGCTATTTGGATGGAGGTGAGATGGTGAATGTCTCATTGTTATAAGCTCCGCCAAAAGAGAGCTCTTGATCCCCGTTTGACCTTGACAGAACCTCCAAAATGTTGGCGGTCTAGCCCTGGAGCAGGGAAATCCAGTTTGCTAGTCTGGATTCCTCCCGTTCTCTCCGGGTAGAGGCAGATTGGGGAACGCAGGCCACCCTCCCCCAGCGCTGGCTCTCACCCTCAGCCAGCCTTGGGGTACCTCGCCCTCCTTGCCATCCCCATTCTGGAGCCGGAGCCCCCGCCCCCTCCTTGCCTTTCCGTTTCTTCCCTCCAGCTTGTGTCTCTTTCTGTCTCTCCCACTTTTCCTCCCTCTCCCGCTCCGTCTCACACGCACCCTCTGTTTATTTTCCTGCCTCCATCTGGGCCCTGCTGATATTGTAATCACCCTGATGCACGTTGGCTTCTCTCCTCTCCCTCCTGCGCTCACACACTCACTCACACACAATGTGCCATCCTGACAAGCCTTTTACTTCTGATAAGCTCCGATGTGTGTTTAATGAATACAAAGCCGCGGTCTGGGTGCCGCCTCGGCTGCGGCCGCCTCTCCTGCGCTCCTTTGCCAGAAGGTAATCTCCGTGAACGGGGAGGGGAGGCGGGCAGGGAGGAAGGAGGGGTGGGAAAGAACGGGGGAGGGGGGTGTGGGGAGGCTGCGTTTCTCTTTTCCTCTCTCCCTTTCCAATGATTCAGAAGTCGATAAGACCAGGAGAAGTGAAGATGTAACATGTTATCTGTCGCTCCTCTTAGCTGGCGGAGAGAATTTACATTTAAAGATTAGCAGAGGGAGAAAGAGAAATCTGCCTTTTGTTGTGTGTGGTGAGGAGGCATCAGCCCTGGCCTGGCCGCTATCTCCCATCACCTCTGCTATCCAGACAGGACTCACGGAGGTGAGATTACCGGAGGGCCTTATCTTTAATTGGGTTTAGTTTTGCCATTCTGAATAGGTTTAAAGAGACTGGATAAAGGGGGAACAATAGATTATTTATTGACGGGATGCTGAAGCCTTTAGATGAAGAGGGGAGAGAAAAAGCTGCTTAACAACTTGATTAGTTCATTTTTATTTTTATTGTAAGGTGCGACTGTCTCCCTTCTGGTGCAGGGAGGGACTGTAGAACTTAGGCAAATTTGAAGGGCTTAAATGCCTTATTTTCTTTTCACCCCCACCTCCTGCCCTTCTTCGCACCATCCCCCATATAACAGGAGTTTCATTTACCCCTTATTTGTAAGATTGATAAACTGAGCAAAATTGGTAGAGGCTTTTGGAATTGATCATTTGTGTTTGGTTTTGTGTGACATGTTTTGAATGGGTGGTGAATTGATGCTAATGGTGGTACTTGAATGAGTGAGAAAAGCAAATGAAACCTACTTTTAAGATGGAATTAGTTGATTTTATAGTATGGTTTCAACTAGGTCTAGAGGGAAAAAGAAAGCAAGTTGTTAGGTAGATTTGTGTTTTGGATTTGAACCATGGGATTTTTTTTCCCTTGGAGTTGGTTTAAAAGAAAAATAATTTTAAAATGTCTAATAAAACTGTTTAATTAAAAAATGTTTAATACACTCATGAGTGTACTTAAAAAATTATAGTATTAACTTTAGAAGGTAGTTAAAATGGATAAAAGTGGGAAAAACAATTGTTTTGCTTCTTACACATAGTCAAGATAAGTGTTTTCATAGGTAAATATGAACCAGTAACTAAGAGCCTAATTAAAATTTGTTTAAAGCCAGGGGGGCATGTTTCCTTGTTGACAACAGCAGATCGATTGGGTAAGACAATAGAGTCCCGTTATTTCACTTCCATTGACTGAACATACTGACATTTCAGGTTTGCTGCTGCCTCAGTGAGCATGATGAAACACCGAAATTCACAGGCCAACTTGCCAGAGTGGTACATATATTACTGTATGTCATTTCTGCCTGAGGTTACCTTGTCACCCAGACAGAATGGGAATGGACGCTTGGAATCCTTCAGAGGGGTAGAGCCCTTTTGCTAGGAAACTGACAGAGAGCATGTCTTAGGAACATCTTTAATTTTACTTAGAGTTAGGTGTAACAGATAAATATGTGATGGACTTTTATTTAAAAATCTGGGAAGCTACTTAGCTGTCAATCTTGTATTTTTCATATAAGAATACCCATTTTCAAGATTTAACTTTACCTTCCCAGAGATGTTTACACTGAGTGGTTGGTAGATCGTTACTGGCCTGTGCTCAGGTGACATCCATTTTTCCCCAGTTGGGGATCCTCAAACATTCAAGCACCTGCTAAATCTGTATCTGATAAAACAATTTGTGAGGCCCCTTCAAAAATAGGGCCTGACTTTGTTTGCTTTTTTTTGTGGGTGGAATGAGAAAATGGGATGTGTGTATTTTACACCCATGTGCCTGGATAGACAGCAATATATAGATAAATATGTGTATTCCAAGTAGTGGCAGAGAAAATACTAAATATTCCGTATCTTAGTGTAAGCTACCCTTTTACACATTTTGCATAGTCGCTGCATGATAAAACTAAGTATTAGGCAGACATTGAGTCAAAGAAATTTGAATCATACAAAAGTGAACATGGAAAAAACCAGAAGGGACTTAATGTATTTTTTTTAAAGCTTAATGAAAATGTAAAACTATTATGAATATGCCTTATACCCAGCAGTTGTTGCTATCTAGTAGGCAACTTATGCCCTTTACAGTGTTTAGAACAAAACTAGTTCTTTATACCATTTTCATGAAAATGTTAGGTTTCTGTTTGATCAGCAGGTGCTGTTGAGATGAAAGCCATGTGTAAATTTTCAGAAGGCCAAAAGTGTCAATTCAGAAAAGGAAAGTGATAAGAGAAAATGCAATCAGTTTTCCTGTTTTCAATTTGTGCAGGATTTGAAGAGCTGTTTTGTTAAACTGCTACATCTGCTCCAATATGAATATTGAACTACTTCCACTAAAAATAACAACCTATAATTTGGAAGCTACTGCAGTCTTTCGTTAATGTGAGTGGGTTATTTAAAAACAAAAAAACAAAAAAATAAAAAGAAATAAAAAAGACAATTTTCTATTCTGACAATCTCTTGCCTAATGTGCATTTTCATTTGTTGGCACTTTTATCCTCAGCAGATAAATGGTATTATGCAATTAGGACCTCATCTCGTTTGACTATGAAAGAGGTTTCCATGGGTGAAAATCCTTGTAATATAAAATGGTTTCGCATAAAACAAAATTTATTTTAAAATAACCTGTTTAAATGCAGTTATTTATAATGATAGTTATTCCTTACATTCTCTAAGACTACAATTTGTAACTTACTGCTTACTATTATAACAAAGTTAACACTATTCCATTGCATACTGGGCATTCCGTGATTTATTTCACCCTTAATATACCTGCAAATGTAAGTTTAAACCAATCAGGGATATTTTACCTAACAGGGCTTTCAGAATAATTTTTTTCATGCTTAAATAAAATGATTACATTATGCTTGAGTGCCTGCATACAAAAGCCTTAGCTTCTATAGTACTGCTAATCAAATAAGTTTTATGGACAGGGAAAGCACCACATTAGAGAAAAATTGGATGCATTTTACTAGTGATATTTCTAGGAAAGAGATGTTTAAAAAAAATAATCATCCAGTATTAAAAAGAGAACTCTAACATGAATAATCATAATAAAAATAATACTTCATTCCTGCAAAAAGAAAATGAATGGCAATGCTATCCATGTAAAACTGGACATAGAGAATTAAGTTAGATGGAAGACTGGTGAAATTTGGATCAGGTTCAATATTGACTCCATCCACAATTGCAGTTGGGTGGACTTGTGGCTATGGTAATTTGTCTAGGGTGAGACATGATCACTGCTTTGGATCAATTAGAGACTATGTAGCTTGTAGCTTCACACTTGAATTGCCAGACACACTCTTCGGAGATAAGCTCCGAATATCTCCAGAGTGGATAAAAGAGAAGACAGACACTGTGACACATTAGCATATTTGATATTAACAAATGCAATGTTTCTTCTGAAACACCAGTCAAAAGAAGAGGTAGTTTGAAAAACAACATTGTGTGTACTTGTGATTACATGTATTTAACCAACTAAGGAATAATGCTTATAAAGAATGTAATTTCCAATTTGAAGCCAGATTGTGGCATATCTTTCAGAGATCTGGGTATATTCCTTGGTGGGTATATTCTCTGGTATAGCACCGAGCACTTTGCCGCTTTGAAGAAATGACACTGGATCACATATCAGTGAAGAAAGTTTATTTCACAGACACAGTCCCATCATTTGGTACGTGTGATCGTCTAGTGAGTTGTTTTTTGTGCTGAAGCCACAATCAGCCTTTAAGCCTCAGTGCCTTATGTGGCTTGAACAGGGAAGAGCTTCTTGTGATTCTTTTCAGAATGTTCTTACTTTGTCAAGTGATGTTCAGGCTTTTATATCAGAACCACTGCAAAAGTAATGCCCCATGGTTGAGGTTTAAGGTTTGAGACCCTCTTGTTTGAAAAAGTTTTAAACCATCAATCTTGCTTAGAACCACTAACATTTTCAATGACTGTAAGAGACCTACTTAAAATCCCTCTGCTTTGATAGTTCTGATTGAGGTTACCTGTATAATGTAACTCATGAAGTAGGGGTTTGCTTTTGTGGGCTTTCATATTGATCAGGGTCCCTAAGGCAAATCAGTATTTGGGTGAACGGGGCCTCTAGGATATAGATCTTGTTGAATGTGGAGGGCACAAATGTAAAGTTTTCCCATTGTTTGTCCAGCAATCTCAACACCTCCAAGTGCCTTAGGGAATGTGATTGACTAGATTCATTAATCTTTTAACACCTTGGGCATAGACTACTGAATGTGCTCTGGGCATTCAAGGGCTGCCATCTAGTTGTTGGACTTGGGAGAAAGTAGAGGAGTGGACAAATGTTAGAGACCTACTGTGAGCCTGGCATTAACCTTCATGTACATTGTCATCACTGATTTTAAGTAAATGATTAACCAGCATTTCACTTTCTTCATTTCAGAGAGCTCTATTCCATCACTCTTTTAGTAGTTCTTCTGGTTTGACCTTTTGCTCCAGTTTAGAAAACTGAGGTTTCCCTGTGTTCCCCAAATTAATTACCTGCTTTGTTCCCAAGTTCTAATAATTAGAGCCATGTTCTCTGAATATCTGGCTTAACGTGTTCCTTAGCAGTTATGAACTATGCATCCACTGTTTTCTTTACATTTGCCCTTGCCCCCAACCTAGGAATCACAGTTGGCTACTGGCCAGCAGATATCCTTGGATATGCCCAAATGCATGCCACTCTGTATCCCTCAGTGCCTCCTAATCCAGGCTTTTCCATTACTAAATTCTGTTCTCCCATCAGAATACCACCTTCCTGCACTACACTGAGGCCTTGAGGCCTGTTCCCTCTGTTGATCTCATTCAGCACTCCAGAGTGGTCTTCTGCCCAGTGTCCTTAGTCCCTGAGGCTTGTCCCATCCCAGTCAGTTTGGTCACTCTATATCTCGATCTCGGCATCTCCCAGTTGGCTAGGTCCGCTTCCTAGTCACTTCTAAGAGGAGAGGGATTCTGTACCATCTTGAGTTTGATTATGTAATGTAAAGCAGTGGTCCCCAACCTTTTTGGCACCAGGGACCGGTTTCGTGGAAGAAAATTTTTCCATGGACTGGGCGTGTGGGTGGGGGGGAAGGTTCAGGGCGGTAGAGTGAGCAATGGAGGAGCGATGGGGAGAGGCAGAGGAAGCTTTGCTCACTCACACGCCCCTCACCTCCTGCTGTGCGTGGCCGGGTTCCTAACAGGGTTGGGGACCCCTGGTGTAAACTATTCTATTATAAAAAGAAGGATCTAGTGTGTGTGCATTCCCCTAATAGGCAAACTGGAGTTCCCTTTCCAGTTCAGTCACTGACTTTCTGGGTGGCATGGGGTGCACTCCAGCCCTCAGGTGCATTCTTCAGGAGCAAAATGATAGACTCATTGATCATTAGGCTTCTCAGCTGTCCTATGTACAAGACTATATAGGATATTAGGAGTAGGCTTTCAGGAATTTCCCATGGTTAGGAGAATGAAAAAAAATCCTCATTTATAGTTTTAATTCTGAGTTGGGGGCACTACTAATCTGCATATAACTGGGAAATAGAATCAGTGTGGAACATCATTATCTCCCCACTATTCTTCATTGTGAAGAAGGGGTATGGGGAATAGTGAGTCATTTTTTCCATAGCCGTCCTGGATCTAGGATGATTGTCAGAAATTTTAGTTGTTACTGTACTTTTTTCAGAAGTGAATGATGGAGGGAAGAATCTGTTTATGCAGTGAGAAGGAACTAAAGATTTTAGGTCTTGCTCAAAGAAAATAGCCTTTATGCTTTTCCCTCAGGGTTGCTAGACAAGGTGAACTTGGTGCCTGGGGGCAGGAGTGAGGGGCTAGAGGCTAAAGCATGGTGGTGATTGATTGTGCTCACCAGGCTTTCCACAGTCTCAAGGTTTGGACCTAAGTCACTTGGAAATTTAGAAAATGACCTCTTTAAACCATTTTTGGAGAGAACCTGGTAAGTAATAGCTTATTTAAACCAATGGGGTACATTATCATTTGGCTAGAATCAGATGTTAAGTAAGAAGGACCAAAAAACTGTTGTCTAAAGAACAGTCTGCTGTTCCTTCTAAAAAGTAGTTAAGAGCCCAATTATTACCAGTAACACTTTGATTTTTGTACTTTCATTTTGAAAAAATATAGACATTATTAAAAGTTTAATCCTAATTTGTGAAATTATTAATAATGAACCCAGGCTGGATTTCTTTGGAATTTGGGAACTATTACATTTTTACACTTCTGATTTGATTAAGGTAAGCCCTTTGTCATCATCCAGGATGGCAGTAGAAACTTCTACTGTTTACTAGGAACGACATGCACGTTACATTACTTTCATGTGTCACTAGAAACGGAAACCACAGGAATCACTGTGGCTTCATAGGTTATAGAAAGCTCTTGCAGTGGCATTCCAAGTTTGGTGGGAGGCCAAATTGAAGTTCTTTGCCACAAAGATGAATGTCTTAGAAGTATGTATGCAGTGAACTCTTAGTTGGTACCTGACTTGACTGGATTGAATTTTACATCAGAGAAATAACAGAAAATATTACCATGAGATGTAATGGCAGTTTGTCTAAAGATAAGCTCTCAAGAGCTAGGGGGCCCCTAATAATAGGAGAAGAAATATTGCCAGAGCTGTGATGAGCTAGCTGTGGCCAGGTCTATTGGAGCACCAGGAGAGAAAACTAGCTGAAAGATGTTAGAGTGTTTGGGACATCCCTTCCACTAGACCTTGTGGGGAGTGCACCTGGTGACACTGAAGTAGATAGATTATGGTACCCGCAAAGGCTGGCATAGGGTTGTGCCAGGGAGCTACCACAGCAGCATTGCTGAGAGCATTTCAAATGCACATCCAATTTGGCAAGCAGAATATTAGAAATTGGGAAGTCATCTCCCAGTGAATATGGTAAGCATGGTGCAAGTTGTGCTTTAAATACAAAGTCTTAGGAAGCTGGTTGCTCTATTTTGTTAAAACTAGATGTACTATATACTCCTTCCCCTAACCTCAAGATACAGGAAGATGTGAGCTGTAAGACAGGTCATGAAACACTGCTAGTTTATTTTCTGAGTCTATGCATATGTTATGTACACAGTGATAAGCAAACACAGCTGGGAAGAACAGCAGATGATATTGGGACTGGAACTGTGATGTTTATCGACTGACATAGTAATCCTTTCCTGTGAAAGTGTTCTTTTTAAGTGATGTTAGGATTCTGTAACTTTTATCATGTGTCAGGCAAGGATTCTTTATTGCCCAACCCCTTTCCCTACCTGTCACACATTTTCATTCTCATCTTTAGCTAGATTTATTTAGAAATGAGATCCACATTTGACCTCTGATGGGAAACAAATGTGGACAATGAATTCGAATCCTTTGTTTAAATAAGGGTAGGTAGGTGCATTTAGACCTGATATTCAGGTCTAAATGGAAAGTAAATGTGATCAGTCTCCATTGACTTGTCCAAGTCAAGCTTTGAGTTGGCTAGAGAAAGCGGGTATAAAATATCAGAGGAAAATATAAATGAAAAGTAATAAAATGAGCAACCCATTAAAGCTAATTTGACTGTTTGAAAAGAAAGGCATATGTTCTTTGGGTAGCCCTGGTAATGAAACCTTTTAGAATATTTGAAAGAAAATTAAGATTTTTGCTGTTGGTTGTAAATCTGAAGTAAATTAATAAATATTTAATGAATGCCTACTATGTGTAAAGCAGTGTGTTAGATGGAAGCACAGAACAGGTAGTAAGCTCAGTTCCCATTGAATGATAAACCTGCTCAGGACAAATTAAATAGCTACAAAAGATGAAGAGACTTGATTACTTACCAGTTAAATGATATAGTAAATGAGATTTTAGAGGTGGAGTGAGTTGGAATTTCACCTTGTCTTAAGACAGGTAGGATTTATCAAGGCGACATTATTGTAATGGGGTTGTGGGCAGTTATAAGGCAGGAATGGAGACTGGAAAAGGTTTTGGGAGAAGCGAGGTGTCTTGGGGTGGGGTGGGTAGAGGGTAGAGAGAGAGTAAATTAACATATGCAGATACAGCAAAAAGGACCCTTGGATGATTATTGGGAAATAAACAGAAAGATCATAAGGCATTTGATTAAGCTTTATCTTCTGAGTAAGCCAGATGTTTAAAAAACTGTGTCCTATGGGACCCCTTAGGGTTGGGAGGTGGCATAGAGTGTGCCCAGATTGGGTTCAGGCCCTTTCGTTTATCTTCTCAGCACTGTGAAACCAGAATAGTTCTGTTCTTTATGACAAATTGCTTTAGATATTAGATTTTCTAATTGGACTTCTTTTGAACAAAGGATGCCATGGTAAAATAAATCTTAATAAAACCAAAGTAAAAAAAAAAAAATTGTGCCAGGCAACAGGAAACCATGGACCCAGTTAAAGTTGTGTTTCTGAAGAGTTGGTCTGATTGCGGTGGGCCAGATGGGTTGGAATGGGGGAAGACTGAGGCCAGGTAGGGACCTTGTTTTGCAGTAGTTTAGATGTTAGCTATTATAGAAGGATGGCCAGAATTGGGTTTGTGGGACAAGAAGGAATAGGCAGATGCCAGAGACATTGCAAAGGAAAAATAATTAGTACTTGGATATCGGGTGGATTTAGAGAGGAGGAAGTGATGACAGCTCAGATTAGATGTCCAGTGCACATAGCTTGCCAGAATTTGGGCATTGCTTCAATGTTTAAGGGGCAGCTTCCTTACCCCTCATAGACTCATGGAATCACAGCCTCCAGAAAGGAGCCTCAGAACCCAGTTGTGTATCCCTGCTCCAGGGATTCTCGTGATCCAGCTGCTTTTGGGAAATGTTGATGGGGCTGTTAACCTCGTAGGTTTTCCTTAAAGGGTACTGGTTGCATGGAGGATTGATTATTCATTGCTCCTATGCTTTGGCTCCTTGCATGGATTTCGAACTGTTTTGAGTTTCCTTTCATTTTGCTGGTAACTTTGGGCCACGTGGGAGAATAAAAAAGTGGTCAGGAGGGCTGGGTCTGGACCCTTAACTTTCCACCAGAGCAACCTAACTGTTTTACATGTTTCAAACATTGGACTTTTGTTTAGGGAATAATTTATAAAAATTTCTTTCAATTCTAATATTATGTAGAGGAGAGAAGGCAGGGACCAGAGAATAAGGAGTCAAGGAGGAGTTGATGGGAGGGCAGAAGCTGTTCTTCTACAGCAGCGTGTCCCAGACTCTGGGCTCAGTACTCTTGAGGAGTGGGGAGCAGTGAGTTTCAAGGGGCTTTTGAACCTACATTCATTCATTCATTCAGTAGCACAAGCATTGTCTGCAGACCAAATACTTTTTCACACAATGACATTTTTCAAATACACTTTAAATGAACAAAAATGCATTAAAATATTACTGAAATTAATAGAAACTTGTCTTTATGTATTTTACAATCAGCAGACTGTAAACAAAATACCATCATGTGTGATATCACAAGTTTTTGTTTTAAAATGGAGGCCTCATATTAGAAAAGCAAAGGAATCCCTTTTATATCTTAAAGGGCACTATTCATTTCTTACTAAATTGCTCACTGTTAATTGTCTCCCCTATTTAAGGAATTTTAGTTATTGGAAGAAACAACAACAACAAAATGTAGGACTTTTAGGCTATGGTTCACCAATATAATATTATTTCAGGGACTTTCACCTTGATTTGTTTAGTATCATTTAATTTGAAAACAATGGGAATTCTTTTTACTCTTTGAACTTTAAATTCAGAGTGTGTGGATAAAAATCTCTCAGAATTGGATTTTTTAAGACTTCTTTCTTCTGTAGCCAATCTATAGTTTTTAAAAGGATGAGACCGATTTATATATGTTTATATGGAATCATTCCTGAGATATATTGTGAAAGGAAAAAAGCAGGGAGCAATGTATATAGTGTGCTACATTTTTACCAAAAGTGCATAAACTTCTACTCATGCATATGAATCTGACAGTAGTAGTTGCTTTATGGGAAGAAAGTGGGGCTCAGGCATTGGTGGTTGGAAGGAGAATTTTTATTTCACATCTGTTGGTCCTCTGAGTCTTTCTGCAAATCTCATACCTGTTTCATTCACTGCAAAGTTAGAGACTGTAGCATCAGCTTGGGATGAATGGTTCTGGGATTCTGCCCTTCTGGGGGAAGGTGATTATGTTCTCTTCTCTGCTAGAAGGCAGTCAAGTGAAGTGGTGAAGAGACGCATCTCCCCAGTGCTTTGCCACTTGTTGAATCTCCTACTGTTCATCTGGAAATAATTCTCATCTGGATAATAATGGCATGACCCGTAAGGTTGTCATGTGGATTGCATGAGATGGTATATACAAAGCACAATATCATTTCAGAAAGGCTTGCTTGTGCTAGGCATCTGACTTGACCACTCATGAACTGTCCACTGCTCTCTTCTGGAAGCCCCCTGTAGGATCTTCTCCTCTCTATGGCTGTTCCTTTTCCGTCACCTTCACTCAGCAAATTCTTAATGGAGTCTAGTCCTGTTTAATGCCTGGGAATATAGAGATGTTCAAGTCAGACAATGCTCCTGATTTGCTAGACCTTTCTCACCTCAGCCTTAATTGAGAGCTGTTTCTGCAGGGAACCTACTTTGTCCTCTTCTGAGTTGCTAATGAAACTATTCAAGTTTTCATGACCTCTCTTCTTCAAAGATAGAATTTATTCACATCTAGCATTTTGCTGCTATCCATGTGATTCAGACTTCTCTGCTGATTTGTAAGCTCCTTGAAAGTAGGAGTCTGGAACAGTTGGGGTACTTTTTGATGCTTTATTAAATATTTGGTGAAAGCTCATGTTATTTACTTAATACTGTTCTCAAATATTTCAAGTTATTTACTTAATACTGTCCTCAAATATTTCATTGCTAAGACCAAAATGAAATCTTTGGTTGCAAGAGCATGTCGTTTCTTTCCCAATCCGTTTCCCCCCCTTGATCCCTTTTTATTGTGTTCTCTTATCACAGAATGTACAATTTATTGCCACCATATTTTAGGTTTCAGTTTCAGCAAACAAAAAAAACCCTACATGTATAGCAGCCCTGGGTAAATTGAAGTGGTCAAGTCACTTGTATGTTCATAAGTGCACATCTTAACCTGTTTTATTTATTTTTCTCCCTATGGCTCACAAATGTACTTTTTGTCAAGGATGAGATCCCTGAAATTGTAATCAAAATATTGTATGCATGGACATATTTATGAGCTGGAACTGTCCCTTGGATCAGGGCCCCAACAAGGACCATTTTTGTGACTCTCAGCTTTCCCTCTCCCATGCCCTCAAGTGATCCCTTAGGTGCCAGGGGCTCCCGTCCCTCTTTTGGTTGTCATGTCTGTTTTCTGGGCAGACCCCAGGCTGAGCACTTCTCCCTAGCACTCTTCTACAGCCCCCTCTCCCACTCCCTCTTTACTCACCAGTCTTGTCTTTTCTCGGATATTGTGTGGGATTCCAGCTGTTGCTTGATGAACCAGCCTTAAAACTAGGAATGGCACTGGATAGAATGACAGGTCTGTCTCATCGCAAGATTCTGTGGCTGAACACCAAAGCGGGTGAAGCATCTTACTGTCTTTGCTTCCAGGTAACAATTCCAAGAGATGGTTTCAGAAGGGCAGCCTTTAGTTCCTCAATGCAAGTGACCGAACAATTTCAGACAGATATGTGTGGGGAGGAGGCACGGTAGATGCCTTCGTGGAGTGAAGTTCACATGTTGCCTTACTTAACACTCACCTGGGAGTGAGCTCATTTGTAAATCACTCCTAGAGGCTTCCTCACTTGCCCAACGTCGCCCTGCGTGGGTTGTGGGGCGAGGTCTGAACCTAGATTTTCTGACTCCCAGGCTTCTCTATTCCAGGGCTCAGTACCACTCTCCTGGAAGTCTTCAAATCCTACCACCCCATTTTTTCCCCATGGACAGGGCCAGCCACAAAGGCTGCAGGTGGGAATTATACTAAAGTTAAAATGGAAAATTATCAAGACTTCTCACTGTACTTCGAAAAGTTACTGTTTAGAGTACAAAAAATATCATAGCTTTACAAGTTTCTGAGGCAGGGAGAGGGAGGGAGAAAAGAGAGGGAAGAAAGAGGAGAGAGAGATACCAGCTGATAAGAAGCAGCAGCAACCAGACAATATTTGCAGTTGGATAATCGTAGTTTTTTTTTTTGTTTGTTTGTTTTGTTTTTTGAGACATGTGGCCATCAACCTTGAATACAGATACTTTCAAAGTCTCGTTTTTTTTTCATGTGAAAGTTGCCGGCATGGAACAGATGCCTTTATTTGGAGAAACCAGTCTTTGGAAATAATTGGTTCTCTCTTCTCTTATTCTCTAGAGGTGCTCTTCCATAGATGAAATTAGATGAGGAAAAAATTAATCACAAACCATTAGCTTGTGGTTCTTTATTTTTTTCCACTGCAAAATGTTTTAGGACCTGCACCTTCCACATATTTTGGGATTGTTGACTGAGCATACTTACTTTTATCACTAATAGTATAGCAGTGACTTTCAGAAAAGAAAATGTTTTGATTGCACTAGGTCATTTTTTGAGTAGTGACCTAGTGCTTTAATGCTTTAAATCATAATATTAAACTAGGTATTACCTCCTTTCTACTCTCGATTGATAGGAACTGAGCATATTGAATGAAACAACACTTGCACTAGGGGCAAGATAGGCACTTTATAAGTATTATCTCTTCATATCATCCCGGTGAGTTAGGTATTATTATCCTACTGTAGAGATTTACATCTAAAGCTTAGAAAGGTTAAGTGACTTGTTCAAGATCAAATAGCTAATAAGTGTAAGACCTGAGATTCCAGTCCAACTGCATGCAGTGAGCTAAGTGGTCAGTGCAGGTAAGGTGCAGTCATTTTAGGAGATTTTATTTTATTGAAGATTAAATTATATCTTTAACGAGATATTTTAGAGCTTCTTACTATTTTAAATTGCCTGCTTTGTTAACTCCTTGATCATCCTGCATTGTCAGTTTGACTAAAAATAATTCATAGATTGGTCAGCTGCTTTCTGTTTAATTTTTATCTTTAAAATAATACTTGAAGGATTTTAAAATAATGCTTTATCACAATAAGAGGAAGAGGCTTGAAGAAAAACTAGATAGTGATTCCGTTATCATTTATTCCTTTGTTCACTCAGCCAATACTGAGTGAACACTTTCTGTGAGCCACGCACTGGGTATGAAGACTGTTGAATAAACATGGCCCCTTCCCTCATGGCCGTTACAACAAAATGCATATATTGCATCAAGGTAAGGTCTGAAGACAGCAAGAGAATAAGATGGGATCTCTTTCCAGAACAGGAAACTCAATTGATAAACTCAGTTGGGAGATAAGTCTATGCATAAAAACTACTAGAGTGCATTTACATCTTAGAGGTTGTATGGACTTAATGCTGCCTGCAGTTCTTAATCGTGGTATCCTACTGCTTACTGTGGGAGGAAGGGCTGGCTTCATAGCCCTGGATACCCTGGGTGATTTCCATACTGGCCTGTGTATGTACAGTACTGGTGGGAATGGGCTCATATGAACAGTGTCTGGAAGGTAAAGGTTGCCCCGCCTGACATAGACCATAAATGCTATTATAGTTTAAAGAAGTTTAAAGAAGAATGATCGTGGGCCCCAGGAGTGGTCAGGGAAAGGTTTGTGAAGGTCACAGGGATTGAATTGGGCCTTTATAGCATTTCATTAGTATTCTTTTTAGGTGTCAAGTACAGTTTTAAGTATGGAGGATAGAGTTATTAGCAAAACAGACAAGACCCCTGTTCTCATAGATCTTACAGTTTAGGGGGGCATGCAATAGAGACATTTGTAAGATTATTCCCCATAGTGTTAAATGTAATGAAGACAATTAAAAAAAACAATGTTGGAGAGAATGGTGGCGGGTGCTGCCGGTGGTGGTGAGACTTTATTTTGGATAGGAGGGAAGACTGTCTCTGAAGTTACACTTGATTGAAACCTGAGTGTTGAAAAGGAGCTGGCCATTAAGTGTGGAAGAGTTAATGGGCAAAGCCATAAAGATGAGGTGACGCATTCTATGGGAGTTTATCCATTGAAGAGCTGTACCCTGTAAGGGCATGGACGGAGCAGAGGCTGAAAGGTGTAGGTTAGTGCCAAATCATGGAGGATCTTGAATGTCAGAATAAGGCCAGAATAAGGACTGTTTGTTTCTATGCATATATTAGGGGATGAGTAGTTAGAAGAGAGAAGGAGAATCAGGATGAGTATATGCCATAGAAGCTTAAGGAAACTTGTGCAGCTGGGGCCTTGAAGTTTAGGGACACCCTAAATAACATAGTGTCCCAGTCACTTCCTGTTGGAAGTTGAATGTAGTCCTAAAGTGAGGCCTACATGGTGGTGCTCCGTTGACTGTTTCAAATCAGGGGGATTCAGAATTGTCCTACAAATAAGGTTGTGGAGGTCTTGACAAAGGTAAACTACAACCCAGTGTCAGGGACTGTGCTTATTAAGGTAATGTTTTCTAAGGAAGGTATGATGTAACAGATTCCTTTTGTGGTAATTCCCCTTGGAACCGAAAACTAATTGTATTTTTATTAAAGTAAAGGGACATTCTTTACGTTACAAGATGTTTTTGTGAAAGGAAAAAGTTAAAGGTTTGATTCAGTTCATATTGGTAGATAAAAGAGGTGTGTTAAAGCCTCATTTTTGGAATAACTATCTTATTTACTAAAGGAAAATTTGCCCCAAATGTTGATATAATTCTGTAGAGAAATGTGTTTGGGCAGTGAAGGGATTCCTGGCAGTGACTGAGAAACACAGTAATGGGGAACTGCACTTGATCGCTTTTGAGGTTGATTCTGATGTGTGTAGTCTTTACATCCTATTAAAACTTTGAAAGATAAACTGATACAAGAAGGATTTGCCAAGGCCAGCAACTCTTCCTTTTAAAACCTTGGCTCAGTGTACACATTGAAGGGATGGGGGAGTAAGATAAAAGCATTATAAATACGAGGTTAACTGAATTCAAATAGAAGGTTCTCTCAAGTTATTGCATTCCTTAGAAAATAAATACATTACGCATATGGTTAAGATTGATCAAAAAAGTATTCAGTATGCCAGTGATTACATTCCCATCTGTGATTAAGGTTTTCTGTCTGCATCTGGTTTTCACATTATATTTCTGTAACAAAAATCCTTTATATAGCAGAGTTCACTTTCTGTATTTTCTATTAGCTGCAGCTTGAACTACTGCACAGATCGCAGATTTACACATGTGGTTTTCATTACTTCATACCATTGAGAAAAAGTAATATTTGTTTGGGAATGTCTGTTTTCCACAATTTCCATGGTAATACAACATGTTGAGCCTTTTTAATAACACTCTTGTAGAACTACTAATTGTTTTAGGCATTCTCCTCTTGGTAGAGTTTAGCTTTTAAACTGGTCTCAGTATATGTTCCCCTCATAATGAGGTCTTACAAATTTGAGGGCTTAGGATTGGAACAAAGCAATTATTAAAGATAGAGAAATTTTACTTTTGATTGCATGCGATACGGACTTCAGTGTGGAATAAGTATCACAAATAATCTGGATGTATATTTCATAGTGCTCATTACCATTACTCATTTTATCGTTATTTTATATCAGAAGATCATTTATTATGTTGGAGGTATGAAGAACAAACATAATACTCCAAAGTCATTATTTTGAAAAATCTAAACATTAACTCCTTGTTTTTTTTTGGTGAGTTATCCTATTGATTGTGATATAATGTTTCATATATAAAAATAGTTGAATGAGGAAAATCATCAGTGGGTAACTTGAGGTTTACATTGTGTATTACTTGAATGTGTATTTGTATGCCATGTTAACATTTAAGAATTTATAAACGTACATTTAAAATATTTTGTAATACTATCTTCCTGCCAACTTTTCTCCATTCACTTCAGTATACTCCGATTAAAATAGACACAAGTGAAGTTAAAAAGTGAAATAGTATATTCTATATTGGGAGATCATTTATAATTGAGAAATTTATCTTATAAAGGAAGTTTATCCACATGGTAATTTTATGTGCCTCAAAACTGAGATCCATTATACCATTTTTGATAATAAACCAAGACATTAGTCTTGTATTTAGCAGTCATGAGAAGGAAGAAAAAGACTAGACTCTAGGGGATTTGTATATACTTGGCCTCCTTCATTTGTTTAATGGAGATTATTAAATATGGCCCACACAGGTAGACTCTACTTTATCAGTCTCTCCGATGCCTTTTGTTGATGGTTGTTGAGGCACTAAATATTATCAAAAATCATGATTGAATCTAAGAAAAGTATCCATTTTCTTCTTTTTCCCAATAATACTTATTTATCCTCTATTTACAAAATATATATTTTTTATCTCAGCGTAGACACATTGGAAATTCCAGAATTGTGTAGAAAATTACCCATATTTCCATTTTCTGGAAATAATAATATTTGACATCTAGATGTATTTACTTCCAGTCTCCCCTCCTTGGCCCTGTTTAAGTTTTTCTGTTAAGAATGAGAAACATTGATTGCATGATAGCAGAGTCGTAATATGGTGTATAAAGGGCATTGCTTTTCTTTTTTTAAAATAGAAACTGCTTGTTTATATACGTCAGAGTATGTATATTCACCAATTTTAATTTCTAGGGAGTAGTTTGGTCTCTTAAAAAAACAGTAGCAACATCCTTAGTAATATTTTTTGAGACTGCTTTTATAAATCTATCCCTTTGCATTTATTGAGTTATTACTTTATGTGCATATGATTGTGCTAGATTTATGTTTCATAGATTATAAGAACTAAATAGTGATACTTGTTCTATTCATAATAGTGGTGGTAGTAGTAATAGTAGGTGTTTGGGAATGAATGAATGAATTCTAAACCTGCCAAATCTAGCAGGAAAAATGAGAATATTTGGATTGCTTTAGAAGAAAAAAAAGAAGTTTTATTTGGTAAAATGCTTCACTAATAATTGTTGTTACTAATAATTTCAAAGTGGTTGGTTGCATAAAGATTATTAGTTACCGTTAACACTTGTTTCAGATTATTTTAGCTAATGATGGCAATGTGTAAATTTCAGAACAGTGAAAACAATATTGACACCACTTTGTTTTGAAACACTATTTAACTTGCACTTAAAATTCCAAAAAATAAAATAAATAACACAGTGTCTCAAAGCATTTTCTAAAGAAACCATATCTGATAGATTATTTAATTTTTAAAAAATAAAACAAGTAAAATCTAACACATTGTTTTAAGGTATTGATGTATGTATATTTTAGACCCAACTTAAGGAAAGAGGAGTTGTGTCCAGCTTTGAGTCAGATGATTGGAGAATTAAGAACCCTATAGGACATGTCACTGCAGGAACTCTGAAAATATTTTCTGTTTTGGATTTTTCTAAAATTTAGAAGGGCTTGTATCTGTTTCTTAAACAAAACAAAACTGGCCTAGTATTAGCGTGTAAGTAGATGGGTGTGATACTTCAGACTGGTTGTGATATATGCGTTTTTTTTCCTTTTGTTGTTGTCAATAGAAAAGATTGATCTCTGGGCTGGTGAACATAATATCTGTCCCAGTCAGAAAAGGAGAGAGGAAATTAGCAGAGCGATTGGTGGAGAATGATATCTGTCAAAAGAAACACTTGGAGAGCACTGAGTTTAGTAATAGGTGACTGCCGGAAAAAAGGGAACTTTGAATATTGTCAAGGTAAGGAACAGACAAATATTTTGACTTTGTAATTTACTTACATGCCAAAAATCAATCTATTATTTTCTTCCTAATAAATTATACTTGTGAAGATTTTTCTTTTCTTTTCCTTACTTCTTCTTCTAGTGCCTGTTGATAACGAATTTGTATTATATATTTAAAAAATTTGTCTTTGAAATCTTTGGATGTGGGATTGGGTGGTGATCAGTCAGCCTGGCTGTGGGAGCCCTTGTTTGATAGCTTTGGGTCTGAAGATAGCAAATGACCAAGTACCAATTTTTTTTTTAACCCCTTTTCTTGTTGCTGTGCTTCTTGCCATGTTTCATAATACATCTGTTATAAGCTGAGCAATACTTGGAGTTAAAGAGTAAAAGCTATGTCATGATTTCTGTGTTTACTGCAACTAGAGATGGTATTTTCTGAAGCAGTTTGTTGACTAAAGAGGGAAAAAAGTGCTTTTCCATTTATTATTTCTTCTGTTTGATTTGGATATTTTTTTAAACTTGTAGGTGAATATCATTTCCTAAGCAGAATTCATGTCCATAGGCACGTTTAAAAATAAAAAGGTCTAACTTTAGGAAAACAGCAAAATGTACACTGTTTCCCATTTGGCAAGTGACTTCTTAAAGTCTGCAACATTTAAAAATTAAGGAGAGCCCTGCATTATGGGTTCCAGAGAGTTGATGCCTCCTGCAGCCAGCTCTGTTTCAGTTTTAGTGGACTTGTGCAGAAGCACAGATGAATAAAGATAAATTGTGCTAAGAAAGAATTGAGAGTTAACACAAACGTTGTGTGATACAGGTTGGCACTCTTAGTGATTAGGTGGGGATTTTTGAAGTTCTGTGACTGCCTGCCTGACTACATGGAAAAGGTAGTAGCAAAATATTTACCCTTCATGGCCATTGTTCTGGAAACATAGCTGCTGGTGTCCCCCCCACCCCCCCCCCCCCACATAACTTCTACTCTTGCAGTTCCTACAAAGGCTTATTGGCTTTTTCTTAAAGTTCCCAAGAAGGTGTTGGCAAATGAGGGTGTTTTGTTTTTGTTTTTGAAAGACCAGAGAAAATGAAATGATTCCCTGTATAATTATAGGCTCCTTTGAGATAGCCTAAGTCATGATTTGGTTTCTGTCTGTATTTCTCTTCCTTTCGTTCCTCCATCTTCATAATATGATGTTCTTCTACTGTAATTAGTGAGAGACATAAATTTGAGAGAGAAGACGAGGAATTCAAAAATTTATTAAGTAATTGAGACATCTCTCACCTCTGCTTCTGTCTTTGTACCTGTGTACTATTGATAATAAAAATAAATTTTTTGAGAACTCAAATCTTGGTTGATTAGATTTCTCAAGTCCAGCATAGAGAAAAAGTTGTTGATATCTTAAAGGAAACAAACATAATAATAACAACAACAACCCTTGCTTTAGAATTGCTTTCTCTTCATCTTCCATCAGAAGAAAGCACTTTGTTTCAAAGAGGGTATAATTCTCTGCTTTCTGCCTTACGTATCTCTGTGTGTGGGGGGGGGAGTGACAGTATGATAAAAATATATAAGGTGCAGATTGCAAATTGAAAAGAATATTGGATTTTTAAAACTTGAGCATATATTGCAGATACATAGTGTCATCGTCTTTACCCACCCCTATCCCATTACAACAGTATTCTCTCCTGGTCATGTGGCATATCTCTGTGGGCTGCTGACACAGAGGACCATTGCAGCATGGAAGATCCATATTGAGAGCAAAAATGCATGACAAAGATACATTTTAAAACAAGTTTAATGCACATTATTTGTTATAATATGCAAATACCGATCCTGAGTATCATGTATCAAAAACACCATGTTGAGTTTCTTCTCTCTCTCGCTTTCTTGTGTGTGTGGGTGTACATACTTAAAAAATGATGTGTGTGCGCACACACGTATATATACATATATATATGTACATGTATGTATATAATTGTGTGTGTTGGCCTATTTTATAACTGTTGAGTTTTCTTTATGATTCATGTGGCATTGAAAAATTTACTCCTAGTTTTTTCTTTTTTGTGATGGTAGTGGGTGTATATAAATATGGGGTTTAGACTCAGGTTGAGCCAAAAAGTAGAGAAAAACAAAAATCACATACTTTAAATTTACAAGCATGGAGTCCATTGGATTCTTGGGGATATAATTTGGAAGCAGAAAAAGCAAAGAACTATATGAAATTGAGCAGTTGTGGCAGTAAGAGACAGTGACCTGAGGTGGTGCCAGAGAGTCTGGTCCCTGTGATGAGTCTGAAGCAAAGCAGGGGTCACCAGGAGACAAGCCTGTCTCTTTTGGGTGGCCAGGGGAGAAATGATGCCTTAGGGACAGTCACCAGCTTAGCTGGAAGCTGATAAAGGCAAAACGCTGCTATGTTTCCTCCCAGTATTTTAAAGCATATCCAAAATATGCACAATGTTCACTTTTCTAGAATTCTGTTACATGTGTCTTTGTGAGGAGTGAGTGGATTTGGGACAGTTAGGAGTGGTATCCAGCTTGAGGAGCTTGCTCTTAAAAGCCATTAAGGAAAATACTAAGAAGGGTCCAATATTTGTCATATAAAAAAGTTAATTGGCCATCTAAAAGATGCAAGGACATTAGCAGGGAAGCAGTTATGACAGAGGAAACTTGTTGCAAAGTAGTATGTATTTATGTTTGAATCATGGGATGGGATATTTATGTAGTACCAATTTTTAGATATTGTATTATGAGATATTTAAAAATAAAAACATTTAATTTAGATGATGCTGTGCACCTTCAAATATTGGTATCTTTATTAGGAAAAGAAGAAAGTTATTTTCTTAAGCAAAACTGCTGGGTTTTGAGAGCGTTTGCCTATATTTTTAGTCTTTCTTGGTCATGTTTGAGGGGTCTGATAGTATTAATGGGCTTTACCCCACACGGAGCTTTGAGCTTATTGTAGCACTGCACACTGATCCCAGGTCAGTGTGATGCGTGAAATCAATTTATTTGAATCTCTTTGCCTCTATAGGAATTTGGCAGCATGCCAGTTGTTTTCATTTAATGTTCTTTGTGTTGAACACAGACAAGCAGGCATGCTTTTGTATTCATCTTTCTTTTGGTCTCTGTCTCTTTCAGCCAATATTTTACTCTATGGATTTCGAGATGAAGGAAGAATATATTATTTATATGATTCTAATCATTACTTAATGTGTGTGTGTGCTACTTTCTTATCTTTTAAGGGATTTTTAAAAATATTCCTGAGTTTTAAGGGTGACTTTCTTTGTAGAGAAGAAATAGTTTTTTAAAAATAACATTTTTGATGAAACATAATAAACCAGATCATAGGTGGTATTTACTTACCATCATGCTCATTATCAAAACTGAAAATAACAATATTAATTACACTATAAAACAGATATTTAATTTGGGAACTGGATTATCAAAATCACTTCTTGGGGAGCTTTTTGAATGTAAAGATTCATACTTTAATCAAGCACACGCTAAAGAAAAAAATATTATCTGGGTATTATTATCTTTGAATAATCCGTGTTGATTAAGATGCCAGTGTTTTACATAGATTTGTTGTTATATGTGATTTTTTTACAAAATTCCTGCCATTAGGGAAATTTTTTGCTCTTAAAATTTGGAGGGTCATGACAGGGAACAGCACAGAGGTTTTTACGACAAATAGACCTTTCTGTGGATGTTTTTGTAGGGAGGATTTGTTTCTGGGTCAGCTTTAGGAAAAGGTGGAGAAGGAAACGAGAGAGAGTGAGAGGAGAATGCTCTGTTGATGCTCCGGGCAGTTCTTGCGGAAGTTGATATGCAGAACCAGGGAGCCGCGGCTTCGGGGTCAGGCTCATACCCAGCAGCCCTGCTTCCTTGTTTAATTACCTGAAGAGCAAAACAGTCAGCCTGAGAGTGTGTGAAAGCCCAGTATCTCTGCAGCCGCCTGGCGCTCTGACATCCTGCAAGGCCAGCCCTGTCTGTCCGCCAGCGTCAAGCTGGCTCCCGCCCTGGGTTCCTTTCTTTCTGGAGGCATTGTGTGGAAGAGGGTTTGGTCAGGAATTTGAGGTTCCTGCCAGTGCTGTGTCCCTGCTCTTTCTTTCTGGACTACGGTGACAGACATGCTTGATATATATATATATATTTTTTTCTTAATGGGTTTAAAAATCTGTCTTTTTCATTTTACACCCTGGCCTTGCTATATGAAACAATATCTCTATCAACAGCAACAGACATTAACCAGTGCAGGACTGGCCTCAGTTAGTGGGTTCTCATTTTCCTAATTCCTGTTATTTAGTGTCCTTCGCGTGTTGCCTTTTTAGGTCAGATTCACTGGTAGTTTGGTGTGGTACTAGCAATTAAGGTTGTTTTTTTGTGAGGCAGTTTTGGAATCTTAATCTGTCCATGAAAACAGAATAGTCCATTTTTAAACAAAGGTGATAGAACCTTTAAGGTTGGATTTTTTCCTTTCCCTGGAATTTAAATATGGATGTGGACATTTGCTGTGGGAAGGGCCATACCCTCTGAAGAAGCTGAGGGTGGTGAGAAATATTATTTGGAATGTGTGGCCAATTTGACAGTAGTATAGGGTACTCTGAGGAATGCTTGGAGATGGAGCCATTTGGGAGATCCCCAGAGTATAACAAGATGTTATGTTGCCAAGAGGAAATCCAGCAGGTTCTTTATGCACAGGGTGGGCTGGTGAAATGTCTGCACTGTGGGTGGGGGAGCAAAGGTGGTGGTGGTGGTGTTTCCTGCAGAGGGAGGGGAAAGTGTGACTACATGTGCAGTGATTTGGTTTTTCCAGCTACTTCATTAGGATTCTGTCATGCAGACTTCAGGGCATTTACCCTTTAGATGCACATATGTGCATCCCATTAATGTTAATAGGAGTTGCCATCAAGTAAAGAGAGCAGCAGTGTGTACCTGTGTTCTGTATGAGCACAGCTCCAGGGGATTGATTCCATTCTTTGCAAAGAATAAAGGAATTGGACTTTGCAGGGAGGAGTTTGGTAGGAATTATTCTAAAAACTTATTTTTCATATTATATTTATGGAAGCGATGTCAATATTTTATGTGTTTGTATACCACTCCAGTGAAAAGTATATAACCATTTAAATAATTGGATTAGCCTCGTTCATCTTGGGATGGAGCTGGCATCTCCATGATCTATTTATACGCTAGCGTAAGTAGTAGTATGTGGATCCTTAGGCACGTGCATGTTTATTTATGTATCAGCCTGCTGCATTTTTTTGAGTATTATTCCTCTTTCAACATCAGTATAAATATGAGAAAAGAAAACAGGTAAATATATTTTAAGCCACAGTCAGCATTCCTAACTGGTGTCCTCCTCCACTGACAGACTCCAGGTACACCCCTTTCAAGCTCCAGGTTTTTGGTAGTTCTGTCCAGCTGGAGCTTTCTTAAATGCAAGTAACATTACTGCCAGTTGTAGCATTAAGCCTTAGCAGCAGGGAGTGTATAACATGAGAAAAACTTGGAGGACTTTGAAAAGTGAATGGGGAGAGTTGTGGCTTGCAGGTGGTGGCACCAGGAACTAAGGAACAAACTATGAACAAGAAAATGGGGTTGTTGCCTTGCACTGAGTGTGCTCAGTAAGTGGATTGAAATGGCAAGAAAAAAGCAGATCTGTGGGACAAGAGAAAGGGAGGAAGTGAATTACTCTAGAAGAGAGAAGGGAAGAAGCCAAAATCTATTAGTAGCTGTGGACCTGTGTCAATTTACCAACAGGAATCAAAACAGAACATTTTGATATAACAGATAAAAAAGTCACAGTATTCCAAAATTTTAGTAAGATTCTGGTATCTACAATTAAGAATAACTTTAATGAGAAGTGAGAGTGAGAATTGAAATTTCCATACAGAGTAAGAATTAGGTTGAGATTTTTAGGTTTTAACCACTGTTCAGTGTATTTCAGAATATACAGCATTGCATTCTAGTCTGCCTGGTCTTGTGGGGGGGTGAAGGGAGGAGGAGCGGTATACATGATAAAATCCAGGAGGGTCGGAGTGAAACGTTAATTTAAAAATTTACATTGTTATAAAAGCAAATATACTGCGCTGGGTATTATTTGAACAAATAAAGCAGTTTTGGAAAGAAAACTTATAATGGAATCCATAATACCTAGGTTTGAATTTGTCTATAAATGTGGCAAATTAGTATGTGTGGATGGATTTTGCTAATTTGCAATGTGGAGAGATAGAAGTGGAGAGTTTGTTAGAGATAAAAGTCCTGTGAAAAAAGAATATGATGAAAAAATTCTGGGATTTTTTTTGTTTGTTTGTTTGTTTTATTGCTGTGTGTTTGCTCCACCTGGTGGATTTTGTTGAAAGTGTTTTAATCCATGTTAATGAAAAGACTGCCCTGCACACAATTTACAGTAAGATGAATCTTTTATTTTTGTTGCTGTGAAAAATAGTTTAATTCCTATCAAGGACAAAACATTTATGTCTTTTGTTCAGTATTTTCATTGCATTGAAAGTAATATTTATTGTTTCTTCTGGCTCAGAAATGTAATACATGCTCACTTCAGAAGATTTGGAAAATAGAGAAAAATTAAAAGAGGAAAATAAACATGATTTATAATTTCATCACCCAGAATCATTGCATTATTTTTAAGAATAGATGTTATCAGAAGAGGACCACTTTTGCATTTACATTTGTTTAAAGATATGTGGAATGTTAAATACTATGCCAAAGTGTGATTGATGATGATTATTATAATTATTTTTGGGCACATGCTGCCTTTAAAATTCCCAGTCTCTAAAAAAAAAAATCAGTGTTTTGCAGGAACTGCATTTGCTAAGCTACATGTCTACAGAAGGCAAAGGTAGTAGAGACTAAAGGTACCTCATGCATTCATAGGGCTGTTCATACGGGTGACGAGATCTGTTGTTCGCTGGACTTACACAGATTGCTTTCTTTAGAGATCTTAAGGAGTCAGTTGTGCTTTGATCATCTTATTGTTTTCCTTAGGTTATTCTTTTTTTCTCCTTTAGACTCTAAAAGCTCTGTAACAGAAGGTGAAGTTTTGAAAACAGTGTCTCCATATGCAAGGGATTTGGAGACCTTTTTATTGTCTTTAAAATTGTCATTCACAGTCCTCATTAGCATTTATTGTTGCAAGCATACAGGCAGAAAATGTGAAATTGGTATGTCATGAATAGCCCCACAGAGCTCTCGAGCCCTCCGAGTTTGCCTGCATGTGGTGTGGGCTGGGCTTTGAGGGAAAGCTGTCCAGATGGCTGCCTGCACAGGGCAGAGCTGCAGGTTTTTGTCTCTGGTGCTGGGAGGAGGGTAAGTTCATCGGAGCATACGCCATCACCCTTGCTTTTTAACAAAACTAACTTGCCGTTAGTTAGGATGGGGAGGTGGTGACATTGAAACAAAGGTTTTCCATAGAGTGTTACAGTCCTTGTCAAATGGGTAAGAGATGAGTATAGAGTGTCTTCTACATTATCTGAGTGATTTTTGTAGCTATAAAACATAGGAGGAAACTAAATGGCAACTTATTTGCAGATTTTACATGCAAGTGTATACTTTTTAAGATTGATTGTTTTTATGGGAATATGCTTTTGTATGAAGAGACAGTTGGTATAGCTAGTATACAGCCTTGTGGATTACTAAGGAAGTGTTTTACTTTAAAATTTTTAAAAATAATTTAACCCTTTCCTGGTGCCTATGGATTAATCTACATTTAATGATATTAGTAGGTTTGAAGTTTGCATTTAACATTCAGACAATGCAAGTGTTAAATCTGTTAACATTTCAGAATTTTTTTGAATATTAGGTACTGAAAATCAAAAGTCGGTGGTGGAAAAGAACTGCAATATATTGTGATATTTTAAAGGCCTTGGCACTGTTAGAAACAATTCATAATAATTACAAATACAGATTTTGTTTTTGCACGTGATAGTTCATCTTAAACAGATTTCATTTTGTAGAAATATACATACATGCTCCCTATATACTTAAATGTAATAATACACATCTTTTCATTCATATGTAGAGAACATTATACTTCAACCAGAGTTAAGAATCAAATACAGTGCCTAAAAATTTTTTGGAATGATATAACTAACATTTTATTCTGAAGGTGGAAAAAAAAATATCATAGAGACTTTTGGGCTTATCAGCTTAGGTAATCATTATTATTTAAAAGTTTGTTGTGATTGGCATCTTCAAATTACAGTTTAGAGCACATTATTAACTCACTTTAACTGATTGGAGAAACAAAAATCAAAGCGACCTGAGTCCTTTGGTTTGACATGTCACAGGTGAAGGGAAAGGGTCATGACTTCTAGTTCTTGACCTGCCACTTGCCCTGGTAGATTTGGATTTCTCGACAGACCATATAGCATGTTCTCCATGGGACACTGTTTTGTATGGTGCTTTGTCATCTAGTTGCAAATGATCCGAGCAGCGAAGCTTTTCTGCTGCTGTGATGTCTGGTATAATCACCTATTAAGATAAGCTTCCTCTATCCAGCATGTTTTCTTTGACTTGATTCCATCTTATTGCTAGCACTTAGGCTCTCTTGGATAGCCCTAAATAACCCTTTGACCCCGTGATGTTTATACACCCTTCAAATTCTTAAGATGGCAATGATGTCTCCTGTTCTTTTGTCATTTAAGCAAAGCTCTTGTGAGCTCTTCTGTGGGCTGGCTGAAAGTTGTGGAGACAAAAATGCTTGCCAGTCATTTCCCCCAAAGGAAATATTTGAGGGAAATAGCATGAATGTGTCCAGTTGTTTACAACAGACTTTTATATAAAGGAGGTTAAAATGACAGATATTCTCTTACCTTTATAAAATACTTTAATGAACTTTTTAACTTAATTATTTTCTATCCCACTCATTTCTTTCTGGTTGGCTGCATCTTATGTTGTAGCCTAACTAAAACATAAACCGTTTGTTTTTCTTGCAGACAAAGTATAATTGGATTTATCTTTGTCAGGAGACAATCTATTATGGCTTTTATTTAATACAGTTTCAGATGTCTTTCAGTGGCAGAAACAAATTAATGTACATTTTTATTAGGTGTTGTATCTATTTAATTGACTGTCAAAGTGATGAGAAGTTAGGAAATCATCCAAAAGAGAGGTCCTTCTCCCGTAGCCCAACAGCTCACACATTAGGTAGGTTTGCCCTGTCAGTGGGATGCCTTTAGAAAACACTAATAGCTTCCAGCTGGGTGGAAAATCAAAACCTTTGGGGTCTGACAAAACTAGCAGATTTGAATTTGAAAGCAGAGCTAATGCCTCCATTTTATTTTTTACCACTCGCCCATAAAACATTATTTTCCAATATGTCAGCCTCATTTGGTGGCCAGTGGTCTGAAATTGAAAGTGGAACAAGCAAGCGGAGAAATCTGGACATTAGTGAGTCCGCCCTTTCAAGCTGGTGTGCCACTTTGTGGACAGGTCTCCCCTAAGAGCAGGGGGGTCTTAATGACCATTCATCAATGCTCGTTGGCTGATCATTGAGTGCCTTCTCATTCAGTTTATCAAGTCTTGCACATAAAAAGTCAGAATAAGCCTTATTCAGCTTTGTTAAAGGCAACTAGGAGTAAAATGCTCCATTTGAACCCATTTTGCCCTGTTTTTTCACTTTGTTAATGCAGCCCTGCTTAAATGAGTGCCTTTATTGGGTCGGTTAGAATATCTGAAACTATTAATTCTCTTGTATTGAATAGCTGGTGGCAGGCCAGAGCAGATGGGGTAGGAAGGTATTTGGTTGGGTGTATTGCTTTCAATTAGGATCAATGAGGTTTCAGCTCCTTTGAATTAACTCACTTAATACCTACTGTGTGAAGTCACAGTGTATCACAACAACCTGCTAGGAGCAAGTGGAAAGTTGAGAAGACCTGTGGAAAAGCTTTAACTCAAACTCTTCCTTCACCAGTGCAGAGAGCTTTCATTAACTGCAATTTCAGTAGACTGCTAGTCCCTATTGGTAAGTCAGGTTTGAACAAAGGAAAAATCTGTACTATAGGGATGGTCTGTTTTGGAAACAAGTGGAAAATACCTTAGAGTAATACAATACCATAATGTCCTTCTAGTGAATGAGCTAAATATACTGTCAGAAATTTATGTATTATTTTGGGAGCTGGGCATTCAGTTGTTGACTAAATTTACTGATTTGGAAAGTGATGTTTTAGATGACTCCCTTTAAAAAAAAATCCCTTAAAAATGCTCTGTGTTCTTAATTAAAAGACATGCATTAACTGACATGGCTCTTCTAAGGAAGACACTTAATTGGTCAGCAATGTATTCTTTGTTATTGTTTAGAATATATTTTAATTTTTAGAAATATGTTTCCTAATGGTAATGCAGGTCGGTGGTTTATGCCAGGGAAAACTTCCACAATACATATTCTTTTTTCCCACTCACTTACATAAATGTATTCATCATGTTATTGATTGTCTATTTTTATTATACAATTTGAATGTTAGAGATCTTGGCTCCTTATACTCTTTTTTTTTTTTTTTTTTTTTTTAATTAAAGGGAAAGTTACCTCTGTCTAAGTAACTGTATAGAACTGTAGAACTATGCATCCAGGCTTTCCTGTTCAGGGAGAACTGCCAAATGGGGTTGCTGCTTTGCTTGCCTCCATGGCTTAAAGGATAAGAGGAGGAAACTGGTTCCTGGAGAAAAATGCTGAACTAGTCTCAGGTGCACACACACTCAGGCCCTTTCTGCAATCAGATTTCTAGGTGAGAATCTCCAGGGATCCAGGTTTTGTTGATGTGGATCAATTTAAAGTGGCAATTACTGTAGTCAGATAACAGCTTAAAAAGCTTTTTTACACATAGAAAAGATACATAATCACACAGCATATGGAACTTCAATTTTCTGAGCTGTGGTTTAAGGACTTGCAGTGTACCGATATTAAGACCCAGTTTTAAAACCGGGTATCATCCAGTTTTCTTCAAGTGTATTGCATTTTTGTCCTATGATTTTCTATTTTAGAAGTGATTCACCATGCATATTGATGAAAGTTGGGTTTCCCACTGTGAAAATGTTCTCTTTCTAACATAGGTATAGTATTAAAAAGAAAATCAGTGGCATGCAGCATTGAGTGGCTTAAAAAAAAAAACTCTCTTTAAAAATGAAAATCTGCAGATTTAGGATGCTGGATTCCATAAAGGCCCTTATAGCAGGGCTTAATTGATTATCCACCCATGCCTGCTATAAAGCTTTCTGTCATAAGAATGTTTGAACTCGGTGCATAACTGTTCTGAAATCCATTACACAGAACCTCATTACAAGTGACATCTAACTAAGATGTACAAAAAGATTGGCCTCATAAATAGGGTGCAGTACACTATTAGTGACAGAACAGAGTAATCATTATGAATTATAGTCATTTTACAAGTTGTCTCTGACAGTGATGGATTTTTGAGGGGTTCACTAGATGAAGCAGCACTTCTTGGGCGCAGTATTTGAGGACTGTAAAAGTCCTTATTGATTGACACTGTTTACCAAAGATGATCTGTTCTTAGTTTGTGCAGGGTATGTGTGTACATGGGCACGCTTTGAAACAGGTTGCGTGCACTCTTGGGATAAGGTGTAGGAAGGGTGAGGAGGTAGAAGTCGAGAGTCACTGCCTCTATTTTCAGATGGGTTTTTATGGTTTCTTTGAGGCAGCAAGTAGAGGGAAAATCAATCTGATAAGGGCTAAAAGCATCTTGAAAGTGTAGAATAAGCACAGGATGAGTTGGAAAACTGTGAAGGCAGAGCAAGAGTTAAGGGGGATGCTCCCGGCTGTCATATTCATGGAGCTTGTGGGCTGGTCAGAGGCTCCTAAGTGGAATTGTTTCTGTGTTGATACTGGATTGAACATACACTGGAAAGGTAAAGCCTGAGGGGGTCTGTCTCTTCATGTGTCATGTTGTTAACCTCACAGAGACCTAGGAAAGATTTGCAGGTGTTAAACTGAGGAAGAGTTTTAGAAGTGAACAGTATTTTCCTTCTGCCTGGCATTTTTGTGTGTGTAGAAAAGTCATGCAAGGCTGGCAGGCATATGTTTCTTCTATGAGGCAAGGATGTTTTACAAAGGACTGAAGAGGGACTGCTGAGAGGAAAATAGCCAGCTTTAGATAAAGCACTATAACAAAGGCTCTAGTTTTATATATCATGGTGTCCATTAAAGCTTAATAGAGAAGAGTCCATTGAACCTGGCTGGGTATGTGTTATTCATGGGAAGGATAAACATTTAAGAGCGTGCAAAAAAATCAGAAATCAGGAGGACATGATGGTTCAGCTTTTGAAAAGGCTTTACAGTGAAGATTTTGTTTTCATCTCCCATGGATCTCTATGCAAGGTAGAGGAGAGTAAGCTAAGAATGTTTGGAGCATATCAACGCAGGGATCCCAGGGGGTTAAAAGCACACTAGTAAAATAAAAGTGGTCTGCGTCTGCTTCTCAAAAGTGTTCTATTTTACACATACTACTGAGAAGCTGACAAAGGAAATGATTCTGATACTTTGTTCAGTCTGATAAACTGGCACAGTATACACAGTCTTAGAACATTTTTTATACTGTTTTTGACTTCCAGTTCAATAAACAAGCTTTGAGGTCTGTGCCTGTGTTTGTTTTTTTTTAAATAAAGTTCCCAATTATGGGAGTTAACATGCGAAGGTGGAAAGGACAGCTTTCATTGTGAGCAGTGGTAGGGGGCCAGGTCTACTTTCTATTCTTTTGGCAAAATAAGGGTTAAGTTGTAACGGGCTGGGGGTGGTGGTGAATGAATTATTCAGCACTTAGCTTATCATTCTGCATTTTACTTTTCTGTTCTTTGGTGCTCTGGAACTTGCTGAGAGAGGTAGAGTGGGTAAGGGGAGGCAGGGGTTGTGATACTTTGCATACACATCCCTGTCATTGTTCTGCCTGAAGAGACAGGGCTGGGTTCAAGGCCACATGTGCTCCTGTCATCATCCACATTTCTGCTCCAAGTGCAATCCGGAGTGTCAGCTCTCCATCTGTCTCTGCCTGGCAGGCGCACGCGCCCAGCACCCTGCCTTGGGCTATGCCGCCCCAGCCCCTTCTGACGGCCCTCCTCTCTCTGCTGGTGCCCATTCCAGAACAGGAGGCATGAGCCCTGAGCACGCTTGCTCTTAGGAGAGAGCCACTTTCTGTGTGTTCGCTGGATTCAGGGATGCCTGGTGAGTTAGCCCTGCTCCGCTTTCTCTCTGTGGTTTTGAAATGAAGAAAGCTTACTTTTTATTATGCTTGGAAAAATACCTTCTGCCCCACGGTGAGCTGTATTTTACGTGGGCAGGCAGAGGCTGGGGGTGACAGAGGTGAGATGTGGAAAGCGGCATAAAAAGAGCCCTCAAAAACCTCGGTACAGGGGTACAGGGTGTGGAACCCTTGCTTTTAAAATGTGGGAGGTGTGTTTTAAAGGCTGAGGGAAAGTACAGCCACATATATGTTTGCCAGAGCAATTTTACTTGAGGGATTTAGCTAAAGAAAGAAGTATTTTTTCTGTTCTGGATTTTGTGACTGTCATCTGTACCTTGTATCCTGGGCATTTCATCTGTGGAGAGAGTTTACAGATTATGGTGGAATACTGGGATAAGGTCTCTTTAAAAAGCTGTTCGTGTCAGAGAAAGTGAAGGAAGCTTTAGGGACTACCAATTATTTCAGTCTTATCCTAAATCACAGTCCTTAGATGTCATCAGGCAAATAATCGAAATCGGTTAATTAAAAATAAAAAGTCTGCTGAATTACTGAAGCTGTTGTGGTCCTGGAAATTTAGTGTATGTCTGTTTCCTCTGAAAAATATTATCTTTGGAGCCTAGAGTGTTTCTGTGATTGTTGCCAGTGAAGGCTCTGCTTATGGAGAGAGAAGCTTGGTAGAAGCCTGTTGGGGAGAGGGTGTTTCTGCTCTTCTCAAGAACTATATGGATTGCCCTTTACCTACTTTGAGTAGCCTGTCTCAGATAAAAAAGGGCAGATAGAGATCCTCCAGCTGGCTGATATGTGCGGATTTTTTGGGTAGGACAGGCAGAAGAGGCTGTACTTGGTCACAGAGTTTGTACACCTCACAGATGGTGTTTTGAAACATTATCTGCCGGTTTTCTGCAACCACAGTTGTGTGTAGGTATCGCCAGTTGTTTGAAGAATGTTTTTCCCTTTAGGATGTGTCTTGTAGTCCTCATCATTATTGATATATGTGCAGAAAGGATGCATTTGTGACGGAACTGCACCTTTTTTATTAGTTCAGTAGACAAGGGATGTGTGTAGCTGAAATATGGGGAAAATCAATTTACAAAAAGACAATGACTGAGGTCTTTGAAAGGTCATTTTAACTCTTTAAGCGATCATCTTGATTTATATGCGCCATGCAGCTAAAGATGTAATGTGCATTGGGTATGTGATGTGGAATCTGTGTGAAAAATTGCTTGTGTTTTTTATTTAGCCAGAGTATTGTAGTATCGTTTCATCTGATTTTTATGTCATCAGTCAAATCTAATTTGTTTTTATGCTCTTAATTAATATGTGTTAAATGATCTGATTTATTAGTGTTTTGTAGAGTCTATATTTTGTTTTGGTAAAACAAAACCCTATAATAACCCAAAGCAATTTGTGAATGATAATAAGTGAAAGAGATTAGTTAGGACCCTTGCTATCCCATGCTGGTTACATGATTTTAAAGTATTCTTCAAAGCATCCTTATTTAAAATGCATTGAACTATATTTAAGGTTTTAGAATCATTGATAAGTGTGTTTTAGCGTTGTGTTAATATATGACTGGTTCTAAAGCAGTAACCTGAAGTGTGGGCAATGTTTCTCACTGTCTCTTGCTCATCAGCTGTGTTGGAAAACCTTGTACTTTGATGCAGAGGACATATTAACAGCTGTGACTATGAGCTTCTGTCAGAATGGCGATACTTGAGCGGTTCTGACACTTGGCTATTTTTGATACCCATCTGCACTTTTTAACCACCACTGTCAGATGGACTACCTCTTAATATATTTTCAGCATATTTTAGTCCATATATATATACTTATATTAATGGACAGTTTTTACCATCTGGGACAGATTTTATATTTTTAAGTAAGACATTATGTGTGGAAGACTAAAAGGATGTGTTTCCGGTAATCTGATATTGTCACTGTTTCTTTCTTAAATTTGACTAAGTATTTATATATCAACAATTATTATTATTATTTTATTATTATCTTTTTTCCGTAGGTCAGGTATCAGAATTGGATCCTGGTTGTTCCAAACTTGATGTAACAGTTCTCAGATCTAGGACCTTTTTCATAAAAATGGGGGATCCCTGGAAACAGATGTGCACAAACTTATTCAAAGACATACTAATCTGTGGGGATGGGTAGGTAAAGGCTTAGTTTCAGGGTTTCTATAACTATGTCAGTTAATAAAAAAAAAAAAAGCACTTTAGCTGTTGATAGCATACTATTTCAAAAGGAACCATGAAAAGTCAAAGGAGGCCATGCATGCTTTAAAGAAACAGATTAAACCGTTTTGATGATTTAACGCAATATAAGGAAATATCATTTCACTGCCTGTCACTTCGGAACAACTAGATCCTTGTGTTTAAGGAAAGAAAAATGTTTTCTTATGAGAAGGCTAGGAGACGTTTGGCATTACAGTATTTCAGGAGGAGATGGCTCTAAGCTTTCTGATACATTTATATTTTTATCAATCTTTGTATAATATTATTAAAGAACATATGTTGACCTACAAAATGCTTTCAGGACTGTTTCCTTAAAAGGACAATAAGTGAGCACAGTCTGCGTAGCCCAGAAATAGTGCTGTTCTTTCAGAAGATGACTAGTATTAGGTCAGACCACCCTTTCTCAATGGTCCTGCTCTCCAGATGTGACTGGAACTTTTTTTTAAGTTCAAGTTTCCAAAAAAAAAAAAAAAAAGATTTGTTTTCAAAATCTGGTTTTACTTAAGACATCTCCATCCTGGAGTGCATTTCATAAATTGCCCACATATTTTTCTTAGCAGAGAACTTAACTGGCTGTAATTTTTAACACATGGCCACATCATGTGATATTTTCAAAACACTTACACATAGCTTTAAGAAGGTCCCTGCAGAAATGATCCATCCTCTCACAGCCAGCCTTTTTTTTTTTTTTAAACAGCATATCTGCATTTTCCATTTAGTAGAGCTATATATTATTAGCTTACATTTTTGGGTAGTAAAACAGTGCATTGCTGATTGTAAAACATGGACTTTATTATCTGCTGAAAATTGATTTGGCATTTATAGCCACTGTGTACTAGACTGTTTTTCTGTTTTTAACATCGATGCTTGCAAGTGATGATTTGTGTAAAATCAGAAATGAAATTGCCATGGACAGACAACTGTTAGTGTCCCTAGTAACTGAACATTTGGATAATGCACCTGGTTATTATATTTTTTATAGATGCATCTAAGTACTATTATACAAGAACATGAAACACAACAGTCCATTCATTGTCACTCTATTTTTACCTTGCAAGTTGATTTGCCATTGTGTTAAGCTAACTCTTTGCTGTATCAAACAAACCTCCTGCCAGCTATTAAAGACAACTGTACCAGCAGCAAATACCTAATTATAAATGTAGACTGTGCAGACATTACTTTTTTGTAACAAACATTTAGAAGTTCCAACTTCTCTTCAAACCCTGGCCTTTGAAGTTCCCTTTTTCTTTATTTTCTGTTAATATTTCTGAGTATTTGACCTTTCAGTTCTATATATTTTAAATAATACTTGGAAACTTTTACAAGGTATCTTCCTCTGTAGTTAATAGTATATTGAAAAAGAAAAGCATTTAATCTGTCTTTTCGGGGAGTGGCTATAACTTTGGACATTTTCATAAGACAACTAGTTTATTGTTATTTCTTAAAATAAGCATTTGCTTAGTAGGCATTATATAGTCCAGAAATGTTTAGTAACTATTTCATCACTACACTGATATTTGATGTTTGCAAGGGAGATACTGTAATAACAATATTCTGAACAGACTTTTGAATCATCAAAGGAACAAATACATTTTAGAGCTGGAAGACTGATCTTGAAAGTGCCTTCAGTTTACATATGTTGAAACTGAGGATGAAACTGAGGATCACAGAAGTTAAGTGACTTGCTCAGGTGATTTATTAAAGTAAGAAGATGCATCCTCTTTACCAGGCTGCTTCTAAATCTCATATACACGCTACGCTCGCTCACATCACCATATTAGTGTCAATCGTACTTTGCTGTCTTTTATTGTCTACCCTGGATTGCTCTTACCATATGCTTTCTCCCCTCCTACTCCATGACTGCAGAGCTATGTGGGAGAAAATTCTGTAACAGTAATCACTTGGCCTGTGGCAAAAGCATGCCATCAAATTTATCTTATAATTGTTTGGAAATTAGAGAGCCTAAATGTGGTTAATTACCTGAGTATTAAGCAGATCAAATAATCTGCTTAGTAAGGCTGTGACAACTCTAAGGTTACTGTAATAAGGAAATTCAGGTAGCAGACCTATGTGGGTTGCTGAAAAATCTATCAGGGACTAAATAACTATGGTTCAGTCTCTCCATGCCATGCACTCGAGGAGTTTTGAGTTCTAGTGCTCCAGGCAGTGAAATAAATAGTAATTATGATATGGAATAACAAGAGCCTGGAGACAGGTAAAGGAACCCAGAGGCAGGTAGTACCTAACTGGATTAGGAGTCAAGGACAGAGCCGGAAGGGTGGGCAGTGGGCTTATTGGAAAGCCTTGCCTGTCTCCTGCTTCTTCAGATTGGATCTCTGTTAATGCAACTTAACATTTTTTAGTTTGTTGTTCTTATACTGAGGATAGGACATTGATTTTTGTTTATTAAATTTTAATATCTGTGTGTGACAGTGGGTATAGTATTTCTTGAAAGCAATTTCTTGGTGTACAGTTGTGGTTATTTGGTAGCTAACAGTATCTAGTGGAATAAGTCATTAACGTAAATGACTCATAACTTGAGAACAATAGGATTTCACACCTGACCAAGAAGCAGGTTTATCTGGCTGGCTTTCTCAAACAGCTGTTTGCATTAATTAATATTAATGTAAATGTACTTCTGAGAATGTCTAGCTTAATTATGTTTTTCAACCCATAGAGTTCCAATCAAAGGAATAGGGATATCCTCTTAATCTCAAAGGGAGTATGGAACTGCCATCTCTGAACAGAATAAATCTGATAGTATAGTATAAGCCTTTTATTGAAAACCTATACATGCCAGGCCTCAAGACTAGGCACCTTATATACTTTCTAATCCTCACTACAGTTCTGCAAAGGGTTTCTGTGACCATGTGATCTATTCGAAACCTGAAGATCAGGTAAATTAAGCATTTTCCCCGAGGACCAGGACGCACAGACATCATTAAACGTTAGAGATGGGATTCTCTGGTTCGTCAGCTGATTTTGGATTCCTTTTTTGTTCTTTTTAAGGAGGGGTGAGTCTGTTGCGCTTGATGAGAGGATGTTTTGTAATGGAAGCTAGATGGAAACGTTTAAAGGGAGATGTTTGAATTTGAAGTAGAGTAGCATAGAAGGTGGAGTTCTCTGTGCTGAAAAATAAAAATGGAAAAACATTAGCCTCAGTCATCAAGAACGATCTTCGGTAAAGCAGGTTAGCAAGGTAGTTATTTCTCTGTGTATTTCTACTCCTCTTGAGAGAGTACAATGGGAGTAATAGGAATTGGGGGACTAATGCCATTATTTTGAAAAGTCTAATAGAAATTGTAAATTTACTCCCTGAAAAAGCTGTATAGGTTAACTCAGATATCACCTTTCTATGCTTTTGGAATGAGGAAATCCTGGCTATCTTGTTGGTCAGAACCTCAGATGGATGATTTTCTATGTTTTGGATTATAGTAGAAAACTGGAAATCAAATGATGTATTCAACACAGTGGCAGACAAAACTGTTAAACATTGTGTGGTTAAAAAAGTATCAGATCTCTTGGTAGTCAGACTGCTGGGTACCCATGGTTCTGCCCCAGGAGGTTCTAGGCAGGCAGAATGTGTTTCCAGAAGATGAGCACGGGTTGTAGGAAAGCAGATTATCTTTTTTCACCATGCCTCTCCCCTTCTAGAAAAAGCGGTTGATTTTTAAATTGTGGGCTGTTTTCTCTAGAAGATTTCACTTCTGTTTTCCACATTTCCCTTTTAAAGGCTAAGTGATAAGTGCAGTCTGTAAAAAGTCTCACTTTATTAGAGGGATTCTTTTAATTCTGTGTGGTTTGTTAACATCATACAGTGTACTTTGATGCTCATGCAAGAAAGTAAATTTGAAAGTACCGATGAGAACATGATACTGTAAAGAGTTTGGTCTTAAGAGCTATGTAATTAGGCAGAAATGCTTTTTAGGAAGAAGGGATATTTAAGGGTGTCTTTATCATGTGTTTATGGCTTTAACAAGAGTCTTAAAAGAGTTTGTCAAAATAAACAGACCAGTCTTAATAATCTGGGATGATTTTGATGGGGTGCTAAGTTATTTAGAACTTTGGGAAAGACAGTTGTGCTTCTGAGCATATCATTACATTTGAACTTTGCACGATTTAACTTCACTGCCTTCCTTTGGACTTGTTTGGTTTAATGATTCTCAGGTTATTGGGAGGAAAATGCATAATAAAATTTGAGGGTCCTGTGGTAACAATTTATATATTATTTCATTTGAAATGCTTAACATGTGTTCTGACAAAGATATGACTGGAACAAAGAAGGGCCTTGATTCTGACACTTTCCATGTGAGATGGGCATTGTTTCCTCTTTATAATGGTTCTATCTGAACCTATATACTCAGCACTTAAGGCAACACATCATTTGAGAGGTCTGTTAACATTTATTTTTTTCTTTCTTTCTGCTCTGGCATTAGTTGTATTTGTACAGTCTAGAGACAGGAAAATATTAAAGGAATCAAAATAAAGTTTTTTGTCCTTAGAAAACACTTTATTTTCTTCCAGACTTTCTGGAATGTTCTTAATCATTGGTTTATAAAATACAGAGTGACAGAAACCAGAGGTAAAACTCAACTTCTTAATTACCCAGGCATTCTCTTATATACCAGTGTTTGCTTGCTGAGTGCGAAATAGCCAAAAAAATGGTAAATGTAGATGTGATCAAGCTTTCAAAACTTTTTCAAGTTTTTGCACAATTTAGGAGTCTTTCTAAGGAACTTTGCTGAAAGGAAGAGTTACCTGTTATTTATTTGCTACGTAGAGGAATATCATTCTGGCTTTTTTTTTTTTTTTGGTCCCAATTTTTAATACATCTTATTACTTTTTTTTTTTTAATGCAGTCCTTTAGGAGTCTGGAGAACTGGTTAAAATCTCTGGATCTGCTACCTACCCCCTGTTGTTTTGGGCAAGTAATTTAATTTTGCTGGTGAGGAGTATCTTTCTACTTGTTTTCCATTTTTATCTGCACTTTACTCATACTTTCTGGGGGTAAAGCCTTTGGTACTTTGGTACATTTTACTCATATCTTTTGTGGGTAAAGCATATCAGTGTAATGTTAATACACCTTTTTCTAAAAATTCTTGGAGAATTGAACCGTTTTGTAGTGTTTTCCAGAGAGCAGAAGGGTATCTCTTTAAGCAAAGTTGCTTCTGTTTACTTGTTTAAAATTTCTGTACATGTTGGTCAGTTATTTTGAATGGCCCTGTTCTTTATACTTAGCTATGTTCTTAATCAGTTTGTGCTGAATATGTTTTATCTTTTGCTTTATGACTTGGGTATATTATAAACAGTTAATATATTGTGTTTTATGAGGCCATCTATCAAAAAGCACAGGGCATTAGGAATGTCAATTACTGGGTGTGAGTCAAGGTTCTTCCACTTAGTGGTGTGATCAGGAGCAAGTAAGTCATTTTACTATCTGCCTGAGCTTCACTTTCTTTGCCTCAGGAACAATTATTCTGTCTTGCCGACTTTTGCTTCACAATACGGTGGGTGGTAATAATGATCATAAACATGCTGTGTCTCCCTAAAAAGCAGAGTTTACATGCAAACGGTAATTATTAAAGGCAGACAGTGATACTCTCTGGACTTAAGAATAGGGGACAGCATTTGAATCACGCAAAAGGGCTCTAGCCTGTTGTGCTTGGTGAGTTTTGTCTATATTTGATGGGATTTTCTGAGTTTTGTCTACCCTTGATAGAATTTTCTCTCTGTTCTTTCTTCTGCCCAACCCCTTCCTGTTTATGTGCCCACACTTTTACCCATTCCAGTAATTTGCTAACTTGGAAACCATATAACCAAACTTAGAATGGCGAGTAAAATAATAAAGTGCATGCTTAAGTGAAAACTTGAAAAGCCCATCTTGTTTTGTTTTTGTTTTTTTCCCCACATATATTAATAAGTGGCAATTTTAATTTGTGGCAGCATTTTAGGTGACTGAGACTTTTCCCTCCTTATTGATTTTCATTTCTCTTGGTAGGAGATATTGCTAGAGAGTTGAATTCTGTCTAACCTTTTATGTATCCCAAGATACAGACTCCTCATTGTTTAAAATAATAGACATTTTAAGTGTCATCAGCTTTTCTTGATAAAGCTGCCATTTATATTAAGATCTTGATCTCCTAGTTCTAATAATTCCATTCCAGGCTACCTGTGAGGTTGGCATATAGTAGGCAATCAGCAAATGTTTGCTTAGTGAATAAGTGAGGATGAGAGGTGGACTGGGATTCACAGAGATTTTAAAGGAAAGAAATAACGCATAAAGCATGTTAATTATGAGGGGAAAAATTAAGAAGTAAATCTTATAAAATTTTTGGTAAATGGTGTTTAATAATCAAGCATTTTCTTTTAGTTAAGGAAAAATAATAAATTAATTTTTTTGGCCATACAGTTTCTTGGCAGCTAGCTGCATATTAGTTAATTGCGTACTGCTTGTATTGTAAATCTGATAGTTTATCATGATGATATTTACTAGAAGTATGATACAATATATAACACTTAAGAAGAACACTTTCTGACAGAATTGCTGAAATTAGAAACAAAGTCCAGGGCTTTTGACATTTGTAATATTTGGGGAAATTAGCGCTCCCTCTACCTGGGCACTTGCATGTAGTGGGAGGATGGGTGTAAGGTGTCTGTGTTCCAGCAGACATGTTGAGTAAGATTCTAGCAAAAGACAAATATTAACAAAATATTTTCATCTTTTCACTTACACAGTAAATTCCATCAACAGTTTCTTCTACCAGTAATCTTAGATGAATAGCAGATTGATAGCCTGATAAAATTTATCCTAAAGACTCCAGAGAGATTGCTAAAGTAATTCATTCAGTGCCTGATACGTAATTTCTTGAAAAACATACAATTTCTTCTAATAGTGAGACTTTCTTTAAATATTTTTGTCCTCTTACGTTTCAACATACACATTGAATCCTTTGAAAGGGATAGGAGGGCAGGTTTGAGTTTCAGAGAATATCATTCATTACCTTGTATACCTTGGAAGAATAATCTTGCTAATTTGACACATATTTGGTAAGTACTTCTCTTAATCTGTGCCTTTAAAAAATTTATAGAAGGTCAGTGTAGCTTATCAACTGAGTGGCTGTGTTTTTACAAGGATATTGCTGATACTCTGCATGGATTACAGACTTTCCAAGGGTCATTGGAGCACTTTGGAAACATGGTGTAGAATGATGTAATTAAGTGGTTCTTAAAGTGGGGTGCATGGACCAGCAGTATCAGCATCAACCAGGAACTTAATTGGAAATGCATATTTTCAGCCCCTCTGCAAACTTAATCAGGAACTCTGGGGGTAGCCCAGTAATCTATGTTTGAACAAGCTCTCAGAGGATTCTGAAGCATATTTAAATTTGAGAATCACTGTTGTAAATCGTTTTTTGGTCTCCTTGTGTAGTCTAGAGGAAATACCCTTTTTTTTTTTTTATCATGGGGGTCCCAATGAATGGAAATCAAGGCAATTTACTTGTTTTAAATGATGTACCTAAAAAAAATAAAACTCAATAAAAAAATAAATAAAACGCAATAAATAAACTCAAGAAATTACAAATAATGTGTTTGTTCAGAGCCTTGGTTTCTAATAGCATATTTGGACGCCCACACATTATAGCTAAATTGAATGAGATAGTTAAGAGAAGGTACATTTCAACTCAATTCTGTGGTGTTGTTTATTCTGATAGTTACTTTTAAAGAAGTGAGTCTATTTCATTGCCCTCAGGTACCATTTATTATACCCTTGTCTTGTTTTGAGGCCACCTTCTGATTATTCAAAATTTTGAGTTTAGCTTGATCATCTTTAGAGAATATTTAGATAGACTTCAATTTCACAGTAATATCAGGTAATTCAGAAAGTTTAGATATATAAAAGTATTCTTTTTATTTTTCTCTGTGTTGAACATAAATAAGCATTCAGCGTAATTACAGATGTTTCATCAGTAGTGTCTGGAGAAGATTGAGATCTTACATCTCCTGTATCTGCTGTTGTTCTCTTTTGTGCTTGGTGCAACTTCAGTAAGCATAGTCTGACACGCTTTGTGGCCTTTGCCTCCTGTGATAAAATAGATTGAAATGATTCCTGACACCATCTGGTGAAGAGGAGCAGCCCTGGAGGACTGTGCTTTGAGAGAAAGTAACTGAATGCTAAGAAATGTGGAAGTCTAGGGACACAGGCAAAGGATTTTTTTTTTTTTTTAAAGAGCATGAACATTAATACATCTTCTTGAGGTTTGATGGGACATGTACTGCCTACTGCCCCATCTGGTGCTTATGATAGCATGGCATATTAGCATGCTGCAAGTTCATAATGTATTCAGGGGGAGGAAACATCCCTTGCATACCAATTGAGGCATCCTCTCTTTCAGAACTGCTTTTGAATTTCAATGATGTTTATACCTTCCAAGCCTTGACCAAAGAGAGCATTTCTGCTCTAAGGAATAACATGAGTGAGTGAGAGTGTGTGTGTGTGTGTTCGTGTTCTCTCCTATTCCCCCATTAATTTATCTTCCTCCCTTTTTTCTTGATGAAATTATAAGTAGTTATTAATATTATGTTTTATGATTTTTAATGCTTTCTGTTTTGAAACCGTGTAATACTTTGTTATTATTTCACTTATGGCACTTAAAACATTTTGCCTTGTGAAATTGTGTAGTTGTCCCCTTGTAGATTGAACACTTTTTTTTTTTTTTTTTTTTTTGATTGAACACTTTTTTAAGGGTCAGGCCTGTATCTAATTATGTATATGTCTCCATGGCACCTAGAGTTCACTCATCCATTTAAAAAATATGTATTTACTGAGCTCACACTGTGGGTGTGACACTGTTGTAGGTACTGAGTAAGACTGGCGGGTCTTTTTTGCTTTCAGGGCATTTGTATTTTAGTTGGGAAGAGACAAACAATAAACAGAGAAACAGATACATCTCCTAGATAATTTCAGATAGGGATAAGTAAAATTAAAAAACAGGCTAAGGTTTCCCTGGTGGCACAGTAGTTAAGAATCCGCCTGCCAATGCAGGGGACACAGGTTCGAGCCCTGGTCCGGGAAGATCCCACATGCTGCAGAGCAGCCAAGCCCGTGCGCCACAACTACTGAGCCTGTGCTCTAGAGCCCTTGAGCCACAACTGCTGAAGCCCTCATGCCTAGAGCCCATGCTCCGCAACAAGAGAAGCCACCGCAGTGAGAATCCCCTGCACCGGAATGAAGAGTAGACCCCGCTCGCCGCAACTAGAGAAAAGCCCACGCACAGCAACGGAGACCCAACACAGCCAAAAATAAATAAATTTATTAAAGAAACAAACAAACAAAAAATAGGCCAGAGGGAGGGTGGGTGAGTGGGGCCACTTATTTAGATTGGATTGTCACATTTAATGAGGTAATATTTTTGTGGAGACCTGAAGGATCTGAAGAGTTAGTGGCAGAGGAATAGAAAGTTCAAAAGCCCTGAGGTGAAAATATGGTCGGCATTTTCAAAGGTAGTTTGAGCCAAGTTCAGGGGTTAGCCCATTGCTAGGAGTTGGGATTTTATTCTGAATGTGTCAGAAGCCATCAAAAATGACATGGTCTTAAAGGATAACTTGAGCTGCTATATGTCATGTTCTTAGTAGGCACTAAATAACTATCAGAGGAATGAGATGAGCCTTTAAATACATGCAGGCACTCTGTTGAATTGGAATTAGCATGAATTTTAGAATCAGAAAAAACATCTCTTAGATTCTGACCTTGATGTTTGACTTTGAGCAATTTTTTAACCTTTTTTAGCTCATGTCTTCTCATCTGTTGAAAGGGAAAATTAGTACCTAAAATCATGGTATTATTGTGAGAATTAAGTGAGGTAATTCACTTAAAAGACCTAGCACAGGGCCCAGTTAATAACAGGAGCCTGATCTACCAGTGACACACACTGATCATAATAAAACATCAGGATGGTTTCGAGGATTATTTAAACAGTTGGCAGCATCTTGTTGGGAATCCTTTTCTGGTACTGTTGTCTTCTTAATAAAACACTTAACATATTGCCAGGGTAGTAGTGTGCGGCATCTGCAGTCTCTTGCTCTTGATCTAGAATTATGTAAGGAAGGAAACTCAAGGAATTCTATGGCAAAGTCCATGCCCAGTGAAACAACCTGGGATTGAAAAAAATTTTTTTCTTCTTCTTAGCCAGAGTTTATCTCAGTGAACTTGAAAAATGTTTACAAGTAACACTCTGTTTTTTGTTTTTTTGAGAAATTTTAACCTGAGGAAGTCAAATTGCCTTCTGAATTGGAGTGAAAATTGTGATTATATGCAGGATATTGTAAAAAGAGTTTTAATTCATAAAGCAGTAACTGTTGATTAGTTAGTTGCATAGTTATTAGATATAAACCTTTTGAAAGGAATTTTTAATGCGCTCAAGTGGAGAAAATAAGGCACTCCATAGTTTTTGCATGCATGATGCACTTAATTGCAAGAAACTATTCTGTGACTGTTTTCATTTAGTCTGTGAGGCAGTGTTTAGGTTGTCAAACTTTCTGTAGAAGAATTGTGGGGTTGGGGGGCGGGGGCAGATGTTGCTGGTGGTTAAATGTCTAAAGAGAGTTCCAAGTTACTATTGTCTTGGACATAATCTTATCAAATATATGGATTAGTTGAGTTATTCTTTAAACTCACTCCCCACTTTTACAATCATGTATTTGTTTGTGGCTAGAAGTTCTCCGCTCCTCAATCAGTCGATTTTTTTTTTATTATATCCATTCCCCCGCCACCCAACAGTCAGGAAAGCAAATAATGCTTAAGGAATGTGGAGGGGGAGGTAGTGTGCACTTAACGCGATTCTTGAAATGTTTTTTGATGTCCTACAGAACTGTACAGAGCTGTTGACAGCTGCATGTTGTGTGAGAGGAGTTACATTTATTGCTGCTGAATTCTGGCTGGAGTGTAAGAAGAAAGGTGGGAAGGTAGAAGAGCCGTAGAAGTTTGGGAGGCAGAATCACAGTTCAGAATACGGCAGCTGGCTGTTGTCTCCTAAGATTGATCATTTTCCTTGGTTAAGCACCAGTTGGATTCTTAACAACAGCATCTTTCAGAAGTGATGGGTTTGCAAGGCTTCAGGAAAATTCAGAGGGGATCATTTCCTCACTGAGAAATAGCCTTACAGAAACTTTGTAGGCCATCCCAAATGTTGTCTGTTCAGCACCCTGCTTGCATCCTCATCCTACCCTGCAGGATGCCACGAATACAGATACTTGAGTCATATTTGTTTTCCTCTAGAAAGAGAGGAGAAAGAAAAGCTGGCTGATCAGGTGAGATAGGCATATACATTAGTAAATGTTGGGTCTGGCAGACAGGAAGGAGCCTGACACGTAGAACCTGCGTGGTGCAGTGCCACATCTGACCTAGGTCCCATGCCTCCTCATTTTAGTTTGGTTTACAAGATATAATATTACAAACGACACTACTGGATGTCTCCTCTCTTGTCTACTAAGGACGGTGACCATATCTTGGATAATGGGATAATCCCTCAGTTTGTGATTATTTTCAGTTACTTTGCAAGGGTGACCTTTTTTTTTTTTTTTTTTGTGGTACGCAGGCCTCTCACTGTTGTGGCCTCTCCCGTTGCGGAGCACAGGCTCCGGACGCGCAGGCTCAGCGGCCACGGCTCACGGGCCCAGCTGCTCCGCGGCATGTGGGATCTTCCCGGACCGGGGCACGAACCCGCGTCCCCTGCATCGGCAGGCGGACTCTCAACCACTGCGCCACCAGGGGAGCCCTGACCTTTATTTTTGACCAATTTCTCTCACTTGCTGTTTTTTTTGGTTTCTAATAGTAGAAACAGGCAGCACACCTCAAAACTTGTTTCCTTAGAACATATTTAAAGATACTGCACACAGTCTATCTAGTTTAAACGAATGTCTCACCTTCAAAAGACCAGGCTGGGTGTCAGATCTGTGCTTTGTTCTCTCTGTTGGTCCGTCTGTTTTCCTCTTTCTTCCTGCCTCCATTTCTCTCTCCTTCCTTCCACAACACGCTTTACAGAGGTTATAATATTTCTAGGGATTTAACCCATAACAAGCTTCAGTCATACTAAAGTCATATTGCACACACAGTGTCTGAATAACAATTTGCTCTGTCTTCCCCCAGTTTAAGAGTGAAGTAAGGGCAGGGCCTAGTCATCATTTACTGACACTTCATAAATTTCTTTTTTTTTTTTTTTGGCGGTACGCGGGCCTCTCACTGCCGCGGCCTCTCCCGCCGCGGAGCACAGGCTCCGGATGCGCAGGCCCAGCGGCCATGGCCCACGGGCCCAGCCGCTCCGCGGCATGTAGGATCCTCCTGGACCGGGACACGAACCCATGTCCCCCGCATCGGCAGGCGGACTCTCAACCACTGCGCCACCAGGGAAGCCCGACACTTCATAAATTTTGACAAAATCAGAATTTCTTGAAGATCTGAAAAAAACTATATTTTATGTTCATTTAAGCAATCAGTATATTACAATTAATTATAAATGTTTACACTTCAAGTCACTTGTTTATAAAAGTATATCAGTTGAATTGGTTCATTTGGTGAGCTAAACACTTGGCAACGAATAAAACTTGGCACATGCTGACCCTTGATGTGTCTCCTTTCTGTTGTAAACTTTTGCATGTAGGCAGGTGTGTAGCAGATGCTGGAGGAAGTGGGTGAATAGATAAAATGGGTGTGGCATCCTTTGCTCTAGTGAAACCTCTGAGGCAGTTTTGGGACAAATTGTTTGAGGTCAAGGACTCTTGTCTTTTATTTCTTTTTTACCCATAGAGCCTAGCACAGTGTTTTATACATAATATGGGTGATCAGTATCTCATAAAAATAACCTGTAACTCAATCATAACAGTTCTATGATTGATACATTCATTTAATCAGTTGTATAGCAAGTATTGATTGAGCTGTCTTAATATCTGCTACACCATTTTCTAGCCCCTGGGGATGAGTCAGTGAATAAAGCATGCTCAATTCCTTGCCCTCATAGGACCTAATTCCAGTGTATGTGGTGTAGGTGTGGGGGTGGGAGGACAGGAGTGGACAATAAATGATAACCATAAAACATAAGCGAATTCTGTAGTATGTTCGAAGATGATAATTACGAAAAAATTGGGCAGGATAAGAAAGGTCCTTAGGACTGTTAGGGCAAAGGGTCAGCTTGCAGTTTTAATTTGGGTGGTTGAAATGGGCCTCTTTGAGAAGGGACTTTTGAACAGAAATTTCATGTGGCTCTATGGGGGGAGAACATAAAAATGGAGAGGTGGAAAGGCTGGAGTGTGGCCTTTCAGGGACAGGAAGGAGGCAGCCATCATGGCTTGGTTGGACCTGGGTGAGGATGGATGTGCACTGGGAGATCAGACTCAGAGAGGTGGCAGGGAGAGGGAAGGGGAGACCATGTGTTTCTCTTTAGGCCATTAAGGACTTTCCTGTCTAACAGATTGAACACTCATCCCAGGTAACCTCTGTCCAGCACCTCTGCATGATGCCGTAACATCAGGTATTTAACAGTGTCTCAATCTGAAGACCTCATTGTGCCTCGAATTCCTATTATTGATTATTCTGTGCATCATGGAGATTATTTACTATCATTGGTATTCAATCCAGTTTGTTTGCTTTCTGGTTCTTTGTATTGCAGGGGTGAGTCCTTTAAGCTAAGCACCACCCTGTAGAGTGCTAGTCAAGGCTGCATGTTCAGTCTTCTTTGGGTCCTGACTGCTGTTCTCTAGTACTTTTAAGCCCATTTTGGGTGTGATGTGCTGAGGGACAGACATTTGCCAAAGGTAAATGAACAGTTGAGCTGGAGTAATATCAAAAATCTTTGTGTAAGCCTGGAGGGGTGGGATAGGGAGGGTGGGAGGGAGGGAGATGCAAGCGGGAAGAGATATGGGAATATATGTATATATATAACTGATTCATTTTGTTGTGAAGCTGAAACTAACATACCATTGTAAAGCAATTATACTCCAATAAAGATGTTAAAAAAAAAAAGAAAAAAAAAATCTTTGTGTAAAAAAATGTGTTTGTATGCAGGGAAGTTATTTGCTACTCTTATTATAAGCTATGGTTTAGAATCTCCTTCCACATTTCTATGAAATTTTTTAATTCTTTTAATTTTTGGCCGTGCCACGCGGCTTGCAGGATCTTAGTTTCCTGACCAGGGATCAAACCTGTGCCCTCGGCAGTGAAAGTGTAGAGTCCTAACCACTGAACTGCCAGGGAATTCCCTTTTTTTTTGTTTTTGTTTTCTTTTCTTCATAATTAATAGTCCCCATGTTGAGGTCTGTTACGCAGCCTCCCTACTGCCCTTGAAATGGGTTTCACTGGTACAGGTTACCCTGGCATCATCTATTAGTATATGAGAAGTCAACTGTGCAGTGAAACTCATTTCTTTCTTCTTTCAAGGCAGAGACAGTCTGGAATGGTACATGACTGGACCTAAGGTATTGATGAAATATTTGTGTCCTCTGGGAGAACACAGGCCACGGTGTAGACTTCCTGTGTAGCAGTAATGTCAGTTTAATTATCTGAATAATTTCCTTGGACTCAGTTAAAATTTCTGATTTCTATGAGGTTGCTGCCCCGTCTCAAAGTAGCTGAGTTGTAGTGGCTTCATAGGCATCATCTCAAAGTATAACTGAGTTTTAGTGGCTGCACGTTAGAGAGGATTCATTTTAATGTGAAAAATATTTAGCTACTGACTCTGGGAAGGACTTGTGCAAAGCACTGCAGGGGTTTCAGAGAGAGGACATAGTCCCAGCACTGAAGGAACTTGAAGTCTAGCAGGGGATGTAAAGTTGAGATAATGGTTGCCATGGAAATTGAGAGCCAGGAAAGTGGAGATTAATTGGGAAGAAATTGCAAGAGGCCATGAGGGCCCAGGTCAGCATGGTAGGAATTTAAATGCACCAAGGAGTTGGAGTCTATGGGATAGGAGTTCATTGAATTTGTGCTGTTATTTGGGAGAAAACGGGGAGCAGAATCAAGAATGCTGTTGACATTTTGAGCCTGGGTAACTGGCAAGATGACTGTGCCTCAGTGGAAATAAGAAAGTCAGGAGGAAGAAGTGGTTCTGTGGAAAGGCTGATTTTACTGATGTGTTGAGTTTGAGACTCTTATAATAATAGAAGCCATTCTGCAGACAGTTGGAAATGTGGGAGGGTAGCTTGGGTGAGGAACTAAGTCCTGAGATAGAAATTGAAGTGGAAAAAATTAAATTGTATGTGACTATAAGGGGTAGGCAATTTTGAGAAAATGGAAAATACTGGATTAATGTTTTATTCAAAATTGTGACTATGCATAAATTCCAGTTTTGAAATTAACTTTTATATTCTTTTATTTGTATTTTATACCTTTATTTCCCATGTTTTTGATAGCATTTATATTTCTTTTAGTTATCATCAGAGCTATGCTCACATCTCATAATTATGAATACCCTATCTAGGCTCCATATTTCACTACTTTCTGGTACTTGTATCCTGTACATAGTTTTCTCATTGTGGAATTCGTTGACTCTAGAGTATCCTTACTTGAACCAACATGGTTTCTGGGTGGAGGGTAATACAGTGCTTAAGAGCTTGGGTTTTGCAGTCAAACAAATCTGGGTATGATTTCCTCGTCTGACCTCGTTTTACTTGCTCTGTGTGCCTCAGTTTGCTCATCTGGTTCTCTTGAGTATTAAATGAAATCATGAAAAATTATTTCAACACATGTTGCCCCCCTCCACTCCCGCCCAATAAATGGTTGCTGAAGTAGTAGTAATGATGATAATGATAGCAATAATACTTATTCTATCTAAACCTCATTAGATGTATCCAAATCCTGCTTCCGTATGTTGCAGACATGGGTATAGGAAGTAGAATGAGGTCCTTCCGTGGAACGTGAGTTTGCTGGTTACTCAGGCCACCTCTTCATAGTACTCATTTTATCATCTTTTGAAAAGACTGATCATGACACAGACTGACTTACACCCTCTTGGTCCTGTTTAGACATTTTTTTCATGGATGCTGCCCCTGGTGTGGCGTTGACTTCTTCCCAACTGCCTTTCTGTGAGACCTTGTAGAACTCATATTGGTTTGCTCATTCACAAAGTGTGAATACAGCCAGCTATCAGTTACAGCCTGTTTATTCAGAGCGAATTGATTTTGACCTTTCTCTCCCACTGCCTCCCTTTTGCCCACATCACTGCTAATTAATTTCTGCACAAGAGAATGAGCAAGAGCAGTGATAAAACATAAAATTAAGATTAGTTAATGTTGGTTCATGAGGGTTTTTGAGAGCAGGCAGAGCTTTGTCTGAGTTTTCATTTATTTATGCCATTCCTGACTCCTGTTATCATGAGTAGTAAGAACTGGCAGTTGTATCAAACAAATAAGCATTATCTGATAAAGAATTTAGAAATTTTGGGATAAATTCAACTGAAGGTATTATTTTTAATACCATCTTCCCAAAATTCTAAGGAAAATGTGACTGAAAATTTTCACATATGCCATCTTTTTTTTTTTTTTTTAATTAATTAATTAATTTTTGGCTGCATTGGGTCTTCGTTGCTGTGTGCGGGCTTTCTCTAGTTGCGGCGAGCGGGGGCTACCCCTCATTGCAGTGTGCGGGCATCTCATTGCAGTGGCTTCTCTTGTTGCGGAGCACGGGCTCTAGGCATACAGGCTTCAGTAGTTGTAGCATGCGGGCTCAGAAGTTGTGCCTCGTGGGCTTTAGAGCACAGGCTCAGTAGTTGTGGCGCATGGGCTTAGTTGTTCCACAGCATGTGAGATCTTCCTGGACCAGGGCTCGAACCTGTGTCCCTTGCATTGGCAGGTGGATTCTTAACCACTGTGCCACCAGGGAAGCCCCACATATGCCATCTTTAATGTAACATCTTATATGTTTGCTACTATAAAAAATATAAAATAGTCATGCTTTTTATTTCATTTATTTAAAAATTTTATTGTGCATTTATTAAATTTTATGAGATAATAATGTTTCTTACAGTTTTGTGATAGCCTGCTAGAACCTAGTTTTGTTTTGTTTTGTTTTGTTTTGTTTTCTTTTAGTAGATTTTCCTTGCTTGCTAATACTAGGGCTAAAAGAGGAAAAAGAACTAAGTGTTTCTTTTTAGGAAGGGATTTTATAAACTTGGTTTAGGGACATTTGAGAATATTTTAGCTACTCTTAGATAATGGATGTCAATTTTCTTAAAATTATTTTCAATTGAATAAATTTAACTTTTTTAGGGAAACTTGTTTGGGAGGAGGGGGCAGGATGCTCTATAATCAGGCTAGCAAAGAGGTCTGAGAAATTTGTGTGGATTAAAATTCCTCCTTAGGAAGAGTCCTCCTCCATACTCACCCTTCACTTTTTATGACAAATAAGAAATATGTCTTCTGGGACTTACCTGGTGGTGTGTGGTTAAGAATCTGCCTGCCCATGGGTTTGAGCCCTGGGCCAGGAAGATTCCACATGCACGGAGCAACTAAGCCCGTCCACCCCAACTACTGAGTCTGTGCTCTAGAGGCCTCGAGCCACAGCTACTGAGCCCGAGTGCCACCACTACTGAAGCCTGCACGCCTAGAGCCCATGCTCCGCAACAAAGAGAAGCCACTGCAACGAGAAGCCTGCACACTGCATCTAAGAGTAGGCCCCGCTCACCACAACTAGAGGAAGCCCATGCGCAGCAGTGAAGACCAACACAGCCATAAATAAATAAAGAAATAAAGAAAGAAGAAAGAAATGTCTTCTAGTGAGAGAAATGAGAAATGGGAGAGACTGAGGTCTGGGTGAATTATCTGGATATGAACAAATAGGGACACAAGGGAAAGGAATAAGACAGAACCCACAATTTTGAATGAAAATATAGTTGTTTGCTAAATCTTCTCTTTCTAACTCACATGCTGAATCCAAAGATGTAGCTCCGGACAGTAAAATAATGAAATACAACATAGTCTTCCTGTGAGAATTCTGTGTTTGTTTCATGAGCAGGTGCTTACCTTTTCCCTTTGTGTGAGTGCATCAGTCAATATCTGATTCTGAGTATTGCAGTAATAGCTGCCATTTATTTAGTGTTTGAGTAGTTCTAGACATTGTGTAAGTGCTTCACATTCATATTTTCTCATTTAATCCTCAAAATCACCTACTGAGGCAGTTACTAGGACCACCCATATCTTAAGGTGAGGAAATAAAGATTCACAGATCAAGGAATTTGCGCTGGTTAGGAGGTGTATCTAGGATTCCTTTCAAGGCCTGGTGATACACAACCCACGCTCCTAGTTACCTGTCTGTACTGTTCCCAATGTGTCATCACCGTACCATAGGCAGCAGGCACTTTACCTGCATATACTAAAACCATAGAATTTTTACAGTTGAAAGACATCTTAAAGAACCACACTTTCATTTTATAGAAAAAATATGTATATATATATATATTAGGCACAAAGTCTTAAATAATCTTTTATTCGGCCAGCCAGTCGGCCAGCAAATACTTACTGAGCATTTACTATGTGTCAAGTAGTAAATAAGCCAAACATAGCCTGTGCCTTCCTAGATCCCTGGTGGCCTTTATTTATGTATTTGATGGTGGTTTATTGGCGGTGTGGGGGGGATGCTAGTAATATAGTATAGTAGCTGAATCAGGAGCATGGGCCCTGAAATTATACTCCTTGGCTTTGAATCCTGTTCACTAGCTGTAGGACAATGGGCAAATTGATTAATCTTTTTAAGGCTCAGTTTTTCCATCTGTAAAATGGTAATATTAATAACATTCACAGCACTGGCCTATTGTGAAAATTAAATGAGTTAACATATGTAAAGCATTTAGCAAGGTACCTGGCACTTGGTAAATGCTCAAAAATATAATTGCTATTAAGATATTTTGACAGTAATAGTAGTGACATTTCACTCAAGCAAGGAGGACACACATAAAATTATTTACAATAAGATGTGTGTTGTGTTATGACAGGGGAAGGAGCAGAGAGCTTTGGAGTGCAGAGAGCCAGACCTTCTAACTCCCAGTTGGTTCAGGGCAGGATCTAATGTAGAAATGCTATTTTCTTTCTCACCTTATGTGATTTTCTTTTTTTAACTTGATGACTTTCCTTCCTTTGCTGTCCTAAATCCTAGTGTTTTTGACTTACAGCAGTTTACCATCGAATATTTATTCAGAGCCAGCTACTAAGCATTTACTTACTAGGCTCTGTGCAGAATGCTGGGGTGGAATAATCAATAGGATGTGGGCCTAGTCTTCTAAGGAATGTATGTGTGTGTGTGCATAGTTTACACACCTGGACACACACTTGCAAGCACAACAATTGGATGATGCTAAGTTCTCTAATAGATATATGCAAAGTAGAGCCTAAAGAAGGGAGTGACCATCTCTCTCTAATTTGAATGTGGAACAAGGGTAATGAGGGAAGCCTTCATGGAAGAGGTGGCATTTCTTCTGTGTCTTGAAAAATCACAAGCTTCTTGTTGCCAGAGGACATTTTAAATACAGGGAAGAACATAAAACAGGAATGCTAAGGCATGAACCAGCATGGCTAGAGCTTACAGCATGAGGAAGTATCAGAAGTAGACATCTGTCTTGTAGGTTGGAGTGGCAGAAAGGAAAGCAACTGGAGGCTTTTAAGCAGAGGGATCATATTGTTGGGTTGAATGTTCATATCACTTTGGAAGTGATGTACAAGGTAACTTGAAGAAGATGAAATCTGCAGTCTGCTTGGTGAGGTAGGATGATGATTGGCTTCAGTATCAGTGAAAAAGAGGAGGCTGGGATCAGCAGGCTCTAGAGGTACTAACTAGAGAGAACCAAAGGGCTCTAATACATCGGTTGGATGTGGAGCCAGGGACTGGGGAGTCTTGGTGTCTAGGATGACTCTGAATTCTTATTTGGACAACTGCTTGCCATCAACCAGAATAGTGAATAATTCATCAAGAGAGCATTAAGTTTCAGGTTTATCTGTTATATGACTGCTGAGATATTCCACAGGGAGCTAGATCACAGGTTTGTTGAGTAGAGATGTGTGTACTGGAAATCTTGATTTGAAGTCAGAGGCGATAGCTAAAACCTTTGGAATGGAGGCAAATGTATGGTGTGAAGAGAGAAAAGCCTCGAAAAGAACCCTGGTGACTACCAGGGCATCTGAGAGTCAGGTCTCATTGAAATCAGGGGGCAAAGAGTTTCATGGAGGGAGAGGTCTATAGTGTGAAATGCTGCAGAGGGACCAGGAGTTAATTGGGAGGGGCTAGATTGCATTTTGGATTTGGCCATCTGGAAGGAAGATGTCAGTAGTTACCAGCAAATCTCTGTCCCTTTGTTGGAGCTTGTTTGTGGTGCGTTGCAAAGTTGATGGAAGAGATGATGTAGACAGAGCCAGTGAGGTCTACCCTTCAGAAGCCTGCCAGTGGAAGGATGGAGGGAACACCATCTACATGGAGAGAGGGGTTGGTTTGTTCTTGGTGGGAGAGATTTGAGCATGCCTAGGTTCTAGGAGACAAGCTCAAGTTAAAGAGAGGGTGGAATGATTGGTAGAGTGAAGCCTCTAGAGACAGAAGTTGCCTCTTCTGAAACTCAAGATTCAGGTGCAGATAAGCAGGAGTTCTGAGGGTGAGGTTTGCAGGGCTTTATGCCTGATAACCTCACTTTATTTGCTTAAATAGGGCATGAGGTTATCAGAGTTTGGCTGGAGGATTGAGGCAAGTCAAATGATGTCTTCAAGATTAATTAATGCACCCTCATGTTTTACTGTCTTTCTTGTCTCATCTTGTCTGGGGCCCAACCAGGCTGGACATGCTCAGGCTTATTTAATCTGGAAAGCCTTCTTCATTTTCTCTGTCCCATTCAGCTTTTCCTCTTTGCTTTATCACACCGCCCATCTAACCTTGACCTTATCATGAGCTCATGGTTATTAACCCTACCTTTGTGTTTCTGGTTCATGACATCTCCCTGTTTCTTTTCTTACTGGTTTCATAACTAGTTCACATTCTACTGTTGCCTCTTTGAAAGTTACAATTCTGTCTTTAAAATTTTGTTTTAGCAGATCTTTTGTAGTACTTCTGTGCCAGACACTGTGCTGGGGCTGGGATTCTGGGGTGGGAGCCCACTAAACTCCAAGGAAAAGGATGTAAAAGAATTTTGAGTTTTCCAAGTATGTGAAGGAAACAAAGGGGCACAAAAACCTGCTTGAGATTGGATGGCCAGGGGAGGATTGATGCCCTCAGGAGGTGACATTGATGTTGAAAATAGAAAAGATGAAAGTGAGCTGACCATTTGTAGAGGGGAGAAGGAAAATAGTAACTTTCTAGTATTTATCATATTCATAAATAGGTGTTCTATAGACATTGGATTATATCCTTCAGTATGTAACTGCCTAGAACTGTTTGTGATACTGTCCTGTCCTTCCCACTGATACTTCCTTGGTTCCTGAAGGCCCTATAAAACAGGGATCCCCAACTGCCTCCCCGACCCCCCGTCCCCCCACCCGTGAGTGGCAGGCGAGCGAAGCTTCATCTGCCACTCCCCATTGCTCCATTACCGCCTGAACCATGCCTCCCCCCCGCCGCACAATGGAAAAATTGTCTTCCACAAAACCGGTCCCTGGTGCCAAAAAGGTTGGCGACTGCTGCTATAAAAGACCTATAACAGCTTATCCTTCAAATTAAGGTAGAGAAGGACCATATTTGTTTGTTAAAGGGTTAGGTGTTACTGAGCACTCAGTAATGTGTTCAGGGCGGGGCAGAAGAGAGGAACAAGATAAATTCCCCCATTCGACTGCATGGTCTTTCTCTCTGCATTTCCTCTACCCTTCCCTCTGCCCCTCAACTCAGGTAATTCTGAGTCACAAAATGAGGAAAAGTGTGTGTGTGTGTGTGCGTGTGTGTGTGTGTGTGCGTGCGCCACTGTAATTAGTTACTGCCATTATATGATTACTGCAACTTTAGTCCCAGAAGTAGACACTTGGGACAGATCTGAAGCTCCGGACGTTGGGTCCAGGTGGGTGTCGCAATTTACTGTCTTTAAACTAAGGGGTAGGATAAGAGTTACAGATTTCTCGTGGGTGAGGAATAGTGGGAGGTACTGAAAGGAAGATAAACCAAAGAGAAAGGGGAGACACTGAAGATAAACGTTGCTGACTTCATAATTTTGCCTAGAGTCAGGCCAAGTAGACATAAAATATGATCTACCAGGGCAAAAGCTAGTGTTTTCTTGCAAATCTAAGCTCGTACTAGTAAATTATTGTTTTTCAGAGAGAGATGATGAAGAGTTGTGAAATGGTTTATTAGTCTCCAGTAACTTTCCTGAGGTATCCTGGGCAGTAATTTTGAGAAGGGAACGGCACGTAATAATAAGCACTGGTTTGACCCCTCAAAACAGAGATTCCCAGCATCTTTTTCTTGCTGCTGCTCAAGGAATGACAACATTCACAATGAGAGTGGACTTCTGTGCTGGTGTTCGCCATGTGCCAAAAATTTTACCCCTTTGCTTTTTAAGGAAGTAGTAGTAGTGATATTATCATAGGGGTGATTTTGGGTATATTCTAATTTGAGTTATTGTTAGTAACAAGTTAATAATAATGTGAACCTTGAATGAGAACAGCTTCCTTAGTATTTAGACATTTATTACTTTTGTGATTAATTTATCTGACAAAGAGTATCAAGAAGGTCGTACTTTTGAAAATGATCTTATATATCTCTTGCAAGCAACATTTTTCATTTGTACATGGAATGCTCTTTGCAGTTGTCCATCAATGTTTGGTTTGATTTCCTCCCATTATAATTCTTCATAAACTCAGAGAAGACATCTCTAGTGCTATATGAAATATAAATGATTCCTAGTAAATGGATGGGAATTTAGACTGTCATCTTAATTTAATAACATATTTACCCACATTTAAAGTATATGTATAGATGAGGCTACATTAAGGACTTAATAACTTGAATTTATTTACATGTCTACTTGAGGCACATCCCTAGAACTTGAGGTGATGTGTATTGTAAAAATGTGTCATTCAGACTGTAGCCAGATAGAATTTTATAATTCTTGGTTCCCTGATGGTCTTCCTGAGATTAAAAGACATGATTGCTTTTAAAGTGTCTTGCTATAAGGGAAAATGGACTTACTTACATACATTTGAATATACAAATACAGTTATTTCTTTAGTAAACAGAACTTGAGCTTCTGTCCTTAGGGAGTATTTATTAGCAAGAATTAATTAGGGTACATTCTCTGAATTACTTTATTAATTTAAATAAGGTCATGGGCCTCCATGAAAAATTGTATTATAACTGAGGCAGAATCTATTAAGAAATAGTAAATGTGAAATTAACCCAACTGTGTAGAATTTATAGACTTGATCTTTTTATATATTGACCATATTAAGTCAAAGAGAAATGTCCATTTAAACACATAACCTTCAGTTCCCATGTGGTGTGTAAATATTATTATATGCAAAGAATTTGCTAATGTAATTCATAGGCAGTCCAAACTTGTCTTTGGGAACCCTTCTCTAGACAACTTAGTGAAACTGCTTAAAGTGCAGGGTTCTGTTATGTTGTATGGTGCTCCTTGAACGGTTTATAAAGAATTTGATCATTTATTCGGGGATTTTGCTCTCATGGTGTGCTACTATACTTCTGGATTCTCCCCTGCTAAGTGATCTGTAGGTCTTTTCCTTTCTGTCTGTACTGTGTGTGGACTTCTTTATTACTAAAAGAGCATTTATCCCTTTACTCAGTAAACACTGGTGCTAGGCTCTGCTAGATGATTGGGATACTGAGGTGAATAAGGCACTTTTTCTACCTTTGTGACATGTTCAAGGGTTTTCCTGTGCTACAGCCCCTGTAGAGAACCCTACCTCCTGACTCCTCCCCTCCCCCTTTTGGTTGTCTTGAATCCCAATTTTTTGCTCCTTCAAACTGAAGCTGAACAGCCTTGGTAGACTTCCAAATAGAGCGAAGTATATTTTTACCTTAATTTTTTTCACATTTAGTTTCATTTCTAGAAAAATCTAGGTGTGCTATATTTTATCTAAATTGATTTTAAGGCCCATGGTTATTTTACAAGTAAAAAAGTGCTCCCAGAAAAAAAGTGCTGCCACTAAGCATGAATAATGCTTTGATTCCATGGTTTTAGAGTACTTATCCCAGTTTCAGAGATGATATAAAGAAAAAACAGAGGGGTCTTAGAATTGTTTATATACAGTGTTAAAACTGAGCAAAAAATTTAAAAGAAAAAGGCTTTTTATAGCATGACTGTTTGACAGTATATTTGAAAGCTCTGCCCCATTGTGAACCACTGATTTAACAGATAGCCACTCTTAATATTTCTGATATAGATCCTTTGTATGCATATCCTTCCAGACTTTTACCTGTGAACACAAATACAGACACATCCATCCATCTATAACTGTCTTAAAATAGTTGTTTTTTTAAACAGGATCTTGCAAAGCATGTATCTTTGTAGTATCTTTCCATGTAAATATACACATCATCATGTTCTACTGTATGGTTCTATTAGAATTTGAATTGCCAAATGTCCATTGTTGGACAACTAGGTTATTTCCAGTCTTCTTCATTATAAACATCTTTGTACACTTGGTATTATTTACTTAGGATAATTTTTAAAGAGTGGAATTGGTATATTAAAGGATATATATAATTTAAAGGCAGTTGGTACATATTGCCTAATTGTCCTGTAGGAAAATGGGTATCATTTTACAAAAGTGTTAAAGTGCCAGTTTGTACTGTAATACTATATTATCATTTTTAAAAATCTGTCAGTCTGTTAGATTAAAGAGTATCTTGTTTTAATAATGTAAAAAAATACTAGTGAGGTTAAATTTTTTTCTCCATAGGGTTATAGGTCATTTATTTTTCTTTTGTGCACTTCCTATTCCTGCTGTTTTACAATCTTTTTTTGATGGGCTTTTTGACTTTTAATTATTGATTCGATGGGGCTATTTATATATTAAGGATATCAATTCATTGTTGTCACATAACAAATATTTGTTCCCTGGGTGTTGCTTGCCTTTTACTTTGTTTATGGTATTTTTTGCTGTACTCAAATTTATTAATAAGTTATTGGTTCTGCCTTTCTTATAGCTTAGACTCTCTTTTCCAGTCCTAAGAGTAAACAAGTATATACCTATATATTTAGTATTTTTTTAAATTTTTATATTAAAATTTTATTCATATAGGAAGTGAATGACTTTGTATATGAGACAGGGGTTTACTTCATTTTTTCCAAATTGTTGTCTAGTATTTCCAAAGAGAGTTCATTGAATTGCTTTATCATTTTCTCACTAATATTAGAAGTCATCTTTACCATATACTGAATTCTTAGATATATAGTCATTTCTGAGCTTTATATTTTTTCTGCTTTTCAGCTTTTATTTTGCTGAATTATCTGTTTCTATACCAGTAGTACATTGTTCAAATTGTAGTTGTATGGTGAATTTTAACAAATGTTAGATTCAGTTTCCTCATTACATTTCATTTCCTGGTTTTCCTAGCTATTTTCACTTTTATTTCAAATTAACTTTTAAAACATTTGTAAAATTCTGGAAAAAAAATATTAGTATTTTAGTTGGGATTGCTTTATATTTGATGATTACAGTATATACCAAAGGGGAGTAGAATGGACATCGTGATAATTTAATTTTTTTTTAAATGGCTTAATACAACAAACTAGGGACCTACTGTGTATAAGGTCCTTTTTTAGACATCAGAGATACAGAGTTAAGAGAAGAACCTTCATTCTTTTCCCTGACCGACTTTTAAAATTGTAGAAAGATTTTAAATAGATTATATATTGTAGAAGGATTTTAAGAAGATTTTGTCAAATTCATATTTTAAAAATATTGCTCTGGAGCCAAAGAGGAGAAGATTTGAGCAGAGAGGGACTAGAGGTAAAGAAAACCATTCAGAGGCTCTGTAGGTTCTGAACCCAAGTCAGAGGTTAACTGAGGGTGGATCCTAAAAGTGTCAACATTTAGAAGTGGAATTGATAGGATACTGGGCATGGATTGGATGTGGAAGGAGGATGGTGCAGAGGGAGGAGGCTTAGGGTGATTGTGGCCTTTTGGGCTTGGAGATAGAGATTGAAGTACAGGAGGAGGCACAGATTTCCTCAGGAAGATGTTAGATTTGGTTCTAAATACAGCTGTCAATGGGATATCTGGGTAGAGTTGTTAAGCAAGTAGTTAGATAACTCATCTGGTTCCCAGGAGAGAGCAGAGGGGTTGAAGGCAGTTAAGAAGAGGAGAAGGTGAGACCCTGGCTCGTAGGAGGGGCCAGGGTCTGAGAGAACTCAGTGAAACTCCTAGTGACAGCTAGAAGAATGATACTACAGGAGAAAAGGAGTAAGAAGTGGCTGGACAGATCGAAGACTGCTGAGAGCTCAAGTAAAATAAAGATTGATCAATATCTTTTGGATTAACCACAAAAAAGTTTGTACCTATGCTGGAGTGGTTTGAGTGGAATGGTGTTGGTGGAAGCCCCATTGCAGTGGGGATTAAGTATGAATTTGAGAGACTGGTTCTATTATTATCACCATTGTTTTATTATCTCTATCATTGAAGAAATTTTGAAATTCCTTTTAAGGGAACTAAGGAATCCAATTGCTTTGCTCTACTTGTACCTCCACATCTGTATTTTTAAATAGAAAATGTCTTTATCCACAATTTACTTATACTAGGTTCTTAACAGTGTGATAAATTCTGGGACTGAGTTGATATATGATATTGAAATGATATGCTCCCTGCCATTATGGAGCAATGTCCTGTCTGGTAGGGGGTGTTAGACAACAAGTAATTGTACAATTATTTTTAACAGTTTCTGTAAGCTCTGTAAGCAACAGTTAGATGGTACAATAGAGCTTATAACACAGGGGGTGGGGGGGGGAGGGGTGATCAGGGACACCTTTGAGTAAGTGAATTTGAGCCGAGGTGGGTTTTCTTGGCTAAGTGAAAGGCCCTGAGGTGAGGTGAAACTTGCAACTGATTAAACCAATGAGATGTGAGATAAGAGAGGAGAGGTAAGCAGAGACTAAGTCTATCTACTGTTCTAGGTCACTTAAACGGTTTTGGATATTATCTTAAGAGTGATGGTAAACCATTGAAACACTTTCAAGTATTTAGAGTAGTAACTTGATCTGATCATTAGAATATAAAATTCTTGAGGGCAGTGATTTCCCTTTGTTTTATTGCCTTCTCCCTGTTATATGAAATAGTACCTAGCACTTTGTAGATGGCTCAGATATTTTTGAATAAATGCTTGTTATTTAGACGAGTGAATACATTTGTGTTTGACAAGATTATTCCATCTGTTGTATGGTAAACAGATGGCATTACGGGGTGAGGGGTTGTGAAGATAAGCTCCTGAAAATGTCCCAGTGAAAGATGGTAGTGCCCGAGGATGGTGATGGAGATGGAGAAACACGTTTAGGAGGGAGAGTAATTTGATGGTGGCACCTGTGGGAGGACAGGAAGATGTTTAATGTGTTTTATATATGAACAACAGAGTGTTGCAGGAATCCCTCTAAGTCACTATGATGTAATGGAACTTTTTTCCAAATGGTTCTTCCTGTTGTGTTTGGGTTTGCTTTTTGACATTGCCAGGCACCTCTAGATTCCTACTTACTCAAGGTGTATCTTATTCTGTTGCTAAGCTCTGTGAATTTGACACAGACTTTTAAAATGTCTCCTGAATCTCCCTCCTATTCTCCATTCTTAGGGCCGCTTGCATGCTGGATGCTGTATCATTTCTTGCCTACACTCTTGGTATCCAGTCCTCTTGCCTTTCTTACCCTATTTATTCTCTGCTCCACATATACCTATAATATAAAAATGAGTATATAATTCAGCTGCCTAAAAACTCTCTGTGCTTTCCCATTTCCTATTATGTGAAGTCTACACTAACGGTACCGATTGGTTATTTTTAAGAGTACATTCAATTAAATTCAACAAATATTCATTTGAGCTTCTGCTATTTGCTTGTCTGTGATTTAGTCACGGGTACATACTCTGGGCACCTTCTTAATTTTCTGCCTAGATTTACTAAGTCTTATCTGGGTAATCGTAATTGACTGCAGCTGGATGTGTATGCTGCCATTTTTCTGCGACAGCTCTCAGAGCTGGCTCTATAGCCTTCTTTGTCATTGGCAAATAAGACAAATCTTGATGGAGTAAAAAATTGTGTGTACTTTGAGATTGTTAAAGGTTTGGATCACTATCTAATGATTTTTTTTCACCTTCTGGAATAATCTGCACTTTGGCAGCAGGGTGTTACATAAATGCTTATGTTCAATTTATGGGCCCTTGGTGATGCCTTTGTCTTTCTCTGCTCTTTATGCAAGCAGGAGTTACTTTTCTATGTATTTAGGAGTTGTGGTTTTTTCCTTAGTGTTTTTATCACAGTCATTCAGCAAACATTCAGCTAGTTGCCTGTGCCAGCCGTTTCAAACTTGTCTTTCTTAAACAAGAGGTCCCTTTTTTCCAAACGAAATCTTAAAATACATTAAATCTTAAAACAGATTAATGTGGAACTATGCTGATTAAAGTACCATAGTTAACCCCAGGCTGCTTGATATTCCCTTGGTGGCTCCAGGAGCTACCTCCAGGAAGTGGTTATTAGACTCTGAAGCAGAATCACTGGAGTGAAGGTAATAACAGATGTGGGCGAGATGACATTTCTAAGGAGCTTATACATACAGTTAACGCCTGGAGTCAGCCAGTATTCATAAGACCCACATTCCTTTCCACACTTTATGAAATTAGTAATTGATTTTTCTAACTAGAACCACCATTTGAGTACTTATTAATGTTTATAGTGCTTTCTCTTGGTGGGCTTCAGGTCATCTTTGTCAAAAATGAGTGAACTGGTTTAGACTATGTTGGGCCTCTACTCCATTTAAATGAGTGTGTGCTTTCAGCATGTCTCCTGTCTGCTTACTCATCCTCTGGCCCACTCTGGGTAACCATAGAGTTACTAATATGTCTCTGCCTGTTTTGTCAGAAACTCGCTTTACTTTTTTCCTTGCTTTTACTTTCTTTATTCATTCATTCAACAAGCCTTTATCAAGTGCCTACCATTTCAGGCACTCTTCTAAATGCTGTGGAAGCTGGAGTTAACAAAATAGGTCAAAATTTTCTGCATTTGTGAAGTTGACACTGTGATTGGGGGAACATTCAAAAACAAGATAAATATTTCAAGTACTAGCTACTTAAGTGCTATAGAGGAAGTGAAGGGAAATGCATTGTCCCTATAAGAGATGACACAAGATTTTTGAGTTATTTTTCTAGAAATTGTGATAGATTAGTATGGATTTACCTTATTCTTTTGCCATCTTCCATCTTAACTCATGCTCTTTAAAGGCATGATGTCCTGCTTTAGGCAGTCATCCCTGTTTCTGGACCAGCTGCTGACTCAGCTGCTGACCACCTTGTTCCAGGACTGAACCCTTGGCACTGTTCTCATTAGCATAGTTATCCCAATGTTTACTGATTACTTGGACTGAGCGACTTATTCTCCTGCTTCCTCAGAGCTCACTTATCTTAGTCATTGGGTTTCAAACTTTTATTTTTCCTTTTACCCATCAAATGAAATCATATGCAGAAGCTCAACCTAGAAAACAAGTGAAACATCTGAATGGGAATGGGAGGTGTTTAGGATGAGGCCAAAGGCACTCCTTCCCCCCATCCCCACACTTTCAGGCTGCATGGACACTTCCATGGACTCCTCCCACGGAGCTTTTGTTTCTTTTTTTTTTACATCTTTATTGGAGTATAATTGCTTTACAATGGTGTGTTAGTTTCTGCTTTATAACAAAGTGAATCAGTTATACATATACATATGTTCCCATATCTCTTCCCTCTTGCGTCTCCCTCCCTCCCACCCTCGCTATCCCATACTTCTAGGTGGTCACAAAGCACCGAGCTGATCTCCCTGTGCTATGCGGCTGCTTCCCACTAGCTATCTACTTTACGTTTGGTAGTGTATATATGTCCATGCCTCTCTCTTGCTTTGTCACAGCTTACCCTTCCCTCTCCCCATATCCCCCCAGTGTCTTTATTCCTGTCTTACCCCTAGGTTCTTCATGACATTTTTTTTTCTTAAATTCCATATATATGTGTTAGTATACGGTATTTGTCTTTCTCTTTCTGACTTACCTCACTCTGTATGACAGACTCTAGGTCTATCCACCTCTGTGTAGCATTTCAGAGCCATTATTTGATTACGGTGTTGTCCTTTTATGATGACAGAAATACTCTATAACTGGGCTTTCTAGTATGGTAGCCATGTCACCATGGCTGTTGAGCACTTGAACGGTGGCTAGTGTGACTGAGGATCTAAATTTTAAATTTTATTTAGTTTTAATTAATTAAAATTTAAATGGTCACATGTGGCTAGTACAGTAGTTTTGGAAGGTGCAGTTCTAGTATAATGCTGTCTCTAGATTTAATATTTACTGAATGTTTCTTTATTTCAGTTTTCTAGATCTTATGTAAAATAGTATTAGTTTTAGATGATAATGAACTCTGAGAAGACCTGGAGTAAGTCCTAGCTTGTAACCTCGAACAAATTATCCACCCTCTCTGGTCCTCACTTCCTTTATATAAGGTGGTCAAATTTCATAGTGAGATTTTAAAGTGAGATAAAGCATGCAGGGCATTTGGCATAGTGCCTAATGCCTGATTTTAGGTGATTTATCCTAAGGGTTTTCGTGGGTTTTTTTTTTTCTTGTAAAAATAAAACATGTTTATTGCATAACTTTAAATAAAAGAAAGATAACAGAAACTAAAAATAATCTATAATCCTACCAATCCATAGACAAGCAACAGGAAAACTTTGAAATGTGGAAAAAATTGGTTTTGATTCATAATTTTTTTTTCTTTGTTTTGAATGTACATATGTATGATGTATGACTACGCTGATACTATTATTGTAAAAAAGGGAGCTTTTCAGACTATGTCATACGTGTATAAATTGCCTTACAAATCTCCTTTTCTAATATAAAAGGTTTTAGGAAATATATTGTAATTGCTGAAAGGCATTTTAAAACTGGTGAACTCAATAATCCAGTTCAAAGATTTATATTTGGTTCCTTAATGTAGAAATTCATTTTAGAATTTTTTTAAGGATGGAAAAAAAGATGTAGATGATTGTATCTTAAGTTAAATCTGTCATGTCTCTTGAAAGTTCTAGTGTTTCAAAATTGTGACTAAAGGCATGCCTTATTGTTACCTGAAAACTGGGTTCCCCTCTTGGTGGGTGTTGCAAAAGACACAACCAAGCCAAAGATCGGGAAAAGGAAGGATTTATTACTTGCAGCAAGTAAGGAGAACACTGGAGATCCTTCCCAAAGCAGTGTCTCCCCAACAGCAAAACTGGGGGAGTTTTAAGCTACATGCATATTCATGATGGGGCTTGAGCAGAGGAGAATTCTACATAGAATTGGGGCAGAGCGTGACAGAAACTAAGCTTTAGTTGATTGAAGTCACGAGGGTCAGAAAAGGTCAACGTCATCTTTCTTTAGGTTCTGGGGTCTTACCTTACCATCCTCCACCTGGATTGGAGGCCTTAGTTCCTGTAAAACAACTCCAAGATATGTATAAGATGGTTATGTATATCCCTTGAGGAGAAACTAGGACTCTGATTTATTGCTGAACTATTGTTTCTTGACTGCTTTTTCCTCTGTTCCTGCATTCCTTTGTTCCCTTAAAATCATTAATTACTGAGACCTATTCAGGGACAAGCATTGTGGCCAGGCTTAGATCACAAAATGGTTTGGGTCTAAAATGGCTTCTCTTATGTCAAAAAGCTACATCTGGTTCTTTTTCTCCAAGGACACCCTACCCCATCTGCCTACATTATGACATTATAGCAATATATATTCATTTAAAATATTAAATGTGTTGAGCACCTTCTATGTGTCAAGCACTGTGCCAAGTGCTGGGGCTCTAACAACAAATCATATGTCATAATTTCCCTTAAGTAAATTATGAACTAGTGGGAGAGACTGACGTTGGTTCTAAGTACAGTGTGATCAGTGCCGTAAGAGGAACTAGAGAGTGAAATAGGGAAATGTGGGGGAGTTTGGGACAGCCTGAGATGGGAGGGTTGTTGTTTCTGGCTGAAGTGACACCCAAATGGAGTTTTAAAGGAATGATGGACTTAACGAGGCAGTGGTGGGGTGAAGAGTATTTCAGGAAAGGGATGCAATGCAGTGGAACCCTGTGTGACCCAGGGGCATTTGGAGAGCCTTAGTAGTTCAGTAAAGAGTTACTGAATGCATGGGGGTGGATGGGAACCAGATGAGTCACAAAGGTCTTTCTGTGCCCTACTAAGACACAAGGATTTTATGCTTAGCATTATGAAAGGTCTTTGGAGAATGGATCAGAGATGAATAGTCAGATCCGGGAGTCCATTCAATGGATTGTTGATCAGGCCAGGTGAGAGATGATGGATGATGAGGGTTTGAATTCAGGCTGTTGAAATGAGTCGCATTCTAGATATTTGGTTCTAGAACTTGGAAAGGATATTAGGGCTAGAGTTATAGGGACAAGTTATCTACATAATGGCCATGGTGTAACTATCCCAGCACCAATGAATCACTAAGGAAAAGGTATAGAGTGAAACTTTGAAGAGGAACATTGGGGGAAAATAACAGTAATTATCACAGAGGTGAAGAAGGGTGAACCCATAAAAGAGACTGAGAAGGAGCAGGAAGGCCTAAGAAAAATGAGGAGAGTGTTAGAATAGTGGTATCCTGGGAACAATATGTTTCAGGAAGGAGGAAGTCCTGAACAGTGTCAGCTGCTACAAAGATGCCAGATAAAGGATACAAGTGTTTCTTGTATTAATAATGAAGAAACAATTTAGAAGAGTTTCAAGTGGGAGTTAAGAGAATACATCCATGCTACATTCCAGGGTTATTTTAGTCAGGATTCTTTGGTTTTGAGTGAAAAGTCAACTCAAATTAGGTTTTAGGCAAAGTAGGGACTGATTGGCTAGGATTGTTTGGAAGATCCAAATTGTAGGAATTTTAGAGATGCAGCTGGTGCCTAGGATCCAGCAGAATGAGGAACTTTACTACAAAGCACTATAAGGATGATCTCTTGCCACTTCTTTGCTTCTTTCTGCCTGTTAGGTGCCTTCTTTTTCAACACAGAGCTGCTCTCTGGACTTGGAGGGCAGTAGACAGTGCGGTTTTCCTTGGGAAACAATCCTTGGGATTGTTTTCCTTTCCTGAGATTGCCCATCTTGGACTAAGCGCTGTGCCTGGACCAGCCACTGGTATCTTGGGTACGAGGTCATGAAAGAACATGGTGGTGCCCAAGGTAGTTATGAAATTAGAGGGTATGGCAAGTCCCTGTACTGGGAGGGAAACGTTCTAGGCATAAAGTCTTATAGGTGTCCCCTCCAAGTACACGTAAGGTGGAATGGGAAATAAGGAAAGTGAGTGTAGATTACTCTTTCAAGAACCTGAGCTGTGAAAGTGAGTGTTTTGATGATAACTAAACAGGGAAATTTGGACATTTTGTAGGGTGTTTTGTAACCAAATCATTGATGGAGATTTAGTAATGAGGATTGAAAATGTATTTGAAAACAAGAGGTAGATACTAATTTTAATGTTTATGGAAAAAAGTTTCTGTGCAGACATATTCTTGTGGACATAGAAATTTATGTGGACAGAGGAAGTCTAGTGGTCACTTTATTGTCAGATATATTTTCTCTGGGTAGTCTCCTTTATGTTTTTTTTTTTTTTTTTTTTTTGCGGTACGTGAGCCTCTCACTGTTGTGGCCTCTCCCGTTGCGGAGCACAGGCTCCGGGCACGCAGGCTCAGTGGCCATGGCTCACGGGCCCAGCCGCTCCGCGGCGTGTGGGATCTTCTCGGACCAGGGCAAGAACCCGCGTCCCCTGCATCGGCAGGCGGACTCTCAACCACTGTGCCACCAGGGAAGCCCTGGGTAGTCTCCTTTATGTTTGAGATGATCATAAGCCATATCTGGAAAAAGAAACCAGAGAATATTAGAGTTTGCGAAAGATCCTTGAGGTCATGTATTCCAGGATGCTTAGTTTTATACATGATAAGTAGACTCCAAAGAAGTGAAGGAATCACTTATAGATACAGTAGTGCCTATCAGAAGAAGAAGGGCTATTTTCTTCTTGGGTCTCTGTTTAGAGAGTGAGGAAGTCTTTCCTAGAACCTTTTCCATAGACCTCCCTTCATGACCCATTGCCCAGAACTGGAGCACAACACTCACCTCTGAAACCTGTTGCTGATAAGGGGAATGTGATAACCTGATTAATGTAAAACAAGGAGAATCTGCCCCCCCCCCCAAATTTTGTACCTGAACAAAATTAGAGCTCTTCAGCAGGAAGACAGGGATAAGGGCCGTTGAGTAGGCACTCAACAGTATCTGTGACATAAGCTAAGCTGAAGAGCATATATTTCATCCTGTGGTCAGTGGGACACTCCCTAAGGTTTTAAATCAGGAGGTAGGTCAGATCAGATTTGTATTTCAGATATAGCAATCTTCATATAACACCTGTGATAAGACATGAGGTAACAGCTCATTCTTACCTGAAACCACATAGTAAGTTGGTTGCACAGTTGAACTGAATTTTGGATTTTCAGTATCTTCTCATATTACCTGTATTCTATTTCCTCATGTATTTATATGCTGTTGATGGTTCTGTGTTTGTCTTTTGCCTTGAGATTAGGGTTGCTATCTTTGAACTGGCTATAATATAGGGAATATAGGGAATGGATTTGTAAAAATTAGGAATGTAACCATGCTTCTAGTGAAAACCATGGTTGTGTTTATTTTTTAAATGTCTTCCTAAGGAGGCAGTTAAAAAAATTGCTATCAAGTTGCTTAATATTTTCACTGGTTGGGGTGTTAGAGTGTATAATACACATTCACATATACAGCTATTGTACAGATGGGCTGTGATAAATGCTGAAAGAGAGGCAGGGGAAACCTGATGTGGTTGACACCTGGGGCAACTGGGAAAAGCTGTAAGAGGATGTGGAATCTATAATGGGCAGTGAATAATGGATAAGATGGGACAGGTTCTTCTAGATAAAGGAAACAACAGCATGATAAAGGCAGAAAAGCCGAGGAGTAATGTCAGGGTGCCCTATATAGACAGCATAGAATTGGGGGAAAGACACTGGAAATAAACCCATAAATGGATCGTGAAGTGGAAGGTCAAAGAGAACGGAGCTCACACGTATTGGTACCTAATATGAGTAGGCGCTGTGGTGGGGTCCTGATGAGGTAGAGGATTGTATCCTCATTCCTATGAGGGACTGAGGCTCGGGGTAACTCACTTGCCTGAGGGCCCACTACTGATGGTCAGGAGTCTACATTTGCAACCAAGTCTGACTTACCTTGGAAGTTCTCCTGTTATTGCTAAATATCCTTCCCACTGTATCAGTACATCCAGCTTAAAATGTTAGTATTTGACTTTTATTCTTAGGCATTGTTGAATGGTTCTGAGCAGGATTGAATGTTACCAGAGGTCTTTTTCAGGGAAATGAGGTGGTGGTGTTGTGAAGGCTGGATGGCTACCTTTCCAGTCTGCAGACAGTTGCTTGTAACATCTCACACCCAATCACTGGAGTCACTAAATGACTCAATTGTCAGAACTGTATTTGCCAAATTTTCCAGAGAAATAAAAATCAAATTCTGTACCAGTTTTGTTCCTCCTGCCTCTCCATTAATAGCACTGTGGTTCCACTTGGGCTTAATCCTCTTTAGTGCATACCTTCTAGCTTTTGTAACACACACTTATTCAAATAAGACTAACTCTGGACTAACTACTAATTGACCAAAAAGTTCCTCAACCCATAACACCTATGAAACCAAGATATTTCTTCTATTATAATTGACATGATGAACTCTGATAGAAAATGTCGTGCCATTCATTATACCAATACTGAAATCTTTTTACACCAATCATCTCTAGAATGGTATGTAAACAAGGGAAATATAGAATGCCTATTCTTCATACCTTAAAAACACATCTGGAACTATTTGAACTAACTAAAAGTAAAATAAGTGCCATGGCAGATTATGCCATACCTTTTCACATAAAACAACAACAACAAAAAGGGAAATGGAAAACATACCACTTCTAGAAGGCCCTGACATTGAATTGGATATTGAAATGGTATCGGTAATGTATTTATATATGCCACATTTTCTTCCATGCATCAGCCGTCTTTGGTACATATGTGTTGGATATTTGCCATGGGAGTTGAAAACTTACCACATAGGGAAGATCTTGTTTAGAAGTGGTGTGAATCATTAAGGTAGAAGTAAAGTCATTTCTTTTAAAACAAATAATTCCCTGATCTGATAATTTTTTTTCTTTCTTTTTTTTTTTTCATTTTGTGTCAGTCTTTCAGTAAATGTCAGCTTTCCCCTACACCAACTAAAAACAGAGATTACATGCAAGAATGGTATAATTTTCATGAACTTAAAAAATTACATGAGAAATATTATAACTTAATATTGGTTTTACTATGTCCTCTAATTTGAAATGGAGTGAAATGCTTCTATGGTTGAATCATAGCTCTTTTGCTGTTTGCTATAGAAGTTTCAAGAATATATATTTCAAAATGTTTTTTTTTTTTTTATTAATCCAAAACAAATGCAACAGAACGCAGCATACTTGAAACACATTTTCTGAATTTATCTTAAATCTCTCTACTCCAGAGCGTTTTTGTGTGTGTATGGCTTAGGCTTGGCTGGTTATTTCATCATCTATTTCAATCCTGGATTGATTGCACTGAACAGCACTGAATGAGTTACATATGGTCCCACTTTGTCTAAGTTTGTAGGACCTCTGGGTTGGAACTCCATTTCATCAGAGTGAAGCTAGCCGTCACAGAAATGTGGCTAATGTCAAAATCTTAAATACATACACGTATACATGTATTCCAGAGAGAATGTGTATACCCCTGTTAGAAGTAGTGGTGTTTTGCTATTCATTGGCTCAGTGGTTATTGCTCCTAAAATATTGACAACATCTCAGGAATTTAAAAAAGTTGTTCATCTACATTTTATAATAATTGTTGTTGGTATTATTATTATTAAATTCTGGATAGGAATCATGTTACACAAGTGGACCAAGACAGGTATTCAAAAGGTATTCAAATTAAAATTATGAATATATCAAAAATATTTCTAAAATTGGGCAGAGGAAGACAGAAGAAATACAAACTATCTTAAAAGAGTCTGAAGAGGAAACCCACTGTCAACTTTATGGTTTATTATTCCCTTTTTCCTTAGTGTGGGGCTACTGGAAAAAGAGTAATGAAAAGCGTGTTTAAGATACATTTCCAAGTTTAGGTATTGCTCAAGAATTGCATCAAGTAAGGTAGGGCCTGTGCCCACCAAGGCTCAGCTTTTGGCGGTGGTGAAACTGTCCAGGGTAGCTTTCTCCCTTTCCAAGCTCTTTTCTCCCTGCTTTTTTGGTCTGTTCCCTCTTTCTCACCCTTTCCTTCTATTGCTCGATATACTTATTTATTTCTTTCTCTGTTATTCCCACTTCCCCTTCCCCCTCCTGCTCTTCCTTTCTCTCTCTGCAACCACGTGCTTCAAATCTGTGGGTCTGGACTGCCTTCGCTAACAGCTCCATGTGAGTGTTAGCAGAATGAAAACCAGATGGACCAGCAGTTCCCACTGTTATCTCCCAGCTGACTCTGGCAAGCCTCCCTTTATCCCTCCTTCCTTGGCATGAGGGAAATATTTGCCTTTATTTAGGGAGACTTGTATTTGCTGCTGTACCTCTTCCCTCAGCTGCAACACAAGTGGAAAGCTATTTATTCCCTTGTTGCTGAGGTTGGTTGAGGTGAGTAAATGGTGCAATGAATTTTACTATCAAAGAAGTGGTTTGAAACCTGCCTAACTTCTGCATTTCTCTACAACAAGTTATTCACTGGTACTCGTTAAGTGTTCTGGAATAGCAATATGAGGTCAAAATTTTAACAATACGATAAAGGTAGAGACACTCTCCATGCATCTTCACAATCATCTCACTCAGAACGCTTAATTCACAATAGGGACAGTCATTGTTATTCAGCCAGCAGTAGAGACTAAGAAATAGAGACCCTGATACTGGTCACTGGATCATCGTTCACAGTGCTCTTATTAGAATGATTATTATTTTCATTCTTCCCTAATACGGTGTCAATGCTATTTCAACGTTCAAAAGTTGTGTTCTATTGCAACCCAAGTCTTATGAAATTGCTTTGAATAAAGGGGAGGTAGATTTGGAATTGTCATAGTAGTAATTTGGGCTTTTCATTTTAATAATTGACAAGTAATTTTGAGAGTTTTTCACTATGGTGACCATAATGTTTTAAGAGACCCATTCTTTGTTAATAGTCTGTGTTATGTTACTTTTCAAAAACTCCAAATGGGAGATACCTGTGCCTGAGGCCACAAGAGGCGCCTCGGATATTTTTTGGGGTGTGTGTGTGCATGTGTACACATGTTTGTAGAAAATTGGATCTAAACAAACAAATGAAAACTTTTTTTTTTTTTTAACTGGAGATCTGTTTCTTTGAGTAGATCAGATTGAGAAAAAAGTTTAAAATTCCAAGGGAAAAGTATACTTAGTATAAAACAGTCCTGAAGTGCAAATGTTCATTATTGGGTAATGAGGAAATTTCTCCTTGTCACATACTCATGAAAAAATATTAGAAAGATCTTTAGTTCTCAATTTGGGACTTTTCCATTCTTACTCTGCCTGAGATTATTAATTGAAGTATTGTTTTTTAATGTTTTATTTTATTTCTTTATTTTTAAAATTTATTTATTTATTTATGGCTGCATTGGGTCTTCGTTGCTGCACATGGGCTTTTCTCTAATTGCAGCGAGTGGGGGCTACTCTTTGCTGTGGTGCACGGACTTCTCAGGTTTCATATTTTTTAAATGGTGGATCATAAACTCACAAGTTCTAAGTCAATAATAACTTCACTTCGTTTTGTGACATTTATGTAGTGGTGATTTTTCAAACAGGCCAGAAAAAAAATTGAAGTGAGAGGTTATGTCTGGGAGACATAGCCTGCTTCATCTGTTAGGCTAGAAAACTAAGCATGGAAAGGGGATGGTAGGTGTTACAAAAAAGTCATTGCAAAACGCCAACTTCTAACAGTATCCCACCTGCATAACAGCCTAAGATTTGTGTTATTTCTGAGCTGTCTGAGGGGTTCATTACCGTCCCACTTCCTCATCTATTTTTTACCTCTTGCTAATGTTGGCTTCAGCTTCAAGCGAAGTTGTGCTGTTGCATATAACGCTACCAAGGTAGCATCTGTCTAAGCCAGAAATAACAATAAGATGTAAAATTACCCAGTTAGAAATGAGGTCCTGCCATCTGTGCTACACCTTCTTAAGTGGGGTTTGGATGATAAAGTCTCGATTTAAGCTTCAGTAGATAAGCCTATTTTATTGATAGAAGATGTTGGATTTCTTACCTTGCTTGTAAAAAAGATGAACCTCTCTTATAAAACTGAGGTACCAAAAAAACCCTGAGGTGCTTAAGGAGTAAAATAACATGATCATGGTGGCATCCTCCAGATCGGACTGAGAAGCACTCCACGATGCCAGACTCACCTGTGGATGTGAAGACCCCGTCTAGGCTGACTCCTCCCACGATGCCACCTCCCCCAACAACTCAAGGAGCTCCCAGAACCAGTTCATTTACACCAACAACGTGTAAGTAGGCATTTCTGCATTTGCTGTTTCCGTTTTCAAGTTCAAATTAAATTTTTTTCTGCAAATAAAAATTAAGGGACAGTAAGATCCAGCATCAATGTATTATGCAGAAATGAAGCCCCACCCCCCCACACAAATAATTTGTATGCCAGTGAGTAGGTATTGAGCACAGAATTATCATATCTTGGGTAAAATTTGTATGACTGCCAATATTTGCCTGCCTTTTCATTATTGTTTCAAAGTTGTAGTCTTCTGTGATTTCAGTGAATGAAGAACACTGCCTTTGGTCTGTAACTCATCATTACCACGTTAACTTCTCCTTTGACTTAATGAGGAGCTCCTTATTTTAGTTTGTTCATTTTGACTTGGAACATGTTAATATGCTATAATTATTTCCAGGTTACTTCTGATCTTCTAATCCACTTTCTTCTGTTATTTACAAGTAATGTTAAAATCTAACATTCTTAAGTTAAAAGAGGGATCATTCTATGCAACAGTTGCATACAGAAAACTTTCTGAAATAAGGAGCATCTTTCTTGTCTTGAACTTGTCAGACATTTATTAAATATTTATTCCATTTCAACTTGGCTCTAGACTTGTGCTCTGAATCAGTGGAGTGTATTGCTTTTTGTGTCATCCAAGGAAAGGACAGAATATTCTGATAGAATAGCAACTTCCCTTTTTTCCTGTATATTTTAATAGGAATAGCAGATAGCTTTGTTTTCATCCATCTGAAAGTCCTGGTTAAAATATCAAAGATTTGTGAAACTAATAAATGCCGTTGGTTTCAGATAATACTATTTACAGACTGTGTGCCCTGAAATCTGTATATGAATGAAAAATAACTAATAGGCAAAAATAGATCCTTGGGATTATAAGTGTTCGGCAAAACACACATCCAGGCTATTTATGCAGTGTTGCGCTGCCTTTTATAAGACCTTTCCAAACATGTAAGGAGCAGGGGCCTGCAACAGTGCCAAGTTGTAACCCTGTCATCTTGTATTTGGTTTGTTGTTACCCAAAGCCACAATGATAGGCATATGCCTCCTCTGAGAGGTCCTAGTGAGATGTCATTTCTTGACAGGTTGCTTTGGTACTCATTTGGGACGAGACCACTTTATTTTCTTGAACCTTTTAAGAATAATAAGGTGCTTAAAACATCTTCAAACTATTGTTGGAGGTAGTTTATCAAAATTATATTTAAAAGATGGGTTTGATAAAGATCTAACATGGTAAAGTCAACATTTTCTTTGGTGAGAAATGTGCAAAATTTTCTAGCCTAGTTCTTACGGATTATCACCTTGACGTTCAAATAAATTTTATCAAATGAATTTACGAAGTTACCACCAATCCATGCTGTTAGTTGGACTGAGATATCCCCTTTCGATTTCTAGAAATAACTCTTTGATAATTACCGTATGCATTTTGGCTTCTTACATAAAATTGGTGTTTTCCTTAAAGAAGTGGTTAAGAAATATGAGGGGGAGAAAATAGCCTTCTAATTGGGTGGTATAAGGTTAAAACTTGAAAGTCGTACTTCTATAAACACAGCTGTCAGTTGTGTGTACAAAACATGATTAAAAATGTCCAGTGATAAATTTAGTCTCCACCAAATGTCCATTTTCTCTAGGGGAGCAGTTTAGAAAGGAATAGTTCTGTTATATTGATGTAAGCCTGGGACAAAAGGCTGACATCCAAAATGCTGTTTGTTCTGTGTTTGCATATGTGTGCATGGGAGGCTGTCCCTGTGCTCCAGCCGGCTCCCATTTCTTATCAGCTTCTGTGCAGGATATCCTCATGTGGTGTGAGGAGTCCACCCATTTAGTTATGGAGTACCTGAGCCTCTGGTAATCCTGTGAAGTCAAAGCATTTTACCAAAAAGGCCCAACAGCTTTTAAATTACCAAATTCACTAGATTGGAAGGGAAGGATACTTAGTTGTAATTTCCTTGTGCATGTTCTCTGTAAGTTTATTTTTTCTTTCTGATTTTGTGCCCTCTGACAGTAACTAATGGCACGAGCCATTCACCCACAGCCTTGAATGGCGCCCCCTCACCGCCCAATGGCTTTAGCAATGGGCCTTCCTCTTCTTCCTCTTCTTCTCTGGCTAATCAACAGCTGCCCCCAGCCTGTGGCGCCAGGCAGCTCAGTAAGCTGAAACGGTTCCTCACTACCTTGCAGCAGTTTGGCAATGACATTTCACCGGAAATAGGAGAGAGAGTCCGCACCCTCGTACTAGGACTGGTGGTAAGCAAATGGAAATCGGCCCAGTTTGGGTTACCAGGGAGAGTGTGGGGGAGATTCAAATACAGATTCCATTCTCACAGTTATTTTGTTTCTACACCTGGAGATTGCATGCAAGTCTGATGATTCTGTAGTAACAAGGGTTTCAGTTCTGCATTATGTATTGACCCCACCATGATTTCTTTTCCTATTGATATTTAGCTAATGAAGATGTGGTTGTACAAATTTATCATTATCTTGGCCATAAATGTGTGTGTGCATAAAATTTAATAAGTATATCCTCCTGGCATGGCTAGTGTCTTTTCAACAATGACAGAATATTTTTGTTATGTTAATGGTTTGCTTAATCTAATTGGGTGCTTATTTTAACTTAGTTGCTTTGGGGGGTTTTTATTATCAGCCTAGATGAGCAAGAATTTATAACAAGTAACACATTATTCTTTTATGTTTTCATTTTTAAGGCTAATAGCATTGAATTTTTTGTGTGTGGTAAAATACATGACATAAAATTTACCATTTTAACCATTTCTGTGTGTACAGTTCAGTGGCATTAAGTACATCCACATTGTTGTATAACCATCACTACTATCCACTTCCAGAACTTTTTCATCACCCCAAACTGAAACTACCCATAAAACAATAATACCCTGATTTCTTCATCCCTTAACCCCTTATAACCATTTATTGCTTTTTTTAAAAAAAAAACACAACAGTTTTTTGCTGTAGGTAGAATTACACAAACCGTTAGTTTGAGAACAGAAGTGTTGATTTTGGCACATTATATTAAAGTCTGTACATTGTCACACTGGAAATTAGAGCATATTTCCTTTTCTTGCATTCTAAATCACTTTTACATGTCCTGTGACTTTCTTTATGAATAGAGAATTTTCATTTAGGAAGGTGATTTTCCCATAGCAAACTGAGTCATAGAGAAGCTCTGAGTCACATATTCAGGCCTTTTATCATCCAGGCTTACAATGGAACTGAAATTCATACGATAGGCAGCAGTTTCCTTTTTCTCGATATAATCATTTATTTTTATTACATGGACTTATCATGGGCAAAGCCATAGCAGTTGTGTTTTACAAAAGAAGTCCTAGAAGTAAAAGTCTGGGTGAGAGTTTAGTGCCGTAGATGTGCTTCAGATCATAGTATCTCACATTTGACAGAGATTTTGCAATTCAGTTTTTAACCCTTACCTCCCTCTCCCCCACACTTTAAGAACAAGAAGCTTTCACATTTCTCATAATCCATCAGCTTCCTCTGACAAATTTGTATTCCTCTGGAATACAAATCGCCTTGTATTCCTCTGACAGGAAGGTGATTTTGGCATAGTGTGTCAGCATACTGCAGTTACTTTTGTCAGTCACTTATCTTTTCCTTTTTATTTGTTCTTGAGTTTTGCATAAAGCGTTTTTGACACATAAATAGGTTACATCATAGAACCACAAAGTAAATCCAAAGCAGTAATTGTATCAAGTGAGTGATGAAATGTTGTTACTAGTAAAAAATGTTTATCTTAAAACTGCTTTATAAATTTGATATGTTCTTTAACTGCGGTTTCTATAACTTCAAATATAGGAAAAATTGGTAGCTTTAAGTAAATTTTTCCCACATATTAAGTGGAATACTTTTGAGGGCAATACTTTTTTAAGATTTTATTTATCTAAAGACTTTATCAAGATAAGTTGGGGAAAACATTAATTTTTTTTTTTTTTTTTTGCGGTACACGGGCCTCTCACTGTTGAGGCCTCTCCCGTTGTGGAGCACAGGCTCCGTAAGCACAGGCTCAGCGGCCATGGCTCACAGGCCCAGCCGCTCCGTGGCACGTGGGATCTTCCTGGACCGGGGCACGAACCCACGTCCCCTGCATTGGCAGGCAGACTTTCAACCACTGCACCACCAGGGAAGCCCGAAAACATTAATTAATAGTGCTAGGCATATATTCAGCAGGCAGTGAACATTTGTCAAAAGATGAATGAATAGAGAATGATTTTGTTTTGAGCATTTGACTGCAAGCTTTTACACATGTCATTTTATTTATATACATTTTACGTGTGGGGAAACTGAGGCTTACAGAAGAAAAATATTCTAGGCCACCCCATTGGTAGTGACAGGCCTATGATTTGAACTCAGGTAGTAATCGTAATGAATCACATTATACTGTTATTTAGATGGAGTTAAGAAAAGTGTTAGTAAGAACTGTTTTAATGTGCAAAACACAACTGGTATGGCTTTAGAAAATGGAGCCAGAGAAACGAAATGAAAGATTAAAAAATGGACTCTCTGACCCTTATTGTTACAGATGGGAAGTTAGTGTTTATTCATAGTTTCAAGGGAAGATGTTTCAAGTTTGGGGGTATAAAAATCTTAGAACTTGGTGCCCCCGTACTTTATCATAAAAGGAAAAGGAACTTGCATTAAAAACTAGATGGAGCAATATTCTAAAGTTGTTAGGTCACAAATACCCCAAGTTTGTCAGGTGTGAGGATAATTGACGGGTTGAAAAATTTGACACTGAAGTTTACAGTTGTGATTCTGCATAAGGACTGAGGAAAATGAACCAAATGTTGAGTCAATATGGTTAACTGACTCAGCACCTTTACAGTAGGTTGGTTGTCTATTAAATAGATGCTTTTATCGATGCACATTACCCATTGTAGGATACAAACCCTGAGTATTGAGGGCTTGTTTTTATGGGGTAGGTTAGGAGTGAATTTGACTCACTATGTGTAGTCTCTTTTGGGTTGAGCAATACACATTGCCTCTAGGATAAATGGATTATCTTTGATAACTGGGGAATTTTTTTCACCCTGTAAGACTCAGTGACTCAGAGGAAGGCTCAGACCTTTTCTTTGGCCTGATTAACAAAGCCAACTTAGCTGTTCATCCTGAGCAAAGATGCTCTGGTAAGCAAAGAAAGGATGCAAGATGGAAAGACAGAAGGAGAAGGGTATTTCCATCAGCAGGAACAGTGACGTGACATGTGGGACAAATTGAGAGATTCTAACACTTGCCTTTGGCCTTTAATTGATCTGTTGTGCTTTTAAATACATCCAAATGTGTTTGTTTTCCATAAAGATAATGTTAGAAGTTTCTTCATAATTCCAGGGACTTCTCTGACAATTAAACTATGCCGAGGTGCCTGCACATTATTCTCAAAGTACCAAATTTAATGTGTTTCATTTTCAGATGCAATTTTTAGATGTAGGTGATACAATAAACAATAATATATGATTTTTTTTATAAAGTCAAACAGTTTTATAAAGAAAAAACTGCTTTCTGTATGTGTGTCTGCTGGTTATCACAGTGTTGTAACAATATTAGTAATTTATTAGTTTCAGTGTTTTTACTGTTTACCAAGAGACAAATGTATGTATAATACATATTTTCTCCCACAGAACTCTACTTTGACAATTGAAGAATTTCATTCCAAACTGCAAGAAGCTACGAACTTCCCACTGCGACCTTTTGTCATCCCATTTTTGAAGGTATTGCACAGCTCACTGGTCTGGAAAGTATTTCAAACCATATTGTTGCTAGGTCACAACAGTGTTTCTTTTTAGGAGGGGGTCAGAACATTTAAGGGAGATTTGACTTAGTTTAGTGGATGAAAACTATCTGAATAAATGTGTTTTTATGATAATTTCCAAAATAGTTCTAAAATTATAATACAGTGTTTTGTGTAGTTAAGTTTGGAGAAGAATTGAGAAATCTCTTTGAATAAAGGTTCT